>NW_023416287.1:34865326-36298326 GCF_014176215.1 Rousettus aegyptiacus | reverse complement strand
GCATGTTCTGCCAGCTCACAAGCATATCCACAAAAAGCAGATTCTAAGTAAAGGCTGCCTGGCCATGCAGTACTACACAGTATCTAGATTACTGTTTTTCAGTAACTTTTGTAAATAAATATCATCTTTGCTTATAAATAAGAAAATACATTTGTCCTAACTGAAGTTTTAGGGAAATCTAATTTAACTTAATTCAATTTAATTTAAATAAGTCTCTTAAGCTAGATGTTGTTGTGCTTTTGTTTTCTAGTTCACATTTGCCAAAATGTGGTTACTATATGCACAATTTGAAATAAGACAGAAAAATTTACCATTTGCCAGAAGAGCTTTGGTAAGTAAAGAAAGATCAATATGCATCATTAAATTCTATGAGAAGGAAATTAAAGCCTTAGTGCTTAAAAGTCATAATTTCTACTAAGAAAGCAACAGATGTATTATGCCTTTAAAATCTGAGACATGTTAGAAAATACATGGCCTTTAAAAAAAGATTAGATGATAATGCTTAAATTATTCTGTTTCAATATTGGAAACTTTATAGCTAGCTACTGGTTACCAGATCTTTTCTCAGACTAGAAAGATCTGATCTTTAGTCTGATCCTGTGCAAAAATTTTTGGTGTGTTAAATACACCCCCCTCTTAACAGTTGTTCTAAATGTCTTAATAGGATCAAATACTGTGTTTAAATGCAGTTGTTCTTTGGTTAAACTACTCTCACCCTGTCTGTGGGCAGCAAAGCAGGGATTATTCTTTGATTATGTTTTAATTTATAATAGATTTTATACATCTGACATCCATATTCCCTAGGAGACCTTGAGAAACTAAGTAAAATCCAAAATAGTTGTCCAAATAATTCTGGAATACGGTCTCTTGCTGAACAGGCACCAGTGGGCACAGGACCTCTTGACAGCTGACTGAATTAGAGAGGGTTTCCTTTGGCTTTTTGTCAAGAACCATGTTGACTCTCTAAGTCTTTTGCTCAGCAGAGAACAGCTTCCAGGAAGGTCAACGATGTTTGTGCACAAGTTAAACTCACTAAGGTATCACAGCAGTTGGACATTTTCTTTTTCAGGGAACTTCCATAGGCAAATGTCCAAAGAACAAATTATTTAAAGGTTACATAGAATTGGAGTTACAGCTTCGAGAATTTGACAGATGCCGGAAGCTTTATGAAAAGTTCCTGGAATTCGGACCTGAAAATTGTACTTCTTGGATTAAATTTGCAGAATTAGAGACAATTCTTGGTGATATTGAGAGAGCACGGGCAATCTACGAGTTAGCCATCAGCCAGCCACGCTTAGACATGCCAGAGGTGAGGCTCTTGAGTTGAAGATAATTTTGTTTTAGACACTTCTCTAATATTACTTTAGACGATCACCTAAATATGTGTGCATTTTAGAGCATAAAGAATATCTAACAAATTTTCCAGTTTTTTCCACTCAGATTAAGGTTTTTCTGTTTTAGAGATAGAAAAGCAGGGGAAGCAATCCTCTAGTTGGATTCCAGAGCACAGCAAAGCCTCATTATGACACCAGGCTGAATTGAGACATATGGGTGGCTGACTGGCTCTCTTCCTCCCTTTCTCAAACAGGAAGCTAAAGGGGATGAGATAATCAAGGAAGCAGGCAGTAGGCAACCCCATCTGGAGAATAAGGGAAGTGGGGGTTGAGATTACACATCCCTGCTTTCTCCTGGCAGTTTTGTCTGGATTAAGCTAGCAAAAGAGGCTCTAAGTAAACCAGGATGTTCCTGGAATTGCTGCTCTCACTGGCTTGCATCAAGACTCAAAATCATCCCTTCAGTATTTAAACTTGAGCCAGAACGTGGCGCCAAACCACAGTTTGGACTAGTTTGAATCTCACAGAACCCACTGAACACATTCAACCATTCTGTTTATCTTGCACTAATATTACCCTGTATTTAAGGGTTCACTGACTGCATTAGGGCAGGGCTTTTTGTATTACTAGTTCCATCAGTTGGCCTCAGCTCCTCTACAGAGTGCCAGCTCCCAGGAGTCCAGGCCATATCTTGATCATCCTTGTGCTCTGACAGGCTGTACCTAGCAGGTAAGCAGCTGTCACTGAATACTTGTTAAGTTGAACTCAAACATATCAAGAATTTACAGTGGAGGTAAAAGCATTATATACTGGCTAGTCTAGGCCTGTTTTCTCCCACAGGTTCAGTGGTATGTGGCATGGTCATGACTGCCTGAGAGACTTTGCAAGTTTCTTAGCTCTTCATGATAAGTCCAGCATTTGAAAAACTCCAAAATTGAATCCAAAGCCTTTTTTCTTATATTATAGAATTTTAACCAAGTTTTGGCCAGCTTATGTATGCTGGTGTTATTTATCACATGTCATCTCTTCTTTAATTCTTCATAAAAGGCCTAGGTTTCTGTATGTCCTAGGTTAGAATGGTAGTTAAGCTGTGCTTTAGGTAAGGGCATGTTAACTTTTTAAATGTCAAGGCTGACCTATTAAGTTTTCTTAGGTGCTTTGGAAATCATATATTGATTTTGAAATTGAGCAAGAAGAAACTGAAAGAACACGAAATCTTTACCGACGATTGCTTCAACGGACACAACATGTCAAGGTATCCTGTGCTTCATAGATTATCTTTGATTTTGTGTGCATCAGCAATCCTTAATACCGTGTTTCTATATTTTAAGTGTTTTTTAAAAATATATATTTATTTTAAATGATTCCCTGGCTTTTAAAGAGAACCTGTGAGTCTCAGAGGACTTTGGAATATTAAGCTTATACCAGGTCAGTATGTATACTGCTTGTAAATAACCTGGATATCACAGAGTTGAATAAAACGTTAAGCTCTTCTTGTGACTTTAAGACTATTTTAGACACCTAATTGGATATAGAAGCAGACTACTTCAACATTAATAAATTGAAGTATATAGTCAATATTCTTTGGAATATAGAAATGAGAGCATTACCATGTTCAGATGTTATTAACAAAAAAGTGTTATTATTACATTATTGTCTTCCAGTGACATGGTTAATTTGGTTCTATAATTTTTTTAAGGTATGGATTAGTTTTGCTCAGTTTGAGTTGTCTTCAGGGAAAGAAGGAAGTTTGGCTAAATGCAGACAGATTTATGAAGAGGCTAACAAAACCATGCGAAACTGTGAAGAAAAGGAAGAAAGACTTATGCTGCTGGAATCTTGGCGAAGCTTTGAAGAGGAATTTGGAACTGCATCAGATAAGGAGAGAGTAGACAAACTCATGCCAGAGAAAGTCAAAAAGAGAAGAAAGGTTCAGACTGATGACGGGGTAAGAACTGATCCCTCTGGCTGATTATCTCATGTCAAATGAGCAGAAATGCATCAGATTTTGAATTTTATACTTGTAAGTGGCATATATACAATCTGAGAATGAGAGCAGACAGCCTGGAGTAAGAGATAGTTGCAGTCTGGCTATCGTGGAAACAAAGAGTGTATTGTCCACCCAGGGTAGAGAATTGGAGAGGTTTGGCAGAGACTTCTCGGTCATTTCTGTGAACTATATGAAGTGTGGTATTTTTGAAGCATTATGCAGGAAGTCAGGATAGAGGGAAATGAAGATCAGCGTTTAGGTAGGAGCAAATCCAGAGGTGGCTTTGTAGGCTATAAAGCTCTTATGTACAAAGTAGCATGACCCAGTCGTTGGCATCTCCTACAGGAGGACTTGAGGGGCTTAGATTGGAGGAGGAACTGTCAAGACACTTGTCAGCAAAGCAAGTGGTGGTGGAAGCTGGAACTAGAGTGATCTTTAGGAAGTAAAATCAGTGACGCACTGGAGGTGGGGATGTTAGGGCAGGGATTCAGAATAATTATGCAGAGACATATGGTTTTCACTACTGGGTAAACAATAACTAAATCTTTAAAATGTTTAAATCTTAACAGACTTCAGGATGGAGTTGGAGACACAGAATATCTTCTTGGTTGACTGTAGAGAAGCTGTGCTTAGATTTTTAGAATTTTTCGCACCAGATTTTTAGCTCTCACTGAGCTATACTTGCAGCAATGCCAGTCCAACAGCTACTTATTTTCTCCCACCCAGTCTTCAAGGCTCAGCCTTTGTTCTTACTGTACTAAACTTTGATGTTGTTTTGTAAAATACATTGAATTCGAACTCTGGGTTTCCTAATGAAAATTCTCCACTTTAAAGTAACTAAAAGTGTATTTCAGCCACATGTTAGCATATCTTTTAATTGTTTTACTTTTCTGTAGTCTGATGCAGGCTGGGAAGAATACTATGATTACATCTTTCCAGAAGATGCTGCCAACCAACCCAATCTCAAGCTCCTGGCCATGGCCAAACTTTGGAAGAAACAGCAACAGGAAAAGGAGGTTGCTGAACAAGACCCAGATAAGGACAATGATGAGAGTGAATCTTGATTTTCTTGTTCATATTGATAAATATTATTTTTATAAATTAATAGTTTGGAAGTCTTGTGACTCCTGTAAGTTTTTGTATACTTCACCAGTGATGAATTGATTGGAATCTTTGGCAGCTACTTTTTAAAATTCTTTTTAAAATGTTCTTCGGCTGGTTAAGGGCAGAGGGATTACAAGTAATTTTTTTTAACTGCCAGATTTGAGTCTAAGCATTTTTTTGTCCACATAATGCATTAGGAAATCTAATTAAGGTAACACTTAGCATCTATTTTAGATGGAACTGCAGGCTTTTTAAAGAATCTTTCTAGACGTTTTCAAATTACATTCTACAGTAACTTTTAAGATAGTTTTCTCATGCTCTTCTTCTTCATAAAGATATTTTATGCAATCACTGAATCCTGAAACTTTTTCATGTCTTCAGAGTCACACTGACTTGAGTTCCATTCCCAGCTCTGCCATTTAGTGATATGCAACTTAACCTTTATTTTCAGTTTCTTCACTCATAAAATGGGCTAATGCTTTACCAACTCATTTCAAAGATTAAATTAAAAGACTATACCTGATGCATAGGAAGTGCTCAATAAAATATTCATTTTGTTCATTCCTAACAGAATTGAATGTGCTTGGGTTAATTTAACTTCTAAAGCCCTTGCTTTTTGAATAGTGGCCTTTATACCAAGTGTTTTCTAAAATATTGGTTGGAAAATAATTTATAGTTGCTGTTACTTCTGAACAAGGTCTTTTTTACCAAGAACATTTTAGTCAAATTTCAGTTTTGTCCTAATCAGTTTCCCAGACTGGTTGACCTCTGTAGTGGCTTAGTATGTGCTGCGAGAAACAATGTCCCATACCAAAATAAGTTTAGGAAACTCTAGATTAAGGGTTAAGCCTGGTTAGTCAAATCTCTTTATAGGCCTTTTCAGAGCTTTTGATATGAATTACCATTAACAGTGCTGGCATGTTTCCCAAACTTGACCTGGGAGTCATTTCTACTTAGAGTACCAATAAGTATCTCCCAGTATGCTATATAGAAAATGTCTTCTTGTAACATCTGACATATTAAGCTTACCCTTGCTTAATGTGCAAAACACCAAAGGTAACTTTATGCTTAATAATGAAGCTTAAATAGTACAAGTAACATTTGCTGATACACTGCTCACATTCTCATAACAAAAAATACTTATCTGAGAGATTGTTTCCTCTAACCTGGCCTGTATTTCTTAAGCATATCTTTTCTTGCTCTGTTCACTGCCCAAGCTATTGGACTTGAGCTTTGTATCTTCAAGACTGTTTTTCACCTATAAGGACAATTAACAAATTTATGATCTGCAAATTTAGTTGGGCAAATTTACTACTAAATTCGTAAATGTATTATTCACACAAAGGGTATAAAAGCTAGTCAATGTTACTAAATTGTATCTTGAAAACAGTTTTTGAGGACAGCATAAAATAGGACTGTTAAGATAAAAAGCAAACCTGTTTTCAGCCTCCCTGGTTTAGTCATTGGACCAGTTTGAGCTCAGAGCTGTCAGGTTCTGACTACTGAGTACTTGAGATCTGGCTTGTGAGGAGGAACATTTAAAATTTTAATATCCTTTGGAAAAGTGTACAGAATCAAGAAGTGAGATGAAAACATGTCAAAATGCTAGTATCAGTGACTAATCATAGAGTCTTGCAAAAATTCTGTTGCATGTATACATAAGAAAAAAAATCAGTGATCATGTTTTCAGTGTAATCTAACACTTTCTGGAAAGTGCCAGTATGAAATGCATGAAGGAAAACATTCTCTTTTGGAAGATAAACCCCACCGAAATGAGTCCTTTCTAAAGTAAAATTTTTTTAATAATCATTTTTGTGGGTTTTTGTTTAGCTGCTTTTATTCAGCTGAATATTTTCAAATATTACAGGTGGTAAAAACTACATATGAAAATATATGGTTGGCCTATGATCTAATTACATGGCTTTTCTTTACGAACTAGGTTATTTTTTCCCTTTAAATAGACCTCAACATCTTTTTATATTTTGAAAGTCAAGATTTAAGCAGTGTTGTGACATAAGACAGGATCCAGTACTAACAGTATGAAAACAAGTAACTGGGAAGAATTTACTACACCATAAGAAGGAAGCTTAAAGTATGCTGACCAAAGGAGTGTTTTCAAGTATGCATTTTTAAAATGTTTTCTATGTAAGTCAGAAATTTAACGACATATCCTAAATGCTTTCTCAATCCAGATTTAATTTTATAAATGAACAACAAACTTACAAAAAACATTGAGTCAACAGTGCATTTTATTATACATCTTAGATTTATACATTTCATATATACTTTTAAAGCTTCAATTAATAGTTCAATACAAAATAAAAAATATATAAGCAGCAGTGGTTCTCAGGCACAGAAATTAGGAGGACTGGAGCAAGTTTTTTCCTAGCATATAGTGAATATTATGAACCATGATAGTGGAATGTTTCCTTCTGACAGAGCTGCCTTTCTGAATGAACTTTATTACAGTGGACAGCTTTAGTAGATATGATATTACTAACTAGAAACAATGAGATTTAAAATAAGTTCATAACCTAAATTTTCTTGAAGTCTTTAAGACCTAAATGATTACTTTTCTCTAATAGAACTCCAAGATCATCCAATGAAAATAATATTGTCCATAAAATATCAGGAGCATCAGCCTAAGAACCACTGCCCATGGTTATTCAATGTCTTCAGGCCTCACAGGATGAGGTAATGGTATAATGGATTTCTTCTCAGTGTCTCTGGAAAGTGCTTTCCTCATATCTGTTAGGAAGCAAAGTTTAATGTAAGTACCCAAATATCAAAACATTTTATATCAAAATTTAAAGTACAGAAAGTTCCCATAAGAAGTTTGTCCCCTGCCCCCACTTCTACCAGATTCCAAGAGAATTCGTCTTTATATAATTGAGACCCAGTCACAAGTAACCAGACAATAACCAACTGAGATTCAGCTCTCCATACAAATGTTCTTTTGACAGAATCTTAGTGAAATCTTACTTAGTAAAATGACATGCCTGTAACATAGTAAGACAGTAATTGATGGTAATTAGACATTGGTTGGTTAATGTAAGTTGATTAGTGTTAGGTTCATAAAAGCACGTTTAAGGAGATTTAAATATTATAGCTCAAATTTAAAATATTCAGTCCGATAAATATGATTCATTTAAATTTATTAAAATTCTTGGATATTTCAGTTTGTGGAATGAATGTAAATGTTCAGCTTCTTCTTGGTGATTCTGCCACAGAAAGGAGCTTACCGTAAGCATCCTCGTCAGGCTCCCCATTGCTGGCTGAATAGTACTCTATGACCGTCCGGTATACGCTGTAGCCCAACTGCTTGTACATGTTGACTGCAACTTGATTAGATACTCTTACAAAGAGATCAACAAAAAATCCACCTTTTCTTTATTTTTTTTTAAAAAAAGAAAAGTTAAAATGTGAGAAATCCTAAAAACATTTTTAACAATACTTGCTTTTACTTTGACTACTCAGAATAGTAATAAGACTTCACAGCTGATTACATCAGAAATCAACTTTATATTGCTGAAGATTTAAGACAATTATTTTGCAGTATAAAAAGATGACTGCAAAATAATATTTCAAAACCTACAATATATGAAAACATTTAAAAGCAATATGTGTTTTTTAAAAAGCTTTTTTTTTTTTTTTACAATTCTGTTACTTAGCTTAAAAAAAAATACTATGTATTTTATGTTGCAGTAATTGATATGCTCATTTTACCAATTACTTTCCCTGACATGCACAAATTAAAGACTTAGACGCAAGCACCAAAAAAACAAAAATAAAATAAAAAGAAGCAAGCAGCAGTGTAGCCATGGCCCAAGTATAGCTATGACATAGATCAAAGCCCTGAAGCCCTCAGGTCCCTCTGGTCAGTGACAATGCCACCGTTACCCAAAGGTCTTCACATTCTGACTCTTGTAATCATTAGTTCCCTGCTTTTTGCTGTAGATTTACCACCTATTATAGTTTAGTTTCTCCTGTTTGTAAACTTATATAAATGGAAACATACTTTATATATTTTTTTTCACTTTATATATATTTTAGTGATTTGCCTCTCTATTGTACAAGTCAGTCTTGGGGTACCTGGAGCTGGAGCTTGTTCTTCATTGTGCTTAGCATTCCACTGGACTATATTACAAATTGTCTGTGGTCCTACAGATAAACATTTCTGGTTTTTACTGTTACAAACTGTGCTGATAATATTTTTGTCTTGTGTCTCATGGTACAATATCTAAAGTCTATCACTAGATGTGTCATCAGTGTCTTATGGGGAGTATGCACATAAGTATGTTTTCTCTATACTCCCACAGAAGCAGATAAGACTCCATTCCCACAGTACCAGGACTTAGTGCGTCAGACATTTCTATTTTTGAAAATTCTATGGTATAATGGTATCTCAGGGCATTAACTGACACTTTGGATTACTAACAAGACTGAATATTTTGTTGGCTATTTAGATTTCTTGTTCTGTAGTCCTTTTCTCTCCAGAGCTATAGTTCTCTATGTATATCTTTTTCCATTTTGTAGCTGGTCTTGTTATTATCTTTCTGTATCTTTTAATGAACCAAGTTACTTGACGTCAATGAATTTGAATATGTGAACCTTTCCTTAACAGTCAGTACTATTTACATCTTATTTCAGAAGTTCTTTTTACCCTGAACTCACACACTCACATTATCTTCAAATGGCTTTTTAATTTTGCTTTTCACATCCAAGTTTTTAATCTGGAATTGATTTGTATATATAAAGATAGTAATCTAGGGAAAATTTCTTTCCGTATGGATATCCAATTGTGCCCTCACCTTTATGAAGTAAACCCTTTCACCATGGATCTGCAATTGCTTCCTCTGAGAATGTAGAAATCCACGTATTCGTTGGTCTGTTTCTCAAATTCAGTTCCACTAGCCTAGACAACTACACCAATCCTAACACACAGTTTTACTCATTATTACAGCTTGAAATCTGGAGGGGCAAATCCACCCATTTTTTTTTTTGTTTTTCAGAAATATATTGTCTCTTTTTGGTTCTTTCCATTCCCCTATAATTTTCAGAATCAACTTAAGTCCCACAAAAAATACTTAAGATTTTGATTGCAATTACATTGGCTGTGTAGACCAGTTACCAGTTTACTATATCAAGTCCTCTAAGCCACAAGAGGTAGTTTATCTTTCCACTTATGTCACCTTTAATGTCTCTCATAGTTTTATAAACTTTAGAAGGCTTGCACAATTTTTGTTAGATTTTGTCCCCAAGGGCTTATAATTTTTTTTTTTTTTTTGCTTCATTTTTGGGTTTAATGTATTTTGATGCCACTGCAAATGGCATTTTTTCTAAATTTTATTTGTATAGAAATACAGTTGAATTTTAAACCAGTTTTATATCCAAGAACTTTGCTTAACTTTTATTCTAAACATTTGTAGATACTTGTGGGTTTATTTGTACAATCTTATCTGTGCAAAATGTTTTGTTTCTTCTCAATCCTATCTTTTATTTTTCTTGTTTTATGTGCTGTCTAGTATTTCCAATAAATTAGTGTAGAAGGCTGACTGTAGGCATCCTTGTCCCCGATTTCAAAGGAAAAGCATTCAGTGCATCACCACCAAAATTTACTACAGGTTTTTTGTTTTTTTGTAGATAATCTATTTTCAGGTCAAGAAAGTTCTTCTGTTCCCTAGTTTGCTAACCGTTTTTTTATCAAATGCATTTTCTGCACTTACTAAGAAATGTTCTCATTTAATCTGTTACTGTGGAATATATTTACAGAATTTCTAACGTTAAACCAACCTCCCCCTAGTATACCATCCTTTTTATGAATTGCTAGATCTATTTTGCTAAGATTTTTCTAGGATTTTTGCATCTATAATGAAATTTTCCTTGAATTTTCCTCTCTAATGTTTCTTGTCAGATTTTGTTATCAAGGTTATCCTAGCCTTGAGAAGAATGTTCCCTCTTTTTATGTAAAATTGAACTTATAGTCATTATTTCTTAAATAGTAAAATTTGCCAGAGAAACCATAGTTTTCTTTATGGAAAGATTTTTGCCAACTGATTGAAATTCTTTAAGGCTGGGGTCAGCTCAGAACCTATTTTTGTACTGTTCTCAAGCTAAGAATTTTCTTTTTTTTTTTTTTTTTACAATTTTGAAAAGTTGTTTAAAAAAGAGAAAACAATATGCGTTAGAGACCTTAGGTAGCCCACAAAGCCTAAATATTTACTGGTTGACCCAGCAAAAGTTTGTTGAGCCCTGTTCTATACCCTTAATCAATCTGTCTGACTGTTCTATCAATTAACAGTAAGCATGTTCAAATCTCCCATTACAATGATAATTTGTCTGTTTCTCATAGTTTTGCCAACCAAGTTTTGCAATTTTACTTTGAATCTATATCACTGGGTACATAAATTTTTTATTATTACATTTTTCTGATAGATTAAAACTTTTATCAATATTCAGTGACGTTTTTACTATGGTAATTATTGAACTATAATGTAACTATTGTTAATTTAAGTGTACCAACTGTCCTTTTGGTAATAATCTGCATAATTTAAAATTTTCTTTACTTTCAATCTTTATCTTTAATCTTTACATACTTCTTATAAACAGTTCTGACAGTCTCTCTTTTTTTAATTTTAAATTTAATGTCATAGGAACACTTAACATGAGATATTCCCTCTTAATAAATTTTAAATGTGCAATATGTCTACTGTTGACTGTAGACAATACTGTACAACGGATCCTAGAGCTTATTCATCTGGCATGACTAAGACTTTATGCCTGCTTATTAGTAACTCTCCACTTCCCCCTCCCCCAGCCCCTGGCTACCACTATTCATTCCACATTTTGATTCTATGAATTTAACTATTTTAGATATCTCATGGAAGTAGAATCATGTAGTATTTGTCTTTCTGTGACTGGCTTATTCCACTTAACATAATATCCTCAAGTCTTTTGTTTTTTAGCTAGAGTCATTAGTCCACTAACATTTACTGTTGTAATTACTATTAATATTTGGATTCATGGCAACCATCTTATTTCATGCTTTTTGTTTTGTTACTCGAATTTCCTTTTTCTCTCTTTTATTGAAGTGATTTTTATCATTGCAGTTTTTACTCTACTTGTTTGGAAATTACATACTGTTTCTATTTTTAATGTATACATTTAAAAATACATGTATATATGCATGGATATAGATATACCCATACCCATACAAATAAAGATCACTTAAATCTTAAGCAACTATTCTAAAATAATGAAGGTTTAAAAACTGGAAGGGAAGGGAGTTGAGTGGTTTTCTACTTTAAGAGATAAAGAACCTGTCCTGTAAACACATTAGAACCCATTTCTGAATTCCAACATATATACCATTAACAAAAATGTATAAACTATAATCTTGCTAAAAATTTTCTCCTCTTCCTTGTTCAATCTAGGGAGAATCTTTCAAATTCTTGAGGACTAGAGTTGATTTCTTTTTTAGCTAATACTATTTCCTCTCTTCTATGAATGAACTCAAGTTCCTCCTGCCACCAACTTGACTCAGAGTATTTTCAAGCCATGGTTACTTCTTTAACACTTACCTTTAATTAAGTAGAAAGCCTCACAAGCCCATCTCAGCAGCTATTCCCTTTCCTATATACTTCTAGGCATTTAGAGTAAAGGAAAAAATGGCAGCTTCACAACTGGTTAAATTTAAACACACATCTCTTATCTCTTCTAGAATGGGCTAGCAAGAAGTTGTCCTCTCTTTAAATTACCATGTTACTTTCAACTCACATAATGAGGATGTTTGATATACAACAAGTCTTTTAAAAAAAAAAAAGCCATAATGTTGGCAGTTCCCAAAACTGCTCCAAGGTACCCCAGAGTGCACAAAACTCATAGAGGTGCTGCAGGATATTTCAAATGTTCAGGGAAAACACTAATCTTAATATCAGGCACTAGCAAACTACTAGTTTGATGTAGTTCACAACTGCAGTATTACATAATGTTATATTCCTTTTGATGACACAGTATCTTTTTGAAGCCAAGTTTGGGGCAGTTTCTGTAATTTAAAAAAAAAAATGCCACATGAAAATCAATTTGAAACAGGAAAGCAGGTAGTTGTGTTGAATCTGTTTCCAAGATTTGAGAAATCATGCAGTGCCCAAGAAGTGCAAACATCTCACTTAGCAGGTAACCAGAGTTATTTTACAAGGAAATAAAAATATTTTCTTTCATTGTTTATTTTTTCCAAATAGCTACTAGGTTGTGAGGTCACATATTAAGCAGTTAGAGAATAACTGCTTATTAAGACGCAGAGAATTTGAGAATACCTGCCATAATGGCAAGAATACTAAAAGAAACCTCGAGGGCTAGTCTTTGATTCTACCAGTTACCCAACTTATAAGCCTATTGCAGGTTATAGGTCAAGCCTATTTTCCTCAATGGCAAAATAGGGACAATAATACCACTCTGAATATGTGACAGAATTGTGGGGACTACTGGAGGCTAAAAATGAAATTCCTGTAAACAGAAATGCACAATAGATATTCAGTCTGAAGGGGAAAAAATATAAGTGTTCACCGAAAAATGAAATGATTAGGGCTCAAAAATTATTATTTGAAAATCAGTATCTCACCTTTCTGAAATCTCCTCTAATAACTCCATAAGTTTAGCAGCCAAACCAAGGCGTCGAAATTCTGGGGCAACAGACAGAGCTGTGACATGCCCATGCCATTCTTCCCTAGCGACTGAGCCTTCTGCTTTACCCATAACTGCCAACAAAAGATTGCATTCATTAGTAAACACATGGGTTTACACATAAATATAGAAATACTGTTTGGTACATTTTTATTATAAAGGAAACTAATGACAGAGTTTTAATTTTTAAATCCTACTTAAAGTCATCTACCTAATGGTTATTAGTGCTTTTATTTGAAGTTCACTTGTAAATGTCATGCTAAATCTAGTTGTAAAAGCAGAATTAGAAAGATTTTTAAAAGGAATGATATACTAAAAACAACTGATTTCAAACACAGAACTAGAATATGTATTTTTAAAAAATATAAAGTGATTCATTCAGTGGTTTAAAAGGAGGTAAGATTATAGGCATCATGATTATACTTTCAAATCTACATTAAATCAGTTGAAAGCTGTATTAAAATATGAACTACCTACCCCAAAAATTACTAGTGGTATTATACTTACTATAACCCATCAACTCTCCACCAGGAGCCTCTGCAACGATGAAATACTCTGGCCAGTGGGCAAGGTACTGTAAGTAAAAAGGAATCCCATACTAGAGTCTTGTTAAGGAATGTGAAAATGCTGTACAGTAACAAGTTCTTCATAAAAGGGATATTTTGAAGAGTTTCCTTTAAAAAGTATATTGTTAAAAAAAGATCTATATATCCCAGCTCTATATATGTATAATTCCTATAATCATATCATTATGTAAAATATTTAGGTGGTCTTAATTTCAGAATTGCCTGAACATACAACCTCAAATGTAAATGGAGAATGCACCATCGAATAGAAAGCAGAGAACCAGGATACATCTGTAATGTGTCTCCCTACTGATCACACTGTACCTAAGTCTCTGTATAGCACTTACCATCACCTGCTATTCTTATGTGTTTACTGTCTCCCCTTAGACTATGAGTAATATTTGCTCTATCCCTGGTGCCTGGAACATAGTAGATTTTCAACATTTATTTTTCTATAATTGCACTGGAAAATTAATGACTAGTTCTTCAGTGTCAGCTGTGAGACTGTGAAAATAACTACTTCCAGAGGCAACTTAAGAATTACCCAGTTTTCCTTTCCACTGATTCAAATTCTGCATTTCTAGTAATGCAAATAAAAGCTGACTTAAGAGTGAATGCCTGGATAATCTGCTCACTACTTAAGTCTTCAACCCTCGTGTCCTCACTGATACATACTCATTCCTATATTTCTTATTTTAAGCTTGCTGATGCAATTCTATGAAGGGACATCATCTATCTATCTATCTATCTATCTATCTATATATAGATATAGATATATATAGATATAGATATATAGATATATGAGATTGATGATATATATATTTAAGTTCCTGGAAAACCTGTTCAGTAAATTCAAACTCTCCTATGAAGGACAAGCTTAATTTTGAATACTCTTCAGCTGTAACCCTTAATACAGCAGGCAAGCCAGTCTTCCTTCTATCCAGCCACTAATACACCATAACAATCTCTCCTCCAGCAGAAGAACCCCAGATGCCCACTCATCAACCACTAGGATGTGGCAAGTTACTTTCAAACACGGCTTCACCTGGATTATGAGACTTTTACTATAAATTTTAAGGGTAACTGAAAGCACACCATTTCAGTTGATTTGCATCCTAATATTTTCCCTTAACCATATACAGGGAAAATTGTGTCATTCAAAATTCTTAAAAACCCTTTTACTTATTTTTAAACATGGAAGGTTTTTAATGTCATAATTTTTTTTATAACTACAAATGAAAACTTTGGAGTTTTGCTTTTTCTACTTTGTTTCTGATGTGTAACCCTGTTGTCTGTACCTACAGTTAATTTTTACTACTGTATAGGATTACACTGTGTGAACAAAACAATTTAAATATACTGTTTCTGACAATAAACAAACATCTGGGTTATTTCCAGTTTCTCAAAAACTTTTTCAAATCCTTCATGAATACAGAATAATTTAGCTATTTCCTTATTGTTATGTGTGAATGTTATTCCAAAATTTTAATATTGTAATTCTGCAATTTTTGTAATGACAAAACTTAGGGGTTAACATTTTCTGTAAAGGGCCAGAAAGTAAATATTCTAGGCTACATGGTCCACATGGTCTCTGTTGCAACTTACTCAAACTGTAAAAGCCGTGGACAAAAGCCACAGACAACAGTAAATTACTCAGCATGGCTTTGTCCCAGTAAAACTTTATTTAACAAAAACAGGTAATGGGCCAACTTGGCTCATGACCTTAGTTTGCCTAGCCCTGACATAACTGCCCCTATTGTTTATTTCCCAGTTCCAGGAAATGGAATTACTACTAAGTACTACATTGTCAGTGCCTTCCAGAAAGACTATAGCAGTTTATACTGTCACTTGCAATTTATGAGAATGATCCTGTCACCTCTTCAGCACTGAGTTTTATCATTTTTTTAAAATTCTTGATAATTTGACGGGTGAAATATATCTCATTTTGGTTTTAATTTGCATGTCTTTTGACTGGTGAAACTGAGCTCCTACTATGTTCATTAGCTTCCCATTTGCCCTCTTTTATTAAATTATCAGTTAATATTGCCCTTCTACCCTGCAATAGATATGGATGACAACACAGAAATCCAACTTGTGTTTTAAGCCACTGAGGTTGTGAGGTAGTGCAACATAACCCAGAGTATCCTAACCTCACACATCTTTACCCATATATTTTTATTGGGGAGCATGATAGATGCTAATTGTTACCCCAAATCCTCTCTTCCTTTTAGTAACAAGCCCCATTTTAAAGTTAGGCACATTCCCAGACTCTGTTACAGCTAGATAAGTACAGCATAAGGCAGATGCAGGCCAATGAGATACAGAAGGGCTGCATGGTATTTCCCAAAGGTACTCTTGAAAGGTAAGGACAATCTCACCTTCCTTCTGTTGATCCGCCTGCCAGGAACATGGATGTGATGCCATTTGCTCTGGCAGCCATCTGGGACAGGAAGGCTAATGCTGCCCTGAGAATGGTAGAGTGGGTCAGGTGCAGAGCCTGATCACTGGTGCCTTCATGGAACCACCACCTGCCCTGAACTGCTCTTCATCTCCAGACTTCATTTACGTCAGACAGAAATAACCAGTCTTGCTGAAGTCACTACTTTCTGTTATGTATAGCCATACTACTGAGGGGCAAGGTGGGCAGGAGAGTTTTATTATAGATTTATGAGGTCATTATGTTACACCTTGCCAGGCAGGTTTAAGACAAATCTTGTTCCTAGTTTTGTTTTGTTTTTAATTTCTTTCATTGTTGCTTATGGTATTTCCTGACCTACAAATTTTAAAGTTTTTCAGTACTTTTTTTTCCTTCCGTTCCTCCATTTTCTTAATAAGCCTTCGTTTAACCTTTTTAAAAAAGGATACAGTTTCCGTAAGTGGATCCAAGTTACTGAAAGAAATGAGAAATGTCAATAGTAAGCACTATTTACAAAATCAGTTCAAATAAGCCCACTAAAACTAAAAATAATATGCACAAGGAAATGAAAACATGCTAAATCCACAACTGGAAAACCAACTTTTGGGCCAAGAAAGATGGTTTAAACTACCTAATGGCCATAATGAGCTGTCATAGCAACTATAAAGATATCTATACATTTTCAATTAACTGCTTTTTTAAAAATTACTTTATAGTTAATATACATCCAAACCTTCCATTTTCTAAATAATAATAAATTGTTAATGGAGATAGGGACCAACTAGGCATATAAATCACCGGACAGAAGATACAACCAGCCCACTGCAGCAACTGACAGGGGTTTTCCCAACCTGTCTCTGGGCCTTCTTTCTCTGACAATTCCTCCTTTCTCATTTATTCCACCCTTCAGATGCGGGCTCTCCCCAACTTGGGTTTTGCTTCCCACTGTTCTACATTCCCACCTCCTCCTTTCCCCAGTGTCCCCAGTCCTATCCTTTCAATTTTGTATTCCCAGAGGAAGCCAGATCTGAATCTGGTGCTGCTGCCTCACCAGCATATTCAATCACAACACTCCTGAATCAGCATTTCTTAAAATACATCTCCACTTCTATCTACAGAGTTCTTCCCTCTCACTTTCCTCTCCAATTAATACAACCATTATTTTGCCAGGCTTGAAACAAGTGACCTTCGACCCTTCCTCTTGCACATACAGTCAAATTCTTCTTTGAGACCCTTACTAATGCCTGGCAGGCATAATGCATTTCTTTAGCTCACAAGTTCTCATTTTGGTTTCAGAACCTCTTTACAGTGAAAATTACTGAAGACCCCAAAAAACTTCTATTTATGTGGGTTATGTCTATTTATATTTAAAAATTTAAAACATTTATGTTAAAATAATTACATGCTAAGATGAATAACTTTAAAATTGAGACATAACTGGGAAAAAAAATGGTGTAGATGACAGAGGCTTGGTTCATCCCTCTCACAACCAAATCAAAGTTGTGACAGAAACAGAGCAAGCATCAAAGAAAGTTGCCTAGGATCTAAATGAGGAAGTCTTACAACTAGGGAGACAAATAAGAAATCGCCCTGCAATGGGAGGAGGTAGAATGGGGTGAGGACACGAGGCTGCCTGGTCCCAAGCAGCTGAGTGGGATAGAGACTGCAGCACCTGCTGCTGCAGACACCTATTAAAGGGGCTGTATCCACGAGTGGCCTTTCGCAGTGAAAACCTGCTCATTCTGAGCACCAGTGCTGGGTGGGCTGTGTGGGGGGCACCAGGGACTTACAAGGGGACACTGAGTTGTCAGAGTGAGGGCCAGAGGCAAGGATCTCTTCCAGACAGAAGTGCTGTCAGTATCCATTATTCCTCTGTTGAGACCTTCCCCCTCCTAGGGTGCAGACTCAGTGGTGCCACCATAGCTGAGATGTCATCCAACTGGATAACAAGATGTCGCTCCGCCCAGAGGATTCCCTGACTCCCCCTCCCCCAACTCGTGTGAGCCCCACCCACACCATATCCAGGTGTATCCTCAGGAGAGTTTGGTGCTCCTTGCTGAACAGCGCCAAGACTCATTGGTGGCAGCTGGCCTCGGTTTCTGGCGTGGCCACATGAGGCAACTATAAGCACAGCATCTGTAGATTGCTTGCTAAATCTTAACAGGTGGCCCCAGAGGGGCACATCCTGGAGCTAAACTTGGCCTGCAGCTGAACCCCTCAGGACGGTGCCACTGGACACCTACTAAACAAAGTCACACTAATAAGACCAGGAGAGTTAGGAGCTTTGCTTGGTACATAGAAACAGACACAGAAAAGCAGCCAAAATGGGTGGACAAAGAAGCAGAAACCACATGAGAGAAGAGAACAGAGATCCATGAATAATGGAGTCAAGAAATCTAACAGATGCAGAGTTCAAAACACTGGTTATAAAGATGCTCAATGAACTTCGGGGAAGTATTGATGAATTCAGTTATAGCTTTAAAGAGATAAAAAATAAAAATGGAAATGGAAATTATAAAAGGGAACCAGTCAGAAATGAACATATTACCTGAGGTGAAAAGTATATTAGAGGGAATCAACAGAGTGGATAAAGAAGAGGATCGAACCACCAATATAGAGGATGGGGAAACCAAGATCAATCAGAATGGCAAGAAAAAAGCAGCCAAGACTATAATAATAGACACCCTATGAGACAAAATTGAATGTAAAAACACATCCATGTCACAGCGCTACCTGAAGAAGAGGGAGAACAAGAAATTGAAAAGTTATCTGAAGAAATAATGATGGAAAACTTCTCTAACCTAATGAAGGAAATAGACACACAACCCAAGGAAGCTGAGAGTCCCAAGAAAGAGGAACTCAAAGAGGCCCACACCAAGACACATCATAATTAAAATGCCAGAGTTTAAATACAAAGAGAGAATCTTAAAAGCAGCACAAAAAAAGCAGTTAGTTACCTACAAGGGAGCACCCATAAGACTGGCAGCTGATTTCTCAAAAGAAACTTTGCAGGACAGAAGGGCTTGGCACAATATTCAACGTGATGAAAACCCAGGATCTACAACCAAGAATAATTTATCCAGCAAAGCTATCATTAGAGTCAAAGGACAGATATAGAGCTTCCCAGACAAAAATAAGCTAAAGAAATTTATCAACGCCAAGCCAGTATTACAGAAAATGTTGGAGGGACTTCTTTAAGAAGAAAAAACATGTATCAAAAACATGAATAAAGAATGATAATAACTACATTCCAATCAACAAGTACCTCAAATGGAAAAGAATTAAGTGGTCCAACCAAAAGATAGAGCAGCTGAATGCATAAGAAAACAAGACCCCTAAATATGCTGCCCACTAGAGACTCACTTCAAATTAAAAGACATATACAGACTAAAAAGAATGGGGTGTAAAAAGACACTGCTTTGACGGACCTAGAGGGTATTATGCTGAATGAAATGGGCTGGATAGAGAAAGACAAATATCGCATGTTTTCACGTAAATGTGGAATCTAAAGAACAAACTAACAATAACAACAAAAGCAATAATAAACTCATAGATACATAAATACAGAGACTATCTGTTGGGGAGATGGGAAAAAAAGCAAAAGGATTAAGAGGTATAAATGGATAGTTGCAGAATAGACATGAATATATAGAGTGTAGTATGGGGAAGATGGTTAATAATGTAATAAATATGTAAGTGGAAAAAGGGGTACTAGATTTAGTGGGGTGATCGCTTTGCGAGTATGTGAATCTCTGATCACTCAGCTGTACAACTGAAACTGGTATATTATATGCCAACTATAATTGAAAAAGACTTATTGAATTATACAGTGTAAATACGAGCAACTAATTTTATATTTCAATAAAGATGGAAAAAATTTTGAGACAACTGATATAACAATTTCAGGTATACAACATGATTATTCATTATTTGTATATACTGTGAAATGATAGTTACAAAAATTAACTCAAAGTGGAATAAAAACTTGACTGCAAAACTTGAAATAATAAAATACATAGAAGACAACATAGGCACTAAGCTTACAGACCTCAGTCTCAGGCATGTTTTTGTGAACTTGACCCCAAAGGCAAAGGAAACAAAAGCAAAAATAAATGAGTAGGACTACATCAAACTGCTTCTGCAAGGCAAAAGAAACCATCAACAAAACAGAAAGGTAACCAACCTAAAGGGTGAAGATATTTGCAAAGGACACTCCTAATAAGGGGATAATATCAAAAACAAAACAAAACAAAACAAAAACAAAAAAACAAAAAAAACCACACAACTTAACAGCAACAAAAATACAAACAGTCCAATTAAAGAATGAACAGAGGACCTGAATAGACTTTTTTCCAAGGAAGACATACAAATTGCCAAGAGACATGTGTAAAAATGTTCAACATCACTAGTTATTAGGGAAATGCAAATCAAAACCACACTGAGATATCACCTTGTACTTGTTAGAATAGCTATTATCACAAGGACAAGAAACAGTAAGTGTTAGAGAGGATGTGGGAAAAAAGGAAACTCTCATACACTGATGGTGGGAATGTAAATCCATGCACCACTACAGAAAACAAAAGTTCCTCGAAATATTAAGAATAGAACTACCATATGACCCAGCAATTCTTCTTCTGGGTATTTACCCAAAAATTATAAAAACACTCCTAAAAATATATGTACCCCCATTTTTATTGCAGCATTATTTACAACAACCAAGACATGGAAACAACTTAAACATCCACCAATGGATGATTAGGTAAAGATGATGTGGTGTATATGTAAAATGAAATACTACTCAGCCAATAAGTGAAATAAGTCAAATGGTCATAGATACAGACAACTGAATGGTGGCTACTAAAGGCAAAATGGGGTAGGGGAAGGGCAAAGTATGTAGAGGGGGTCAAATAAATGGTAATAGAAGGAAATTAGACTTTGAGTAAAGAGCATGCAACAGAGTACACAGGTGTCGAATGCTGTACACCTGAAAGGTATAATGTTATTAACCAATGTTATACTTCCAAGATTTAACTTTTTAAATTAAAGATGAAATCAAGTTAAAATTAACATCAAAGCCTAAAAGTAGAAAAGAGGGCTTTTAAGGTTGTAGAGATAAGGCATGATCAGTCCCTCTGGGTGAATAAAAGCACTGCCCACTTTGATTTTCCTGCTATATAGAAAGACCCCTGTTATAAACATGAATACTACTTAAAGGAAAGGGAGAAATAATACCAACTGCTGTTATAGGTAGACACTTTCTCTGAAAGGTAACAATTAACTTTTTCATTCAAAACAAGCAATTAAAACACAGACATTTATCATCAATGCTAAGGGTCATCTGATCTTTGCTAGCCAATAGACAATGATCAAATTCACTTACTAGAACAATTTTCCAAAAGTCATTTTTTTCTTGTATTTTTCTTTATGAAATTGCCAATACCATTAACAGAGAACTGAAAAACAAAGAAAGTGATATTCAGTTGTGGCTGCTTTACCTAAATGAGCAGTGTTAAGCCAAGTGCAATCAGCCAAACTGTAGGGACTGAGATGGTTTTGCTTTAAGGACATCCGTACTTGCATTCTTCATATGTAATTATATTGCCAAAGACAAACTCTTTCATCATGTATAATAAACAACACTTTCACCAGACCTACCATAAAGTTGTGTTACATATTGAGTTAAAATATATATATATTTTTTTTTTCACAAAAAAAAAATTTAGTGATAAGAATGGCATTGTTTTAACAACTTTACAGATCTTTTTAATGTCTGGCCTAATAGAAGACAGCTGGATTCTCAAAATCTGTTATACTTGCTGTTACAAGATTGCGTATCTGGAAAACACCACTGTGCATTTGTGAGAATGAGTGGAAAAAGCAAAACACCATCTTAGTATTATGAAAATAGCTCTGTCTGACCTCACGGAACCCAGAAACAATGTTGAGGGGCCTTGGCCCACACCTAGAGAATCACTTTCTCTATCTAACACAGTATGGGAATTCACTCTCCCACACTTCTCAACAAATATTCTCTCCTCTCACCTCAACTCAGGCCACCTGCTTCTTGATCTCAGCTGCTTCATGAAGAAAGAACAGGAAGGCAAAAGCTTCACCAAGGTCCGACCAACAAACCTACCCACCTATAAGTATCTGCACCCTTACTCTACTTGTTCTCCTGTAGCCATACCTGGAATTCTCATAAGACCCCACCACCTCTCAATACCCAGGAACCTGCTCCAACAATTCTCCTCTCCCTTCTGGAAGAAATGTACAAATACGCTTTATAATTAGCCATCAGCGGCTCCTGACATAGTTCCCCACACTCTCCACCTGAAATACTCTCCTTGCTCACTTCCAAGATCCCATCATCAGGTTTTCCCTCCACCTCACAGGGCCAGTAGGTCTTCACTCTGTCTGACACTTGATGCCCTAGAACACTATCCCAGAGCCTCTTTCTATCTACACTCACTCCATCACTTAGGTCAGGGGTCCCCAACCCCCAGGCATGGTCCAGTAACTATCCATGTCCTATTAGGAACCGGGCCTCACAGCAGGAGGTGAGAGGTGAGCCAGTGAGTGAAGCTTCATCTGTACTTGCAGCTGCTCCCCAGCGCTAGCATCCTCTCCACCTCAGATCATCAGGCATTAGATTCTCATAGGAGTACCAGTCTCTGGTGCCAAAAAGGTTGGGGACCTTTTGCTTAGGACTTAGGTCACCTAGTTTCCTGGTTTTAATACCATCTACATAGTGTTGACCCCCAAATTTCTATCTTTAGCCCAAGCCTAAACTTGAGATTCCCATGCCCAGATGCCCGCCTGACTTCTCCACCTGATTATCTCAGTGCACTTGGCAGAGAATCCCAAGTCCTATATATACTATCATCTCCAAGATCTAGCCCTTTGACTCTGACCTCATTCCCTTATACCTACAGTCACTCTGCACCATCCACACTGGCCTATCCTCCTGTCTGAGAGGTATCTGTGCACTTACTATCCCCTCTGCCTGGAAGTTTCCAACCCCAATATCCACATACTCACCTCCTCACCTCCCCTAGGTATTTCTTCAGTGACACCTTCCCTAAGCACTCTACCTAACAGCTGAATCCTCACTCACTTCCTATTTCCCTTTCCTGTTCTCATCGTTCCTTTGTACTGAACACTAAGTTCTACATGTATTTTATTTTGTCTTTCCCTCTAAAATGTAAATTCCATAAAGATAATTTTTTTTTCTGTTCACTGCTGTGTTCCAACACTGCTACATAAACAGGTACACAAATAACTTTCCAAGAATAAAATATTTGTTAATTTTAATGCTTCTACATCAATGGCTTCTTTCAATTCCTGCTACAATACCCTAATACCATGATTCCCAGAGTTCTCTAATGAAGAGCCCTAATCAAAGTGAGAAATAGAAGTAAATGAGGAGGAAGAGGAGTTTCTCTACTGGCATACTCTGGAGAGGCCTTAGTTGGATGATTCTTTGACATCTAACATTCTATTGTAAATGCTCATGCTTACTTTCCTTCTGCTCTATTCATTTTCAAATAAAACAGTGCTGTCTCTTCCCAGATCTTCAGTTAAAAGTGATTCTCCAAGAGGCGTAGCATTTTCCTACTATTGAAACTTCAAGGCACACTGTTGCCTCCTAGGCTTACACTTTCAAAACCCAAGCCTTCGTCAAGTCGTCATCTCTGGGGCATTGCCAAGACTTCTTAAATGGCTTACCTGCTTGGTACACCTCCTCTAATCACCTCTCATGCCACATAGCTCTGTGTTGAAGAGCTCAGGCTCCAGAGCAGTGGTTCTCAAACAGCCGGAATTTGCATTTTCAAAATGTTCTTCAGTGGTCAGGGACCACTCTAAGAACCACTGCTCTCGTGCCAATCTCCTTGTTAGACCCACAACCGCTGCAACGCTCTATCAGCTGAGGAAAGTCATTTGAACTCTCAGTACCTTAGTTTACTCATACATAAAATAGGGATAATGAGAGTACCTACCTCACAGAATTGTGAGGACTACTTGGGTTATTACAGTGCCAGTGCTGGGCACAGCAAGAGCTCAATACAAATTGCCTTAGTTATGCTGCTTCAACTGGGAGGCGCAAAATTCTTCTCACAGGATCAAGTCTAAACCTCTAAATAATGGAGCAAAGTCCTCACTTTATTCTCTCTGGCTACTCAGTTACACAAACCCACTACTATAGTCACACTCATCTCCCAATTATCTAGCTATACCTCAAGCTTTCACCTTAACATCCATTTCCTTCTTCAAAACTTCCTTATCACTATCAACAATTCAAGGCTCATCTGGTCTTGGAGATGTTTCCAGCCACCTAATCTCAAGTTTTTTACATCTTCCAGACACTTGGATCTGAACCACATGGTCCTCAGTTTTCACATACTTCCTCTTTGTCTTTAAAAGTCGATGCAGAATTGGAAGGTGGGCGGATGGACTGATGGCGCATGGACAGATGGACGGATGAATGTGGGATCAGTAGAAAGATGAACAGATGGATAGATCGACAGATATGTGATGGAACCAATAGACAGATATGTGATAAAGCTAATGTAGCCAATGTTAACTGTAGAATCCAGTTGCTTGTCTATATAAGTGTTCACGGTAATATTTTGTTAACTTTTTAAATGTTAAGATATTTTCATAATTTTTTTTTAAGGAAAAAATGATACCTACAAGTCACAGGTGCTGACTTAATTCGGATTTAAATAAAGTGCGACCTGTACCAACACGTGGCCCCTGCCGACTCCACACAGCAGAAAAAAGGTGGAGCGCAGCTCCAGTAAAGAGAGGTACAAAACTAAACTCGACTGAGAGGAACCTCAGCGGGGAGTGCCACGATCACAATGTTATCTCACTGAGATACAATTTAACCCTCACCACCAGGTACGAGGCACAATGTATATATTCTCACAAACACTTAGCTATTAGCTATTGACCTCACAAAGACCTCTGCGAGATGTCCACCGCACCGAAGAGAAAGCCGAGTCACTGGCCCGAAGGCAGCAGAGCCTAGCGCCAGGCCGTGGGCTCGGACCGGTCCCCCACCTCCTAAAAACCCGGCAGAACCTGACAACTACCGAGGAAGGCGGCCCGCGCTGATGAGCACGCAGGGTTGCGGGGTGAAGTTTGAGAGTCTCGGCCAAGGTTAGCGTAAGGAAGGCTGTGCTTCCGCCCCAAGCACCGGCTTCGGACCCCTGCGGCCCCCAGGGAGGCTCCAGTGGCGGCTAGGAGGGGTGGCTCCCCAGATCCCCGGGGTGAGGGTCGCTGTCCGTGTTCGCCCAAGGCGCACCTCACTCACATATTATTGAAGCGGAACAGGTCATCGCATGTGAAGGCCCGGAGCGTGGTCATTACGCCGCCGCCACCGAAGCCCTCTCCACTGAAGCCCTATTGCCAAAACCTCACGCCCGCTCCGCCGGAAGTCCGCCAGCGAACGGCCGCAGATGCGGGGCGGAGAACTGCTTCCGGGCCACCAGTCTCTAGCAACCACGCAGCGACGCAGCTCCCTCTGGTGGCCCGAGTCAGAAATTGCCAGGTCACGGGCTCAGCCCTCAGAACCTCCAAACTCCTCCACCGGAGCGACAGAAAGTGGGCATTGCGATCATCTAGAAAAGAGACACAAAGATGCTGGGGTTAGGAAACCAAAGCAGAAAAGCGAGATTCAGGACCACTTGGTTGCCCCTTGGTAAATGAGGAAGGAAGTGATAAGAAATGGGAGGATTCATGGTCCAGAGCAGCCTGTCCCAATTTATGAGAACTTAGTATGGGATCTCAAATTTCCTAATATCACGTTTAAAAACAAAACAAGAAAGGTGAAATTTATTTTAATAATTATTTTATTTTACCCAGTATATTTCAAATCGTTATGAAAAAATCCCCCAAACTCCAAAAATTAGACCAGCGAAAAGCCAAGAAGTAACCCAGAGAGAAAGAGAACTCGGTTTTATTACGCCAGTGGTCCCAGAAGAGCTAGTGCTCTGAAAATCTGGGCCCCGAGCTAAGGGGCAATTTCATTTTTATACCTGCGTAGTTACAGTTGGCATGGGCTAATTTACAGACCCCTGAAATTGCTATGGGCTACGGGTAGTTACAGAGCATGGGATTTTCTAACAAGCACTAAAGCAATACATCTTTTCTAACTCGCACCAAAGCAATACCTCTTATACGGAAGAGATACATCTGTTTAAACACGAAAAGCAATATATCTTAAGGGGAGGGTGAGTTCAGAGTTGACCCTGAGATCTTTGTTCTATATAGCAAGTATGTTGACAGAAGCAGGAAAAAAAGGAACTGATTAGAAATATTGGCCAACTAAGTGGGAAATTCCTCTTCAAAACGTTATCACTTCACATATAATCAATAGAAAAAAATATTAATGGAAAGTTTTACTCTTTTTTGTAAAGTCCTTTATATTGCATATGTTTTATATTTGCCACATATTTATCTCCAAGAATTAAATTGTCATCAGAAATACTCGTTCTGTATTTAAATTTCATAAAATGTATACATAAAGCATATGGTTAAAAAGTAGATTGACACAACCAAAAAGTTCCAATCATGCTGTTTTCAAATGACCGAATGGAACATCAGTTTTCAAATTTAAATTTAAATTAAAGTTAAATAAAGTGGAAAATTTCATTTGTCAGTGGCACTAGCCACATTTTTTTTGTACTCAATAGCCCCATGGGTGGTGGCTGCCACCACTTATAAAACAGTCCAGGTGTAGTCTGAGAAATGAGCATGTCCTACCTGTTCTTAGAGATTCTTTCTCCCCTCACCTTTCCAAGCTACTACTGAGGTGGTTTGGAGGAGGGAGTAGGTAGGCCCATGAGAAGGCTCTTCCAAGATCCAAAATCAAAGCCAGACATTGTTTCTAGATCTTCAACAATATAGGCATGTGAGTATAAACACACATGTAAGAGTCCCTGGGACTTACAAACTCATGCCTGCAGGTACAAATGCACCAACAGGGCAGAAATATGACAACATGAACTCAGCTTCTGCCTGCTAGGTGTTTTAAACAGGGAGAAATTTTAGGGGCAATTTCCAAACAGCAAAGCCTAATGTGCCACATTAAACGAAGTTAAACACAGATAATTTGATAATTTTTAGAAAAGGTAAAGTTATTATTCTCATGCAAATATAAAATGAACATTTGTCAAAGATTTTACTCTTTAATTTAACCAATTGTTGTGCGATCAAATCCAAGACCCACAGACCAATCGAGATGAATTGTGAGCTTTTATTAGCCGGCCGGCGACTGAGTCTCCACCACGCAGGGTTAGAAGAGATCAGCCCCGAGCTCCCAGAAGAGGCAGTTTATATAGCCACCAGCACATCCCTGAGCAGATCACCACACCCTGGTTAACAGTTGGCCGTTAGCATATCCTTGATCAGATTGCCCTGGTTAACAGCATCTCCTTGATCAGATTACCACTCCCTGGTTAACAGTATCAGAAGTAAATACTTAATACTGGCTTACTGGAAAATTGTCTACCCATAACAGGGGTTGTTGGATGGGGTGAAATATAGCTGCCAGCATTCTAGGAGTGAAAAGAGGTGTGTAGGGGATTCATCTTTCAGAATGCCGACTTTTACTTAATTCCAATTTTCAATATGGTTTCTCACCCTCACCCTTCACTGCCTATGCTCTGGGCTCAGGAACACAGCTGCTTGTGCCTCTCTGGGGAGTAAGGCTCTTGTCTTCTCCCTTTATTGTACCTGGCTTATCTAAGCCCTGAGCCTCACAGATTCTGCACAACTAATCATTTGGCTTTTCCTCCTGCAGTAGCTGAACTTTCAGCTGGCTTCCATCTCCTAAATGAGTTTACTAGCACCCATAATTTTGCTGCCAGTTCTCATTGGCTATTGTCTCCTCCATCCTCTTTGTTCTTATGGATTTATGCCTTTAAGAAAAATTAAAAACTTAATTTTTTAAATTTTATTTTACTGAGGTACTGGTAGGGAGCAGATGTGTGATACTGCTTTTTTAAATTGAAACCTGTATTTAGGTCTTAATATGAATGGTGAGCGCATTTGTACAACCTAGTCAGCAAAACTGAAAATAGATGATGACATTGGTGGTCAGAGTCAATGCATCTCTATATGTCATTTCCACGTGATCTGAAGGAAAAGAAACGAAGCAACAACAGATGAAATGCCAAGCTGTTTGCTTATTTAAATGTGGAATTTTGCCATGATGGATGTGAACCTGGGTCAGCACTATTTACAGAAGAGCACAAGGTGTTTTATCTCAATGAGCAGGAAAATGTTTTGTGATAAAATGTGGTAAAAGCTTGTCGGTTTTTCCAACCAAGCAGTAAAAGGACTTACACGATGTAAAATGATAAATAAAAAGTTCTGTGAGTCATCCTTAATGTAGAGAAAATATGCAGCCAGGACAGAAACAGTGTTTTTCTGCAAGTTAAAAATAAACTCTAATGAACTGAAACAGAAATCAAAAACAGCATGTCCTATAAGCCCAAATACTTGTGGGACTCCCAGGGGTTTAATGTAGTTCATGTTTTTCAAATAAATGTGTTGAAATGGTGGGGATAATGAGGTAGAGGCTGTATTGATTCTATTTTTTTAAGTCAGTTTTATTTAGGTATAACTTCCATACAGTAAGGTTCACTCTTTTCAGTGTACGTTTTATGAATTTTTGGCAGATACATTCAGTTATGGTGCCTACATGTATCAGTTCTACCAAATCCTTCCCCCATTCCTCCCACCCTAGTTCCTGCTTATCACTAATCTTTTTTCTGTTCCTATAATTTTGCCTTTTCCAGAATGTCATATAAATAACCCGTACAGTACACAGACTTTTGATTTCTTTTGACTCTGGCTTAAATATTTATGTATAGGTTTCTGTGTGAACATACATTTTCATTTCTCTGGGATAAATGCCCAGGAATCCAAATGCTGGGTTAAATGGTAGTTGCATATTTATTTTTTGAAGAAACCACCAAACTTTTCCAGAGAGGCTGTGCCATTTTACCACTGGCAATGTAGGAGTATTCACAGCTTTGATTATTTTTGTAAATTTCAGTGTTAAACTGATGAAACTGTCAGAGATTACATTTTAAATGTACATCCTGTTAAGAACGTTTTATTTCGGGAAGCATTATGACTAATGACACTCCAATATAAATTACGTCACCCGCGAAATGGAAAAATCATGCTGGCTTGCCTTACTCTTTTCTCCTAGAAACTCTAAACACCAAAAAACAATGGGGGACATAATGTTTACAAAATTCTGGGGAGAGGAAACACAGGACCCACAGATATCTGACAAATATTCCAATCAGGCATTCTAAGAGACCAAGGAGCTCTGAAAGCAGAGGACCAGCCCCTAGAGAACAAAGCAAAGCAAAACGAAGAAAGAAAAAAACACTACAACAAAGTCCAGCCATTCCACAAATGAATCAAAATGGAAAATGGAATAGGAATATTGTAATAAAAAATGATGGTGAGGGTTACATCCAATATGTTTTAAAAAGGGGGGGGGGGATTAATAGTTGTAACAGATGTATGTATAAGTTCTGAAAGATAACAATAATATAAATGACATAATCAGGAGAATAGGGTAGAAGAGACAAGAATAACCAGCTCATCTTTCATTACAAAGAGGCACTAGTGTTCTAAACTGAAATTAGTAATAAAAATATTATTTCAGTCTCTTAATGGTTTTCATTAAGAGGTTGTGAGATGGGACATCACTTGTAAATTCTTAATCTTTTAGCAGGAAATGAAATGGGACATCTCTTGTAGAGTTAATCTTTTTAGTAAACCTAATTAAGTTTTCTTCCTTCCTTTCTTTGGAAAAAGGCTCTCTCCCTCAAATCTTGGTAATTGCCCTAGCCACTCAGATCCTCTGGCTGTTTGTTAAGCAGAAATGTTGTTAAGCCAGGCAGGGCCCTTAGAGTCTGAGGGAGGGGGAAAACTTTAAGCCAAAGGTCTTTCTTTTTACTCTTTAAGAAATGTGTTAACCAAGCCTGTTTCCCTCTACTCACTTAATAGGCAAATCAATAATAGAAATTAATAGATGTATGATTTAAGTAATGAGTTTGTATTTTCTTTTCCTTGTCTAGGGACTGAGGTGGCACTTTAGCAGGAAACCCAAGACCCCACCCTGACTGAGGCAGAAAGAGAAAGAGCTCCATGAAACCCCAGTGGGCAGGGACTACGGCCATTCTCAGCAGGAAGCAGACACTGAAGAAGAGACCTCCTGTCCCTCAACATCTATACTAGTAAGGGGGTTCATGGCTCTTAGAAAAGAGGTAGGCAGGAAGGTTAGTTAGGGGGTTTCAAGTCTGCCTGCAAAGAATCTGAGGTCATCCTATCTTAGAAGAGATCCACCCTAATCTGCCCACAATTAAGCAAGCCAGAAGGCATTTTTTAACTCACATGAAGAAACCAGTAGGCAGAGATTTAGGTACCAGTTTAAGCCAGTCATTCACACCTGTGCAATGAAGACCCCACCGACCTTCAACTCACCTGAGTCTCATTATACCATCATTATAATATGATACATATGCCCAGAAATTCATTAATATCATTATAACAGACTGAATTCTGGGAACAAACATGCGCAGAAAGCAAAATGATGAATCACTGAGCCCTGTCGGTCTTAGTTGTCAATCAAGGAAGCCCACTCCTCTAAGAAAAGTAACTGCCCACAGCAAAAAAAAAAAAAAAAAAAAAAGGATAAAAACCCTGAAGTCTTTGTTACCAGGCCTTTTGAGCCACACTTCTCTTGCTCAGGCCCACTTCCACGTCCGGAAGTATGCTTTCCTTTCCAATAAAACTTTTCTTTTCTACCGTATTTCCATGTCTTGCTCAATTCTTTGTTCAAGACATCAAGAACTTGGACAACATGCTGGGAGAGGACCCCACTCTCTGGTAACAGTTGAAATCATATTTAATATATACGATGTAATAAAATATATATTTCAGCCTTAAAGGAAACCTTTAGGTACCCGTGTGATGCTCAGCAACATCTTCAGTTTGAATTCAGTTCTCTTCTGCTAAATGAAAAAAAATTAAAGTAATAACTTTTAATATTAACATGTGTAATCCGAGCCTCTTTTTAGTGAAAGTATTTTTCTCACTCCCTTTAAATAAACTACATAAAAAGATGTCTGAACTTCTTCAGGTATTAACACAATTTATTCCTGGATGGAATCTTGAGTGATTTGTTACTTTCTTCTTTGCATATCTCTACAAGTCTTCCATTTTCTAAATAATAGACATAAATCACTTTTATTAAACAACACGGACTTTTTTTTTTTTTAAGTAAAGAGCCCTAAGGGGGATTTGAAAAAATAAAATAAAACAAGGCTTTTCTGGGTGGAGTAAGATAATAAGAGGAAGGGAGGTGGCTTCAAAGGACCTGACCCTCTAGAAGGAGCTGCTCATCTGGGATGTGAACAACGTGCCACGCACACTGACTGTGCTGCTGGTTTTTGCCTCTCCCACACTCTACATTTCAAAGTTTTGAATCTTCAATGCAAAAATACTTTATTTACTTTCTTTAACACACACTTAAATGGCAAGGCTTATTTCAGGTGCTTTACAAATATTAGCTATTTACTCCTCATAACACAATCAGGTAAATACTATTATTATATATCTTTTACAGAAACTGAGGCATAGTGAAATAACTCAGTTGATAACATAATATGTATTTGTAAACTACTAAAGATGGCATGATTCTCTGTACAACCCATATTTCTCCTTTCGTGCATCCATTCAACTGATATTTACTGAGCACTGCCAGGCATCCTTCTAGATGTTAATTCATTGGAAACTGATAAAAGTTTAAAAACAAGTAGAGAGAAAGGAGATCCAGCTTATGTTTCCAGGATGTTCTCTGTAATTTCTTCCATGTTCCCGTGACCTGCCACACATTGCATTGCCATGTAGCTACAACAGAGCTTTGATCTGTGAATGGAAATGATGATTCTGAATCATAACTGCTGTGGTGCGATCAAATCCAAGACCCACGGAGCCAATCGAGATGAATTATGAGCCTTTATTAGCCGGCCGGCGACTGAGTCTCCACTACGCAGGGTTAGAAGAGATCGGCCCCGAGCTCCCAGAAGAGGCAGTTTATATAGCCACCAGCACATCCCTGAGCAGATTACCACACCCTGGTTAACAGAATCAGAAGTAAATATTTAATACTAGCTTACTGGAAAATTGTCCACCCATAACAATAACTTCTATCAGTGTTTGTACAGGAACCAGTGCCTGCAGGGGTCGAGTGTTGTCTTTGTGTTAAATCCACAGTGGTTTTTAAAAATCAAGATTGCTTTTATTATACTGTTACTTAAATAAGTACAAATATAAAGTAGTCATAAATAAAAATAATGATAAACACTATAAAAACTTCACAACCAACAAAATTCAAATCAATATTTGTTCATCAGAAAAAAGTTATGAGACATTTTGAAATGATTTATAAAAGATGACTGGGTGTCTGGTCAGGTACGTCTTTCCAGGTTAACTCTTCTTTTATTGTTTTTGACCTATTTTACAAATCTTTAAGTTGTAGAAATTGATAGTAATGAAAATGATTCTTGTCTATAGAAATATAATGCATCAGATGTGTCCAGGAGATGCAGTAGATTACTGCTCTGTGGATATTGACAAGTTTTATACATATTTCTAAATACGTATTGTTGTGGTGCAGTTAAATTTGAGACCCATGAAGCCAATTGAGATTAATTATGAGCCTTTATTAGCCGGCCGTTGACTGATTCTCCCCACTAGAGAATCAGCCCCAAGCCTCCAGAAGGGATAGCTTAAAAAGCCCCAAAACCCCTTCTAGCAAGCAAGCAGGTTTACAGAAGCAGGGCTGGCCATTAACATGTCTTTACACAGGATAACGACACCCTTAACATTAGCATATCTTTGCACAGAATATCTCCTAGAACTACATCTTGTTTAACATTAAACAGTGGAAGCAGAAGTTGGCCATTTGAAAATTGTCCACCCTTAACGGTATCAGCAAAATCCTGATTGCCTTGTGCATTTTAAATTCTCCTTTGAACAGGCTGTAACATCCTACTGGTTCTTTCATTGTGTTATGGGTGGACAATTTTCCAGTAAGCCAATATTAAATATTTACTTCTGATTCTGTTAACCAGGGTGTGATAATCTGATCAAGGAGATGCTGTTAACCAGAGTAATCTGATCAAGGATATGCTAACAGCCAACTGTTAACCAGGGTGTGGTGATCTGCTCAGGGATGTGCTGGTGGGCTAACAGCCAACTGTCAACCAGGGTGTGGTGATCTGCTCAGGGATGTGCTGGTGGCTATATATAAACTGCCTCTTCCGGGAGCTCGGGGCTGATCTCTTCTAACCCTGAGTGGTGGAGACTCAGTCGCTGGCTGGCTAATAAAGGCTCACAATTCATCTCGATTGGCTCCGTGGGTCTTGGATTTGATCACACCACAACACCCCCCAGTAGGGTATTGGATAATTTTTTTGTGGGGAACTCGCCTGACCTGCATAAAAAAGCCCCATAGATATTCACATTTTTCAATCCTCCAATAAGTGAATAGGTCTCCACATGCTTGACCTATCCGGAGAGCAACCAATTCACAAACTCTGCTCAATATACACAGCTTCAAATAAGCTTTATATTTGATAATCAATTGTTAAAAGTTATAAATATTTAAAAGAGCACTTGAGAGCCTCTAATCCCCCCAAAGAGATCGAAACAATCAAACAGAAAAATAGAATTGAGATGAACAGGAAAAAAATTCATACTATAATATCCACAGAGAGATAAGAAGATATTACATCTATGGAGGGGGGGGGAGTAATAAAATGTTAAAATCACGTTCAGAGGAAAAACAAATTTTTTTAAAAGATTACTTTTATTTGATAAATTGATCATTAAAACTGCCACTAAAAATTTACCATTCTCCATTATAAGTGAGTTCTATTAAATGTTTTTTTTTTTTAATTTTTTAATTACAGTTGACATATGCTATTAGTTTCAGGTATACAACACAGTGATTTATATAACATATGAAGTGATCACCCCAATAAGTCTAGTATCCATCTGACACCATACATAGTTATCACAATATTACTGACTATATCCTATGTGCTGTACTTTACATCCCCATGACTGTTTTTATAACTGGCTATTTGTACATCTTAATCCCTTTTCCTTTTCACTCATTCTCCCAGCCCTCTCCCATCTGGCAACTATCAAAATGTTCTCTGTATCACCAGTTGGTTTCTGTTTTGTTTGTTCATTTATTTTGTTTTTCAGATTCCACATATAAGTGAAATCATAAGGCATTTCTCTTTCTCTGTCTGACTTATTTCACTTAGCATAGTACCTTCTAGGTCCATCCATGTTGTTTCAGATGACAAGATTTCATCCTTTTTTTATGGCTGAGTAATATTACATCATATATATATATATATATATGTATATATCATCTCTTCTTTATCCATTTGTCTATCAATGGACACTTAGGTTGCTTCCATATCTTGGCCACTATAAACAATGCTGCAATGAATATAGGGATGCATAAGTCTTTTAGAATTAATGTTTTGAGTTTCTTTGGATTAATACCCAGAAGTGGAATTGCTATGTCCTTGTCTCTTGTTTTCGCCTTTGTTTTAAATTCTATTTTGTCTGGTATAAGTATTGCCACCCCAGCGTTTGTTTGTTTTTTTTTCACTTCAATTTGCATGAAATATCTTTTTCATCCCTTTACTTTCAGTCTGTATGTGTCTCTTGATATGAAGAGCTTTTCTTACAGGCAATGTATGCAGGGGTCTTTTTTTTTTCATCCATTCAGCCACCCTATGTTTTTTTATTGGTCCATTTAATGTATTTACATTTAAAGTAATTGTTGATAGGTATATTGTTATTGTCATTTTATTATTCATCAAAAATGAATTCTTAGAAATTGCAAGAATAAAAATTTCAGTAATTAAAACAATGCCCCTCAAAGTATTAGAAATAAAGACAGAGAGAGGAAGTAGGAATTAAAGCTCAAAAAAGGGAGCTTAATCTAGTAGGTACAATATTCAAATAATGAGAATTCTGGATGTGGTTCCACAGCGTAGTGGTTAGTAGGTCTGCTTTACACACAGAAGGGCGGTCCTGAGTTCACACCCCAGTGAAGCCACAGTCTATGGTCTATAGCCATGCCGCCCTGAACAAGCCCAATGTCTGATCTTGGAAGCTAAGCAGTCAGTGTCAGGCCTGGTTAGTACTTGGATGAGAGACCACTTAGGAAGACCAGGTGGTGTAGGCATAAATAATAATAAATAATTTAAAAAAATAAAAATAATAAAAATTCCAAAAATAAAACAGAAAAAATGATTATTTTGAAAGGTAACCTTACGGATTCTAAAACTGTCTGGGAAATAATGACTAGTAAATTGATAAAAATGTATTCGTTAAAGTGAGCATTTTGGACTCACCAGCCAGCGAATGCAAAGGAAAGGGGTGATGGACCTTACAGAACTCTTTCCCAAGGTAGTAATTCTAAACAGCACTGAGCCCTCCAATGCTTTTCTGCATTACATTGGTTCATTCACATGATTTTGCCCTTTTTGGGGTGGAAGGGAGGGTTTATTTTTAAAAAATAAACACAATGCATAATTTACAAAGTCACATATCTGTGGGTGTGTAGCGAAGCAGCAGCTCCTGCTTCCCATCCCAGTGCATTTCTGATGCCTCCTCTCCCTGCATATATCTTGCATAGTTGTCCTAATTGCCCCCAGAGAATCATATCTCACTTTATTTATACCATAGAATAGTCTCCTTCCACTTTGACTATGGTCCCAGCCATACGACTGGCTTTGGTAAAAAGGAAAATAGCAAACATGATGCGAGTGGAGGTATGAAAGTGCTTGTGCGGTGGACTGGCCCTTTCTTGCTGCTGAGAACTCTCCCATGATCCTTGAGAACAAATCCAAACTAGTTTCCTAGAAGAGGAAAGACTGTGTCGGGGGAAGTCCCGGCCACCCCAGAAAGTCCCAAATATGTCCATAAGGCTTGTCTTAGACCATACAACCGTCATGCATCCTGCTCAGACCAGGAGAACTACACAACCAGCCCACAAATTGTTTTAAGTCACTAAGTTTGGGTGATTTGTCACACAGCAAAAGTTAAGTAATACACCTTCCATATCCCAGAAACTTTTAGAATATTCTCTTTATCCTTGCTGTTCTCAAATTTGTATAATGTCCTTAATGTGAACTTTTTTCATCAATTTTATTGAAGACTTAGTGGTCTCTTTCACTCTGGAGACTCATAGTCTTTAAATCTGAGAACATTTCTTATATTTTTTAAACAATCATTTCTTCCTCTCCATTTTCTTTGCTTTCTCTTTTTGGAATTCCTATTATTTGAATATTGGACCTACTAGAGTATTCCTTTTTTTTTTCTTTGAGCTTTAATTCCTACTTCCCACCTCTGTCTTTATTCTTATACTTTGAGGGACATTGCTTTGATTGTTGATTTTTTATTTATAATAACATTTGAATTTCCAATAATTTTGTTTCTGAACATAATTTTTATAGTACTTTTTTTTGTGTGTATGTAATATCTTCTCTCTCTGTAGATATTACTTATAGTATGATCTATTCTTATTTTCTGTTCATTCCAGTTTGATTTTTCTGTTTGATTGTTTTGGTCTCTGTTTTGGGTTAGAGGTTCTACTCAAACGTTCAATGACTTTTAACTATTGATAAATAAATGTAAAGCGCCATATAGCTTACTGGAAGCTATGTGTATACATTTAATTAAATATACCTCTCATATTTCTCTAAATTGATAAGTAGTATGGCCCTATAATTAACAACTCCTCAGGAATGAAATGCCTTTAAAAGGAATTTGGCTGTCCTCACAAGTTGGCAGACAATGTTACTAATTATCCAGACTACATGATGATGTCTCTGCACGCACGCATACATGCATGTACAAGTAGCCAGCCCACATAGACAGAATCTTCTGACTCAGCCTCTGTTATAAAATCAGGATATTTACATTAGTTTAATTGTATCAGCTGCACAAATGCCATTGACTGCAATGTGCCTGAACTAATACTTCTCACACTATAATGTCCATGTCGATCATCTGGGGGTTTTGTTACAATGCAGATTCTGATTCAGTATATCTGGGAGGTGTATGAGATTGAACCAGTCCCCAGGAGATGTGATGCTTGGTCCATGGACTGTATTTTCTGCGGTAAAATCTTAAACTAACTGTGCAAAACCTGAAAATAAATTTGAAAATTGCCAAGTATTGTATTTCCATGTGCTTGTAAAAAACAGAAGCTATCCAATGGCCTAGTTGATTAGTTCACTTATATATTTATTTCTGATGGTTACAATCTTTGATAGCTAATTTGTTCTTTGCAGTTTTTCTTTCTTTTGGTTCATAGGAGATGCCTAAGTCTGTTCTGCATGCAATTGTACATCGATAGACTGCCAAAAAAAAAAAAAATGAATGAAACTGCAATCTGTTAAATGAGTGAGTGCATTTGCTTACAATTTGTACAACTGGCAAGAAATTGGAAGCAAAGACATCAGAGATAAAGAAAATCACAAATACCTTATTTTTTTGGTGCAATGCATTAAGAGTGATCCTGTTAAGCATTATACAAGTATCTGTAAATAAATAAATAAATGAATATAGTAAATAAAATCAAAAGAAGAAAAGTTGTGAGAATTACTACTGACTATAGTTATGCTTTTACTTAAGTGATAACTCCTTTCTGGGAAGTGCTGATGTCAACTCCTCGGGGACAGAGACAGTTCCTCTCAGGATTTCATGACTGGGAAGCAGACAAAGCTTGTTTTTGCAAACTTCCTTCCTCCCTTTTCCTCTTCTTGGCAAAAATGTCCTCTGGCTTCGGACCCTGATGATTCTCTTGGCCAGTAGGGAATACTGCGAAAATACACCCAATTTAGACACATACCGCCATCACCACCACCAACACTGTCTCATCAACAACCACAAAGTTAATGGATGGCATTTATTTTGAATCTTCCCACACCGGTCTTCCCACCTCAATATATTTTTCTTAAACCATTGATACCTGTCACTACCTTCTATTTCAAAAGAAACTTGCCAGCAAATAATAATATGAGCAAGGAAGTAGAAATAAGCAATAGTGGGAAAACGTCGAATAAGTTGATTATCTAACGATAATGATAACTAATATTTAATATGCTTATGGTGTGCTTGGTAATGTTCTAAGACTTCATATGAATAACTCATATTAGCCTCGATGAGCCAAGATGCTGTTATTACCTCAACTAGTGAGAAGTACATGTTTTACAGTGTGCATGTGTGTGTTTTTGGTGGATGTAAGCTGTGGATGTGATTTTCCCTACATGTGTATGTTTTAGTTTTTAAAATAATTCTTAGTTAATATGCTAGAACTGCACTATCCAACTTGGTAGCCCCTAGCCACATGTGGCTACTGAGAATTCGATATATATAGCTAGTGTGAAATGAGATGTGCTGCAAGTGCAAATTACACATAAGATTTTGAAAACAATGCAAAAAATAAAATAATGTAAAATACCTAATATTTTACAATTATTGAAATCTTATATTTGGGAGATCATGGGTTAAATATGATAGATCACTAGTACATTACTAAAATAAAATTATTAATAATATATTGACATATTACTGTTGATTTTACTCATTTTTCCTCTTTTCAATGTGGCTACTAGAAAATTTTAAATTACCTATGTGGTTGGCTTGGTTGGCCTCATATTTCTGGACAGTGCCAGGCTAGAAGTACATAGCCCATGGTCTTCTGCCAGCTGAATAAGGTCAAGAACCTCCACTTGGTTAGTGTTGATGACCATAGGTCTTACCTCTCCCAGGTGTATTTCTACCTTAAAACCTGTGTCTTAACCTAAACCAGTCTTTCTCCACTCTGATTTCACAATAGAATCACCTTGGAAGTTTTAGGAAATATATTACTTTGGGGCCCATCTGCAGAGATTTTGATGGTCTGGGCATCAGGATCTTCAAAAGCCCACAGTTGATTGGAAGAAGTGGCCAAAGCTAAGAACTGGATCCAAATAGGAACAGTGGACTCAGTCCTGGTGCCAGGAGGGGTGGGCAGACAATGTTTGCAATGGGGTCTGGCTCAAGCTTTGAGTCTCTGGTAGGAACTAGAGAAACCGGTTCTAAAAAGGACGTGGCAAGTCAGAGCTGGCCTTTTGGCACAGAGCCTTGCAGTAGCTCTCATTGAAAACTACTGTGAGGAAAAATCTGCCCTCCAGAGTTGGGGGAGAACGAGAACGAATGGAGCTAAATGGGGGTAAAATGAAAACCCCAGCTAAAAAAAAAATGCCTCGTTATGTGAGGTGCTACTTCTCCCAAGAAAGCAAGGGCTGATCACAAAGATGCAGGCCTGTCTCATCTCTTCCACCTCTGCAGTAGCAGAGACAAGCAGACTCAGAGGAAAAGTGCAGGCTTGAGCTGAGTCTGGCCTTGGCCACCCCAGGTCTGTGGGCTCCAGGCCCCCTACCTACTCCAGGTTGAGAAGAAAGAGGGCTGGCTGTGGTTCTAACATTTATAGAATGATATCCTAAATGTCTACTATGTAGGAAGTCTCAGAATTCAGGCAAATTCCACTTTGGAATGTTAGTTTATTGGAATCAAGATAAGAAGCTGCTTCCATTCCCCTAACTGCCTTACTTTAGCCAAAGCTTCCCCACAGAGGTTTTCCCTTGGCGCTGAGGTCTCGGGTCACAGTGTGGTTATTACCACTTTATTAAAACTATTGGCCCAGACTTTTCTGAATAATTTTAACTTCCCATCCCTTTCCTAGCAAAGTCAGAGGGAGAAATTTGTGCCAACTGCCATCCATCCTTTGATGTTGAAGAAACATAGATCTTTCTCAAATAAGAACCTCTTCTTTGAGACAAAACACTATTTTCCTTCTTCCTCTCTCCAACTCTTTTTGCTTGTTTACAGTCCTGCAATGTTATATGAACTTTTTCACATTTCCAACTTGATTAGTGTTAAAATTAACTAAATGCCCAACACTTTTGGTCTCAAATTCACCATCGTGAACATTTTCATGTACTGTGCCACTGCTCTCGGATGTTGGAGGGAGTACCCAGGCAGTGCTGTTAATCGCTGTACGCTCTCATTTCAAGTATTTCAAAGTAACTGAAGGTAAGAGCTGCCTAGTTAAGTCACATTTATGAATGAAAGCATTCATGGTTAGGCTTCCTGTCATTTGTGTTTTCTTATAGCTCTCAAGCTGTAACTTTCACATGATACAAACTACTTTAACAGTTTCTATTTCTATTCTGTGTCCCTGGGGGGGGGGGGGAATATTTGGCAGCACATACAATATCTTAAAAAATCCTTTCCTCTGGCTGGCATTCAACTTTTATAACATATTTTTAGATCTGGAAATACATTCTTCTTTCCTTCTACTAGCATGTATATTTTTATTCTCCTCTTATTCCTTCCAAGCTGCACCAAAATCTGTTTCCTGACAATTTGAGAACTGAGAAATGTCTGTGTGGGGGGAAAAAGTGAAGACACATGTTATGTTGTAATTTTAGCAGGGAAACATTGCCCAATGACAAAACCAGGGGCTGTCTTGTGATGTTTTCTTTTGCTCACACTGACTCTCCTATTTTGATCTTGTTGTCATCTCACCAAAGGCTAGTGAGGCTGCCTCTCATTCAGATGTTGCGACATGCTTTAAATCAGCAGGGTACTGATTTCTAGGGACAAGAAGAGCAAGACGACCCTAATTTGGAGAGTGAAGAGGACAACTATATGTGTTGATTGTCATTTTTAATTCATTGTACATATAAAAAGCAGGCGGTCTGTTCAGCCATCTTTCTGATCTTGAAGTATCCGTCCTACTGACAGGTTAGAAAGTTCTTTCAGACAGCAAGGACTTATCAAGAACTTGCTGTCTGCTAGGCATGGCTCTGAGCACTAGGAATATGGCAGCAAAGAAGACAGAGCCTCAGCTCTGCTGGTTTTGAAAGAGCACTGAACTCTCACCCAGGGCACTTCTGAGGATGCATAAGAATGGGGCAAGTTGTCTGCAGGGCCCTTCTGATTAATTGATTTTCTCTAGGTCCAATTGAGCCAAGTACTGTCCTAAGTAACACTGGAAATCCTTTCAGGTTAGAACCATACCTTTCCTTCTGCTGTTTGATTTCTGCCTCATCAGTATATGCACTGCTGAAAAAATGTAAACTTTTCTATTTCCTCTCTACAGATAACCTAACCACAAACACTGGCTTGGATTTCAGATTTATATCACATTGTGTGGCACGAAATTATATTCTGCTTTTCAAAGGAAAAAAGACAACTGAAGAATTTTTCAAAAATTATTTTCACATGTGATTATTGTACAGTATTACAATGTATTATGTGCAAAATTCCATTTAAAAATTATTTACAAAAGGAAGTACAACACAGTATGTGCTGAGGGTTCTAGATGTATCACAAAAGCTAACAAAGGTACAAAGCCAACCAATTGAGATGACTATGCATCTTTACACAGTACAATAACATGTTTTTATAACTACCTGTGTTATAGCAATAAAAGACCGTCATTCTTTGTGCACCAACAAATAGGTTTCACAAAACATAAACTGAACTTCACCAAACATTCTTATAATGCAGGTGGCCTTTTTGGTGCAAACTCTTTTCCAAAGAGCATTTTATTTAACTCAGTGAAAGTCACATTACACATTACTTGGTTTCTGCCCAAAATAATTCAATGTTGTTAGTTTTGACTCATATGGGAAAAGAACATAAAAGTTTTATCACTTTTTTTTCTTGTGAGGTTTTTAAAACTGTTTACAAAAACAAATAACATGGGGTAGGTTTTTCCAAATCTCATTGCATATTTACAGTATTCTTAGCACAAATGGTTCCTTCCATCTCCTTTCCCCACTTCCTTCAAGGAGCCTGACCAGCAGACTACACTCCTTAGTCCTTTGTTAGAGTCTGTATTTCTCTCTCAACCTCTCTCTACATTCAATTCTCTCCTGATCTTCAGTATTACTTGGTTAAAACATGAAACAGAACAATACCACTGAGCATGAAAAAGGTAACAGTACATCAGATTTTCAAAGGCATTCTGTGGCCAGTGTCAGTAAAACATCACTTTTAAGAAATCCAGCAGTCTCTCTCCACAAAGTTGCCAAAACATCCAGTTACAGAAGAGAGACTTTAAAAATGCAATACTCTCAAATCCAGCAAGAGATTTCTTTTTTGAATATTAAATGTTAAAATCACATGCATAATTATAGAATATTTTAAAGTTACAAAAATATTTTTAAAACCAATCCTGACAGTTTACCTGCAACTGCTATAAAAATTTCTATGAAATATATAAAAACACAGTCTCTTTGTAAAAAAAGAAAGAAAAAAAAGAAAGAAAGACAAAGAAAAGGAAGAAAAAAGGAAGGAATGAAAGGATGGAGCCATCCAAAGAACTGAGAAATACCTGACGCACTGCATCAGCCAGTCTTGTCAACCACCTGCTGTTGAATTCAAGAGAAGAGCTTGTACCTTAAATGTTTATTAAGCACATATACATACATGTGAGCCCACCTAGAACTTGGCTGCGGGTACGCAGCAAACAATCTCAGGACACTTGAACCATCAAATGCAATTCTCCGTATCTGAAGGAGAATCCTACTGTTTTACAAACCTGTTACCTCGTTTGGGCAATATGGCTAAAGATGCCCTTAGCAGAATCGGCCTGTGGATGGCTTAGTCACTGAACCGAGGGGTCCCCAAGGAGGTGACTGCTTTTCAAGAATAAGCACGTGGGAGCTAGAAAGAAGGTTCCTAGCCCCTTTTTGAATGCACCACTGGAAAGTCCTGCATTTCTTCTACGAGGTGGTGAGATCTTCTTCCCCATTCTGGAAAATGATGCCATAAGGATCATTCTTGACACGCTTGTAGACAAAGTGGAAGATGTGGGGTTGTGGCCGGCTGTGCAGCTCAGCTTTGATTTTTTGAGGATAAGTGTCCTCTGCCAGCTGCTGCCACGTTTCGTCAACAAAGAGGAAGAGGCTGTACTCCTCAGGGTCCCCCACCTTAAACTTCTCAGCACAGAGCTGACATACATCCTCAGTGGTGACATAAGGTCTTACAAGGAGGGTCTTTCCCGTGCAGCCACTGTTGACTTCCTGGAATGCAACTCGGAGATAATTCTGCAGGTGGAAAGAGAGAAGTCATGCACAAGGTGAGAAGAGGAAATGAGCTGGAGCATAAAGTGAGCAGGATGAGGTGCCAATGAGAGGTCTCACTTGTGAGCCACTCTAGGCTCTGGCTTGTCAGGAAGTCTAATGTCAGGAAATGAGGCCTCGAAGTGCAAGGAAAGAGGCTGATCTGAATTTGGAGAGTGAGAAGAACAACTATATGGACAGAGCAGCTGTATTTTAATTCTTTGCAAATATGAGCAGGAAGTCCCTTCAGCCTTGTTCCAATCTTTCAGGGTCCTTCGCAAACCCTGATTAAAAAATCTCTGGTGAAGAATGTGAACAGATCAGACACTGAGTTTTCTTCCTAGCTTGAAAAACAAACCAAACAACAGAAGAGAATGAACTAGGAGTCAGCAAGAAGAGATATTTAAAATATGCGGACACAAGAGCACATATTGTACTCACTTTGGACTACTTTCTATGAAGCATAAGCAAGGGTAGTAATATTAGGTTGGACCACAAGATACTGCCAATATTTGACCATTTTTCATCTCCCCAAATGGCAATTTCATGTGGTTCAACCCAATACAGGGCTCCAAGTGGCTCCAAATGAAATGTGAAAAAAGTCAGCAGGAGAAAAATGTTTCTACCAAAAGGCTTTGGAGATGGGCTGATTTAAGTGCAAAGCGGTGTTGCAGGGAAGTAAAAGATGTCTGCAGGCTTGGCACTGCAAATAGCACCAGGTACACATCATCATGAAATACAATAAGCCTGCGATCTCTCATACACAAAGCTCAGGGAAGGTATAAAAAATCCTACACTCATACCAGGCTCTCTGAGAACTTGTGACCCCAGATAACTTTTTTCAGTTTCCTTTTCCTCAGGAGTGGGGTTACCAAATAAAATAGAAAATGCCCAGTTAAATTTGATTCTTCAGACACAAAACAAATACATTTTCCTTTTCTAAATCTGGCAACCCTACTCAGGAGTGAAGGGGAGGGTGCTCTCTATCCAGAGTCCCACAAGGTTACCATGAGGATTTACTGGGGTGATGGAAGGGAGATCGCTATCAAAGGCAAGGGCAGTGTGATCTGCATTGATAAGAGAAGTCTGACTTGCTTGAATTAGAAAACCTTAGCAAACACACATGCTCCATTTTACCAACCCCCTCCTCTCCCATCCCATCCCTGAACACTTGGTCTACACACTTGGTATGCGTTTATTTATTCCTTGACTTCTGAAGAGAACTTTGTGAAAGAAGTCTACGTTTATTTATTTATTTTTTTTGCATTCGACTAGTGAAGAAACTGAGGAAGAGAGAGGCCAAGCAACTTGCCCAAAGCCGCACAGCTAGCGAGTGGCGGCACCAGCGTTCTAGGACGTCCACCACCGTGGTGTGCACCCTCTCCAACATGAGGACACTTGTGTGTGCATGTGCGACCTGATTTAGGAGTTCCAAGTGGAGTTGTATGATGTCTGGATTTTTGTTTTGTTTTGAGTGCTGAAAATTCCCCTCTTGGGTTGTATTTTAAGTATGAATCTCCTGGGCGAGCGAGGCCAGAGGGGAGGGGTGTGGAGAAGGAAGGGGTACCTAGCATCAGCAGATCTCTAGGTTAGAAGCTCCAGATAGAAGGCACAGAAGAAAGGGGCTGGTGGCAAGTGGGTAGATGGAAGATGAGCTTTTCTCATTTCCTCTGTTCTCTTCAGAGGGTGTACAACCATTGGAGTTCCCTTCCAGCACAGGCAGTCACAGTATCCTAAGGGCCAGTGTATGATAAATCACTTAACATGTGAACAGCTCTTCAATAGCCCAAAGGGGCAGGGGTACATACTGTGTGCATTCCTGCTTTTTAGATTTATGTACCTGGGAAGGAACTTCTGAGAATGCTGCTACCATAGAGAATAACTTGCTGAACTTGTCTTTCCTTGAAGGGCTGACTTTGAACCAAATGTACCTTTTGAGTATTTTAGGAGCAGAAAAGGCACAAAAGGTAAATCTGGACAAATTTGTCCCACTTGGAAATTTACCACATGGCACATAGAAACAAATTGCAGTCCGGTTTTATAATTTGATTTGAAACTTTCAAAACATTATTCAAAGACATTTGCAGGCTTACTCATAATTTCATAGACTATGAGCAAGCAAATCAGGGGTGGTTGTGTTGAGTAAAGATTTTTATAGCCCTAATCTTCCACTCCTAGGAAATAAGCTCCTCGGGAATCCCACATTCCTAGTCAGCAGCTCACGATCATGGGAAATTCCGGATGGGGACCCAGGTAGGACTTGGCTCGGATGCTCAATCTGAAACACAGGCCCTGACTAGCGGCCAGAGCTGATGCTGCCGATGAGATTCTGGGGTCTTCTGTTTTGGGGAGGATGGGGAGAGAAAGAGAAGAGGAGGAGGAAAGACATTGCTGTACCTCTCCCTCTCAGGGAGACCAGGTCTACTGCAGTGTCTGACACTGCTGTTTCCACTCGGCCTCCTGATGAAATAAAATACCCACCACCTGTGCCAAGAGCCTCCTCCTTGTTTTCCTGTCTGCTCAGGTGCTCAGTATCCATGCTGAAAGTTCTGGGAGAAATCTCACCTTATTCTGACATTGTTTTATTAAGGGGAGTGAAACCTGGGCCAAACCCACATATATTTTCTTAATATAAGCAAAACAGAGAAGTGAAACAACAAGGTCAGAGGGTGGTTTAAAATATCTCTTCCGCCAATGATTCGACAAAGTGGGGATCTCAGGCATCCTGAGCTGTGCATGCTCTGTGAGCCAGCTCTGCCTTTCTGGAGGACAAAGGAAGCAGCACGCTTCCTCTCACCCTACCCCCACCCCTCATACCTGAAAGTCGTCCACTGAGGGGATGGTGCGGTTGGTGGTTCTCCTTTTGTGCCACTGTCTTAAAGTGTCTCTAGTCTCCGAGCTGAGCAGTCTCGCAGCTTGTTCTTCTTGGAAATTCTTTATCAGAGAAAGTGCCCCATAGGCACTTGTCAAGTAATAGCCTCCTAAACAGGACAGAAAGAGTGAGTCTCCAAAAGCTTCATACTCTGGGGATAAGTTTGGGGACAATGGAGTTAGAAGCTATGCTTTGTATTTTCTCAATTTTGTCTGCACACATTTCTTGTGGGACCACAGAAGCACATGTCCAAGAGCCCATCCTCCACGCCTCCATCTGTCCATTCATGCACCATGCCCATGAATGTGCTGGGTAACCGAGGCCTATGCCAGGAAGGCTTGGCTGATAATGCCCTGTTTTCACTGATGGGATTCCCATTTCGATAGGTGAGACATACAAAATCTCTGAACTTTTTAAGTGCAATTGTAAAAATTCTTTGCCAGAAAAGGTCAGGCCTTTCTGTTGAGGCCTGACAGGTGGGGAGGCAGGACGGGGAATGGGGGTCAACTGCTCCAGGGCCAGAAACATTTACCTTAGCAACAGGAGTCAAAACATCTGGCAATACTTTCTCTGGGGCTTTTCTTTAAGGAATTGATATTTTCTAAAATTTAATAAAGCATATACTTTGAAAGAACTGCACAATGTACAAGTCTGTTCATGATAATATAGGTTCTTCAAAACAACTTCTGCATGATTCTCTCACTTTTATTTGGGGACTAAAGTAACACATTTAAGAAAAAAATAATTCGCAAGGAAAAGCAAGTAATGTCCCTTTGATGGTGCATTTAGGAATGATTTCTTATGCTTGGGGGAGTGTTAAAAGACTACAACACCATGAAATACATAGAAATGTGTTCAGAGTTTTGTCCTAAATTGTAATTTGGTGCCTAAGGAACTTGCAAGCATGGTGCTAGAACCACTAGGGGGCATCTTGAGTGGTTATTAAAAATTGCCAAATTGGGCACACATATTTTAAATTGAGAAACATTATTTATCAAAATACTTAATGGGCCTCTACTGCAAGCCCAAGACAAGTACAGAGCAAGGGGTGGGTTTGTAAGAAACAGAATCTGAGCCCTTGCTCTACAGAAGTTTATAAATTTATTAAAGAAAATAGACACTGGTGGTTCATTCAGGCAAGAACCAGAAGTTAGTTGTTGTTAAATGAGTTTTGTGCAGAAGTATCACTTTCATGGCCAAAGTATTTAGCTGCTAATACAGGACTTTGAATAACTCTCTTTCTGGTCAACAAGTGACAACATTCAAGATGGCAACTGGTCCACCATCTGAGAAATGAGCAGAGCCACTTGCAAATCGCAGCAGACATGTAATTTGAGAAAGAAACACAACTTTGTGATTTTCAGGACACTGACGGATTTGGGGGTTATTTTTTATGGCAGTATCATCTAGGCCACCCTGAGCAATACACTTTCCATGCCCACATCACGTGTCAGGCTTTATGTTTAGAGTTATTTGAATAGTTTAAAGGCCCCTCAGCTGGGTGTAAGTCCCCTATGGCAGCCCCCACATGCTAGTACAGAACTTTGAGTAGCTGATTTTTACTAAATACTTGCCCCATGAACAAATCAGCATCTGACTGAGTGTGAAACTCAGCAGTACATTTAAATGCTACACAGGATTTCAGGAGAAATCACTATAGACTGAAGTATTCAAGAAAAAGGTGTTGGTATTAGAGCAGGGACTGGGAGGGACTGTTACAATTGAGTTTGGTAGGGAGGGTGTTTCCTTTGGACATCAAGTTTTAGACTATGGCTCGGATCTGTTCAGGTCACTAAGGAGAAAAGTCAAAATGCTGGAAGCACAAAATTGACCACACTTTAAAACATGTGGATGCAATCAGAATTAGGTTTAAATTTCAGCAAAACTAAGCCCTACCACAAGAGCTGAACACTTAAAGGAGTTCTTTTCCATAATGAAACCACCTGCTTAAACAGCAGAAAAGAGATGTGGTCACTGCCCCCAAACCAAAGAAGGCCTTGGGCAGGCCACAGAGGGCGGGGTCAGTGATGCAGCTCTCTGCTCAGCAGCTTCTTCCTCCAGGGCTGTATAGCTTCAGTTCGCTGAAGTGCAGGCCTGATCTGTAACCACAGCCAACCCAGCTGGGCTGCCCTGCCTTCCCAAGGAAGGCGGCCAAGAAGCCTGAGACAGTTAGGTAGAAAAAGGCTCTAGTTTAAGCAGGAGCTCACACAGGCTGCTCTCTCTATGTCCACTAGCTAGGTCCTTGTCTTTCTCTCACGTGGGATTCCTGGAGGTGAGAATAGCTGTCGACAACATAGTACCCAGGGCAGTGTCTTGCTCTGGGAAAGGCTGGGAAAGGTGGCAGGAAATGGCTGTCTAGATCCTCAGGCCACAAGATGTGAGCATGTTTGTTGTAAGAACACATTGTCAGCAACAGAATGGTAATTTTCTGAGTGAAACTGGCATGACCTTTCCCGAAAGCACCAAGACTTGGACATACTTATTATTAGAATTAACCATGATTGAAGCTCATATACACACACAAAAACACCCAACCCAGATGCATACAAAATTATAAAAATGATGCAAGATGAAACAATGATGCAAATATAATAATGATGGCCTGGAGATTAATGTATGTGTCTCTTGGTCCCTGGGCAACACCACATGCCTTTCCTGTCCTGTCAAACCCTGGGGCAGGGGCAGAGACTGTGAGGAAAACTCCAAGCAGGGCCTTGGTGGATCGGGTGGGTTGTGAATAACAATGCAGGGAGATAACCCAGGGAGAGGGCAAAGGGATAAAAAAGGGTCATTCATATCTGTCTGGATGGAGTGTGCGGACAGGATGAAAAGATCTTCATCACTAATCCTGAGTCAGCACCAACCCTAGAAGGGAGGGGAGGTCGGACCTGGGGGCTCCTGGGAAGACAGATCCTCTGAAAAGAAAGCCACGCCCTGAAGGCTAGGGCAACAAAAGGGTGGGGGGGGGGGCGTGGGTGGGCGGGAGAGTGACAGTGCATTTAAGTTCCCTCTAGGGAAAATCCCAGTAGGACACATTCTCTGGGGAATCCTATCAGTGGACTAAGACTCAGTGGAGGAAAGAAAAAAAGTCTATGTAACAATTGATCACTGAGGGTCTACCTGGGCTCTTACGGGGAACACATGAAAATGGATTAACAGTACTCACAATGCACAGGCCTTGATTTGCTCTTTTTTAAAAAGACAAACTCACATGAGTCCCAGTTATTTCTGCTTTTCGAGGCTGTGCACCATGGTGACAAACATCCAAGTTATTTCCATGATAAAATACCTAACTGGTGTGTAAGGAGAAAGAATTTCTGCTAAAACATGTTGCGGTCAGGCAGACACAAGAAGGAAACTGGGCTGCCAAGGTAATGTGAAAGCACACTGCCCAGATTTTATGCCTATGTAGTTTTATTTTAACAATGAGCAGATACTATTTTTTAAATAGGAAAGAAAACCAATGTTGTTTTCATTTTGAAGACAAAATTTTTTTTAAATGATAAAAATAAAAGATAGGTCTTCATCTGTTTCAAAGATACAGCAGGATATTTTTCTGACAGTGAAAATACTCAACCAAAAGTTTACAACTTTAGAATCAAAGACACCATTTCTCTCTCTTTTATTTAAATAGCATTTATTCTATTTAACAACATTTTTTTTTAATTGCAATTAACCAATCTCGGTGAAGTGTAATTATGGCAGGGTTACATTTTTTGTGTTTTTCTGACTTTTCCAAATTCTCTACCGTGAATATGTATTACTTTTGTGGTCAGAAAAAAAGTCAGCACATTCTTTTAAATTAACCCTTAAGATTTCAAAAAAGCACCCCTATAACTGCTTAATGGGCCTGGGGTTTTATTTTAGGATACATTTGTGGAGCTAGATAGCAGTGGTGGATTGTACAACATTGTGAGTGTACTAAATGCCAATGCACTGTTCACTTTAAAGCTGTCGATTTTATGTTATGTGAATTTCACCTCAATGACAAAAATGAAAACAACCCCCCACGAAAAAAAGGACCCAGTTCTTTACACTTTTCCAAAAGCATGTTACCTTCTCCGTGTAACAGTGAAGGGTCTAAGAGCTCCATCATGTACTCAATTTCTGTGTCCAGTTCCAGCATGTCACACTGAGCTATGACATAGGTCAGGACTGGCAGAAAGTCGTCAGCGCCATACATCCTCCCTGGGATTTGGAAGAAAGGGGAAGATGGGAATATTTTCACTAACATTTCTTTCTTTCATACCCTATTTGCTGCTTTTATTAGACAGAGAGGAGTCATCCTGAGGAAATGTGCTATTTATAAACATAGGTGGGCGTAACTGGAATCCTCTGTAGCCCATGAGCCTTCCTGCTGCTCATGTCTCATGTCAGCCCTAGCTCAGAATTTCAGAATGAGCATCTAGGAGTCAATGAACATAGAAAGATTTTCTCCCATTGTCATCAGTTACATGTAATGAATAGGACACAGTACTTTTAAATAGTTTTAACTTTCAGCAAGTAGTATTACAAAACAATTTACAAAGTATCTATTTATTATGTTAACTCTTTGTAACTTGTTTCCTATTGCTTTTTGTGCAAATTAATCACAAACATGATGGGACCAAATTCAAACCAAGAGTAAACAACGGGACCAAATTCAAACCGAGTAAACATCATTCTCAACTTATTTAAATGTGCTAATTTAGCATGTGTTAAATTGATCACACATGATTAATATGTGGCAAAAATATGTTAGTCCTTATTTCTATTTTTCATTACAGCAGCGATTCTCAGCTGGGGGTAATTTTGCCCCTACCCTGGGAATTTGGCATTGTCTAGAGACATTTTTTGCTGTCAGGACTGGAGGGTGGAGGTGCAAATAACATCAGGGATGCTGGTGAACTTCTTACAGGAAGCAGGCAGCCCCCACAACAAAGAATTATCCGGTGAGGATGTCACTAGTGCTGAGGTAGAGAAACTGTACTACAGAACATAATCCTGTGTAGACTTTTGGAATCTTTTATTAATTACTTCCTGAACTACAAAAACATTTTCCATATGTATGTGAAATATGCTGGCAAATTTCAGAGTTGTCCATATGCTATCATTTCTAGCCCAAGAGCTCACACGTTAATGTCTTTCCTTGACAATTTGCAAATGCACATACATTTCTATCTCCTCAAGCAGTGGTTAATAGAGCCCATGTTTTCTCTCTTTCTCCATGAAGCAGTTTCACCAGAGGAAAAGGTGGTAGTCATCCACCAAATTACAACAGGCTCTCTGAAGACCTGGAACAATGCAGGGCTCAATCACTCAATGGTTATAAACAAAAGCACAGGGGAAATCTGAGGGCTTACTTCCCAACTTTGTAACTCTTTTGTGAATTCCAATTACGTTGCTTCAACTTCTAGCAAAGAGCAGAGGAGATGGCTGTAATGAAATTGCATTGTCGAAGCTCCTCATTTCTGACACATGCTGTAGATTGTTGACATAAACGGTCATTGGCCAAAATATAGTAATGATTATTGCTAATATTTCCATTGCACTTGGGGCTATGCATGGTTTGTCCCATCTAATACTCACCTTATGAAGAATAAAGGCATATTCAATAACAGGTTCAGACACTGTATTTTAGAAGGTTGAGTAAGGTGGCCAACACTCCACAGTTAATTAACTCATTTGCAGAGCTAGGATTTGAACTTGAATTCCAGAGACGGAATCTGTATCCACTACCCTAAAATAAATCTTTAATAAATTGGCATCAAACAAATATCTTGTTGCCTTTACCTACATACTTCTTTGGTGCATGTGATTAATTTACCAGACACCAGAGTAACACTTAAATTTTTGTGAGCCACTTGGTGAAATCAGAGATTGAATGAAAGAGAAATGGGCATCAGAAAACCTGACATGTCATTGGCCCAGTCACTGGCCACATCACCAGCCATTGTGGGAAGTGGCCAAGAGCCTGGACTTCAGGCAGCCTTACCTGAGTTGCTCTCCATGACAGTGTAAATAAGCTTGCAGACCCTCAACAGCAGCATGACTTTCTTTTCCGGCGAATACATTTTCTGCATAGTCATGAATTTGACTTTGATTTTCTCCACATCTACAAAATCAGGGGTGGGGGCAAAGACCCCTAACTCCTGTGGATTCCTCTGCCGCACGAGCTGCAGGTTCTCCTTGAGTTGTTTCCACGAGCCATCGGCCATGTGGAAGTCCTTCAGCATGGCCTCAACGTGCCCCTTCAGTGGCTTTAGGATGCACTTGTGCATGGCTTTTTCCAATACCACATCTGCCAAAGAAAGCATAGCTACTGTGACCATTGTCTGAAGAAAGAAGAAATGCGCGTCTGCTTTCTCAGCACGGACATTGGCAACTCTATTCTTTGAGTATAGAGCGGACAAGTTAGAACTTCACACTCACCCAACCAACAAAGCTTAGCAGTCCTATCACTCACACTGCAACATTTTCTTCTGCAAAACCAGGAAGGGGGGATCTTTCCTAACAAATTCTTAGTTTATCTTGCATACAACCAATGCAATTAAATGTTTGTTTTTAACTATTTTCACACCCATAAGCACAGGAAATATTTTGGAACAGCGGTCCCCAACCTTTTTGGCACCAAGGACTGGTGCTCCTATGAGAATCTAATGCCAGATGATCTGAGGTGGAGTAGAGGCAGTGATGCTAGCGCTGAGGAGTGGCCACAAATACAGATGAAGCTCCTCTTGCTTGCCCGCTGCTCACTTCCTGCTGTGCGGCCCAGTTCCTAACAGGCCACTGACTTAGAATACAACTTTCGACTTAGTCCTTCTACTGATCATCTAGTTGACCAGTAAGCAAATGTTATTTTAAAAAAAGGATTTTCAAATAGCAAGTGTTCAAAATCCCTTAAAGTATTTTCTGAGGATTCAACTAAGTACACATGTTATTTTAGATTGGATTCTGGACCAAAAAAATCATTTGCCATAAAGGACATTAGTGGAACATTAGATGAGATTCAAGAAAGTCTGCAGATTTGGTAATAGTGTTAACACTAATTCAGTGTTAATTTTACTGTAGTTTTGTGACAGATGTCCCTGTTTTTAGGAAATACACATTGAGTAGTTAGGAGTAAAGGGACACAATGTCTGCAACTAACTCAAATGATTCAGAAAAAAGAGGCTCTGTGGGGTGTGTGTGTGTGTGTGTGTGTGTAAACAGAGAGGGAAGAGAATGAAACAAATGTGGCAAAGTGCTAATGTTCTGATAATCTGGGTAAAGGGCAGACATAATTTATTTTTACTATTTTTGCAACTTTTCTGTAAGTCTAAATGGTTTCGAAATAAAAAGCAAAATTTTTTGAAGTGCGTTTCTGTTCTGTTTGGAAACACTTTAGGTGTGGGAGGCATTGTTTCTCTTTCTTTATTTGAATAGTTCCCCAATGGAGTAGCTTTCTTGGCTGACAGCAAAATGACCATGACCGTAGATCTGGAGATCCAGACTGAAGATGATTTAGACAATAATAAACTCTCTGCTTTTTCAACTTCAGCTTTTCAATCTCAAATGTTTGCACATTCTCATCAAAGGTACCTGAGTAGCAACAACATGTAATATCTGACACTTTAATGTGATTCCATTTTTGGAAGCCCACGGATCCACTTAACTTCTAAGACCATAACTTAACTTCTCTCTGGCCTTTGGAATTCCCGATACTGCATAAGATCACATTTAATCCAAATTATCACTTATTATTAGAAGGTCAGAGAAATCTAAGCTAGATGCACAAGCACCAAGAACAATTTCCCATAACTTAAAGTTAAAACTGATGCCAAAAGTTAATGCTGACCCCACAATCATTAGCTTCCCCAGCCCAAGTTTTTCTCTGCTCTTCCACCTCCATATTCTATCAAGGAGAGCTCTTTGTTTAAATACGGAACTTCATTTAACTATAGAAATTCAGGTTGAAGAAAAAGAGGTTATAAAGAAAAACAGAACATTTTCACTTGATATCTGGCATTAAAACAAATTACGCGGTTTCCATTGGTTATGTTGTGTTAATAATCTTGTGCAACTTCATGGCATCTTTGATTTCACCTTTTTTTTTTTTTATTTAGATGAAACATCAATAATAGCAATTAACACTGAGTGCTCAGTTGGGTTCAGTTCTAAGTGCTTTATCTCATTATATCATCTACTTCTTACCACAACTCTTATTTTTGCATAATACTGATATTGCGGCCATTTTATAGATGAGGAAACTGAGGTTTGGAGGTTTCTAATGGCTTGCTTGAGGCTGTACAACTATTTTAAACAACCAATCCTATGCTTTTCAAAGTGAATGATCTCTTAATTATAAAGTTCCAGGAACTTTATAAACATTCACGAGTTTATTCCTCTCTATCTAAAGGTTACAAAAGCTACATTCATTATTATAAGTGACCACTACTCTGTTAGAATGAGGTCACCAAGGAAGGCAAAAGTCATGTCAATCATTAACTAGGAATATACATGGATATTGATAGCACCATTATTCATAATAGCTCCAAACTGGAAACAAACCAAAGGCCCATCCCAATGGAATGGATGCAAGGATATATTAGTACAATGGAATTCAGAAAGGAATTCAGACAATGGAAGATTCATTCCATGAAAAAGAGCACGCTGCTCCAACTGGATTCAGTCCATGAAAAAAAAGCATGCAACTGGATGAATCTCACAGATACATTGCTGTGTGGAAGAAGTTAGACATAAAAGAGGATCTGGGATCTGTTTTAGCATTACATATATATAACAGTCAAAAGCAGGCAAATAAATCAATGACGACAGAAGTCAGTATGGCAGTTAGGAATAAATAAGGCTATGGGGGACACTTCCAGGGAGTAGAGATGTTCTTTATCTGAATCTGGGTGGTAGCTACATTTGTGTGCACACACGTGAAAATTTGTTGAGCTGAGCATTTTAGATTTGCATGCTCTATGGATATAAGTTAAACCTCAATAACCTTGTATAAATCAAACAGAAAACAACTGGAGACTTAAACCCCAAGGACAGCTTTTAACTTCAGAGTGAGCTCTGGTCACATCTGGGCCAGAGCATTAACACCAATCATCTCCAGAAGGTCCCGTGCTGCTCCTGGGGGAAGACAGGCAGAAAGCTCATTTCCAGAGGGCTGAGTCGGTCCCTTGTGCACCCTTTGAGCTGTAAATTCCACCCTTGAGCATTAATGGGGCTGTGGAAATCAGTCAGGAGGGTTGAAAGCTAGGACCCATTGCCAAGTGGCCACTCTCTTGAAATCCAGAATGAAAAAAATTTACCAATGTTAAGAGTTTTTTTAAAAGTATATTTTTAAAGGCCATGATGTAGAAATAAGAAAAACTGGTCTTTTTGCATTGTTTTTCAGGACTTTACTACTAACTCCCTCTCCAAATTGTTACTAAACATAAGGAATATTTTTAAAAAGTCCAAGAGTCCATCTACTTAGCTTGTTTTCTCCAGTAAGAAAAACAGGTTTTGTTCATGAAGGAACAAGGAAGGGTGACTTAAAGAAACAAAACAAAAAAATCTTTCGAAATGAGGACTATTTCAGAAAAAAAAGAATAGATCGGTCACATTTCTTATAAATTACTATTTTTTTTCTATTATTTCTGGCTGCTTTAAATCCAAACAAACACACAAACACCCAAAACAGTATTCTAGGCACTTTACATGCATTGATTCTTCACATCCTCAAACAAACCCCATGGGGTTTCATTTCATAGATAAGGTAACTGAAACCCAAAGAGATCAATGCCTCATAGCTAGCAAGAGGGGGAGCCAGGATTTGAACCCAAGAAACCTGATTATGATCATTTTATTTATCCACAAACAAACAAGAAAATACTATTGAGCTACAATACTGCAAATTTTAGAAGTCAAATATTAGCTGAATGACCAAAACTGGAAATAAATTTTCTGAAAATATTTATACAGATCCTATCAACTGTCCTCAAAGCTCATCCATAAAGGGGAACGGCAAAGAGCACGGCAGTTGCTGGGATGCTCCTCACCTTCATGGGACCTGATGCAGTTATTTATAAGAAGCATTAAATGTGTTTCTCGCACACTATTGAAGCTCAGGGTGGAGGCCAGTCTTGGCCAATGAACTTCTGAGCATCGGAAGTGTGCTATATTAATGGCAGGATTTTTGCTAACACCAAGTAGCGCTTGTCTCTATGAATGGAGTTTGATAGTACTCTCTGCCCTATTCAGCTTTAAAAAAATGTGTTTCTCTTCCATGCTATTAGTGGTCATTTCCCTATTAGGTATAAAAGACAGAAGCCTTGTCCTTGTTGCTTCACTCTGACCTACAGCATAGATTCCAGAGAAGGCCAGAGATGAGACAGAGAACCATCACAAGACTGGATCATGCTTACCCAATGCTGTCTAAGGGGAACTGAGAACCAGAGAGGTGAAGGTGAAGTCTAGAGAAGGTACCTGTCTTAGAAAGAGCACGAGGAGAATGGGGCCTGACAACCAGCCTGATTCTATCTTTCTAAGTGACTTTGGCCAAATCACATCACCATTCTCACTATCATTACCTTGAACTTCTGAACTGACATTGGAATTATTGCTCAGAACTAGCAGTCTGGACCTGATTGATTGCTACAACAAAATGAAATAATTCTCCGGGGGATTCTAACAGAACTCAGAATCTAAACAACATAATATTCAAAATTGCTGGTTGCAACCTAAAGTTTCTTGAAAAGATGAAAGATGAGGTTAAGTCATATGGCCTCTTGGTTAGTTAGAATTCTAGCATTTTGATAATTAAAAAAAAATAAAGTGGTAGAAAAAGAAGCCCATGTTTGATGACAAGAGATGGGCATTTTTTGCATGGAACTTGAATCATGAAATTTAAATATTTATAACTACTAATATTTATTTGGTTCCTATTTGTGCAGTTCCTAGTCTGAGGGGATTGTGTGTATATGACCTGGCTATATGCTAACCCTCACTCCAGCCTTCTGAAGTAGGAACTAGTGCCATCCCTACTTTGCCCATGGACACGAAGCTTAGAAATGAGACGACTTTCTAGGATGGTGGGGATGCGGTACAAGTGTGGTTGTTTCTGCTGGAAACAAGTCAGGAGATGGTATGATGGGCTTCCCTCTGTACAAGAAGGGCACAATGAGTCGACCATTTCTTTATGTGCTAACATATTTTCCTTTGGCTGTATAATTAGATTAAGGATTAGAGCTGACACTGAGTGATACTCAGTGTGTTCTAAGCACTATTACATACTTTACAACCCTTTGCCTGAGATCAGTACATAATCTCTATTTGTCTTAATTTAGGTTCTCCCAGAAGCCAACCCTGAGACAAGGACTTGAGCATGAGCAGTCCATGTGGGAGGTGAGCCGCAACAGCACTCTGCTTTCCTCTGTACAAACTACGCATAAAGCAGCCCACCTAGGGTCCCAGTGGCGCTTGGGTCAGATGTAAAATCCAAATGAGCAGTTTTCTACTTTGTGACCTTGAGGGAAGAAGATGACCTTTCCAGGTCTTAGATTCCTTATGTGTGAAATGGGACCACTCAGAGGTTCTCAATGGGATTTCTGAGAGGGCTGAGGAGAACTCGCACAATGAGTACCTCAGATGCACCTGACACCTAGTCTGCAGGCAAAACCATTGCTTCCTTCTGTCCCTTATGAATGTGCACCGGCCACCAGGTTTAATGATTCGGGTCCTTTTTTCCCCCTGTGCTAACTGTGGTTTGCTTGGTTTGAAATGGGAACTGAAAGTCCTTTGACAAAGTAATTATAAAGCCACCTAGTACATCTTTCTCTCATGTCTTCTTACTCTTCCTCAACCCCTCCCGTGCATAGGAACAAAGACAGAAGATCTGAAGTAAGACCTTCTTGGTTTTCCTGCCCTGAAACTCCCAGAGTTTTGTCACAGCTTCATTCTGTCCCCATGAACAGCTCAAAAACATGGATGAGCTGAATGTCCTGGGCAGCTACGTATCTTTCGGAGTGATGGGTATTGAGAGAGACCCAATTTCAGACGAGAATGTGTGGGATGAAGGGTGGGTTTGATTCATTACTGTTTTGCTCTACTAATTGGGGAGGGCCCAGGTCATGCTGCCGTCCCTGCTTTATAGAGTCTGTCCACTCCTGGTCCCTGGCATCCCGGCTTGTCACACTGGTCCACAGGTGTTTATGGCCAGCATCCAATTTCATTGTTTGGTATCTGACCTAAAGAGATTGTTAAAGAGTTCCACTAGGATGATCTTTCTAAAATGCTCTGCACTATCTTAAAAGCTGAGACATCTCCTGAGGATGCACCCTTGCCTTGTCCTCCATTCCTTCTTCTCAGCACATCCCCGACAGATGGCCCAAGTTCTCGCTGAAACCAGTAGTATTGCAGGCCTCTGTGCCTTTCCACAGGCTGTTCCCTGTGTCTGGTGGGCTCTTTACCTTTCCTGATGTGGAGTCCCAGGAGGCCTTGCTTTTAGGTCCTTTTCACATGCTTCTCCCCACTCCCTGAGAATTCAACATTCTTAGTTGTCGTTGCCATAGCATATACTCTCCTAGAGAATCAGAGCTCGCTCCTTGAGGGGAAGCCTTCAGAACACAAGACCTGGGGGTCGTGATGTAAGCCACCTGTATTCTTTAGTCCAAAGGATACATGCAGAATGGGCTCCAAAAATGACTATCGAATTGAACTACAAACCCTTCCTTTAGGAGGCTATGTGAAAATTATGTTTCTTCTCCTTACCCCTACAGAATATAGGAAGTGTGACTCTGGTGATGAAGTCATCGCCCAGGTGTGGGGCAGCCAGTTCCATCCCCACAGAGTCCTCTGTCACCCTGCAGAAATGCCCCATACCAAGCTTTGCTTTAAATATTATCAGCATTGTATACTTTGGCCCATAAAAAAAAAAAATAAAGAATGCTTTACCATTAAAGGAAGATCCCACCAGCCCCGCAGAGGTGGTGCCAAAATGAAGGTGACAAGCACTGAAGTGGTGATTTACTTATATTATTATTCATTTTGGTGTGCTTCAAGGAACGGTGTTATGCAAAAGTAAAGGCTGTATTCCTTATGTATGGAATCCGTCAGACTGATTTCAGTGCCTTCTAGTAAAAGCCCAGTAAAAATGAAGGTGGGGAGAAGAGACCAACTCTCCTTACAGAAGAATTCCAAATAATTTATGTCGATCCCCCGGCCTCTGGGAGGTGTTGCTTAGTTCTACCCTCAACCCTTGAGTGCTGGCAGGGCTTACCTGTTTGTTTCTGAAGAATAAAGTATGAAGAGAGGGTGGCATTTAATTTTACAGAGAGGAAACCTGGCAAACTTGACCTTGGGCTGGTGATCCAGGGTAACATCAATGGTAAGTCATGTGGATCACAGAAACCCTTTGCTATAGGGTGACTACACCTCTGCAGTTGTCCTCCTTCCTCATAAAATAGATTAGAAAGGCAGTGTAGCTGCCACATGAGATGAGTCAGTTTCAGTCTTAACTTGCATCCTGGCTTGATCTCACTAAGCATTTATTTCCTCATCTATAACACTGAGGATAATAAATGGGACCTCCCAAGGCATTAAGATTTAAGGGGATTCTATGCATCAAAATGCTTTGTAAACCATCAAGAAATACACATGGGTGAGGGATTATGGGGGCTTTTTCTTGGTTCTATTAAAAACACAGTATGCAAGTAAGATATACTCTTTGACTAGACGGGAAGGGGGCTGTGAATTCTGGTTTCTAAAAGAAGTCCCTAAGTCTGGAAAATAAGTGAGAACCTCCACAATGAACATTTTATCTGAGGTGAGAGAGTCGGGGCTATGCCTGTAAGACTTGGTCCCTGTTGAGAGGCAGAGTGAGTGAGGCAAAGCTGTGGGTGGCATCCCTGGACAGTGAGGGCTCCTCCACTCAGTGCTTGCCTCACCATGACAGGCAATCAGAGCCACCCTTTTGGCAGCAGTAGAGTACTGGGAAACATGTCAAAGTCTTAAAGATTCTTATGCTTCCATTTCAATCAACATAGTATTTCAAGTGTCCCTTGGCTCCTGCTCTCAATTCCTATATAGATTCCTCTTTTAACTGGTGATGTTTCCTGCCCAGAAGGTACTTATCTCTCTTTTGAGACGGAAGATTCTACAGTCAGAAAACATCTAGTACAGATATCTTCATGTGCCTTATTTTGTGATGCCACCCTCAAACCCCTCCTTGTTAGAAAGGGCTCTCTGAACTACTGAGCTAATAGTTTCCTTGTGTAGAGTATCATGGAGTCAGGGACTCCTGGGCAGAGAGTCTTAACTCCAGAGTTGAGAACCTTCTTTTAGTCAATAGGTCATAATTAACTCCTTTTGATGCCCTAAAGTAAAAATTATACAACACATGATGCCCCAGGGAAAAATAGAAGTACTTCTCGCTGTAGTTTTCTATCTACTTAAACTAATTTTCAGAAATAATATAGGCATTCTTTATATATGCTGCAAGAAGTCAATTCTTCTCTTTTCTCTCTACCCTTGTTAACTGAATGAAGATGTTCACATCTTCCCTGTGATATGATCATATGGACTAAATCAGAAATCAAATTCGAGGTTTTAATCTCCACTTCACCCCAAAATGCCTCTCTGGTCACATCTCTCAGAATGGCTATTTAACAAAGGACAGATAATAACTCGAGGGCTTAAATCAAACTGTGAATTAAAAATTAAAAACAAGTCACACTAGATATTGAAGCTTGAGTCAGACTTAAATACTCATTTTTTAAAAAGTATTCTGAAGCAAAGTAGTTATAATTGCTTCACTCCTAGGGAATCACTTCAAACTTCCTTTCTTATTTATTCTACACTTTGGAATCTAACCACATTTCAGTATTTCTCTATTAAAAAAAAAACACACACATGTACATGTAAATTGACGTTCTCTTTGAAATATGTGGAAATCGAGTTTAAGGACGCTTTTTTCCCAATCAAAGTGTTCTTCAGAGAAAGTACATATTTTTGTATATAGTTATGAAAGAAGGCAAAATGGTATTGTCTTTCACTATTGATTTTCATGAATACAAATATTTGAGTTTTTTAATATCATTCTTGATGGTCTGTGGTGGGAAGTTTGAATGAAATTGAAAATTTTGGATTACTAACATTTTCGGAGTTGCACATATTTTGTTTTTCTTGAAACAAGACTTGAAAACAGAGGTATTTCCCAAGATTAACATCAAATTAGAAGTAAACATTATTTTTGCTTGAATAAAATCAAAACACACTAACCACAAAAATGCAACTAGTTCTGCAAAGTGGAGATTTCACTACCAGAAAATTTGGGCTAATTTATCCTATTGGTTGAAAAAGACTGAAGCAAGAGTGGTATGATAGAAAACCACCAATAAGAAACACATATTGGAATGAGTTCTATCACACCCTGTCTATACTTTATGTGGCAGGACACACGAGTAATGAGAATACTTTCCTCTGTTGATGAAGTTACTGATCCCAGCACTTCTGAGTAGGATCCGAAACTGTATACTTTTTGTTAAAGCATCTGTGTATTCTTCCATGTACCACTTTGGAGGGGGGATAACCGTCCAGAAGGGAAACATGATGTGTGGCCCTGGAATGAACAGAGAGCTGGCTCACATGGGAACTCACCACATCTTTATCCTCATTGACTTTGTTCTCCAACCAGGAGAGTGAAGTTGATGTCAGCAACTGATATTAATTTAAGAATCTCTAAATGGCAGGGCTTTTGGGTGGAAGTACTTTAAAGAGTAGTCTAAACAGACTGAAAATTCTCTATGATAGGACACAACTATTTAGAGTAGCAGTTTTTCATTTTTGAGATTGACTATCATTTTATACTCACCTAGAAAGTGCTGGCCTAAAGGGTTGTATTAGGACCATATGGATAAAGTAGCAGTGGGTGAGGGCTATTCAGCTTTTTTCCATTGGCTCTGAAGAGGACAGATTAGCACTATCTCCATATGCTGAATGCATACACACATGGTCACTTTTCACATAGGAATGACGGCTCTAATTCTACATGGGTTACACCAGTAAAATGCCTCCTTCAACTTCCTTAATTTCAGGATGAAGATTCTGTAAATCTAGGCTTTACATTTAAATTCCCACCTCTAATTCAGAGCTATATCTCCTTTGAAAGTTATGGGAAAGGAAGACAGGACTAGAGTGTTTTAAAGAAGAGAACCCCAACTGGCATTCCTGAAAAGCCTTACTAGCATTAGCAGACACCTGCTCAGAAGAAATTTGAGGCTTGAGATTCTGGGGATGGCATTCAAAATGAATTCATTCAAAGTGAATTACATCCTCCCAGGAAGTGAGACATGGTGGGAATAAGCAAACAACACAGAGAGAAGACCTAGTTTGAATCCAGGCTCTCCTGCTTACAAGCAGCATAACCCTCTGCAAGTCCCTTTTACATCTTGGCTTCCATTCCTAAATTTGCAAATCATGAACAATACCTACATAAATGTACCAACCTTGACTTGGTTACAGGGTCACAGGAGTCACTATATTAATAAAACTGTAGTAAATTGGTGAGTCCTTCATTTAGAAATATGTAAAAATAGACAACTGGACTAAGTCCATTTTCTTATCGGTCCTAATCTAGTAACTTGCACATGTAAGAGAACTGGCTTTCTGATAATCAGGGTCACCTCTTTCCCTCTAACTGGGCTTGTGATGAGTTTCTCAGGTTAACCTCTGCTCTGGTTTCACCTTCCTTTAAGTTTCAAAAGCCCAGCACATTCATTGCACTTTCAAAACAGAATGATGGTTTCACTGGGGAAGTAACAGCTACGAAGTGCCTGCTTTAATGCAAAAGTTTCAAAAACCAAAACAAACAAACCAATAAAAAAATCATAGTAACGCATACATTGGCCACACCTCCACAGAGAGCTTTAGTCTGAGCTGCCTCAACAGTAGTAGGTGAGCCTACTACTCTAATTCCCCTTAATTTCTTTTTCAATTTAAATATTTTCTTAAATTAATTTTTAATTGAGATGTAATTATCATATAATATTGTATTAGTTTTAGGTTACGACATAATTAAAACATTTTTTTCTATTTCTCTTAATTTCTGACAAGAAAATATGAACATAGACAGCAGCAGGGGAGTAAGATCCAAAAAACATGGGCTTTGATTCTCGCCGAAAGGAGTTCAAATGCTGTACCTGCTGGTTACTAGCTGGTGTGGTCTTGAGATAAATGGCTCCGCTTGGTAAAGCCCTGCCCGTTTTCCCTTCACAGGGTTGATGCCCATGCCGGCCTCACATGAGTGAGACCAGGACTCACTGAATTCATTTAGGCAGGCTGGCTGGCTCAAACTAGGGGCTCCACAGCTTCCTTTTTTGGTATAATCTTAGATTTTAAATTAAAAGCTGCATCCATCTGGAGCAGCAAAGTGTATATTTGTTTGGGGGGAAATGAGGCCTTATGCTCCAAGAGCAAATGCCATATCTGAACTTCACTTCAAAAGGAGCTGGCAGAAGAGCTTCCCAGGAAGAGCAGTTTGGTTGGTACTTACGACTTCAGCAGGGAAGGAAGCAAAGGCCCTTGTCCCCTTGGGAGCCTTGTGTCTGTGGGCTGGTCAGTGATGCCCGGCACATAGCTCAGGGATGACATCAGTGCCTGCCTCACTCTCCCCCTGGGCCCATTCAGAAGAAGATTCTCGGGCAGGTTCTGGATCCCTGTTAATATGTCTGAGCTGGTCTCCCCTGGGACGTGAGCTCTGGTGGGGTGGGGAAAAAGAGGTGGCCTTTGTGGCTGTTTTGATTCTTCGTGAAGCCATTTTCAGTCCTAAGGCGCATCGCAAGAGCACATTCCTTTTGGCCTCTCCCTTCAGCAACAGGCCAGCTCTAACCACGCCTCACGGACCCAGGCTCAAATCACAGAAAAACAAACAAGGCTTTGATTCTGTTGTGAGAAAATCAGAGAGCTGTTGAAACTCACTTAGAGAAAGAGAGAGAGGGAGAGGGAGGTGTGCGTGGTGTGTGTGGAGTGGGGGAGAGGGAGAGGGAGAAGGAGAAGGGGGGGCGAGAGATGGGGGGGAGGGGGGGACTCTCTACCGCTCACTGTTTACTACTTTCCACAAAAAGACTCAATCAGAAGAAGAAATTAGTGTTTAGCTTTATAAACTGCCTGGAAATGTTTGGTAGCTCTTTTGTCTGTTATTGTCCAATGAATGGGGTCTCTGAAATTAGCCTTTAGAGTCAACCTTCTGAAATTAAAGGAAAAAAAAAAATTCCTTTCAATATTCTTGCCCTGGAAAAAAAAGACTGCTTGCCAAATTCAAATTTTCCTTGGCTAAAGTAATCACTAATTCAGCCCTTCAATGAGGTTATAGAGAAAGTATTTCCCTTGACTTCAGAGAAAACACCTTTCATGTGACCTCTAAACTATGTTACTTATCTTAAAAAATATAGAAAATAAACTTTCCCATCACCTTTTTTTTTTGCTTACTCCAAAATGGTACTTCTTACTGAATTCTATGGGATTAATTAGAAGCCAGCAAGGCAGTTACTCTTTTGGGAGAAGGGTGACAGGGTAGGGGACCAGGGAGCTTCTAGATGCTGGCCATGTTCTGCTTACTGAGCTGACACTTGTCCCACAGGTGTGTTCAGTGTGGAATCTCATCCAAAGGCACATCACCATCGCTGCACTCTTTTGACTGTATACTATACCTCAATAAAAAGTCATTCGCAAACAAAGCAGAAAAAAACACCCAAGGTATCTTGGAAGAGAGCAAAAATACCTTTCTGTGTTGCACAACCTACAGAGAGCCACTTTCTGAAAACACTCAACAGTCGTGTCACACACACGGCATAAAATCAGGCAGGCAATTGGACCCTCAGAAAGCAAACTTGGTCCCTGAACAGAACCCTTCTTCATTTCCATCAGTTTCTCCCCAAAACATTTCCCAGCCTGGCATGAAGCAGCCATGTCAGGTATAACATTAAGACTACTTTAAGAAGCTACGTTTCCATTCAAATCTGGTAGGTGGAATGTTCTGCTGTTTTGAACTCTAGAGAAAATTTTATCCAAGGTAACTAACACAGAATGCACTGTTCTACGAGGTTATCACATGTTTTATATTTTTAAAAAAGGCAAAGTGGGTACTCACCTATTTGGTCTTCAGGGATCAGTGACTCGATGGGAGGGTCTAGTTCCGAGCTCTGAGACAAGTAGTTCTTCACCTGGGTCATGAACTGCCGGATGGTTTGGAGCATGTCTGTGCTGGACACATGGCACTCCTTGTTCTCCTGCAGAAAGCTCACGTAGTCCTGCACCAGGCAGCCAAAATAGGTGCACTTGTCCCTGGACAGCTCAGCAATCCTGCGGACCATACGCTTCTCCGGGGTCATGAAGGAGCTGAATACTCCGCTCATCTTTCGGAGCTGGGACTTGACCAGCTTGGGTAGCACGAAGGAGCTGTTCCTCTTCTTTTTGGACTTGATGGGGGGGGCCATGGTCTCCTGGTCACTCTCCCCTTCGTAGTCCTCCAGGCTGCTGTTGGTGTCGGCCTCGTAGCTTAACAGGGGCATGCTGCGGTCGAACTCCAGCGAGTCGGAGGAGGAAGTAGAAATGCTCATGTCGCTGAGCCTCTGTCTGCCTCCATGCCACGGGGACCGTGATTCAGAGCTGGCGGGCTGGGCCCTTGTGCAATCCCCTGGGGCGTCTGCAGGCGGGGCACCACCTGGGCTGCCAGCTGTGCCCAGCTCCAGCTCCCGCTCCCGGCCGTGGCAAGGCCGGCTGCTGGTCAAGGTCTTTGCGCCGCCTTCTGCCTCAAGAAAAGAAGCCTGCTTCTTCAGCCGGGGTGGAGGAATGGGGGTTGGTTTCGTTCCAAGCAGAGCTACGTTCCCATGTTTGTTATGGTTGACTGTTTCTGGCATGCTCACCGGGGTTTCAGTCCTGGACAGCTGAGGGCTTGTGTGCAGACTATTAATAGCGGGTGGTGGGGGCCTGGGTGGGGGGGACCGAGGCCTCTCGGTGCCATTCGCGTTGGGAGTCCTTGTGCAGGGCCGCTTCAGGCCTCCACTGAGGTCCTGGCTGTGCACTTTCAAGAAAAGAGGATTAATAAAACACAGAGCTCCGTTGGTCTGGCTGCACTCCAGCTCTGAAGGCGTCCTGGTTTTTATAGAATGCACTCCATTTATAAGGCAGAGCTGACGGGAGGCCGGACAAACACCGTCTGAGGAGAGAGGCCTATGGGGAGGTGGAGGGTTTGGGGGTTTGTTGTCAGCTGGAGAGCTCCAAAAATCTGAAAGTCATTATCAGTGAACACAAGAATGTAAATACAGTACACTTGGGCCATTCCTTCACAAATTAAAAAAAAGAAGAAAAAAAGCGCACTTGCATGACTACGCTTGTCTTTGGAGGGGGAGGCGCCTCACTTGCTGTTGCTTCCCCCCCTTCCCCTGCTTTAACTGCATATTCCCTTACTGGAAAGGGTAGAAATGCTGCCAGGCCCAGCTGTAAGCTCACAGGAAGGCTCTAGGGGCTTTCACCTTCAAAGCCCTTGAGAAATGCTTTGGCTAACCTACAAAGCAAGCCCAGACTTTTCACAGGTGAGGAAAAAAGAATTGCAATGTTATAGTATAAGCTTGGAAAAGGCCATGGAGCTCCCTGACTTTACAAAAACCAAGTCCATTCACAAAGCAACCTTCCCGATCTATTCCTGGGGGGTGCCCTGCAGAGGGCATATTACTTCCCCTTTAATGGGTAGGATCAGCAGCTGGGCCTGGGGGATGTTACACAATCTGCTTGGGGTTTTATGTGTTCAGCATTAAAACCCCCAAAGGAGGGAAAATACACTCATGGGTCCCATCAGCAAAAACAAAGACAGCAAACTTATGCAAATGTTAAGTCCCAGTTCAATCATTTATCTTTGTGGTTTGCTTCCCATTCTCCCCAAATCCTATAACCTCCTCAACTGAGGCCACACATATTCGACACACTTTGGAGCAGTGTGCATGGCCTATTGCAGCTACACTGTTAGTGTCCCCTTTTACAGAAGGGTCTGTTTTCCATGCAAATCGAGGGAGCAAGTGGTGGTGATAAATTAAATGTCTGTTGTAATTTCCATTTGGAATAGGTCATTCTCTCTTTATAGCTTTGTCTTGCTGTGTTCGCTTAAAACGTGTTTCTTAAAATGGCTGGTAATGGGAGGCTGGGGAGAGGCCGGCACGGGGAACCCTTGCCCTGCCTCGTCTATGTTGCAGACATGCCAGATATTGGGGCTGTGTCGCCTGCTTTCGCTCATCCTTCCCTCCCTTCCCTTCGGTCCTGTGCTGTCCAACATGAGAGCTAACAGTAAGTCACCTGCGGCTACTAAGCATTTGAAATCCAGCTAGTGTAACAGAAAAACTCAGTTTTAAATTTTATTTAATGTCACTCAATTTAAATTTAAAAACATGCTCAATTCAGTTACTGGAAACCTTTTAAGTGGGTCTGGAATTTGGATATGTGACTCTACCTTTTAATGAAATCTAAACACAGATCATGTATTTCTAATAAAAATTTAGTGCATAGACAGACGTGTTGTAAGGATAAAATACATACTGGATTACACTTAGTATGGGAAAAAGAATGTAAAATATTTCATCAATACTTTAATATTGATTAAGTGTTAAAGTAATATTTCAGATATATTACATTAAATTGATTATAAAACAATGCCATCTGTGTCTTTTAAATTTTCTTTAATGTGGTTACTAGGAATTTTAAAATTACACACTAGCTCACCTTACAAGTATTTCTATTGGCCAGTGTGGGTCTTGGTGGAACTGCTCCCACTGCCTTCAGGTCCTCCTGAGACTTCTACTGCCACCACCGAAAGACTTTATAAGGCTTAGGACACTTAGCCCACATATGTATGTTCCTCCCATAAAGACTATAAGCCTGGGTGGTGAGGTAGGGAGACAGACGCTATTAAGCTGTGAACCCTTGGTGAGAGGCATAGTGCCTGCCACATAGCAGACCCTTCAGAAATATTTATTGGGCAAACAAATGAGGTACAGAATTTTAAAAAGTACCGTCTCTTCACAAAATGGATACTGTGTGCACTGACAATTACGAGTTGAATATATAACTAATGTTAACCTCATTTGATTCTGCTTAGTGGCCACAAGAACAAGCTACTTTTGCCCTCATCTTTGCAGGGCACAAGTGCTGTCTCTGACATCACAGTCCTTCAACCCTGGCACAAAGGATAACACTGCACACTGACCCCTGAACCAGAGGTCACCAGAGAAAACTGAGACCTGTGCATGTCTTCAAGTGGCCTACAGTCTAGCTGACTATATCCAGGCTTCTCTATGAATTATGCAGGCTCTCTTGGCAATGAAACCTGCTTCAAAGCAAGTTCTGATTAACAGAAAAATATGCCAAAGGGGGAACACGCATATTTTTATTTGCTGGTTAAGTATCATAGTTTCTTAGGGCTTAGGAATCCTGGCACTTGCACTTCAGAATCCCAAACTTCTATTCAAATACTATGGCCTTGTTGTCTGAAGACTGAAGCCCTAAAATCTTAAGAGAAGTCCTTTTCTCATCTAGGTGGGAAAAAATTTTTTTGAGTTAAACACATACGAATTCTCTGTAGTAGTGGGACAAAAGTGAGATGGGAGAACTGTACATCCTGATCCCATTGTCAACCACTGTCCGGCGGCATCGTGTTGGGTTTATGGGCACTGGTAAAGAGGGAAGAGGGAAAGAAAGTATCCAGCTGGCTGGCTGGAGCGAGGACGCATGGCAGTGTAAGGGACGTGGCCCAGAACACCGGAATCAGAACTAAACAACAAGAGGGGAAGTGAGACAGATGTTACTGTGGACGCCTGCGCCGCCAGATTCCTGAAAGCACAGAAGTGCCGTCAGTGGCTGCGTGTTCCTCTAGAATAAAACCTGTGCACGTGAGAAGCCCTGTGCTGGATTTCCCTTTCTGCCAAGTAATGCCTTTCCCCAGCAAGATGCCACAGAAGGGACAGGAATGACACATTACAGAAGGTTGCATTACATTTGGACTTGGACATTTTGGGTAGTTCAAACTCAAAGACGCTGAGGGGATGTGAAGGTTATCCAGGAAAACTCAGCACCTGCCTCTGAGAACTGGTTTAATGTCTGACTTAGAAAAAGGTTCTCAAAAGATGCGATTCAGGGTCCTCATAGACCTAAAGTTTTACACTGGAGATGGGGATTATTTTTTGACGTTACAGTGTATCAGCCCAACACTGACTCTGTTCCATAGATTCAGTTTAAGAGAGACCAGGGCAGGGGCCCCCACTTACTTAGTCCCAGCTGGGCTAGTTCTTCAAGCTGAGCCTCAGTCTTGGCTGTTGAAATGGCATAAGGCAACTTCAAAGTAAATGGCAGAACATCCCTGATTTTTCAAAGAAGAGAATATTTATAATTACATGTCGTGTTTCTAGCTCTTGCCTTCATGTCCATTCTGAAGCTATTTTAGCTTAAATTATTTAAAATGTCCTCAGTACACACCACTTTGTGCCTAACCAGAACTTACCTTTACTGGTAGTAGGACTCTAGGATTGCTATTCCTGCCTGTATTAACACACTCAGGAAGGCAGAGAGACGAGACTTCATAGTTTCAGTATCTGTAGCGAGGACCAGGTTTCCTTCTAGGGTGGCTGAAATGTACCTAGAGTTAATACTGGAATTGCTAACTATGTTGGTCGATCGATAATAGACATAAAACAATGTCACTGATTTGCTAGATGATCTGAATGTTGGACCCCAACTTCTTGGACAGGAATGTGTAATCCTAAACCAACACTTATTATCTCACTGACTTACACATGGCGGATTCTCAGTGCATATCGAGATGAGACTTCCCCTTGTGTTTTAAGGTAGTGTGCATGAACCCACAGAGGGGTCTTGTTATACTGCATACTCTGACTCTCAGGAAGTCTGGGTAAGGCCGGAGATTTGGCATTTCTGTCAAGCTCCCAAGTGATGCTGCTGCCCCTGGACCACACTCTGAGTAGGAAAGCAAACCTATAGGACTTCATGCAACAATTCTGGTCCCAAGCAGCATGACACTCTGTGCAGACCAGCAAACACACACATTGCAGCATCACAGACCAAAAGGCCCAACGTGAAGATACTGAGCTAGCACCAGGCCGCTTCCATGGTCAGGGCATAGAATCACCCCTAGTAAGCTCATAGACCATGATCTCCTGCTTTCTCATAAAGGGTAACGGCAGGCTTAATGAAAATTTGTTCATTTGCATATACGAGGGTTGGGACCATGCTCTAAGCATTGGTGACAGGGCTCAGCACAATGCCCTGCCTGATATGAACAGAGAGAAAGTATGTTTTGAATAAATGAATGAATGAATGGATGAATATTTGATAACGATAATGTTATTTTTTAATAGTGGTACTGGTCTTAAAATGAATTCATTCATTCATTCAACGAATGTTTACAGTCATCTGCGATGTGCCAGACACTGTTCCAGGTACTGGGAATAAAACAAAAAAGTCTCTGCTTGCACGAAGCTTCATTCCTCTGGACACCTAGAGACAATAAACAATTCTGCAATCTATAGAATATGTGAGAAGGGGATGTGTGCCACGTATAAAAATAAAGTTCAAAAGAGGGATAATAATGAGTGTTCAAGTGTGAAAGTTGGCCAGGGAAGTCTCCATGAGCCAGTAGCATTCGACTGAAGATCTAAAGGCAGCCAAGAAGTAAACCACAAGGAAAAGAACTTTCCAGGCAGAGGGAGCAGCAGGTGCAAAGGTCCTGGGGTGAGAGAGAGTCTGGCATGTATGAAGAACAGCAAGGGGCCACTGTGCCTATAGTGGAGTGAGGGACAAAACTTGTTTTGTCTATACAAGATGCCCTGGAAATTTCCACTGAAGAGAATAACTATACCAAATAACTTTTTGTTTACAGTGAGAACAGGCAACATTGTAGGCTACATCAGATTAAATCTAGATGACTGAGAATTCTGGAAACCTTGAAGCTGTTGACAACGAATAACAAATTAGAAAGGTCAGTGAAAAGAACAAAACATGAATAAAATGCAGTAGTGTCACAAAGGCTCTAACATGCCAACTCCTCACAAAAATGCCAGGAGTTGACGGTCAGGAGGCTCCTCTTTCTTAGGACGTGAAGCCTGAGTCACCTCCTGCTTCCAGGAAACCCTTTCGCCTGCCCACAAATGTTGTGAGCATCTCCTTCTACTTGTCCTATTGCATCTGCTCTAGATGAAGCAGGTGGAACCTCAGGATGGCAGCATCTGTAATAGCAGCTGCTTGACTCCAGATATGCAAGGACCCTGATTAGAATTTTAAATGAAGATCAGTTGGAACCAGAATTTTGTAATGCAAATAAATATGTTTCTATAACTGTAACTACTTAATAAATACCTACTGCCTTTAGACAATTTGGGGGAAAAGCCACATATGACAAAACCGACCTATGTTTATTTTTAGTTTTTACCATGCCACTGTAGTACCTGGAGCCTAAATATCACATGACTGGTTTTGTTTTTTCTTAATGACATATATGATAGGAAACAACACCTGCCATTTGCTAATGGGTGGTTTTAGGCTTTGATCTATTAGAAAATTAGATGTTGTGCATGAGGCCTCTCCCACTGTGCCAACCAGGGCACATCACAGCATCTCCTTCACGCATGAGCACGTGCGTGCACACACTCGCACACATACACAAAAGGGGATACTCCCTTCTCACTCACACCTTGTTAAGGAAAAAAGGAGTGCCAATGCTAAAATTTGCATAGTAGACAAAATAAAGACATCTTAGGTATAAATATTTCACCCAAGAGTTTTAGTATAAGCATAATCTAGATTTATATTTTTAACTTTGCTCTATGTTGTATTTCTAAAAGGAAGGAGACTAACTTTATTGAGCACCTACTATTGCATCACATAGGGCACCTTATCTCGTGTGAGGCTCACATATGTCCCTGGGAAGAAGCTTCGATATCCCGCATTCCACAGATCAGGAGCTTAGGATGACACAGATGGAGAAGACCCTGCACCCACTCACAGGGCTAATGTGGAATAAAGTGTGGACTGGAACCCAGGTGTGTTGAACCGCACGTCTGTGGAGCTGTGCTTTCTAGAGGGAAAATATGGGCTTTGGCATTAAGGCAGGTTCAAATCCAGTATCTACTACTTATTTATTGAATGTGGACAAGTCTCTCACTCTCTCCATGGTATATTCATAATCCTATTTTAGGGTTGCTGTGAGGATTAGAAATAATGAGTGTATGGTGCCTAGCATAGATAAAACCCCTGGTTTATAATTATATTTAAGAATTAATAATGATAATTATTTTCTCTAGCCCCTCATTACTCAAAGTGCAGTTGTAAGACCAGCAGCATCAGCCTCATCACCTGGGAGCTTATTGGAAATGGGCCCTCAGGCACTGCCCTAGATCCTCTCAGTTGGAATCTGCATTCTAACAAGATTCCAGGTGATTCTAGCAAAAGTTTCCAAGGTAGTGCTCTGCACTACACTGATTAGACCAAACTGACGAGAGCTACTAGGCAGGCATTGGTGGCCACGGTATGCGTGACTATTTGTATTCTCAACTACACTTTTCAATGTGTCTTCCTGAGGTGGCAAATTCTATGCTTATCAGTCTTTGAATTCACTAATCTAGGGCATATGTGTATGTATGTTCTGTTTGAGTACCAGAGCTGACAGTCCAGTCGCTTTCTCTATTTGAATACTTACGTACTACAACCAAAAAGAACATTTCAAAAACATTTCAAAAATATTTTGCTAAGACTGGATCAAATCATTTACTAATTACAAAGAACACAGATTTAAGTAAATGAATAACATATGGTGAAAAGGAGAAACAAAAACATTAAGAACTTTTGCATTTTGAAGAAAATAGGAAAATGAATCTCAGGTCACCCGATTTACAAAATGTCAACGTTGGGATTTTTCTGTATATTGCACCCTATATTGATTGCTATCATGCTTTATAGTTTATAAAAGGCTTTCAGGTACTTTATCTCCTTCAATCATCGACCAGCCTGGACAGCAGGAATTCCAGTCTATCATGAACACTGAGGGGAGAGATGATATCTTTTGTGTGCTACTGCTAAATGCTTTTTTAATAGGTATAATGATTCTTCACACAACAGCACAGTCACCAACCAGCAAACTAGGAAGAGTAAACACTGGCCAACTTTACCTCTGACTGACATGTTAGTGTTGAAATGCGTTCACACCAGACCAGACGTGATTCCCTGGGGACAGAGGGGGCTCCTGCACTGGCCTTCTCCCTGGGGTAAAAGACTTCCTCACACAAACCGAGGGCTTCTGCTCCAACCCTGGCAGGCAGTGTCCCCTGGGAGGCATTCACAGGGCTCTCCTCCAATTCTAGGCGAAGTCCCTCATTCCTCCCTGCTGAATGCATCATGGAGTCTTCTGAAAGTGTCTTCGCATCCTCAGGCCATTGATTACACGGCTTCCCCTGACCAGCGACATCCAAGAGTAAACAGCTGAGTGCCTGCCCCTGAACAGCCTAGTCCAACAGGTACAAGGAACTTCTAATTCTAACTCAGTCTCTGAGAAAAAAACCTGACCCTTAAATTAACATAAAGCAAACCAAATCAAATAATGTTCTCTGTCTCAGAGTAGATGGCTGTGAAAACTGATCTTTGAAAACAATTCTAGTAACACATGCCAGGCGTTACTCTACCAGCAGCAACAGACAGAGCAAAGCACAGGAAGCCAAATGAGCTCTGCTACCTCAGAGGAGGCAATGTCAATCTCTGCAGATGAAGAGTTTCAATTCTTAATCAATGAAAAAACAACTGATTTGAAAACTGTTATGGCTAAAAAGAAAAAGGGAAGAAAGCCTTCCACAACTTGTACCCTCCTGACACTTGCTGACCTCGTAATTTTTGGCTTAATTTAATGTCGACTGAAATAGTCACCTTAGTTGCAAAATTGACATGGAAATCAAGCAGCCCTGAAAGGCAATGATGCACGATTTATAGGCTGGTTTAAGGAATCCACATTTCTAGAATGAACTGCACCCCTTGGAGAGTTTTCATAAATATTATCAGACAACCTTTAAATGTTTCAGATTTGCATCGTTGGTCCCTCTGTGTGTGTGTGTGCTTCCCCTGCTCGATGAGGCTAAGCAAAAGGAACATGAGAGTAACTTGTGAACATAATCATATTAACTAATGAGATTTTACACTTAGGGGGACCAGGGTTAATTATTTTGATCTTAAGTCTGGCACAGGAGGCTTGGTGACCATTTTATTTCAGCAGCCAATCTTTCCAGTGACATCTACTAGGCAGTTAGCCTCCCACATCCCTCCACTCTGTTTTAAGCAAGAACTCTCGGGCCGATTATATTGCACACTGAGAAGGTGATGAAAATCATACGAAATGAGGCCTTACCTGCTGATGCAGTAGAAAGCAATGAGCCGGAATAAATCCGCAAAGCTGATTCCTGAGCCTTCCAGGGAAAAGGCTAGAAAAGAGAGATTTTAGAAACCTGCTGAGTGTCCATGAACATGTTCCGGGAAAGGAAAAGCTCTCCACTGTTGCCTGCTGTGTGCAAAGGACCATCTCACTGCTCTGAAACAACTACTGTGTGGCTTATCAGAACCAGCTGGGAGGAGGATGTATGTTGACCAGAAACAGACTAGTGAAGAATGGATGGCCTAGAAACTCAGCCCCTGACTCACCAGGAGCACATGCTCTGATGCTTGGTAAACAAGTCAGCACACAGTCAAATTGCACAACTTTTTTTTTTTTAAGTTCACAAACACAAAGTTGGGCACGGGTCAAGGGCCCAGTCTAGCTGGAATAAGTTAGCACATGAGAGAGTTTGGGGAAAACCAAGGCCCTACTGCCCCTGACCCTCCTGGATGGACTCCTCTTTGCCAAAACAGGTCACCTCTGGTAAAGATACACGGCAGAAGGAGCACAAAGCTTAGAGGATAATACAAGGTCCCCATAAATCAGCTTTTGTTTAAATTCAGTCTGGAAGATTATGAAACCTATCTCTGCTGAGTGCCCCACGACTCCACCACCGCCACCACCAATGCACATGCTTTCTCATGGAGAAGAGATGTTCTGGCCAGATGGTGTGCCATTTTGTACATCCTCCAGATAACGAAACAGTGTGTGGTTTGATTTCAAATACTCATGGTTTGCCAGCCACTCCTTATACTATCTCGGCTGAGATGCCATTTATGCAGCTATTCTTCTAAAAACATTCTCAGTATCCTCAGCTTTGTGAAGATTTCCTCATTTCCTCAATTCGATGAGGTTTTCTCTCTTTTTATAACACTCCATATCCTCATTTATTTTGCTTCTTAATTGCTTTATCATATTATTTTGCTTATTTAGTATTTCTGTAGCACCCCCAAACACACCCATGCCTCTATACATATACTATGACAGAGAGACAGACACACACACAGAAAGAGAAATAGAACACATCCATGTGCGCTACAATTTAGTGAGTTAGATAGAGAGGAACCATTTGCGGTAGGTTAATGAATCTGAGACTTGGTTTTCTCATCTGTAAAATGGACAAACAGAGTACTCTCTTTGCCTCCTATAAGGTACTAGTGGGGACTGAAATTTAGAATAATTTGTGTGAAAGCAGTCTATACAAATATGAGGTGGTATTTATTATTAAACCACATTGTCCAGATATTACGACAAAATAGCTGTCTGTTTTTATAGCAAGTCCTTCCTCTTCTAATCTACCTCAATTTATAGAGAAGATAGGCCTTGGCCGGAAAGGGGCCGTCATGGTGGGACCAGGCCTGTGGTAACAAGTTATGGCTACCTGAATGCTTAGCTCATACTAGCTCTTTCAACTACTTTAAGTCCCTTGAAAAGGAACAGGGAAGTCATACAGGTCTTGACAAAATAGGACAAAAAAACCGTTAGCTGGGAGGGACCTAAAATGAACATCAAGAAAGCTTTATAGTACAAACACTAACTGTACTTACCTTAGGAGGAGAAGAAAGGGGCTTTCAGACTAACTTGTAATGGTTAACTTTGGATATTAGAGGGGATTTAAAAAACAGTTAGCTCTATCACTTCTTGGCTAGCAGACTTTCAAAATTCAACTCAGCATCTCCTTTTTCACTTAATATTTAACTCATTGCCTTTAATATAGTAGGTTTGAAATCTATGTTCTGATTACCTCCTCACATAAATAAACTGGTATAAATCATTCACCAAGTTAAATCGTTCACCAGGTTGTGACTGTTTGTGTGCCTGCATGTGGAAGTTTGTCCCAGGCATCAGTGACCCTGTGAGACCTAGAAGAAACACTGCACAGGACCCAGGTTTCCAGTTGACTTGAGGCTGATCAGAGAGAGCCTGGCGGGTTTCACTTCTGCTGGAACTGTCTCCTCCAGACTCAGTTAAAGGTCACTTGGCTCAGTGAGACTATGAATTCTAGGCTGAGTATAATCCTTTATCTGCCTTTAAATTGACCTCATTACCTTTGGGTTCCTTAAATGTAGGGCCTGGGGCTTGCTTAGGTTGAAATCACATAACAATCTTGGTCTTGGTATTGCTATTTAAATAGTCAATGGGCTTCCAAACTCACTTTTCCTGGCCTTCCCACCTCAACTTGCTAACCTGTGACTTCAAGGAAGCCTTCCCCTTTGGGGTACAGATCCATTTTCTGATCCTTGTTAGAGACTGGCAGTACCAGAACTGTGTTCCCTTTTTTATTTAAAAGTTGGCCTCTAGAAACTTCACATTACCAATGACCATGGAATAGCAGAAGAAAACCAGTGCTATTGAGCATTGCTCTCCCTTCAAAACTTCAGTTAATTTGTCCAAAGGGCTGGATCCTGCTTCTGATTAGCTGCATTTCATAGAAAACTGAAAAGTGATTACCGGGAGGAAACACATCATCTGCTCAAAGATTATTCATGAAGATGTACAGGCACATGCTTCAGTATTAGATCCCATTAAAAGGCAGCCTGCTCTGCAGCTTAAGTCGTCGGCAAATATGGGCACCAAACCCATGCTCTGTTTAACTGGGAAAGGGGTGAGGAAGCTAACCAACCTCTATCAGGCCTCTGCCATACTCTAAGCAGTAGGCTGCCTCCTTTCACATAGGTTGTTTAACTGAACTGATAACTCTGAGGTGACTATTATCCCACTAGACAAATAAGAAAACTGAGGTTACTAGGGTTGGTTACCTGCCCAGTCATTAGGTGAACAAGCAACAACGGCCAGGACTCAGACCCATGTATGTCTGTCTCAAAGTGCAGATTCTTTCCAGTTTCCCAGGAGACCTGAGGTCCTCGTGTTAATCAGGACCTAAACATCTAGTGATCACTTACTGTATGTGCTTTCTTTTATGGCAAATTCCTTGAGTGGGGCTCCAAATTCATAGGGCAGACGAAGTGAGAGGACTTTCTTCTGCATTTTGGTAGACTTACGAACCAAGAAGATCTAGGAGGGAAAAGAAATTCAGGAAACATCTAGCAAGTTGGAACCTGGGCATATGATTTCTTGCACACTTAATATTCATGAATAGAACCCCCTTCATAGCTGAACTGCAAGGCTCAAAGCAGGACATTCTACTATTGGAGAAAGGGGTAATCAGCAGTGACCATGTCACAGACACCTCTCCTCGATAACTGGCTTCCATGGAACCCTACTTTGCCTTCGAGAGAACCTTCTCCGTAAGAACTCCCTTAGTCTGAAGAAGCATTTTCAGTTTGGTGACTGTTTTCCTGTTATATGTTCTCTAGCCTTTAACTTACATGAGTATCTTGGTTAATGAAACCTAGATTCTGAACATGAGACAACATGGTAAAACTATTAGTGGTGAATTGGGAGTTCGGTAGCTAAAATTTGGCTCATGGATATATTTATGACAGAAATTTGAATTTGTTGTCAATAATGAAAAGGCAGGTGTTTTGTTTTTTTGCATTTTGTTTTTTTAAAATTAAAATTGAACTTCTGGCTTCTCTTGGAAAAAGGGATGATGCGGCAAGACCAGGCATGACAACAACCCACCGAAGCCAAAAAATGACTGTTCCATTTGAGAGGTAGGTAGGTGTGCTCTCAATTTTATCACAGCCAACACCAAGGCTGGTGGTCCATTTATTCTTGACTGACTTCACTTTTCAACAGCTCCTTCCAGGTCGTAATATTGTCTTCAGACACGTGCTTTAAACTAGCCCAACTCCCAGTACAGATATTTCAGGACCCCTTTCTGGCCTCCATCACCATGGAGGCAAGTATGTCATATACTGCTATGTAGGCTGTGTACTGCGCAATTCCAGGAGACAACATCCACCTAGACTACAAATGAAATGGCATCCCCTGGAGTGTGCGGTGTGGCAGCCAGGTTTCCTTCTGTAGTACATGGTCCTTCTCCAAGGACCCTATCCTGTCCTTAACTAATTCTTCTCTTTCCTCTGCACTTGGACATTATGCTCTCTGCTCCTCTATCATTCTTTATCTTTTCTACCTAATCTCCACTTTAGTCCATATGTCTAGTCAATAGCTCCTAAGAAACATTATTTTGGTGGGGGTGGAGGGTGGGATATGGGAACTGGTTATCTGGTAAAGAGTGAAGCAAGAAGACCTTTGAGTTCTCTCTTTTGTCCCAGTACCCATGGGGAGACAGCCATGGAATGCCTGGAGTAGGGCTTGTAGCCAGTTCTGGGAGTCAGTGTCTTTGGGACACTCTAAAACTGAAGCAGATGTTTCCTAAATACCATACTAATGGGTAAAAGCCCAAAGCACCACTGGGAAGCAGCTGCTGGTTGGTGGAAAGAGGTAATCTTCCCTTATGCAAGGAAGGTTCTCTTTGCTCCTTGGGGGTCAGGGAGACTAAGTCCTGCAGGTCTTATTTCCTGAATGTCTGCAGTCTTAAATGAAGGGTTGATGAAGTATGGCCTGTGAACTAAATCCATCCTGCAACCTGTTTTTGTAGAAAAACGTTTATTGAAATGCAGCCATGCTCATACATGTATGTATTGTCTATGGCTGTGTCTGCACTACAAGGCAGAATTGAGTAGTTGTGACAGAGACCGTATGGCCCACAAAGTTGAAAATATTTACACTTTGGCCTTTTTAAGAAACAGTTAGAAGACTCCTGTCTTAGGCTGTAGATTAACCAAGGATGGCGGCACCCCCAAGGACTCATGTCACCATGGCTGGGCTTTCTCCCTCCCTCTCACATCTGCTTTTTCTTCTCTTCAGCATTCTTGCTTTTTCTGGTATATCTGGCCTGTCCTGACCCACATTGCTTCTGTCCTCACCCTGCCCTCAGCTTGCCCCATCTTGTCTGGCGGGTCCTATCCACAAATGAAGTAGGTGGCTGAATATCCTGCCTGACTTGTTCTTTACAAGGTCTCATGCAGGAATGGCTGTGCCTGACACCGGGAGGGGAACTGCTGCCTAGCAACAGGACCACCTCCCTCTTCAGAGTTTCTGGCAGAAGTGTAGGAGCAGACAACTCAAACTCCAAAGTGTGGGGGCCTCATAGAAGGGGGTCTTGATCATACAGGCCAAAATCACAGGCAACAACACAGCATGCTGGCCACGAAATTCTCTGCAAAGATGATCAAATACTGCATCTGTCACCTTGAGCAACTTCTAACAGTTCTTAGTCCTGTTTGTTTCTGTCAGATGAGAAACAAAGACTCACTTATACATCAAAAAGTGCTAACAGACAGGCTTGGCTGATAGGAAACTCAAAAGCTTATTTTTGTGCCAATTGTTACAACATTCCTCAGCCAGCCACAAACATAATTTTCTCCTTGCCTTTCCATCTACTTCTTAGTTTCTATCTCTTGTCGTATGTTGTTTCAAGTCTTATTTTATCTGGGACTTACTGTAGTTATCCTTTTTTGGAAGTAGACATTGTATACAAGCACTGTCCAAAAGAATTTACTGTGATGGACAGAAACGTTCTATATTCTGTACCATCCTAAATGGCAGCCTCCAGCCATTTGTAGATAGTGAGCACTTAAAATGTGGCTAGTGGAACTGAGGAAATAATTTTCCATTTAATTTTATTTAATTAACGTAAATTTAAATAGCTACATGGGGCAAGTGGCTACCATATTGGACAGCAAAGGATATATTAATCAATGAATAACATTTCTTTGAGGAACTTCTATAGAGTTGCAGCGTGGTCTTGATTAAGGTGGCTGTAGAAACTGAACTGGACTTTGGACTTTGATTCATGTGCAATGCCACTGAGAAAGCCCAAGAAAAATCAGCAGCAACAGCTAGAGCAAACAAGCATACAGATACAGAACTTTGGAAGGTTGGGTCTTAAGTTGGATGGCTGGGTCCCACATGGTTCCCAGGCTCAGAATGAAAGTGAACAGAAGGGGCAACCGAAACTCCACAACCAGGCTCATCCTCAGTGTCTTCTCTCAAGAGGCAGGCCTAGGCCTCTGGCCAGCGGCCTCTCCTCATTACTCAGATTCTCTGTTATCCTGCTGAGTCTTGCAGATGAAGGCAGAGAGACCAATAGTGAGAAGCTCTGCTCCTGGGAGCTGCCTCTGGAGTTTTCAGAAATTCCCTGCACTGCAACCCAGGCACACACCAGGAACCATGCTCCTTACAGCTTGCAAAGAATTTTCTAGAACTGCAAGTCTTTCTCTTTAAGGATGCAGCAGCCCTGCTTGCCTCAACCTGTTTCCCTGCGGTTCTGAGTCTTACCCCTGGAGGCTGAGACTGAAGGACTTCTGCTGCCTCTTCCTCACTCAGACTCAGCTGCAGCCATATGGGGTGGGTATGAAGAAGACGGTCCAAAATGCTGAGCCTGTTAGAGAGGCTGTCATAGCCAGAGTCCCGGGGACAGGTCTTCACATCCTTTTCCTCAGAATAGCCATCGTCCTTGTGTCTTACCATGCTAAGAGAAAGAGAGTTGGCAGGGGTCAAATGGCTGCATCACAATTTCCCTAACCCGGAGACTGCCCTACAATCTCATAGGCTAGGCCTGTCACAGCACATACCCCATCATGTCATCACCACCTCATCTGTCTTCCCCTCCAGACTGTTATATTTCACTCTGTATCTCTAATATTAAAAGGGGTACTCAACGACATTCAAACACAATCTTCTATTTTTAACCTGGTTTTGAAATGGTTCTAAACATCCTAAAACCTGTTTAGTCTATATTCTGGTATGAAACATTTCTTCCTTTGAGCCCAGTACCCTAAGTGCGAAGTTCCATATGAAAACCTTGAGGTCCTAAAGTTCAACAGACGTGACGATGGCATGCTTGAAAAGCAAAAACAAATCACCCCACTCACACTCATGCACACTTATTTTGTTCCCAAATTGGATTTCATTCCTTTTCACACATGTAGGCATTTTTATTACTGATACTGTTTATAATGAAACCTTACAGTATGGTAAAATCATATTGACATTATTCATAATCACCATAACTTTAAATAGCCCAAATTTCTATCAATTAATGAACAGATAAATAAAATGTGGCATATCCATACAATGGAATTTTATTCAGCCATAATATTCAGTTATCCTATTTATGAATAAAGTACCGATTCATGCTACAATGTGGATAAACCTTGAAAACATTGTGCTAAGTGAAAAACCTCAGACACAAAAGGACAAATATTCTATGATTCCATGTATATGAAAAATCTAGATCGACAAATATAGAGACAGAAAGATTAGTGGTTGCCTGGGACTAGGGAGGGGTGCAGGATGGATAGTGATTGCAAATGAGTATGAGCTTCTTTTTTGAGGTAATGAAAATATTTTGTAATGAGATGTGCTGGTAATTGTATAACTTTGGGAATATGCCAGAAACCACTAAATTGTACACGTTAAATTTTGAATTGTATGTTATATAAATTAAATCTCAATAAAAAATATCACTATCGTGAACTTCGTCTACAACACTAATTCTGTTATTGAGGATTTAGTCCCCATTTTATGAATGAGAAAACTGAGGTCCAAGAAGTTATTGAACTGTCCAGAGTTGTAAACAGCCATGAGAGAGCAGAGCTAGAAATTCAAGAGGTCTGGTGTTCACTCAATCCTGCAGGTAACGAGTAAAATCATGAACGTAGAATAGCTTGTATCTATGTAGTGTCTACCAGCGGCCAGGCCACTTGCAAACATTCTCTCATTTACTCCTCTCAACAGCCCTGAAAAAAAGCTACTAGGGCCCCAGTTTAGAAAAAGAAGACCAGGAGGCTCAGACTCATTGAGTAACTTGCTCAAGGACGCACTTCGTTAAGGGAGAGAAGACAGAAATTCCAATCCAAAACTGCTTCAGCCCTGGGGTCTCTTTCCCTCTACCATCTCCAGAACTCTCAGTTTCCCTGGCTCTCAATGATCTAGTCATTGGCACTGGTCTTGGAGCAACCAGCTGGAACATCAGACCTGACCACTCATCCTAAAAGGGTGAAGTTCAGGTTGGGATACACATGGTTTTCAAATGTATAAACCACCAAAAACCCAAATGTGTGGCCTGGACAAAGTCTTCAACATTGAGGAAGATAGGCAATGGTTCTGAACTTAAGGTGGGAATGGGGGAAGGATGTGCAATTTCCACGTGGAGGACCACTCTACTCCTAAGAAGTTGGATTAAATATGGAAAAAGCCAATTTAAGATGATCATTTTTGGGTATGCAGCCTCAATAACAACACCTATGATAGCCTGTAGGAGGGCTAGAGACCCCGTAATAATTTCTCCCCCTCACCTTCTTGACTTTCTACATATCTAAAGAATCACTTGCTTCCATTCAAGATTTACATTTGGTTTTCTCTGAAATAAGTGAACATTTTCTTTTACCTCTGCTGTAAGTTCCCAGATGGAAAAGGGCAGTTTCTCATTCTGCAAATGCCATTCCAGGGCCTCTGGGTATTTTGAAGTGAATCTTTACACACTTCAAAATTAAGCTGGTGTTAAAATTCCTTTCACATAAGGTAAAAGAAGCGACTTTAGACCAGGGATTCTTAACCCTGGCTGCCCATTAAAAACACCTGGGGAGCTTAAAAATATTTTGATAACTAGACTGTACCCAGATCAAATAAGTCAGACACATGGAGTGGGACCTAGGTATCAGGATTTTTTAAAGGTCCTCAGGCAATCCTGATGTGCAGCCAAGTTTACAACCACTGCTTTGGACCAGCCCTTAAACCTACATGAGAATAACTCGGGGTTTGTTAAGTCACAGATTTTTGGTTTCAGCCCCTGATATTTTGATCCGACAGGTCTGGGGTGGGCCTGACTCTGTCTTTCTAGCAAGCTCTGTGTGATGTCGCCAGTCCAAGGAGCAGTTTGAGGAGCACTTGCTTGAGACCTAAGAGCAAAATGTGCACCTAACTTAGGTCCAATTAGGTGGGTTTTTTTTTTTTTGGCGGGGGGGATGTGCCATCAAAAGAACTCAGAACCCTCCACTCCCCCCAAAAAAGAAAATACAAAAAAGATTTCATTCGCTCCGTCTCAGGTAGGTGACATTTTACCAAGACCAAATTCTATAGTCTCTAAGACAGCAATCCTGACACTCAGGTATGTAAATATATTCACACATCTTCCTTTTTTAGAAGAATATATCTTGTGATACCTCAGTCTATAGCCTCAACACAGAGACGGTGAATAAGATTCATGGGGCCTCATAAAGGAGTAACCCTAAATTAGACCTTGTCTTTACAAATGCCTAAACCAACTCCAATGTTTTTATTCAGCCAGATGTTTTAGGTTTATAGCCTATTATTATGGAACAAATTGACTTTTATCAGCCAACTTGAAGGACAGCCTTCAGGAAGAAACTGATGAAAAAAATGTTGAACCTGCAATAAATGTTGTTGGTCCCCTGCCCAGTCCCCCTTTATCAGATCAGGTCCCTGTGCCCCTGTTGCTCCTTTTTCCTGAACATATCTGGGAAGTTATGCCTTTCCCTGGGAGCAGATGCACCACTAATGTCATACTGACCAGGGGTGTAGAGGAGTGGTATTTTTGCCTGAAGGTGGGAAAACTCTGGGTGCTAGTCACACTTCAGACTGGCTGTGGGATTAGACTGAGGTTAGATTTCAGCTGGCCTCGTAACTTTGCCTGGTTTCCTTTCTGTCCCATCCTATATCTCTCCCTCCTTCTGAGTAAACCTCTCCTGCTGAGAACCTCTCTCAATAAATGACAGCACACGAATTTCCATCTCAGGCTCAACTTTTAGGGAATTCCACCTAAAACAGAAGCTGATGAGATTAATAGAAACTTGTGATTCTTAAGACAGGTGTCTGCTTGCAAATATGAAGGAGAACAAATGAGTGGCTTATAGAGATAAGTAAATCACTGTGATATAATCCAGGAGGCTATATGATGATAATGGTCACAGTAGGACGGCTGGCACAAAACACCCATTTCCCTCTTTGAGCTTTGTCTTCCTAATTCGAAAGTGGTACTTCCACCACCATGTAGAATTTATACAAGCAAGAATGATGAGCGGATGCTAACATCAGTAGGTGAAAAATTATTAGGGAACGGAACATTCGCAATCTTAAAATATCACCCCCACAGGTTATTTATCATGAAGAGGAAAAAGGAAAAACCTTGACAAATTTGAAACCCAACAGATACTATCTTCACCAAGTGACCAGCATCAACACTTTCAAAGAGGAGACCCTCAATATCAAGTGCCCCCAATGCGATGCTCTGAGAAGGTGTAACCTAACCTAACCTACACATGTAGCCTAGTAGGAAGCCTAGAAGAGATTAACCTTTGTTTAGAGTTTATAACTTTGCCTTAACCTATAACCCCACTTAGATCACTCTCATATGGTTTGTGTAATGCTTATCTTGTAATGTGCTGAAAGTCTCACAGAAGCACCAAGACTTAGTCAGATATTTATCCATATCTACACAACCCCTGATGTTGACTGCCAGAACTATTTTTTAGGAACAAGCCAAGGATGTTTTGCAGGACCAGGGGGTGAACTGACTGAAACTGCCTGAGACTGGCTGGAGCAGTCTGAAATAGCCTTAAGGACCCTCCAGTGACCTCCTCATGAACGTTCCTCATTATAATACTAAAATCTGAGATTTTACACCACTTTTGAACATTCAATGTATGTGCAGCCATGTTTTCTGACTGCACATGCGTTGGAATGAGGAGGTCTACCTCAGTGTTTATGCGTGATTTCCCCTATTGAAGCTGGATCAGATGTTTTGTTCAGGGACACACTATCTGGAACGACCCCCAGTGTGTTCCTGCTCACTGGCTTGCAATAAAGTTTCTTCTCATAAAATCATCTTGGAGTTGTCTTTTAGCTAGCAACTATTCAGACCTGGTTCAGTCCAGTAACAAAGGTTATAATATCATCTGGGTAGTCTTCCTGCTCCAAAATGTGTTTAATCTGGATTTACACGAGAGGAAACAATCAGACAAATCCAACTACAGGGACCTTCTGCAACACCATTTGCCTGAATTCTTCAAAATATCAATATCATTTAAGAATAATAATAATAATAATAATAATAAAGGCTATGGGATTAATATATCTAAAAGGAGAATAAAGAGACACAATTACTATATTGATCAGATATGGTATCAGAATAACAAACAGCACTGGGAATATTTGGATAAGATTGTATATCAGATAATATTACATTGATGTTTCATTTCCCAGGTGTGATAATTTTATTTTGGTTATGTAGAAAAACACTCTTGTTCTTAAGAGATGCATACTGAAGAATTTAGGAGCAAATTGTGAAAATGTTAGAAAGTGTTAAATGCTCAGGCTCCCCCAACACCTTCAAAAAAAAAAAAAAAAGAGGAAATAGTGTAGAGGTAAAGAAAATGTGACAAAATTTCGACAACTGATAAATTTAAGTGAAACAGTACTATTCCTTCAACTTTTCTGTAATGTTTGAAATGTCTGAAATTTTGCAAAATAATAGGTTCGGGAAAAATCAGAAAATATTTACTGGGCTTTTCTGCATAAAAAATTTCATATATTTTTTTCAACTATTACTACTATTTCCAAGTCTGGAGGTCTGCTTTCATGGGGAGATGAAGCTCAAATCTGGTTCACTGAGACTCACACCCATGTGAAAATACTGGGCAAACCACAGAATGCCCCACAAACATAAGGTGCCTCTGGGGCTGGAGAACAAACACTGGAAGACTCATGTACTATATCTGATCCCATTTTAAACAACCTGGGCCTCATGGTCTGAAGTATATTACACACACTCTGAGTGGCAGGACTCACCAGCACCAGCTACATTCTGGTCACACCCAATTCAAAGCTCTTCAGAGTGTGGGATGAGAGTGACCTTTCTACTTGACTGTATTCCCTTTTTCCCCAGGACCAGGTGTTAGCAGCCTAGGCAGGTGCAAGAATAAGTGATTACAGAAAGTGCATTCTAATGTAGGACAGGCAGAAAGACGCTAGATCTATTTTTATTAAATTTCGCATAATCAGATTAATCTCAGAGAAACCAGTAACTTGCAGCAGTTTCCAAATGATGCTCTTTCTTATCCTAATCCAGAACTCCAGAGGTTAGCACAATCTATCAATGCAGCTTCTAGTGACCAGTGTACTCAGAGAGGCTCCCTTGTACTTCCCAGTATATCATCCCCTCTTCCCAAGCTCTATCCCAAACAACAAAGCAGAAGTGTATATTTTCACTTTATAGTCCAGTCTTTTTTCAAACAAATGCCATAGGCAATTAACAAAGCAATACGTAAAACTTCGATGTGAGGTTGTTTCTGTGAAAAAATACTGGTGCAGTGAAGACAGTCAACAACCTTCTAAATATAAGACTATATTTGTAATATGTATAAAATATAAAAATCTTATTTTGTTGAATAGCAAAAATAAACTTTAAGAAAACTAAATACAAGGCAAAATGCCGAGTTACTACTATCGGCAAGGGTGGCACACATCCACTCGGCTAACAGTCTCAGTACTGGTGCAGTGCCCTGGATGGCTCTGTTCTCAGAATCAGGACATGGGGGCAAAACAAGTATACACAAAAAACAAAAAGCCTTCCCCCCTCAAACCTTCTCTACATGTGTTAAAAACACACCTTCGTTAAGCTGAACAATTATATATTTTAAGTGGGCAATTTTTATCAACATCTATAAGATGCGTTTGATTATTTTTCAAGGACAAAATGTTTCAATTAAATATTTATTTAAAGTGTACTATGAATTTTCCTTTCTACAGCAGACCGTTAGATAATAATTCAACCCCAAAAGAGAATGATTTAGTTAATTAACAACTTCTGAAAACTTCTCATAGACTGAATGGCAAGTCCTCTGCGGAATTAAATTAGATGGGCAGTGACTGGGATCAAGTAATGCTCCTCTAAACCTCATTCTACAGTTCTTGGGCTGCCTTCTGTGTGAGTGTGTGTGTGCCTTAGCACAAACATGATCCCATCTGCTTTGGAATATGGTACATTTGTGATTTACCTTTATGAAAAAGTCACACTTGTGTTTAATCTAAGAATTCTGTTCTTGGGAGGGGACCCCTGCTTGCTTTGCCTGTTCCTTCAAGGCCAATCCTGGTGTTGAATGTGGGACTAGGTAATCCACAAGGGTTGCCTCACATTTGGAATATGAAGGAGTGAGTGACTCCGCCCAGGTTTTACCTTCCCAAGTACTACCTGGATTTCTAGCAAAGTGCTCCCTGATAACTCTTAGAAAGATTTGGTGCTCTTCAGCCTGAGGGCTGGTTCTCTGGGTCCCCAGTGGACCTTCCAGAGTTTTAAGAAAACCAATAGCTTTTCCTTGTTTACATGGTAAATGACTAATAGTCATAGAGCAAGTGAAGACAAATTGATGAGGCTAATTATTATTAATAGAATGCTAACCACATCAACAAAACAAAACAAACAAAAATAAACAATAAAAGCAGAGCCCAGGGTTCCGTGTTGCTTTTGCTGAGGACCTGATTGGCTTAAGATTCATCACATTGCCTGAGTTCCTAACATGAAGAGCTATAGTCCTGCTACAAAGTAAAGAACTCAAAAACAAAAAACTTTATTTGGTGGGATAATGTAGATTAATTCTGATATTTTATAGCTTCGCAATAGTTTATTATTATTGTGCTGAGTAGAGTAAGTCAGAGAAAGACAAATGCCATATGATTTTACTTACATATGGAATCTAAAGAACAAAATAAAGGAACAAGCAAAACAGAAACAAACTCATAGATACAGAGAACATTCTGATAGTTGCCAGATGGGAGGGGGCTGGGGGATGGGTGAAAAAAGGGCAGGCATCAAGAAGTACAAATTGGTAGTTACAAAATAATCATTGTGATGTAAAATATAGCATAGAGTATATAGTCAATAATATTGTAATAACTATGTAGGATGGGTACTAGATTTATGAGAGTGATCACCTCATTTTATAAGTGTCTAAGCACTATGTCGGAAACCTGAAACCAATATAATATTGCATGTCAAAAATAGAATATGTTTTTTAAAAAATTGACGACATTTCTCAAAGAGTGTTAGATATATCAAGGCAATACATGGAGGCATGGTTTTTATTTTAATGTCCAGTACTTATATTAATAGTTTATATGTATTTAGTGTACTTTTCAATTATATTTACTTTTTTCACCATTTTTTTAATTTGGTGAAAACATGCGCACAACATAAATTTTACTATCTTAACCATTTTTAAGTGTATAGTTCAGGAGTAGTACGTATAATCATATGGTTGTACAACCATCACTACCATTTACCTCCATTGCCTAAAGTTGCAAAACTGAAACTTTATACCTATTAAATAGTCATTCCCCACTCCCCCCTTCTCATATTCCAGGCACCCACCATTCTACTTTCTGTGTCCATGAATTTAACTACTCTAAGCACCTCATAAAAGTGGAATCATACAGTATTTGTCCTTTCATGACTGGCCTACTAAATTTACTTTTTAAAATAAATGTGAAAGGTGAGTCAATTTAAAGAAAAATATTGGCTTAATTAAAAGTAAAGTTGGTATATGAATAAAAGAAAGATTATGGCACAACAGAAGAAAATCGGGAAAATTTGGATTAGAATATATTTTTTCTGTATTAATGTTTACAAAACTCACTCTTGGATTCACAGGGTAAGGTCATCCTGAAAAATGCATACATTTTCCATTCCTCAGCCCTTTCCTTGCCTGTGTCCAAGCATTCTTGAGTGTCCATTGCCACAATTGGCTCCTACTCACCTGTCAAAACCAGGCTCAAGTTCTGTCTCCTCACCTATCTCTTATAGCTCCAAGCAATTTTAGACACAAGTAATTCCTTTACCCACTGTGACACTTACCCTATTTTACTCTGCATTATACTTCTCTCTCTTACTAGCCTGGCTTCACCTCCAGGCCACACTCAGGCCCAGCCCAGCATAGACATTGATAAAATTCCTTCTCTAGGGCTGATGAGGACTGGGGAGGGGGCGATCTGCAGATCACAAGGTTTATTCCTTGTGAGTGTGGAAGGAAAGGGAGAATCAGTGGGCAATGAAAAACATGGTAAGCACTGGGCTTCTTTCTGAGCCTCTCCTGCATAACCTTTAATTCAGGCCTTTCCTCTAAAATACAGGTCATAACAACAGAATTTGGCTGCTCAGTTCCAGTCTCAGGAGACAAAGGGTTCTTCTCTCTGTGTTTATCAGGAAACGGGTGGCAAAAATCACCACAGTTACCAAGAGACCCCTGACCGCTGGCCATCTTAAGGCCCAGGGCTAGAAAAGGAAGGAGACCAAATTCTTTCACAACAAAATCAAACTTTCAGCAGCGCCTACCTCATTGCTCATGAATTTATGGAGAGCCCCTCAACTTCCCATCCACTGGTAAGGGGTGGCTTTAGGTATAAAAGTCAAGACTGAGTTTTAGCTCAGAATTTTAACTCTATGCCCACCAACACAGAACATTGGTGATAAACACTCCATTCAAGGTTCCCAAATACAGAATGCCTTATTCCAACACTTGGAATGAGATTTAGGTTCCACAAAAAAGTCTGATCTGCACCAGCTGGTTGAGAGCAGGAGAAGGTAGGGGTAAACAGTATTGGCAGGAGAGCTGCCCTTGGTTAAGGAAGGTACACCAAGTGAGGTATGGAAAAACCCAAAGTGGGAACCCCATGCCCACACTAAAGGAGGCTTTAGCAATCAGTTATCAACGAATTCTGATTTACCTAGAGTCAAAACCAACCATTTCCTGCACATGTGAATGCATCAACATCAAGATGCTAACTTTCGTAAGGCATAGCATTGTTTCCATACAGTCAACCCCAATTCTAGTCTCCTCTCAGCCTCATAATCTTCAGTGGTTTGGTAGAAAGGGAATTAAATTTGCAGTCAGACTTGATTCAAAGGGGGGGAGGGAGGGAGGGAAGGAAGGAAGGAAGGAAGGAAGGAAGGAAGGAAGGAAGGAAGGAAGGAAGGAAGGAAGGAAGAAAGAGAATTGATACTAAAACGAAACCTGAAAAGAACTGATTACATAAGAATCTGGAATGTCTTGGGAACCATGGGTAAAGATTCTGTTTAGTAGTTTACAGTATGTCCCTTTTATTATCTCCTAAATTTTAAAAATTCAAAAAAAGAAAACAAAGCAATGTGTTTCCATTCTAGGACACAAATAACTAGTCTATAAACAACATTCTGAAGTTTGTTTTGTCAGTTTAATGGAAACCTTCTGGACGATGGCTCCCAGTAGGTACTTACAGCTGAAGTAGTCTCTATCCATCATTAGGGTCCTACCCCAACCTGAACTCTGGTGCTTGTCATCCTCAACTTTTGATTGAAAAAAAGAAAAGATGAAAGGCTACTTCTCTTGATACTTTTGTATTGAAATTTCCACATGTATTCTGCCTCTCTGGGGCCTACCTTCCTCATTCTGCCATTGTTGAGCCTTCGACTACGCCCCAACCCAACAGGGCCTTTTCACACAATGTTGTCTCGACCAGCTGCCATAGCAAGTAGGTGCAGCCCAGAACATGGCACTGTGGAGGGCTCAGGCTTCCAGCTTACAAGACGCCAGTGCAGGGGCCATCTCAAGAATTAAGGACTGGACAGTAGTTGGAGTCCCATGTCCACTATGGCCTTGCTCCTGGAGCAGCAGATCCTTGTCTGTGAATCAAGGGGAAAGTAAACACACTCCAAATACCAGGTTTGGTGGGAGATGAACCAAGGGCTTCCTGGAACCGGGGGAAGAGAAGTCATGGATCTGCAATTAATGGTTTCTGAAAAATATGTTAGTAGAAGACAACTCTGATGTAGGGAGACAGAGAAAACAGCTAATACTAAAGAGATCCATTCGATAAAAATTTCTAGCAAAAGCACCAGTTCCAATTTTTGTTAAACACATAGATACACATGTAGCCAACAAAAATTTTCCAGAAAGCTTTCAACCTCAAAAACACCTAGTAGTTGATGTCCAATGACTTCTTAACACATTTAATCATGAAAACACTTCTTTACAATTTAAGAAGCCAAATTAAATGCCTACTTTGTGATACTTAAGTTAGGAAAAGAAGGAAGGCCCAAATGCATTCTGGCTACATGTAAGGCCCTGGCCAATTTCTCAGTTTATAGCTGATAAATTGCTATGTAAGCTGAGGAAACCTACCCACTACCCAAGATGGGAAAAGTGATGGGCAGAGCCCTGGGGGAAGAGATATTCTTTTAAGAATCCTGGCCTATTTACTTGAGTTGTGAGGGAAATTAGAGGTCATCCAATTTATCTCATTTGAGGTCAAAACTCTAGAAATTAATAAAACTGAGCTTGGGGCCAATTCTCTGACTTACCTACAACACACAGGTTATCTTAATTCCTCGGGGCCTTTTTTGTCCCCTTAAACTCTGAAAGGAAAATGACTAATGTATTTTGGGTTGTGAACTTTACTCCTGTGTGGCTAAAGGACGCTGCTTTCTGAGGGAAGGGGCCTTGACTTCCTCAAAAAGTTTCCTGAAGGAATGTCACAGGAGGATTTTTGTGAAAAACTTTTAGGGCCTTTGGCGATTTTATAGCTGTATCTACTGAGGACTAGGAGGAGAGAACGACACAGAAATGGGAACAAAAACATGTGTCTGCTTCCGCGAAGGAAGGAGACACTGCCATTTTCACAAGAGGAAAAAGATTTGGTGACTTTTTTTTTTTTTTTTTTCTTGGCTTATGAACTACTTCCTCTTGTGGACTCTTCAGCTAGAGATGAAAAGGGCAGATACGGAGCCAATGCTGGCAGGGGCCTTCATTCATTCCTGTAAAACTAAGAAATGGAAACAAAGAACCTGTTGTCCTGGGTACCCTTGGAGCTGAAAACAGGAGGAGAAGGAGCCAGGCGGCTCTAAGTCTTGGCCTGCTGACCTTTGAGCCTGAGCAGTGGCACACAGCAGGATGCACAGAAAGGCAAGCATTTCGTGAATTTGCAGTACTTGGTCTTTAAGTGCTCTGGGTTACTGTGGTGTTATTTCATAGCTGGACTAAATCACTACATTCTAACTAAGCAGATATTTCGTGGCAGAATCAACTACCAACACAGCAGTGAGGCAAGGTCTGTAAACAGTAAAATATATCCAGCTCTAGAAGATGCCACTGTGAAAACTGTGTGTGCTCAGGGAAGACAGTCACTCAATTGGAAGGCACTACCCCTCAACAAAACTGGAATCAATTTCTAGGACACAATGAATATTTCTAGGATGATCAAAAACACCCTCGTAAGCCAATAAAATCGTGCATGATCTACCATTTAAACACATAGAAAAACATTGGAAGGATACACAGCAAGGCAAAGAAATAAGATAGCCATCAAGCAAGCAATCAAAAGTAGTTCTATCTCAGGGAGTGAGTTCATGGCAATATTTACTCTTTTATTTTTTTGTTTTGTGCTTTTTCCCCAATGTACATGCTCTACTTTGGTAATAAAAAAAAAAAGGAAAGAAAGAAAAGAAGAAATCTTATATGTTCTTTTTAAAAACTTTCTCCAATATAACAGATATCGCCAATCATGACAGACCAAACAGCTACTTGGGGCATTTTGTTCTTTAAGGTTAATGACCAGTTTCATCTTTCTTAAAATCACCTCCTACCTGCAATTACCCACTTCCTCCGTGAGGTCCCCAGGACATCTGGTATATTCCTCTATTATGTTCTCATTCCATTATACGATATTAGTTTACAATTTTTTCTTCCTTGAGTTGTGTAAATTTACAGGTTCCACTGTCCATGTATTTTGGCAAATAGCACCCACTCAATAAATATTTTCTTTAAGTGAAACTTTATTGTTGCTACATTGGTGACAGTATGAGCAAAGAGTTAGTTAATCTCACAGAATTCCTTGAAACCATATTCCAGACACTTGTAGTGTCTTAAAATCAGGAAACACCTTAAAGGATTACAGGAGAAATTGATCAAAGTATCATAGTGGAATATCCCCAGTAGGCATGATAGGAATATGTCTTATTGCAAAACTATTTCCACTACTTGGCCTCCTATTATGAACAAAACTATGACACACATACCCCCGCCTTCCCCCGCCTCCAGTGCCACCAAAGCACCCCACGAGGCCTGCCTCCACTGAAGGAAAGAACAGCTGTGTCTATGGTCTATTACTTGGGTGTTTCAGACAAATGGATTTTCAATTGTCTTTCAGAACACAACCTTGACCCAAGTCAAGAGCTTTTCTGGCCTGTTTCCCATCAGACATTCTTTGAGAAAGCATGTGAACAGGTGGGCACTGACAAATATCCAAGAATTAGTGGAAATGTGCATTTAAAATTCTTAGAAATAGATCATATGTAAGAAGAAACTATAAACTTTGATAATACCAAAAATCTTGTTCATGGGGCCTAAGATACTGCATGGTGTGCCTAATGTTCTGTAGCAAATGACTGTGAGCAATCCATGTTCTGCTGAACAGACCGGTACTCACAGGAAAAGAGGACTATCAACCTTTCTGACGGGTCTGACTGTTCGAGGACAGCGGCCTGCTCCTAAATGCTGTGGGACCTTAGGATGTACTTCAAGCCCTGAACCTGTGGTATATGCAGGTTTCCAGTGCTGGCTAACAGTCCATATGACACAGATACCGTGTAAGAAGACAACATGCAAGATGATTTTTACATCAATGACTTGAACTTGCTTCCTAATAACCTCATGAATACACTCTCCAAAATTTTCAGAAGAATAAAAGGGGGTATAAATCAATGAGGAATAATCATTTTGTATCTGACATTTCAAGAGGAATAGATGGAAAGGAATAATACGAAGTGATATTAAATTCTATGTTTGAAGTCGAGAACATATATTTTTTAAATATGTGAAACTGTATTGGATGCCAATGCATTCTGAGTTTAAAAGAATTTAAATTCCAAAAATCAAATTTAGATGTATACAATTCCTAGTTATGATGCAGCTAATGGCCTTGGCGAAATCAATTCACAAGATGTTGTTCAGATGAAATGAGGCTCAGGCTAGGTTCGCAAGCTCCCTGAGGATCATGACTAGACTAGGTCATTGAAGGCTGTGCTGCCTTTGTTTACCTTCTTACTCTATTTTACCTCTCACATTCCTGTACGAAGTAAAGTACTGAACAAAGTAAAGAAACAGTATCTAAGAGATGAGGAGAAATTCATTGGCAGATTTTTTCTGCTGCAAGCTTATGATCTAAGATTCATAAGCAGAAATATAAATAATAAAAGGTACATATGTATTTATACTTTCCTCATAATTTCTATATTATTTTCTCTTTTCATGTCCTCCTCCCAAATAATCCTCTCCATAACTTTATGGTTTTCATTAATATCACCCAGTGAACTGGCTGTGGGCTCAGAATTCCCATGACGTTAGCCTTGAACTTAGACATGTGAAAATTGTAAAATGATGTTAAAACTGAAGAGTCCCCACTCCTGAGTCCCATAGCACTAAGATGAGTACTTGAGTCACAACATAGATGTACCTGTCTTTACCCACCATAGTTTCAAAAATTCTAAATCCACACACCCATCTAAATGGCTAAAATGAAAAAGTAGCCAATACCAAGTGTAAATGAGAACAGAGCATTCAGGACTCTCATACAGTTGGTCAAAGTGCAAATGATATAATGACTTTGGAAAACTCTTGGGCACTATTTACTAATATTGACTACACAACCATCCTACAACCCAACAATTTCACTACTATATTCCTAGTTGAAGCATGTCAGTGTTCACCGAAAGACATGCACAAGAATGTTCACAGCAGCATTATTCAAAATAGCGCCAAACTGGAAACAACTCAAATATCCATCAACAGTAGAATGGATAAATCGTGTTGTATTCACACAATAAAATAGTTTACAAATGTTGACTGAAAGAAGTGAAAGTTAAAAGAACATATGCTGCATGATTCCAGTTATATAAAATTCAAAAACAGGCAAAACTAATCTCTAGCAATAGAAGTCAGGAAAGTGATTACCCTTGGGGTGCACAGTGATTAGAAGAGAGCACTTGGGGGTGCTGAAAATGTTCTGTTTCTTGATCTGGGTGCTGCTATATGATATGTTTACTTTGTGAAAATTCATCTAGTTGGGTGTATTTTCTTAATCATGTTTTATTTCAGTAGAAGCTTTTTAAAAAGCAGCCCTAAGCGAGAATGGGTTTCATTCAGAAGGCCAGAGAGCAGTTAATAAAATCATAGTATGCTACTAGAGACTTACTAGAGTGGAATGTAGGCATCTCTTCCCCAGATTGTAAGCCATCATTCTTCTCTTCTAATCCTGTGTTCTAACCTCTAATCAAGTGAAGAAGTGAAGGGTCTTACCAAGGGCTGGCAGCCTGAACTTTTTGTGGTTTTGTATCGATGCTGTGGCATAGCTGCTGGGATGCTGAAAACTTCCCAGGCAACAGACCCTTCCAGGAGAGGACAATGGTGGTGACCAATGGCTACACTGTTGCATTGGGCAGAGCTGGCCAAGTAATTTTTTAATTCTGTGTGTCTGCTTTGGGGAGAGCGGGTGCGAGTGTCAGGACCCTGGGTGTCCCCAGTGAGTCACTGGGCTACAATGTACCAGTGAAGTAAAAATAGGTATGTGGGAGGTAAAATAGAGTAAGAAGGTAAACAAAGGCAGCACAGCCTTCAATGACCTAGTCTAATCATGATCCTCAGGGAGATTGCAAACCTAGCCTGAGCCTCATTTCATGTTGTTTTGTTTGATCCCTCTACTGTACCTGAGGACAAAAGAATCTTTAAAGGTTTGTCTCAGCCTATAGGTGATGATGGGTCAAGGTGGTGACAAGGGTAGAGCACTAGCCTACCTCAGGCCTGGGATGCCTGCCAAAACAGAGAGACCCTTCCCCCAACCAAATAGATTGTGAAGTCATGGGGGAGGGAGAAGAAAGTAAAAAGCCTTTATTTTCTCATACTTTAGTATTCGTGGGCTGGGGGGAGTGGGGAGGAAGAGAAAATAAGAAACAGCAGTTAGAGAAAGCATAAGAAATTCATCTTTCTCCTGGCTTCCTAGCTTCTTTTTGGTAAAACACTAGCAGAGGACATGGGGTAGATTTAATCAGCTGCTACTCTGTTGGCAAATATTTACAACAGTCCATAACTCAGAATTGATAGAGGAAGTATGGCTGGACCATAGGGAAAATGGGTTCTGGTCCCTCTTCTTTTCTAGGAAGGAAGCTTATGGCCTTTCACATTTTCATCTTCTTATTTCTTTGCGTGCTGGCTGGGGGTCCCTTAATTGCTTTATAAGGGTGATGTCTTGTTTCTGCAAGAGGCTTCTGATACTAGGATACTTTTAGAATCTCCATAGGGCTGGCATCTTCATTTGCCCATTCAACAAATATTCACTGAATGGATGCTACGTGACAGACACTATTCTAAGCACTGAAAAAACAGCATTGAACACAGACCAAACCCTTGTGCTCATAGAGCTTACCTTCTAGTGCTGAGATGCAAAAAATGCACAGTTAAGAAAGATAATACATATGTTAGATCTGTACAAGTTCGATAAAGAAAAATAAAGCCAGCAAAGGTGACAGAGGAAGGAAGGGGCCAAGGGTGAGTATTTCCTGGGAGAAGGGCATTCTGGGCAGAGGGAACAGTAAACGCAAAGGCTGGGAGGTAGGAGCCTGATTCGCAAGAAGCTGGGGGTGCTGGAGCAGAGTGATGAAAGGGAAGAAATTATAAGAGAAGAGACAGTGAGGTGATATGAGGAGTCAGATCCTGTAGGGTCTCACATCCATGGTGGTGATTTTGGTTTTAAATGAAAAACTACTAAAGGGCTTTGAACAGGAGTGACATGCCTTGGATTTAAATTAACTAAAGTCAGATCATTCTCTATACTACTAGATAATAGCCCATAGAGGGTGGAACGGATGTATGCAGAGGCACCAGGCAAGAGTCTCTGTAGTGATGCTGGTGAGAAGTAGTACGATCTTGGATCTAATTTAAAGGATTTAGAGATGGATGAGAGGACATTTATGAGAGAAGGAGAGGTATCAGGGATGACCGTGAAGCCCGAGCACCTGAAGGCATAGATACTGGGGAAGGGAAGACCAGGGAAGAAGCAGGTTTCCTCATGAAGAGAAACCACAAGTTCAGTTTTGTTTTTTTAAGTTTGAGATACCAAATGTCAGGCTGAGTGGGCAGCTGCATGCAATTACCTGGATTCAGAGAGAGGGCCTGCCTGGAAATTTAAGTTGAGAATCACCAATACACAGATGGTATCAAAGCCACAAGACTGGATGGGATTACCTAGGAAATTATTCTAAAGAGCTCTTTCCATAAACAATTTATTATGTTCACCACGTCCAGCATTGTGTAAAGTCCTTTACTGCTATGCACTCATTTAATCTTCCTAACAACTCTGAGGCACAGCTCTATTATCATCCCCAGTTGATTGATGTGGACAGTGAGGCATAGAAATTCTTAAGTATCTTGCTCAAAGTTATAGGGAGAGAAAAAAGGGGAGGTGCGAAGAGAAGAGGCTCTAGGCCTGAGCTCTGGGTGCTCTAGGGTTAGGTGGTCAGAGAGATGAGGAGGAACTAGCCAGGAGCCTAGAAGCAGCAGCAGGTGAGCTGAGAGGAAACCAGGGATCATGGAGTCTCCAAAGCCAAGCTAGGCAAGTGTCCCAGGAAGGGAGTGTGCATCTCCTGTGTCAGATGACGCTAATAGGTCAGGTGGGCTGGGAAGTATGCATTGACTACTGGATGGAAAAAAGTGACATCTGCACTTTCATTACCCTGGTTTTGAAATACACTTCCTCCCATTTTGAAAGCAGACAACAAATCTCAGTAGTTTCCTCAGCAGCTGAAATTTTTGAACAACCAAAACTCTAGATGTTTTCATTGTCTGTGTAGAAGTATCGTTTGTGCTCTTCTCTGTTTCCAGGTGACAGCAGTTCCTAGACCCACTGCCAGACCTCATTACTTGATATATTAATAAAGAAGTGCCTATGCTATGAAACCACACCTTTTTAAATTCTGATCATTGTATTTCACTAGAATTGTTTCCCCCATGTCCTCCTACATATTTTACTTCATGTATTTAAAATATTATTCTGAGAAGGGGACCTTGACACAAGAAAAGTTTACACATCTTAAGCTGATCTCAATCTTAGCCACAAAGGAGCAACCAAAAGTCAACACAGGTAGAGGAATAGTGATTCCTAACCTAGAGCTCCAGTGTGCCTCAACCCAGCATTCAACAAACGACGGAACCACAAACGCTTCCTAGTTACTATGGATAGGTTCACAACTCACAAGAAGAATGAGGCGATAAAGGAAGGTGACCACAAGGCATCTGTGCAGCCACCAGAATGTGCCCAACCAAGGTCCCGAGGGGCAACCACTTCTTTCCAGTGGTTTCTCTTGAGGAAGCTCTGCTCCTCTAATGCCTTCTGTCCTCTTCCCTTCTCTCCCCTTCTCTTCCCTCCCCTCCCTTCAGGGCTGCTCTGTGCCAGGCTGACCTGCTGTTTCCCCGTAGCCACAGCTCTGCTCTGCCTTCATTGTGGAAACAAAGCAAAATGCTCCTTACCCTATCTCTCCATATTTGGGACATCATTGGGAAAAATGGAGAAATTAAAAGCAAAGTCACCACTGACATCATTGGGAAAAATGGAGAAATTAAAAGCAAAGTCACCACTAGACGCTCTTAAAAATCAGTGAGAGACCTCAGAGCAGAAGCCACAGCCTCATTAGTTAGACCTTTAACCACATAATCTGGGTCTCACATCAGCAGAATGAGGGTCATACCGGAGCGTTACCTCACAGGGTAGTTAGGAGATTCAATCAGTTAGTAGCTGTAATGCACCAAGAACAGTGACTGACATGTGGTAAACATCGTATACATTGTTAAATAGAGATAATCTTGCCTTTTCTCTTTTTCATTAAAAAAATGGCAAGAAAAATGCTTTTAAAATTTCATAAATTTGGTGTTAACCAACAAAGTATTCAAGAATAATTTATACTAATCTAAAAAAATAAAGTTATTGTGGAATGGTATAATCATTCCTAAATTTGAAAAGACTAAAAGTGATGTTAAAGATTAAATGACAGCCCAGCTCTCCCACCCCAATACCCATTGCATTCAGAGATCAAGACCTCGATGGCCTCTACCAGGTTTTCACTACTTCTAGCAAACCTAACATCCCCTGTGACTCATATGCAAGGAGAGGTTGTGTCTGTCTTCTTTGGAATTTGGGGTCCATATTGCAATACTGTATTTCCTGGATGTGGGTGAAATCCATGCTACTAAAGCTCTTTTCTTTACTGTTTTGTCATCAGCCCGGACTCTCAATTTATTTTTACCTCAGTAATGCAAAGGATAAAGAGAAATCCCCTAGTTAAAGTTCCATAAGGTTTAGAGCTACTCTGACTGTGAGGTGGAAAGTCTCTAATCAAAAATCATTGTGCGTATATCTAGTTTATGGGGGGAAAATTAACCAATCTAAATCATTCATATTGAGGTTAAAAGAAATCATAGAATGTCTGGTGCTGCTGCAAGTAGCTTGGAGACCATCTGGTCTACCTCTGTCATTCTGCAGAGAAGGAAATGAAGACACAAAATTTCTATAGCTAAGGGAGAATATATTTCCTCCAGAGACACAGGAGTTAAAGCATCACCTTACAGCTGCAAAGTGCCTCTTTCGGATTGCCTGCTCTCCCCACAGTCTATGGCAGGGAACAAGTCTAGCTGGTTTGAAATTTGCCTAGACAATCAGAACCAGCTGGTTCTCCAGCCTTTGCAGGACTCTTCCTGCCTGTCTCATGACTAGCAAGCAAAACTAACACCGAGAATCTCACTGCACAGACAGCTTCACACTGCACAGACAGCCTCAACCCCATTTCCTGGGAAAAGGGGTAAAAAAAATAATAATATAGCCTCCCAGGCAACAAGTGTCCATGATGGTTAGCAGTCAGTATATTCTGTTGTCTTTGTTAGTAATGAGTTATGGCACCAGGAGCTGGATGAGATTTGGGGAATCTCCTCCAACCTGCCACCCCCACTGTGACCTCTGCACCCCCACTGTCCAGATAAAGACCAGTCCCTTACTTCCTATTCTGATCCCATGCAATATGTGCACAACATATTTTGCTTAACTGGCAGAGTATATTGCCTCCCCTCTCTTAAGCATTTATAATCACATCCAATTTGTAATACTCTGGGTTGCATTTCAGGCTAAAGGCCGTGGTAAGTGCTGGAGGTTTTCTGACCTGAGAACGCAAAATGAGTCCATCCTCTTAGTGCTCCCCTTTAAACCTTCTGCAGACTGAAACGTGCTACACTGAGTTCTATTTTGCACACGGAGGATCTGCTGCGTTATTGTTTCCATCATTGTGAGTAGGTAGATATGGCAGAGAGAACTTTAGGTTTCCGGGTTCTGGTGCCAGGAGGAATTGAGAGGATGTAAAGTTCAAGTGCCTTCAAAGTGATTAAAAAAACAAGCAGACAACTGGTTCCTAGGCCTCTCCCACCTCCTACAGAGAGCTTCATCTGGAACAGCCACCACACTCCCAGTTCCCCAACTTGAGGAGCCACCAAAATAGTAGTCCTTGCAGCTAACAGGGTTCACTTAGCTCCCATCTCACTCTTGGCGCCTAATTGCCTGTGTCACCTGTGGGCTTCAGTGGGTTCCAGGCCATTTTCCAGGCTGACATCTGTCTGCACCATCTCCTGTTTCAGTTCTCCGATCTCCGAGGCGATTGTGTCAATGAGCTATTCAAAGATAAAAATAGTGTGACGTCAGGAAGTGAAGGAGGCGTGCCCAGAGCCTGGGGAGCTCCAGCCACTTCAATAGGAGCACAGAGATGATCACTTCTTTTTTTTTTTTTTTTTAAATCCTAGCTCAGTGAATTTCCTCTACCCAGAGGAAAAAAATAAAGAGGGAGGGAGCAACTTCTTAGAAAGAGGAAGAAGTTAGGTTTCAGTATTGCCCTAAGAAAAATATGACACCCAGTTTGGTTTCCCAACTTGAATACAAAAAAGAATAAAATTCTGGTAAAAGCAGGCCTCAACATTTATATTGTCAAAGTGAAAACTCAAAAGGAATTCCCTAGATTAAAATTTATACAATCATTATTCCGGTTACAGAAATAAGCATATTTTAAAGACACAGACACCTGGAAAACCAATTTCTAATTACATTAACTTTCTCATTTTATTCTTTGCTTTTTATGAGAAAAAAAATTGTTAAGAAAAAAGGGAGAGATGGCTGCGTGTCACTGGGAGTGTGTGAGTAGGTGGGGGGAACTGTGGCCTCGTCTGGCAAAAGGCTGGTGTCTTGTAACTTTTACTCACAAGCTGAGAGGGGGCTACATCTGACCCTGAAGTTTGGTTAAAATTTTTTAGCCTACCTATCCACTCATTGACAAAATCTTTCCTGATGCTAATAACTAGGCACTGTATGTGTAGAGCAGCTATTCTCAAAGTGTGCCACTGCTTGCTACTATTATTTATATTAACATGTAACAAATTATTGTTTTAAATAAACATATTAACATTTCATTTCTTTTCTAATACAGCACATATCTATAGATATAATTCACACAAACATAAGCTCTCTGGTGTCCTCCATAATTTTTAACATTGTAAACGGGTCCTGGCACTAAAAAGTTTGAGGATCTCTGTTCTAGTTAAAGACAAATGTTCTACTGCCTCAAAGCAGCCTTTATCCCACCCAGACTCTGGGAGAAACTTTATTTGACTGTCTAGGCTGTTCTAAATGGTTGACTCCATCTATTTATTCATTAATTCAACAGAACTTTATGGCTACCTACTTCATGCCAGGCACTACAAGTATAGAATAAGGTTGACAGATCCTGGTGATGATATTTTGGTGGGGTGCAAACTATGGCACTGAGCACTGAGAAGTTCCAGAATGAAAAGGGAATAGTGTGGCAGTGTAGGAAGAAACTATAGATAGGGTAGGACTGTCAGGACAGGTCTTTGAGGAAATGGTGGAGCTCCGAAAGACATGGAAACCATGAAAAGATCAAGGGAAGAGCTCTCCACACAAAGTCCCAGAGGCTGCAGAGGCATGTGGAAGGAGGAGATGCAGGCAGGGACCATACCTCACTGGACTTCAAGATCACAGTATCCTTTAATTTTTCTACACTAAGAACCATGGGAGGGCTTAGTAGGGGAATGGCATTTTATTTGTTTTATATTCTAGAAAGATTACTTTGGCTGCTGGCTAGAGATGATTAGTAAGGGCAAGAGGACAGGCAGCAAGACCAGTTAGAAGGCAAATGCAGTGATCTAGGCAAGAGATGATGATGGTGGCTTGTGCCAAGGTCAAGGTAGTAGCAGTGAATTAGAAAGAAAGGGAGGAAATCTAGAACAATTTGACAGCAATTGATAGAAGTTAATAGACTAAATGTGGGGTGGTAGGAAGAGAAGAATCAAGGACAATGCCTAAATTTTGGGCTTGAGCAATTAGATTAATTGGGGAAAGATTAGGCTTGAGAAGGAAATCTAGTTTGGCATTGGGTAGGTTAAGTTTTACCTAAGTTGCTTATTGGCCATCAATTAAATTTGTTAAACAGCTTATGACATTCAAGATGGAGCTATTTTTACATTTAGAAATCACTGGCTTATGTGTTAGTATTCCAAAGTCCTGTGTCAGGGAGAGATTACCTAACAAAAGAGTATAGATAAGCAGGAGTTCCTGCAAATAGCTCTGTGTACTCCCAATACTTAAGAGTTTAGAAGAACAAAGGCCTGCTAAATCCTCCATGCTTGATCCATCTTCTTTATGTGTGATTGGGTGCGGGTGGGTGGATTTTCTAGAATCACTGGGGCCTTGGGAGAGAAAATGATCAGGCAATCTCATTTTACACATATCCCAGTGGAAAAAATTTTTAAAGTCTATAATGCCAAATAAAATGTGAGGATATGGTTAAACAGAAACTTCCATGTGTTGTGGAAGGAGTACTATTCACAGAGTCACTCTGGAGAGCAATTTGCAATACCTTGTAGAGTTAAAGATACACAGATCTCCTAGATATGCACTCTAAAAAACTCTCGTACATGGGTGTAAGGACACCTTTATAAGAATATTTGCTGCATCGCTTTTTTAAGAAAACCAAATTATAAGCACCAAATTATCCATCAATAGGAGAATGGATTAAGGTATAGAAAACTACATACACAGCAGTTAAAATTAATGAACCAGGATGCTGACAAAAGAACGTTCAGCCTAAGAAAAAGCCTTATATGAGTTTATCTGAGCCAAACTGATGACAGTTGCCAGGAAGCAAAATCACAATGGATTGAGAAAATATTCTGAAGAATGGCAGTTTTGCAGCTTATTTTATACATTAGAATTAAAGGAGGAGACATAAAGGGAGTTACATGAAATTCACTGGTAGTAGATTAAAAGAGTGGGAGAAAGCAAAGCAAGGAAATCTCTTGGATCGGATAAAAAGTAAAACAAGAGGTGCATACTTCTTCTACACTGGTGGGTACAGGATAGTTAACATTTATAGCACACAGAGACATTATGTAGGCAACAAGATAACAATATGGTCTCATGGTCTAGTGCCTGATGTTGTGCCTTCTAAGGGTCTGGAAAAGATTACTCTGACATTCAATAACTATGTCATCTTAGATGTAAAAAGACAATAGACAATTGCAAAATTAAATATTGACCTCTGTCCAGAAAGCTACAGGCCTAGGAAGTGACCACTCACCATGACCTACTTTTAGTTAGGAATTTCTATGTTCAGAACACCCTGTGTAGTTACTTTGGTTTCTGATTTTGTAAGGCCTGTCACACAGGGCCACCCTGAGCCTGTCAGGTTTAGTATGTGGCCCCTTTTTCATCTACACTATCTATATACATCGAGACATATATAAACATAAAAATTCAAAAAGCCTTCATTAAAAAAAAGACAAGTTGAAAAGGAGTTCATTCAGTGTTATGAAGTTTAAAACCATGCGAAATTGTACTATTTAGTGTTTGGTGTATACATAAAGACTACTTCAATATGCAATGTGGGGGTCACACACCTAACCCAAGATAGCGACTACCTCTAGATGGAGGTGTTCATAGGTTGAGGGGCTCAACCACCTGTGAGATTTTCTTAAAATTAAATGGCAAACTGATAAGAGTTGACAGAGCTAGTAATTGTTTTAGAATTATGTGATTTTATGTATGTTTTAAAGACTTCAGAATCAATATTAGGAAAAAAGAAAAAGAATAGATGGTACAAAAATAGAAGGAGATGGAGGAATTAAGAACATGGGAGAGAGTGGGGTGAGCCAGGTGAGTCTGAGTGTCTATGCCAAAACCCCACCACTCGGCACTGAGATTCCCCGCTTCGTCCCATTCTGGGTCATGGCTGTGGTCTAGGACAGTAGAGCCATACACAGCCCACTAGAGAGCCATGCTGATGGAGGGCCAGCCACAGCCTCAGGCATTAAAAGAGTCCCATGCCCGATAGGAAGACGAGTCACTAGGTAGAGTCGTCCTCTCCATTCTGTCACCTTCATAGCCACTATAGTGATATAAACTATAAATCCCAAGTGGCCTTCCCCAGGAGAAGTAGTTAAGCTGCTTCCTCCCTATACTGCTCATACTGACACTTTTGGCTGCATTTCCAGGCCTCGGGTCTCATGCTACTTCTTTCTCTTTACCTAGGCAAACACAAAGAACCTACGAATTGTGATTCTCACTCAGCAGTACTCAGTGTCAAATCACAGATTATATCACTTATCTGCAATGCAGAAGGGAGGTGCAGTAATGCCAAGACACAAAGGTGGATAAAGTCAGAGGTTGCACCTGGCTGGATGGCTATGGGACGGCTGAATGAGGAGTCTTCCAGTCCTCTCCATCCCTTCCCTGTCCCTGATCCCTTTCTGCCTCAACTTTCCCACCTGACATCACAGAGGAATTTACCTGACCAATGGACCAGAAGTTAGTGTTCCAGAACCAGGCCTGCCTCTCTAAATGATCTGTTTATATACCCACCAGGCCTTTCCACCAGCAAGTGCCCTCCCTGAGGCCTGCCTGGTGTCCCTTGGATTTGAGATGTTCCCCATATTGTCCCCAGATATATTTAGGTTTGTTTTTAATTTCTGTAGATGTTTGAACTCATCCCTTAGGCTCTGTTCATCCAGATTTCATTCTTTGATAGAAAACAGAAATAAGTTATTCACCAAAGGGGACCGGTTTCAACCTAAGCTTTCCCATGTTAAAGCTGTTCAATGACTGATGGTCATTGAAAACAATTCAGCGCCAAAAAGAGTGGCCAAATGGGGGTGCAGTGAAGGAAATTTTACTCAGTGCAAACAGCTCAATTGTGATACAGCACAACTGTGAGACCAGCAGAGCTGTGGAACAGCTCAATAGCATTATAGGTCAATTATGAAACAGTACAGCTAAAGAACAGCATGGCTGTGAGAAGGCCCTTTTCCAGGTAGATAGCTCTGCTCTGCTCTATCTGCTCTGGTCTAGTGAGACATCTTTGATGTTTCAGCCTTGGTGTTTCAGTTCCAGCCAGAAAAACAAAGTCTCCACTATTTGGTGAAAAGGAAGTGTTCTCTGAGCCACAGGGGAGCTGACTTATATAGAGAGGAATCCCCACCTCTGTCTGGTCCCTGATTGGTCCACCTTCATGCAAATGAGGACTCCAAAAAGTACTGTCCTGATTGGTCAGAATGGAGGTGTTCTGATTGGTCAGTGAAGATGCTAATGTGATATGAGCTGCACAGCTCTTACTGGATGGAGAAAGTCTAAGTCCTATTAGTTGAAATACAACTCCAGAAACTCAAATAAGGGCTGGCTCAGCGGGCAAGAACACAGTACAGGCAGGCTTCTCCCTAAAGTGTGACTGTGTGAGCCTTGAGGCTCCTGTTTAGAAATGGCTGACAGGCTCTGTTGTTTTTATTTTATTTATATTTTATTATTTTATTTTATTTTATTTTATTTTATTTTATTTTATTTTATTATTTTATTTTATTTTATTATTTTATTTTATTTTAGTTATTTAGCCACCAGGAGTCCTTTTTGGTAGGTATCTTCTTTCTCGGGGTCCATAAAATCAACAGCAGTTTCAGTGTATGTGCTTTATCAAAGTTGATGTGCTAACTGAAGTTTCTCAAAATCCACATACACAACCCAAGACACATCCCTGTCCCTTTCCAGAGTTCCTACAAGAAGGGGAAGGGCTGCCTAAGCATCTGCCAAGCTGGTGAGCAAGCGCTGCTTTCCACAACCCTGTTGTGCTGCCAAGGCTATGTGAACACCTGGGAAGGTGGCAACAGAGACAAGCGACTGTTATTCAGTGCAATCAGAGAGTGAGATAGTGTTATGGGTAAGCCAGTATTAAATATTTACTTCTGATTCTGTTAACCAGGGTGTGGTAATCTGATCAAGGATTCTGCTAACCAGGGCGTGGTAATCTGATCAAAGAGATGCTGTTAACCAGGGTAATCTGATCAAGGATATGCTAATGGCCAACTGTTAACCAGGGTGTGGTGATCTGCTCAGGGATGTGCTGGTGGCTTTATAAAGTGCCTCTTCCCGGAGCTCGGGGCTGATCTCTTCTAACCCTGCGTGGTAGAGAGTCAGTTGCCGGCCAGCTAATAAAGGCTCACAGTTCATCTCGACTGGCTCCGTGGGTCTTGAATTTGATCGCAGCACAACAATAGGACACCAGGTTTCAGGACACTAAGTTGGTGAGATAGTGGTTCTTATGTCAAAACACATCTATGTTCGTTCCAGAAAACTCCAAAAGCAATGACTAAGGCTTCAACTCAAGAGACGTGTGCAGCCCAGTAAAGCCACTCTGATAAAGCCAGGTCATATCTGTGTGTGTTACTTCCCAGCAGGGGTGGCATATGTGCTTTGCTTTTGGAAGCAGGGAGAGAGAGTGCTGCTGGCAGAAGGAAATTTCTGCAGCCACCACAGGGGAAGAGACCAGAGGGAGGAGAGAGGAAGGCAGGCCAGGATCTGGGTCTCTAGGTCCCCTCCTTCATTCTACTCAGGAACCCAGTGACCTAGGGCTCACTAATATGTGAGCTTTTATGCATAACAGAACACAGGAAGCCTTAAATGCTCACCTGGGAGATTTCTAAGCAAACCAGCATCCAGGCCAAGGGCAGAAGAATTCAGGAAGCCCCAGGTTCTTTCCTGATCCTTCGAGATCACACCCAGGACTCAGCCTGAATAAGGCTTGGCCTGCTGTGCTCTGCTCTGGCATAGGAATCTACACTGATTTGTATCACTTTGTAATCACTCTGGGTAATTTCTTAGTAGACAGGTAACTCATCTGAGAGGCCACACTTCAAGCAGCAGCCTTATACAGTTTAGAGGCAGGCTATCTTGCAACAACTACCTAGTGGTTTGGCAGCTCAAGCTAGTCAGTAGTGGTAAGGACACAGGAGATAGACTTAAAAAGACCTGCCTTCAGATGCCCTCTGGGCGCCCTGTTAGCTGACTCTGTGGGGGAGGGAGTATTGGAGAATTGGACTATGAGATTAAACCATTTTGTAGCAAGCACCTAAATGCTCCCAAATCCTATTTAAATTCTCTTTATATTAATGGTGATTGTTGCTATGAAGCAGAGAGCTAATAAAGCTAAAAGACACTTAAAAAGGACTCATACCCGCCACCCTACCACCATCCCCCACAGCCTTGTAAAGAGGCCATTTCATCCCCAGCAACAGACATGAACATACAAAAGACCAGTGTTTGTGGAGTCCAATCTGCCTGTCTGCCCAGAAGTCTCTAATCTCAAAATCTGCCCACTAAAATGCCAATTTTCCTTGACTGGACTGAGGAGAGAAGTTGCTGTCTGCAGTCCCTGCTCGCATGGGAGGCTGGAGAGAGGGAGAGGGAGGGATCCTAAAGCTTGTTTTCCTTTCTTTTAGGGTTAGATAAAAGGAGAAAAATTCTCTTGAAGGTCAGGTAAAAATAAAATGAGAAAGTGCTTATAGAGCAAGTTCTGATACAGCACTCTTCAAATTCTAAATCTAAGGAATGTTATCAACAGTTTGAAAAGGGTTGTGTTGCTGATAGAGGAAGACTTGAAACCTAGGGTGTGGGAAAAGTCAAGGGCTTAGCTCTCAGCTATGGAGTTTCTATTCCCCAAGTGCATCAACTTGGCCTTGGGGGTGATGGGCTTTTACAGTCCCATCAGCTGTGTGGGATTGGACCTACCTCCAAGTCATGAAAAACTATAGGACCCGAACAATTCCTTTTCCTGTCTGCTTCTGAGCTGGAGGAGCTTCATGGGCTTGTGAATACATCCATGTTAGGGTTTGTCTAAAGCAGTCCAGAAAATAATCGGTTTCTTAGAAATTTTCAATTGATCTTTGCTCCCAGGAACTGTCACCATGGAAAAGATAAAGTAATAAAAGCAACTTCCCTTCACTTGAGGAGTGTCTGGGGAATGTTGTCGAAGCATTTCAGAATCATGCCCTTTTGTTTTAAAACTGTCTCTCTGTTACATCTCCCAAAGGTGTCTGCATTTATACTTTTGAAGTATAATTATGATCAGAAACATTACATATGAATACATTCCTACTGAAAAACAGATTACTCTAGTTAAAGCTAATCTCCCTCGACCATGGCCCATAATCCTTTCCATCTACTCAGAGGTAACCACTATCATCAGTTTTGTTATGTATCATTCTTAAATGTTTTCATCCTGTGCTTTTTCTACAGAATGTAATGGTATTGATGTATTGTCCTATTGCTTGATTACACCCAATAAAATATAGTGGAATTTATCCACATTAATAAAAGCCTTAGTTCATTCATTTTAAGTGTGAATGCTTTTCTGTCATAGGGGTAGACCACATAGGGATATATTCCATATATCCATTGTATTTCGATTCAAGCAGTACTGCAATGAACAACCTGTGTACTGTGTGAAACCCCAGAGAAAATGCCAGGCTATATGCACATGAGAGGTGATGAGGTGATGCCACATTACTCTCCAGGTGACTGTGTCCATCTTTGAACACTGCCTCCACTATCTTTGAAAGCATCCACCTCACTTGTCAGTGTTTTGATATTACCACACTTTTAAGCTTTGGCTACTCTGATGAGTACAGTGGCTTTAACTGTGTTAATGTGCTTTGACCAGATTATACTTTTGTTGTCTGTTTGTATTTCTTCTGAGGAATTGCCTGTTCATTTATCTGTTGACCATTTTGGGGTTTCTTGATTTTTCTTAAGCTTTATAAGTTGTAAATAGTAATTCATTAACTCAAATATTTAAAAGATTTTCTCTGATACTGTTTTTCTGTCTTTTAAATTTTGAAAGCTTTTAAGGTTGATAGAATCAAAAGTCCCTTATGGCTTTTGCTTTGTCTAAGAAGACATTCCTTATCTCGATGTAATGAACAGTCTCCTCTATTTTTTGCTAAGACTTATAGTTTTGCCTATTTACATATACTGCATTTATTTATTTGTAGGCCTTTCATTATCTGGACTGCAATTTTGAGTGTGGCATGAAGTCAGAACAAGGAGGTGAGGGATGACTATAATAGGGCCAGAGCTAGGTTCCACAAAATCCTAAACCCTGCACTCTAGGATGGCTTTATTTGCTCGAGGTACCTTATACAGGATAAGGGATGTACACAGCGCGCTGTCTTTTTTCAAACTTGCCCAAAGGCTAGGGGTGGCTCAGAATGCAAGAGACAGAATTCTGCCCTTGATTAGCATTCTAAATGGAGGTTATTGGAGAGCAACAGTAGCTATGCAATAGTCCATCTTAGCCCTGCTGCTTCCACATGTCTCCTTAATAACAATCAAAATCTTCCTATTTACCAAAAACCAGTATTCACTATTTTTTTGATCTTACCACACTTTTAAGCTTTGGCTACTCTGATAGAGTACAGTGGCTTTAACTGTATTTTCCCTATTTGGAGATAAAAATAATACAACGTACTTCTACACACTTTTGTAGAGAAAAAGGTAATAAATGCTATTGAGGAGAGGGCTTAGCACTTTACGTCACCCACTAATGACAGAAAAGTGAGAGGCCTGGTTTAAAGGTTGCAAGAAACGTGCAATAGGATCTGTTGGGTAATTGTTATCTGTTTGGAGATATAGGTTCTTGTGCAATGCAAGAAATGTGCAATGAGGCTTGTTAGGGGCCTCATAAGCATGAATGTACTTATAATGGATAGAAATATTTGAAATCACGGAAGTCCCACAAAATTCCGGATCCTGGTGCCCCTTGCCTGTATTGGTGGTACCTCCAGGGGCGGACCTCACCATGTTTATGGACTAGGTTTCCATAGCTTTTAGCCTGTTGGACCTTCTTCAGATCTGAAAACCCCTGCAAACATCAGGCTATACCATGGCCTCCCTTGAGACCAGGGCTTCCACCAGAGCGGGCCCCTAATGCCTCTGAGAGTGGTAATGAGAAGAGAATCTAGCCCTACACAGCCAGCCCCAAGTCTCTTGTTTGGGGATGGTCTTCTAGCAGCCGGAACTTGCTTCATCTGGTGCACAGAGACCCAGAAGGTCCCCCAAAGTCAGTCTTCAACCAATGACTGCTGGGCACTGGAGTATAAATACACTAGCTCCCTCTCCTATGGATGAGACCTACCCTGTCACCACGCACCTTTTAAGATGGAGCCAAAGTTACCATCAGGGGAGTTTTCTTGCAATTGGACACTTGTCTGACCTTCTTTGTCCCATTCCATGGGTTTCTCTTGGCAGTACTTCCTGATAAGCCACTTTCAGGAAAATTTTTAGCTCTGGGCCTTTTCCTGGGGAACCTGACCCAAGGTACCCCCCAACCTTTCTGCTTGGCCACCCACTTTCACCATTTGATGTTGATGGTCCTGCCTGTGGGTTATTCCTGGAGCAAGAGGCTCTCCCAAACAGCCCCCACCTGGATTTAAATTCCACAGAGCAGGAATGGTATCTTTTGTATCCTCAGCTCTGAACAGGCCCTGGCATACATGCCTTATTGAATGAATGAGAGCTCTTCTCTCTTCTGCCTTCTTCTTTGTAACTTCCTTGTTTATTTCCTTCTCGACTGGGGGTAAATCAGGACACAGAGAGGTGGAGCTCCACCCAGGCCATTAGAACCTTGGCTGGATATTTTGGGGAAGTAGTTGACACTGTGACAGCCACTACAGATACACTGCTCAAGATTTTTCAATTATTCACCACCAAATAACACCAATGTAGTTGCACAGTCAGAATGCAGCCACTCTCTTGATCCACAGTTATGCTCTCACTGAGCGGAAGCCGGTGGCTTTAAACTAGGTTCCCCTAATGATAACATTGTAAACTGCTTCAAGCAACAGGGGAGAGACTCGACTTGGCTCTACTCTGGGCAGGCTGTGAAGGACTGGGTGGACCATGCTGACACAGGCACCACTGACTCAGTGCAACTTCTAAGGGCCCAGCCAGTTTTCTTTTTTCCTAACTATACTTTAAGTCCTCCTGCAGAGCAAACTTTCAGATCTAACTTTCAATTCAGTGTCTACTTGTAAAAATATTAAAATAATTTTTTAAAGGCACATACAATATCTGTAGTTCAATGTATGGAATATGGAAGAAGCTAATGTGATATACCTTAAAACAGTCATTCTGGCGGGGTCCTGATTTACTCTGTCAGTTGTCTAAGGCCAGTATTATGTTAATTCTTCAATGACCTCAGAAGTCATAGATATCACCATATTACTGTCTATTGCTTTGAGTTTTAAGATTAAGTAACAAGCCAAGTGAGAAAAGCCCCATGAAGAATGAAGTTCTTCCCAAGAGCTGGCACTAATGTTTTCTATAGCTCTGGTTAGTTTTAACATTTGTGTTTTAAGTTTGACTTTGCATTTTTTTCTTTATATTTTTAAGAAATGTTTACAGAGTACTTATTATGCAGCAAGCTCTATGTCTATAATAGGGAAGAAAAAACAAAAACAGTGTGCGCCATCAAATTTGGGATACAATTAATTATAAGATACACTCTTATTTTGCATATCAAGAAAAAAGAGCTTCCAATTATAACACACCACTGACTATAAAATACAAATGATTTCAGAGATGATAAAAATTGAAAATCATTACATCTTAGAATTGAAATGCGCTGATCTATGTCTTCATGGAGCCCAAGTTGAAGAGGCCTGAGGTTGTGTTGGTCAATTGTTAGTGGCCTGTTTTGTGGTCATATTAGTGATGAACATACTTTATGGGGACTAGCATCCCGGAATTTACAAAATGGGAGGACAGCAGGCATTCCAGCCTCCTGGGCTCCACCTGGCACCTTTCCCTATGTGTGACAGGGCTCTTGGGAAGTGTTCTGCCGTGATGGAGGCTAGACGCCTGGAAAGAGCAGGTTCCTGCACAGTAAGCAAGCACCTCCACCCTAGGTCCCTGAAAAACATAAAGCTGGGAGCCCATTCACATGGGAAATGAGACCTAATACCTGAATGTGATGCCCTTTCAGTCTCCAAGTACTTAGAGGAACGCCAAGACCAACAGTGGGTGAGTTCACCACTGAGATCAACCTTGTCCACACACAGACTGGTTTACCTGCAAAAGGTTCCTACAATTAAGAAAACTAAGCAAAACTTAAAGCAAAAAGTTCACTTTCAAAGTCATAGTTGGGCACCATCTAACAAGCCTACCTAAGGATCATCTGGGATACCATTTTGTTTGATTATTCTTTTGATTAAGGCCCAGGCTCTGTAAAGTCAGATGCGGAACACGTGGAAGATTGTTAAATTGAAAATAGTTGTTTAGTTGAAAGATAACCCCAAAGGTTTTGGTTTTATTTCCCTGTACATCTTTAGCCAGTTTTGTATTAGGTTGAACTATATGAACTTGCAATGTTGGAAGGTCAAAAAATCATTGAATATTGGCAATATCAAGCCTACAGCTAACTTTGCAAAGTTAGATACACAATGCTGGCTAACAGCATATATTAAAACTGATTCAGGATGTGATCATTTTCCTCACTGGCTATTTACCATCTGGGTTTGGCTTTAACATCTTGTTGATCTCCTTGATGCATGATGCATTAAATCAATCTTTGACACACACTCACTATGTATTTGTATGGGAATTGTTTTTCACTTTTTGAAAATTATCTCTGAAGTTTAGAGCTCTCCATTCTAAAAGCCTTGACAACTGCATGTCCTTGGACTTGTGTGTGTAAGGGGTGGATATGGGTTGGTTAACCTCTATGGACTTCAGTTTCCTCAAGCATTAAATAGATTAATGGTTATCTAACACTTCTGGCTCAAACTTTTGGTGAATGCCAGCTGTCCTTCTCTGCCTTTCCAGAATGCAATGGCATGAGTGTTGTAGTCACATTCACTTCCCTTTACCACCTCTAGCCTTCACTGGGCTTTTCCACAAGCGCTGGAAGAGAAATAATGACTCACCCTTTCTAGTAGTCAATCTCAATGTATACATCAACAATTTAAGTATGAAAACTATTGAATTCAGCATTTCTAATTCTAGGAATTGACCTAAAGAAATAATCAGATAATGTATAAAAGAATGTTCTTGGGAGAAACATTTGTAACAGTGAACAGTGTAAAAAGGCCAAATGTTTAACAACAGTGGACTTGTCAAAGTGTGGTACAGCAACATACAGGAATACTATACAGCCATTCATATGGTGATTTTGTCATATATTTATTGATATGTATATTTTATGTCAATATATCAATACAGTGATAAAGTATGAAAAAGTTACAAGACAGTATGTATTCTCTGACCCCATTTACGTAATACATTTATCTATGGATTTATGTAATATAATAATAGAATTACAGACAGAGCAGAATTCTGTAAAAAATTGTTGAATGTATCAACATCAAGATACTCATGGGGTCATTTCCAGGTGGAACAGTTAAAGATGGTAAAGTATAGGTGATATTCTCTTTCTTCTTTACACTTTTTAATTTTTCTGTAATAAACACATTTTTAAAAATAAAAAAGCTATTTTCATTTTGGGAAAAATAGAATTAAAAGAATAATTCAATGGGTGGTATTCGTATAGTGCCTGGAGTTAGCAGCACAGCAATTAAACAAATTTTCTTCAGAGGTTCTGGGTTCAGTGTTATAACACTCTGTCAATAGGTGCTTAAATTTGCAAAATGGAAGTGTCGGCAAAACCTATACCACTTGGTTGGTGCAGGCATTGATAAAACAAAGGGATAAGATGTTCTGCCAATTACCATGGCCAAGTTATTATGTTCCTCACTCACTGAGGCCAGGGCCTTACCATTAAGAGTTGTACCTTACCTATCCAGCCCATCTTTTTTGACAAATCTACTACTCAATTATATGCCAGGGTTGACTTCTTTATGGATTGAAGTCACTCTTCATTCTGAAACATCAGTTACATATAAGGAAATTTTCTCTTTTTTTCTAATTACAAAAAAAAAAAAAAAGAGTAAGCTCTGAGCTGTACTTTCTCTGTACCCCAATGCTTCTACTCAGCCCACTCCAAACACCTACTAATTCCTAATGCACTGAGAGAATAGTTGGGGTATGTGTTTAAAGTAGCATTTCCTCAAATATTTTTCACCCAACACTAGCAGTGTAGGATGTGAACAGGCATATTTCAAAAATAGGGTTATTGCTCCAATACCACTGGAAACATACAATGAAACTGGATTAAACATTCAATTAAACAAGGTCACAACAGACTCCTCAGAACTTTTTAAGATGCTAGTTGCAGGCAAAGAACAGAGTGTATAGGATTCCACAGACCTACTGACCTTAGGAATCTTTGTTGATGGTTATTCAGGGGAGCAGTGTTCTGCAGAAACTCTTTAAAAAATCCTGACTTAAGGGGATGATATGGCCCCTGGGGATGATAACTGCTACATTTGTAATTTCGGGTTTTTTTTTTTTTTTTAAATGACAGCATTATTTACAGTTGGCAGGACATGGAAGCAACCGATGTGTCCTACGACAGATGATTGTCTAAAGAAGTCGTGGTACATATATACAATGGAATATATACTCAGCCATAAGAAGAGATGAAATACTGCCATTTGTGACAACATGGATGGACCTCGAGATAATCATGCTAAGAGAAATAAGTCAGACAGAAAAAGTTGAAAATCACATAATATCACTTATATGTGGAATATAAACCTAAAAGCAACAAATGAACAGGACAAACAAATAGAGACTCATGGACATGGACTATAGACTAGTGGTTGCCAGAAGGGAGAAGGGGGGAGAGGAAAATAAAATTTAAAAAAATGTCAAAAAAATTATGTATATATAATATGAAAAAAAAACTAGCATTTTAAAAAAATTAAAAAATAAAAAAAAATGAATGGAGTTACAATTCATAGGAAAAGGAATTGGAGAGGAGGCTTGAATCTACAACTTGCAATAGTGAAATGAAAATTTTGAAAAAGACCATTAAAGTTTTTTTTTCCTGTAAGTTGAGTATGGCAGTGCCCTTTGAGCAAATAGGGAAGGAAGAAGGCAGAGGGATCAAGAAAAGGGAATATAACTTTTTAAAAATGTAAAGTTCGGTCATTTTCAGTCTCGTAAAGATGATTAAATCAGTAACTCTGAGGGGTGAATCACTGAGGCTTCGAAACTAACTGAAATGAAAAGGGTTTGTTCCTCATTAGGAATCAGAGCTTTGATGCTAGTCTGCTCAGACACCCGTCTCAGAATTTCAGATAGGATACATGTAGCAGGTACTGTTAGTGTTCTGCCTGTAACTCTGGGAGGTCACTGCTCCCTTATGCTGTGATGGTTTTTTACTATAAGCACTTGGAAGTTTCTGCCCAACGTTTGTGGATGCGCTGTTGCTGGGTGAGCTCAGAGTAGGATGGGATTTGGTGCATAAATACTCCAGTTTCCTCACCCTTGGAAGGATAACTGATAGTTGCTACAGAGTCTCCCAGAGGACCCCAGCAGGACTGAGGCCTGGCAGCTGCCTTCTCTTCTCTGTCTCACTTTCCTACACCAATACCTGGGTTTCCTGTGATCACCTTCCAAACAGATCACCTTCCATATTCTGTCCTGAGTCTGCTTCTGGGAGATCCAACATTTTTTTTTTTTTTTCTATAAATTCAGAGCAAGACCTCTCAGGCTGTATCCTCCACCTTAGGCAGCCTTCATCATTCCTTAGGACCTTTACCCCTATCTAGAGTTCCTAGGTAATGGGTGTATAGGGTGCCTTGGACTCTTCTTGAAACTATGCTTAAGTGTCCAGAATTGGGCACAGTGTTCTAGTGCCAGCTTGGCCTGATCTCTCCTCTACACAAACATAACAAGTTTTTAAAGAGGTTTGCAACCCTCTTTATCATTAAGAATAAAACTAACAGAAGAATACCCACTAGATTAGTATTTCTCAAACTGGAGCGTGCATGTGCATCCCCTTGGGATCTTGGTAAAAAGCAGGTCCTGATTCCTAGGTCTGGAGTAGGGCCTGAAAGTCTGCATTCCTAACAAACTGCTCAGCTGACTGACAGCCCACATGTAGGGGTAAGGTTCTAGTGGCTTATGAGAGCCCCGAGGACAAGAAGTCTTTTTCATGTCAGCTAATCCAGCACCATTTCTAAGTGGGTACATCATGGGTATTGAATATATATTGGTTAATACTTCAATTCACTAATTTAATTCAGCTGCTCAACTGCAAATAAGAGAAGAGCTATTGTTTAGTACAAACTCATAAAGAAAAATCCTTCTGATGGTGGGAAAGTACATATTGGGAAACCAAAGATGTCAGTGCACAGCATGCGTAGACAGGCAGATTTGGAATGTGAGTCACTGTCAGCTCACACTTACTGGAGACCTGCTCCTTTTAGGGTACTGGACACCAAACGAGGGTTAAGACATTATTGTCCTTGTTCCGAAAAAGGCTTACAATATGACTGAGAAGATAAGTCAGAGAAAAATAACAAGAAAGATGTATCTGGTGAGTCGTCACAGACAGGGGTAACACTGACAACTTTAATTTGCTTGACCTAACTCATGTGACATCTCAGTAAAGCCCTCTGACCACTGACTATGCTGCACTTTTCCTAAAGCCGTTCTCCTCTCCTAGCCAGCAAACAAAGGGAGCTGCATTTTGCAAGAGACATGGGTTTAATTTCAGTTCTAGCATGCACCCATCACAATATACACTGCCTCGTGGGTGACGCACCCCTAACCTGAGAAGTTTTAATATTCTTATTTAGGGCAAGAGAACTAAGAACATGTTCTTTAAAAAGAGAATCCAACCTACATTCATAGCAGCATTACTCACAACAGCTCAAAGGGGGAAGCAACCCAAATGTCCATCAATGGATGAATGAGCAAAGGAAATGTGGAATATACATACAACGGAATATTAATTAGCCTTAAAGAGAAAAGAAATTCTGACACATGCTATAACATGGATGAACCCTGAGGATGTTACCTAGTGAAATAAGCTAGTTACAAAAGGACAAATACTTAATGATTCCACTTATATGAGGTTCCTACAATAGACAAATTCATAGAGACAGAAAGGAGAAGAGTGGTCGCCAGGGGCTATGGGAGGAAGGAAGGGGAAGTTAGTGTTTAATAGGTGCAAAGGTGCAGTCTGAGAAGACGGAAAAGTTCTGAAGACGGATGGTGGTGATGGCTGCACAACAATGTGAATGTCCTTAATGCCACAGAATTGTACACTTAAAAAGGGCTAAAATGGTGAACTTTATGTTATGCATGTTTTACCACAATGATAAACAAACCAGAATCCATAAAAGTAAGGAAACAGGGCTTTTTTGGGTTTTTGTTGTTGTTGCTTTATAGATTTATGCTAGAGACTGTCTTTGGAGGAAATAATCTACAATAACCCAGCTCTAGCCTTTAAGCCCTGGGCTTCCCTAAGAAGGCAACTGTCATCTTAAGCAAAGCTCAAGGGGCCCAAAAGTGAAGAGGAGTAACCTCGTGCCACCACTTTCATTGATTCCATATATAAGAACTCAGGGCTGACTCTGGGCTGGCAGATTCAGATGGTGCCCCTTGATGCTGGGGATAAAATGCAAAACCCTCAGCCATGCCTTTCCCACACCTCAGCTTCTTCTGTTTCTGGATGACATCACTCGGGTGGAGAAGAAGGGCCTGCTGTTCACACACAAAGATGGTTAGGAATGACCATCCCATCAAAGGATGTCAGGAATTTTTCTCATGCTGGAGGAGCCTCCTGGAATCAGGTGGCTGGGATGAGATGTCCAACAGGAAAGACCCAGCCTTACAATAGAAACCAGAGACCCGAGGTCAGGTCCTTAGCTGGAGAGCTGGGTAGAACCCCACACAGTCTTTTGTTTGTGTCTCTAATTAATGCCTGAAAGCTCCCACCCTGTTTTGAGCTAGAGCACTTTGGGTCAGATAAGAAATTTGTCTATAGTCCTGCTGATGGGAGCCTGAGGAAGAGTTTCAGAATCTTCTTTGATTCAATCATCAAAACACGTTGAGTGTTTTTCACTCTGAAATAGGTGCAAGGGGCCACAGGAATTCATAGGGTGAGGAAGTAAAAGCTAGTTAAAAAGGATCCCTGCAGGACCTTCAGTCAAAGCCATGGTCATCCCACATTGCCCGGTCCCAAAGTCATGGCTGGCTGTACACCCATGTGCTGGGTTCCTGTCCTGAGAATAGTCTATTCTGATTAACCATGGGATTGATATTTTTGACATCATATCTAGGCACCACATAGAACCTGTATAGCTGTGTTGACTTTGTTAGGATTCATGAAGCTGGATTCTTTCTGTATGTATATTACATGTCAACAAACAGTTAAAAATGCAATAAAATAAACAATGCCAGAAACTAATAATTATGACACCTAAATGCACGAATCATCCTGGTTTCCAGGATGACGGGAAAAGAAATAGTATAAGGACATAACTGTGGCAATGTTGTATCAATGTTTAATTTCTTGGTCTTGATCCTATACTGTTGTTACTATGTAAGAGAGTGTTCTTGCTCCTGGGAATACACACTGAAGGATTTAAATGGCATGATGTTCCACTGTATTCTGAAATGGTTCAGAAAACATATTACATATGTAACTATATATGAAACAAAACTGATAGATTTATGGGATAGTTACATATTTATACAATTTGAGTGTGTGTGTTAAAGAGTGAGTGAGTGAGAGAGAGAGAGAGAGAGAGAGAGAGAGAGAGAGAGAGAATGAATGATAAGGCAAATATGGACCAAATGTAAACAGTTGATGAATCTGGACCTAGGACAAGGAGTATATAGAAGTCCTTTTTATTTTTCTTGCAACTTTTATGAAAATTTGAAATGATGTAGTACACACATACATGAAAGTATATAATACAAGGAATACCTTGTGCTATTCTTGTAACTCTTCCATATATTTGAAATTGTATCAATAAAAACCACCTTCCCCGACCCCAGGGAAGAAAAAAATTAAAACTATGTATACAAGAATGAAAAGTAGGCTGCCAGGAGCCACTTCCCTAATTCCTCCCAGCATATCTCCAAAGCTCACTCTGCACATTCTTATTGTTGGGAAATCTTTCCTTTGGAAAGTTCGGTCAGTTCAGTTCCTTGTCCTCAAAATATGCATTGATGTGTGCTTGGGACACAAGCCAGAGGAAGCATGTCCCAGGGGGCCACACCTCTTCCTGCACAAGGCTGCTGGGGTCCGAGGCCTGGCCCTGCCACTGCCCCTACTCATACCAACTACATAGAGCCAAGCCCCTTCACCAGGGCTCCTGCTTAGTACCCCTGGAAAGCCAACACTCAGTGGCCACCAGGAAGGCCAGCTGAGCTTACTGATGAGCCCTGGAACCACACAGCCCTGGTTAGAAGGCTAGCTTAAGATCCCACTACCTATGGGGCCTGTGGGGGAAGACCATAGTCCCCCTGAGCCTCAATTTCCTCACCTGTAAAAGGGGCCATAATAACTTGGTGGGAGGGTGGAACAGAACTAGCATAGGGAAGGTTTTCAGCATATCCATGGGCCTAAGAGCCCAACCAAAATCAGCACATGCCAGTAGTGGGTGGGGCTGCTGAGCGTACCCTGGGGTGTCAACATGCAGGGGCACATGCATGCACAAAAAATGTTCATCTTTAACGGAGTCATTTGGCTATCAAGTTTCCAAAAACAAAAGTTTTAATTTCATCATAATTAACTGTTGTGTCAATTGGGAAAAAATAAAATTCATTACTTATGTACCAATGATGGTGGTGGGTCAAACTCTTTCAGTATTTGGAAATTCGAAAGGCATTTAATGTGGTCTTGGGGGTAGGGCAAGAAAGGATTGTGGGGTTAGTGGCAGAGGTGAAAGAGATAATGAGGAGAGCTCAAGGAGGAAGATTATAAAACAGGCTGCTCTGGTAATAAGTGTATTTGTTTTACATCTCTTAGTAAATTATTAACAAAAACTTGAGACGAGGCATGGTGTTCCCTGTGTGCATTTCTTTCCTGTCACTCACATAGAAAGTCCCACTCTTTCAAATAATAGATATTCAACAAATGGCCACATTTATTGATTACTTGGAATAGAAGAGAAGGTAGAGTGCTAACTTCTGCCTGGGCATAATTTCTGCCTCTTCGGTTCGATTCTGAAAAACTTTTAACTTTCAAACTTAAAGCCTTAGTAATGAATGAACAAACGTCTTTGGGTTATGTGAATTGTTCTCAATCCTCATCATTTGCATGCTAGGAATGAGGTAGTCATTCCACAGCATTAATCTAGTTAATAGAGGGTTATTCTACCCCACCTTTTGATGTCCAAAATCTTTCTGAAGTTCCTATGTACAGAATATAACATTGTACTTCCTGGATGAGTCTTGTTAGTTCTTTAAGTGATAGCACTATTGATGTGATGAGTGGAGAATGGACGAAAGCTGTCCTAACTTTGGGAAAGTCTCAGGAAATCCACGTCACATGTCACAGGAAGGATGAAGAAATACATTTTGTTAGCCAGCTCGGCCAATAATGGCTACCACTTAACGAGTGGCCTTCTCTGCAGCAAATACTATCCATAGCATCATTGTCCTGGTGTGACAGGACAAGGGATTTCAGTAATCTTATTTTATAGATGAGGAAACTGGGGCTCTGAGTGTTTTTCTCATATCAAGCAGCTGGTAATGGTTGCAGTGGAGATTGGCAGCCAGGGTTCTCAGACCTACAAACATAAGACCTTTCCATCAGTATTTTCCCAGGTAGGATGCACAGCTTTGATGCACTAAAAGTAATACTGGGCTTGAAAAGGTCATTGTGTGCACTCCTGGAAAGGCCCTATTGCCTTTCCCCAGGATAAACTTACCAGACACTGGGGCTCTACTGGAACCCATGCCTCTCCTCTCTGAGCTGAATCTTCCTTCATCTCTATATCTGCTTTGGCTACTGGGCACTTCCTTCCCTCTGCTGATAAGAAGAATATGAGGCTGCTCTCAGTGTCCAGCTGAAGGCTTGATCAGAAGCCAGGACTGAGAGCTGGTCTGGAAGTTTTCCTGGTGAGAGCCCAGGGTAACTCCCAGCTGCCTTATCTAGAGCTGCTTCTTACCTGGTTGCAGACCTACCCTTCCTGAGGAAGGCTCTGACAGTCACTCCAATGTGTATGTCGTATATTAGAGGTCGCTGGTTGCCTCTGGACAGTTAGCTTTTTTTTTTTTTTTTGCTTTGTCCAGCTTGCCTCACATGAGCTTATCCTGTCTTTTATGGTTAAAATAGTTTCAACATTTAAAAATAGAGATTATTTCATGAAAATTAAGGAGATTAACATAAAAACCCAAGTTTCAAGTTTAAAAGTTCAAAAAGGTTCTAGCTTTTTAAAAATTAGAAACGCTGGGTTGTCGTGGTGATGTTGCCCTCTTTAGATGGAACATCTGCTCTTCAGTTTGCTACAGTCCCCACCATTCCCTATTGTGCTCCAACACTGAGCCCAGTGTCAGCTACCATTATCAACTTTCACCTGGATTGGCTTTCCTGGTTTACAGTATCCACCTGGTTCTGAGGTTCAGACCTCTGGTGTATTCATTCTAGCTATTTCTGACCAACTATATGAGGAGATAGAGTGGGCCCTGTCCCAGAGATCAAGCTCTTACAGGCTCTGGCATGTGTTCATTTGTAAATTGGAGATACTGCTACCCACACTCAAAATTGGCTTTGAAAATTTAGTGAATAAATGCAATTGCCTCCCAAGTTAGTGGGCTTCTGTAGAAGGCCAGAGAGCCGATGTTTTAGGCTTTGTGGACAACACAGTCTCTGTAGCAACTCGGCTCTGTGGTTGCTGGGTGGAAGCAACCATAGCCTATCATAAATGAAATGAATGGGTGTGCCTGTGTGCCAATCACAAAAACAAGTGCGCAGCCAGACTTGGGCCTGTGGCTCTCAGTTTGCTGAACTGTCTGTCTCCTTCCCTCGGATGCTCCCTCCAGTCCATGCCACATATTTCAGATACGGAAGTTATTTCAAAAAGTATGGGGCAACAACAAATAAGTAAAAAAAAGTTTGCAATCTTCCTCCTTTTCTAAGTGGAGAGTCATCCCTGCCCCATTGTTTGCTATGTGGATTCTAAGGAGAAGAGAAGGAAACAATCAAGCTCAAGGTTCCAAATAGGCCAAGACGATGGGCACAATAAAGACAAGAAGGTGGAGGGTGGGGCAGAGTAGACCAGAGGTGACAGCGAGACCCAGAAGGAGTTCTGAGAGAGTGGAGAGGGCATTTTTGGAGTGAGTGGCTAAGCACATGGACAAAGTATAGAGAGGGATCAGCAAGTACGTGTACTGGGTAGGAGGCTGGCTCTGGCATCCTTTGAGGGACAACAGGGAAGATGTGAACTGCACTTCAGTTCTCTTGATTGACTGATTAGAGCCACAGTGCTAATGCCCACTGAGCTTTCTGAGGGTTATGCATATATTGGCTCATGTCACTCCTCTCCTCAAAACCCTCTTTGGCTTCCAACTGCACTAAGAATGGAATCCCAACTCCTTACCCAGCCAACATGACTGGCCCCTGCTCCCCTCTAGCCCTTACTTCATGCCAGTCACCACCCCCACTGTCCATTATGTTCCCCACCCTGTTCTCTCAGAATCTCGGGCACTGCTCCCCGGCTTTTGCACATGTCTCTCTCTTGCTGGGAATGCTTTTCTCGTTTCTCTTCTGCAGTGATGCTTAAATGTCACTTGCCCCAGAAGCCGTCCCCAATCATCCACTCAGGAAGCCCTGCCCTGCCATCCTGCAAACTCAGGTTTCTCTAATTGTTATCTGCCTCCCCCATCACAGTACACTCAGTGCCAAGGACAGGCTCTGCCATTATAGGTGCTGAATCATTACAAACAAAATAAATGAACAACATATATATATAATACATGCACATGCATTACACATTTCTTCATCCATTCGTCACATTTATTGAACACCTACTGTCAAAGGCCAGGTTCTAAGCTCGTCCCAGGTGATACACATTCAGGACAGCAGATGCTAAAAACATACACACATTTTTCTTGCTTTCAGTTCTCTTCTTGGAAGGCCTGCACCAGAGATAGTTAGAAAGACCTCAGAAATGAGTCATTTCCTAATTTCCATTACAGACCAGGAATTCTCATCCTCAGCACAATGGAATTTGGGACCAGGTAATTTGTTTCAGGGGCTGCCTGTGCCTTGTAGGAAACCAGCTAGTTGTATCTCCAGGGGTGACTTTGCTTCAGTCTGTTACAGCTGAGTCACCCTGCCTTTGAACATCTCCATAGGTGTGTCTGTGTGTAGCCACTTTTGAGTGAGCAAATAAAATGTGGGGGTGTAGTGGGAGTGCAGACAGAAAAAAAATAGAACACCTTATCAGAAGACAGTAGCAATAACACCAAGGCTTATAGAGAATGACTGAAATCATCAAAGTACTGTCTGAACTAACTGGTGTTCACGGTCCAGCTGGGAAGGCGGTATTACTCCATTTTCCAGACAGGAACATAAAGCCAGGTCTAGAATGCAGACATTTCTATGCTTTTTGTATCATCCTGTTTGCTCATTCAAATATAGAGTGCAGAGTAGCAGTTCTCAAACTTGAATCCCCTGGTGGGTTTATTAAAACACAGACTCCTGGGCCCCACCCTTGGAGTATCTAGTTCACTTGGTCTAGGTTGAAATCCAAGAATTTGCATTTCTAAGAATTTCTAGGTGAAGCTGATGCTGGAAGCTGGCACCACATTTTGAGAAACAATGGTGAAGGCTACCTTGCTAACAGGCTCTGGCCAATGCCAACACTGCCCACCCAAAGATGCCTAATTCTCTGTGTTTGACTTTGCTATGTGCTATTAAGGAAGGGCTCAGGATCTGTGAGGTTACATGTCAGCCTGCTGATTTATGTTCAGAAAAAAAGACTACCCCAAAGGCTAAACTTTTATTGCCTTGTAGGACTTTAACCAGTTTTTATTTTAACACAGCAAACTTATTACAGAATGTCTTTTTAAGTCGACTACAAATATATTCGTCGAAATGTACTTTGAACCAGCTTTCCACCAGTTTCCTGGTTGAATATAGCTTTGACAGAAATTCATTCTGCTTTGTATGAGAGTCATGTTTTAACTTTAAAATTACACATTTGACACAATAGTCCTTCAAACCTGCTTCTCCTTCCTGGGTATCCTCCCAATTATGAAAACTCAAGAGTTTTAAGTAATCCCGGAGAAATATGTAGTTGAGGGGAGCCAGAGGAACCTATTTCACCCCTGACTTTAAAAAACAAAGTTCCTCAAAGCAAGTGAGAATGTGTTGAGACCCAATAGGCAGCATGCAATATCAGAAATGGATGGCCAAAACGTGCTGGAAGAACTCCACTATAAAACCATGAAATCCATTGCTTTTTGGAAGCATGAACAGGAATTACTATCCAATAAGTTCATGGCATTCCTCGAAAGTCATGCCTGGGGTGGGGCAGGGGGTTGGAGGCTGATCTGTGTCCTGGAGGCATTTTGACCAGATGGTGAGAGATATGCATGGTATCCAATATTCTCTCCAAATGGAGTTTCCTGGGAGATCTCACTGGAAAAGGGGAACAAGAATCAGAGTGCAACCCTCCAGAAGCCACGATAGGGTGGGGGATGCCGCAGAAGAAAGTCAGGCTAGGTCTGATTCCCATCCCTGCCATAGACTAACCAGCCCTGGCACTTCGGCCTCCTGGGCTTCAGTTTCCCTATGTAGACTAGGTAAAATATAAGCCTTTCCTGTCTAATACAGAAGCCACCAGCTGGTGTCTACTGAGCACTGGAAATGTGGCTAGTCTGAACTGAGATGTGCTCAGTGTAAAATACACACTGGATTTCAAAGCATGGTACAAAAAAAAACCTGTAAAATATATGATTAATATTTTTATATTCGTTACATGCTGACACATATTTTGGATATACTAGGCTAAATAAAATATTATTAAAGTCAATTCCCTCCCACCCCCCGCCTTTTTTAAAATTTGGTTACTAGTGTGCTGGCTGGAAAATTACTGCTTGGCTATGCCCATGGGAACATAGGCTGTCACCCATAGGAACATAACATTCTAACAATAAGCTTTCTGCTTCTGTACCCCTCCTTGCACACCCAACCTGTGGGTCGACAGGTAGTGAATAGAAGAAAAATAGACCTTTGTGTTTAGACAGAATGAAGAATGGGATTTTGGGCTTAAAACCCCTGTACTTCTACATTTCAGGGCTGCTTAAATTTAGGGTCTGTGTACCCCTGGCAGACCCAGCTGGCTGAAGAAAGAGTGTGTTTCCTATAACTTACTGAGTTCTGGTGGTCCATGTGTCTTTCAGGGGCTGGCGGCTACAACACTAGAATATTTAAAATGACTTCTGTGGCTTATTTTGTATTTCTATGGGCCAGCACTGCTAAGCCCTGTCCAGGTGTTAAGTGTCTAGGAAAAACTTATGGAAAACAAAAGACACACCCAAATACCAATGTCAAGTATGCTTTGCAATATTATTATGAATGATTATCGATATATCAATCACTCTAACAGAAACTCTAATCACTATTTTGCTTCCAAAGGGTGCTCAGTCCTTTCCTGGTTATAGACTGGTACATGGACACTTGGCATGGGACATGACGTCTCTTCACTATTCAGGGGTCGTGCTGGGAGACTAGGGAAGCAACATTCATATCTATGAATTTTAAGCAACCACAGATCCTAGTAAGGATTTGTTCAAAGAAATTATTAACTAAAATGTGATTTTTGGCTTTATACATTATTTTTCAAACCCCTGCCACCTCTATCCACTGTTACACAGCAGTGAAGTGCTGTCCTGGCTGTGTGTGCAGACTCTCCACACAAAGAACAGTCTGAAAACTCAAATGCCCAAATCACTGAGGCCCAAGATGCGCAGTGGTGCCTGTTCGGGATGATTGCAAATTAGCCTGTAGATAGAATTTCTGAAAGTGGAATAACTTTTCAAATGCCAAGGAGAGACTCACAGTTCAGGAAAGCTAGGTGGGGTAAATAAAGTGAATCATCACCTGGTTTACCTATTTTGTAGAGTCAGATTTTAGCAATAAGTTTTGTTCAAAGTGAGTCACACCTCTATTCTTTATGGTGCCAGAGAGCTCTCCTATGTCTTCTCTGGACCATAATCACAGGCTTTCTGTTTCTAAAGAGAGACATGATGCACATGTTATCCAAACCACACAAAAAGATCAGAAGAGGATTTCTCAAACGGAGCCTCCACCACAGAGCTGGGCCCTGGAACACCCCAGCTGCTCTGTGAGCCCAGGCTCAGGGCATCCCCCACAGAATGAGTGGTCTGGAGGCACAGGACAGCAAGGTCCCTCTAGTCAAAACACATTTTCTTCCTGGTTAGTTAAAACCAAATGTTCCCCGGTCCTTGAGGCAAAAGGAGACAGGAAGCAGGAACTCAGAAAGAGGAACTATACCACTTGCTGGCTGGCAAAGGCAGGCTAACCCCAGCACTTTTGAGAGAAATTAGAATTGTTGAGTGGATGATTCACCCTGGTCCTTTCTAACATTGTCCTGTGCTATAAGAGGATGCCCCTCAGGGTCAGGGATGTCACAAGGACAAAACAAATCCCTCATGGCAGAGTCCAAGTTATGTGTTAAAGTTTACTTCCTGGCACTATGCTGGGACCACAGCTAGGCCCTCATACACAATACTTCTACCAAAATTTTATCTTCAGATAAAAGTAAAGGTAGATACCAGCTAGCCTATGGGTGCTCCCTTGTCGGTAGATAAAGTGGGTGTATGCTAACATGAAAGGGTATTTGGGAACCTGATGGATGAGGTGAAAGGTGAAGGAGAAGAGGAAGGATGGGCAAAGTCTGGTGTCCAGGCATTGGCAGGTTTGGGCCACAGGAGCAGACCCATGATGGCACAGTGGCAGGGCTGATAGAGGATAAGTTCGGGGAAAGGTGGAAGCACAGCCCAAAAGTCCTTGAATGTCAAGGGAAAAGAGTGCAGACCTGGTCCTGGGCCCAGCATGAAGCCAGTGTCTGCAAGCAGGTTACATAGGTGGGTGGAATGTTCTGGGAGAAAACAAACAATATGGAGGTGGTACAGATGAATTATAAGCATCATTCATTGTGCCCGCAAATGAAATAATGAGACGCTAAGTAGGGAGGTGGACTAAAAAAAAGAAAGAAGAGTGTAGACTTTGGAGACTTGAGGGGGATTTGTCGGCACTGGGTGCCTGGATGGGGTGGGGATGGGGTAATTTAAGGGAAGCTCTGGAACTCAGGAAAAGACATCGAAGATGACTGAGCTTCTGTGCCCCAGTGCAGGACAACCTAGACCTTTACCAGCCTAGACAATGTTTTTCTTACACAATCTCTTTCATATAACATACCCTCGAAATCTGATGGCAATAGGTGTCCACTTCTGTTACTTAGGGGCAGATGACTTTGGCTGCCTTGTCCAGGTTATCACCAATCTCCCCCATGTGTTTTCATAGAGACTTTATAGGGCAGGAAGATACTATTTCTCACAGGTGGTTGAGGAAAATTAACAATGGTGCTAAAAATGACTGTGGAAAATGTTTATCCAGCATAGGATTTCTGTGGCCAGGCTTCCAGGATATGATTCCTCTAACCATGGTGCATTCTCAATTACCCCAATGCTCAGACGATCTGTGCATTATCCACAATCGTCATGTCCTGTGACTTATCTGAGTCATTTCCATCAGCCAGGTCAGACGGGAAGCCACAAATCAAGGCTTGCAACTCTGGTTAGCAAGTGGTTAGCAGCTCTGGTTTAAATATACAAACTGGATAGGGGAAGATAATGATGAAAAAGAGGTCCAACAATCGCTTTTCAATTACCTACACTTTACACAAAATCACATGATCCCTAATAACCAAGAAAGGTATAATAAGTATGCGGAATTCAGCTGTGAGCCAAGAATATAACTAAGAATTCTCATGCTTTATGAAACTGTCCAATCTGGTTATAAGCCAACGCTGGTATATGTGGAGAAATGGCACTGCCGTAGTAGAAGAGTCATTCAAAATTTAAGCTACCCACCTCCCAAGGTAACATGGAGTCAATCTCAGCTCACAAATCAAAGGCTACTTTCTCAGGAAAGATATCTCTGGAAGCCCATGTTACATCATATATTTTCAAAGCCCCTTTTACTTCTCATGGGAAACATGTTTTCTCTTATGATTTATTAGTAAAGGTTGAGTGTTGTGATTATTTGATTGATATCTTTCTTTGCAACCAGACCGAAAACTCCTTGAGGTCAGGGATGGCTTCTAATTTTTCTCTCCTCACTTCTTAGCACAGAGCCTGGATGATCACAGGTGCTCAATATTAAAGTGCATAGGTGCATCAAAATGAAATCATGAGGAGTAAAAGAAGGCCCAGCAGGTCCCAGAAAGCGCTGAGTGACAAGCCATCTCAACAACTGAACTCTAGCATTTTTTAAAACAAACCTCTATAGAGTCAGTAATAAATGTCCAAAGGGCAGTTTACTCCATCCTTACAGATAACTACATGCCTAAATTATGGAATAATTAATAATAATATTTATTTATTTAAATTATGATTAATAATAATATTATTCCATAATAACTAATTATGGATCGCCATAGTAAAGAATAACATCTATAAAGAAGAGGAAAGAAGTGCAGTTGACCCTTGAATTGAACAACATGGGTGTCAGGGGCACTGACCTCCAGACAATCAAAAATATTTATAAAGCTTTGACTCTACAGTCAGCTTTTTCAGCTGCAGAGTAAACCAACCTCAGATGGAAGACAGTATTTTTGATCCATGGCTGGAAAACTGCAGTTGGAAAATCCTCAGATACAAAAGGTCAATTTTATTTATTGAAAAAAATCCACATATAAGGGGTCCCACACAATTCAAACCCATGTTATTCAAGGGTCAACTGTATTAGATAACTATATCATTTACATGAGTAAGTTAAATTTAAGCTCAGCAAAACAAAACAAAACAGATAATACCGAGTTAAAGTGCAGGCCACTTTGCCCACATTTTCCTCAAGGGCATCTGAATCAGGAAAGATGGACAACTAGAACTTGCTCTCAGCAGGTTCAATAGGGCTCTCACCACTTGCCTGATTCATTCTTTCATAAGACATAGTCCAGAAATACAAGGCAACTACGTTTAACCTACTGTTCAACTGAAAAGTTAAAAGTAAATAAATATTTTTTTTCTCAGGACTGCAGGAAAAACTGAGTCCAACAAGGCTCCTTCCCAAGGAAATTCCAAAGGCAATATTAACTGTACTCAATTTTCTCCTTTTGCCTTGACTTTAATATCTAACTGCTATGTAAGATTCAGTCCCACTATACTTCCTGAGCATAAGGTGGTAATTATGAACTAGCCAGTATTTAGGCTGATGGAGGCAGTGCCTTGGGTTAAGAAGGGGGTTGGGTTCATTCCTTTTACCAGGATGAAATAAATATCTCAGCCTAAGACAGAATCTAGGAGCTGGAGATATGTCAGTAGCCTAGTGGGTCTAGCGCCTGGTCTACAGGAGACTGGAGGAGCCCCTCATCTGCGAGGTGGAAGTTAGACAGGTTTGATTCAAATCGAGTAAACCGACTGAGAATTGAGACTGCTATGCCCACATAGTTTAACTATTAGTACTGAGAATCGAGACCATCTGTGTCAACATAACAATTTTTGCCAGTATATTCTTGCCCCAAAAGTTAGATTATAAACTAATAAATAACTTGGCTGTTTGCTGCAGGAAATTCCTACAAAACAATCTGTCCTGGCAAACAGTTTGTTCATCTGGGAAAGCAGCTTGCTTATCAATAACGGTTTACTCACCAGGACTCAAGACCCTCGTCTTGCTGTATCCACCAATCCTGAACTACTACGTCACAGACCTTGCTAAACCCAATCATTTCTCTGCCTTGAAAAACACAGCTTAAAGAACCTGGACCTAGACCTCTACACCCTATAGATACGCCTCTTGGCCTCCTCTTGCTTAGACACCAACAGGGCTGTGTTCTGACACTGTCCTCCCTTACCACAGTCAGCTCATTGTACTTAGCTTTCCTTTAGCAACGGTGTCTTCTGATGGATTTTTTGGAGTCCATAATTGACAGAAAAAATCATGTTTGGTCTCTTGGAAGCAGGAAGTACTTAAATGTGAGTTAATACATACTTACAACCCATCAAGGTGAGGAAATTAGTAAAATTGTCAGTTTTCCTCTGTAATAAAATTAAGAGGCCTCTCTATATCATTCCAATCCTTTGAGGAAAAATTTGGTGTTTGCACACCTGCATATGATAGATTTCAAATGTACATTTTACCTTCATTTTTCTGCTCTTTTACATGATTATGTATTTTCCTAATTTTCTACAATGAGTATGCATTATTTTGAGGGTGGGTGAAAGGACAGAGCAAAAGCCATAAGAAGGAAATTAATTCCCAAGTGTTATTTAGAAATGACCACCAAGTCTTAATTTAAAACAAATACACATATAGTATATAAAATACTCATCTAGAATTTTATCCCTTTAAACTAGCAAAATAACTTCATCCCATTGACATCAACATGTATACAGGAAAGTTATACAATTTTAATCATGCTGCCTTGGTTCTCTCTTGCTTGATCATAAGAGACCTCTGGGGGTTGGATAAAATACACCAGCAAATAACATTCAATCAGTCTAGGGTGAGGCCCAGAAAGATGTTTGTTGTTCTTTTTTTTTTTTTTTTTTTTACGAGCACTTCAGTGATTCATACAGTGAAGCAAAGTGTAAAACACAGGGCCGATATAATTTCTTCACTGGAATGTAAAGTCCAACTTCCATCATAAAACCATCCAGCTGAAAAAGGAAGAGCTGAATAACTGACAAATAAAGATTGCCTCAACTGTCTTATACAAGTGGCTTCTCTCTCCTGGGTCCTGGGCCTGTTTGGAAGCACTAATTCAAAAAAACCCAACCTACTCTCAAACCTGGTAACAGCTTACAGCTGGGCTCAGGCGAGCTCTCCTAGCCAGAGCTGGCTCAGAGAGCAGGGTTCCCCTGCAGCTTGCCGGAGTGCCTGCAGCTCCCCATGCAGCCCGGCGAAGGGAGCAAGCTGCTGCTTAGCGATCCCAGTCAATGTTTCTTTTTACCTTAAAGAAACTCCCTCGCTTGTCCAGACTGCGGGTACCCATGGTCCAAGCTGACATTTCCTCCAGCGAGGCTCTACTGCATGCCTGGGACTTCTGAAGGTAGAGACATTTTTAATGGTTAGTCCAGCCTGTAGGAAATTCCTCTCTAAGCCACAGAACACTCACAACAACAGTCCTGCCAAGATCTTTTTCCGTCAATAACACAGTGCCATTTATTTCCCACCAAAGCCCTTCCACCTCCTTTCAGGCTGATTTCCTGCCTCAGACAGCTCAGTTCCTAGACTATGCCCCACCTCACTGCCCCACCTCCAGTTTCCCCAGGTCTCTGGCTGGGATTGTAGAGAGTATAATGATTGCTTTGTGTGTTTGCTTGTCACACTCAAGTCCTAAAGGGGCCAATATTAGATGTCATCATAATCTGCTCTGAAGCTTATGGAGTTAATGTGACTGATCACAGAGGAGCAGCAGAAGAATGAAGCCGTGAATGTCCCAGGAAATCCTGCTGAAATGGGATGAGGTCATCCTTAGTTCTTCTAGCCCTCTCCCCCAGGCAAGGTCAACACAAGGGCACTGGGAATAAATCCTTCTATTTCCTCCTTAGAAATCAAACATTGGGATCAAATCCCGTGCCTCTGTCTACAGAGGTCAGTTTTTGTAAGAAACAGATGTAAACAGTTCCATGATAACCGACAGGGGAGTTGGGGGGGGGGGCACTATGAAACATGGAGGGAAATTTAAAGGCATGACATGATTCTGAATCATAATCCTACCTATTTGAGCTTGGCATGTCCCTCATTTGAGCATCAAAACCCAAAATTCTTCCTCTTGGTTACAGAGCCTTTGATATCCACTTGTAAGTAAAACATATACACACCCAGGCAGCTGGCCTCACCCAGCCAGTGTGCATTGAAGAGACCTGGGAAGCATCCCCAAACCCTCCTTAGCCAGCGAGGCTGAACCAGCAGCAATTATAAAACCTCCCTCCCTCTTATGATCCCTTCTGCTCACTATAACATGCACATGTGGCGGAGTCTAACCCTGACACACACAGTGGGAGGACAATAAAGCAAATATTCAGTGAAAACATCTTGTGAAACATTAAGGAATATTACAAGGCGTTCAGCTGTGGGGGCGGAATGGGGAGACACCGAAACCGCAGTAACCAGTGCCAGTTTGCTGGGGTTGCTCCACCTTTAGCTGGGGACAGAGAGCTAGCAGCACCAAAGGGATGGTTCAACAAGTGGAAAAGCATAATTACTTTGCTGAGAACTGCGCACGCATGATTGAGCAAGCTCTTTCCAGAGAGGCTCATTAAGGCCCCCAGATTTGCTTTTCTTTTCACATTCACGGTGGGCGGCAATAACCTGTGGGATCCCACCTAGGAAAAAATAATAATGCAGTGAACACATACTCCTCTTCTGGAACTTTCACCTATTTTAGTAATTTCTCCATCACTCGGTCACTTTAAAGGTTCAGAGGTGTCTTCCTTATGTTTCTTTCCACTTGCAATCCCTGGATAAAGGCCATGTTGCAAAAACCTCCTCAGAAGACTGGTGAGCTTTCCACTGCAATCCTGCTGATTCCAGAGGTTCAGGTTCTCGGGCTCAGCAACTTCATGGAGCCCCAGCTCCAAAGCCTTTGAAGTTCACCACTTATTAACAAGGTCCACAGATTGGAGCAACCCCAGAAAGAAAACACAGTGCTGTGTTCAGAACCAAGAGCAGAATGGGAATCACTCTGTAACCTTGGGAAACAAGTGATTAACTGTTTCAACTCAGAAGCACACAAGTATAAAAGTATACTTCTTGAAACCAAGCCTAATATCTGTAACTTTTTCTTTCAGACGTTTTCTCGGCAAAGGATTTGACATCGCTCACACAGCAGTTAAGGAATGACAGAGAGAGCCAAGACTTCATTCCTCACCCAGACCCCCATCTGTTCTGTTTAGAAATTTTCTGGATACAAATCCTTTCTGATGAGCCACGACAGGCATGGATTTTTCCTATAGAAATGAAGCAGTTTGGATTGCAGAAGTTTACTGGTTCAATTAGGTGCCTGAAAAATGTGTGCATGCATGCACTTCACTTTGAACGGTCCTCAGTGAAACAAGCAGTTAGAATTCCGTGCAGGGCAGGCAGATCAGATGCATTACATTTCTTCAAGAAGACGCAGGTCGCATCAACTCCTTCTTCAAAAGGCTGCTCCCGGGTGGGGATGCGAGCAGGTCATGAGAACAGGCTGCCAAGTGTCACAGCAAGTCCCTCCCACAGAAGGAAATCCAAGGGGACACCACAATTGTAGATTATTCTAATTTTTAAAAATAAAGTTCTTAAGACCCCAAAAGGAGTTTTGGATTAGGGTCTTTCCTGCTATAGCAATAGTTTCCTTCCCAAACCATAACCTCTAACACCTTGGCTCAATATAGGCAGAAATTTAATAGAATTTAAAATGATTACTTCTTCACATTCATGGTTACCACCCCTCCAAACAGGAGTTGTTAATCCAGCAGTTTCATCCCAAAACCACCCCGGTAACAGGCTGAACTAAGAAACAAACAAAAAAATACCGTAGTTTGAGAGGCTGTAAAATTTCTCCAGAGCTAGACACTGGAAGCTTGCTCCTTTCCTGGTGTCCCTGAAGGGTAAAACAGATTCTTGAAAAATCAGCCCAGCACATCCAGTGGATCTTTCCAGACGCAAGCTAAAAGCTAGCAAAAAAAAAAAAAAAAAAAAAAAAAAAAATTCCTAATGGGACTAAAGGACACTGCAAACATTTTGAAGCTGCCAAGCCTCTTCAATAACACCACTGAAGGAATGTAAACGAAGCTGGTTGCTCTAGTCGCTAAAGGACGAAGGCAGGAAGTGATTATTCCTCACTCTCCAGAAACACCAGGGTCTGTCACTTCAGACCTAGCTGTGTGGCTTTCCATGTAGCTCAAAAAGCAACTGCTGAGGTGAAGGTCTATCCTGAAATTTCAGCATAAGGGACTCCCTGAGTCATCCGGCCGGACTCCAGGCTACTGTGACTGCCGCTGAGCAAGATCATCCAAAGCTGGCTTTCAAGTCCATTCCACAGAGAGCCACTAAGGACAGGCACTGAGGTTCCACTGCCTGGACCTTGGCTGCAGGCTGGCCAATGCAGACAGGAACAAGGAGTGCCCAATTTCCAGTTCGCTGATCAATGGAGTTGGGTTGAGTCGCTGGCACTCTTCCAGCTTGTGCTCTACCTGGCCATACGCCAGATCTTGGCAAGATAGAAGGTCTGGAGTGTATCACCCTCCTCCCCGCTTCTGTTCCCCCTCTTTCCCTCCCCTCTTCCCCTATTCACCCTTGATTTACATAGTCAAACTATACCCTTCCTATTTTATTTACCTGAGATTACCAGTGCAAACCCACAAGAGAAACAGCGGTAACACATTGGCATCCACCACTCTTAAGTTCAATTTAAAAGAAATGCAGCTTATTCAAGTCAGGGATTCTCATCTCCAAGCTGCTGTGAGTTGCCACAAAAGCTTTCTCATTGCTACCTTCTTTTTTCTTCTTCTAGTGAGGCAAAGTGAACTTCAGTTCTTAGTAAACAAGATCTTGTTATTATAATTACTTTACAGCCAAACTGACTAAGGTAGGAGAAAATGACTCACCCCTGGGGACCTGTCAGGTCAAGGCCAATCTCGAGAAATGGCAGGTCTTCCCTCTTTCTAAATGCTTTTTGTCTTTACTAAGAGAGGTAGAGGCAAGTGGGGGTGGCTCTGTGTCTGGATCCAGGGTAGGTTTCTGAATATTTCCATAATTATCTTTGTATTACCATAGCTTTTACAAGTTGGACAGAAAAACTCTGTTCCAGACTCTGGCTTGACAATTCAAGTTACATGAATTTTTGAATTTTTTCCTCCTTTAAGCATCTTGTGTCAATATCCAGCGTTAATTTTCCCTCACTCATAGTCATACTTTAAAAAACAAAACAAAACAAATAGATCATGAAAACTATTCATTTAAAAGAGAAACTAATTTGTGGGAAGAAATCAGAAGCAAAAATTATGTTCTCAGTCCCCTCACTCAACAACTGTTTTCAAATAGAACTAAGGACAATGCTCAATGCTCAACACCTCAATTTTCCCAAGCATAACCAAGCATAGTAAAGTTGTTTTTTTTTTAAAGCAAGGTGCTCCAGAGTGAAACTGCATTTCTGCCACTCACACAATCGGCCTATAAATGGGGCTAATTCTGGTGGAGGTCCATCCCTCCCTTCCTTGGAAAACTGATCTCTCAGAGACTCTCGCCTTTTCCACATTGCAGAAGCTCTGCTGGTGACCACATACTAAGGTGTAGACACTTCTGCCAAGGGCTATGTGTACTGCTGTGGGCAACAGGTGGGCAGTTCTGCTGTCTAGAAATTCCTCCTGTTCTTGGATGGGAAACTGCCTGTCTTATCTCCCAACTAATGTCATCATTTTACCCTTGGTAAAGAGGTGGATCCCTCTTCCATATACCTACACACTTCCCTACTGCTCCCTTGAGAGACAGCTTCTCCTGAGGGTGGCATAGGCCATATGGTTGGTGCACTCTGCCTACCAGGAATAGGACTGAGAAGGGAAAGTGGGTAATCCCTCTTTGGCACTTCAAAAGTGTGTGTCTTTTCAAACCTCCACACTCCATGTGGTAAGTGGTCAAACACCCTGCACAGGTGTGCAGTGACTTCATGCATACAATGAAGAAGTTTCATAAGCTGCATTGGCTCTTAACCCAAAGGACACCATGGACGGAAAGCCACAGACTCCAGGTCTTCCTCGGGGTTACTTGTCAACCCGTGAGCACTTGAGTTCATAGCTTTCTTTTCCAAGGCACTCTGGCCATGAAAGTTAAAGGGTCTATATATGTAGCTAATTTTAATTAGAGATTCTAGGGGTACTTTACTACTCAGTAATAGACTATTATGACTCTAATCTCAATACTTTTTATTCTTCTAATATTTTTTTGTTTGGTTAATTAACAGCCTATGTCACAAAGTCCACATGGCTACATAAAAATGTCCTGTTCAAGAGGGCAGATCTTGTGTTAAGTGTTCTTATCGCAACAAATGAAATAAAAATGTTCTAGGTTAAAATGTCCTAACTACCACCTCCATGAAGGATAAAAAGAAGGACGTCATCCTTATATAATAAACTAGCCCCCTAGGGCATATGTTGCCTGGAATTTCAGGTAATAATTTGTTACTTTTTCCTTCATTTTCATCCTGGATATGTTGCTGTCTTTTCAAACTTTCCACTTCACCATCAGGATGTTTACATTCCCCTTTAAACAGTCATATGCTGAAAAATGTTTAACGACAAGTTTTAGTATTTGTCTGTTTTGTGGTGTAAATACTCCAATCACGGGCAATTCCAAGCTACCAAGTTGACATCAAGAGGCTTGAAAAATTCATGAAAGTTTAACAACCGGCTCTAGTGAGCAGAAAGAACTTCAGTTCACCATTGCATTTCATTCATCCATTCTAAAGCACAAGGTCTCTGAAGAGGTTGTTTTATTTGATTCTACATACACTAAAGTAATAAAAGATAACAAAAGAAACTGGATCTCTAGACTGAAACTAATGCTTTATCCATGAAACCACATTATTTATCCCTAGTAAGACATGAAATACTCCGGCTATCATCTTAACCAAGTTAGATGGTGCCATTAGGAAAACTTGAAGAAAGCTGTATGTTCAGTCTGTAATTTAGAATTAGTAGGTTCCATTTCTTTAGAAACTAAATAGATCTTCCTTCCATTAGCCAAGTAGACACTGGAGACCCACTCAGCCTTATTCAGAGTAGTATTTCCAATACCTTACATAGTGTCTGGAACACATGTACTCAGTAAATGTTTATTGGATAAATAAATGCATGAGATTTCACAGAGAAGTTGTCTATGTTGAAAGGAACAATTTTTAAGGAATGGCTTCCTCAAAGCGTAAGATGACTGGAAGAACCAGAGATTAAAGAATGACAAGGTAAGATCAAATGGCAGGAACATACATACCATGCTGTTGATCCATACAATATACCAGGAAAAAACATTTTCTACACCACTTTGAAACACAAAGATATTAGTTAAAGGAATTAAATTATTTGTCTGTAGGACTTTTCCTACAGAGCCTGTGGTCTGAAGGCCTTTCCTCTCTATGTAATATACAGACCCGCTTTGTTCTCTACAAGTCCCCAGCCAGTCATTCTCAGCTTTTTCATTTTTGCACAAATCAGAATTCTAGAGGTTTCCAAGCCAACACATTTTCATTAAAGACCACGAAACAAAAAATTTATCAGAAGAGATGCAAAACTCCCAATGAAATATAATTGGCCAAGCAAATAGACTTCTCTTTGTGTTTGGGCATATACTTGCATCTGTGTGTTATGAGAATCTAGCCTTAAAATTCCTATTCCTGCCCTTAAGAGGTGCATTGGAGAATAGCTAGGCCTTCTCTGAAGAATGCCCTCCTTCTAAGCCTGCAGATTCCATGTGGGAGAGTCAGCGGGAGCATATCATCAAAATAACAAAACACCGTGATAGCTCCTCTGCATGGTAAATGCCCTAATAACATGTATTATACCATCTTGCAGCCAGAATCCAGAAATTATCAAGGCAGATGCATAAAGAAAGAAGCAGTTGTTCTCCAAAATAATTTAATATTTTATGTGTCTATGAGAGTCATAGAAACCCACATAGCTCAGGGGAGCTTTCAGTGATATCTGCTGCCATCACCCAAAAGGTGGTTTTTGTGTCTGCAATTGTGCCTCAGAAGTTCAGATATGTTTAAAAGTCTCTCTTGACTGGCAAACGGCATTCATGTCTTTTGCTGGGGGAGATAAGTACATATGATTGGGTACATACGATTGGGGTATTTCACAAATCCAGTTCCATATTACTCAGTTTTGCACGGCTACATCTATCGAATAGTTTCTTCGAGGCTCTGTATATTCTCTTTGAAGCTTAGAGTTTTCCTCTCAATGGTCTGCCCTCATCCTATTTTCTGGGGCAGGTGTCTGACCACAATTATGGCAGGAAGTCCAGATGGGGCAGGCATAGTTAGTATAGAGGTGAAGGGGGAGAAGAGGCAATACGTTCACCCCTCTTCTACTGCAAGTATTTTAGGGTGAGTGCAAACTCTCTTCTGAGGGAAACTGTTTCAGGTCATAATGATAGCCTTGAGGTCGGACTTCTGGAAAAAGAAGAGCAAAGTACACAGGATCAATGGGCCCCTGGATGGATGATTTGAGTGAATAGTGGATATAGGGGACCACTAACCTTGTCTGGGCTCTCCTGCATCCTAAGGGGATGCTGGGTGAACACTACTAATATTTTCAAAGACTGGGGCAAGAGGACAAATGGAGGCTCATATACTTTGTCTGAATTTTTTAAAGTTTTAAGTTAAGACTATAAACTGTTAACTAAAGTATGTTCTATTCTCCTACCATGACAAATGTACCCTTAAACCAACTTGGAAGGCCAAATTTCAATTTAAAATTTTCAGATTCTTCATTGTTCTGTGCTGAACATGAGGACATGGAGTGACAGTGAACCTGCCCCATGGCTTGTCACTCTTCTCGTCTCTCCAACAACTCTGTGGCCACCCAGCCTTGCTGTCCAGGTACTGTCCATCTTGCAGCCTGTGTAGGCAATGCAAACAGGCTTGGACATATGGGAAAGGATCCCAGGGCGTGTGCACAGAACTAAGAGCGGGCAGGGAATGTGCACTCCATGTTGATACAACCCTTAACTTCTCCTTCCACGGGCAGGGGTGAGGCTGAAGTGGGACCAAGTGCATAGCCAGGGCAGTGGGCCATCTTGCTCAGGTCTTAGGGCACTACTTGGTGGGTGGGTTGGATCATCTAATTGCCCATGAGAGAACAGATACAGCTTCCACTACTGCTTTTGTTTCTTTCCCACCCTCACCCAATCTTGGTTTGTAGAAGTGTAAGTTTCACTTGTCACCAGAGGCCCAGGTTATACTCTTGTGGTACTTAGAAAAAACAGATGGGTTTGGATTCAACAGCCCAAAGGCATCCTAATTTCCCTCTAGCTCCTAGTTCCAATTTAAGAGGTTATTCTCTCCTTAAAAGCACCCCAGCTACTATGCAACTTCCTCTGCCTTCTCTCCTTGGCTACTCTAAAACAGTACAGCCCCTTCACTATGGATCCACCATCTTAGACCTCCTCCCCCAATCTTGTCTTAATCCTAAACCAGATCCCTTTCTTCTCCCAGCATCCTTATGTTGGAGGTCAAAACACACCTAGTGAGCATTGAAAAATACCACAGCCCTGTGTCTGAGATCAAACACCATATGCACACTTGCTTTGGATCTGGGAATATGACCCTCTACAATCAACTGCTATTGACCTCGAGGTACTGCAGAAACAGAAAAACAGTTAACATGCTGATCTCCCCAAGCTGATTATCTTAGTAAAATGCAGTTTTACTCTCTGGGTGGCTAAAATGGATCTCTAGCAAAGAAGAAGATTAGAGGTTCAGGCATTTATCTTCCTGAAAACATTAACCTCTAGTTCTCTAGAAGGCTGAAAGTGTTCTTGTTAAGCTAACAAAGACAGTTATGTCTGCTTCAGTGCCGGCCCAAACCAACCTTCTCACAGTCCCCATAGGCCTAACCCAAATTTGGTAGGGATTGGGTTCTGGATATAAGAGAGCTAATGCTCTATCACTCTACGGACAATGACCTAGTTGGCATATGATGTTTTGACTTAGAAAGAGCTCTTATTCATATAGTGCCATTTTACCTGGCTGTTATGGCATCACAGGCTATCTGGCACCTCTGTTTACCAACACGAGGTTCCCCTACAGCCCGAAGCATCTATTTTAACCAAGGTTTTCTCTACAGACTCCGTACTCAATTACGCCTGAGTATTTCATTTTCCTTCCTGCTCCTCATTTCTGATCATTTTCTATCCTTTTATTATTTCACTGAGGTATATAAAGAAAGTAGACAGAAGTCAAATCATTCAGTTGGCAGGCTTGTGCATTGTTTTTGGATTGCAATTATTTATCTTGCCTGGTTCCAATTAACAACAACAACAAAACTCAGCGTTTGTGGCATCCTCTTGCTCCTTTCCTACCTCTTTTTCTGAACTCAGAAATATCTTGTCTACAAAAAAGTACAAGAAGAAGGACTCATTTTTGGTTTCTTTCTCTAAGTGCTGACTTTCCACTTAACATTCCGTTCCTCTGAAGTCCTTGCTCCCCTCTGTTAATGACAATACCAGACTTGAAACCTCACAGGGAGGGGCTTCGGCCCTCTGCACATCAATCACTTCAAGTTCTGCAGTCTTTTGGTCCAAATATCTCATCTTTCTTCCCATTCTCCACATCCACTCAAGCCTTGGAACACTGCAGCCCTAATGGTTTCAGCAGCTCCCTAATGTCTGTGTGTCCCCATAGCCTGTGTTGGTTCCATTCCATCCTGTAGGCCACACCAAATAATGGCCTTTTCCCAGCATTCTGCTGCCCTGCTCACAACCCATTTCTAAGAATTTAATACCCATATTCTCTGGTTGGGTATTCAGGGCCCCTTTATGATCTGTTTCTAACCCAATATTCCAATCTCAGCAGTGATGTATGTGTGTAGATTGGCTTTGCCCCCTCCAGAATAGACACCCCACAAATAGAGATAAAGAACATTCCTGACTAGCACCTACCTGTCCTTGTTGGGTATTTTCACATGTGACATTTGCATGCTGTCACTTCTGGTGACACTGCCAAACCTAAACCAGCGAGTGGAAAGTGGCCTAAGCTGGCAGTACCAGGCAAGTAAGATTCTGAAGCCACATCATGCACTGCACACTGCAGCTTAGGGACAACAGTTCTCTGCTTCACCTTGACCCAGCTCCTTCGCCTCTCAGGTGGGGCAGCTTTGAGGTGTGTGTTCTCCTAGGGGTCCCCAGTGAGATTAGGCTTAAGTCTTCCCAGTGAGGGCTGGCTTGATAACACATCTTTTTCGGCTGCCCTTCTTCCCCACTACCACACTCTTCTACCAGTAGTCCTGTTACTCCCCCCAACTTATTTGCATTTGAATCTTACCTTAGAGTGCTTCTGGGGACACCCAAACCCAGGCAATCAGAAATAATCTCTCTCTCTCTCTCTCTCTCTCTCTCTCTCTCTCTCTCTCTCTCTCTCTCTCACACACACACACACACACACACACGCACACACACACACACACGCACACACACGATAATGCCCTTTAATAGCTGCTTCCCCTTTCCTGTCTCCCATCCCCACTTTCCTTCTGGTGTCCCCTGAGATCACCTCCCGATAAATGACCTGTTCTCGCATCCGTGTCTCAGAATCTGGTTCACTACTTCTCTTAGGAATCCTACTCAACTGGTACTGAATTTATAATTAATGGAAATATTTTTGCCAATGTAAAATCCGGGGGGGGGGGGACAGATTTTTAATGAAATTTGTATGTCCCTGCAAGTAACCACTACCCTTCATGGTGTAACTAACACCATCCAGTTAATAGTGATAAAACAAAAATTGAAAAGATTTATTTGCAAATTGTTGCAAATAAGTTAAAATGTTATGTTACATTCAGTACAACTAATGACAACTCTATTTTGAACAGAGGATGTAATTTTAATTAATAATTTTTTTTTCTAGCCCTTACAAGATAAATTTAAAGAATAAGAAGTATCGCAAATGATAAGTACTCTTAGGATGCCCCTGCATTTTGGTTCAGCTCTGCTCCTATCTGATGACAATTAAAGCTTTTGAGAAACTCCTTTTTTTCTTGTCATAATCCCTTGCTTACTTCTCCATGGAATTAGCAATTAATCCCACAATATAAATGGGCTCTTGAATCATTGAGGAGCTTTTATGTTATAACAGAGAATCTAATACAAAATGACTTAAAAATAAATAGTAATGTCTCCTTACAGATTGCTTATTAAATGCAAGAGAATAATAGTAACCATCCAGCAGAGAAAGTGAACAACACCTGGATCAGGTGATCAAAATTAATACCCCCAGTGAGGGTAGACAGATGCTATGTTCTTCTAAACATGATGTCTCAAGAATACAACAATTACAGTGTATTCCAACAGAAGGTATAAAACAGGAATCTAATCATAAAGAAACATCATATACACCCCACTTGAAGGACATGCTATAAAAGAACTGGCCTGGATTATGCAAAAATATCAATGTCATGAAAGTCAGAGAAAGGCTGAAGAATCATTGCAGATTCAAAGCGATTAAAGAGAACTGAATCCCCCCAAAACGACATGGTCCTGGACTGGAGAAAGAAATACACTACAAAAGACATTATTGGTATAAAAATTAGTATTTGTGATTTAGATAAAAATTTTGTTATCAATGATTAAGTTCCACTCTTGCACAACAGGACTGTAAGAACCACATACAGAAGTAATAAGGAGATCTCATGTCCATAACTTGCTCTCAACTGGGTCAGAAAAGCATGCAGCAAATAAGGCAAAAAGGTTCAAACTGGTGAATCTGCATAAATTATAAATGGAAGTTCTCTGAACTCTTGTAACTTTTCTGGAAGTCTGAAATTATTTCAAGATAAAAACTTAAAAACCACTAAGCAGTAAAAATGACTAAGGGACATAGTTGAGTCAAGAGGTGGGCTCTATGAGGCATGGGCCACCCTAGCAGCTTCATGACTTCAGTGAAGTCCTATTTCCCATGCCTTTTTCTGTCCCTTGGCTCTGTTTTCCTGGAGTCAGTGCATCCCATCCTCAGTGTGGCCAGCGGTGACATGGCTGTGGTGGCTCCATTCTTCACGCCTCCACACCTACATAAGTAGATATCAGTCAGCTTCCTCAGGTGAGTGAGGGCCTTCCTTCCCAGAACACCTTCCCTCAAGTTTGAGAAATCCTGCTCTAAAATGATTCTAATCAAGACGTCCCTGATACTCAGAACACAAAGTCCAAATTCTTTGATGTAGCATATACTACAGTCCAGCAGTCCCCAATGTTTTTGGCACCGAGGACCGGTGCTTCTATGACAATCTAATGCCTGATGATCTGAAGTGGAGCTGAGGAAGAGAGGATGCTGGTGCTAGGGAGCGGCTGCAAATACAGATGAAGCTTCACTGTTAGTCATCTCCTGCTGTGTGGCCCAGCTCCTAGCAGGCCACGGCCAGGTACCAGTCCACAGCCCAGGGGTTGGGGACCTCTGTGCTACACAGTCTTTCCCAATCTAACTCAAACCTTTATTTCCATTTCCGACTCCTCCCCCAAGACCATCCTCAGCTGCCACACCTTTGTATCTCTCTAAGTCTCTCTGTTTAAAGTGCCCCCCTCGCTTTGCTAATACTTTCTGTCCTTCAAGATTCAGCTTAAGTATCGCCAGCTCTGTGCGACCCTCACTGCCCCCTGCCATTAGGTCTTTCTTTTTGTGGTGCCCATGGCCCCCTTCTAACAGTTTTCCATGACATTATAATTCCATGTTTCTGTTTATCGCTCACAGGCTATGTGCTTCTGTAGGGCAGGGCCCTGGGTATTGTTTAATGTCTAGAGAGTGCCCAGCATATCTATAAAAGGTGGACAGACACATAAGATCTGCCTGCTGACACCACATGCTTCCTGACCCAGCAAAAATGTGAGGAATGAATTCATGAGTAAATCTGTGATAATACTTAAAACAGTGCTGGATACTAAATAATTCACTAAAATAAAATGTTATTCAATAAAATACATCTCAATTAGTTTGGATATTTTATTCTCTGAAGGAAAATTACCCTGTTATTCAAGCCACATGGAACCACTAAGAAACTCATAATTTAGCCAATATGTGGAAAGTGCATATGTTCTAATTTCCTGTTTTTCTCTGGGTCAGGCAATGCACGATTTGTGGCCCAGCATTTCAGCAGCCCTGACTCAGAAGAAAGACTGTCTTCATTTTATACGGGAAAGTAGAGGAAACTAAAAAAACCCACATTGTACAAATGTCACATCACCAAAGCAGGGGACAGGCACACTCAGCAACCAGCCCAGAGGTATCAACTGTCACAGAATTTAGTTTGCGTACCAGGGTGCCCCACATCAGACTTGTGGACACTGATGACTTTTGCAGCTCCCACCACAGAGCAGACTGCTGATGCTGCCCTTTCTGGGCCACAAAAATGCCTCGAAGCTCAGACAGCAGGCTGACTCACCCAGAAAGACAACATTTTCAGAGCAACTTCGGAGCCATCATCCAGAAAGGTCTCAATAACCTCTTATGATTTATCCCTCATTCTTCATCAAATCATAGCTCTTAAAAATCTCCCACTGCAGATAAACCTGAAGGATACCACCTTAACCAGCTATCAGTTACCTGCCACACGTGCCTCCTGATATCAGGCATGGTGAAAGACACAGCATCGCTTCTGTAGCTTTCCTGCCAAGAGCGCATGACCTGAATCCACTTGTGAGGAGTGTTTGACATACAAAATTGAGGGTCACTCTACCAAAATGACTTGCCTTAACTCTTCAAAAATGTCAAAGTCTTCAAAGTTAAAGAAAGGCTGAGGATCCATTGCAGATTGAAGGAGTCTACAGAGAAATGACAAGTAAATGCAATGCATGATCCTAGGCTGGATCCTAAATCTAAGAAACAAAAAAATTAGCATTAGATAAATTAGATAAAATCATCGCACCAATGTTAAATTTCCTGAATTTGACAACTGTATTTTGGTAAGATAAGAATGTCCATGTTCTTAAGAAGTAAACACTGGGAGGAAAAAAAAAATGGCATAGATGAGAGAGGCTCTGTTCATCCCTCTTGCAAACATCAAAGTTGTGAGGGAAATGAGGAGCAAATAGCAAGGAAAATTGCCTGGGATCTAGATGAACAAGCCACACAACCAGAGAGAGAACTAAGAAATCATCCTGCAACAGCAGAAGGTAGGACGGGGTGAGGACGTGAGGCTACCTGGTCCCAAGTAACAGAGTGAGACAAAGGCTGTGGCAGCGGCAGTGGGAGCTGCAGCTGCAGATGCCTACTAAAGGGGCCGTGTCTGCGAGTGGACCTTTGTGGCGACAGACCTGCTCGCTCTGAGCACCAGGGGCTTAATGGGGGACACCAATTGTTGGACTGAGGGCCAGAGGCTAGAATCTCCCCTGGACAGAAGTGCCAGCAGTATTCATTGTTCCTGTGTTGAGCCCTCCCCATCCCAGCGTGCAGACACAGTGCGGACCCAGCACTACCACAGCTGAGGTCATTAAACTGGATAACAACGGTCGCTCCACCCAGAGGATTCCCTGAAACTCCGCCTTCCCCACCTCGCAGCCCCACCCAAGCCACATCCAGGTATGTCCTAGGTGAGTCATGTGCTCCTTGCTGAGCAGTGCCAAGACTCACGCTGGTGACAGCTGGCCTCAGTTTCTGGTGTGGTTTCTTGAGGCAACTCTAAGCACAGCATTTGTGGATTGCTTGATGAATCTTAACAGGTGGCCCCGGAGGGGCACAGGCTGGGGCTAAACTTGGCCTGCAGCTGAATCTCTCTCAGGACTGTGCCAGTGGACACCTACCACACAAAACTGCACTGATAAGACCGGGAGACTTAGGAGCTTTGCTTAGTACATAGAAATAGACACAGAAAGGCAGCCGAAATGGTAAGACAAAGAAGCAGAAACCACATGAGAGAAAAGAACAGAGATCCTGGAATAATGGAGTCAAGTAATCAAACAGATGCAGAGTTCAAAACACTGGTTATAATGATGCTCAATAAACTTAGGGAAAAAGTAGATGAACTCAGTGAGAACTTTAACAAAGAGATAAAAATCATAAAAATGGGAATGGAAATGAAGACTACAATATCTGAGATGAAAAGTGTATTAGATGGAAAAAACATAGTGGATAAAGACGAGGATCGAACCACTGATACAGAAGATGGGGAGCGAAGGAGACTCAATCAGAACGGCAAGAAAAAGAAGCCAAGACTATAACAATAATTTAAGGAGCCTATGGGACACTAGTAAACGTAAAACATCCATGTCATAGGGGTACTTGAAGGAAAACAAGATGTTGAAGAGCTATTTGAAGAAATAATGATGAAAACCTGTCCTCGCCTGGTGAAGGAAGTAGACATACAACTCCAGGAAACTATCATAGAGTCCTAAGAAAGAGGAACACAAAGAGGCCCACACCAAGATACACCATAATTAAAATGCCAAAGGTTAAAGACAAAGAAAGAATCTTAAAAGCAGCAAGAGAAAAGCAGTTAGTTACCTACAAGGAAGCACCCATAAGACTGGCAGCTGATTTCTCAAAAGAAACTACGTAGGACAGAAGGGCTTGACACAAAATATTCAACACGATGAAAACCCAGGAACTACAACCAAGAATACTTTATCCGGCAAAGCTATCATTTCTAGTCAAAGGACAGATAAAGAGCTTCCCAGACAAAAATAAGCTAAAGGAATTTATCACCACCAAGCCAATATTACAGGAAATGTTGGAGGGACTTCTTTAAGAAAAAAAAAACATCTATCAAAAATAAGAATAACGAATTGTAATAACTACATTCCTGTCAACAAATACCTCAAACAGAAAATAATTAAGTGCTCCAACGAAAGATAGAGTGGCTGAATGCATAAGAAAACAAGAACCTTACACATGCTGCCTACAAGAGATTCACTTCAGATTAAAAGACACAGAGAGATGAAAAGGAGGAGACAGTAAAAGATATTTCCTTGATAGACCTAGAGGGTATTGAGCTGAATGAAATGGATTGGATAGAAAAAAACAAATATTGCATGATTTCAAATATATTTGGAATCTAAAGAAGAAACTAAACAACCATAACAACAAAAGCAGTAATGAACTCATAGATACAGAGAATACTTTGAAGGCTACTAGATGGGAGAGTGATTGAGGGGACAAAAATAAAGCAAAAGGATTAAGATATACAAATGGATAGTTGCAGAATAGACATGGAGATGTAGAGTGTAGCAAGGAAGAAGGTTGACAATGTAATAAATATGTAATGGGGAAGAGGGGTACCAGATTTAGTGGGGTGACCGGTTTGCAAGTTATGTGGATCTCTGATTACTAAGTTGTACAACTGAAACTGGTATATTATTGCATGTCAACTATAATTGAAAAAAGCTCATTGAATTGTACAATGTAAATATGAATTAATATTTGTCTATTATATTTCAATAAAGCAAGGAAAAATTTCTTTTAAAAAGAAGTAAACACTGAAGTGTTAAGTGATACAGAGACATTATGCATCAATTTACTTTCAAATCATTTAGAAAAAAGTGTGTGTGTGTGTGTAGAATGATAAATGAATGTGGCAATGTGTTAAAATTTATTAATTTGAATAAATAAATGGCATACTAGTATTCTTTGTTCTATATTTGCAATATTTATTCATTTTGAGATTGTTTTAAAATTTAAAAGTACATTTGAATGCCTCATCATGTAAATAAAATAAGATTCTTAGTGACAGTTTAATTTTTAAACAGCTCACCATGCAGCATTGAAAAGTTTTTCATTAAACAGGGCAGTAGAATGCTTTATTCCATCACATGTACAAAACAAGTCTGGTAGCATAACTGGATATGTTGGTATTTTTTTAAAGGTTTGAAATTTGAAATAAAATGCATTTGTGGGTGTGTACTTTGTTAATTTATTATGCAATGATAAATATCCTTGTTTCCCTCTCAGAAGTTAAAAGAATTCTAAACTTGGTATTCGTCAGTCCCATTTATTTCTTAATATGTTTGCTACATAAGTGTGTGTGTGTATACTTTCATGTATTTTTTTAAAAAATATAACTTTGAATTAAGTTTTCATAACCCCTGAGGAACCCTAAAGGTGTATTAGGGTTCCCAGGATTATAGCTTTAGAACTATTTGGAGGAGCTGATTTTTCAGACTTTTCAGAGATATTTACCTAGTGACCACAATTCTACATCCTTAGAGATAACTTGAATACCATGACTACACTCCATAAAATATATGTCACAGCACACATCCAATGATGTGCTGGAACCAGAAAATACTGGTGTACAATACTGATGGTGTACAACTCTCCCCAGCTCTGCCTTCAGTGACATCACATTGGTAATTTGAAATTTGCGATGGCTGTAGTATTTACACCACAGAAATAGGCAAATGCTACATTTGAGGTGTTCTGAACATTTATAGTAAACCATCACATGTACTTGATTGATGTAAAAGAGACAAAGTTTTTCAGGTAGCCTTTCAAATACTCAAAAGGGAAAATGGAGAACTAAAGCTTGTTAAGACATCATGGCCCAGATAGACTGGTATAGAGAATGTTAAGGGGACTCTACATGATCATTTAAGAAAACTGTCAAAATATCCAGATGTAATCATCCAAGTATAATTTACAAACTACATTTGTCCAGTAGAGAACAACTCCACAAAGTTTATGATTTGGTTGCCCTGTAGGAGAATAACCAGTTTTGTATCTCAGCTAGTGAGCATATTTCAGCAGCCTTGCTTTGAACTAATTAAATGTGCATCAGTCTCCTGTATCCTACTTTGAAGGAGCTTGGCCATCCTGCTGAGGCCTTCTTAACGAGTGAAATAAGTTTTTAAGCCATGCTCATTATATGTCTGTAGGAGAGATATATTTTAAAAACTTTTTAATGACCATAATTTGCCAAAGGAAATGTGGGTTAGAAGTAAAGAATTTGGTCCTTTTTTCTTTTTGTCAAATTCAGTGCTGTCAGCCAGGAGGAGGAGCAGCTTTGGAGAAGTCAAGAAGGAAAGATTCAAAGGACACCGTGCTGGATGAACTGATCGTCTTGTTCAAAGGAGCCAAACCTCATGGTTCTCAAAATGTAACCAAGTCTGGTTGTAATAAGAACCAAGAAAATCTTAATCACAAACATGAATGTTTTGCCAAAAAGCCTGGTGCCTTGCTGGGCAAACTTAACCAAATAATTTTATGAACGTTCAATTGTTAACATGTCCAGAAAAGAGGACACGAACCCTGCAAACTAAACAGTGCCACCCAGGGTCATCCCAAGCCAGGATAACGTCAGTGGTAACATTTCCTGCCTATTATGAACCAGTGGAGTTTTTGTTATTGTTATTATTGCACCCTTTCCAGGAGCCTTTTAGACATTTTATTCTCATGACCTCCCATTAAGTTTTAATACCACAGATATGCTCTGTTTGTTTATATATCATATGCACCTCTCTAATTTATCTGTAAAAAGAGTAGGATTTTTCATTTCCCTCAAAAGCATTTTTTTACTTCTTGGGGCCAATGTAGTCTCCATTGAAGATGTATTTACTGACCTCATAGCCTCCTGATGTCCACACAGGACTTCTCACTGCAGCGTGGAAAAGAACACAGAATGAAGAAGAATGCACTCCCACCTGTGGGCATCTTCGCTTTCTACAAATGAACAACTCAATAATAGCAGAAACAGCAACAGTTCTGAGTACTTGCTAGATACTGGACACTGAGCCAAGCTTTTATATACTGTGTCTTAGTCCAGTGGAGCTACCTACCGTAACAAGGTACCACAGCTATTACAAACAACAGGAATTTATTGCTCACAGTTCTGGAGGCTCAAAGTCCAAGATCAGGGTGTCAACATGGTCAGGTGAGGGCCCTGTTCCCAGCTGCAGATCTCTTGCTTGCTGTGTCCTCACATGGGGGGGCTGGGGGGCTCTGTGAGGTCTCTTTTATAAGGCACTAATCTCATTTATGAGGTCTCAACCCTCATGACATAAGCACCTCCCAAAGGGCCACCTCCTAATACCATCACCTTGGGCATTAGGATTTCAACATGTGATTTCTGGGGGGCCACAAACATTCAGACCATAACATACTGGCATAGTTTAGGTTCCCCCAGAAGCAAACCTCAGGACAAGGATTCTAGGGCAAGTAATTTCTAAAGGAGATGATCCCAGGAAATACTGGTAGGTGAATATGGAATGAGGGAGGAAAGGGGAGGATGGTTTTCAAGTCAATAACCACTGTGGACAACTAGAATTACATCGCAAATAAATTCTGGCAAACAGTGTCAAACATGAGCCTCAGAGTGATCCTAGTTGAAGGGTGAGGAAGCTGGGGTATTTTTACACCAACTCTCATCAATTGTTGGTTAAGACCTGCTCCTTTTCTCTTTCAGCAGAGATACAAATGCTAGGAGCCAGAAGTCAGCTTGGTATGAACTGAGATTATAGGGCCTAAGGGTGCAAGGCTGGGCCACATACATAACACCCATGAAAGGCTGGTATCCTAATCAGGCTGAATTTTACAGATATGGAAATGAGGTGTAAAGATGTTTAATAATGTTCAACAGAAAGTAAGTGGCAGAGATAAGTGATGACTCCAGAGGCCACATGCTTAACATCATGCTATAAATTCATACTGCCCCATTCCTGGCATATATATGCTGCTCTTCTTGATTTTTCCTACTAAAAACTGATTGGACAAATTGATAAAACTCATAAGATAGTGCTCATCTTAAATAAATTCATGACTTGGCAAGGAGGGAAGGCTTTAGGGAAAAGATATGAGTTGAATTATGGAATTGTTCAGTTTGAGTCACCAGTAGAACATCCATGTAGATCAGGAGGCAGGTACATCAAGGAAGTTGGCTCTTGAGGGAGTAAAATGTGCTGGAGATACAATCTGGGATCTGTCAGCATGTACATGTGTTACAGACTGAATTTTATCCCCCAAATTTCATTTGCTTAAGGCTTTAAGCCCCAGTATTTCACTATTTCAGAATGTGACTATATTTGGAGATAGGGCCTTTAAAGAGGTCACTGAATTAAAATGACACTGTTAGTGTGGCCCTAATCCAATCTGAGCAGTGTTCTTATAAAAAGAGGAGATTAGGACATATAGAGATACGAGGGATGTGTACATGCAAAGGAAAGACCACGTGAAGAGATAGCAAGAGGGTGTTCATCTGCGAACCACAGAGTGAGGGCTCAGAGGGATCCAATCTTGCCAGTACTGTGATCTTGAACTTCTAGCTTCCAGAACTATGAGAAATAAATTTATGTTGTTTAAGTCACCTAGTCTGTAGTCTTTTGTTATGACATTCCTAGCAGATAAATATGACTTGATAGCTGTTGTCATGGAATAGAGGGGTCTACCTGAGAGCCAAAGGAAGGTTTTATTTCAAGACACATTGTGACTGTAAACGGGAGCCAGTGCTGCAAAGTAAGCGAGAGAGACAAAGACTGAATGCTATCCGTTGGGTGTGGCAACAGGAAGGAAAAGCTAAAAAATGGAAAGAAAATGGTAAAATTAGCATTTTATATATACTATCCTGTTTGATCCTCTTGTCAATATTAGGATGGAGGTATCGTCTTGCCTAGCATCCTACAATTAATAAGTGGTAGAGGTAGGACTATAACCAGGTATGTTTGACTCCCAAGAGCCCTTTCTTTCTACTACACCATGCTCATCTATCCCATTCCTGAGGATGGAAGCCCAAGGGCATCTCCACAGCCTCACCAGTTCACTTTCTTGGAAGTTGAGTGGCTACTCCCACCTTGTTCCTGTCAATTACTAACTCTTAAAGAGACTCAACTCGATTCCTGTTGTCCCAACAAACTCTTGGAAATGGCCTGGGATGGAGATATGTTCTCACTGTCCAGCTGTTCTGTCTTCCTAGGAAAGCCTCAAAGTTCCACGACCTTCGGAGCCCATTTCCCAAGCCCTGGGTCTCCACTAAGCTGCTTTGGTCTGATCTAAATTCAGTTTAGGACATACGCTTCTATCCTCCACAGAGTTTACAGTGGTCCTGCCTTCTCTTTGCATGTCCTGTGCCTCCTGCCAACTCCCACTTGGCTCTGTCCCCACTGTCTAGGCACTTTCATCCAGGCCCTTATGAAAAGCATACGGAAGCATTTACCCTAGACTGTAGGAAAACAGATGAGATCATGGAATGATTGACATTGATCTTTTTAAGGAAAACTTGTGGAGAATGGGGGAGGAGTCAGCAAATGGGTAATGTTATTCCAAGTGCAGGTTTTATTTCCCAAATATGGTCAAGAAAAGATTATTAAGATGGCAATTTTTGAGCACTTGGAAGAAAAATGACATTAGCATAATGTCATTAGCATAATGTCCCTAAAACATGAACATTGTTGACTTTTTAATGTTTCTACACAGTAAAGGAGTTTGACAAGACTCTCAAAATACTCTGAGATACAGTGTAAGGTGGACAGCAATACAAGTCATTGTCTGGTCACCTAACCACAAGCCCCTAGAATACATCTTTCCTTTCAGGTCCTTGGACCAAAATCTAATAGTGATAGGCCTCTTGCTTCAATATGTTCTATAGATCTGCAGACTTCACCTTCCTAACTTAACTTCTAGCACACTTCCTGCCTCACTCAATTTTTTTTCTCCCTTCTCAAGAAAATACACTGACTTTGACATGCAGTGGAATTGGCAAGAGAAACAGGGGAATGAGGGGTAGTTTAAGATTTCTTAAACAGGACATACAAGCATGAACCATCTCAAAAAAAAACATTCTAAAAGGATAAACCATAAAAAAGAGATAAACTGGACTTCAGTAAAATTAAAAACTATGACAATAAGATAAATCATTAAAAAATGAATGAACAAGCCAAAAAATGAGAAGGTATTCTAAATACATACATCTAACGAAAAACTTATGACAAGAATACATTTAAAAATAAGCAAACTTAAAATCAATAAGAAAAAGACAAAACAACTTTTAAAAATGAACAAATGACTTGAATGGGCCCTTCCTTAAAGAGAATATCCAAATGTAAAGCATGTGAAAAAATGTTCAACATTATTACAGTACTCATCAGGAAAATCTGAATTAAAACAAAGAGATGTATGCATATAACCAGAAGAATGGATAAAATTTAAAAGACTGACCACATCAAGTGTTGACAAGGATGTGGAGCAATTGGAACTCTCAGACACTGCTGGTGAAAGTAGAATTTGGTCCAATCACTTTGGAAAACTGGAATATCTACTAATAACTCTCTATGTCTACCTGGGAACAAGGAATCCAGGTATACATCTAGGATAAATGAAAGCATGTGTCTACAAAAAGACATATGTACAAGAATCCTCATAGGAACTTAATTCATAATAGCTGAAACTAGAAACAACTTAAATATCCATTAACAGGAAAATAAATAAAGTGTGATGTATTCATACAATGGATAAGTACCTCAAAATTAAAAGAAACAAGTTATTGATATATATTACAACACAGATGAATCTCAAAAACATTATGTTGAGCAAAAAGAGCCATTCACAAAAATGAATATATTTTATGCCATAGATGAGGCAAAGCTAATCTATGGTGACAGATATCAGAATGGTGACCACAAAAAAACTTATGGTGACAGATATCAGAATGGTGACCACAAAAAAACTATCTGGAGTGATAAGAGATATCCCTTGATCTGAGTGGTGGTTACAAGGGTATATAAATACATATAGTTCACTGAGCTGTACATCTAAGATTTTACTTTTACTGTATAAAAATTGTACTTGATAAAAATAAAACTGTTTAAAATGAGGGAAGATGGAGGCTGAGATATTCCAGTAGTAGCCTGTGCTGTTCTTTACAGCCCCACCTATCACTGTGACTGCTATAAACAGAAGGTAAGGTGGCCAACTGGTTTGTGAGAACTGTAGATTACACTTCCCATGAACTGATTCACATGTATGCTGTCCCTTGTCTAAAATCCAGTGAGAGGTCACAGTGATGAGGTGATACTTAGCATTTCCCCCTGCAAGCGATTCCTCTTAGGAGAAACAGCAGTCTCCACTCAGCCAGAGACCAACTGTGTGGGGACAGTGAGAAAACCAGCCTTACATTCTATAGGCTCCTCACTTGATTACATGTTTGGCAAAAGGAGGGATTGCAGATGAGACTAAAAGCTGCAATACCACACTCAGAAAAAAAAAAAAAATGGTGTTGGCGGGTGGAGACATCCTCTTAGTGGTAATTTATGGGGAAAGTAAAGATGATGCTGGACTAACCAAATGTTAATGGCCTTTGACCTCGGGCACATTTTTTTGCAGAGGTCCAGGCTAAAAGCGTTCAAGTGCAAGGCTGTGGACACAGTATGAACACGTTTAGAGAACTTTGAAATTTACTTTAATGAAAACAGTCACTTGTATAAAACCAAAAATAGAGGTAGGAGGAGGTTCAAGAAAAAGGAACTGGTTCCTTTCTAATAAATCACAAGGAACAAAGGGGGGAATTTTCGATCTTTAAAACTGTTTTTTCTAGCCTCATACATTAAACTTCACATTTTCTGGAGGCTGCTGTTTTGAGGCATTAAGAGACTTGTATTTTAATATAAAACCCACAAAACCCTTGCTTTTTCTGTCCTGTGCCATTATCTGACTCTTGGCAGACTTAAAATTCTTCCTTTTAAAATTATTTCCTTTTAGAGGTCAGCTGAAAGTCCAGTTCAAGCACCACATTGATAAAACTGAACACAGGACCACTCTTAAAAGCCAGCCATTATGGGTCCCAGTAGAAAAACACTCCATGGTGCCAGGCTTCCGAGACACCATGCCTCAAACGTGGCTTTGTGTCAACGCAGCTGTATCCACATGCGAAAAGTTAAAAGACTTATTTAAAAACGTTTCCACTTCTGGAAGCCCTCTCTCTCCAACTTCTATGCTGAGCAGGAGGAAAGGGCTGGAGGTGGGGGTGGAGGGCGGGGAGGGTAGAAAGACACTCTCTCAGTTCCCAGGACCTGGCTGAGTATTGAGTTTCTGTGCCCAGACCTCGGTCCCTCTTCTCCAGGCTCTCTCCTTAGATCTAAGCAGGCATCCGTGCACAACTGCCTTGATAGTTGGTCAGCATCGAGTTCCAAAGGAAAAGTCATTTTTTCTGACAGTCTATATTTAAATGACAAAATATCAAACCCTGTTTATTCATTCTGCAGACAGGATGAGCTCAGAGGGAATCAATTTTTTTTTTTTTAATTGGCAAAATCTTGTGGTTTAAGCATATGCAGCTTTTGACATCCAGGGAAGTCTTTCCCCTTAGAACTCACCAAAATGGCCAGGAGCTTGACCTTTGTCCCTGTACAATTCTCCCAAAGGTAGTGACCACTGTACAAAATAAATGGACAGTAAGACAGAGGTGGCAGATTCTTGAGGAAAAGCCAAATACATTCCAAACTCCACAGTAGGTACTTTAAACTCCAGATTGTGACTAATGGGAGAGTAGCATCTGCAGTGTGGACTCAATGGACAAAGGGATGATTCCTGTCCCAGGCGGGACAGAGCAGGACAGTGCAAGGTTTCATCATGCTACTCAGAACAGCACAAAATTTCTAACTTATAAACTGTTTATTTCTAGAATTTTCCATTTAATATTTTTGGGCCACAGTTTACCATGAGTAACTGAAACCATGGATAAGGGGTGAGGGATACTATTTACTTTCCTTTAGGGGATGGCAGGGGCCTATTAGGCAGATTACCTAACTAGTGCTGATCAGGTGATTCCTAATTGACTGGGTTAAGATTCCACTTCTGGGAAAGTTGAAACTATAATTAAGTCTCGGTTTAATGACATGGAACTTGGCAGAAGTGACTCCATTTTGGGCCAGTTTTCTTGTTTTTAACACTCTTAAGTGGGAAGAGGATAATTAATGATTGACAAGAGATACATATCTCTGGCTCTTTTTAAGTCAGCTTTTTATAGAAGTATAATGTACATATATAAAAACACACATTATATATAAAGAACATGATGAATTTTCAGAAAGTGAGTATTTACTCTTAACCAGCACACAGACTAACAAACAAAAAGCCAACAGCCCCTTAGTAGCATCCTCATCCCCTCCTTACCCACTGGCTTTTATCTTCTCATCAAGCAGGAGTCAACAAATCCAGCCCCTACCTCTTGTTGTAAATAAAACTTTATTGGAACATACACAATAAAGCTTTATTTGCATATTGTCTATGGCTGCTTTTGCACTAGAATGACAAAGTGGTAGCAACAAAAATCATACGGCCCAAGGAGCCTAAAATATGTACTATCTGGACCTGTACAGAAAGTTTGCAAACCCCTGTTCTAGGGCAGCATTGTCCAGAAGAACATAATGAGAGACACAGGTGTAATTTAAAATTTTCTAATAGCCAGGTTAAAAAATAAAAATAAACAGGTAAAATAAGTTCAATTTCTTTTACCTACTATATCTAAAATATCATTTCAAAATATTATCAGGATAAAAAATGAGATACTTTCTTTTTCCATTCTATTTCCAAATCTGGTGTGTATTTTACCCTTACAGCACATCTCAATTCATGCTAGCCACACTCCAAGTACAAGAGTACCTGAGGCCAAGGGCTAGTGTGTTGGATTCTCTGGAGCTCCAGCACCTCCATCCCCATTGCCTGCCTAGGCTCTTCCCCTTCAACTGCAGAGCCATTTCTGTACCAGTTTCCTGATTCTTTAAACTGTGAATTGAAAAATCACTTCCAAAACCCTACAACTCTTCATTGTAACATTCCTAGAACCAAGAGAGTGAAAGGATCGCCTAAACACAGCTTTATAAGAAAGGGAAGGGTTGGTGAGGAGCATAGAAACCTTTGGACTTTTGTTAGGGAGGAAATGATGCAAACAAACAAGCTAAAACAAACTATATGCAAACGCTAAATGCTTTAGAAGAAGGATGAAAGTAAAAGAAGAATTGATGAGTGCCCCTTAAGAATACCTTCAAAAATTCAGCCATGTCATTATTCTTTCTGGCAATAAATGTTTAGTCTGCCTACTGTTAGAAAAACAGAAAAAAACAAACAAGAGACAAACTGAAGAGTTGCCAATGTTTAAAAATTAAGACTTGCCATTTAGAAATCTGAATTTCTGGCACCTTTTAAAAAACTATTAAAGGCTGGGAACACAGGTCCTGAATTCCCATGTGTCAACAGTTGGCTGGATGGAAAAGCAGGGGTCCCCTCCCCTACAGGAGACCATGGTCTCTAGTTGGCCACAGTCCATTTCCAGTCATCACACACTAGTCATGCACTTATTTACATGACACTTGGTTTTTGAGTTTGTGCCTCTTGAAGTTAGACGTAACTCTGAGACACCAAGATACACACCTTTTTGGAATTGTGAGAGTCTAATGTTGAAAGTAATACCATTACATGCTATTGGCAATAGAAAAAATTTCAGAAATAAAACTATTATTTATTATTTTTATATTCTAGTGGTTTCAGTTCAATCTTAAGGGCTTTGATCCTTTAGCTTGTATCTTGGTAGAGTAATTGGTCCCAGATTCAAAGGCAAGTGATGTTTTTTATCCTTTAAATATCTGAGACAATGAAGTGTTTAATGGGCAGCTCCCAATAGCACAGGAGTACTATTACAAACTGTTTCCAATCTCACCAGCCAAACTGGAAAAATACTCCACTGACATGGTTTCTAGAGTTATCCTCTCTTAAATTTATGTGACATTGGAGCCTGACACACTTGAGGATTTAAATGAGTGACAATTGGGAAACTAACAGTTTATTCTTTTGGCATCCCTACTTAAGCAATTTGTACCCCGAATCTTATTAATATACCTAAATCATGTTGTATTAAAAGTTATAAATAGCTCATGGACTATGTATGGTACATGCTTTACAAGACTATAAAATGTATTCTTTACAAAGGCAATATCTTTTATTTGAAAACATTTTGAGGACTGAAAATTATTTTGCCAGAATAATGTTCTACTTCTAACAGGATTAGTTCTTTTCAAAAATACTTAAAGAATGTGCCTCCATCCTTCATGTTGCCTGACATTTTATTTTTGAACATGCAAGTGGGTGTGGTAGTATAACAATTATTGGATCGGACATAAGAAGGACTGTCTTATACTATAGCCATACAGTCCAGAACCTCTCTCTTTGACTGGATGTCTAGTCTAAAAAAGATTATAAAAAAGAGTTGACTTACTTCTCTGAGCCTCAGCTTCCCTATATTTATCACAGGGTGAATAGACTGGATTGGTGGATTCCAACATTTTTTATTTGTAGCAGAATCCCTTTTGTTAAGTGAAATTCTAGTTGGAAGTTCATCAGAAAAGTGCAGAGCTGGATGTGAGAGCGATCTGGCTTCGACATCTCTCACCTCATTGATTGTCAAGGTTGATTCGGCTGATCTGGCTGGCTAGGCAGGTGTCCCCTTCCTCCGTCACAGTTCCATGTGCGTCCCTCCCAAAGCTGCTCACTTGGTCGAAGAGGACAACCTTCCCCGATAGAGGAGAGGACTGTTCGCCAGTCAAGGATATATGAGTAGCTGCGCTCCCCTGCTAGGACCTCCAAACAAGCTCTCAAGAAAAGTGCAGAGCTGCCTTGGCTTAAGGGGGTGAGTGTAAGGTCCTTAACTGGGACACCCCCAGTACTCCCAGGCAGCCGTGAATGGTTTTAAGACAATTGGCTGAGTGATGCACTCATTACTTTCCCAAGTTGCCATTTCTGAACTAAACATTGAAATTGCCCAGGGCAGCATGGTAGACCTCTCAGAACTATACAGACTCTTCTCACTGTCCTCACAAAATTCTTCATATACCTCTGTCAGATAACTCAGTAGCCCTGGATCATCCTTTGTTCCACTGCCCCCTCCCCACTCCTTTCTGCTTTTCTGAACCTCTCCAGGCAAGAGCTTTCTCAAGCATCCTCCTTTCCCCCAAAGCTTTCTCAAACACTTTGTGCTCCTTTCATCTTGCTTCTCCCCAATTCCTTTCTCAACCATGAAGTACTTACATTAAAGGACCCTTATTATATAATCAACAAACACCCCTTGCAGGACTCCTACATGGAAGAGGGTCAGAGGAGGTCCTGCCTAAACACCAGCCAGACTCCAAGTACTTCTGTTATTGGCTCCCTGCTTTCCACAATGAGTCCAGAGCCTCTCCCTGATTTTTGACTGTGAAGGGCTCTCAAAGCTTTTGATCTTCAAAAAGGTCACCTTCATCACATGATAGTCCCCTTCACAATGAGGTCAACTAGATCATCTTCCAAAATAAATATGAACACTTACTAGAGAGAAAGATGAGACTCTGCCTTTATGGTTCAAATCATCATTTCAACAGTGACTTTTTATTCCCTAAGATGACAAAGCCTTTGAGGCTACATTTGTTACTCCCAACTGCAAATAAAGTTTTAGGTTCAATTGACTTCAGTAGAATCAAAAAAACCTCCCAAAAAACCAAAACCAAACAAACAAAAAAACAACTCACTTTCAAGGTAGCAATGCCAAAAATTCATAACAGAGTACTCTTGAAAATGTCCTTGCGTAGTGTATATGAAGGAATGAATATGGCCCATATGTTCAAATGCTCCCTAAATAATGGACATTATTAGGGAATGAGAGGAGCCAAAGAAATAAGAAAGTGGTAGAAAAGTCCCAAGTTAGGGATAACAGGAGCTCTCTTGAATTTGACTTATATGTCAACTCTCAATAAAAAATACTTTAATATTAAAGTTTTAAGACTTCTGTTGATCAACTGCTTTGGACAAGCCCAAGGACAAGGAGGTGCCCATGAGAGGAGCTTGTGAAACTTGCACAGAAAAGGCTCTGTTGGGCCCCAGGGAATAGAACTGTATGGATTCATCCTGGATGAAGATGCTCTCCCAGCAATTCAGGGTGTGACTGGACATGTAAAGGCGTCTTCTTAATTGTAGAAGTACAAGGGCATGGTGACTTAGCTCTGGAAAGAATCTATGATTGGGCTGTATTAAGAGTTATAAAACATTCCTGTAAACTGTGGGGAATATCTCTCTATGGAAAAAAAAATGGTGATGTGTATTTCCATATTGAAAACAAAACAGAAAGTGATTCTTTGTTTCAATTTGTGTTTCCCCAGACTTTGCCTACTTACTGTCATACTGGAGAAACTCAGGCACCATATGAAGGACAAACAATGAACCCTAGACCTTATCTAAGCAAGCACTGATAAGCTTGACCATTCTCTTACCAGGGCTTGGCACCAGGAAGAGAGTCATTTGGACAGGAGCCATGAAACCTGGACTCAGCCGGTTCCACTGGTAACATATCATGTAACCTTGGACCAGGCATGTTCTAAGTTTGAATTGCTTTGTTTATGAAACTTGAGGTTGAAATTGTTGGTATTGATATATTTGCATATTATTCTCTTGATTATAGAAATAATACATGTTCATTATAATAATACATGATTCATCAAGAGGATGAATGGGAATGGAAGGGACCTGCCGACCGTATCATAGCAGAGGTGGGGAGTGGCAGGGGAATGGGAATGCAGAGGCACAAGAAAAAGCCCAGGAGACAAGCCAGAGGCGAAGGCTGAACTAGATCCTTCAGGAAGCTAGAAAGAGAAGCGAGAACAGGCCTTTCTCTAGTTAAACAATTCTTTTAGGATACAGCAGACTCTCAGCAGTTCGAGTGACTATTGGTAGAGGAAAAGCATTAGGCCAGGAGCCAGGAGACATGTCTGGCTCTATCATAGAACTGGTTTTGTGACTTTGGGTGGGGGACTGAACCATCTGAGTTTCCATTTCCTCATCTGTAAAATGCAGACAATAGTTCCTACTTCAAAGTGTGGCTGGGACGGTACAATGAGTCTAGCTCATGAAAGCCATAGGCAAGCTCCAAAGCGTGTAATGTTATTCTCACCACCACAAGAAAGGAGGTCCCTCCCCACCTTTGCCTTTATTTCCTTCTCAAGTACTTAGGAAATTGTATACCAACAAAAGGGACTCTATGGAGCTTTTCTCACCAGTTATTTTGTTCCTTCTCTGAGAAACCATGTGGTGATTAGGTATAAATAAAGCAGACCAGGGTGCATCAGCGAGGCGGTGAGCATAGGTAAGTGCACAGAATTGGACTTGGGCCCTTCCCGCTGAGAAAACAATCTCACCCAACAGTTCCTGCAGGAATCCTGCTCTTAATAAACAGGTCAGTCCACTTGTGTACAGAACAGAAGAGATCACAGAGGCCTCACAGGCCCACCAAGCTGATCAGCTTGTGTTGTCAGGCCACTGGGTGGGGGTTACAAAAACTAGAGGAAGAGGTTTGGGCAAGGTCTCTAGGGAGCCAGTGTATGGGGTTGGGGTGCCATCCTAGCATCAGCTCTGTACTCAGAGGTGCATCCCACACTGAAGAAACAGACACTGGAGTGTGGGTGTGCCAAGAGCCGCTGGGTTACCCAATCTCCAAGTCACGAGCAGTGCAAGACCTGTCTACAATGGATGTATTCAAGCCATCACTTTAGATTTTATCATGTTTAGGACTGTGATTTGTCCCCGACATTGGGGAAAGATACCTGAATGGAAAGAGCCAGCTCCAGGCCCCAGGATGATGCCCGACAGGGAAGGGAGTGGCTATAACCTCAGTCCTCCCAAAGTGCTGTGAAATTACTCTGCCCTTCACAGCCATCCATACCATCTTCTTCTTCTTCCAATGCTAAATTGCCCATTAGATGCATTCCCTCCCCTAGTGCTTATTTATTCATTTAATATTTTTCCAAAACAGAAATCCTTTTCATCTGCTAATCATCACAAAAAAAATTTTTTTTACAAACAGGATAGACAGAGTGATATTCTCCATACTGTTCTCCCCTATAATTCTACTTCTCTTATCCCTTCACTATTGAGAGTTTTAAATATATCTTTCCAGAATAATCTTTTCCCTTAATTTGGGGGTCAATGTGAAATATAAACACAGGTTTTAAGTATGTAGCTCTATGAATTTTTATACGTCTACACCTGGACCAAGATTTTAAAATTTCCTTCTTTCAGAAGAAGCCTCTAGCTTGCCCAATCCCAGACAACCCTACCAAAGAGAACCATTATCCCCACATCTACCCTTATAGTTTAGTTTTGCCTGTTTGAACTTTATGTAAATGGAACCATATGGCATGTATTCTATGGTGCCAACTTTCCTTTTCCTTCCTTTCTCATCTCTTGCTTTATTTCTCCTCCCTCCTTCCTGCCCTCTCTTCCTTGCCTGCCTGTCTGCCTGCTTGCCTGCCTGCCTGCCTTCCTTTGTACACTCACTCTTCCTCCTTTCTTCTTTTTTCTTTTTTACATAAACTTATGTAAAGAAGTAGACATTACATTTTATATTAGTCCATCTTGCTTTGTAGGATCCTTAACATATAATTCTTTTCTTTCTCTCTCCCTCTCTGAAGTTTTTTCCTTTTAATTTTCTCCCCAGTATACTTGCAAGCTCTTCCAGAACTCAGGGCTCCTCCAGACATGTAAAGTTTGAGAGTAGCCTCAGATTCCTGGTGCTACTATGGAGCATGCTCCTTCTCTGTGGAAGGTAAGGACATGGAAACTGAAATAAACAAATAGCGAGCTCTGCTCCCCACTGAATTTCATAATATGCCTGTTGGCTACAGATATATGATCTTATCAGAAACTATGCAGACCAGACGGCAATGGATGGGATAACACAGTCAAAGAGGTGAAAGAAAAATACTGTCAACTAAAATTTCTATATCCAGCAAAACTATTCTTAAAGAATGAAGGAGAAAGTATTTTCAGATAAACTAAAGCTGAAAAAATCCATTGTTACCAGAGCTGCCCTACAAGAAATACTAAGGGAGTCTTCAGGCTGAAATGAAAAAAACACTAGACAGTAACGTGAATCCACATGAAGAAACAAAGAGTAAAGGTAACAACATAGAAAAACATAAAGAACAGTATAAATATATTTTTTGTTCAAAACACATCAAGAAAACACAATATAAATATGCATCTAACAACAGAGCCCTAAAATACATGTAGCAAAAACTCACAGAGTTGAAGGGAGAAATAGAAATTCAACAGTTAATAGTGGTGGATTTTGATACTCACTTTGAATAATGGGTAGAAGAATTAGATAGAAAATAAAAAAGGAAATATAAGACTTGAACAACATTATGAACCAACCAGAGCTAACAGATATCTGTAGAATATTCTACCCAACAACAGTAAACAGAATATACATTCTTCTTAAGTGCACATGGAACACTTTCCAAGATAGATCATATCTTAGGCCATAAAACAGCCTTAAATTAACTCATTCTATGAGGCCATATTACATGATACCAAAACAAAAGTTATCACAAGAAAATGATAGACCAATATCCTTCATGATTATAGATGCAAAAATCCTCAACAAAAATACTAGCAAACCAAATCCTGCAACATAAAAAGGTTTAAACACCAAGAAAACTAAGAGATATTTCCAGAATGCAAGGTTAGTTCAACAAAAATCAATCAATGTACAAGTGTTGGCAAGGATGTAGAGAAAAGAGAACCTTTGTACACTACTGACAGGAATGAAATTTGATGTAATGACTGGAAAGCCATATGAAATTTCTTCAAAAAAAATTTTTTTTAAACTACCATATGATTCAGAAATTCTACTTTTGGCATATATCCAAAAGAGATGAAAACAGGGTATCAAAGAAATATCTGTATTTCCATGTTCACTGCAGCATTATTCACAATAGCCAAGATATGGAAACAACCTAGGCATATGTCAGATGAAATCGGGTGCATTCAGGATGGTATGGCTGTAGACCTAAGCAAACATCAATGGATGAATGGATGAAGAAGATGTGGGGTGTATGCATGCATGTGTGTGTGCATACACACACAATGGAATATTATTCAGCTGTGATAAAGGAGGAAATCCTGCCATTTGCAACATGAACGGGCATTATAGATATTGAGCTAAATGAAATAAATCAGACAGAGAAAGACAAAAACTGCATGATATCAATTAGATGCAGAATCTGTAAAAAAGATATCAGCTCATAGTAGCAGAGTAAAATAGCAGCCACCAGAGGCCAGGGGTTGGGAAAATTAGGGAGATGCTGGTAAAACAGTACAAACTTTCAGCTATAAGATGAGCATGGTGACTATAGTTGATAACACTGTATTATATAATTGAAATCTCCTAAGAGAATAGAACTTAAATGTTCTTACCTATCCCCCCGCGCCTGCCCCCCCCCCCCGCAAAAAGATAAATATGTGAGGTGGTGGATATTTAACTGAATGCAAAGAATCCTTTCAAGATGCATATGTATATCAAATAAATCATCATCATGTGCACTTTAAATATCTTATAATTTTATTTGTCAACTGTACCTCAATAGAGCTAAAAAAAAAATAATCAATGTAATATACCATATTCATAAAATAAAGGACAAAAACACATGATCATCTCAATAGACACAGAAAAAGCAATTGATAAAATCCAGTCCATGATAAAAACACTCAAGAGACTAAGAATAAGATAAAAATTCCTCAACCTGATAAAAAGCACGTATGAAAAATTCACAGCCCAAACCATACTTAATGGTGAAAGGCTAAAAGTTTTCCTTTCAAGATCAAGAACAAGACAAAGATGTATGGTCTTGCTATTCTATTCAACATTGTACTGGTGGTTCTAGCCAGGAAAATGAGGCAATAAAAAGAAATAAAATGCATACAGATTGGAAAGGAAGAAAAACTATTTCTATTCACAAATGATATGATCTGTGAATCCACAAGGAATCCTAAAGAATCCACAAAACAAATAAGAATCAACAAAGAAATTTACCAAGGTTGCAGGATAGAACAATACACAGAAATCAATTGTATTTCCATACACTAGCAATTAAAATGAAATCAAGAGAACTCCATTTACAATAGCATCAAAAAGAATAAAATACTTAGGAAAACACTGAACAAAAGAAGTGAGACTTGTACAGTAAAAAGTACAAAACATTCTTGAAAGAAATTAAGGAAGATAGAAATAAATGGAAAGACATTCCATATTCATAGCTTGGAAGATAAGATGACCATACTTTCCAAATTGATACATATTCAACACAATCCCTTTCGAAACCCCTTTTTGCAGAAACTGACAAGCTGATCCTAATGGAAAGGATGCAAAATAGCCAAAACGATCTTGAAAAAGAACAAAGCTGGAAGACTCAATGTTGAATTTGAAATTTCCTGGTTTCAAAACTTACTACAAAGCTACAATACAAATTTTGTAACAGACTTATATTCAGATTTATAAAGAACTTGCATAACTCTTACAACAATAAAAAGACAAATAACCCAATTTAAAAATGGAAAGAATATCTGAATAATCATTTCTCTGAAGACACAAATGGTTAATAAGCACATACAGATATTCAATATAATTAGTCATTAGGAAAATGCAAATCAATTCCACAACGAGATACCATTTCACACATACTAGGATGTTATAATCAAAAAGAGGAATAATAACAGGTTAAGTGTAGATGACGATGAAGAAATTGGAACCCTCATACGCTGTTGGTGGGATTGTAAAATGGTGCAAGTGCTAACCAGTTCGGCAATTCCTCAGAGTTAAACATTGAGTTAGTTACCCTATGATCTATCAAAGCCATTCCTAGGAATATACTCAAGAGAAATGAAACCCTGTACATGAATGTTTATGCTAGCATTATTCACAATAAGCAAAAGTGGAATTAACTCAAATTGCCATCAATTGATGAGTGGACAAAAATAATTTGGTATAGCTACAATGAAATGTTATTTGGCTATTAAAAAAATGAAGTGCTGATATACGCTACAACATGGATGAACCCTGAAAACATTATGCTGAGCAAAAGCAGACACAAAAGGTCATATATTATATGATTCCATTTATACAAAATCAGTAAATTCATAAAGACAGTACATTAATGGTTGCCAGCAGCTGGCAGAAAGGAGGAATGGGGAGTGACTGGTAATGATTATGGGGTTTCTTTTTGGGGTGAATGAAAATGTTCTATAATTAGGTAGTGGTGATGGATGCAAAACTTTGTATATAAACTGAAAACCACTGAATTTTATGCTTTGAAAGAATGAATTTTATGGCATGTAGATCATACAATTTTTAAAAAGTAAAAAAAAAAAAAAGCAATGGTCTTATTAAAGTCACTATTAAGCTTGATTAGGGACATGCGTTAAACTCGAGTAAATTAGTTAAGCAACCATAGCATATATTTCTCCAGGGAAGAGTTCTATTCTTTAAGACAGACAGAGCAAATGCACACTCAACTCATGCTATCTTAATCCTATAGAGTACAGTAAAAGTAATCTTAAATTTGTTAAATTTGTAGAATTTGTTTAAAGTTAAAAGGTAACTAACAAAAGTTACTTTGTATTAAAAGAATAAAATAGTGTCCCAATGAGAGAAGTGATTTCATTTTTAAGCTAAAATCTCTTAAGATTTTTTGATTAAAAAACAAAAAACAAAAACCTGATTTTTGTAAAGTGACTGTTTCAGCCTGCCAAATAAAGATTTTCTTTTTCTTTTCCCCTCTACTCAATATATGTTTCTGGTATATTACATAATTAAATAAATAATTTATATATAATATCATCTCTGGATAAGAAAGATCATTCTCAGCATACACCCCTTCCAAAAGAAAAGAATAGGAAAAGATTGATAAATTTAATTATATTAAAAACTTAAAGTATCTGTACATCAACACACATCACATGGTATTTTAGAATATTTGTTGATTTATTTGAATTAATTATAAGTTCAGTATATTATCTTTTGTCAAATTCCTAGAAAATATTAAATCATTTTATTTTCCATTTTTCTCTAAGGTATTTCCATTATCTTTGAACTTAATGCTTCATGTTTATTAAGTTAAATTAATTCTCAAGTATTTCTTTTGCTGATCTTACATGTAAAGGCTTTGGACTCAGAGCCGAGTTCAAACCGCAAGCTCTTTAATTTACCCTCTGTGTACATGTGTATGTGTGCTTTGCGTGTGTGTGTGTATGCAGGTGCATGTGGTTTAAGCTCGGTGTTTCTTAATCTCTCTGAGGCTCAGTTTCTACATATGCAAAATGGGAACAAATAAAGTTTTAAGGGAAGTGTCTACATATGGCATGTTACCACATGTGGTAGCAATAACAATAGTGGAGTGGCCATAATGACACGCAATACTTCCAATTCCTCAAAAATGTTTGCAGAGTTGTAAGACTTATATATTGTTGTTTTTTAATGATATGGTTTATATATCTTAAAGTTGAACAAAAATAAAATTTCTTTGAGGAAATTGTTAGGTTCAGCAAAATTACAAGATGTTACCTATGACACAAAAATCAATTTCATTATTTCATCTTACTGACATAATAGAAACTCGTTGTACTTCCCCATTATAATAGCTACAACAAATATATAGAATTATGTAATTCAATCAATATAAGAACCATTCAAAATTATATAACCCTAATGAAAAAAAATGAAGAAAGATTTAAATAAATGGAGAGATGCATCATGGTCTCCTTGTTGCAGGCTAGAAAAACTACAGATGAAAGTACTTCTTAATTTAATATAGAGATTTAATGTAATGCCAATTAAAATACCCACATATCTGCGAGAAATAAAGTTAAATTGAATTAGTTGAGTTTTTCCAAAGATCAGTCTGGTAACATATAACAATAATTATAAATCTCTTGATATTCTATTTTTAAATTGCTGTTTTTGGAGTTAAAGATACATTCTTTTAGTTTTGGTGTGATGCTATAACGAGGAAATAGTTGTCTATGAATTCACTATAATTTTAATTAACTGAAATAGGAACTTACCTGGAAGAAATTCCAGGTGGGTGGAGAGGGATCTGTTAAGGCTCAGTGTCATCATTGTGGGGCATTAAATGTATTTATTCTTTAACCTACTTCGCCCAGCAGTCCTCAAGATGGATTGTAAAGGACTACAACATCATGGGATGATGTCACAGGATGATGACATCACAGTCATTCCTGAACATGCTTGACAGAGCTTAGATCTTCCTATGGGTGTGCAGGATGAGGAGACTTGTCTGTCACCCTGAACAGCCAGACAGCCTGACTATGCGTCAAAGTAATGAATGCAGCCTGGCTGGTTCCTAGCAGTGTCCAAGCTGAGAGCAGTGATCTGCAGGGCCCGAACATAGCTTCTGTCACCATGGGGGGCCATGCAGGAAGTTTCTGTCACTATGGGGGGGGGGGGGACACAGAGAAAAGCACCAGGGCCAGTCAGAAGGAAAAGGGAGAAGTAAAACTGTGGACAAGAGCTTTTACTGTGGTTTCCTTGGGGAAGTAGCAGGTAAGGCAAGGTAAGCAAGCTTAGGATTGGCCAGCTTGAATAAATTCAGGGGGCTCTGGGGCCTAGGACCAGTGCCTAGCAGTCTGATATCTGGCCCTGGTGTGATCAGGGCAGGTGGATAGTGGCCCAGAGTGTGAGAACCCACAGAGAAAGTGGTGGAGGTGTGGGCTCTGGATTCATTGGTCTGCATTCAATCTCACTGGGCTGTTTACTATCTCTAGGATATTGCCATGTCTAGGGCAGCCCTTCCAAGGTCAGTAAGGCTCCAGATGTCAAAGCATCAAAATACAGAAAATACAAGACATGGTTAACATGCTGGCCCAAAACCTGAAGAAACCTGTTACATGACCAAGTCTAACGACCAAGGGCACCCAAGTGGGCCAGGCAGCTTACTTTCAGATGGTGTCTCACTGATCATAAGTCCTAACTCTGCATCAGATTTCTGCATCTTTTAAGCAAGACTCCCCATGAAAGCCTGGCCTTCCCCTCAAAACCTGACACACTGTACCTGTATCTTTTATTAAGTTCAGGCCCCAAACCAACCACATTGCCATGTGAAAGCTGAATATAACCTCCAGCGTTGCTTTTCTTTGTCCATTTGTCTTTTAAAGGGGCAGGTCTTTTAAACACCAGCTCCCTTGGTAGAAATGTGAGCAGCATACATAGTTCCCATCAAGAGCAAGATCCTGAAGCAGACTCAAGGGGGCAGGGAGCATCCAGCTCTGCCTTTAGCAGATGTGTGATGTGACTGTAGATAATAATACCTACTGACAAGGTTGTTAAGTGGACTAAATTTGATGAGGTGTGCCAAGGCTATTAATATATGAGTTGTCATTATTATTAATTATAACCACTAAGTCCTGTCTATCCAACTCATATCAGTCAAAATCTGCCTCAGTTTCCTAACCTGCAAAATGGAGATCATATTACTGCTCATAGGACAGTAGTGTGTTAGTCCAAGTCCTCTGAGACGTAGACACCAAGACAGGATCAAAAATTGTATTAAGGGAAATGCTTGTGATGAGAGAAGGGAAGGGAGCCTGAAGAGGCTAGGAGAGCCATTAGACTGAGATGCAGGTCCTGCCCCTGTGAAGGAGAGAACAGAAGGAAGACCATGGTATTGTCTGAGGAAATTGAGAAGACACCAGGAGTCATGGAGGCAGCAATGGCTATCATTGCTGTGACTCTTAGAATGGGCCTGCCTTCATATCCCTGCCAGGCACAGCCACTGGCTGAGAAATTTTGTGATGCATTCCAAAGTCCAACAGCTGGACCCTCAGTCAACCTCACCCCCATTAGCTGGAAGTCTTTGAGGCATGTTCTCATGGCAGGATTAAGTGTAAAGATAAAATGTATCAAAACATATGAAACCCTTGGAACATGGCCCAGCACCTGGTAAGCATTGTGTAAGTAGCTGTCATTAGTAGTAGTAGTAGTAATAATTGCCTAAAATATTTGTGCAAAATACATTTTAAAATACATTTTAAAAGTGGATGTCAAGGATGATATGATACAAACTATTATTATTTAACTTTCTGGATTTTTTTTCTCTACTATAACAAACTTGCAAAATAAAGCACTTACATTTCTTTATCCTCCCTGAAACATTCACTGTATATACACATGCTCATAGTACACGTTCAATAAATGTGTGTTGAATAAATGATGAATTCAGCATATCAGGGAAATTTTACGCATACGATCCTCAGTACTAGACAGACTTAAATTTATCTTGAAAATTAATTCATAAAAGGTTTCCAGTTTGCCCTTTCTGGGAAGATTATATCTAATTATTTTTCTAATATTTTATAACAAACATTTCAAACAGAGTAAAATAGATTTTTCAATGAATATCCATATACTCACCACCTAGATTCTATCATTAACATTTTATAATACTTGTTTAATTATATAATTATCCATCTATCAACTATTTATCCACATTTTTGGTGTATTTCAAAGAAAACTGCAGACATCTGTACTTTTCCCTAAATACTTCAATGTATATATCATTAATTAGAGTTCAATTTTTTCCATTTTTTTTAATGTAAAATTTACACTGAGTTTTCAAATGAATGCAACCACTTCCAAGCACCAGGATGTTGTCTGGTTGCAAACAGTTGGCAGCTGCACATCTCTAGGGGGAGTTTAATGTCCTCGGTGGGTGCAGCATTTGCTGGGGCATCTGTTCAGAAGCTTTTTGCAGATGCTAATTATTGCAGGTTGGGGTCTCTAGGAAGCAGACTCTGAGACAGAAGTTAGTGTGCAGGTTTATTAAGAGTACCCATGGGGCCATTGCCTTTGGGATGGAGGGCAATGATGCAGCAGTGGCAGAGAAAAAAAGTGGAGATGGGATGCAGGTGTGCCAAGCTCACAGGGAGCTAAAATGGTGTTCGGAATTTGTCCTGAGTTGGACAGAGATGGCTGGGCGTTTGTACCATCACAGCCATCAGTCACTGGTTGTGGGTCCCTCTGGGAATGATCATGATCTTGGACTAGGCAGCTCTCTGTAGCTGAAGCACCCCTAAGGGAGCTAACATTGAAGGCTGCCTGTGGTCTGCACACCCAGCACATGGGGAATAAGGGAATAAGTCCCTCCTTGAAGGAGGTCTGACGGCCCATCACAATGTCCAGCACACTGATGACACTTCACTCATTTTAGAGACACATCGTGGCAACAGCACACGTTTAATTCCACATCAATAGGAAATCTCAGCCAAACCATGTTTAGGGTTCTAGAGACTGAATTAATGGTCTGGAGGTGGCTGTGATACATACTTGCTTATATGTTATAGCCAGTAGGAAATCCCATTGCAAAGGGATTTACGGCTCATTGCTACATTAGTTGGGTATTTCTCATGTGACAGGAGAGCTCTAACCTCAAGGCATAGGTAAACCTCACCAAACTAGGAAAGAATGACACATGAGAAAGGAGCAAAGAAAGGATTCCAGGGTCATGCCATACAAGTGAAAAATGATTTGAGACCCAGCATAAAAGTTAATGAACTGCTAACTTGGATTCAGAGATCTTATTAAAATAAGATGTGACACTAGCTAAAGAAATCAGTGGTCACAGATCTTATAGTCATAAGGATTGGCCTTGGCTGAAAAATCAACTGGATCTCATGAAAATGGTATTTTTAAAGTGAAAATTTAATCTGTGGTCTGAATGCTCATATCACCCCAAATTTCAATGTTGAAATTTAATGCCTGAGGTGATATCACAAGATGGGACACTAGATGTGATTAGATCATGAGGTTGGAACCCTCATAAATGGGATTAGTGTCCTTATAAAAGAGGCTTCAGAGACTGCCCCACGCCTTTCCACCATGTGGGGAAACAACAGAAGTCTTTTGCTGGCTCCCTGATCTTGGACTTGTCCAACCTCCAGAACATTGAGAGGTTGATGTCTCTTGTTTATAATAACTGTGGTATTTTTTTACAGCAGCCTGCACAGGCTAAGATGTTATCTTATACTCCTTCCCTTAAAAAAGTGCCTTCCTGTTGACAGCTGACATCTGTGTATGCCCCAAATCTTTGTAACATACTTGCCACACTTTGATGAGGTCTTGCCAGACAATTCCTTCATAGAATGAAAAAATAAAACAACAAAACTCTCATTTCCTGGCCTCTATGCTGCTGTGATGCAATTGTGTGATTAAGTTCTGCCAGGTAGAAGGGCTCATGCAAGGCTTTGCTGGGAGCTGAGTGATGCAGGGAAGGAGGCAGGATCAGTGACCATGGCAGAGCTGAAGTGGCTCGCTCTGAGCAACCACTGGGGAAAGGGGCGGGGTCTGGTTCACCAGCTTCCTGACCCCGGGAGGCCTGATTCTGTTGTGTCGTTCTGGGAGTCACTTGGGAGGCTCAGCCTAAAAGCCACTTCTGGATTCATCCCAAGATTCTGAAAACTCTGTTCCTTAACATCCCTTCTGCATAAATCGTCTAGAGGCAATTCAATTGTATGCATCTAAAAGCCCTGCCCAGTGCATTTCTTGTCACCCACAACAGTGGCTTTTGAACTTTTTAAGCCATAGCACACTCTCATAAAACACAATATTCTGCAGAAATCCAATACATAAAGTAGATTATAAATGGAGATGTACTTATATAGTTTGATCTTCTTGTCCTCCTCGTTCTAGAACTCGAGGGTTCCAATGAACTAACTCACCTGTAGGAGAAAGTACAACCTCCTCAGCAAGGTCATTACAGAGGGTCCTTCATATGCTGGACCTGACCTACTTTGTTCTGCTTCACCTTCTACCATGCCTCCTGTTCTAATGCCTACCTAATTAATTTCTGTTTGTATGCACACCCTATGACTTCGGGACTCCATAACCATACCTCTACTTTTCCCTCTCCGTAGCATGTTTGTCATTCTATCTGCCAGGAAAATGCAAGACCCAGATCAATTATAACCTCTACAAACCTCTCACCAATGCCTCTTCACAACTCATGACTGATATTTTCAGTAGCCCTTAGCATTCATGAGTTTACCATTTTCAGATCTATTTTCTAGTGATGACACCAAGTAATCTGTAATTTTGCCGAGGCACAAGTCTGAATCATGAATACAACAAGGTTGGTGAATTGTCCTGGCTTCTCCCTTCTTTCAATCCATAATATCCATCAGGGCTTCACAATGGCCAAACCTGGCAAGAATTCAGTTAGCAAAAGGAATGTAAGGAAATATAGCTAGTTGAGCCAGTCCAATTGCAATACAGAACAGAGTGAGGAAAACGCAAAAACAGATCCAGGGACAGTGGAAGAAATGATCAACTCAATAGGAAATGCATAGAAGTCAGTGAGACCTCAAGGAATGGGGCATGTGATTACAATACGACAAAGGGAGGACACATTCCAAGTTTCATTCTAAATAAAGGAATAGAGGTTTTTTTTCATTTTTGTTTTTGTTTTTGTTTTTGCTTTGATTATAAATGAGAGGCAGTAAGCTGTCTCTGTAATTCAAGAACAAATTATGTATATATACGTGATGGCAAATAATGGAGATGAGTGCTACTATAATGACAGGATGACCACACCCACTGTCAAATGTCAGAAATGAGTGATTCATTCTGATACACAAATAAGGAAGAAAGATAAAAGACAGAATTAATGGGGGAGTCAACTGTCCACACACATTCTCACAGTACCATTGTGATAAAAACTGTATTTGACACACCCTCGACCTAACTTGCTGACAGATACAGCCCTCAGAAGATTAAGAAAGCAATGGGAGGAGTAGCTATTCTTGATGGACTTCCAGTTAACAAGAAGGAAGTGATGGGAGAAGTGGAAGTGATGAGCAATGTGAGAAAAAATGCTCACGTCATCTTTATTTTTGTGACCAATGAAAATAAGAAACCTGGTCTGGCTGAGAATTTTGTGGTTTATGAGCAGAGATTTCAACAAGTTTAAAGTGAGTTGAGTCTATAAAGTATGTCTTCCCCATAAAGTAGTATTGGAAGTTCTTGAAAATGGGGTCTGACACCACAAACATTGGTAGGTAAACAGGTAAGAGGAGAATCACAATAAGCTGATGTGTTTGAATAGACAATTTTGCAGTGAACTCACAACATCTCTCTCTCTCTCATACACACACACACAATTAGTGCAAATCAGTGAGCACTAATTGTAACTGGAAGGATGAAGATCATTAGCAGAGCCATTATCAGTGCTTTAAATTAGTATAATACCTGTCCTGCACCATTTCTACTCTGAAAGACTCTCAGAAAGCTGAAACATCTGAGCCACCTAGAAATTAAATACACTTGTGTCAATCTCAAAGGTTGAAACACAGAATGGACTTTATGGGTTTGAAGGTTCTGGAGACCATATTCCTGGGTAGTCTGAAAATATCTTTCAAAAACTTGGAGAGGAATGAGCCAGCTTTAATCCTGGTTCTCACTTTTCCAGTCTTCCCTTTGCCAACCTATGCACTGAGGATGGCTGATACTTGGCCCATAATTCATGCAAACATTCTTCTATTTAACAAACATGACTGAGCATCTACAATATAACAGGCAATATGAGATAACACAGATATTAAAATGTCTCTCTCTGCACCCAGAAACTTACAAGATCGCTGCTAAAATTAAGATTTGTGACCAGTGCAATAGGAACAGAAAATAAAAAGTGGAACTTCTGAGGGAGTCAAGCTTGGAAGGATGAGTAGGCAGCAGGGGATTACAGACAAATAAGAACATGAGAAATGCCAGAATAAGTGAGGGGTGAGTAAGTGCTTTGGAGAAGCCATAAATCCAATAAAGCTCACTATTGCTAGAGCCCCAACTATTCTGTAGAAAGGAAATTGAGGCTGGACAGGAGAGATCAGGTCATCTGTAGAACATGCAAACAAGTTTAGATTCAACCCTATAGATGATGACAGGCATCACTGAACACTTCTAAGTAGGAAAGTAACATTGTGAATGACCAACAAGGTTTGTGGAAGGGGCTATATATAGTACATGTGTGAAATGAATCTAAAGGGTGGAACATGAGATTTATTTAGCAGGTACAGGATTTGATGCATGTAGGAGGTAGGAAGAGGAAAAGGTTTCATCCTCAGGAAACTTGGAAGATGGTACAATTCACCAAAATCTGGCATATAGAAAGAGAGCATGTATAGTGGGAGAAACAAGATAGCTGAACTTCAGACCAGTTGAGTTTGAGAATCTGTGGGTCATCAAAGTAGAGATGACCAAGAGCAAGCTGGATATATGTGTCTGGCCTTCAGGCACACAAGTAGTGGGGGAGATACAAGGTTAGAGTAGGCAGGATTGCCAATGAATGAAGAAAATGAAATAAATGGTGAAAAGCCAGTGAACTCCTCTAAATGAGCAGCCTCAGTATCACCTGCAGCAACGGCTCGGGGCCAGCTCACACAAGAGCCAAACGTTAAATATTTGCCCATTTTGAAAGCTGGTTGTCAAATCCTTGGTGGCTTGGTGAAAATATTTAAATCACATGAAAATCAGCAAACTTTCTATAAATAAATGAGGTCTGCTTTCTCTACACCCTACTCCCAAACTTGAGAACTTGTTATAAATGCAAATTCGCAGGCTACTCTAGATCTATTAAATCAGAAACCTTGGGGAAGTTTCCACAAGCCCTGCAGGAGATTCAGATGCCCAGGAAAGTTTGAGAATGTGCACTCTAAACACAGGGTCCACATGAACCCAGGAAGCCCAGCCTGGCCTGGGGTTCAATAAAAATGAGTCTGAGGCTGGGCTGGCTGAGAGAAACCCACGGCCTGCACTTTGTCGGGGGCTGTTTTGACTAAGATGGCTGCCAGGTCGAAAATGGCTGCTCAGCAGGGCTTCCCGCCAAGGCCACGTAAGCCTCCTGGATGTATCTGCCTCGCTTCCCGCCAAAGGGACTTTTCGCGGGTCTTTTCGCCCGGCCCCTTTCTGTTACACAGTATATCCGAATGCCTCTGGCCAATCAGCCCCGCTAACGCAACATCACCCAATCACGCCCTATATAAGCCTGCAGCGAGCCTTAATAAAGAAAGCCTGTCTTGTCTCCATTCTTTGCGTCGTCTTGTCTCCCTCCCCTCCCCGCTCTGTCTTAGGGTCACTGTTGACTGTCCCGCGGGCCGGGACAGCACTTGGGGTGTGTGGGGGGTGGGAGTGGAATTCCTGACCACGGGACCCAGAAACAGACTATTGATAAATGGTCAACATCTCTCTAAATCTGTGATAGAATTAACATGCACAGTCCTTTCATCCACTCTTCCAAAATCTTCTAAAAGTATTTATATGTCTGTGCTTCAAAGGGATTTGGGGAAGAAAGTGATCATTTCAGAATCTTCAGTGCATTACTTTGCTTTTTGGTGCTGAGGGGGAGCAGAGTTTGTCACCCCAAAATATGTCTTTTGTGGATATTAATTGTTTTAAGATGGTTATTTTTAAGGAAGACTCAGGAAGAACCTTTGACTTTTCCTCAAACCGCCTAAAAGAATTTAAATACAGGAAGGGAGATATCTTCACAGATAACTATAGTTTAATATGAACAATGTGACAGACAGGGAAGAATCTAGTTAGGTCCTTTTGATCAAAGTCCTCTCTGTGATCTACTGTTAAAGATGGCCCAGCAAAGATTTATTTACCAAACATTTGCTTTTCCATCTCCAAGTCCCAAAGCACAACCCCCCTTCTCTTTAAGTCCAGAAGACAGCATACATATAGACTGCAACCCATCCTCTGGGTCCCCAAGTTCTTGCAAACTCCTGTATATACATATATACGTGCATAATTAAATTTGGTTATTTTCTCCTGTTAATCTGTCTCATGTCAATTTGATTGTTAAACCAGCCAAAAGAACTAAGAGAAAAGAAAGGCAATTTTCCTTTCCCCTATAGAGCCAAGTTAAAACTTTAAAATCTTACTAAGAAAGGCTGAGACTAAGTCAGCTGAAACAGGCACTTGATTATTTCACATTAAAAAGATCTTACTTGGAATCAGGCTTTGTTTTTTGATTGCACCTTACAAATAATCCTAACATTGGCCAGCTGATCTTACTAGTCTTTACGACCCTGTCAGGATACAAGGCTAAAACCAATGAACTTAACGGTGAAAACCAGTGTTGATGTGAAATTGCAACAAATTGCCTGGAGTTTGGAGGGCACATTTTAAGTTGTGTTAGCCTTTTGAATTTAATGAGATTCATATCATTTCATTGTTTTGTTATATTAGAAAGGACACCAGACAAGAAATTTTGAGTTTGCAACTGCATTTGTATTTTCATTTATGTGACCTTGGAGAAACCATGAAAATTCTTTCCTTGCCTATAAAAAATGAAAAGTTGGAACTAGGTGTTGTGGATGAAAAAGGGGCTACTTACTAAACCTGACAAAAGCTCAAGGGAGGCCTGCATAGCCAGACTTACAAACTCAGAGACTGAAAGTAACCAAGTAGGTCTGAACCAAAACATTTTTTAACTAAAAGCAGGTCATAGCAGATAGTCACATCCTAGGCCTTTAGCTTTCTTGAAGTAAGCACACACAAACTTCATTTCTTTAATACAGTTTTTTTCTCTGATTCAAGTTGGTTTTGCCCAGATAATGGCATTGTGATTCACTTGTTTTTTCCAGTGCTTCTCCCACTCCCCCCGCCCCACCTTCCTCTGTATGCCTGCTCTGTTAATCATTAAGCCTTAGGATATAAGATTACCTGAGCCTCAGGCCTATAATTGAGGACAACAGGTTTCAGCTGGACTTTAGATTGAGGCTAACATCTCAGCTTTAGATGTGTTTCAGCCCCCGGCCCATTGAGGCAGAACAGCAACCCTACCAGACAAGGAACCAGGTCAAGGGACCAGACAGGACAGTGCCATGGCTGATTCCAGAACTGAATACAATGATCCATTACCTTAGCCTCCTCCAATGGTCCAATCAGTAGCACCTGACTCCAACTCCCTTAGTTTCCATGACTACTGATTTTTCTCTACGTAATCTGTACTCCCCAGACACCCAGGAGCCAGGCCTTTGAGTGACAGTTTGCCTGTACCTCCAGACTTGCAACTCCCTATGTTACTTTCTTTGCTGCAAAACCTGCACATACCTCTTCTTTGGCTTAGATGGGCACAGGCGGCAGACCCCTTTTTTGGTCCGATAACACTGACAAAGGCCAATCTTTACCTTGAATGAACCTGTCTACTCTTTTTTCATCGAAGATAATATACCTTCAAAATGTCAGAATAATATTCTCTTCCAGACCCCTTAAGGCACAGCCACCAGCACCAGAACAACAGAACCCCTCATTGTTATCTTGTTGCCTGCATATCAGCTCTATGTGCCGTAAATATTTATTATTAACTATCCTGTACCCCAAAATGAAAAAAAAAATACGTTTCTGTTTTGCCTTTTTATCCAATCCCTGAGATTTCCCTCCTTTGCCTTCTCCTGCCCCCTTAATCTACCACCAATGGATTTCATGTAACCACCCCCCTCACATCTCTCTCCTCCTTTGATTCTAATGTGTAAAATAAGCTGCAAAACTGCCATTCTCCAGAGCATTTTCTCAGTCCACTGAGATTCTGCTTCTGGTAACTGTCATCAGTTTGGCTCCAATAAACTCATAAAAATTCTCAACAGGTTTGGCCATTTCTCATGTCAACAGTGTCCTTTCTGGCCACTTACAGCTAGCCAAATGCTTTCGTGTTCAAAAGTAAAATATATTTTTGGTCATTAAGTAATATTATTTGTAAAAATGAAAACAACACAAAAGTATATGAACAAAAAGAGTCTCTTTCTGAGATAGACTGAAAATTTGTATCCCCCTCCCCTCGAATTCAAGGAAGTCCTAACCCTCAAAGTGATGGTATCTGGAAAAGGGACCTTGGGGGGTAATTAAATTTAGATGAGGTCATGAGGGTGAGGCCCTTATAATGGGATTAGTGTCCTCGTAAGTAAGTAAAGGCATCGGGGAATTTGCTTGTTCTCTTTCTCCACCAGTGAGGACACAGCTGAAAGGGGATGTCTGCAAGGCTAGGAGGAGGGCCTTCACCAGGACCCAAATATGCTAGCACCCTGATCTTGGGCTTCCAGCCTTCAGAACACTGCGAAAATAAATTTCTGTTGTTTAAGCCACCCAGTGGATGGTATTTTATTATGGGAGTCTGAGTTGAGTAAGACACCTCCTAACTCTTTCCCACCTATAGACAAATTCCATTAACCCTTAAAAAATGTGTCCTGGAATGTATGTGTATGTCCACATACGTACATATGCACATAAACACACACAGTTTTACATAAATGGATCATACTACTCATACTGTCCTATGATATGTATTTAACATTTTATAATATAACATGGACATCTTTTCATGTTAACACAAATATCTCCATCTCATCTCTTTCACTGTCCTTTGAAAAGCACACCATAATACATTTAACCAACTGTTGAACATTTAGGTTGCTTTAGATTTTTATTATTTTTGATATTTTAAACAATGTTGCAACCTTTGTCCACACTTCTTTTAACTATGTCCAATTAGTTCTCTAAATTAAGCTCTATAAAATGGCTAAAATATAATAAATAAAATAATAGAGAACAAATAATATTTGAATCCCATTGAAATAAACTCCTCTTCCTCATGGTGAGAGCCAGAAAAGACAAGATAATTAAAACTAAACACTCTAAAAGAATAGAAACTGAAAAAAAATGACTTTATGAAAATCAGTTTCTCAGAGTTCCCCTAAATTGGTTATTTGTTGGTGGAGGGGACTGGTCATGTATCCAGTACTACAAATTGCAGATGTCATCCATGAGAAATAGCTATTATTCACTTTCTTTCTAATTTAAAGCTCATCAAAGGCACCTTTTGAAAAAGTAGTGTATTTTGTTTGCTGTACAAATTCCAAAGCAGCTGGGAGTATTCCAGTTTCCCCAGGGCACTAGCTCCCAGGGTAGATCAATATCTTGGCACACGGTTTACACAGGAGCAAACTGTGAATCCAATTAGGAGAAAGAGCCTAATGCCTGAGCATATCTTTTTGGCTGACTGATTTCTGGGCCTGTAAAGGTTTCTGGGCAATGTTTAGGTTAGCTAGTTATCCATGATATTAGAAACAAATATGACCTTCTAGACTTGTCATATATATCACAGCATTTCAGAATGCAGTTAGCACTGACTGAGAGGAAGCTGAAAGGTCACTGAGTGTGTGGATGACAGATATATCAGGCATTCCCTCACTCCTTGACATTGAAGGCATTGATAATCTCACTATTTCCCAATGGAGTACTCAAAAATCCTTTCCAATACAGCACTGCAGACCTCCAGCAGAGCTGGCCTTGATCTGATTCCCTCAGTGAAGAAAGTGAGTCCTGAAGGCTCAATTACCTACCCAAGGTCTCACTGCTGGCCAGGATCAGAGCTGAGTTAGAATGTGGCTTTCCTTGATTTCCCCAACAGCATGCTGACACCCCCATTCTAATTCCAAGTAGGAAAGTTATGTCCAGTATTTCCCAGGGCTTCCAGATGATCAACAGGACAGTTAAGGACAGAAAAATCCAGATAAGAGCTCCATTGTCTTAATGAGACAGAGCTGGCAATCTCTTTCACTGCCAAGGTTAAGGAGTTATATTTTGTTGTTGTTCTTGTTTCTGGGACCCAGTTCTCATTGCAGGTCAACCATGTCCAACTCTTACCCAGGGTGCATTGTTTTGTGTTTGTATTTCTAACTCCCCATGCTAAAAAACTCATAAGAAACCTAAGGCCTAGCAAGGTAAAAATAGTTTTCTAATGCCGGCCAGGGCTCAGACAAGAATGAGATCTTCTGACACCTTGTTCAGCCTATCTAACTGGTTGACCATTTGTCCCTGCTCTTCAACTGCTTTAATTCCTTAAACTTTAAGAGGCTTTACTCTAAATAGGAAAATTAGAGTTCCCTTGATTGCAGAGATAGCAGCCATAGGTTAGGTGATATCGAAGGAAGGTAAGATTGAATCTAAACCCTGGGGATAGGTGGTCACAAGCTGTGTAGCAGTGATGATTAATCGAGTTGAAACCTAACTACAATAATTGATATGATTAAGGTCTGACTTTAGAAATGTCTTTATGAGTCTGGCCTATGGGGAAAAAAAAATCCCTTGGCTTGAAATTTTCTGAAATTAGACCCAAGTGGGTTAGATTATAAAACATCTTTGAGATAAATGAGTGCCGAGTTTTTCAAAACTGCATCAATATATGAAAATTCAATCCACCCACAAGTATTATGCATGTGCCACTCATGAGGGGCTATCAACTCATTTGTTTCCTGAGGGCAGAAGTGTGCCTGAAAAGCTTCTTAAGCAAATGAGATACTCATCTTCTTTAATATCCAGTTTGTCTGTATGTCATATTGTAAAGATTAATCATGGACTACGACAAACCCCCAAACTGAGGCCTTAATACTTCTTCAAAGGAAGATGCTACAGCAACTTTCATCTTCCTCTGAAGGACACAGTAGTTGAAGCTGGTGCTGACCACAGGCATGCAAGGTGCCTTGCTTGGTCATGACTAATAAACCTCCCAGAGGATTCTGTGGTGTAGCAAGCTCTGGAGGAAGTAGACAACAATGAATCACAGTGCTCGGGAGTGGAAAATACGTGATTCACATTAACTGAAAGAAAAGGTTGAGGGAGAAAAAACAACTAAAAATTGAAAACACACAGACACGCACACACGCACACACATGCCCTCACGCATCGGTAAATATCACACCGAGCACGTCAGAGTAACTTCTGCTTTTTCAAAGTCCAAAGAAGAAAAACTAAGGCAAATTTTCAAAAAAAAAGCTTAATAACTATGGCAAAACTAAACTGCTATAATACATAATGTAGTTGCATAAAAAGAAATGAATCATTTTTAGTAAAGTTGGTATTATTATAAGAAAAAAGGCCAACGTGTTATTTTTCACTCAATCTCAAATAGTCTTTTAGATACCTTCTTCAACTTTTGTTGCATACTATCAACTTAAAAATGTTAGCTTTTGCTTGAAGTACACTTTATCTTTGTAGGGAAAAATGCTTGCCTCATCATAAGCTCTCTCAAGTAGCATCATCTCATTTCTCAATAATAACATACCCAGGAAAGAAAGGGAATGAAAGTTGGGATCCATAGAATCCAATCAACAATCAAGTAAAAATTAAACAAGGAGACAAAAAACAAGCCTCAAAGCTATTGGAATCAGTCATTTCAAACAATGGAAATCACTGGAAACAAGGAGTAGGGCCGTAGAACTTAAATAACCAATTCATTATCCATGTGGACACAAATTGTGAATTTGTGTTAAATGGATAAATATAAATTTGAATCCACTAATTACAAGAAAACATGACCAAATTTATGAAACACCAAATGAAGTCAATATTTGGATAGAATTTGGTTTGTTCCAGCACTCGATTGGCCAAGTGAATTTTAAGATCATTTTCAGACCGGAAAATGTGACTTTACAGTGTGGGACAGGAAGGTTTTGGGTAGGGGTGCTGTGTGACCACACTAGTGGTTATAAACTGTTATAATCTATGGTGATGTTTGGAAATAAAATGTCGCCTTTCTTGGAAAGTGGCACTGATCTGACAAGGCAGAGTCAGATGTGTAGAAGCACTGGGGAGTCGGGGAGAGCAGAGGGAAGGAAGGTGAAAGTGGGCGATGAGATGGCCAGCCCGCATACCCGTACCAGCGACATCGGTTCCAGGGAGCTGAGCCCCAAGGCAAATAGTCTGGGTCAGGCCTTAAAATGTTTCATTTTTGCCTGAATTTCCAATGTGGATTCTTCTTGGGCTGAGCTAACCAAATTACTGAAAGCTCCACTTTATGTTTTGTTGTGTGAACTCCCAGACACTCATTTGCACACCCATTTGCCAGTAAGAACCTAGCCAAACAAAACAATGTCAGAAACAGCATTATGGTCTCCAATGTTTTGGACCCTGGATCTTGCAGTTAACACTACCATTTTCTACTCTGACATACAAAGTTTACAGTTTATCAAGACTTGAAGAGGTTTGTCATTTCAAATTGTCCATTGGGAAAACATTTTATAAATTTTTTAAAAAGTTTTCTATAATTCATTTATCTTATATTTCCAAATATGAAAGTTCCTAAAATGTACAGGAACCAAACTCCAGGTAATAAAGATTATGTATTAAATTCCTGTTGATTTTTCAAAAATATTTTGGTTATAACATAAAAATATTTTTGGTTATATTATGATACAAGTACGTATACATTCAAACCTACTGTTTGTGGTAAATTTGGAATACTTTTTTTATAACAAAAGCAATATATTTTGTTATAGAAATATTAGAAAATAAATTACTGAAATAAAAATTTTAAAACTATAAGTTTATTTGTTAATCATCTGTTGTACATCATTCTGAAATTTTTATGAGCCCATCTATCTCTACCTTATTGTGTTTTATTTCTTTTGTAAAGCTTATAAAAGAAATTATAACCTGACATATAGTGTATTTGCCTGCTTAATTATTTATTGTCTATTTCTCCCACTAGGGGAAAGCACTTTGCCATTTTTGTCTGGTGCTAACACCCCCAGCCACACATAGCATCTGATGCACATTAAGAATTCATAAAGACTTAATAGACATTATAGAAGAAGTAGTAGATTCAGTGGGAAGTGAGAGGTGACTCCACAAACGGGCTGATCCTGCCCTAATCGGGGTCAATGTGGAGAAGGCAAGAGAGGGAAAGTCCATTGTGGAACACACTTGTGCCTGTGCTCATGCCGCAAGCATGCTGATCAAATAGCCACACTCCTTCCTCTGTTCTCAAGGTCTTCCCCTGCATCGTCAGGCAGACACATAGCAACTGCCTCTTGCCCATACCCAAAGGGAAAAGGCCGAAGAAGCTAAGTAACTTCTGCAGTAACTAAAGAAAGGAAGATAATATAAGCCCTTTTATATTTTTCTTTATCCAACATCTGGACATTTTTTATTCACCAATTTTCCATTCACAAAGAAAAAGTGGTCAAGGAAGTATGTCTTGATCTAATAAAGACCCATCGTGTTGTTACCTGACAATGACTCTTTCTGGCAAAAGATTTCAAATTGGATCTTGCCATTCTCTTTAATTCTTTTAGTGAGATGTCCACACTATGAAACAATTCCTGAGTGTGCTATTTTGATGGGGCAACAGGGGAGAGATGGGAGTGAGATTTTTTTTTTAATTTCTTTGGAAATAATTTTGAACTTACAGAAAAAAATTACAACAGCCCCTTACTAGTCAACAAGAAGACAAGCAACCCAATACAAAAATGAGAAAAGATTTGAACAGACACTCCACCAAAGAAGGTATACGAATTGAAAACAAGCTGATGAAAAGATGCTGAACATCATAAATCATTAGAAAATGTTAAACCCACAAGAAGATGCCACTACATTTCTATCAGGATGACTGACAATGCCAACTGTTAATAAAGATGTGGAGTAATTGGATCTCCCATACCTTGCTAATGAGAATTCAGTAAAACAGTACAGTCTCTTTGGAAAACAGATTGGCAGTTTCTTACAGAATTAAACATACACTTAACCATATGACCCAGAAATTTCACTCATAAGTACCTACCCAAAAGAAATAAAAATATATGTCCACATAAAGACTTGTAGGTGGGCTTTCACAGCAGCATTACACTCATATTTAACCTCAAATTCAAATGTCTATCAACTGTAAAATGCATAAACAAAAAATGATATATCCAGACAATGGAATACTATTCTACAGTGAAAAGTGAATAAACTATCAACATATGCTACGACACGGGTGACTTTAATAATATCATGCTAAATGAAAGTAGTCAGATACAAAAGAGTACATATTATATGACTCCATTTACATGGAATTTCTAGAAAACTATAAATTTACTATAACACTCACATTTGTACAAATGGGTGAATTTTATAAAATGTAAATTATATCCTAATAAAACTGTTTTTATACATGAGAGCATATTTTAGATATTGTTCTTCACTGTACTTTCTACTTAAAGTTATAACTTGAAGAGAGTTTCAGATCAGCATAGTAGCTCTTCTTCCTTTGTTAGTGGTTATATATAATGTGCCAGTGTATGGCTGTGCCAAATTTAAATAAATTAATAGCCATGCAAAAACAAAAAACAACAACAAAAAAACACTCTTCTTTCCCCGTTTAGTCCAAAGGCCTTGGAGATACTTAGCTTCTGCTATGCTTGGATTTAAAAGCTACAAATTCTCTCCTTCCATTCCTCAAAATCCCTAGAGCACCCTGTTAGCAGATGCTAATGGTGCCTTACCCATGTCTGCTCAGCACCCACCATTCCCATACATGTCAAGGGTTTCCCACTGCAATTACCCACGGCTCTTCTTCTGAAGACTGTAATGGCAGGAGCATATCTGACTCACTCATGGGTAGACAAGAAGACCAAGGAGTTACTGACCCTTGGAATGGTACTCATCAATGATAGATGGGAGCTGGTGGATAAATACTCTAGCATCCTCACTCCTTGAGTGAAGCAACTCTGAGATGAGGTCCCCAGCAGGAGTGACCCCCAGCTGCCCACAGTGGTGATCTGCTCATTAACACAGTTGCTTTACCATCCCTGTCTCACTTACCCACTCCTCTGCCATTTTTCCTAGAATCATCTACCAAATAAATTACTTGCATCTGAATCGTTGTTTCAGGGTTTGCTTTGGGGGGAACCCAAAATAAATTGCAATCAAGAAGTGAAACCCCAAAATATTGCAATCAAGAAGTGGCTCATACATCTGGTAAATTCTGCTTGTGCATTTAAATCCTTGTGCATTTAAAAGATGGCAACAAGCCACGAAGTCCACAGGCAATTAACAGTACTAAAAGGCATATGATTTCCTTAATGATTTAATTAGAATGCTCCACTGAGCCAAATAAAGTGCCATTGTTAAGATGCTAGCATCAAGGTCTGTGTTCACGTGCTGCTTGCTTGGCCAAAGCATGGACACAGTATAAATAACTTACAGGTGTTTGGAAGGATGTATAATCATTCAGGGCTTAGGTTTCTTCCGTAGACCTTCTTTACAGGGCCAAGAACCACAACAGTCAAAGTACCCTTAGCATATGCTTCGTAACTTATAACTCACAAAAAGCATAAAAACTGCAAGTCTTTTCCATGCTAACTTGGAAAAGTCCTGTAAATTTATGGCTGAAAATTTTAACCAACAGAAAAGCTTTGCCTCTTTTCCTTCCAGCTAAACTGTATTCATGCCAGATGAGAGAGCCAAGGTACTGAGAGATGCAAAGAAATGACATTTTTAAATTCAAAGCCTTCTAAAATGCAGGAAGATACACACATCAATATAACTGACAATTTATTCATCCCACTCCTGCTACTCCTGCTGCTCTTACTTCACTCGGATGAGCATGGATGCCAAGTCTAACCATTTTAGGCAGCTGCCAAGGTGGTAACAAGTTGTCATTGCAGAAGGAACAAGCTCGAAAATTCCAGACACTTCATGAGTGCACGGTGAACAGAGCCATGGTACACAGTAAGGCAACAATCCCTAGCTAAGGTCTGAGATGACAACGAGGTTTTGGGAACCCAATGGTGTGCAGCTTTTCATAACCATGTCATCTCCCATTAACAGCAAATCAGAATATCATTAAGGAGTTGAAATTTTGTCCAAAGTGATAACTAACACTGGCACTGGTAAAGGCTTTTAAATTTCACATTATATTTGCCTAATTTGGCAGAAGGCAGAGAAGGAAGCACAGCAGAGTGCCTTTCTGATCCTAAGCCAAGGCTAAAAGCAGAAACTTTCCCAGTAAAGGCAGAATATGCCTTTCTGTCTCTTGACTTGGTTTGGCTATGTGACTCAATTTGGTCAATGAAATAACTCAAAACTGTCAGTTAATAAGCTTCTCAGGTTTCTACCTGCACCCCTGTGCCTCTTGTCATGGTCATGAGAAGAACTTCCCTTGGGTAGCTACTGCCCACAAGCCTGAACTTAGAATGTTCTCAGGTGAACCAGGCCTGACCCTAGACCTCAGAGAGAAATCAAGCCTCCCTGGGCCTACACAGGAAGCAGAATCACTCAGCTGAGCCCCGCCTGGATTAACCACATCCCAACATGCGCTATTCCAGCCCAGATCAGACAAAGCCCAGTCACGCAACATTTAGTTATGTGAGCTAAATAAATGTTTATTATTAATTTTCCCACTGAGTGGGTGGTGGGAGCACAGTAAGAACTGATGCAGAGAACAAAGGGAAAGTACAAGGAGCCACGGGGAAGAATGCACAATAGGTATTCCCGCTTTCCTTCCCTGGACAAATGAGTTAAAAAAAAACTGTTCCTATGATTTCTCTAAAAATACTCCAGCTTCTATGTCCCTTAGTGGGACAATTCCAGGATGTATACTACACAGTCCATCACAGACCCCCGAGTGGGATTGAGCCCCGGTTGCCTACAGTGGTTACCCGCTCATGGTCACAACCTATATGGCCTGTCCTCCTTCCCTGTCCCACCTTCTCAACTCCTTCACTGTGCTTCTGGGAATCGCTGCTCATCTAAATATTCACACACTAATTCTTGACCCAAATTAAGACACAGCTCATTTTTACAAATAATTAACATTCACGGTGTCACATTAGAATGTGTGACACCGTGGCACACAGATGACTTTACCTCTCTGTGCCTCAGTTTTCTCATCTGTATAATGGGGACAAAACAGTGCCTACCTACCTCTCAGGGCTGTCGTGAGGAAAGAACATGTAACATGCTTGGAACGGGACCTGGCTCATAGCAAGCATTCAATAAATGCTGCTATTTTCAATCAAGACTTGCTTCTCCTTAGGACTATCAGGTTTCTAAGCTGTATCATCTTGTGTTGGAAAAAACGAGGTAAGATGGAGAAAAAAAGGTTTTTCACAAAACCACTTTAAAATCTTGGCCAGCTAATGGCTGCAATAGCCCTTAACTAAACAATGAGCAGGGAAAACAACAGGAAAACCAAAGCATTCTCCATTGATTATAATTAGATATGGAAATTCTGCTGCATAGAGGGAGGAAATGCCTGAGAACCAGAGAAGATAAAAGAGGACAGTCCAGTGGGAAATGCCGGTGCCGTATTATTCTTGGTGCCTGTGACTAAGGCATGAGAGGAGTTTCCAAAGGAACTGACGAGTTAGGAATATATTTCAAAGGGGCTCAGTGGTGGCCCGAGGACTTGGGCCTAGTGGACAGAGGACTTGGCTTGCTCCAGACACCACCATAACTCTCCTTGGAGTTCCATGAAGTAGGACACTCAAACTCAGCCTCCAGCGGGGGTCAAGGGGAAGGGCCCTCAAGACTCAGTCAGGGGAGAAAGAGATGGATCACCCAGGTTGGGTTAAAAATTACCCATCCTAATCACGCAGCAGTAGGTAGGGATCTCCCAAAGGTAAGTTGCTTCTCACTGCTGGCTGATGAATTCTCTGTCGTGACATCATGCCCTCAGCCCTGCCTTTCTCTAACATGCTCTTCAAATCTCGATCCAACCTGCGCAGCAAGGGGGAAGGATTAAATCCTATTTGTTCTGATTACACCTGGTTGAGCAGCCGTTTTTGTCCAACCTCAACCCCAAACACACTAGCTTGGTAGTATTTAGTGTAGTAAGTACAATGTGAATCAATCACAGCCCAGCTTCAAAACCTGACTTTGCCACTGCCTGACTGTGTCACATAGGGCAAGTTACTTAACGCTTTAGTACTCAATTTCCTGGGGCTAGTCCTGACTAGCCCCATCTGTAAAATGGGCGTGACGATCCACACTTATAGGGCTATTGTGATGATGAAATTCGACAACAAATACGGTGGCGGTGTTAGGAGCCCGAGTGTTCTTAAACTGAAGCCTTCCTGAAAGTCCATGGGAATGAAAGTACATAGGAGACAGACCATCTGACTTTCCCCACCCCCACCCCAACTCTTCTAGTAAACAAAGCCCATTGACAAACCATGTGGAACCCGAAGCTTCAGGGACAGGAAGTAAGTAGAACTAATGCTATTCCAAGTTTGTCAAATGCAGTGGCTGCTTTATGCCTAACCTCTGCCTGCCATGCCCTCATGGCCTACTACCCACCTACCTCAGATGAAAATGGAAAAGAATAGCAAAGGAAAAGAAACTCTCTCTTTACTACCAACTGTCTACCCTGTGCTCTGTCACCATCTACATCACCCCCCATATTTCAATCCTCCCCTTTTATATCCTTAGGCAGATGGAAAATGGGGGAAATCACCCGCAATTCTTCTATTCTGTGTCCATCTCAGCCTCACACTGTCCTTTTTTCTCAATCCAGTTCCAGTTTTCTTATAAGTTATAAACCACACAAATGGTTTCCTTTCCACCATCTCCACTGTAATATTGTTAATTCACTTGGTACAATATTTGCATTCTACTTGGTGTTATAGGTTGCAAAGATGACCACAGTTCTCCATTTTCCCTGTATGCTTGCTCTTTGCAAGGTGGCATTACAACATCTCCCATCAAGGACTGGAGTCTACTTCTCATCTCTTGAATCTGGACTGGTCTGTGACTTGCTTTGGTCAACAGATTGTGGCAGAAGTGGCACTGTGTCATTCTCAAGCCCTAGCCTCAAAAAGTCATGCCTGTTCACTCTCTTGGAGCCCTGACTAGCCTGCTGAAGGATGAGAGACCATGCAGGAGCAGAGGGGAGCCATCCCATCAAGGCTATCCTTGACCAGTCGGTTTCTAGACAACCTGGCAGCTGACTGACGCCTTGTGAGTCAGCCCTGCTTACCTGGCCAGACCATCTGAGCCTAGCCTGAATTGCCAATTTACAGAATCAAGAACTAAATAAATAGCTATTATTTTAAGCTACTAAGTTTTTTGGTGGCTTGTTAGACAGCAAAAGCAAACTCGTAGATTAAGCAATAAAAAACACAGTTAAAGAATTAAACTTGCCTATCATTTTGCATGCATTTATTTATCCTTCTCAATTAAAAAAAAAAAAAAAAAACCCTCGCATTCTGGTCCTGCTGCTAGGTCCATTATTATTGGAGCCCTATTCCTATTAAGTGCAGGGTCAAGTATTCGACACCATTGCCAACATAAAGGTAAGAGTTGTTCAGAATTCTCAGGTGGCTGCCATGACAGGCACACACGTAGCTAAACACAAGGTGAAAGACACAAGTGCCACCAATCCTAGTGCAAAGGCTGACCAGAATGAAAGCAGAAGTTACATGTCATATTTCAACATTCATAACAAAGTCAATTCTCCAATTTGCACATCTGAAAATATTTTCCACTTGGATAACAACGTAGTGATAAACAGTGTCTCAGAGCCTTGCCAGTTTCTATTTCTATTTAGTTTATGGTTGCATTTTCTTGAAGTTATTTATTTATAGAAGTTACATGTAAAGATGTTTTATCTAACAGGAAAGACAGAAGTGAAGAAGAGAACTCCGGCCTCAAAAAACAAATCTTTAAAACCAAGATAAGACTCATGCTGAAATTTTGCACTTTCTTATCCTACCATCATATTCTCAAGAAAAGTCACATATAATGCTCAACTTGCATTTATTCATTATCTACTATAGGTTAGAATCTGTGCTAGAAGAAATGAGGAACAAGACACAGCCTAAAGTCAAACAAGAAATAAAAACACTGATGATATAGAAGCATTCAATTGCACAAATGATTATTACTTTACATGATATGAAAGCATATCTCAGATAACCTGAGCAGAAACCATGGAATCTAGACTCATGGAGAGAAGACAGACAGCTTCCTGAGAGAACTGTATGTGTAAGTCAGGACTGGCACCATTGATCTATGGTTCAAATTAAGGAAACAAGAGTCACAACAGACTGTGTGAAGCTAGTTCTCCAAAGTTGCCCTCTTGTCCTCTTAATCCAAATGAGTTTGCTCTCTCTGAGAGCAGTTGTGTCTGAGGGGCAACAAAAGCCCCAACTTCTGGTCCAGAAGGACAGGGGCAGGGGTGGATCTCACGAGCTTGATGTCAAGGAGCCCTGGGTCCAAATCCCAGCTCGTCGTGTAGCCTCGGGTGAGTGATCTCATCTCACCTGTCATCCATTCTCTTACTTGTAAATGAGTGTAACAACATCTACCTTAAGAGTGTTGCAGTGGGTTTAAATGAGATCACTCAAAACAAGGATGTGTACCTTGCTCTTGAATCTGCTATGGGGGCAGGGCTCAGCAGAACAGTTCAACAGGGACGGCTTGCCCCCACTTTACTCAGCATCAGGGCAGGCAGCTCCAAGCTTGGGGCTGGAATCTTCCAAAGTCTCACTCACAGGTCAGTGGAGCCGTAGGTGGGGCTATTGGCAAGAACATCAACTCATGGTCTTTTTATGGGGCCTGTGCTTCCTCACATCATAGTGGCTGGTCTCAAAGGCAAGCATCTGAGAGAATGAGAGAGCCAGGTGAACACCACGTCACCTTTGCTGATCCACTCTGAAGTCACTAAGTGTCATTTCTGACACATTCTCTCTGTCAAGACAGTCACCAAGTCCACTCGGGTTCCCCCAAGGGGAGGAAAAGTAAACTTCCTGCCTTGAGGGGGTGTGGGAAGGTTCTGGAAGAGCAGCAATATTGCTATGGATATTTTGGAAAATATGGTCTGCCCCAGTGACCTATACTGACATTTCTTTGATGCTAATTCTCTTTCAATGTGGAGATCTATAATTCTATGGAAAAAAAGATAAGAAAAGTGGAGACAGGAGGAAAAGTAAGTGGGAACTGTATGACAAAAAGAGAAAGAGGAGTAAGCCTTTCATGTTGGGATTGGGCCTCTCTCAGTAATGTCTGAGCTCTCTCAGTAATCGACCAGGTTCTCTGTGCACCCCGGTGTCCCCAAGTCTAAGATAGGGGCAACAGCAGTGCCTACCTCATAGTAGTGCTGTGAGAATTAAATGAATTAATCCGCTAACGTGCTTGGAGCTGCGCTTGGCACATGGTTAGTGCTCCATTAATGTGAGCAGTTACAGTTTATACTCTTGCCGCTCCTGAGCACTCCTGATCTTGGTTTGGCCCCTGTGGTTAAGTCATCATAAACTGAATCCCTCGGATACCTAGCAACAGGTGAACACCTGACCCTCTGTCAGAGAGAAGTCATATCCACATAAATATAACAAAGCTAGAGTACACAGTGTACTCATCCCATTGAAGAACTTGGAAATGAAAAGCGTTTGTGAGTTGCCACACACTGGGTTTTATAATCTTGTTACATACCCTTCACTCCAGCATTTCTTCTCGTCTTCCACTTCAGTCCAGCCCCAAACTTCCCAGCATGATAAAGGGCTCGCACATTTTATCTTTTTCAGTAGAAGTTCAGAAGTCTGTATCCCTTTTGTCCATCTACAACACACAGAAGCAAATATTTAGAGTTTCTTAGAGCATTTAAAAAACACCATGAACGCCCACACAGAGCGCTTGCCTCCTCACCTGGCTCCAGGAGGAGGCACTGATAGATGGGAGCACAGTGAATGCCCCGTCCTTCCCATTCTGATCCCTCGTCCCCACCTCTGGGTCAGGCAACTGAAGAGGAAGCATTCTCCAAATCCCTATGCCAATGCTCAGATATCTAAAACTCCAGTCTTCCATTTATAAAAAGGAAACTCATCAGCAATAATGCTGTCTTTTTTATCAATGAAATGACAATTTGTTTATTCCTTTATTCCTTGCATCAAATCAGTGCCTACAAATTTAAAGAGTCCTGAAATCTTCTAGCCTAGGATTTAGAGATAGAACTAACTTGAAAATGAAATTCTCAAATTATCCCTTATTTCATTTTTATAGCAACCCCCTAACCTTTTCAAAATTACCTAAGTACACGAATGCAGTCATCTTATTTGCAAACAAAGATAAAACAAAGCACAAATATTAGCTCAAAGTTCCAGTTCCCTTTAACCATCACCACTAATACCTGTAGCCTGTATCCTTGGCAGAGGTAGACACTATTATAATTTGGGATTATATATTTACAGATCTGTGCGTCTAAATACTCAACCTCGCTTTCTCTTTCTCTCACATAAACGCGTATATATGTATTTGTTTCTCTTTTAAAGAAATGTTTATTATACGTCAACCTGTACATTACTTATTCTATTCTCAGGATGTCTTATCAGACACCCCTACATCAGCATAAGAAGATAATGTCATTTTTTAAAAAAACTCATTAGTATTTCACAGTCTCAACTCCTCCTCCATCGGGCATATAATTGGACTCTGACTTCTTCCTCCGATATGCTCCCTGACAGATGTCACACACATTCCTTCCTTCATTCCCTATATTCAAAATTCTGTCCTGCTCCTCTCCATATACTTAAGAAGACTCAGTTCTCAGGCCTGGACACAACGTACTTGGTCTTGAATCCCAGCTGAGTCTCTCGGACAAGTTACTTAATTACTTACAAATGGCTGTAATAGAACCTATCCCAATGGAATATTCTAAGGATACAGTAAAATAACCCATGGAAAGCACTGTCCCATTGCAGAGTACTTAGTAAATGCTCAATAAATATTAACTGTATCATCACCAAAATCAGTCGTTGTCATCATCATCATCATCTATTTTTTTTTTTTTTTTTGGTGATAACTTAAATAACACTTTCCTTCTTAATACAGATTTTCTTCTACTTCACACATAGATAGGACTACTGAAAACTAATCCCCATAAACTTTAAGCTCCATATACATTACTTCACAATGTCTTCTGTTCTTTGCTAAGAGATAAGTAATAAATAGTTGGATTGATTTACTGTATTTAGGGTGAGCCACACAGTCACAGAGAGCAAAGGAAGGTTATCCTTTCAAAGGACAGAAATTCAAATGCTTCCTCCATCATATTGTTTATATTACAATATTAAATAAGATTGTACAAATAAAATAGCTAAGTAAAAACACCTATTCTCACGATTTTGTGCAATTATACAATCAAGTATAATTATAAATTATATAAGAACAAGAATGTAAACGCCACAATTAGAATAAGATTAATTTAATGTAAAATATGATGCTGTTGTGCTGAAACTAAGTCACTCCTTGAGAAATGAACATAGTAAAGTTGTATCTTCTGTGAGAAGAGCTAACATAAGAGAACAATTCAAGGATTACCCTAAAGGTAATTTGCTGTATGGACGAACTGCTTCGCAATAGTGAGAGGTGCCCGTGAATGGACCACCTGGGGAACATCAGACTGTGATGTCCCACATCATACCAACTCTGGGACATTCACTTACTGAGTAGAACAGCAGGTAGACCTGCTCACACAATTCAGATTATTCCAATCTCTCTTCCACTCTCTGAATTCTCCCTCTACATTTCTCTATCTGAACTACTGTGACTCTTTCATTCATTCTCTCTTATATACAGTAGGCCTTAACTTCGGGGCAAAGACATTATCTATATCCATAGTCCCCTCTGCTCCATCCTCTTACCCTGCAACAATTCCAATTTGTGGGATGACTTGGTCCCAAGGCAAATTATGTAAAAACAGACCATAGGTGGGCACTGAAATTACCTGGCAGAACTTGGCTACAAAGCTCAACTTTTCAGGGGCTCTTAACCCTGACTGCATATATGAGAAGTTTTATGCAAACCCCATGCCCAGATCATACCCCAAATCAATTACAGAAGAATATCTAGGAGTGGCAACTACACAGCCTTACTTTTCAAAGCTTATTAGGTGATTCCAGTGTGCAGTGAAGGTTGAGAACCAGTGACCTAGGGATTAATGGCTTTCAAACTCTTTTGATTTCTGCCCACAGTAAAAAATACATGGCCCATACCCATACACATACATACGAGACAGAAAAAAACATTTCATAAAATAATACTTAAGTCTTACTATCAGCTATACATTCTGATGTTTTCCATTTCACTTACTTTTATTTAAAACAATGCTGGATGTGCCCAACTTCACCTATTAATGAATCATAATCCATGAGGGGGTCATGATCCACAGTTTGAAAAACACTATCCAGAACAGAGTTAAATAAAATAAGTATTATCTTTTAAATAAAAAGGTATTTCAAAAATTCCCCAAGAGAATACGTGTACCTGAGAAAAAGTTCATACTTATAGACGCTCATTTTGGAAATCTTTATTATACTCCAAATGTTTCATTTTACAAAACAAGAAAGGTCAAACTCATGCATACATTCCCTCTCATGTGCACATATGCCTCTGTTTGTTATCGTTTGCCCAATAACCATTATTGTACATCTATATTATCATGCAGCATTTCATCTATTTGAAACATCCTTAAATGATTACGTTTTGGACCTCCAAACTTACAGCTCTTAGATCTTAATTATGTTGTTTCAATGTGTTGCTTGAAGGTGCTGATCTTAATTTTTCCTTTGTCCATACAATGTAGGTGTCACAGAGTATGGAGCATGAAGCAGGCATTTGCATTAATGCTTGTTGACTGAGTTTTAGCATTCTGGCATGTACTTTCAATTTGGATTTAAGAAAATGGTACACTAGGGAGGCCTATAAACACAGCTGGCCTTACGGAGAAGGGGACTTGCCATCACTAGCAGTCTCTCAAATTACTATGCTTCTAACATTAGACTAGTTTTAAGTATCCAGCACTCTTACTACATGGGAAAAATTAATTCAATGTTATTGCCAGCTTCTAATTTTCATTCATGTTGCTGCAGTTGCATCCTTAAGTGCTTAAGACAACTTTTTTTTGAGTACCAGTGGGAAAAAACCCACCAAGCAAAATGCTATCAGTATTTCCAAAGGGGTTTTGATTTAAAAAAAAAAAAAAAAATAGAAAAACTAGCCAAACCCAAACCAATTTAAAGAAGAGATGTTAAACTGAGCTTATAGTTGACATATATGACATGTTATAAAACCTTTTATATAGAAGCTTTATACAAGAAAAATATAACTACATATTAAAAAGAGACGCACACAGACTGAGCCTGCCCTTCAACTGGGGTGAAGCAGCTGGAATGACTTGGGGAGCTGTCTCAACCTTGCTGTATTGGTCTCACAACGTGTCGACGCAAGAACCATTTCCTTAGCACAGGGCATGTTTTCACTTTGGTTATTAAACTTTAACATGGTTGTGTTCCTAAGAGAAATACATATTCATTTCAAATATATTGGTTTCTTAACAAACTAAAATTTCTCTAGGGTATATGAAAGTGTTTCTAATCTTCACAATTTTAAATTATCAAAAATTTTCATTTAATTTCTCTATGGAGGAAAACTAATGAGTGTGGGGGGGATGTCTTGATCACAACTCTTCATTCATTAAATAAATATGGAGTGAGCATCTAGTAGATGAAATGCACTATGAGAAATACTGGGTCACTATTTTCATGGGAAGCTCTAAAGCCCTTATAAAATGTTTAAAAACTAAAACCCTCAAAGTAAAAGGTTGAAGAGAACAGGCTGCCAACCAATGTTAACAACGTTAATGCATGTTAAAAGAAAACATTGTTCTATCATCCTAGTAAATTGGGAACTGTGGAGTTACAAGGAGTAAAACAGGTTTCTTTGTTGGAAGATTTCTAGAGTCTCTGTGAATATCATCTAGAAGAATTAAAGAAAGTATGTTCCATTATCTCCCAAAATTCTTTGACCAAAGTGCTTTTGTTAGTGAATATCTCAGAATTCACTAGGCCAGCTGTTAAAGACATCTGGAGTACTTTTTCTCCCTACCTTTTTCCTCTCTTTTTTCCCCTTTAAACTGATTGTATTGGGAAAAGGCATTGCCATCTATCTCTAAAGGAGAGGGAACAGAGAGTTATCCCTATCAGAGTAAGACCTTCCATAGCTAGACAGTCCAACACAACAGCCACCAGTCCTATGTTGCTAATGATCACTTGAGATGTGGGGAGTTTAAACTGAGATGGGCTGTGAGTAGAAAAAACACATCGTGTTTTGCAGAGTTCGTACAAAAAAATTATGTCAGACACCTCATTAACAGTTTTGACATTGATCACATGTCGACAGCCACTGAGCGGGTTGGATTCACTCCTCGCTTCCTTGCTCTGCTTCCTCTGCAACCATGTCTGACCAACCCGATATGGCTGGGATTGAGAAATTCGATAAGTAGAAATTGAAGAAGATAGAAATGCAAGAGAAAAACTCACTGCCATCAAAAGAAACGACTGAACAGGAGAAGCAAGCAGGCAAATCATAATGAGACACGTACTGCCAATATGCACTGTACATTCCCACAAGCATTGCCTTCTTATTTTACCTCTTTTAGCTGTTTATCTGTAAGATGCAAAGAGGTTGGATCAAGTTTAAATGATTGCGCTGCCCCCTTTTCACATCCAAGAACTACTGACAAGGAAGGCAGCGCCTGCCTTTCCCACCTGCCTGTCTGGCTGGCAGGGTAGATAAAGAGCTTGCATGTTGGTGAAAGCAGACGCTGGGTGGGAAAATCAAGCTGATCCAAGGTGTCCTGCAGGCTATATTTTGGAAATGCCATTTTTTTTTGTTGTTCAAATGATTTTAATTATTGGAATGTACAATTTTTTAAATATGCAAATAAAACGTTTTAAAATCTGAAAAAAAAATTAATTGCAGGCCAAGTACTATGTTAAATAATTTTCATGCAACTCCTTTAAGCCATCACAGCAGGCTTATGAAGTGAGTGACATTCAAGTCTCACTTTATAGAAGGAAGAGGTGATGTGATCTGCTTAGCACCACGAGCTAGCTGGTCAGTGGCAAAGGACAGATTTGTCTTCAGTTCATCAGTCACCACTGTCCTCACCTCCAACCCTATAAGAGAGTGGCTCTTGCACTACTCCCCAAGTCTGCTCTGAGCTCCCAGCCACATGTACCCCTCACTCTTTGAATGTTCATTTTACTTAGTTAATATACCTTAGTTTACATGCTTTTACGTGGCATGTACATTGCATTGTATTATCACCATTTAGATTTTGTCTGATCTACATGATTCTGGAGACCAGGATGAATTCTGCTCTTGTTTAAATCTTCATGGAAAATCGGTCAGTATTTGTTTAATGTAAAGCAAGTTACATTCTTGAATCTCCTCCTCTTGCCACCTTTTAAAAATGTAGATTTTTGCTGTTGAAATTGGAATTTGGGAAATTGGTGTGGACCACTGATGACAGGTGGCACCTCAGCGAAGGAGTGTGGCCGGGAGCCTCGTTCCCCTCTCCGACACCTTCCCAGGGCAGTTCCTCCACCTACAAAGAATAGTTTCTCTTTCAGCTCATACTTCCCAAGTGATCCTGTTCACTGCTATGGCCTTTCCCCTAGAGGAGATCTTGCCCCCCATCCATCACACTCACAGAAAACTGCCTGTAAAGAATCTGGATGGGGGACGGAGGGAGGGAAGGAGATAACAGATAGAATTAAGACAGCGATGGCAGGTAATCCCAAACATAAATATTTATGGTAAGTTTAGAAGACTCTGCATCCCTTATCTATTTGTTGGATGAAATGAGCATAGTAAAACCAGAATAACTAACAATCCCCAAGCTGTACTGATCAGTCATTCCAAATGCTGATTTTGCAAGAAAATAGTAATACTTCCCAATAAAACATCTCCTATTATCAGTTCTAGGGACATTTACTTTGAGGAATATTTTTTTGTGTGTAATAGTAATTACAGTACCTATAAAAAATGACTTAAATTTGTTATTTTTTTTATTCCCTTTCCAAAACTTTGTGTAATGGAGAGGCTTTAGATTGATTACTTCAGATTACTTTAAAATGGAATTCTTAGTTAACTTTCCTCAACTAATATCAATTTTTCCCTCATAAGTCATGTTTCCATGACTTTATGACATTTTTCTCACTTCTTTGTAATATTATTATCTGAGACAAGGAGCATACTTCCTTTTACTCTGGTATTTTTTCTTTCAAAGGACAAGGTAAGACTTGTCGATCTTCAGCAATCTAAACCTTAGCACTGTATCTCCAAATTAGATTCTCTGACTTTTGCTTAAATGTGTAAGATTAAATAAGATCCCTGATATTGTATTGAGTCATATCCTCTAATGTCATTTTTCTCACTATTTTGGATATATCTTCCTATCTTCAGAAATGATTGATATCTCCAGGAATACAGATATATCTAACCATTTCTATTTTGCCAGTTAAAGAAAGTGCAAGTCACTCATTTGTTTATTTATTTTAACAACTATTTGTTGGATTTTGTTCAAGGTTTAAGTTGAACATTGTCGGAACACAAATAGTATTGTTTTTAGATGTGGGATTCTAAAAAGGATGCAGAATATAAATGCACTTTCAACTGGGGGAGCATCGGGAAAGGTATTTTAGTTTGGGGAGAACAACTTGGGCAAAAACAGGTGCACTGAAGTGAAAGCATTAGGATATTGGTTGGCCCTGGGGGACTGGGAAATAGAGTAGAAATGTAGGCCAGGTAAGGGCACCAACCAAGGGGAGGGCATCCATTGTACAATGTGAACCCATCAGAGCCAATGAAGTCTCTGGGTGGAATGTAGGAAGTAGAAGGGCCACTTGCAGCAGATAATGAAGTTCTCAATTAGGAAACTATGGACTTGAACTAGGAAAGAAGCTGCCAGACATAAGAGCTATTACAGAGAGACAGCACCAGATTGTGCTACACACGAGGAAGCATTATATAAGACCATGTATGGCCATGGAGAGGATAAGGAAGTTGGGAAAAGACACTGCTATGGGTGGGTGGATGATTATTATATTTTTAGATGAGTTGAGTCTAATCTGAAAAAGTCTAACACTGGTTGAAATAGTAACAGGAAGAGATAATTCTGTATCAGAATAAAAAGTTACCTCCCCTAAAACCCACATAAATAAATAGAGAATGAAGAAAGAGTGGTGATGAATAAGGCCAGTTGCTTGTGTGGGAAACAGGAACCTGACCTGATGGGCTTATGAAGACTAGAGTAGAGGCATTGCTGCTGTGAGTAGGTGTATGATTATTTCATTTTTGGATAAAGTGAGTCTGAGGTTCCGGGGGATATCCATATTGAGAAATCCAAGAGTCAGTTGAAATACTAACAGGGACAAATGGGTAACTACATATCTAGACAACATCTACAGTGAAGGAAGTGATGGTCCATAAAAGCCAAATGACCCTGAACTCTACTTTTTAATTCTGGGTGGCACACTTTAACAGGAACATAATAAAATTGGAGTCTGTCCTGAAGTGGACAGAAATTGAATATGGGACCATAGTTTGGGAAAATGTTTGAAGGAGTCTTGAATGCTTAACTTGGAGTGGAGAAAAAGCAGGGAAGTCCCCTTGTCACATCAAAGGGGAATCAGACTTGATCAATAACATATATGAGGAAAATAAATAAACCAAAGGATGGAAATGAGAGGAAAGCAAATTGCAAGTCAAGGTAAAGACTCTCTAGCTAGCACTGTGGTACGGGGGCATTTTCCTCATCAAAAAAATTAAAGCACAGAGTGGACAACAATTCTGGAGGGTGCTTATAGAGGGGACTGAAGCATACGACAGAGGACTAGATAACAGATGACCCTGACAGTCTGATGACCCTATAGGAAGAGTCAGATTGGAGCAACAGATTTAAGTGTTCTCTATAGAAAAAAACAGACAGCTGAGGCCACAAGTCAGTGAAATGCCCGAGAAATGGATTGTAGTGAAAGAAAATAAGTGAACTGCAGAAAGAATCTTGTACAAAATGAGAGAAAAGAAGCCAGTGGAAATAAAGAAGTCATAAAGAAATAAGAAGAAAATTAAAAGATTGCCACAAACAAAAGGAAGGAGAAATCTTACTGAAGTATTGCTTACATACAGCAAAGTACACAAATCTTAAGGTTTCAGACTGATGATTTTTTTATACCACCCAAGAAGGTTCTTTCATGCCTTCTCCTATTCAGTAATCTCAAAGGATAATCACTGTTTTGACTTGTGCCATATAAATAGGATTTGCCTGTTTTTGAACTTCGTAAAAACGGAATCATGAAATATGAACTACTTCGTGTCTGATTTCTTTAAGTCAATGTTGTCTGTGAGATTCATTCATGTTGTTGTGTGCGTCAGTAGGTCATTGTTTTTCATCACTATGTAGACAACGGAAGTTTCCAGTCTGGGGCTATTACAAATACAGTTGTTACAAACATTCTTGCACTGTGGATATAAGTACTCATTTCTGTTAAGTGTACTTCACAGTATAATCTGTGTCATACGGTCAATGTATATTAGGCTTTAGTAAATGCAGCCAAACTTTTTTTTTTTTTAATATTGTACAAATGGATAGGAGAGTTCCAGTTGCTCCACTAATAATTTATGTTGTTGGTCATTTTAATTTAAGACATTTTGGTGGATGTGCAATAATATATTATTGTGGTATTAATCTGCATTTTTTGAGTGAGAATATCATTTAGTTAAGATGAGACCATCCCTGGCTGAACCTCATTTTTTCATGTATTTCTTGAGTATTTTTATATCTTCCTTTATAAACTTTTGTCATCTTTTGCTCGTTTTTAAATTGGATTGCCTAACAGTCTCTGTCTCTGTCTCTGTCTCTGTCTCTGTCTGTCTCTCTCTCTCTCTCCCTCGCCCTCCTCACCCACCCCCTCACATTCCTGGATGTCAGTCCTTAGCTGAATGCATGTATTACAAATACTTTTTCAAAATTTGTGGCTTGTTTATTACAATGACTTTAACAAAATCCAATAAGTTTCAAATGTACAATTCAATAGTAAGTCATATATACATATATTGCATTGTGCATTCACCACCCATAGTTAGATTTCATTCTGTCACCACATATTTGACCCCTGTTATCCCATCTACCCCCCCTTACCCCCACCTTCTGGTTACAACTAGTCTACTGTCCATGTCCATGAGTCTTTGTTTGTCATGTTTGTTTATTACTTTTAGATTTATATCCTACGTATAAGTGATATCATGTGTTTTTCAACTTTTTTTTCTGGCTTATTTTGCTTAGCATGATTATTTCAAGGTCCATTCATGCTGTTTGAAATGGCAGTATTTCATCTCTTCTTATAACTGAGTAATATTCCATTGCATATATGTACCACAGTTTCTTTATCTAATCATCTATTGTAGGACACTTCGGTTGCTTCCACATCCTGGCTACCATGAATAACGTTGCTATGAACATCAGTGTGTATATATCTTTTCGGGTAAGTGTTTCAAGTCTTTAGGGGTAAATATCCAGTAGAGGGATTGCTGGATAATACGGTAGAGCAATTCTCAGTTTTTTGGGAAACCTCCATACTGTTTTCCATAGTGATTATAGCAATTTGCAGTCCCACTGGTAGTATGTGACGGTTCCCTTTTTCTCCACATCCTCTCCAACACTTGTTATTACTTGTCCTGTTGATAAGTCATTCTAACAGGTGTGAGATGGTGTCTCACTGTGGTTCTGATTTGCATTTCCCTAATAGCTAATGCAGTTGAGCATCCTTTCATGTTTCTCGATCATCTGTATGTCTTCTTGGGAGAAGTGTCTGTTCAGGTCCTCTGCGCATTTTTTTAATTGGATTGTTTCTTTGTTGTTGTTGTGTTCTTATTGAGTTGTATGAATTCTTTGTATATTTTGGTTATTCGGCCCTTATCGGAGGCATTGATCTTTTCCCATTTGGATGGCTGTCTCTTCAGCTTGTTGACGGTTTCTTTTGCTGTGCAGAAGCTTTTTAGTTTGATGTAGTCTCATTCATTTTTGCTTTTACTTCCCTTGCCTTTGAGGTCAAATTCATAAAATCCTCTTTAAGTCCAAGGTCCATGAGTTTAGTTCTCATGTTTTCTTAATATAATTTAATATTTCAGGTCTTTTATTCGGGTCCTTAATCAATTTTGAATTAATTTTGGTGTGTGCTGACAGACAACAATCTAGTTTCATTGCAGTTTTCAAACACCATTTACTGAAGAGTCTTTCCTTTCTTCTTTGTATGTTTTTTGGCTTTGTCAAAAATTATTCGCCCACATTAACAGGTGTTTATTTCTAGACTCTCAATTCCGTTCCACTGGCCTGGGCATCTGTTTCTGCCAATACCATGCAGTTTTGATTATTTTCACATTGTAGTATAGTTTGAAGTCGGGCAGATTGATGCTTCCAGTCCCATTCTTTTTACTTAGGATGGCTTTGGCGATTCAGGGTCTTTTGTGCTTTCATATCAATCTGATAATTTTTTGCTGTACTTCTTTAAAAAGTGCTGATGGGATTTTGATGAGGATTGATTAAATATGTATAATGCTTTAGGTACTTAAGGCCATTTTAACTATGACTCATCCAATCCAAGAACACAAAATATCTTTCCATTTCTTTCTGTCTTCTTCAATTTCTTTTAATAGGGTCTTATACTTTTCATTACATAGGTACTTCACATATTTCATTAGGTTTGTTACTAGGTATTTATTGTGTTTGTTGCAATTGCAAAAGAAATTTTTTTTTCTTTTTCTGACAATTCATTATTAGAATATAGGAGTGCTATGGATTTTTGAACACTGATTTATTTTGTATCCAGAAACTATTGTATTTTCTTGTTTCTAGTAGTGTTCTTGTGGAGTCCTTAGGGTTTTCTACATAGAGAATTATGTCATCTGCCAATAGTGACAGTTTGACTTCATTTCCTATTTAGATTTCTTTTAAATCATTCTCTTGCCTGATTGCACTCGCGAGGACCTCCAATGTTATATTGAATAAGAGTGGCAGTAGTGGACAGCCTTGCCTTGTTCCTGATCTTAGAGGGAAGGTTTTTAGTTTTTCACCATTAAGTATATATAATGTTGCCTGAGGGTTTGTCATATATGGCCTTTATTATGTTAAGGTACTTTCCTTCTATACTGATTTTGTTAAGTGTTTTGATCATGAATGGATGCTGTATTTTATCCAAGGCTTTTCCCACATCTCTTGATAATGATCATATGATTCTTATTTTTCAATTTGTTTATGTGGTGTATCACATTAATCAATTTGCGTATGTATGTTGAACCATCCCTGTGCCCCTGGAATGAAGCCCACTTGATCGTGGTGTATAACTGTTTTAAGATGTTGCTGTATTCGATTCACTAGTATCTTACTTAGGATTTTTGCATCTGTGTTCATGAGAGATATTGGTCTGTAACTTTCTTTTTGTGTATTATTTTTACCAGGTTTTTGTATCAGGGTCATAATGGCCTCATAAAATGAGTTGGGAAGTATTGCCTCTTCTTTGATTTTTTTTGGAAGAGTTCGACGAGAACAGGTGCTAATCTTATTTAATGTTTGGTAGAATTTACTGGCGAAGCCATCTGGTCCTGGACTTTCACTTTTTGGTAGGTTTTGGATGATTGTTTCAATTTCCATACTGCTGATTAGTCTATTTAGATTTTCCAGTTCCTTTTGATTCTGTCTCAGAAGGCTGTATATTTCTAAGTATTTGTCTACTTCTTCTAGGTTGTCAAATATGATGTTATGTACTTTTTTTATAGTATTCTTGTATGATCCTTTCTGTGGTGCCTGTCATAATTTCTCCTCTTTCATCCCTGATATTATTTGTGTCCTTTCTCTTTTTTCTTTAGTGAGTCTAGCCAGGGAGTTGTCAATTTCATTAAACATCTCAAAGAACTGACTCTTTGTTGCATTAACTTTTTCTATTTCTTTTTTTTGTCTGTTTGTTTGTTTTCAATTTCATTTAATTCTGTTCTAATTTTGATTCTTTCCTTCTGGTGATTTTAGGCTTCATTTGTTCTTCCTTTTCTAGTTTTTTAAAATGAAGCATTAAGTTATTTGGGCTCATTCTTATTATTTTTTTTTTTTGAGATAGGCCTGTAATGATATGAACTTTCCTCTTATTACCACTTTCCCAAGTTTTAATATGTTGTACCACCATTATCATTATCATTCATTTCTATAAATCTCTTGATCTTTCTTTTTATTTCTTCTCTGACCCAGTCATCCTTCAGTAACATGTTAGTTAATTACCACGTATTTGAGGTTCTTCCCACTTTAATTTTACAGTTGATCTCCAGCCTCAAATAATTATGATCAGAGAATATGGTTGGTATGATTTCAACCCTCTTACATTTGTTGAGGCTAGTTTTGTGTCCCAGCATATGGTCAATCCTTGAGAATATTCCATGTGCACTAGAGAAGAATGTATAAGCAGGTGTTTTGGAATGAAAGGCTCTCTAAATGTCAATTACGTCCAGTTGGTCTAATGTGTCATTTAAGGATGTTATTTCCTCATTGATTTTCTGTTTGGATGATCTGTGCCTATCTGACAGTGGGGTATTTAGGTGCCCTACTATAATACCGTTTTGGTCTGTTTCTCCCATAAGTTCTGTTAGTAAATGCTTTATATATTTTGGGGGCCCTTGATTGGGAGCAACGATATTAATAAGTGTTATGTCTTCTTGATGCATGATCCCTTTATCATTATGAAGTGTCTCTCGGTATCTTTCTTTACCTTTTTCATTTCGAAGTCTATTTTGTCCGATATTAGAACTGCTACTCCCGCTTTTCTCTGAATGCCATTTGACTTAAAATATCATTTTCCACCTTTTACTTTGAGTTTATAATTGTCTTTGGAACTGAGATGCATCTCCTGGAGGCAGCACATGGTTGGGTTTTGTTTTTTGATAAGATCTACAACTTTGTGCCTTTTTATTGGTGAATTCAGTTCATTTACAGTTAGGGTGATTATTGAAATATGAGGTTATCCTATAGCCATTTTATATTTGTTTTCTGGTATCTCAGTGTTTCCATTGTTTCCCTTTCCTTGCATTTCTGTCTGTTATTTTATTTTGGTTGGATTTTGTGGATTTTCCCTCTGGTCCTTCTTGTTTTATGTTATGCACTTCAGTTCTGGATCTTTGGCATGTGGTAACCATTAAAATTATGTAAAGGATAGTTATATATATATGTATACACACACACACACACACAGAGTTGTCCATTTTCTTCTGCATGTGCCTTATCTCCACTCCCCTTTGTGAATTTGGATCTTTGATTCCTCCCCTTTTCTGTTACTGTTGTCTCAAATTTTTCCTACGTAGGGTGAATGTTCGTTTCTATCTCGCAATAGCAATTCTCTTATTGTTTAAGCTTATAAGGCCCTGTTCTTAGTAAGGGTTGCACTCCTCTGCTTCTATCTGCCTACTAGTCACCTTACTCATAGGTTATTTTCTTGTCATTTTGTTTTAGGTGAGCTGACCCCTTTCAGTATTTCCTGTTATGCAGCACTCATAATGGAGAATTCCCTCAACTTTTTTTAAGTCTAGAAAGGTCTTTATTTCTCCTTCGAATCAAAAAGAGTGCTTTGCTGGATACATTTTGGCTGGTAATTCCTTTCATTTAATAGTTTGAATATTTGCTTCTACTCCTTTCTAGCTTGTAAGGTTTGTGCTGAGAAGTCTGATGATAGTCTAATAGGTTTTCCTTTATAGATTACTATCTTCTTTTCCCTGGCTGCCTTGAGAATTCTTTCTTTGCCATTAATTGTTGATAATTTTAATATAATGTCTCTTGGAGAAGGACTTTTTGGGTTGAGATAATTGGGTGTTCTGTTAGCATCTTGGATTTGAATGTCCAGTTCATTTGGGAAACTCTCATCAACTATTTGTCTGAATATGTTCTCTGACCCCTCCTCTTTTTCTTCTCCTTCTGGAATACCCATTATTCTTATGTCACCTTTCCTGATGGTGTCAACAACTAATTCTTGTATTTCTCTTTCATGTTTCAGTCTATTCTTCCTTCTGAATTATTTCTAGATTTCTGTCTTTGATATCACTGATTCTTTACTTCATTTAGTCAATTCTATTTCTTTTCTTTTTTTTTTTTTTTTTTAGTTGAGGCAACCCTTGGTTGACCTCACAGATTGCAAGGACCTTGTCAGCTTACAATCCCTTATCTTTATTTTTTATACCCACAGCACCTGGTCTTCATAGGTGGTCTCCTATCTAAGTACTAACCAGACCAGACCCTGCTTAGCTTCTGAGATCAGACGGGATCGGGCTTGTTCAGGGTAGCATGGCCATAGACTTAGTCAATTCTATTTCTTAAGCTCGCTATTTCACTCTCCATCTCTTTTAGTATGTTCTTCATCTCCAGAAGTTCCATTTGGTTCTTTTTAAGGGTTTCAATCTCCTTCCTAAAAAACTCATTCTGCTGGTCAATTTTTTCTCAATTTCTGGAATTGTTGATGTAAGTTATTTTGCATCTCACTGAGATTTTTCAGAAGTACAATCTTGAATTCTCTGTCATTTCTGTCTTTAAGTTTATTTTCTGGAGATTTTTCTCTTTCTTTCTAAGCTGCCTTGTTGCCTTGGTTGTTCATGGTGTTTGATGGACTATTTCTCTACCTGGGCACTAATGGAAGTATATTCTTCTTCCTGTTTTCAGAAAGACTTATCATATATGTTTATTAGTCTGCTGCTAAGGTGTTTTTTCTTTTAATTTCCAGTAAGCAGCATCCATGTCTCTTGGATCTCTGCTTTGAGACTTATAATGCCTTTTCTTTTTCTGATAAACCTTCAAATCGAAATCACCAACCTCGGTCCCAGCCTGTCAGTGGTACTGATACTAGATTTTGTCTTCGCAGCATTTGCTCAAATTCCCCTTGGGCTCACCGTTGCTAGTCTGGGAGGATATGGGGTGAAGGCATGGTGCGTTCTGGTTGGTGGGTGGGGTTGCTGCTAGTCTCCATATCTCAGCCTCAAGCTTTGCAACCGCAGCTGGCTAAGACCCAGTGTTGCCCCTCTGTACTTAGTTCCTGCTCCACTTTCTGCCCTGACCCCTGAGCTCTCCTGTATGGAACTCACAGATCCCTCAGGCAGGGCTGTTCAGGGAACCAGCCACCATTTCTCCACTCCCCCTCCTCCTGCAGGGAGCTCCAGCTGTGAGAGGCAGCTTCTTTGTTCCTCCCAATCTACCCCCAGACTCCCACGGTTCTGACCTCTGGAAGCTCTGATACACAGATCCTTCATTCAGACGTGTTTGTGTGCAGGTTGGGTGTTGTTGAGTTTTAGAGGTTGAGCTTATTGTATTTCAAAGGGAGAGATCTGGGGACATCTCTCACTCTGCATGCTTCTGCCGTCACCTTACGGGTGTCTTTTGATGAACGAAAGTTCTTAATTTTAATGAAGCCTAATTTGTGAATCTTTTACTTTTCTTATCAATGTTTTTAAAGCTCTTTACCCAGTACCAGGTCATAAACATATTTTCTTATATTTTCTTCCATAATGTTGATAGTTCTAATTTTAATATTTAAGTCTATAATCCATCTGGAAACAATTTTTGTGTATGGCATAGGGGTCAAGCTTTATTCTACTCATTAATACAAAACTGACTTGGCATCATCTGTGGAAAAGACTCTCCTCTCCCCACTTAATTGCAGTGTAGCCTTTCTTATAAGTCAAGTGACTGAAAATCTATAGGTATGTCTCTAGACTCTCATTTCTGCTCTATTGATCCAGTAGTCTATCCTTGTTTTAATACCACAATCTCAATTATTTAGCTTGATTGCAAGTCTGAAAACTGGTGAAAGCACTCAGTATTTCACTGTTAAATATGGCTCAGACTTAACATTTATCAGATTAAGGTAGTTACCTTTTAATCCTGGTTTGCTGAGAGCAAACTAGATCTTTTTAATTTAAATGTTAAATTCTACAATGGAACTTTGAAAACGTATTTGAAAATTTCTGCAAGAAATCATACACTAGAATTCTCTCCCTCTTTTTGGGAAAGACCATCACCTTAGATAGATTAAGTAGATCTGGAATTGTCCTGTCTACTGCAATGGCCAATAACATGGTAGATAGTAACCATACATTTGAATCAAGCAACTTAATCTCTGGATGGTTCTTAGTTCTTATGTTTTATCCTCTCTTGACTAGATCTGGGTCTCTGGACCTGGAGCTTGAAATCCTGAGAGCATTGAACACTTATTATGTCCTTGACATTTTATTAAGTCTTTCATATGTATTATTTCACTCAGTGCTTGTGACAATCCTTGTAACAACAGATGAGGCAAATAAGGCACAGTGAGATGAGTTTACTTGCCCATGATCACGCCACCAGTACATTGGAGAGCTAGGATCCAAACCCAGGCAGTCTGACTCCGTAACATGGCCACTATGCCATTAGGAATTAAATCTCACTCCAGCCCTCCACTTGAGGTCACTTCTCTTTAGTATGGCCTATGACACTGAATATGTTGGCTACATGTAGCCAGCATGGGAGCTACCCAACCTTGGGCTTTATCAAAAAGCCTTTAGAATGGCAGCCATGCTCTTAGTTTCTGTATTTTTTGTTTCATGTCATTCAAAGACCAAGTAAATAGTTCCCTCTAGTACTCTGTCCTATCGCTTATTTTTGCCAAAAGTAATATTCAGAACTCTGCAACTATAAAAGAGAAAATCATCTGAAAATAACTCGATTCTTTCATAAACTAAATCTAGAGAAAGATAATTCTTCTCGAGAGACATGTTCTGGTCTATTAACCTTTTCTTTAAAAATTATCTAAAATAAAACTACGACAAAAGATATTAGGCATAGTTACTACTTCTTCTCTAGAAACGGTCATTATTCCTTGAGGCTTTGTTCATTCTAGTTATCTGTTACTACATAACGAATCACCACAAGACTTAGTGGCTTAGATAAACAAGAATAATTTTATTACCTCTACAGTTTCTGAGGGTCTGGAATTCAGGAAAGGCCTGGCTCCCAAGTTCTGGCTAAAAGTCCTGAATGTGGCTAAAGGCAGATGGAAGCTACATCTGGAACAAAGGGCGATGGATGTGGGAGGCACAGCTGGCACAGCTGGAGACCGGCAGGGCATCTTTTTCTCATTTCTTATAGTTTCAGGCCCCTATGTGGTCTCTTCCTATGAGTTAGTTTTGGCTTCCTCACACCATGGTGGCCTTGGAACAGTGTAACTTAAAGACAGAAATATGAGAAATATGGCAGCTCAAGGCTCCAGCAAGAATGTTCCAGAGAGCAAAGTGAAATTCTCAGAAGTATTATATGGGCAACAAGTGACACACATATGTATCCACAACAAACGAAGGAGATTAGACTTCACCTCTTGATGAAAAGCTGGCAAGACAAGACCTGGGATGGGCAATGATGCTGTGGCCATCTTTAGAAAAACACAATCTGTCCCACAGTCTAAAGTTAGTACTACAAATGGCACATATGAGGAAGTCATTGCCATTCTCATTTTTCAAATATGTAAACCAAGGCAAAGCATTTCTGTGCTTAAGAATTCGACTTTAAAGATAAATATACATGTAAATTCCTTTGTGAACTATGGCATAATTTATTGTGGTTATTCACTGCAATTAGGAAACATTCTTAAAAGTTTATCTCTGAAAATATGCATATTACCAAGGGAGGTGAAGCTGTCTACTTAACAAGTACCACTTGAATCACCCTAGGAAAGTATCTGAGTATTTCTTAGAGTCATATTTACAAAGAAGTTGGAAAGTTAAACAAAATGTTTCTCATTGTAAGAGGCAGTACAGTTATGGTCTAGGAATGCTTGCCTTGGGCTGGAGCTCAGGAAAGAAAGAACTGTGAATGGAAAAGGGAAACACACACAGGTGCAAGGTCTTTGTCAGTCTGCCACCTATTGAGCATGGTCCCATGCACGGCATTAGCAACTGCAAACTGAATTTCCTAATTTCTTCTTCCAAGTTCACCTAACTCTCACTTCACATCTTCTGAGTTTTATCTATTTTAATTATATTTTTTAAATTTTTGATTCAGGTTTTGTACACATACACATATAGATAAATAAAAGTGCTTATCTCAGGATATTTAATTAGTTATTGTTGGAACACTGTAATGCCATTTTCTTTTGCTTTGGGGGGTGTGTGTGTGTTTAGAGGGGATGATAACATTCATCCCCTGAAACATTTTCATTCTCAAACTTTGTTTTCTCCCTCTTGCAGCTTTGTTTGCACGTTATCTGTCGCTTTCTGCTCTTTTTATAATATATATTTTTTTCTGGACCAGCAATGAGTTTGATGCAGATGAGGGACAGGGCTTGGGGTGGCTAACTAGGTTTCTTGATTCGATTGCGCCCTCTACTGTCTATATAGTGAAGTGCAGTTTCTTTATTGTATTGTGTCACTGAAGAGGGAGAAGGTGTCTTGATTTTGAGATTCTTTCTTTTCTGTGGAACTCGAAATTTTACATCTTTTGCTGTTCTTCCTCCACATCACCCAGTCTCCCAGGACCAAGTGCCCTTCCAAGGTTCCTCATCTGTCTTGAAGCCTCATCTTTCCTAAGACCATTGCCTTGGGTTCCACACAAATTTAAGCATTTCCACTCAGGATAGGACTTGTCTTTCCAGGGGTAATGTCTAGGCTGGTCACCCCAGACTCCCTGTCCTTCTCTCCACTTGTTCTGTGAGGTCTCGCAACACAGATGGGTTCCAAAGCCAGTCTGGCTGGACATGGGTGTTTATCCTGCTCCTTTTCAAATAAACTGAAGTTTGCAGAATTGTCTCCTAGTAATATTGTGGGTATCTGTTAACAATGGTTTTAATTTGCTCTATTTGTTGAAAGTTATGCAAAGAGATTTGGATCTAAGTAGCCACCAGTGTTCTACTGTGACTGATAACTCTATGTTTAAATAATAATGCCATTTACTGCAACATTTTACCCAAACCTATTTACTCTTTACAAGAATGTCTCTGTGCAGCAGTATATATAACTTTAAACATGGAACTCTTTGTAATAACTAACATGCATTCACAAAGAAAACCAATTTTTTAAAATACTGACGACTAAAGTATACCTGAAGCTAAATTTTTAAATATTATCAGCCATCACCAAAACAACCAAACCTGCCCCGACTGTCAGCAAAGGGCAGAGCACCTGACAGCATCTGCCATCTGGAATGATATCACAGGTAACAGAATTTATTGGAAAAGCGCATGTGTTCAAGTTGCCCTGAGATTACAGCACCTGTCTGAATTCAGGTGATTCACTGGGTTTGAGACAGCTCTGCAGGAGGCCCCAGGTGCCCACCCTACTCAGACACACCCAGCTTGTGAACGTTTCTCCGACATGGAAACAGGCTCCTCACAGGAGCCCAACAGGCCTGAATTGCCAGGAATGAATCCCCACCCCCACTCAGGCCCTCATCCAGGACTGCTGGGAGCTGGCACAGGAAAACCTGGCTCCCTCCCCACCCCACCCACCCCATCCCGGGGCAGGACGATTCAATCAGCAATCAGGGTTTACACTGAGGCAAGGTTAAGCTCTCGTCCATGGGGCTGATTTAATTGGTAACACACTTGAATCTCTTCCCTGATTCACCTCCTCACTCCCCTATGGTGTTTCCTGGGATCACAGACCCTATTCCCCAAAATGAATTACTTACACTTAAATCTTTGCTCAGATCCTGCTTCTGGAAGAGCCCGATCTGAGACAGCACCCAAGCTTGGGGCTTCTCCTTTAGCGTCCCAGAGCCTGCACCAGAAAGACCGCTTCAGATGGGTAACCAATCCCAACAGGGAGAGGAGAGAGGTCTTGGATGAAACGCCCACGGGTCCAGGAAGGCTCATGAAGAGGTCCTACTGGCAGTATGTGGGCCGAGTCTGCAGTTTTCTCCGTTCCCAGGGCCACTGGTGTGGCCATGGCCAAGAATTTAAAAGGGGCAGTGGTGAGGAGGACCCTCTGCATTGAATGACAAAGGCCTGTGTACACAGTAACTTCTCTGTAAATATTTGTGGAATGAATGACTGAGGAGGAATTCAGTTTGAGAAAACCACATTAATGTAAACTCTCAAACAAGAAGGGTTTTTCCAGTTAACACTTTAATGTAATGGAATATTTGTTGTTTTATGATTTGATAGAGAAATAAGACCACTGGAATGAGCTGGAGTTGAATTCTTCAGAATTCCTCCCACTGCCACGGTAAGGCCTCTAGAAAACCAACAACACTGACCCCAGCAGCTTGTTCTGTGAACTCCTGGGTGAGGTTAATGTAGGGAGGAGGCCAGAGAACTGAAGTGTTAAGTCAAACTACATCCAGAGACTGCAATATTCTGATCAGGCCTGCAGCCAGGCCAAGAGGCCATCTGCAGAACAAAGGAAGATTTCTGCGGGATTGCTAACAACCCATTTTCCGCATCTGTGAAGGGGAAACATGAAAAACAGAGTCTTTAAGTGGCGCTCTACACAAAATAAAATCATTCATTCCCTATGGCTAAAACCGTGGGGGACCTATAGACTAACTGCTGGGAACTGCCAGCAATCCTTTCAAGATAAATATTCTTAACTTTTCACACTACATACTCTTCCCCTTTCCTCACTGTATGTCCATATCAAAGGAAATGAGTAAACAAAGTCTTTAAATTGTAACTCACAGGAACTAAAGAATGATAAATAAACTGGTGCTAGCTCGTGCTCTCTCTCTCTCTCTCTCTCTCTCTCTCTCTCTCTCCACCACTACTACCACCACCGGGACTTTTTTACTATCTAAGGTTTTTGTCTTTGCGTTCTCTATTCTTCGCTTTTCCCCTTTAACAAACTTTCCTTCTGACCCAAACTTTGGTGTGTGTTGAATTTTTTCTACACTCTCCACCAAAGGACCTGCTTCTCTCAGTGCGGAGCTTGGTCTTCCCCAACTCGGGGAAATTTGCCCCATCCTGCATCATCTTCGCATGCTGAGGGAGCAGTCATGTGTGGAAAGGTGGAAATGGTTTATGTCACCCTTCTCTCACGTTGCCACGAAGCTAGCTGCACTCCAGGCCTCCCTCCAGTAAAGACGAGAGCTGCCATCCCAGCATCCAGACCTGCAGTGGATCTTACTAAACACTCATTCAGTGGCTGTGAAACAAACACGTCTGCACACCAGATAGGGAATATCCTACTGATTAAGACAAGGAAAATAAACCTGGGTTGATTTTAGCACCCAGACTTCACATGTTTTAGACGAGGCAATGCAAAGCTCACAACTACTATTAATGTAGGGAGGAGGCAAGAGAATTAAAATATTAATTAAGCTACATTCAGAGACTGCAATATGATCAGCCCTGCAGCTAGGCCAGGAGGACACCTTCAGAACAAAGGACGATTTCTACTGGAATTGCTGACAACTCACTTCCCCACTCCTGTGAAGGGGAAACAGGCACCAACAGTCATTCCTTATGGCTAAAACCATGGGGAACCTATGGATTAAAGGCTGGGAACTTCCAGCAGGCCTTTCACACTACATATTCTTAGAGCGACAAACTCTTTCCCCTCCCCCTTCCTCATTGTATGTCCGCATCATAGGAAGTGATAAACTGAATTCCCTGAACACTCGGGGTCCCTTCTCAGTGCCTTTACTCTGTCCCTCTCACTGTCCTTCTCACCCTCTGCCTCTGAAAGGAGACCACACACTGTGGAGTGTTATCCTTTTTTTAAGAAACTTTTTTTTTACTCTAACTTTGGTGTGAGTACAGGCACTCTCTGCCAAAGGACCCTCTTCTCTTGATGCAGAGCTTAGTCTCCTTCCCACTTGGGGAAATTTGCCCTGTCCTGCATCACTGTGAGCAAGGGAAACATTTAGGATGCAAGAGAAAAAGGTGAACATTTATAGAGAGAATCACTTTTTTTTTTTAATTCTTAGAGACATCAGTTAATCAAATCAACAGTTATTTTTAAACTTTGCTATTTTTCAATAATCAACATTTTTAAATACACATTTTGTGCCAGACATTGGGTTAGAACAGGCAAGCTCCATCTTCCCCCTTCCTTCAAGGAGTTTAGTGAGAAAGACAGGCCAATCTAGTGTGATCAATCCACTGAATATTTGATCAATACTTCTGTAAACATCTACTTTGTATGATGTTGGCCTATGGGTTCTCATCACATGCAAAGTCCAGATAAGGAATGGCTAACTACTGAGTCATTAAAACCTCAAGGAATTAAACAGATTTTTATAGAGGCTTACATGTAACCTTTTTTTGATGATCTGGGTCATCAACAGCCTTCGGTGCATGTTTTGGGCTTTGCATCCTTAGCTGTATGTAGCATTATAAGGGCAAGCACAGATTTAAAAAGATTGGCCAAGGCGTACCTGGAAATACCTGTCCTGGAAGAACAAAACAAAACAGCACATCGTCTTCCTCTGTTGTCATCTGCCCCTCATAAAAGCACAGTGAAGGGTATCCAGATATAAGATTTCCAAGATGATATAAAATTGCTTTTCTAAACAGATCCCCAAACCCAGCACACAAGTTTTCCCAGCCCCCATAAAGCCACCTATTTAAAGTCATGATCAGTGCTTCTCTCTCCTGGCAATAATATAATAAGCAATTTTAATATCACTACTTACAACATGGCAGCTCCTGTGGCAGAAGCCACAGCTGCTCACCAAGCATCCACAAGCACCTTTTACTTCTGACATGCATGCATTTGGGAAGGCCTATGTGATTGGGGTCTATCCAGCTAAATATGGGTGGAAAGTGATATATGCCACCCTCAGATGTGACATTTAACTATCCTATGCATCTCCAGCCCCCTTCCCCCTTCTCCAATGGCCCTGTATGTTCCAGATGGCATTCTACAAGACAGAAACAGCCTCGGTCCCTGAGTCACCACTTGAAGAAGAGCCATCCAACACTGGCTAGACATATGCCTTTATGTGTTAAACTCTTGAAAATTTGGGGTTCATTTGCTAGCCTCTCCTAACAAATGCAACCATCTGGTCAGGTTGCAGCCTCTCTTCTATTTATTTCTCTGCTACTCATATGCCTGAGGTAAAATGAACAGCCCCGCCTCCCCATTCAGGAACTCTATTATTGTCCTTACTACACATGAAAAACATGGGAACAAATGTTAAGTGTATATTACATGCCAATCAAATGTAAATATTGCACACACATAACTCTCTTAATACTCTTTTGTGGCAAGTGCGGTTCTTCTCCTGTAACGTATGAAGAAACTGAGGCTCAGAGAGGTTAATTAATTTGCCTAGATATGCACAGCTGGTAAGTAGAGGCACCACAGCTCTAGACCGCATTCTCGTAAGCCTCTCCACCCAGCCTTTGGTTTCAGCATCATCCGTCTCCCAGAACACAGCACTGAGTCATGGTGACACCCCGATTCACACTGGGTTTTCTCTGCTTAGAGAGAGACTTAGTACAGCCAGAATTCAGAGGATGGCAGGGCCTGTGACACCTCAGCAGAGAATGAAATACTGTCTTCTCCTGTGCTTGTATTTTAAACCCATAAATTCATGACGATTATGGAAAACTGTCTCCACAAACAGCCCAGGGTCATGACTGCTTCCATGCCATTTTAACTTTCCTTTTAACAGAATTCTAGGCATATACAGCCTTAAAATTACATAGCTATCTGCATGATAGATAAAATTTCTCAAGAAATATCATCCTCATTAACAATTCATGCTTTGAATCACATTACACTCAGGCTCAAGAATTCAATGAGCTCTGATGTCCTGTATTATTATCTTTGTATTTTTCTGAATTGTGTACTAGTAGATTACATCTTTATACTAAAAAATAAAAGCTATTATCTATTAACGAGGTGTTAGAAGGGAGGAATGTGACTCACCTAGTACAGAAGCCATCACGCTGCTTCTTTAGGGCACTCTGACTTCCGGAATTGGGCTGGCCTTACTCTGCTTGGGCAGACCTAAGATTTGGTGTATTCTTTCCTGAGAGACACGAAATACACTGGTACCAGTAAAAACCAAATCAGTCGCATTCACTTAGACTCTGTAAGCAGTAGTTGCAATGCTTTTGAAAGTGCAGTGTGGCTTTACTATCTCACCAGCAAGTCTTATTTTAGAAAATCTCTAAGTGTTCAAGTATGCAAAAATACTCATATTTCTAATGTTTGGATTTGGGGACACTTATCTGAAGCTCTCTGCTTGGCTACAGTTTGACAAGCATGGCCAAGACAAATCTGTTTTTCATCCAGGGAGGCAACATGGGTTCCGGAATTTGGAGTCACATTCGTTATTCAAACTCCAGCTTCCACACCCTTTCCCAGTTTTGCGGTGATCCAAGATGGATAGATCCTCTGAAACAGTCTCATTAGTGCCCTCCCTGGGTCAGCTGCTTAGTCCTATTTCCTCTTTTAAGTTACTTTTAATTTTCTTACATATATATCTCCCTTCTGACTTTGTAGTGTTCCCCAAGTCAATCTCTGTGTCAAGATCCATACTCTCCACTGCTTGTCTCTAGCTGTGAGGAAAGAAAAAGGGGAAGCCATGGAATCAGAAAAGTTGGGAAGTGTGGGACACAATCCCAGACACTAACAAGGCAACTCCTTCAGCTTGTCTGGGCCTCAGAGTACTTCCTCGCACACCTCTGAGGTCCCAGAAGTTCCCCAGCTCTCTGAATAGATGCCCTTCCTTCAAATGTCCCCAGTGCAAACACTCCATTGCTTGGTGTGACCCAAGCACTGGCAGCCGGAGATGGGTAATTCCTCGGTCCCTGGTTCCCAAGAGGTACAGGGGTTCTCCCTCCCCCGTGTCTGCCCTGAGCTAAGAATCAGAGATGTGGCTTCAGGCCTGTGTTTGGGATGTGTCATGAAAAGTCTGCTCTGGGCTTTATGATCTGCCACTCCTGGTTTAAAATCTGGGTTCTGACACGACTTCCTAACTTTGTGACTTGGGGCAAGTTCACTTAACTTCTCAGAGCCTTTGTTCACCCATCTGTAAAATGGGGATCAAGGCACTTAGTTCACAAAACTGTGTGAAGTACAGCACAGTGGGAACTATTTTTCTTTTAATCGCAGAATTTTTATTTTATTTCCATCAAAAAAGCTCTATTCAACTCAATTTGACTTTTTAAAAGTTAATCATATATCACTATTGGGCATACAAAGAAAACTACGAGCAAAATTAATTGTTTAAGTTCTCTAAAACATCTTCGCATTCAGAGTCCAACTCTTCTGGATCACTTTTCTACTCAGAATGATAGTTTATGGCCATGTTTTTCCCATATAACATCGTCCTCTGTGTCATCAAGAGCACAGAGAGCAGAGATGTTGATTTTTTTCTTAAATTTTAGTTATTTAATTTGAAAATTTTAAATTAGAACAGCTAACAACTAGGGACAACAAAACCCCAAAAATCCAAATGGCTAAAGATAACTCAATTATAAAAGTACAAAATCACATATCTAAGAAAACTAAACACAAATACTAAATGTCTTTCCTTGTAGATAAGACTGTTTACTCCCCAAAAAGAAAAAAGAAAAAAGCAACCAATGATTAGAGATTAAAATCAAACATAACTGTTATTCACCCAGCAACATCTAAGTAAATGACCTGAAGAACACAATGCTAGACAAAGCCCTAAAATGTTAAGTGTGAGATTTACAAGAACTTGGGTACATAATTTATCTTTCTAGGGCTCAGTTTCTCCCGCTGTAAAATTAGATAGTAGGATGCTTACTTTAGTCATTGTTATTTAAAGGTCTCTGTCTGTATAAATGCTCATGCAACTTTAATTCACCCTTTTGTTTGAACACTGAAAGCCACACCTTTTTTATAATGCCTGGCAGTGACGCATGTTCATGTAGACATTTTACAAATTTATAAATGTCTAGGGGCAATACCCTTTGCATTTCTAAAGTCATCTCTTCTATATCAGGAGACTATTTGTCATTCCCAAACAAATGAAAATATATTCAGGTAGATCCCAAAAAGGGACATGATTTTTCCCCACTGAAAATAAAGCTTGTAGCATTATTTGCCTAAAAATTTCATTAGATTTAGATGAAAATCACACCCTGTGAGGCTGGACTGTAGTATGTGTTGATTGTAATCATAGGTCCCAAGCCTCCCAACATTAAATTCTGTTGTCTGTTTCTAAAAGAGTGAAATTTGACTTTAAAAGAAGCAAAGTGAAAACCCAGGGATGTCACAAAGCAAAGCTTCACTCCACCCTCGGTAATAAAACACTTTTGTTTGTTTTATCACAGCATTTTTGAATTCATGCGAAATGAAAACTGCACCAGAGAAATAAAAGATTTCATGTGAATAGGAAATCCTTCTTATGAAAAACAAGGTCGATTCTCAGCTGGAAACTTCTATAAAGTTAGGGAAAATACTGGCAAATAGTTCTACTGTGAGTAAAGAAGGCCCCAGTTTACTTTAGAGTTTAGTTTTAAAAGGTCATTTCCTGGAACCTCAAGGCTACGTGGGGGTCAGATCAAATCAACAATTTATAAAAGCCTGTTTAATCCCTGTGGTGCAGTTTTATGGCAAATGAAATTTTAAACTCCTTGTGTTGAGGGGAAAATGTGTGAAGAACGCAGACTAAGGTTCCGAAATGCCTTTCTCCTTGGTGAGGCTGGGGCTGCCCCAACCCTGGGCTTCCACTATGTGGGACACCTGCCCCCTTCTTCAGCACCTGCGACAAAGACCCCAGGAGGACAGATGAGCAATGAGCCACATAGGCAGAAGGGACTCAGTCGGGTGGGGACAAGGAGGGGGTCCCTCGGGCTTAGAGTAGGAATCATGTGCACCAGGCCAAGAATGGTTAGCGTAAGCCCCACTCCCTGGGGGATGTCTCAGTCACAGGCTTACCCTGTGGTTCCCCTAATGCAGCCCCAGGCCCTGGAAAGGAAAATTAAATTATCTCTGTTCACCGATGATACGATCCTATATATTAGATAACCCTACAGACTCCACCAACAACTTAGAAGAATTCAGCAAAGTTTCAGGATACAAATCAACATATAATAATCAGTTGCATTTCTGTACATTTATAATGAACAATATGAAAAGGAAATTAAGAAAACAATTCCAATTATGATCGCATCAAAAAGAAAATACTTAGGAATAAACTTCACCAAGAAATCAAAAGATGTGTATAATGAAAACTACAAAACATTGCTGAAATAAATTAAAGACACAAATAAATGGAAAGATGTCTAGCATTCATGGACTGGAAGACAATACTATTAAGATGTCAGCACTACCCAAAGTGATCTACAGATTTAATGCAATTCCTATCAAAATACTAATGGTGGTTTGCTTTTTTTCAGAAATAATAAAAAAAAAAAATCCATCCTAAAATTCATATGCAATCTCAAGGGACCCCGAGTAGCCAAAATAATCTTAAGAAAAATACAAAGCCAGAGGACTCACACTTCTTAATTTCAAAAGTTAACTCCAAAACCACAGTGATCAAAACACTGTGGTACTGGCATAAAAACAGACATTAAGACCAACGGAACAGATGAGAAAGACCAGAAATAAACCCATGTGTATATAGTAAAAGGACTTTCAACAAAGGTGCCAAGACCATTCAACGAGGAAAGGACAGTTTTTTCAACAAATGGTGCTAGGAAAACTGAATATCCACATGCAAAAGAATGAAGTTGGTCCCTTACCTTATACCATACATAACTCAAAATGGATTATGTAAAAACTAAAACTATGAAACTCTTAGAAGAAAATATAAAAGAAAAGCTTTAAGACACTGGATATAGCAATGATTTCTTGGATATGACACGAAAGCACAGCCAACAAAACAAAAAATTAAGTTAGGCTACATCAATATTAAAAACATGTGTACCTAAAGGACACAGTTATATGTCAGATATACTTACAAATCATATACCTAATAAGAGTTTAATATCGGGAACATATAACCTCTACAACTCAACAACAAACACAAACAACTGGATTAAAAAATGAGCAACAGACTTGAATAAATCTTGAGAATGCCTTCCAAAGAAGATATACAAATGGCTAACAAGCTAATAAAAAGGTGCTCAGCATAATTAATCATTAGGGAAAGGCAAATCAAAACCACGAGGTACTATGTCACACTCTTTAGCAAGGCAGCTATACCACCAAAAGCTATGTTACACCCATTAGTATGGCCACTATTAAAAAACCAGAATAACAAGTGCTAGGATGTGGAGAAATTGGAACCCTTGTGATGTGCTTCTGGGAATGTAAAATGGTACAGCTGATGTGAAAAACAGTATGTCATTTTTTCAAAAATTAAAAATAGGATTACTATATGATCTAGCAATTCCGCTTCTGGGTATAGACCCCAAAGAATTGAAAACCAGGTCTCAAAGTAGTATTTGAACACTCATGTTCTTAGCAGCATTATTTAAAATAGTCAAAACGTGGAAGCAGCCCAAGTGTCCAGTGATAGATGAACAGATAAATAAAATGTGGTATTACATACAATGTGATATTATTCAGCCTTAAAAATAAAGGAAATTCTGACATATTACAACATGATTGAACCTCGAGAACATAAAACTGAGTAAAATAGGTCAGCATTTCATTTTATAAAAATATAGTACTTACGCTGTATGAAACAAGCCAGTAAACAAGACAAATACTATACAATTCCATGGACGTGAGGTAACTAGAGTAGTCATATTCAGAGACAGAAAGTGGAATAGTGGTTTCCAGAAGCTCGATGGAGAAGGATGAAGAGTTCAAGTTTACTGGATACAGAGTTTCAGTTTGGGAAGATGAGAGTTGCCTGAATGGAAGGTGGCGATGGTTGCACAGCAGTATGAAAGCACTTACCACCACTGAACTGTACACTTAAAAGTAGTTAAGATGGTAAATTTTGTTATATTTTACACTTAAAAATAATTTTTTAAAAGGAGAAAAAAACTCGTAATCAATCTCATAGTTGAAATTCTTTATTAGTTAAAGAAAGATGAGAGTTTGGTGGTCCGCCAGCAATACAGCCTTAGAAATGAGAGACGGTGAAAGTGAGAGGGGGAAAAACATTCCCTCCCTGACCTGCGCCTTTCTACCTCCACCTCCACCTCCCTCCCTCGCCCTTCTCCTCTTTTCATAGATTAACTGCAAATAAATTAATGGTAGACCTTAGGGCATAAAAAGGATTGAGACTTGAGAATGCCTTGGGAAGTCTTTAATAAACTACAAGCATCACAAAGATACTTCTTAGTGTTAGTATTTCTATTCCTATTTTAGAGGGAACTACAACCAGATTTCCTGAACTTTTCTCTATAGCTGTGTGAGGAGCTGAGCTGGAGCCTTGGACAACCCGTGGAGGATGTGCGATGAGTCTCATATCCACCTAGACAATGGCGGGTCATGTGATGGAAATGTTCCTTAGGCTGCTGACTTGTAGAGAATTGGTATAGCTTGGCACTGAAGAGCTTGGGCTCTGTCGATGGACATACCCTGAGTCCAAACCTGTCCTACCACTGATTAGCCAGACCTTGAACAAGTTACTTATGCTATTCAAGCCTCTGTTTTCCTAATATAAAATGGATATAATAAGAGTACCCATCTTCAAGACTGGCACAGTAGAAGCATTTAATAAGATAGTACGTGGATTGTACCAAGCCTATGCATGACACACACGTACTCAACAAGCTTAGCTCTCATGATGACTACTAGTGCTCTTACCCCTCAGGATTCCATGAAGTCTCTAGAGAAATCACGTGTTCTCTTCAGCCCCAAGGCACATCTCTACCAGATTCAGAAACCCAGGCAGCGAGATGTCAATGTCTCAAGTCCCAAATTCATTTTTCAGGAAACATACGCAGCTAAGTGAAACGAAACCAGCAGCCAACCCTTGAATTGCGGCATTTTCAGACTTTAGATGCCATATTTAGCATATTCGGCACTTATTATTGTCCTGCTCCATGAGTTAACCCTCAGACAACGCCTTCATACCCTATCTTTAGGCAATTTTATCCTCCCCTGGCTTTATACATACTAAAAATGGCTAACAATATATTTGCTGCCCAAAGTTCTCTTAAGCTCCAGATCCTGCTGGGTTCTCACAGGCCCTTCAAACTTAACATATACAAAGTGGAACTCTTTATTGTCACTCCTTTTTCTCCCAGATTTACCATCTCCTTCAATGGTGCTTTCGTTAACAGCAGCAGTCATGCAAGAAAAGAAGCTCAAGGCCATCTTGGATGCCTCTTCACATCCCTCACATCAAATCCATTACTGAGCTCTACTGGTTCATTCTCTAAATTTTGTCTCTAATTCTTTCCAGAGCCACTCTCTGAGGACCCATCTGGTCTCCTTGAGGTCATTCCTGCTCCACTGAAATCTTTTAAAGATAAAATCCTATTACATCATCCTCCTCATAAGACATGACAATGGCTTGGATGGAGACGATAGCTGTGAAGACTATAGGAAATACAAAAGTGGGTACCCCATCCGTTCAGTGCCTGACACATAGTAGGTACTCAATACTCAATAGCGCTTTGAATGAATGCAAAGATTTCACTCTCTTCTGCCATTTTTCTAGAACAGGAATGATTTTCCGTAGATACTTTTAATTCCTTTACATGCCACAGTGGCAGAAGACAAAGGGCAATCACAGCTTTTTCTGACTAAATATTCCTCTCCCGTCTTCTGCAAGCTCTGGCTCTTGACTTTCCCCCACTTCTCTAGTTGCAAAAATATCTCTTTTATCACATGCTGCTCCAAGAAAAATACAATGTGCCCAGTCCGCATTCCTATCTGACTCTCTCTGGAAACATAAATCACAGTTGGTTCGGATGAGCGCTTTGTGTTACTCCATCCCCACTTCTCAAGCAATCCCAAGGGTCTCCTTCTTGCTTCAGTGAACTGTGCTTGGCTGCTGGGGGCAGGAGGGAGAACTGACACTAGAGTCAGTTTTAGATGCATTATGTAAGCTGAGTTCAGGAATCTGAGCTCTGCCTTTACCAATTTTCTGTGAGGAAAAAAGGAGGAAGCCTGAAAGATCTCCAAATCCTGACTGTGTATGAGAGCAGGCATTCCACAGGGCAGAATCCCAGGGTTAGAACGAATGAATATCCAAAGTTCTGGTCAGGAGGATGAAACTACATTTATTCCTTTTATTTTTATTATTTGTATATCACGTATTAGGATAGTTCTACAATATTATAGAATATATTTCGTTTATTTTTATCTTCAAAGTCCATGGTGTTATTTTTAATAGTGAGTGCCATAAGAACTGTATTATAAGGAATGTTGAAGTTCTATTACTCATCTAACATAGCCTAAGTCAGCAGGAAGGAGAAACTGTGGTCCATTAAGCACTGACCTCTCAGGGACCCTGGCAAGATCACTGAAACCAGCCCTGATGGCTTAATGGACAGACCATCGCCAGACCAATATTCAAAGCCTCCCCTTTTGCTTGTCCATTTCTTTCAGCCTTCAGCTCCCATTCTCCGCTTTCCCCCAAGCCTGAGAGTACTAAGGACCATCCCCCTGTCCTGGCAGAACAAGGCAGGAGAGAGGAGATTCCCATCAGGGACTCCAACCACAGAATAACTATTTCCTATTGAGAACGCGTGGCTATTTTCTGACTGTGTGCACACTGGTCACACTTCCTAGACATTTGCTCAGTCTCTAATGTTACTTTACACCGTTATGGGTTGAATTATGACCCCCGCAAAAAAAAAAGATATGTTGGAGTCCTAATCCCCAGTACCATAAAGAATTTCCTTATTTGAAAATAAAGTCTATGAAAATTTAGTAAGGTTCAGATAAAATCATAATCCAGTATCACAGCTGTCCTTATAAAAGGGAGAAATTTAGACAAAGACATGCATGGAGGGAAGGCGATGTGAAGACACAAGGGGAACACCACGAGAGGATGCAGGCAGAGACTGGTGGGATGTAGCCCTAAGCCGCGGAACGCCTGGGGCTGCCAGAGGCTCGCGAGGGGCACAGTAGTTTCCTCTTTAGCGCCTTCAGAGGGAGCAGGGCCCTGTAATACCTTGATTTTAGGCTTCTGGCCTCCAGAACAATGAGACAATAAATTTCTATTGTTTTAAGCCACTCAGTGTGTAGTGTTTTGTTATGGCAGCCCTAGGAAATTAATACAACTTCGTACTTGCACCCAGAGACTCTGGAGCTATAGGGCAGATGCTAAGAGCCTTAGGTCCTGGTGTCTGGCAGACCTGGTTTGAATTGTGGTTCTTCAGCACCATCCTTTAGCTCTTTTTGTAGGTTGCATTTAAATTTCCAAATGTCTTTGTCTCTAACTTAATTTGAACACTACATGTACTTTTACAAAATCGCTCTCACAGCAATTTTTTTCAGGGTTTGGGGGAAAAGATAAAAGAAAAGAATTCCCGCAGATCATTTTCTTCCAGGTTCCTTGGCGTGAGCCGCGGGGCCTTGAGCTGGTGTAACTGAATGTGAAATGTCTCCTGCTGGGACTTCTGAAAGCTTCCTCAGAACAAGGCACACTTTCATTTTTAGGCCAAAGGGATATTTTCACCTGTACGAGCCTTCAAGAATCTTTCTGCCTTAACTATTTAATTCAACAAACATTAATTGAGTACCTCCTATACATGCCAGCACTACTCTAGGTGCTAAGGGGGCAACGTGGAAGAAAATATACAAAACCCTGAATTTCCTAATACGTATCAGGCAAAAACAAATGCTTGAAAAATAAGGCAGGTCATGTGTTAGAGTGCATCAGGAGGGCAGATGGTAGGTTTGCTATTTTACACGGGATGGTCAGGGACACTCTCTTTGTAGTGGACATTAGGGCGGGGGGGAAGGAAGTGAGGAGCAGATTATGTGGATATTTGGAGAGAGCACATCTCAGGCTAAAGAAGAGCCAGTGGGGGGACCCTGAGGGGAGCAAGCTTATGAAACCAACCCAGCAAGGAGGCTGGTGTTGCTGAAGGAACTAAGTGAGCAATGGGTGGACGGGAGGGGCAGGGAGAATGGTATGGAGAGCCCAGATCATAAAGGGACTTGCAGGTTATGGAGATTATGGATTTTACTCTGAGTGAGATGAAAACTGGAGGGAAAGGAAAGGATCTGACTTAATATTTTAAAAAGACTGCTGTGAGCACACTGTGGAGAAAAACACTGCCAGGAACAAGACCAGTCAGGCAGATGCTGCAAGATCCCAGGTGAGAGGTGATGGGGGCTTTTAAGGTGATAGCAGGGTTGGTGAGAAGTGGTCAGGCAAGGGATATGTTTTGAAGGCAGCGCTGACAAAGCTTGCTGATGGAGTGGATGCAGATTGCTGGTGGGAGGTGGGAAAGTGTGGCCAGGAAAAGGGTAGGAGTCCCAGGCACGGAGCCTGAAAACCTAGAAGAATGGAGTGTCATTTGCTGAGATGGGGAAAATGACGATGAGAGGAGAGGAGCAGGGCTGTGAAGGAAAAACAAGGAGTTTGTTTGCACACATTCAGTTTGACAATTCCAAGGAGACCAAGTGGAGATACCAAAAAGGCCACCGGACCTCCAACAGTGTCTGCAGATCATGGGAGGAGCCTGATTTGCAAACCATCTGCACACAGGTGGTAGGTATTTCGAGCAGGAAGGCAGGATGAGCTCACTTAACAGAAGTTATTAGCAGGGAAGAGAAGAGACCCAAGGACTAAGTCCCACAGCACTCCAATGTTTAGGGATCAAGGAAATGATGGAGAACTAGCAAGAAGGCTGAGAAGGAGTCCCCAGTGAAACAGAAGGAGCAAGAGAAAGCATGGTCTTGAAAGCCAAGTACTTGTAAGAAGGAAAGGCAGGTATGTGTCAGATGCTGTTGGAAGATGGAAGGATACGAGGACCAAAAACTGACCACTGGATTTGGCAACATGGAGGTCATGGTGACCTTGACAACATCAGTTCAGGGTGCAACACCTTGATGGGAGTGGATCTAGGAAAGAATGGAAGGAGGGGAACTGGAGACAGGTCACAGAGACACCCCTTTGAAGAGCTCTGTTGTAAAGCAAAGTTGAGAAGAGGTAGGGGCTGGAGGTAGAGGTGGGTCAGGGAAGGTTCTCTGAAGATGGGCCATATGACAGTATGATCATACCTGGATGGAAACGACCCAACAGATGGGGAAAAAACTGGTGATCTTGGATGGAGGGGGGATAACTGCTAGAGTGTGTCTTTAAGTATGTGAGAGGAGTCGGGACCCACAGCATAAGCAGAGGGGTTGACCTCATAGAAGAGCACAGGTGCTCTATCCACTGAGGCAGGAAGAGGCGGAGCACATGGATGCAGGTGCGGGTCTGCTAGTGGCTTTAAGGTGAGAATGATGAAAGTTCTGATTAATTCTAGCTTCTCAGTGAAATAAAAAGGTGATCAGCTGAGTGAGGAGGGTGGGAGGATGCGGGAGGTTTGATAAGGGAGGAATGAGGGTGAAATAATAACCCAGAGCATCTTTTTTCCAAAACTTATTAGTTGTGAAATCAATTTAGGAGGTTGCCAACAGTATATTTTAAATAAATGAAATAGGATAGGATCAGGCAGAAGAGAAAAGGTAATATCAGAGTAATAAGTGTTAGTTCCCTAAACTTTATTTCACTCCTATATATATGAATGTAATAATAATAAATGGCTGTCAAAGGCTGATCTGAAGAGGTGAGTGGATGGACTAATAAGATGGACTAGGACCCCTTGAGATCAGTGGCCATGAACCCTTTAATGTGCCTATGGTTTTCCAGCCATGTCAACCTGCCTGGTGGTGCTTCAGCCAGGGTTGGATTTAGTCAGAGGAGTCCCCCGAGAGAGACCAGCAAGAGAATTAAGGTTTATGCAAAGGAAAAGTTATTATCTCAGACCACAGAATCTGAGCTGGGAAGGAGGCAGGTGAGGATGTGACTTGAAAGGATAGTGACCAGGTGGCATGGTCAATGGATTATAGAACATGGTGGTGGCTGAGCCAAAGAAACTCTATAAGAAAATCATGATTTCGTATTTTATCCTCAAGACTGAGGGCAAGAAGAATGGTATTCCCTTACCAAAATTAATTCACAGACATTTTCAGTTAACTGGTTTATGGGAAAATGCTTTATCAGTCAGAGGGCTTTCTCTTTGCTTCTGTGCTGGGCTTTTCATATGGTGTATAAATATTTTTAAAGTCAATAGGTGTCATATCTTAGTCAATTTTCCCAGCACTCACCCCAAAATTATTTTCCTCAAAAGCAGTTTTGTTAAATTTGTTAGTCATATAGTTATATGGTGCCTTCAGTACAGTCAGCCTTCGACAACTATTTTGCTATGTTTATTGATTCTTATCTGTTTCTAGAATGATATTTATTTTATCAAAGCATTACACTCCTTGAGAACTATGAAGTCTTGGTTCTTATGTCAGGTTCCTTTTCTGTCTGTGGAAAAATTAAGTACAGTTTTCCCTCAACCCTTTCATACTTTCACTAAATCATCTTCCATGGGATGTATAAAGAATCCCTCAGAATATTAAAGGCCAATTAAGACCCAGAAGTGTAAACGGCCTCATGGGGAAATGGTAGCTAAAATGTTACCCCTTTCTTTTGTGCTGTTCATTTTCTTTTATCCTTACCGTTTTTTTTTTAATCTTACAATTATTATTTTAATGGTTTCTTAATTCTTAAACTAAATGAAAAATACCTAAGAAAAAAACTGAAAGAGATTGATTTCCACCTTTATCAATAGTTCAAATTAGACCTTATCATGACATAGCTTTGAGATATTGAATCAAAATGTTTAAAATCTCAATTCCACATGGTCCTCCCATGTTATTCTGGCTTCTCTGTCTCAACCATTATTCCTGCTACAGCATGCTGAGAATAGCAGATGCACGGAATTCTTACTGGTGATATATCACTGGCAGGACCTTCACATTACATTGCAACCCCCTGGTAACAATGAGCTTCATCTGAAGCCCCCTGTGATTGGCTAGTGTGATGATTCACATATCCGATGGTGTTATGTTTCCACTAGCAGGTCTGTAAACCTACCAGAAACAGGAAAGGAGGAAGACGATAACTATGGCACAGAAAAGATGGAGGTGGGAGGTGCACATGCACTCAAATGCTTACATGTATTTAGGAGAAAGGATGTGATGATAAATGATTGTCGTTAGGAGTTAGGATTTGACAAATTTAAAATTACCAAGAATGTATGTTGCCACTTCCTGATATGATTAAGAAATTCTCATTCAGTGGGACTGCAAATTGGCACAGCCACTACGGAAAACAGTATGGAAGTTCCTCAAAAAACTAAGAATTGATCTACTGTATGACTCAGCAATCCCACTACTGGGTATTTACCCCAAAGACTTGAAAACTCATATCCAAAAAGATATTTGCACACCGATGTTCATAGCAGCATTACTCGCAGTGGCCAGGACATGGAAGCAACCAAAGTGTCCTACAACAGATGATTAGATGAAGAAGCTGTGGTATATATATATATATATATATATATATATACACAATGGAATATCACTGAGCCATAAGAAGAGATGCCATTTGCGATAACATGGATGGACCTCAAGATAATCACGCTAAGCAAAATAAGCCAGACTGAAAAAGTAGAAAATCACAAGATATCACTTATAATGTGGGATATAAACCAAAAAGCAACAAATGAACAAGACACACAGAGACTCAGGGACATGGACAATAGACTAGTGGTTACCAGAGTGTAAAGGGTGGGGAAGGAGGGGAGGGGAAGACAGGATCAAGTGGGTCAAATATAGGGGGAGGGTTAAGTGGATAAAGGGGATCAGACAGATATATGGTAGCTGATGGAAACTGGACTTTGGGTGGTACTCACACAATAGAATATACAGATGTCAAATTATAATGTACGCCTGAAAATTATATAATTGCATTAACCAATGTTACCTCAATAAATGTAATAAAAAGTAAAAAATACTAAAAAAAAAGAAAAATAAAAAGAATAAGCTCGGAACTCCTAATAGATGCTCAATGCATATTTATGAAATAAATTATTGATGGACTTTCAAAAAAAAGAAATTCTCATTCAGATCTTAATGTTCTCCAGTCTCCTGGACTCAAGGTTCTCATTCCCTTCACTACACATCTCCTCAGTCACTCTTCAAGGAACCAGGAGGCAAAAATAGTAGAAACAAAGAGCAAACTATTTCCAAGAAGGATACTGATGTATTTATAGCCATCCTGTGATTATAGTGAATATTTCTAATGAGGTCTAAAGGCATAAAAATCTGCTGCAGAACTATGGGAAATAAACATGGCCAGGAAGCATAAAAGATGGTTTCTGGTGGGCCAGTGTGAGCACCGGTGGGGCCAGTAAGCCAGGCATGCCATCACTCACGGCAGAAGGTTGGTAAGAATCTCCTGCTCCTCACACCATCACATGAGGAGGTCATAGAAATGAAGAAGGACAAATTCTTCCTAACTGTGTGACCTGCTGGTTATGTGAGGCTGTGAATCAGCATCTCAGACCACGGCAGAGGTTGCTAGTGCTCTCCCATATGCCTTCAGATCCCTTTACCATTTTCACGCATTTTCACTCCCACACCAGCACCACTGTGTCTGTGCAGGAGGATGCCCTACTTACCCTGCATGCAGAGAGCTGGAAGTGCGTGGGGCAGCTCTTGCCAAAGACAGGGCTACGCAGATGTGTAAGTACTCCGATAAGTTGGCCTCTGATATGCTCACTCGGCACTGTCTCCAGAACTTTCCTATGAAGACCTCCCTTTATCTCCTGTTATAGACAAAGGAGGCTGAGATGCTACTTAAATCAAATATAAGTTACAATCCCCTGCAGGGTCTGAGCATTCCTGTGACAGGACTGCGTGACTCAAAGCAGCGGATGATGGGTTTTCCTCCCAGACTCTCCCCATCTCTCCATAGTCTGATTCTTTAGGATATGACTTGGTCCTAAATCATCCTCCACTTGTCCCAAATGTGCAGATCTTTTCTCCCTTCTTGGGCTGAAAGCTCTCAAAGGGTCTGAACCACATCTTTCTTCCTCTCCCCACTTCACAGAAACCAAGCAGGGAACTGCATGTTCTGAGTGAGGCCATAATGAACAACGAAGTCTTTCCCCAAATGCACCACACTCCTCCTGATTCTCATTCTTCACACTTGACACTCCTACCAAAAATTTACTTATTGCTAGCTATTACCAACTAATCCCTCCCTCCCTCTGACAGATTCTGCCAGAATCCTCTTATGACACCCGGGTCAGGGTAAAGTGCCCCTTCTATATGCGACCACATCACTCTTAACTAGAAAGAGGTCACTCTGTCCTCTCCTAGCCCCCACTCTTCTAAATGACTTCAATTCCACTATGTACCAGAATCCTGTGAAGACAGTTTAAGAGAAAGAGAATGCCCAAGACAACAGTACAATGTAGGAGGTTATTTATAGTGTTTAGATCACATGCATAGCCTAAGGTCAACCTGAACACTGTTTACGGAAAGACATTAGCTTAAAATATTATACATAACTGGGATATGGGATGCACCCAGAGGAAAATTGTTCATAATACACAGTACAAGTTAAATATGTGTTAAAGACAGGAATCTCAGAAAGCAGACAAAATGGAGGGTGGGGGTACATGGACAGATGGCCAGGAGAGGGCTCCCATCATGGGAGAGGGACAGGGAATTGTTGGGTCTGACTGCCACTTCACACCTCATACCTCGGCCTACCGAGGGGATAAGAAGCTCTGAGGAAACCACCCTAATGAAGCGCCTGCATCGACCTGGAGGGGAGCATTCCTGTCTGCTCATCGGTCCCTACTCATTCACTCTACTTCTGCTGCTTTGCTCAGAAGCCATGAAACCTTGAGTGCTGGAGGCTCCTTCCTTCACGACACGTGTGTAGCCAAGAGCCAGAGCTTGTTTAAGAAAGAAATGAGAAATAAACCCCTTTTTAAAAAACTACAAGCCTCTGAATTTGTTCTTCTTCAGATCCCTAACTGCCAAGGGGAAAACAAAAACAAATGCAAAGGAAAATAATAAAGAACTTTAGTTAGGGGTTTTCAAGTTCAAACTCGGCACAAGTGTGTCTCCTGAGTCAAGTAGCAACTACACTGTCCTGTGATCGCTGATGTTTATAAGTGTCCCCTGCTAGGCTCAAGGACTGTTCAGGCCAGGAATTACACAGGGGCTCCCGACAGATGACAAAGGAACCTGGGAGTCCTTGAGTATCAGCCAGGATGCTGCACCTACCAGCAGCACTGAAACTGGACTCCACATCCCTGCAGAACCAGTCCAATGGTTCCTTCCCCAGGAACCCTGCTGGCAGGTGATTAAGTATACAGAACCAACACCTGCAGGCTTTTGTTTAAAAAAGGACCAAAAACTATCAGGTTTTTCCAAATCAGTGTCTAGACTTAATGTATTTCAAACAATTACCATGGAACAAAATTTGACTGGAAGAACTAATGGTGAACATTGTCAAGAAAATTTTGGGGGGAATAAAAAAAAGACAAAAGGTTAGAAAGTGGAACAGGAATTGCCCAGCCAAGTACTGCGTGTATTACAGAGCTGGGGAAAGGCAGGTTTATTTACCAAATGACGCTGAGCCTGAGGGTAAGCTACTGGGGGGGAAAGGGGATTAAGTAGCATTCTAACTTCATAAACCACCTGCCAAATAACTCCAAAGGAATTTAAACCGTAATCTGTAAAACCAAAACCATAAAAATTAGAAGAAAAAATAAATGGCTGGTTGTTGTGATACGGGACATTGCTTATAAAATTCTTAATCTTTTAGCAGGAAATGACACGGGACATCTCTTGCAGAGTTCGTAATTTTTTTAGTAAACCTAGTTAAGTTTTCTTTCCTCCTTTCTTTAGGAAAAAGGCCCTCTCTCTCAAATCCAGATAATTGCCCCGAAACTGGTGACTCAGACCCTCTGGCTATTGATAAGGGTCATCAGCCCATTGTTAGCAGAAATGATGTTAGATCAGACAGGGCACTTAGAGTCTCAGAGGGGAGGGGACTTTAGGCCAAAGGTCTTTTTTTTATTCTTTAAGAAATATATTAACCAAGCCTGTTTCCCTTTACTCGCTTAATAGGCAAATCAATACTAGAAATTAATAGATGTATGATTTAAATAACGAGTTTGTATTTTTCTTTTCTTTGTCTAGGGACTGAGGCGGCACCTCAGCAGGAAACCCAAGACCTGGCCCTAAGGCAGAAAGAGCCCCATGAAACCCCATTAGACAGGGACAGTGACACTTTTCAGCAGGAAGCAGATACAAAAGAGACCTCCCGTCTCTCAACATCTGTTCTAATAATATTAAGAGGTTAGGGCTAATCTTAGAAAAGAGTTAGGCAGGAAAGTTAGGTTTCAGGTCTGCCTGCAAAGACACTAAGGTCATCCTATCCTAGAAGGGGTCCACCCTAGTCCACCCATAATTAAGCAAGCCAGAAGGCATTTTGAGGCTAAAAGTAACTTCCACAAAGAAACCAGTAAGCAGAGAATTAAATACCAGTTTAAGCCAATCACTTGCACCTGCACAAAGAAGACCTTCCACTCACCTGAGCCTCATTATACCATCATTAAAACATGATGCATATGCCCAGAAGTTCATTAATACATTATAACCAACTGAATTCAGGGAATGAACATGTGCATAAAGCAAATGATGAACCACCAAGTTTGGTCAATCTAGTTGTCAATCAAGGAAGCCCACCCCTCTAAGAAAAGTAATCACCTACAGCAAATTGGGATAAAAACCCCGAAGGCATCGTTACCAGACCTCCTGAACCTCGCTTCTCTTGCTCAGGCCCACTTCCACTTCTGAAAGTATACCTTCTCTTCTAATAAAGCTTCTTTTCTACTATATTTTGGTGTCTTGCTCAATTCTTTGTTCGAGACATCAAGAACCTGGTCAACACACCACCAGGGGAGAGGACCCCACTCTTTGGTAACAGTTGGAGGAAGCAAGAAAGGTTTTCTGAGCATGGGAACCATTAAAGAAATCCAAAGGAAAAGTACAAACATTTGACTACACAAAACAAAGGTTTTGTATAACAAAAAAGTCAGGAACACTCAGTACTTGGGCAAGAGAAGTCTGGGTAGAGAAATGAGCGTTTAGATGCCACTTCACATGTTGAAAAGTCAGACAAAAAAACCCTACTGGTTTTAGGGGACATGGCTTCTGGTTTCAGCAAATCTTTGCTGATTTGCCCAGACTGAATGGTTCACGGGGATCCTAGCTGTCAGGGTAAGGTAGGGAGGAGGCAAGAGAATTAAAATGTTAATCAAGCTATATTCAGAGGCTGCAATACTCTGATTAGCCCTGCAGCCAGGCCAGGAGGACATCTTTAGAACAAAGGAAGATTTCAACAAGAATTGCTAACAAGCACTTCCCCACAACTGAGGAAGGGGAACAGGAATAACAGTGTTTAGTGATTGCCTTACACAAATAAAATCATTCACTCCCTAAGGCTAACACCGTGGGGGAACCTATGGATTAAAGGCTGGGAACTGTCAGCAGGCTTTTTAGGCTACATAGCTTCCCCTTCCTCATTGTATATCCATATCAAAGGAAACAGGAACTAAAGAATGATACACAAACCGAAATTTCCAGAACTCTTGAGGTCCCTCTCACTCTCTGCTTCTGAGGAGACCGCACTCCAGTCTGAATGTTACCCCCGCCCCCCCCTCCCCGTCTTTCTAATAAATTTTCCTTTGGACTCTAACTTTGCCATGTATGTTGAATTCCGCCTATACTCTCCTCCAAAGGACCCTCTTCTTCTCTCAGTGCAGGCCTTGGTCTTCCCCGACTTGGGGAAATTCGTCCTGTCCTGCATCAGAGGGACCGCTTGCTTACTATACAGAAGAGACAGCTGCCTAAATTCAGTTTTCTAAAGTATTCTTATAATCAAACCAGAGTTAAATGCAATGGGTGTTAGCTATTTGGTGAAAAATCTGTAGTGACTTCTTCAAAAAAGAAAAAAAAATACTTTATTAGGCAAATAAAGTTCATCTAATTAACTATTTAAACTAGCTAAATGCTTGGATTGTTGCATTCCTGACCAAACACATAAAATCATATCTGTGGAAACCGAAATGTCTATCTCATTTACTAGGTTAATTTACTTAATTAAAATAGACTTAATTCATTAAAAATTGTAAAATACAAGTGTTTCCACCAAGTCTGATTTAAAAAATGCTCAACTTTTCAGAATTTCAGGTGAGAGGGGGATTACATGTCAATACCTTCACTTGATCACATGTTATAATCAAACAAAAATTAGATATACACTCACAACGGAAGCCAGAACACCTCCTGAATTTCTCATTTGGACACTATGAAGCTCAGATCATATTTAAATCGACCTTACAGATGGTTTCAAAATACAAGTCAGCATACTTTTATAACTCTGAATACCCCTAAAGTTGTAAGACAAGTTACTGATGGGGGTGCTTGTCACCAGATTCTCGACCAGAATAAAGTCGGAATGCCCATAGCCTCACGCTCACTCCTCACAAAAATTCAACGTTGTTTTCTGAGAGTCTTGTACAAAATGACTGTTTAGACTTTCACAAAAACATTAGCAAGTTTAAAAAGTTTCTACTACCAAAAAAAAAGAAACCACTCCTTTAATCATTTATTCATTATGTGATGCTGCTGAGTAGCTATATTAACTTGTGTGGTTCCATTTACACTCTCAGCTGAGACTCCATACCTCTCAGGTATGATATTAAAAATAATTCCCAACCTGAGATAGTCTGGGCCAAGACCAATCATAACAGACACTGGCCATAAACTAGCAGGCTGAAGGTTCTGGATGTTCGTTCGGGCTCATCAGTGCTCCCCCTCCCTGGCTTCGCAGTCCCTTCTCTGCCCCTGCACATGGGCTCGTAGGTTCTGCTTTGACCTCTTTCTGCTCCGCCTGTGACCGCTCCCTGGGTAAGTTCATCGACATTCCAGCTGCAGTGTCCACAGTGCCCCAATGACACCCTGTGTCTCCAGCTGCTAATTGAAAATTTCTATCTGTGTAACATACAAAACTTTTCAATGGAACAAGTTAAAAATCACACTTGGTATTTCCTCCCCACTCTTTGCTTTGGCCACATATGCAGGACCATGTATGCATACAGCACGCGCGCGCGCACACACACACACACACACACACACACACACATTTGAATACCCTGCCCCACACCCCATATGATCCGTCCATTTTTCTCATAATTCTCGTTTCCTTGATTCCTGTAACACCAACCTATTCAATACAGATCTCGGGGGCTGCTTAGTTTTTATGCTTTGCAAAAAGGTATGAAACAAATATTGAGATAAATTTGCTCAGCGTTGGAGATCTAGAAATATGTGCAGGTGGACAGTAAATTCACCGAATCAGGCCTCTCTGCTCACGTTAGCACTTCTCAAGTCTCCTCTGCTAGTCCATAACTCTTTGAATCCCTAAAATAGGAACTCCAGCTTCCCCCATTAATTCCTCTCTTAAATGCAATAAAGTCTTAATAGACAGGGTTACAGATCTATGAAGAGTACCTAATAATAGTTTGCAGGCAGTCTTTTTTAAAAACACTTGATTTCAAACAATGGGTGTATATGAACTGTGGGCTGCCATCATCAACCATTCTTTCTAAGTCACCCTGTGACTGTTGCTACGTTTTCATGCATAAACACTGACACCATCCACACTGCCAGCTCCCCTGGAGAGAGGAAGTGAGACAAGTGAAAACTCAATGTGTATATCGTCTCATTCAGTGGAGGTGATCAACCAAAATGTGCTGTCAGTACTAGAATCCCTAAATTGCCAGTCCACATACACAGCTGTATTTGAGGCATTCTCAGGGAAGGCTGAGATGTCTGCGTGAAGTCTGCCAGCTTCTGGACAGTGTGAAGACGGGGCTCTAGGGCCTGTGCGCATTGTTTACCCAACTCCTCTGCTCACTCAGATCTAATCAAACCCTGGAGAACTGACTCATGTTAATCAAGAGCACAAATGCATCCGGTGAGGGGGTGAGGGTGTGGGTTATTTTGGGTCTCCTTTTCCACTTAGATTATCTGTCTGTAGGACAATGTCACCAAACAAGGAGGTCCTGGTAGCAGGATGGATCTTCTCTCATGTCCCCAGCCTCCAACTGCTGAGAGCAGAGTCCCCAAACCCCAAAGCTACTGTTACCCACCAGCTACCTTATCTAGTCCCAAATACAAGGGCCCCTCACTGTCTAGGCCCCTCCCAATCCCTGGTTCCTAATATCCTCTACAGTACTGCCAGATCACTGAGAACTCACCAGTATTCTAGAGACATACTGGAACCTAAGACAAAAAGCAAAATGTGTGCCTCTAAGTACACCTATCAAAATATTCTCTGGATTTGAACTGGGTAAAAATAAAAGCTCAACAGTCCAAAAACAAGACTCTATATAAAACCAGCAATATGCTTGGAAACAACTGTTCCTACTGAACAGGATGTAGGGTCATAACAACCTAGTTTTATTTAACATATTGGTATTTTGTTCATCGTGGATTTTTTTTGCATTAAATTTGATATTTTAAAATATTGCATTAAAATACTATTAATCTTAATTTCTGAGACCTTCCAAGTATTATTTTTGCTGCAATATTTACAAAGTCCTGTTTAAGAGTGCTCTGAGGTTTCCTTGTTGACAGTATATTCCTAAGAAACCCCAGTGTGCCTGAAACTCTGCCTGCAAGAAAGTGTGGCTCCACTGCGCGTAAGGTCAGTGCGCGGCCTCCTCTGCTGAATTCGAAAAGCCCCAAGGATTTGAGAGCTCAAGGAAGAAAGGAGCCTCTTAGGGCCCAAGGGACCTTGTCTTGCCCTGTATTTCTTGGCAACAAATTACAGTCTTTAGAGCTGAATTATGCAAACCCTGCTGTCCCCCGGCCGTCGAAGGGCGCCTTGTCACGGGTGGGTGGACGCTGCACTGGTGGAAGTCGAGGCCAAGGGTGGAGGCCTCAAAGTGGGAAAGTGGCCCCGTCCCTTCCTGGCAAGAACCCTGGGCTCCTCCTCTGCCTGCTGCCCCGCCATCAGTCACCGCGACAGCCCAATCGCCCCCCACCAGGACTTAACTCACCGACCTCCAGCCGGGGCTTCTCCCCAGGGGAGGAAATCTCGGGCTGGAGCGTGTACCCGGTGCACCGGCTGGGCGGACGGACCAGATCTGCGCCAGGCACCCGGGATGTGAGACTCTTGCTCCCGCCCGCGCGCACGTTAACACCTCGTAGTCGTCTCCGCAGGCAGAACTCGACAAAGGTCCCCACCGCCTCCTCGCGCGAGCCCGCACCTTCGGCCACCACGCCGGCAGCCCCGCCTGCCCCTCGCCGGGCCCTCACAGGGTCAGATGAGCACACCCCACGATCCTGATGGGCAAGCGGCCGCCTCGCAGCGCACGATGTCACCCTGCCCGCGCCCCGGCGTCCCGCCTCCCTGGCGCCCCCTCCCCCGCTGATCTCCACGACTCCCGAGGACCCTCGCTCGCTCTTCCCGCTAGGTCTCCCCGCCGGGAGGAGAGTGCGCGAAGCAGCACCCTGAGCCTTGAACCCCGCAGAACCCGCACCCAGGAGTCTTCCAGGGAGCCGGGTGCGGACACAGGGGGTGGGGTCTCCGCTGCCACCGCCCCTTACCTCGTGCAGGCCCTCCCCGCAGGTCCCGGAGGCGGGGGCGACCGGTGGCCCTGCAGACTGGCGCGGGGCTGGGCTTCCCCGCCCGGGAGGAGCGGGAGGAGGAGGGGAAAAAAGAGGGGAGGGAGGGGAGGGGAGGGAGGGCTTTGTGTCGGCCTCCCGCCCTCCCTCGGCTCCAACGAGAACCGTCCCCCTCCCCCAGCCCTCCGAGGGGGATGATCGGCGGGGGCGGGGAAGGCGCCTGCGCGACCCGGGGTCTCACCACCCCCTTCCCTGGTACCGCCCACCTTCCAGCCCTCGGGATGTGAGACGTCGGCGCTGACCCTGGGACGGGAACCCGGGCGCGACGCGCGAGAGCCGGGATCAGAAAGTTGATCTAACCCGGAGCAAAGTTGGTGGAGCGTCTCCCCGCCCGCGTCGGCGCCGCGGCCTCGCTCTTCTGCACTCCCTGGGGAGACCGGAGTTTTGCTCTCTGATATTCGTCCCGGTCTCCTTTCTTCTCACTCATTGCAGAACAGCACAGACGCGGGTGCATCCCTTTCCTGGGACGAGCCCGCCATCCAGCCGCAGACCCCGGGTTTGGCGCGCCGAGGCCCGCGCTGGCCCAGCCCTTTCTCCCAGTTCGGACCCCCGGAGGGGGACGCCCAGCCCCGCCCAGGCCCGGGGGGACGAGAGTAGCGGGGAGGAGGGATGAGGTTTGACTGCGCTCACAGACCTTTATCATCCCGAGGGAAGGCGACAGGGACAACGGGGAAGCTGCGACCTGCAGCCAGCTTACCGCCAGGACCCGAGTCAGGCCGGCCCCTGGTGAGCTGCCTGCCGAGTTCTCCCACTTTCTTTAGGAAGAAACGGCTGACAGTTTGAGTTACGAAGTAGCCAGTGTCAGAAAAAGAACCTCAAGGCCACTTATTTCTGACAGAAAGAAAAAGGAAACGGGGAAAGACCTTATTTTTGTTCTTTTCCTGCTTTAGACCTAAGAAGAAACTTGTGTTTCATTGGTGTTAGTTCTTATGATTCCTGCTTTTAAAATACCGGGATTTATTTGCCGTTTATAATAAGCTCAACTTGCAGGAAAACAACCCATTGCACTTATGATTCTGTTCCAAGTCCCCATTTGGTAAATAATTTAGCGCCTGCTATGCGCCAGGCACTTAGCTAGTGCTTGGGATATGCTGGAGAACAGAAATATCTCCCTGCCCTGGTGGAGCTGACTTTCTGCAAGGACAGAGGCAAAGGGGAAACAGGGTGAACTGTGAACATCAGTAAGGTTATTGTCAGTGATAGAAGGTTAGTGATAGGGAACAAAAGACAGAATGAGGAGGCATGAGAGTGAGGGGTGTCCCTGCAGCAGGTAGAATTAAAGAAGTGGAGTGGTCAGAGTAACCTGGTTAAGAGGTGGCATTTGAGCTGCAGGAAGCTCCTGAGAGTTTGGGTGCAGGGTGACATGATTTGATCCATGTTGCTGAAAGATCAGTCTGATGCCCGTGGGGAGACTACTGAGGGGCAAAGGTGGAAAGTTAGGCTGTTGAAAGCAAGGCCCAAGGTGAAGTGTGGTGCAGAGCAGGGTCGTAGATGTGGTGAAGAGAAGTAGTTGGATTCTTGTGTACAATCACGTGATGACTAACAGAGATATCTTCTAATGTTAGGTGACTTCATGGTTGTGCAAACATCATAGAGTGCTCTTACACAAACCTAGATGATATAGCCACCTTGCACACCTAGGCTAGATGGTATAGCCTGTTGCTCCTAGGCTATGTTACTATGCTGAATACTCTAGGCGATGGTAACAAAATGGTATTTATGTGTCCAAACAGAAAAGGTACAGGAAAAACAATGGTAAAGAAGATAAAAAATAGTTCATTGGTATAAAGCACTTACCATGAATGGAGCTTGAGGATTGGATGTTGCTCTGGCTATGTCAGTGAGTGAGTGATGGGTCAATGTATAGCCCTAGGACATTACTGTACACTATTGTAAACTCCACAAACACTGTGCGCTTAGGCTAGATTTATTTTAAAATTTTTCTTCAATAATAAATTAACCTTTGCTTATTATAACTTTAGAAACTTTAATTTTTCCAACTTTTTGACTTTTAATACATAACAGAACAAACACATTGTACAAATGTACAAAAATATTTTTTATGCTTTCATAGAGAAGAGACAATACGCTTTTTTTCTGTTTCTAAAGGGTTTATTTTTTTTACTTAGACTTTTTTGTTAAAAACTAAGACCAAAACACACATATTAGCCTCGACCCTACAAAGGGTCAGGGTCATCAATGTCACTGTCTTCCACCTCCATATTTTATCCCATTGGAAGGTCTTTAGAGGCAATAACACACAGGGACCTGTCATCTCCTGTGACAACAATTCCTTCTGGAATACCTCCTGAAGGACCTGCCTGAGGCTCTTCTTGAGGATCTGTCACTCTTTTTAGAAATATGTCCATGGTGGTTTGCTTTTTTCATCATAGATTTGCTTATAAGCAGATTATGCACTATGAACATTATTCTCTTAATGAAACTTTCAGTGTTAGGGTCCATGTTTTCAGACTTTTTAAGGAGTTTGTTGAGGTTTACAAGCTTCTACTAAACCCTTCGTTGTTTGTTGTGAGTTTTTCTTCTTTTGATTCTCCTTTGCAGTTTCCTTTGCTCTTGAATCTTCAGCCATGTGTTCCTGTTCCAGTTTGAGCAACTCCTCATCAGTTAAAACCTCTGAAACCACCTCTGTGAGATTCTCAGTGTCATCCTAACCACACCCAGGTTAAAGTCATTTGCCATCTCAACCAGAGCCTTGTTGATTTTTGCACACTTTGTGTTATGACATTAGACGGCTACTACTGGGTATGACATCACAAAGCAATAGGAATTTTTCACCTTTAATATAATCTTACAGGATCACCATCATAAACATTGTTATGCGGCTAATGACTATATTTTGAGGGTAGATCTAATAGGAAGTCCTAAAAGGTTAATATGTGGGTGAAAAGGATAGGTGAGCAGAGGCAGACCTGGCCTCACCTCCTTCCCTCTTCTTTCCCTTCGTCAGCCCCAGAACGATTCTGTTTTATAGACAGCACCCAGGGTAAATGCTAAAGATGTATGGTCTCTCCTTCTTTCTTCCTGTTCTTTACCCTTTCTGTCTTTCCACTCACCCTCTTAAAAAGGTGCTTTATCTTGTGGACATTGCCTTGTTCCCGAACATGGACCCATTGGCCTTCTCCTCCCCAAGGAAAACATCTTTTACTGTAGAGATGAATTTGAGGGTTATTCATTCAAAACTATTTATCGAGTAGCTACTATGTGCCAAGCACTATTGTAGGCACTAAGGTTACAGCAGTGAACCAGACAAAATACCATACTCTCATGGAACTCACATTCTAATCCTCTGATGGGGAGAGAGAAGCAATAAGCCAGACAAACAAGGAAAATACATGGCATTGTTGATGTTACGAGCTGTGGAGTAAAATTCACTGAGGAAGAGAAAGAGTGGATGCTGGGGAGGCCACAATTTAAAACAAGTGGTCAGAGAAAACTCCAGGAAAAAAATAAAAATAAAATAACGAACCTTGACCTTCTCACGGAGTTACCTCACTTTTGGCAGGTTTGACAACATCCTACCCCAGGGTTCCCAGAGATTGAAGTGGCCACTCCAGTCAGCTGCAGAGATCACAAGTGCTCTGGGGGCACTTGTGTCAGCTGAGGACCAGCTAGCCAAGAAATGTCATTTCTAATTAAGTTATTTCCCTTCCAAAGTAAACCCAGCAGCACTGGCTCCAGAAGCATTGCCCAGAGCTGGCAACTCAGCAATTTCTCTCCTCTCTTGAGCAAGGCAAGCAGAAGTGAGTGTCTTATGAACATAAAATGACTTAGAGTGGTTTTGTACTCCAGAGCTGTAGAGTAATCATAATAATAATTATGGTGATTCTTTATTGGTCTGCAGTGGTACTGGTGACATTACCTAGCTCGGTCCCCCCACAGCCACCCTGGGAAATGGGTAGAGAATATCGATGAACAGTTAATTAATCCCTAGTGTTAGGACTTATCTAGTAGTTAAATGGTAGTTAGAAATGCCCACCTTCTTATCCAAAGGTGTGGTTCATATAGAGGGAGTTGGTTCTTAGCAGGAAAGGACATTTGACATCATTACATATTTTATTTATTTTTTTAGTTGTATTGTTATTTCAGAATCTAAAAGAAAGGAGTCAGTGATTATCTCTGGAGTGTGGGATTATTAGGACTTTGAACTTTTCGAGTTGTATGTTTATGAACAGTCTGAATATTTTATACTGTATATTATTTTGTTAATCAAAAAAGCATTAATTTTATATATATAATTATATACATGGAGAGAATTAGAAGTACAAGTGTAAAAGCTAATTTACATGTAATTACCTAATGTTTTGATTTCTTCTTTAATCTTATTATTTAGATAATTTTAAAACTTCCAAATGTTGAAGTGTGTTGTTCTCTAAACTTTTGTTATTATGTAATTTCCAGGTTTATTGCATTGTGGTCAAAGAATATAACATAGAATTCCTGCTTTTTGAAACTAATTGGGGCTTTCTTTTTGACTTGGTCTATGACCCATTTTGAAAAAAAGTTCTGTATTTACTTGAAAAGGCATATTAAACACCTCATAATCTAGTTCTATAATTAGCATATAGTAGTTGTTCACAAACTGTTAGTGAATTTGAACACCAATTAATTAAATATTAATTCATCTTTTATAGTTATTCTAATTCTCTATGTTACTTATGTATACTATCTTATTTGCCAGTCTTCTAATTTATACCCAGCTTTCTTCCCTACTGCCTTTCTTGAATAAAATATGTTTAGGCTGAATGTGTTAACATCTTCCTTTTCAGTTGGAGTTCTGACATTTGTCTTGAATTTCTAATCATTCAAATTCTAGTACCTTCATGATGTGTTATACAGTACATAAATATTTATGGTATAATTTCACCATGGATTGCATAGTTATCAGTAAAATAGATCTCCTTTGCCCCATTCAAAGTGTTTGCCTTGATTTATTCTTTGACTGAAATTCATATCATGACCCCTGCTTACTTTGTGTTTGCATTCATTGAGTAAACTTTTGTCTATCTATACTTCTCTGAATCATTTTATTTTAGATAAGTCCTTTCGAAGCAACACATACCATAATTAAGTTTTATTTTTAAACACAACTGGTAAGTTTGGTTTAATTCCTGCCATCTCGTTTTATGCTTTTGAGGTTTTATAAAACCCTCCCATTTCTGTGCTTTTTGTTTAAAATAACTGTACTTTATCTCTTTATTTTCCTGTCATTTGAAAAGTATACTTCTTGTTTCAACCATAACAGTTCATACATTCCTTTATTCAACACATAACACTTGATTATCTGTTGGGTGTCAGAGGCTGTTCTAGACACTGTGGATATATGATAAAATCTTTCAAGATACTTGCCTTCTAATAGGAAGAAATATAATAAACACAAATATATAAATGCGAAGATATGTAGGGCACGAGGTGTGCCATGAAAACATGCCAGAATAATGCGAGAGGGGCTGGAGGGCTTCCATTACTTGCATGACTGGAAAAGCACTCCCTGAGGAAGTTACATCTAAGCTGAGACTAATAACAAGAAGGACCCAGTAAGGCAGATTTCTGTAGTCCAGGCAGAAGGAATGGCCAGAGCCAAGGCCCTAAGGTAAGCTTCAAGGAACAGGGAGAATGGCATCAGGGCTAGTGCTAGCCGGGAAATGGCTCAATCTTATTTCTATTTTGAAAATGGCCACAAAGGAGGCTGTGGGGAGAATAAACTGTATGGAGGAGACAGTGGTGAAGAGAAGACAGCGAGGTAGCGTTGCAGTCACCAGGCAAGGGATAGTGGAGGACGTGGAGATAGATGATGGATTATTAGGTAAGGACTAGAGACAGAGGAAATAGGTAGATTAAAGGCATACTATCGAAGGGTTTCAGAAAATGCCACCTCAAAATATGCCTGTTTGTCATATTGACAAATGTGAACTAAAGGCACTTGCAAAACAACAGGTGCAAGAAGGGCATCCTAACCTCCCCTCTTTCTGAAAGCAGGAAATAAAACTCCCATGTGAAATCTACCGTCCATATACCTGAAGGAAAAGAAGAACGCTTTCATCACCAGAGATGGGTAATTGAGGCCAAGAAAAATCTGTACAAATACACCTTGTGAAAATTATCCATATATATTTTTTTTTTGCCTCCCCACGTAGTTACTTTTCCACAATTACTACTTTTTGTTCAACCTAATATATAAACACTTAGGCCTAAATGCTTTTGGCGTCTTCATTTTCCCATGAAGGCTCGCTCCTATGTACATGTAAAAATAAAATTTGCATGCTTTCCTCCTGTTGACTTGTCTTATGTCTTCTCAATTCTCGGGCCCAGCAAAAGACTGTAAGAGGATAGAGGAAAATGTGCCTCCTCTACACTATCAAGGTAGGACCAACCGGACTTGCCCTCTTATATGTGCCTCCTGGATACAATTTAGATTACTCTTCAGTTGAATTTAGCCATTGATAAATCTTCAGCCTACTCCATCCAATCTGCTTTTCTTTATCCACAATGAGGTACTCTACGTGCCCTTTTTAACTGTAGATTTGCATCTTTTTTTAATTCCGGGGAACTTAAGTATATAATCGCAAGTTTTTCCTCTTCTCCATCTGGATCTGCACTTTTACTTCTTTCTTCCATGCCTTTTAACTTCATCTTCCAGTTCCAGTCTCCTCAGCTGCCTTCTTGGAGAGGTCCTGGAGCACATGTTCCCACTCATTGGTTCTAGGGCCGTATCCATCTATTCTTTAGTCTACCTGTCATTTTCTATATCCAAATAGTTCCTTTTTCATATCTAATATTCCCACTTGTTTCCCTTTTGTATAATTCATAATTGTTTTGTATGGCTAATTTCTTCCCCCTTTTTAATATTTTTGTTATGCTTATTTAAGTATTTTGGTGTGGCTGTTCTAGTAACTCTGCTTCAGGAGGTATATATTCTTATGTTTGCTGCCTTATTGGCAATTGTACTGCTCAGGCAAATAGTACTTGGGCCTGAAAGCTCACAATACTGTACTAACTGGTGTGTCTATTGAGGAAGGGTCAAATGTTAGCTCTCATCTACATTGCTCCTCCTGAGTTTAAGGACATGTTTTGTATTGCCACATTGCAAATACCACAAATGTAGCAACTTAAAACAGCATACATTTATAATCTCACAGTTTCCATGGGTCAGGAGTCTGGGTAGAGTTTAGCTGGGTTCCCTGCTCCGGGGACTCACAAGGCTTCAATCCAGGTGTTGGCTGGGGCTGCGGCCTCAGTGACCTCTGAACTCTCATCCCAGTTCTCTTCTAAGCGCCTGTGGTTGTTGGCAGAATTCACTTCCTTGCAGCTGTGTGACTGAGGCTCTTGCCTCTATGGAAATAAATTAAGACCAACCAAATGAGAATAAGCAAAAGGCATTGATTCAGAGCCTGCTACAGCAAGGGAGTTGGCCACCATCACTTGCATTTGGCAGAGACTCAAAGGCAGGCAGAGGAGCAGGAAAGCTTTATGGCGGAAAAGAGGAGGCTTCAGTTTACATGGGTCCTGACTGAAGGCTTGTTGGCCTAGGGAAGCTGGAGGTAGGCTAACTGGCAGCCAGCATTCTATGTGAGTGGTTAAAGGAATATATTTGGCTTTCTCCAGCTGGTTTCAAGTTGGAAACAGGGACAAAATCAGGAAGCTGTCAATTATTAATCAAGTTCCAGTCATTTTGTACCAGTTATTATAGGGGCTATTGTGTGGTTTCCTGGACCAGTTGCTATTAACAGTGATCTGAATTCCTACAAGTCTGACTTGTAAATAGCACTAGCTTTCTGGGCTGGTCGCTGCAGGCTGTGGGTCAGAGTTCTATTTTTACATAAGGTCTAGCCATTGTCCATTTGTATATTCAGTCTTTTAGCTCCTAGAGACTGCCTGCAGCTCCCTGGCATGTGGCCTTCTCCACAGGCCGTTCACAACATGGTAGTCTGCTTCTTATGGGCCAGCGAGGAGTGTCTCTCACTCTGATGCATTCTAGTAAGATGGAGTTTTTATATATGTTATTATGTACTCATAGGAGTGACATCTATCCCTTTGCCATAGTCTACTTACTAGAAGTAATCGAATATTGCCCAAACTGAAGAGGAGATTATAGGGTTAACTGCAGGGGCAGAGATCATGGGGCATTTTGCTCCCTGCATGGGATTCTGCCCACCCCAATAATAGAGAATGAACCACAAGCAATGCTCCAGACCCTGGCAAACACTGCCGATCACTCCCTCTTGGCCCTGGGGTCTGGAGGAAGGAATGCCCAAGGGCCATTGGTCTCTGGGAGTGTTTCTAATAATAATCCTCATCAAATCAGACTTTTGTGCTGCCCCATTATTCTCTAATACCTGCATCCAGGCTACTGGGACTGATTTCTGCAGGTAAGGGGCTTCTGCTTCTTTTATGTGTGGGGTCCTTCAGCTCCTGCTATGGGGTCTCTCATCTATTCCCCTTTCCCTATGAGTGCTCCGTTATATTCTAGGGTTGTGGGTCTCAACCTTGGCTGTATATTACAATCACCTTGAGAGTTTTATGGAATCTTGATCTCCAAGTCATACCCCAGATTATTAAATTAGACTCTCTAGGGTGGGACACAGGCATAAGCAGCTTTTATAGTTACCAGGTGACTCTAATATGTAGCCAAGGTTCTAGAAGAGTCACTGAAGCTGTAGCCTTTGCTGAATGACTGTATCACTTGGACACTTAAAACAAACAAAAAAACAACTCTGATGCCTAAGCCCGAGCTCCAGAGATTTTGATGTGATTGATCTGGAGGGTGGTCTGGACACCAGGACTTTTTAAAGCTCCCCAGGTGATGTCAACACATAGCCCTGCCTGAGAACCACTGATTATGTATCTAAATAGCAAGGTCCTCACAGGGAATGAGGCTCGCTCCTCCCCTCCTCTCTGTAAGAAAAGGGGCAGGTGCCTATTTTAAGCGTGATTGATAGAAAGTATAGCCAGAACATGAGGAAGGCTCTGTGTTGCTTTTGCTCTGAAAGTTGGAGTCATTAATTCAAGGATAGATCAGATTCTCTGCTAATAGGAAAGTTTTCCAAGCTAGCAGTTGAAATTTCCCTTTGCTACCATATTTTCATGTGTTTTGATTTTATAAGTAGCATTAAGAGAACATTCTTCATAACCTCTGTCTGGTAAGTCAGTTTGAGTTTGTAAAGTGGTTCCCAAATGTATAGTAAGATTAGTTTAGGCTGGGCCTGCCAGAAGCACACGGAGCACAAAGAAATTGAGATGTGAGCAGGAATCTGAAGGGTAGGCTCAGCTAGGCTGGGAGAAGAGAGAGAAAACCGCAAGGCCAAAGATGGAGCGGTGGCACTGTGTGAGGAGTGAATAACAATAACTCAGTAGATGTAGGAGAGGAGAGGTTGTAAAGAGGACAAGAGTTTTCTGACTCCTTCTGTGATAAAACGTTTTCCTCCATCATCTTTATCAGGTACATATTTACTTTTACATGTATATTCTGCTCTATAATCATACTTCAGTTTTCTAGACCTTGTTTATAGGTTGATTCAAAAGATTGAACACCATTAAACCACATTAACATCATCACAACCCGAGGTCAGTGTACAGCCTTGTAATTGGCTAAGATTAATTTTCCTTCTCTATGAATCCAACGTCACAATTCCTGTAACATTTAAAGGGAATTGTTTCTAGAATCAAGGTCATATCAATTCTCTTCTTGCCACCCCTTCCATTCCTCAAATTCATGGTCATGCTACAGTTCAGCTTGTTTTATATTTGAACCCTTCTTTTTAAAAATAGTCCTTCTCTTTTGAAGTTTCTAATTGTCTCTTCCTTCCTTCCTTCCTTCCTTCCTTCCTTCCTTCCTTCCTTCCTTCCTTCCTTCCTTCTAAATTTTTTCTTGTTTATGTTGTCAACAGGACATTTACCATCACAGATCTTCAGTAATACCCAGCCTTTCAAGTACACTAACTGCTGCAGGAAATTGAATTTTTCTCTGAAACAGTGCTTCCAGAGACTGTTGCATTTCTGCTCCAATCTCAATTGCTTATTTGCTACACCTGCTGGAAACTATACTCCCAAGGCTCTTTTTCTCTGTTCTTCTAGGGTAGATCTAGATGTGTTCTAGCTCTCGGCTCTTCTTTTTTTGTATTCTTCTTCATTTTATCTCAGGAGTTTCTGGAAGGCTAACTTTCAAAGTCTGTGTATGTTAGAAAATATATTTATTGCTTGACTTATATTATCACTAACAGTGACACTTTAGAGTCAGTACTTGCTCTCTTAATTTGAAGGTGTTTTTCCATTGCTCTTCACCATCCAGTGTTATTCAAAATAGGTCTAGTCACTGTTAGTCCGTATCCTTCTCCTTATAATTGATCTGATCCTCTCTTCCTCTGTAAAGCTTCCTTTATCCTCCAAGTTGTAATATTCACTGGAATATATCTGGGGCTGGATCTTTCATTCATTGTATTGTCTTATCCACCAGTATCTTCTTAACTGCTTTTATTAGACTTATTATAGGCTCAGATTTTTGATGAACATCATACATGTTAGGTAGACTTGGGAGGGTAGGGTGATAAATACATATGATTAGTCCGCTGTTAGAACTCTACATCTACAAACATGTTGTTGGGTTATTAAAGGAAAGAGGGACCCCTGAAGACAAAGTGCTTGGAGATCCCTCACTTAATCATGGGAAAATTGTGGCTCTCACAGTGCTCACTGGTTACCTGAAGAAGTAACATCAGGTGGCCAGGTGTTCTGTTCTTAAGCAAACTGTGATGTCACTTTTCCAGAAAATGGAAATGATTGGGAATGTTCTAATATCTTCTGGCCTATTTTCATTAGGCCCATGTGTATTCAGAGTATTAAGTGAAGGATGGAAATAATAAGGGCACCTTACTGTATGAATTCTAAGTGTCCAGTACTTCTGGAATGTACCTGATACTACTCAGTGGACACATCTTAGAATTCTATATTCCAGTGTACATTGTAACTGGCACGTGAGAAGCACCATATATGTAAAAATGTTCGTGTATGAAAGAATAAAAAAATCAACCTAGGACGGTTTTGACCAGGTGTTGTGTGAGTTTAGGCCCTCTGAAAGAAAGATATAAATGGCCCTGGTAAGTCCAGGTTATGATTAGGAGGAATTACAAAGTTCCTACTACATAGGATGAAGATCTGAGAGAAGAAGGGACTCTGTATCTTCTCTCCAGTGAAGTGGAAAGACTCAGGAGTCCTCCGTCATTTGACTTGATGTGAGATCACATGGAGATTGAGGCACATGAACCTAAGACAACTCTACAGAATTCTCTCTCTCTCTTTCTCTCCCTCTCCCTCTCCCTCTCCCTCTCCCCCCCCCTCTCCCTCTCACACACACACACACACACACACATACACACACACACATACACACCCAGGGTGGTAGCAGGGACCTGCATGGGCCAATGAAGAAAACTAAAGAGAGGGAATCTCAACAGATGCCATATGAATAAATAATGCTAACCCTGAGCCAGATGCTTCCTGGGATTTACCCACAAGGCTGTGGATTGAGGTAGGGATGGGAGAGATTGGAGTTAACTAATACTTTGTTTCCTCCACTGATTTCCTATGAAGGCAGGTCTGCCAAGCTTGTATTTTAAAGAGTCATATCTGCTGGGCTCTTCTTTTGCTCTTCTCCAAAAACATGGCTCATGTAGCAAATAATTGCTGAGGACACAGTGTTCTCCAGCTTGAGGCCCCTTGGGTGGACATTTGGTACACAGTAGAATGAGAAGCAGACACTGTATACTCCAGCATCCACATCCTCTGTGTTCCTACTGGCCTTCCAAATGTCTAAAGGCTGGGACTGTGATCATCCCATAAGTTTTGAGGATGTCTGCTACTGTCCCACCCACCCTGGCCCCAGCCTCAGCCTCTGCCCCTTTCAAAGGAGCTGTAGCTGCTTCTCCCTGTTGGAGCTGATATTTCATAGGGAGAGCCCTCCCCCCACCCTTCTGCCTGCAGTTTGGCTCGGCCTCTCATTCTCCCACATAAGAGCAAACTAGAGCAGAAGTCGCAAAAGTCTCGGTCCCTCTTATGTGCCCCATTCCCACCAGTGTCCCCTCACCTACAGTCTAAGCCTCATCCCACAAACCTATGGCCAACTCCCACCTCTGGCCAAATTGCAGAGGGATCTTGGCCCATCTTGGAGGTTTTATAAGTGCATGTTGTGCATAGATGCTGGGCAGTAGCTTTGTGGTGCTGGCATCTCCAGGTGCTGCCTAGAATGGATGTCCCATAGCAACTGTTTCAGAGGTGGCAAAGTTGGAGTGTCATGTTTGTGCTATTTGTATCATGGCCCCACCTGGAAAAGGACACAGAGGGCTTATACAGTCTGTGCAATTTTCCCATGTTCACCAATAGTTACAACTCTCTTCAGTAAATAGTTAAAGTCTAATCAAAGAGACATGTTGTGTTGATAAATTTGATACTATTTCAGTGTAGTTATCTGAATCATTATTGAATTAGTTTCCTAGGGTGGCTGTGACAAATTACCATGTGTTGGCTTAAAACAACAGAAATTTATTTTCTCACAGTTTAGAAGTCCAAAATCAATCAGGGGTTGTTCCTTCTTGGGGGCACAGAGAGAATCTGTTCCATGCCTCTCTCTTACCTTCTTTGTGGCTGTTTGCAATCTTTGGCATTCCTTAGCTTCTGGCAGCATAACTCCAATCTCTACGTCCATGGTTATATGGCATTCCAGATGTGTGTGTGTGTGTGTGTCCAAATTTCCCTCTCCTTATGACACCAGTTGTTGAGTTAGAGCCCACGTGAATCCCGCGTGATTTCAACTTAATTTGATTATATATGCCAAGACTGTTTCCAAGTAAGGTCAGATTCATAGGTAGCAGGGCATAGGACTTGAACATATTTTAATTTTTTTTTGGGGGGGGGGAAGGGGAGAGAATCACAATTCAATCCACAACAATTACCAAAGTAAATTAAAAACAATTAGAAAAGTAAAATGTGACAATTCTTGTTGTTATTTTCTAAATGACAGTTATGAAATTTTCCTAGGTTTACCAAGAGCCATGACTTTTTGAATACAGAAAAACTGGTTTAAAAATATTTAGATACTGATAAATTAAATAATAAATGCTCTAACCTCTTTTAAGCTCCTAATGAATGCAAATGGAAAAGGAGTGATAAACACAAGTAATGCTTTACAATAAATGGCAGTACAAATATAGAAAAATCATACAAGTTTGAGAAAATCAGATTATCTCTTTTAAAACAATAACCAAAGTTTGTCTCTTGCTTCATCTTATTTTAAGGCGACAAATCTCATTAAGGAGAAAAATAATACTTGAGAATAAACTTCTACCTTTATAAGTCTTCAAATTTTTTCTCTTTTTTACACTGTAAAATTCCCCCCAAATAGAAATTAACACTATATCGTGTAAGCATTTCAGTTTTACCCTGTTTCATGCATAAATTACACTTAGAGTGAGAAGCACCACAGAACTTTAATTCAACTAAAAAATAAAATGAACATTTTAATTCAGCCCAGCTACACATTCCTGCTTCATTCTGAACTGTCCAAAGTATATACTCAGCTCACTTGTCCCTGCTATGTGTTTTTACAGCTTTGAATGAAATGTGGGCACCATGGAGCAGGAAATAAGGGATGTTTGCAGGTGAAAGGAAACCAGCTACTTGCATTTAGTTCCTTTAAATTACTATCTTATACCACATTTTGGGAGAACTTCAAAAGAAGGCATTTCAGGAAGGGGAAAGGCAATGCTTTTAATGAATATACCAAAAAACTAGATGACTTTCAGGCCTGCTTATCAGTTAAGCACTTGTGAACACGCATGTATAATGAATGATTTCGATCAAAACTAATAGGAGTTTCACATAATTGGAAACACAGCCAAGAGAGGGTTGAGGTTAGGGTTAAGGTTAAATTGCCATTTCAGTGTCATACTTTGACATTGTTCAACAGGTCCACTTAAGGATTATTGAGTAATCTAGGTGAATGTACGTCTGTTCGACTTACTATTGATTAAGGACTCAGAATATTAACTTGTGGTTCTTCTCTGAGACAGAAAAATAATTTCTGTCCAGTAAAAATGATGGTCACGGGTTATGGTTTGGTTACCCCAAAGTTCATTAATCAGTCTTATATCTAGCACTTTTCCTTTCACAGTCCTGTGTATAATTATAAATCCCCAGATCCTTCAAGTTTTCTTTGAGCCAGCTTTAGCACCTTATTGGTTCTCATGTTAGTGCGTTAATAAATCTTATACTTATTGCCTTATTTTTGCTTAAGAGTCATTTTGAAATACTTTTTAAATATGTACTTTGGCATGCTTATGGACGTTTTATCTGTATCCTTGTTTGGGCAGTAGAATATAAGAAGTTATTTGTCAAAGTGCCAATAGTGTACTTTCTTTTGCCAGGCCCTGTTGGCCCTGGGAGGAGGCCACAGACCAAATTCCCTCACTGCTTTGCTCTTATATATGTGCAGAATCACATAAAATGACAGAATAAAAGATCACATTAGTTTTTGTCTTGTCCTTATTTGCAAATGAAATTCTATAATGATTGCTTTAAAAAACCAGCAATTGTATAAGAAGAGGAGGAGATGAGATGAATGTTAATATCAAATAATTGAATCTGAATTCTAGGGTCCTTGGAATGGCCTGAACAGCTGTGAAAGAGGCATTTAAAACCAATTCCCCCAAACAAACCGATGTTTTGTTGTGTTTTGTATTTGGATTGGGGGTGCTAAAAAAGGAAAGGAGTACTGGGATAGGGGTTCCCTAGGAAAGGAAAATCAACCCTACAGAAAATTCAGGGGCTGCTGGTGCCAAGGATTCAGAATTCGGCGGAGATTTCTGATTGCTTCCATGAGCTGTAGAAGGAACGATTTTCATTCTCGCTCTTACCCAGATGACTGCACCGAGATGATTACATAATACCATCAACACAGCAGATGACTGTTGGTGCTCCTCTGGGGGATCAAATTATCCTGTGGACCAAGTCGTTTGCTACTCCAATTCCTGGCGGTGCCTGCTTCTGGTTTCTAACCTTACCGCCATCCAGCTGGGTCCAAATTATCATTTAAAAAATTACAGCCTAAACATCCTCCCCATGGGATCTGTCCCCACACTTATTACAAAAATTGCTGTTACATAAGCCTCTCTCCTCCTCTTTCTGTTTTCTGCCCCCTTTTGCTAAATGCAATAATTTTCTTGGTTGAGGGGTGAGTGTGTGTGTCCCATAGTCTCAAAGGAGAAATCTCTTATCTTGCAAGTAAGGCAAAATATGTGGGGCTTTTAAAGAAAAAGAGTAGAATCAATTCCCACTTCAATGTGGAAAAGAGACAGGCCTGTTTATTAGTAAAATGTAGGAATTTCCAATATTAGTTAGATATCTGGCAGCACATCTGATGTGAGTCCACTAAAGAGTGGGATGAATATGAAAGTTAGGTGAGATACACCCTGAGTTAGATCCTGGCCTTTCATTTTATTTGAATTCTCTGTAGTTACTCCCTTACCCTCACCTAGAGAGCTTATTGGAATGAAAATATGACTCTTTTGTCCTCCAAATTCACCAACTCATCTCCAATTTCAAATGTGTTGTTCCCGTAATCTGTGCTTGTCCCATTTGGCAATTCCTGTAATATACAGAGACCAGTGACAATATAGAGTGACCACCTGGAAAAGGGTGTCTGTGCAAATGGATACATGTCCTCAGAGCAGATATCTACTGGAAGAGCTTTTCAAACTTGAATATTGGTACAAATCACCTGGGGACCTTGCTAAAATGCAGGCATTCTGGTTGGGGTCTCAGATCCTGTATTTCTAACCAGCCCCCAAGTCGTGCTGCTACTGCTGGTCTGGAGTTGGGGTTGGGGACACTCTGTAAGCATGGCTGCTCCAAAGTGTACCTCCTACTTCAGGGCAGCTGGTCTCATGACTTAGCAGAAGTCTTCACTGTGGAAGAACTGTGATCTTTGTCAGCCAGGTGGGCCCCTTAATATTCTCCACCTGCTCTGCCCAGTGCTGCAGCTAATAATCACATGTGGCTCTTTAAATGTAAATTGAAATTCATTGAAGTTCAACAAGATTATTATCATTCCTAGTTGCTTAAGCCCCACTTCAAGTGTTTAACAGCCACATGTGCCTAACAGCTGCTATATGGGACAGCACAGATGTAGGACATTTCCATCATTGCAGAAAGTCCTATCTGACAATGCCGTTCTTCAGGAATTCCAAAAGTCTTTCCTTTTAGTCAAAGCCACAGTTCAAGGCCCACCCACACATTTGAGTAGCAAAGACCTACAGGACAAACAGCATTCCTTTGGGGATCTTCACAATGAAATATCCAAATGGACTGATTATACTTCCGTGAGTCATGGTTCTGAACCATGCATACAAGTAGAGACATCTGGGCAGCATGAAACAGATAACCGGATAATCCAATTCAGAATTACTGGGGTTGGGCAGCATTTGAGATAAGACCTCATGCTTTCGAGAGTGCAGTCACAGCCAGTAACTCTCAGAAAAAAACTGTGATACATGACATTGATTTCCCTGATAGGGCCCAGAGGAAAGCTTCCCACTCATCTGAAAAGACTATCTTTCTCTAGAATTACTATGTATAAATTGTGAAACTTTCTGTGTAGCCGGTTAACCCATGCGAAAGTACTAGAAGGTAATAATTCCTTTCTGAAACAAATACTAAAATGGAGTTTAAAATTTGGGATAGTATTAGGTTCCTTTCAAAAGTAATACAAACAATTGTGTTACTATATTTACCCAAGTAACATTCAGAATCAATGCCTCTAATTAATGAATTTGCCTCATTTATAACAGATTCACCTCATTTATAATAGATTTGCCTCATTTATAACAGGTGAGTGAATTTCTTTGTATCTTGTATCTTCAAACTTCTTGTTTTCTTTAAAAAAACAAACAAACAAACAGGTCATTAAGTTAACATTTAGGCAACAGATTGAATTCTGCCTAGAAGTGTAAAGAGGCTGACTTCATCACTGAGGGGTCTTGGAAATATAAATACCTTATATCCAACTGTAACAGAATACAGTGGGCCTCATATTAGCAATGCTATCTGAGAGCATGTTCCTTGATTGGAGACACCATCACCTCTAGGAAGAGGGACCCAGAGAGATTTAGGGGGGATGTAGAACATCTCATTGCCTTTGAGCTAACAACTTCTATATTGGCATAAGCCAAACATAAAATGTTTTATTTCTGGAAAGGAAGACTTTTCCCTTCCTGCTGTCTTCTCTTCTCTCTGTTGGATTATGCTGCTAATATCTAATCCCACTTCCTGACTCCTAGCAAAACTTAAGGCAGTGGTCCCCAACCTTTGTGGCATCAGAGACTGGTGCTCCTGTGAGAATCTAATGCCTGATGATCTGAGGTGGAGAGGATGCTAGCGCTGGGGAGCAGCTGCAAGTACAGATGAAGCTTTGCTCCCTTGCCTGCAGCTCACCTCTTCCTGTGGGACCCGGTTCCTAATAGGACATGGATAGGTACCGGTCCGCAGCCCAGAGGTTGGAGACCCACTTTAATAGATATAAAAATGTGGCTTTATAATGTCATTTTGGAGCACATTGTGTTCCCTGAGGGTCTTGTTGATGAGCCAACAGCCCAAGCCAGATTTGGAGTCTAGCCATACCCATGCCTGTCTCTCACCTGGGGGTTGCAATCATTTTCCATGTGGAAGCTGCCCTGGGACTCCACCTGTCCACGGAGGTTTCTAAGCCCCAGGTGGAATGTATAACTAGGGGTGTTCTGCTCCTGTTTCTTAGGTAAGACCATGATGCAGCCACATGTGATTGTCTGAAGTACTTGGGCCATGAAGCCCAACTCTGGTGCAAGTCTTATTTTTTTTTTTCTGAGCTAAGACATCTTTATCAGATGAATTTGCATCAAAACATCATTTTTCAATGAGAAAGGTAGCTATACATGGTTGTCATGTGAAAATAGGAGTTCATGTGCAGAAAAATCTCTCCTATATTCACTGTTACTGTGGTTTAGAACTGAATCTTTTTCACCTTAAATGAAATTGGTGGTTATCTGCTCCCATCTCTACTAATATTCCATCCAGAATTTTGGCTTTCCAGAATCTTCATCTTAAACTATTTACTTTGATCTGATTTGATTTTAATTTAAACGTTATATTTGATGGGGAGTAAACATGCAGGATGATAGAGAATGTAGATTATAAAGAGTTGACAATATTTCTTTTCCTACTTTCAGAAAGTCATAGATCTCAGTGGAAGCTGAAAGAAAAAAGAATTTGGAAAGAATGAAAGAAATAGTACATCCGTGTGCGTGTATGTTTTCCATAGCTATAAACCAAAGATATTGGTGGAGGCTGGTGTAGGAAAAACGTGGCTTTATGGGCAAAGGACCTCATTTACACCAGTGGTTCTCAAAGTGGGTACCAGACTCAGCAGCAGTAGTGTCTGGGAGTTGGAGAGAAATGCAAATTCTTATCCTTAGACTTAATGAACCAAAAATTCAGGAATGGGGCCCAGAAATCTATACTTTATTATGTCTCCAGGTGCACACTTAAATTTGGGAAACACTAATTTAGACAAGATGAGTAAATGCAGGTAAACACATTAAAAAATATTGACATTGAACATAATATTTAATTTCTAAGCAACTGAAGGAAACAATTCCATCTGATATGATAATAAATTTTTAGATATTCTGGAACTAGTATTTCAGAGACCTGCAACCAGTAGACAAAATAAATTCTCCTAAAAGTAAAGCCGTGGGCATTTGGCTCAATGCCCATGGCTTTACTTTTAGGAGAATGGTGACTGGTTAGTCACCAGTGAATAGTCATAGTTAATACTTCTTTTGTTTTTGGTCTTCGTTTTTGCCACAGGTAGGAGGGGAGAGAAGATTTAAGATTATAGTTTCGAAATATATGCCATTTAAGCATAAATTGAATTTATTTACATAAATGTATGTGTATATACATGAATAACATTTTTATCTTTACACAACTCCCAACTTATCCTGTTTATCAAAAGCCAAATTTGGTGATGTCACATCTTTTGGTTTGTTGGGACATTTAATGCAGAAGCTGGTTCCAGTAAGTTGCATACAAAACCTGGAATGAAACATGATGAGGAATCTCAGAATCCTTGCAGTTGTGTTCTGGGTCCTTCTGAGCTGTATCTACAACTTGGTAAGAATGTTTGCTAAATTGAAGTTGGGTAAAAACTTCTAACTTAATATGACTATTAGGTATACTTTATTAAGGAGATAAATGTCCTGAATGCAACAGTTAGCTAGCTGAAAGATTTTAGTGGAGCTTCATTACTGCCCTGTGTTTTGAAACTAAGCATAAAGTTCAAAGTGGAATCAATTCTGGGGCATAGTATAATTGATCTTGTGCGCGTTGCTAATCTCTGCTTGTCCCTGGCCTCAGTTCCTGGCTTTTTTAGCATCCTTGCAGACGCCCACATCTTTGGATGATGACGCAATAGACACATGGATTTTTATTTATTAGAGAAAAATTGGCTGAATCTACCCCATTCCTGTAAATGTATCATAATAGATAACTGGATATTAGGAAAAATTTCAAAGATTTGACTGTTTTCATACAGAGTTTTGGTGTCAGATAGATGATGACAATGATGATGATGATGATGATGATGCGTGCACGTGTGTGTGTGTGTTCAGTGACCACTGCATAGAATATCAAAATAAATGAGACTCATTAATTAGAATGGGACCACTCAAAATCCAACATGGAAATGTCCCATCTACTTCAAAAGAGTTGGTGGAAATGGGTCAGAATACCTGGGACAATTATCCTATTTTGCAAAGGTGAAAAGAAATCTTGAAAAGAACATTCCCATCACCATCACCATCACCATCACCATCACCATCACCAATTTTCTATTTCTCGTTTTTCCCAACAAGCTGAATATTTTCATGAACAATTAGGTAAAGTTCTAAGGCTACATTTAATTACGTTTATTACAAGTTGAATGTTATCCCTATTTTATATGCCACAATTACAGTATTCTCTCTCTCTCTCTCTCTCTCTCTCACACACACACACACACACACACACACACACACACACACACACACTCTTAGGCTTTCCTCTGAAGCCTGGGTGCTTGAAATGAGTTCAAATGTGCTGTTTGGGATGTACAGAGTTTCAAATCCTTAGCATGTAAATTTATGACTGTAAACAACAAGTTCTGAAGCAACAGATATAGGAAAACATAATGAGCAGCCTTCTGGGTCTTTTGTAGGTAAATACAAAACATGTACCCATAAAAACATGCTCTCCCGAAAAAGGTAGGCCAGCACTTTCCTTTGAGAGGGGGAAAAAGGCATCCAGAAACTTCCCCTTGGTGGCTTCTCAATGTACCCAACGGCGCCTGAGGGGCATGTATGTGGACAGGGACCCTTGGCAGGCCCTGGCCAAGTTGAGAACACACTTCCCATAAAAAGAGGACCTTCTAGTGGTACCTCCTTGTGGGGTCAATGAGGATATGCTCAGGAGGAAGTTCAGGCTCCAGTGTGTGCCTTCCCTTGTTTACAGCCACAGAGATATGCCCTTGTGCATGAGATCACAGCCTGGGGAACTTATGGAAACCAGTGTATCCCAAAAAATTGCTGAGAGGGTTTCTCTGACAATACTGCCAGGTTTAGAATATTGGAAAAAAGTTATCTCAAACCCATCTAATCCCCCCCAATGCCCCCCAGCACAGTGGAAGCAGTGAAAACAGTAACATCAGCAGTTTAGCTTCCCTGGATGGCCAGCTCATTTACAACCACATTCTCAATCAACAGCTCAGGACAATTACACATGGCTTAGATCTGAGCAGAAATAGGCCAAAAAGTTTCAGAAAGGAAACCTTTGCCATTCCTAGGTCAGCAATCGTTGTGCATGGAAAGTGGAAATTCAACTTCATCCCATAATTTTCTCTCTCAGAAATCTAGCATGAAATTACGGTTTCTAAAGATTTCACAGCAAATGTGTTTCTAAAAAAATTAAGCTTTGGATCAAATATCTTTGCTTAAAACTCCAAGTAAAACGAATTAAGACTAGTATAACAAAATATTTCATGTAAAAAGATCTTATGCTTTGTAAACACTAATCGACATAATGAAAATTCCCTGACTGATGTCAAGAGTATATTTATAAAATGCACAAATATAGTAAAACACTCAAAACAAAGCTAATTAGTATTTTCCCATCACCTGGAAATATATTTTTAAACACATTTAAATAAATTTAGTGTTGTTAATTAGTAGTTATTTTTCTTCTAAGTCCTACAAATAATGTTGAGTTTCAGGTGGAAAGCTGACTGGCTCACTTAACTTTGATCTACTTTTAGATCTGATAATTATTTCTTGAGTCATGCAGGAGAAAAAACAGCTTATTGTGATTGTTACTATAATCTTTTAAGGAATTGGGACGATCTTAATTTTCACAATTAAAAACGAGTCAAATCAGACAGGATGGTGACCGTGAGCACTGCCGAAGGTCATCATCAGTACTGGCATGCTTTTCCTCTCATGTCCAGCTGAAAGGAAGAATCCTAATTAATGTCTCATATTCTACAGGACAACAGGTCCAAAGTCCCTTCGAGATTTAGAGGGGACCCATCATATGCCACCTTTTATTTGCAATCTGCCAGACATCTACCAGCATTCCAGGTGAGTCAACCCAGAAACAGATGGGCAAATACCTGGCCCCACGACTATGCTCTTTTTCCTTTCCATGCATACCCCTTAGTGTTAAACAGGAAACGCTTCAGAATCCAAGGAGAAAGTAATGCCCACTGCTCAAGGAGAGATATAGAACAGAGAAGTTTATTTTACACTATCCGTCCAAGAAAACAATCTCCATAAACCAGTGCAAAATGTGCAACAGAATCAATAAGTGTGTCCTAGCTCTGAGAGCCCAAATTGGTGATTTCCTTTCCTGGTCCTCCATCGGGCTGGTGCTCCATTGGCTAATGCTGGCCTGGTTTCGCACCCTTGATAGAAACATTCAACCAATTTGTAGCAGGTTATTACAATTCATACCAGAATGTGTACAAGGGATGCGGAAAACCATACCGAATGAATTATGTGATCAGTGCTTAAAGTAAATACAAGGAGAGCACGGGCAAGAATCCACAGTTTCAATAAATACAAGTGTAATAAGCATGGGTGGGTCTCAACTGGTGGAATTAGTCTGCATAATAATTCAGCATCATACAAAATCTAGCAGGGCTGTTGAGCAGTGATTGGCAACAACGTTCACAATAACTTATGCCCTTGAGCGAGTCTGCATTTAACACATTCTGTGGTTTCAAAGGTGTCAGTTCTGTTTTCACCTTCCCTTGCTATCCCTCCGGAGAGGATGGGTGGAGCTTGGGCAGCTTGGCTGTGGCGTCCCAGAGGAAGGACGCTGGCCCAAGAGCCAGCTGTCAGGGTCCAGTGTACTCAGTACCGAGTGGCAAATTGGGACTTTATTGACGATGTCTGTGCAAAGTGCGCTTCTCTCCATTTTCCAAGAAACCAGTGTCTGTAATTCCTGCATGAAAAGCAGTGGCGGCCTCTGGGTCACTCCCTGTCACCCCAAGTGTCAAGGAATGAGAGAACATCTCAGGGACTCACAGGCTGGGAAGCTTCTGCCGCTGACTGCCTGCCACCTCATGGATGGATGTTTAACCAGGGCCTCACGTCAAAGGCTTTGGGCAGGCTAGAACTATTGCTTGAGAGACCAGAAAGAACCTAGTGAGAAAGTGAAGGTCATAATGGACATGTAGGAAGCTATCTTCTTTCTCAGAAAACCTTACACTCCCTTAGGTAAAGCCTGCAGGACTGTGGGGGGCATCCTTGGGGATGAAATGCCATGCATCTGTTCCTGTGGGAAGCACTAGACCCAGGCATGCTCCAACATGCCTGGGATTCTGCCCCAAGACACAGCGGGGACAACCTGTGGACTGTTGACTGATCCAGAGCCCAGTAAAAGAAGATGCAAGAGAAACTCTTGATCTCTGGAAGAAGAGGAGTAAAAAGAAGAGCCCCCAAAGTGAAACAACCCCCCAAACCCAGTAACTTAGGAATCACCTCAAAACATAGCAAAATCACAAACCCTCCCTGTAAGGAATATACCCTCTCTTTGCTATCTCTTCAACAGTCTCAGGTCATAAATTAGGTTAGTCTTCCATCCAATAACTTAAAAAACAAGTAGGGGTTGTAATAAGTTTTGCCTGGCTTCGGCCAGATAGCAGCCAGTTTTTCTAGAATCTCAGTCACTGTTCCAAATGGAGCTTGAAAATTCATGTGGACTACGAAAGTCTTCACAAGGAGGAGGCCGGAAGGGGTGGGCGAGAGGGGCCGGGTGGCAGGTACGACCCAAGGAGGAGAAGGAGCGAGGGAAGGGGCAGGGAGAGCCTGGGCCACCGAGGCAGGAGCTGAGGCCTGTGAACAGCGCGGGAGAGACAGACAGGACGCCCTGGCCTGGGGGCCCGAGTGAGCCAGGGTGTGGCCAGGTCTTGTATTGCACAGAAAAGAAGGAACTGAGCCTTGGCAGGCAGACTGGTAGATCAGTGTTCCCCGCACATGGGCAAGTTCACGAAGGTGAATACGTTGAACTCCGTCATGATGGAGAAACACAGGAACACGCCGTACAGGAAAAGGCACCCGCACCCAAGCTTCTTGTCCAGCTGCCACTTGTTCAGGTGAACACCGAACACCTGCAACACACAGAAGGGGTCAGAGGGCAGCGGCCGGAGGGCCCTTGGGCAGGGCACTGATTCTTTCTGGGCCCACAACGTTCATCTCTCATTAAGGTGAGAACATCAAAATCAAGAAGAGGGGAAGTCAGAACCTGGTGTTCGTGGGAAAATAACTTATGAAAGTCATAATGATGGGCGTAAGAGACATAGCATAGTGGCCCCCGCTCCTTCCCTGGACTCGAACCCTGCACTGCTCTGTGCCGGCACCACCTGTCTTGACTCTTCACCCTCTTGGTTCAAGCAGACCCTGGCTCATCCGCATGCTCCCCACAGGTGGTGGCAGCATCTCTTCCCATTCCTGTGCCTGGAGGCCAGGAAGTTGTCCCCCTTGCTCCACACTGCTGCTTCCATACCCTTTTCTCCTGAAAAGCACTGACGTCTCCCAACTGTCACACTCTACTCTCATGGTTGCAGTTAACCCTGGGTGCCCCAGCATTCCTCAGAGCCCTGAGTCCCCTAGCACTGCCACTGCTGTCACCAGCACTCCTGAAATCGCTTTTTGGTGAGTTCACCATCCACAAAGAGGATCTTCCCAATGCCAGTTCTCGAGTCCTGTCCTTCACCCTATAGCAGTCCCTCATTCCGTGCTATCAAATAAAATTAAAAACTCAGTTCCTCAGCTGCACTGGCCACATTTCAAGTGCTCAATTGCCACATGTAACCTGTGGGTACTGTCCAGAGCAGATACAGGCTATTTCCGCCATTGTGGACAACCCTGCCACCTCAATTTTCCTATTACCCATAACAGAAAAAACAGTTCTGTTATCTCAGTGTCAGACATCCCACTTTCTGTCTGAAGTCTTCCGTCTTTCCCACTCACTCCATCTGGTACCCCACAACTCTCACGACTCTGCAGACACCCTGACCCAGAATTCACTGGAGCCACCACTGTTTTGCTGCACCTCACCCACCTTGTACCCCATTCCCTCTTTACCCCATGTAAGTTCCACCAGCAATTGCTATGGTCACTCTTGGCATCCACTTTCGTTCCTTGTCCTCTCTCTGGTTTGGTGCCTTTGCTGGCTAAGCCACAGCCTTTGGTTCAAGCCATCTTCCATCTACTCCATGCTGCTTCCTCATAGCTGACCCAGACTGGAGGAAAATGCCCAGCCAGGCTCATGGGTCTCACTTTAAATTCAAGACCACAAACCTTAAGTGGGCCATTCATGCTTTATGGCAATCATTCCCCATTTCCTAGTCCACCATCTCTCCCTTTCCTAGATGGCTATTTCATACCTCTCCTCTCTCCCAAAACCCCCAACACTCCCTTCTCTACTCTCACTCTCAGCTCGTGACCTTGTTCCCATTTCACAGAGCTCCCACCACCACACCTACCTGCCCACCTGCTCCCCTGGTAGTGAGGACCCAGCGACCACGGCTTTGTCCCCGGCATGGGATCCCACCTCCTTGAAGCTTAAGGATGTGCTTCCAGCGACTGCCCCTCTTCAGTCTCCACCCCCGGCCCCCGGCCCACTCAACCCCTGCATCATCCCAACTGGCATACAAGGATGCTGCTATCTCTCTCATCTTAAAAGACAACTACACTTTTTCTGGATTTCCATTTCTCTCCTTTACAGCAAGATAATTTAAAAGAGTTGCAAATACCGGATGCCTCCAATTTCTCTTTCCATCCTCTGCTAACTTATTCTACTCAACTTTCTGCCTCATTGCTCTGCAAACCACTGTTGTCAAGAGAATAGATGACTCTGCATTTCTAACCCCGATGGCCAATGCTCAGGACTCTCCTCCCTCAACAGAGCAGATAACGCCACCTTGAAGCACCTGCTCCATGTGGCTTCCAGCTGCCACACTCTTCTGGTTTTCCTCTTACCTCTCCCACTACTTTTTCTGTTCTTTTGGTGTTTTATCCTCATCCTCCTGACTCAGATCTGGGCCTCTTTTCTATTCTGCCTGTGCTCACGTCCTTGGTGAGCTCATCTGACTGCATAGTTTTAAATACCATCTACATCCTCATGTCTCCAGCTGGACATTTCTCCCGAATTCAGACTCACCTTTCCAATGGCTTTCTTGACCTTTCCCCTTGGATGTCATATAGGCACTGCACACTTAAGTGTTTGATGTTGCTCTTCTTCCCCAAACCTACTTCTCTTCAACCTTCCAACAACCCCATTTCAACAGCCCAGGGAGTGGTGAGGTCAATCTCCTATAGAATGTACAACTGTAGCACAGCATAAGGAGAGGCACTGCAGGTGTGAGCATGCACTCTGATGTCAGACTGCTTGTGCCTCCGTTCATTTGGCGTCAATTTTTCTATAGGCCTCAGCTGTCATCTGTATATCAGTGACTACCTCGTGTGGTTGTGGTGAGCTCCAAATAGGAAAATATATGCAAAGCATTAAGCACCGTGTGTGGCTATTGCAAGTATCATAACCTCACAACATACCAGGCCTAAGGAACCCCTAAACTACAGAAGAATAAATTATATAGATTTTCACGTTTGCATAAGGCAGTATTTACTTTGGTAAAACCTTGACATTTGACACCCACCCTGATCCCATAAATTGCCTCTCCTGCTTCCTGGCCGCCCTTTTGAATTCCCATTCTTAGTGTACGTATATTAACATAGTAATTAACATTGAATTAACAGGTGTAATTCAATGAATATTTCATTGAAAATTTCAGAAAAAAACATATTGTGTCTTAATGTTTATTAATATGAAAATTCAACAGCATATTTATATGTTAGTGGATACAGCATGTGGGTCAATTCATGTGTTAGTGCAAATTTGTTCATACCATATATGTCAGTTGAGTTAGGATATTACATTACATAAAGGGATGTAATAGTTAAGATAGTAGAATGGAATAAAACTGCACTGTCAATAAAATATATTCTTAATCACTGAGTATTGGTCAAATTCATGGATTTATGAAGATGTTTAGTAACCTAGAACAGTCGGTTAATTAGAATCTAGCCTTCTGTGACTAATCCTGCAGAAAAAGTGGGATCTTCCCTTTGTTTTCGATAAAACGATTTGTGTTTGATGTGAGAATATAGCCATGTTTCTGGGAGAAGGCTGCCTCCTTTCAGAAAAGAGAAGGCTTCCTTTGCTAGGATCCACTTCTAGAAGAAACAGTTATGAAGGCAATGGAACATCTGGAGGCCGATTGTTCCGATCCACTAGGAAGCCAAGTCCATCTGGTGTCCAAACAAACTCTGTAGCCGAAACACCCCAAGGGGGGTGGGGGAAGGAGAATGTGGAAACTCAAGAGTGAGGATAGGGGTACAAACCTACCGTGACAAAGACAGAGGCTAGGAGCAGGCCCACAGAGTAAATCAGTCCCCTGCTGTTAAGCCGAATCTGTAAGAAAGGATGAAACAGAGTTAGGCTTCCCAAAAGGCATCTGCTTAGTGCTAGGTAGGCATTTAAGCATCTCTGAGTAGGAGTGAGTCCAAATCTCTCCTCTGGGATGGAAAAGAAAAGGCAGCCTCGGCAGCCATGCTCTGCGGCTTGCAGTAGGAACAGGCATTTTCCTAAAATACCCAGAGTTGTCCTGGTCCGGTCCACTCTAAACTAGTTCCATCCTTCCCTCCAACAGTGGCACCCAGGGGACTGCCCCGGAGTCAACTGAATTCTCCATGTGTGTTGTCTGATTCTTGCTGCTCATAACACTTCCCTGTGGACCTAGGCAGTTACTTAAATTTCATAACATGAGTGTTGGGAGCAATATTTTGGAAAATATTACTAAAATTTTTATCTCTTTTACATTAAAATGTCTGTGACCTTCCCTTCAACCTGATATGAAGATGTTGGTAAAGGTTGCTATAGTGAGCAAAAAAAGAGTAAAGAGTTACTGTTTCTGATATTTGTAAAAGGACTTTGGTTAATTTTTCACAATGATACAATGGGACTGACAACCAAACTTTGAAGAGAAAGAAAGAAACAATTTTTGGAATTTTTATAAACAGTGTTGTCCAGTAGAACTTTCTGCAATGATAGAATGTCCTACATCTGTGATGACCCATATGGCAGGCATAAGGAACATGGGACTGTAAAGCATTTGAAAGGGGCCTCATACAGCAGAGGAACAAATATTTTAAATCTTGTCTTTGATGAATTTCAATTTACATTTAAAGAGCCACATATGATTAGTGGCTGTATATTAGGCAGAACAGGTGGAAAATACTAAGGGGCCGACCTGTCCGACAAAGATCACAGTTCTTCCACAGTGAGGAGAGAATGTCCCTTTTGCTAGGTCATGAGGCCAGCTGCCCTGAAGTAGGAGGTCCACCTCTAAGCAGCCCTGCTCTCAGAGCACCCCCAGCCTCACCTCAGACCAGCAACAGCAGCACGACCTGGGGGCTGCTTAGAAATGCAGGATCTCAGGCCCCAAACCGACCTCCTATATCAGAAACTATGGGGGTGTGGCCAATCAATCTGTGTCTCAACAAACCTTCCAGGGGTTTAAGAACCACTGATTTAGAGAAAGCGTTAAGGTTAAATCCAGTCTGATCTCTAAGGGCTCTGAGGATGAGACTTTGACATTCATTTTTTACCAGCTCTCTTGGAAACGCTTATGCACATCCAGGTTTGGGGACCATAGCCTCCCCACTGCCCTGCTGAGAGTCAAAGGCTCACCTGTATTCACAGAAAGCAAAGCGAGGCAGATCGATTGTATTTATTAGAGACTGAAGTGGTGGTTATAAAGAGTAGTAGTTTGGGGTCCTTCTGACAAGGTTCAAGGTACCTCTTGCCACCCTTCCACCAGTTCACCCCTGAGGTGTATGTATGGGAACAAGTGGGTGTCTCAGTAGGTGGAAGTGCTCAGTTCATCGTTTGGTGACAGAACACCACATGCCCTAAAGAGCCAATCTTTTCTGTGAGGACCTGGGAGCGTAACACATCTTACTAAGCACCGTCCACAGAGGGAATGGACTGCACTCTCTCCTCTGCATGCACAATCCGCATGAGCCGACCATCCCTTTGGCCCAGCCACCAACTGTCTTCCTAAGAATAAAGGATTCAAATCTTATCTCTGTGACACTAGAGCAGTGGGTTGACCCAATGAAGTCAGTGTGGAAAAATGAGGAATTGGCTATCTCAGTCCAGCTTGTAGCTTAACTTCCTGCAGACCCTCAGCCTGGCTATGCGTAGAGTTTCCCCCTTTCATCAGCTATGCTGGAATAAAGAAGCTAATATCCAGAAGCACATCACAAATGCTTGGCTGAAAGAGATTCTCTGCCCCCAAAGTATTCTGTCTACACCGACTCTATGCCAATCCCTCATGTATCCTGGCCAGTGATGAAGGGGCAAGGGGGCTCCCTGAGCAAATGGCGGCCCCTATGCAGAGTAAGGAAGAACCTGCTGGGGCTGTCCTCAGGCATATGGTCCTTGGGTTGACCCTGAAACAGTGACCATACACTCAGAAACCCTTTTGAGCTCTTAATTTTCAATGCTGCATGGATTTGTCCAAGAATGGGGTCAATATACTCCCAGCCCTGCTCTCCCTCTGTGCTCTAGCGTCAAATCCTTGTCAACAGCAGAAGCCAAGTGAAGCAATTTCTTGCCCTTAAGAAACTGACAGCCAGTGAGAGCAAAGCTGCAAGAAGGAAAATTCTTTGGTGAAGCCTTTTCTAAATGAATCACGCTTAAGCAAAGTTTTTGAACTTTACTTTTCCACATTCATATAAAGTCTTAACTGTGCTGCTGACATTCTAAACATGGCTCTAAAGACAAAAGATAACCAACTTTTGTGTGGTTTCTGATAATTTTTCACCTCCCCCCCTTTTTTTCTTTACCTTTTCTTTGCAGCTTCCTTTGGTTATGGACTGCCACGTGCTTCCAGAGATGTATTTTTGTTTGTCATTTTTAATTAGAGACTGATTTCTTGAAGCCTGCATTGATTCCTTGCTAACTGACTCCCACACTTTTACATAAAGGAGATAGTCAGGAATTAAGTTTCCTTTAGTTGCCTCTGGTCCAACTTGAAAGCCTCCCAGTCCCTGGAGACTATGGGTGGTTTGGGGCAGGACTTGACAAACTATGGCCCATGGGCCAAATTTACCCTGTCTTCTGTTTTTGTAAATAAAATTTTGTTGGCACTCAGCTTACTTATTTACGTATTGGCTAGGGCAGCTTTTACACAACAATAGCAGCGTTGAGTAGTTGGCCTACAGGGCTTAAAATATTCCCTCTTTGGCCCTCTCCAAAAAAGTCTTGGACCCTTGGTTTAGGGCATGGGTTCTAGCCCCAGTTTCCTAGTTTCTGAATCCTGCTCAGTAATTCACTTGCTGTGTAGTCACAGAGAGGTGAAGACTTAACTTCCCCAAGCCTCAGTTTTCTGATGTGTAAATGGGGATAATACAGTCCCCACCATATGGGGTGGTTGTGAGGATTAATTGAATTAATCCAGGTTAAGTTCAAACAGGATCCAATGTATAATTCATTCTCAGTAAGTGTGGGCTGTTATTCTCCACCCATTCAAGAACTGCTTGGGTCCACATCCCTGGTACCCCTGGCTGCTCCTTTTATAAACTCAGCAAATCCCTGATCAATGCCTCTGTAGATGACAAACACTACAAGGGCAGGGACCACATCTGACTTTATCCTCTGCCTGGCACAGGGTTGAGCACGGATCACCTGCTTAAGACATTGTTGATGAATGGGTAACGAGTACCCTCAAGGTAGAATTTTGAACACGGTTTTTAAAAGGAGCAGTGTTTCTGTGGGGCAGGGTGGACTGGTCAGTGAGAGGCTGGCAGAAGAGAGACCCAGAATGCCACTACTAGATGACATTCCAGAAGCAATGCAATCCCTGCCCATCATTCCTTGTCTTCAGACCTCACTTCTTTTATGAGCATACATAGTTTTTATTTTTAGCCTAACATTTTATTATGAAAGTTTTCAAGCATTCAAAACACTTGAAAGGTACCACCTTATTTTTTAATGAACTGTAACATAAGCTGCAGATACTAGTACACTTCACCTGTAAACACTTCAGCTGGCATCTGTTAAGTGTTAAATAGGGTTCAATTATAGCTCATGGGTCTTTTACTTTCAGATGTAATTTCCATATGCTGAAAGTCACAAATCATAACCGCATCATTCAACGTGTTATCAGAAATGCATGCACCCGTGTAACCCAAACTGAGAGCACTTCCATCCCCTCAAAGGTTCTCTAGTGCCCTTTGTCTTGCCTGAGGAGAATCACTCTTCTAAGTTTCTCTACTATATGTTGGTTTAGCCCCTCCTAGAAATTTCCATATAAATGGAATCCTACAGTGTGCACTCTTTTATGCAAGAACTTTCTTAAAGATTCCTTCATGTTTTTCTTTTTGTCAATAGTTCATTTCTTTTTATAATAGCATAAATATACCACAGTTTGTTTAATTATTATCTTGTTGATGGACATCTGGGCTGCTTCTACTTTTGGGCTATCAGCGTGTATCAATTTTATACCTCACAAGCGGAATGAAAAGAGACATTTAATGGCTGCTTCTCACCAACTGACGAACTATTAATGAAGAGAATAAAGACACCTGAGACCTCAGATACTCTCTCACATCCTAGCATCCCCCATCTGCGGTCATGCACCAGATGGGAGAGCTTCTAGCTCTCTCCAAATGGCAGCGGTTCCCCCTTTCCACCTAGGCACACTCCTGTTTCCCTTTTGGGACTTTCTGTCTAGTCAGATGGCACACTCATCTCCTTCCCACCTCTACTATGCCCATCCCTCCTTAAGTCCTTTTGCCTCTTTTAAGTTCAATAGGCCCTTGCTGGCCCTATACCCCATTCAAAGCTGATCTCTGTGGTGTTGTTTGCTTGGGTCACATTCTTACCTCCCCAGCTAGTCAGTTCCAATGCAGAGGGCAAATGACGGGGTCTTAAGCTTTCCCTCATTCCACACAGCACCTAACTTCCCCCTGGTCCTACACACTATGTTTAAATTAGCATCTGTAGGTGATGCTGTGCATGTGTGTTTATGAGCACACGTGTGTGTGCATGCCTTGGAGGCAGCAAGGTTGGATGGCAAGAGGCAAGAGTGGAGAGCTGGATGGGGAGACTGACCATGGTGAAATGTGGCTTTAAGCTGATCTTTTCAAGCAACAAAGTGAGAAGGCACCCCCAATTTTTTTTTATTAAGGTATAATTTGCATGCGGTAAAATGCACAGATTTTTTTTATCCATCAGGTGTACTATTGGATAAGTTTTGACCAATGCATGTACCCATGTAATCCACAACTCAATAAGAATATACAATATTTCCATCACCCAATAACTTCCTTTGACAGCAGAAAATCTAACTCACCCCCCTCAAAAACTAGTTTCTTGGGGTGTACTAAGGGAGACAGTACCGTGTTTCATCTCTAGACTACCTTCAAAAAAGATGTTGAGTGCCAACAGTATCAATCTAAACAACCATTTCCCTTTCTGTCTCACAGATGCAAAGCCCATTAAGTACAAATGCAGAAAATCTCCATGGCAATGCCTATCTGAGGGTGTGCAAGGTGCAACCGGATTATTCAACCCTGACATTTAACATCGTTTTTATTTCTTGCCTTCAAAAATATGCATTTTCATTTTCCAATTCCTTCTTGACGATTGTTGCAGAGGAAACAGAAGGCTGGCTGGTTCCAAAGTCAACAGGAATTTAGCCCACAATGTAAGTATATTTTTTCATAGGATACACACAGAGACTCATTCATACCTAGTTTCATGGGTGTATGTGGTTCAAAAAACTAAATCCTATACAGCCTCAAAGACTCTGACTTCCCCATATTGCAGTTTAAAATTTCTTTATGGTTTGAGGTCTTCTCCACCCAGCCAGCAAATTCTTTTAGGAAAAATAAGAAGTCCCTGAATTGTCACTAATTTATTTATAACTTGGAACATATGTTGCACATCGCTTTGCATTTTCAGATTTGGGTAATTTGAACATTTGTGTGGGTGTAGGTTCCAAATGGATGTGCCTAGCCTTGAATGTATGTTGTAAAATACCACTGGGTGGGAATCTCTTTCCTTGAACAGTTAAATGAGGTGAAAAAGTGAACAAGCATACAGAAAGGAAGCACTTTAATGGTAGCTGGTGCCCAAGTCCATTCCTTTCTAGTGAGTTCTCACAAACACAGTGTTGTGTAAATGAAAGGGGGCAACTTAGTAGACCCGACAAACCCAGGGGGCTACCTGGCAGTCTTGATAAGCTGTGACCAAAAGTAAGCACCCAGTATGGTCTGATTATAAATTCCTAACTGGGCAGGTCATGGATGGTAGTCATGTCCCAGGCCTGTAGCTTTCTTAGCAAAGGTCAGTCTTTACCTAAAGTGAGCCCTGTCCATTGTTTATATGCATCTAGGATAACACATTACTTTGAAATGTCAGAGTAATATTCTTTTTCAGACCCCTCAAAGGCACAACTATTGGCACCAGAGCACAAGACCACCGGAGCTGACCACAAAACCCCTCATTGTTATCTTGTTCCCTGCATATTATCTCTATGGCTATAAATGTTAATTTTTAACTATTCTGTACCCACCAATGTAAAAGAAGTATGTATTCTTCCATTTTGCTTTTTACCCAATCCTAGACGTTTCCTCACTTTGCATTCTCCTACTTCCTTAATCTATGACCAATGGATTCCATGTAACCTTCTTTACGTTTTCTCCCTTGATTTCAAACATATAAAATGAGCTACAAAAATGTCATTCTCTGGAGCATTTTCTCCATTTGTCGAGATCTTGCTTCCAGGCATGTCCTCAAAATTTGGGCTCCAATATTCTTACAAAATATTTTTATAGATTTTGCCCTTCTTTCATTGACAGTTGCACTGAATTTTAGTGGCAACTCTATGAGGTAAGTAGAATCGATTTTGTTTTCCTATGTAAAGATATATCATCTGAGGCTCAGAAGAAGTTAGCCACTGTACAGAAGTGCCAGCGGTATCCATTGCTCCCTGTTGAGCCTTCCCAACTCCCAGTGCACAGACACAGCTCTGCCATAGCCATGACCATCATCAAACGATAACAGAAGTCGCTTTGCCCAGAGGATTCCCTGAAACTCTGCCTCCTCCAACTTGTGGCCTCACCCAAGCCACATCTAGGTGTATCCTCAGTGAGTAAGGTGCTCCTTGGTGAGCAGTGCCTAGACTACCACACTGGAGGCAGCTGGCCTTGGTTTCCGGTATGACCTTTTGAAGCAACTGTAAGCACAGCATTTGTGGATTGTTTGCTGAATCTTAACAGGTGGTCCCAGAGGGGCACAGGTTTGGCCTGCAGCTGAACCCCTCTCAGGATTGTGCCACTAGACACCTACTTCACAGATCCATACTAATCAACTGGGAGACTTAGGAACATTGCTTAGGACATAGAAACAGACATGGAAAGGCAGCCAAAATTAGAAGACAAAGTAGTAGAAACCATATGAGAGAACAGAATAGAGATTCAGGAATAATGGAGTCAAGTAATCTAATAGGTACAAAGTTCAAAACACTGGTTATAAAGATGCTTGGTGAACCTTTGGGAAGTGTGGATAAATTCAGTGAGGACTTCAACAAAGAGATAAAAAAAAAAAACATAAAGATGGCAATGGAAATTACAAAAGGGAGCCAGTCTGAAATGAAGAACACATTATATGAGATGAGAAGTATATTAAATAGAATAAACAAAGGAACGAACAAAGTCAATAAAGAAAAGGATCAAATGCCCTACCTAGAGGACAGGAAAACCAAGGACACTCAATCATATAGGCAAGAAAAAAGATACCGAGACTATAAAAATAATTTAAGGAGCATATGGGACACTATTAAGGCTCTAAATATTTGTCTGATCGGTATAACTGAAGAAAATTAAGATGTTGAACAGCTGTTTGAAGAAATAATGATGGAAAACTTCCCTAACCTGGTGAAGGAAATGGACATAAAACCCCAGGAAGCTCAGAGAATTCCAAAAATCAGGGATCCAAAGAAGTCCACACCAAGACACATCATATTTAAAATGCCAAGGGTTAAATACAAAGAAAGAATATTAAATGCAGTAAGAGAAAAACAAATAAAAAGAAACTATTCAGGACTGAAGGGCTTGGCAAAAATATTCAACAGGATGAAGACCCAGGATATACAACCAAGAATAATTTATCCAGCAAAGCTTTTGTTTAGAGTGGAAGGACAGATAAAGAGCTTCCCAGAAAAAAATAAGCTAAAGGAATTTATTACCACCAAGCTAGTATTACAGGAAATGTTGGAGGGACTTCTTTGAGAAGAAAAAAACATGTATTAAAAACAAGAATAAAGAAGGGTTACAACTACATTCCTATCAATAAGTACTTTAAATAGAAAAGAATTAAATGCTCCAACCAAAAGATAGAGTAGCTGAAAGGATAAGAAAACAAGACCCCTACATATGAAGAGGAAGGGGATGGAAAAAGATATTGCTTTGATGGAACTAGAAGGTATTTAAGTCAGGCAAAGATAAACACTAAATGATTTCACTTATATGTGGAATCTAAGGAATAAAAAGAACAAGCTAATCAAAAACAGACTCACAAATACATTGGACAATTTGGTGTCAGATGGAGGGGAAAGGGGTTTGGGGGGCTATGAGAATAGAGTGAAGGGTAAAGAAGTACAAATTAGTAGCTGATGGATGGTCACGGGGATGGGGAGCACGGCATAGGGACTGCAGTTAGCATTAATATGTTGGCTAAGTGGAGGGTCAGGGGAAGGAGGGTGCAATTGTTTTATGAACTATAGAAATGTCTAACCAATGTACTGTATATTTGAAACTAAAAAAAATATTTAAAAAATAGAAAAAAAACATGTATTAAAAACAAGAATAAAGAAGGGTTACAACTACATTCCTTTATATCTCATCACTTATGAAATTTCAAGGCTTTTAGGAGCTCTGTGTTAGAAACTGCGATGAAGACCAAATATATATTTCTTATTACAAATCACATCACACAAGGCCAGGAAGCTAGCAAAGAATGAAGTCTATACTTAGAGTTGGGCTTCAGACTGTAACTCTAGACTTTTCCTTGCTCTCTGCAGGGAACAGGGAAAAGGCCAGGGTCCTCTTCACCTCTTAAGAACCCTTAGAAGTGGCATCTGGACCTTCCAAGCCTATCATTTCTGTGTGAGCCCTCAATGAATTTTAAGAACCATAGACACTAGTGTAGCAGATGCCATTGGGACCCCACCTGCACCCTATCTCCCCTACCATTTTGGTGAGGTCAGCTGCCTCCTAACAGCCAACGCCAGTGTCTGTGACTGAGAGCTTTTTCCTGAACCATCTAAGTGCCAAGCTGCCCTCCACCAATAACTCTCTGGGGGTGGATGTATAAAGACCCCAGCTCCCTTTCCCCTCAGATGGGCTCATTCTGGGATAGTGGTTGCACCATTTCCCAGAGCTGCCCTAGGACTCAGCTCCAGCTGCTCACAGCAGTAACCAGAGTCCTAACATGCCTGCCCTCGGATGCCTTCTCTTCCTGTTTCACCTCCCCACTCTCCTTCTTACAGTAAAAGGAACCATTCCCTTTCTAACACCCTTCATTCCTTCCATTACTGTGGCTCGCAATGTCCTTTACCACATGGCCTCTGTTCCTAGTTTCATTCCTGCCACTTCCCATCACTCACACCTTACCTCTAGTTACAGAAACTGCCCTCAGTGTATGAAACTTTCTCATATCTTGGCCTCCTTCAGGCTGTTCCTTCTGCTTGGAAAAAGTCCTCTCACTCTCTTTACCGGGATGGCTCTAATATCTCAGATGCTCAGAAGTGTCACTTCCTCACAAGCATTCCAGGTCCCTTAACCCCTGCCACAAAATGCCACGCACTGCCACAACTCCTGCACGAGCCCTCAGGAAAGCACACATCACACTTTGTTTTGGAATTACTTGCGTAACTGTCTCCTTCCAGAGGCTGTAGTTTCGTGAGCACAGAAAGGTGTCTGTCTTGCTCACAGCTGCACCCCTAACAACTGTTACCAGCTTTGCGCAGAGTAAGTGTTCAATTAATGTTTGATCAGAGAAAAGAATGAACTATGCAGAAGGCGTGGGGTGAGGATGTTTCTGATTACTTCTTCTTTTTACCTCTGTGGATTCTGCAGTCAGGTTGGAGAACTTGGAAAAAGAAAAAGACTTTTTCTCCTCATTATTTCTTGGATTTCTTTTGCATTTCTCAGCTCAAGCTCAGAAATCTGAGTTTTGCCCTGGCTTCCTGGAGCCTGCTGGGTGACTTTCTTAGTTCCGTTGAGCATGTGAAACAGAAGCTCATCGCCAAAATGAAACAAGAAGTGTTCATTTTCCAAACTTTGACTTTTAGAAATATATATATATATATTTTGGGGGCATTTAAATAGCTAGCTGGCTTCTGAGAAAGCCAAAAGTATTAAGAAATGTCAAAATCTGTAAAACTGCATTCATTCCTTGCTGTCAAATGTCTGAACCTAATACCATGTGCAAAACAGCTGTCTCAATAATTATGACTTGGAAATCTCATCTAGTCAAGATGGAAAAAATTGTTTCAGAATTGTCAGCAAGTCCCTTGAGAGGGCAGGAGAGGCCATTAAACCCACACAGGGTTCCTAGTTCTGATGAAGACAGATGTCATGGAGTTATAGCCATGCCCCTGAATGTCTTGGGAATGAAGCCTCTCTCCTGGGAAGAGCTGTTGGTGGAGAAGAGGGAAGACAAAAATGCATGTGGCAAATAAGCCCCTAAGTTTGCTTTTCCACGAACTTTGAACTATTTTTCCAAGTAACTCTGCATCTTGGTATGAGGTTACACAGTGATACCCCAAAATGTGGCTCGGCATGGGGGGCTGACCACTAGAGGGCCCAGTGAGAGCCAGGGAGAGGACTCAGGGACTGAATAAACAGGTAATCATCAGGGAAGAATCCAGAACAGTTCTTCCATCCTTCAGTCAGAAACCCATTGCAGACACATCACATACCACAGCCTCGGGCAGCAAGGATTTTAGCTGCCGCTGTGTTTGTGGGGCTTTTTAGAATAGGAATCTAGGGGTCAGGAGGTCTCTTCTCTTCCTGGTTTTTCTCTCTTTACATATAGTCGAAGAGCTCACTTCAGCTTTAATAAGCAGCCACTGTCCTCTCTTCTAGCAAGACTCAAACTCAGGGACCGTTCCACCTGAGTGATGACCCTCATGCCCCTGTGTATGCCGGCTGTGGTGTCATGATTTCCTTTTGGCAATAATGCCCTCCCTCCTGCTTTGGTCTCTGGGGCTTGGAGAAAAAAATCTCACTGTCTTCCAGGCTTTGGCTTCCTGATCTGCACAAGGGAGTTTAGACAGCAATGCAGTTGAGTGAAACCTGCGAGACCCATGCCTCTCTCTCACTATAGCCCACCTCACCCCTGCTCACCTCACCCCTACTCTCCTCACCCTTGCCCACCTCACTCTGGCATTTCTGCCATGGTGGTCTTCCTTCCACTCTCAGACACAGCCAACCTCAGTGTCTTTGTATTTGCAGTCCCCTCTTTCTAGAATGTTCCTCCACCTTCCACAAACCCACCCTTTGTCAATTACCACTTGGCACAGAAACTACCTCCTTGTCCATTGAATCTAGAGTGACATGCAGTTCCCTTCAACCCCCTCTCTCTATCACATCATTGTTTTCATAACACTTTTGTTCTCCAAAGTCGGTGTACTCCTCCTGTATTCATCACTCATGGGTTGTGTGTCTTTCCTAACCTGATGAACGCCCTATGAGGGAGCGTCTAGTCCACCTTGCTTACTCTGTATTTCTGGTGCCTCCCCAAGTTCTGGGCACACAGTAGCTGCACAATAACCACTGGTTGAAGAAATTATCCTTGCCTTGTTTAGCTTCTGTCAGGATTAGATAAGACCATGTTTGCATGGTGTCCTTAGCATGCCTGGTGCATAGTAGGTACTCAGTGAATGTTAAGCTCTTCTTGTTGCTGTTTTGTTTGTCCCCTGCTCTTTTCTCTGGTGAGCCTATTCCTTCATTCTGCTCTGCTCACACACCTTCCTCCCCACGTGAGGTGAGGCTGATGGGAAACAGGATACATTGATGCATTCATCTATCCACCCAACAATTATTTATTTGTTGAGCACATTCTAGGTACCAGGCACTGTGCTAGGCACAGAGAAAACAATAAATGCATAACACCAACACAGTTTCTGCCCTCTGGGAGATCATCTCTCTAGGGGCAAGGGAAAGCTTTGATGGGAGTCGCTGAAAAACACTGCGTGATAACTGACTCAAGTTTAGGAGATCACAGTTGATATCCAAGTTGACACCTAAAGAATAAGCTTGAGAAAGACAATGGGAGCCCCTGGTAGGGGCCCCTTTACACCCTCTGTGAGGTGGTCTGGTTCCAGAGGGCCATTGTCTTGGACCCACAGCTTCCAAGAAAAACAAATAATACAGCTTTGTTGGCCCACATACTGGGCCACTAGTTTGGTCTAACATTACTAGGCAAAGAGGTAATCTGTACAAGTAAATTAAAGTCCCAGAAAATTAAAGTCCACCTCTCTACATGCCAGCACCTTAACTGTTTTCGATAAAAATATTTTATTCTTAACTTTTTCTTGCTGACTCTGAATCACCACCACAAATATAAATTATTTAACCAGGATAAAATATGGTCAAGCACCCAGGAGCTACTTATATATGAGGAATTACTCACCCCTACAATTGAGGAAATTAAATTTACCCTCTATTTAAATAAGTAAAATGTTCTGCTATGTTCAAGATGGTCACGAGTACAGTGCAGATGGCAAAAGTGAAGTGGACAAGTCTTTACACTCAGACTCCAGAAGCATAGAGAAGATGTGGGAATATAACTGTCAGACTAGGTAGGATAGAGAACGGGGCCCACAGGACATGGGGAAGAGATTGCAGGATGGGCAGCATGAGGTTGCTTTGGGGCATGATGTAAAAGGATTAGAAAAGTTAGGCCTGTGGGCAGAATTTAAGGTGTTCTGTTCATGGGATTTCCCCCTTAGCTGAATGCTCTCTCAATCAGAGAGATGAAACAATTTGGGTAAAATTAGCAAAAAATAGCATTTTAAAGACTGCCGCTTAGGACCCCCCCTCCCCCATTCAGCTCACCTGTCTGTCTTTTCTGGCTTTTTGCCCATTTACATTTTAGTTCTGACTCAGTTGGGATGAAAACTTTTCCTGATAGTGAAGGTAATCACTATTTAGGAAATACAGGATTCTAGAATATACAACTTTAATTGAAATATAATCATGAACTTCCTAATAGTTCCTAAGTTGTAAACATTACTGAAAAAGAAGTTAACTAGAATTTTTCCCTTAGAATTGTTATACTTCAAAATAAAATCTCCTTTTTAACAAATGGTACTGAAATATGTGGATATCCACATGCAAAAGACTGAAGCTGGACCTACCTCACATCATATATAAAATGAAATCTTGAGTTCCATGGGCTTCATAAACTATTTATAGATTATATTATTGAATTTCTCCTTTCAAAAGAGTCTTACATTGGATGTTTGTATCCCTGGAATAACATGAAGATCCCTCTAGCACTGGTTACAGCAATGGCAGCATTTGGATAACTTAATGTGACACATCTTTTTCTAGTCTTTCCAACCAAAAGTCTCCCCCAAAAGCACTCTCCTGTATGCCATGGTTGTTGATCATAAACAAGAAGTGGCCTTTTCTTCTGCATTTTCCCTTTCTCTTCAAGGATCACTTCAAGGCAATCACAGGATTAGATGTATTCTTTGTACAATTCCAGCAGAATTACCAGAGTGACCCCATTATGTCATTTACAGATGGAAAATATGAATTTGGGCCAAACATCTAATAGGGCCTGAATTTCTGTCTTCATGATGTCACCCTGTCACTAGAGTTTGGGACCCGAAAATGGTATGTTTTCATGGCTGTGGGTGTTACTAATATAAAAATTTTGTTTAATTTTCTGTCATCTGAAGAGAGTTGGGAGAGGCCGAAAGGAGGACAGACCATTAGAGGATTGCTGATGGCAGACAATGTGCCTATTCGAGTTGGAATTTCAGGCCTGATATCCATGTTTTGTCAGGAAGATTTCAAAGCTGATTAGAGAAATTGGTTTACTTCCAGGATGAGTTCTGAGTTTTGTTTTTGAAAGTTTTTGATTTTACCTTCCACGATTATACTGATTATACCATGTAATCTTGGTAAAGAAAAAATACACATACTGAATCTTAGGGACATTGGAGTGTTTTGGATCTCTTGCTCCTGCCTGTTCATCTCTCCCTGGAGAAAGTCAATGTGGTAAAAATCTGTTATTCACGGATTGATTTTCTGGATTATTTAGACTGTAGCTTCTTTTCATCTTTTTGCTGCCTACTTTTTAGCCACCGGAGAAGATAAAAAGGAGTTGAAATTCACATAGGTCTGAATTTTACTTCTTCATGGCTTGATAAGAGGTAGGTGAGAAGGTGAAACAGAGGAATAAACCAGGTGGATTGTTGATGAACTTGACAGACCCACGCTTACTTCTGCGAGCTGGGTGAAGGGGCGAAGGAGTCAGGCAGAATCTGGGGTCCAATGAAGATGGGCTATAAAGGTGGATCGAAAAGTGAAACGAGAGACAGACTTACATTTAGAAAAGCTAGAACACTTGGAGGAAGAGATGAGGCACCAAAGATCATGTACGAGCTCTGATGAAATTTCTCGACCAATAGGTAACTTCACATGAACAAAAAACATATGGCCTTTCTGTATAGATTTCAATTTCATCAGGTCAGGGCCCAGGGCAGGCTGACCCAAGATGTCCCACAATGCATACTGATTATTTTGAATTAAAGTTACTTAAGAATCTGCCTGTGCAAGCAGAAAACCCTGACACCCTTTCCCCTCTAGAAGCAGAGATAATGCTGCAGGTGATGGGTGCCCTTCCTGCTCCTGAGGGCTGAGAGACAACCTCATCACAGAGTTAAAAAAATTCCAAGTCCAAAGCTTGTATAAACCAATGTTGTAACACCTTTACTAATTAACTGCCCAAGCCCAAACCTTGCTTAGGTTTCTTCCTAATCAGCACTAACTTTCTTTGTCCTGTCAATTGCTCACAGATTCATTGTCTCTTTGACTAAAACGCATAGAAAGGTGCTTGGTTTGATCATTTTTCTGAGCCTCATTTTATGATCCGAGTATCATATTATGATTCTCCTGTGCACACATACTAAATTATTTTTTCCTCTTAATCTAATCTTGTGTCAATTTTATTATTTTTCACTAGTTTAGCCAGAAGAACTAAAGAAGGGTATTCCCCTCCCTGACAATTTCAACCAGCTGGATACAATTTACCTAGCTGAAATAACCATTAATCAAACAACTTTGAAGACAGCTATCATTTGATAAAATGAGCTACAGTATTTTCTGTAGAATATGCAATTACTTACAACATATAGATAGACTAAAGTCATGCCCAGCAACACAGGCAGAGAAGCATCCAGCACTGGGTTGGGTGTAAAAACTTCAGAGACAAAATATTATTTTCTTTCAGATACAGGAAGAAATCTGTAATTGCAGTTTTCTTCCTCAGTCTTCGGACAGTGTCTAGGGCAGAAGTGTCCACTAGCAGAGGGTGAACATTTGGGCAAGTTGGGAAAGAGCATTGAAGTCTACCTGGACTGCATAACCACTTAAAGCCATAGTCAGCCTAACCTCAAGAGACAGCGTGAAGGCCACCACAGGAGGGTCTGATAGTACTAGATCCCTGGCAGAGAGGACATCTTGTATTTTGTGTCCCTTCCTTCTTGAATAAAAATATTTTGTATGTGAAACGAATACACTAGAGCAAGGGTTGGCAAATAATGGCCCCTGGGCCAAACCTGGCCCACCATCTTTTTTTACATAGCCCATGAGTTAAGAATGATTTCGGGGTGTTAAATACATGGTGACATAAGGAAATCCAACTTTGGGTGGCAAACACATAATGCAATATACATTTGACATTATTGATTTGTTCACTTGAAACCTGTACAATTTCATTACCCAATATTACCCCAATGATTTTAATAAAACTTAAAAGTAATTCAATCCAAGGAAAAAAGAATGGTTTTTACATTTTTAAGTGATAGAAAAGAAATGAAAAAAAAATACTATATCATGACATGTGGAAATTATATGAAATTCAAATTTCAGTTTCTATTAATATAGTTCTATTTAAACAGCCACACTCATTCATTCTGTATCGTCTATGGTGGTCCAGGCCACAATAGCATGGCTGAATAGATGTGACAGAGACTGTCTGGCCCAGAAAACCTAAGGTATTACTGATTACTGGCCCTTTAGAGAAAAAGTTTTCCAACCCTGCTCCTGCATCCTGAATGCGTCCATGACCCCGACTTTGGGAGGACTTTGATGGGGAGAATTTGTTTCCTCCTCAATATTAGTATTTCCATACCTTTTTGCCTTGAGATAAAGTCACAGGGGGCCAAGGCCACCAATCACAGAGTCCGTGTTGCCCTGAATTTAAAGAAAAGCCATGGAGCAAAACCACTTACATAGGATCCATAATCCACAGCCAAGGTCTGCAGGGCCCAGGGAAGACCGAGGCCAATGAGGATGTCAAACACATTGCTCCCAATGGAGTTGGACACAGCCATGTCCCCCATGCCTGCAAGGACAAGAGGGCACTCGAGTGAGGGAGGAGATCCCAGGGGAATGCAGGGGCCCCATGAGGGACTCTTCCAAGCCTTTGGTCTGACAGCGGGAGGCCAGCTGGCAGAGCTGCATGCTTACGTATTTGCTTCTCTGCCAACTCATCACTATAGAATGATACCGATGGTAAAATACATAGTCAATACAAGAGAATATGTATTATCAATAGAATATAATAAAATACACATTCTTTGAACTGTTGACCTTCAGTTCAAATATGATCACTGTTTTATAAAGTGGCTCACGATCTCACCAACATTTTAGTATCATCACCCACCTGTTCTATATTCAATTCTTCTTCTAAATAATTGAGCGATATTAAGAAAAAAATGTATTTAGTAGAACTCTGTGAAGATTCGTAGAGGACACTGTACGCAGTGTTATAGCTACACATTTTGTTTGCTGAAAACAAAGCCCCTCTAGCACAAATCAGGCATATATTTAAATTAGAGTGGGTGCTGGAAAAGCGCATGGACACCCAGGGGGAGACATCTGTAGAGGGTAAACTGTGAGCTTGGTTTTAAGGAGAGAAGGGTCTGTCACACGCTGAAGAGTGACCTCTGGCAACTGCCACCTTGAAGGGTACTGCAGCTGGGTAAACTTTAGGTTATAGGGTCTGTCCTCCCTAAGCCTCAGTTTCCTTATCCATAAAATGGGTATATGACTGTCCCTAACTCGCAGAGTTGTCATTTAAGTTAAATAAGATTATATGCCTAAATTGCTTTGCCTTGTATGTGGCACTCAGCAAAGGTTAGCTATCACTGTAGTTATTACTTTTAATAATAGAAGAATGGTAAATGTGACCACAAAAAGGGGGTGTGGGTGCCACCTAGAAAACATCTCCGCCTTTCTTAAGCACCTTCTGGCTTGTTTTCCTGACCTTCTGATGCGAAGAAGCCTATTTACTAACATGAAACTGAAGTTTCCGATTGCTCACTCCAAGCCAGAATCTGATGTCCTGGTAATTGCCACACGGATCCCTTCACTCCCAAAGGAAGGCCTGCTTCCTTTTCCCATACCCATAGCAAGGGAGACCCCACCTTGTCTAGCCACGATGAGGCTGGCCATGCAGTCGGGGACACTGGTTCCTGCTGCCAAGAAGGTGATTCCCATGATGACGTCAGGAATCCCCAGTGTGTAGCCAATGATTGTGACCTGGAAGAAGCAGGAAGAGGTGGTGAGCTGAGGGCTGATACTAGTGCTACCTGCCCAAGAAGGACCAAGAAGCAGAAAAGGCTGCAATCTGGGCAGTCTTGTCAGGAGGCAACATCTGCTCTCTGTATCAGGACAAAGTGCAAAGAACTTCTAGTGCAGCAGACTGGGGTTGCAGGTCAGGGGACCACATACAGTTATGGAGCCCATGTTTTCTAATCAGTGATTGATTCCTTTTACTTTTTCTTTTCAGGTGAGGCAGGTGTCTTGAGAGAGCAAAAATAGAGTTTTGGGGAAAAGGCAATATTGGGACAGAATGTTTAAACTTAGAATGGTCCTGGGAAACCCAAATACATGGCTGCCATTCTGTAGTGGGAATTTGAGCTTCCAACACCCAAGCTGCATTGTGGGAATTTACAAGGATTGGAAGGGGGCTGGATTCACACTTTCCAGTCTTGTAGGAAAAGCCACAAGTAGCAGATTCCTTTGAAGCTTGCTAACATCATCTTTGTCAACGTCATCTTCTGTACAATATTTCTTATGTTTATTTAGTACTTAGGCATTGTGCTCAGTGATATTCATGGGTATTAACTTATTTACTTCTCATAACAACCCTACCTGTAAGAGCTATTATTAGCTCCATTCTTCAGATAAGGAAACAGGCATTGCCCAAGGCACACCTGCTAGTAATGCAAAAGGGGATATTCTGGCCTGGCAGGCAGGCTCACTTGCCTCTGTCTACATGGGAGGGGTTCAGGTAGAGGGTGGAAACAGGTGATACCCAGACAGTGTTTCCATTACGTAAATAAGCTCATTCTTGCCCCTTAATTTGCAGATAGGAAAAATGAGAGGAAGACAGCTGGTGAGACATCTTGATGGGAGTAGGGGCGCAAAAGAGAGGTGAGTGGGAAAGAGACCGTGTCCTTGTATGTTGGCCTAAGGAAAGGATAACTCGCAGGACCTGAGATGAACTAGTCATTTTAGGATACCACTTGACCTTCTTGCTTTCTATAAAGTTACAAGAAATGCAAACCACATGTTGTAGGTAGTGCAATCCCCTCACAGTTCCTCTCAGGTCAGCAACTGAGTGGGACTCCTAAACATGACTTCCTCCAAAGGTCGCGGTTGCTCCTTCCCCATTCAAAGGTTTCGGGGAGTTAGTTAGATCCATTGAGACGCCTGGCTCATCCCCCTTTCAAACCAGAATGAATGCACCTTATATCCGTTCAGCGCTGAACTGAAATTGGGGTGGCCCGGGGATCTCTGCCTTCCGCTCTCCAGGGAGGAAAGTGAGTTGTGGATGCACGCTAATTTTCTGTTTGTTGTTCTGAGGAGCCTTTTGAGAAACAGAGCTACAAGAATCCTGGCCAAACCTTGTTTTCCTTTCTAACCCTCAGCTGGGTCCCTGCAGGAATCTGGTTTGGCTGGCTGGGGCTTGGCCTGGAAAGGAGCTGCTGTTTTGATGCTTGTGGTTGAGTCTGGAGTTTTGGGGACCCAATTCCCCAGTTGGCTGTGCCAGGCCTTATGCTTCCCTGTTTTCTCCCCACTCCCGCTATTTCTCAGGACTTTTTAGAACCTCCACCAGAGCGGAAGGAAGCAAACAGAAGGAGGGTAAACCTCAGGTCAGCGGGTGAGTTTGCCTATTTGTGGACTTGAGAGAAAACTATCAAGCACCTGGAGGTCAAGGACACCAACGCTAGTTCCCAAACCTGGAACAGAGACGAAACCCAGTGAATATGTCGAATAAAAATGTTAATGAATACAGAATACAGGAGAAACCCATGGCTATAAGATTTGGATTGCAAAAATAATTATCTGTTGCTCGGCGATGTCGAAAGCAAGAGATAATTGTGAGTTAATTGTGTCAAGTTTACAGATTTGTTATTACCTCTAAAATAATCTTTTCATAATCTTTTTTTAGCTCTTGAGTTTAATTTCCCTGAATTTACATATCGCATTTCCGTCTAACACTCAAGCAAGATTAATTTAGATTTACATAATTTTGTCATGGCTTTTAATTTCTGCCCAACTCCAGTTCTAATGAATTAGATTTACTCTACAGTTAAAAAGTACAGTCATACATGAGCAGTGCATTTTGGACAGCTGCATTTCCTAAAACGGTGTTGGGCACGAAGCTCTTCTGGCTCTACAATCAAGGCTAGTCCCTGAATCATTATTTTAGCTTCAGAAGGGACCCTTGACCTGGTTGAAGAAACTGAGACTGAGATAGGGAAAGTGACTCTGATAGATGGAATTATCACTCCCCAATTCCTCATACTTCCTCCATGCCCTCTGCCTGGTGACTCTGTTGTTTTTCCCACTGGAGCAGGTAGAGTATATTTCTCTCACTACACTGATGTCATGAATGGCCAATCGAAAGTAGGTAGAAGTCACAGCCAAGGCCCGAGGAGGAACCTTGTGTTTCCATTTGCCCTTATGCATTCCAATGATCTACCATGAGAAGACCATTCCCCAGGCAGCCACTCGTCTCAGAAAATGGGAAAACACATGAAGTAGACATAAACCCTACCTGCTGCTTGAATCAAATGTAACCGTGCTATGGCCCAAAGCAGAACTGCTCAGCCAGTGCCTGCTGAGATTAGTCCAACCACAGTCAACCTGCAGACATGTGAGCAGGAGAGTAAATGCTTATGATTTTAAACCACTGAGTTTAGGGGTTGTTTGTTATGCAGCTTATTCCTGCAATAGCTGACTGATACAGCTTCTAGGCCAAAATCCCGACCCATTTCCCCAGCTGGTTGAGTGTATTTTTCTCTCCAAAGAGATCTAGCACTGCTGTGGGGTCCTCATGCTCTTACCATCCACACCATCATGTAGGAGAAGGCTGCGATCCACAGCGTGGAGGAAGCGAATGTCACCATAAACCATTTTTCCCAGCGGGGCTTGTTGCAGTTGGGTACAGTGAAGTATAAGACAAAACTCAGAGGCCAGGTGAACGCCCATTTCACTGTTTCCAGTTTGCCAGCTGGTAAAATAAATAAGACAAAAAAAAAAAATCAGCTTCATTTCTCTCTTCTACCAGCCCTCTGAACTGCTTTCCCTAGACATTTACATTTTAACTGATGGCCTGTGAAGTAAACTTATATGTTGCTCTTTTTCTGAAAGACTCAAATGGTGTTCCACACCAACAAAACCTGCCATATAAAACCAAGCAGAATAAAAAAGATTATCCTCTGCCTACCTGCTAGTTAGGGCTCCAAAATGACAGGATGAATCACTTCTGTGTAATGCAAAGCCTGAGTGATGGCTTGACAAATGGATCCAGGTGGAAAATGATTAGAAAAATTCTCAGGACACAAAGGGGTGGGATGGGGGAAGTATCTGTGTGTGGGGTTGTGGTGGTGGGGGAGGGAGCTAGGAAGACCACCAGTCTGCCTCAGTTACATTCTTCCCATGGATAGGTAGGTCACTACAGCTTTCCAGATCATATGGTGTCAGTGGTCACAGCGCCATTTGGTGGAATTGCTCAGCATCGTCAACCAATGTGCTGAAATCCTGAAAGATGACTTGAAAGCTCTCAAAGTTGTCAAAACACTGCTTGAGTGTTTGTATCCCAAGGTGATATGGATTTGCAAATTAATAATTGCTTTCTGGTTCTCTAACTACTTTCTGCCATGGATAAGATGGTGAATCTGTCAGTGATGACTTGACCCTACCATCTCTGTGCTGCCTGAGTGCTATGATTCAGAGACACCTATAAATGCTTATTTTGGTGACTATATGATTATGAGTTCTTTGTTGCCTCAGATATGAACAACATATTAGTTTTTCTTTGGCTTTTATTATCATCCTGCTTAAGTGCTAACTCACCTCTGGAAAGATATATGCATACGCAAAGATAGTCCCTTCTTCAATCAAGATCCCCACCTTTCAATAACTTCCCCGTGCCTCTTTCTCATCAACCTCCCACTGCTACCACTGTAGATTAAATTTTTCTGTCTCCAACTTCAAATAAATGAAATGATATGGTATGTTTTTAAGTCTACTTTCTTTCATTCAACATAATTTTTTTTGCAATTCATTCATATGCAGTTCATTTCTTTTAATTGCTTTGGAGTGCGCCATCCTGTAACTACACCAGTTTGTTTTTCCATTCTCCTGTGGATGGGAATTTGGGTTGTTGCCAGTTTTCAGGTATTATTACAATTCTTGTACAAGTCTTTGTGTGACATGTTTTCATTTCTTCTGGGCAAAGACCCAGGAGTAGAATTGCTGAGTCACAGGCTGGGTGTTTATTTAACTTTATAAGAAACTGCCAGTTTTTTTAAAATGATTGTACCATTTTATATTCCCACCAGAGTTAAGAAGATATTTTTTTAATTACATTTTGAATAGTGATTAATGAAATGTTTAACAAATTCATTTCACAAGTTTATACCAGTAACCAGCACTTATTTCATTATATCTCTTACCAGTTTCTGAATAGTTGCCTAAAACTGCAGAGTAAAGTTACACATTACTTTGGCTCCCTGGTCTTCCTCAGATGGCAATGCAGGGTGGTCACTAGGGGGAGAGTGGGGCTTGTTTATCAGACAGTGCTGGGCCAGTGCCTGCTATCTGAGTTGAGAGTTTATTTACTTAAATTCCCTAAGCCTCAGTTTCTTTATCTGTAAAATGTGGACACAGCAACACTAAGATCACAGAGTAGTTGGGAGAAATATATGAGATATTAGGACAGGGATGGGATAATATAGGTTTGCAAGTTGGTGGAGTCAGAATATTCAGAATCACTCTTGACTCTCCCCATTCTTCCATCTCCCACCAACCCTGGAGACCTGCCCAGGGCGCACTCAATCCATGTGCACATACCCTCTCCCTGGCCCAGATCCTCCATCCATTACCTGGCTGAAGACTTGGCTTCTTAAGGGGACTCGCTGCTCCTACGTTCGCTATACCTCCATCTGTTCTCCACCAGGAGCCAGAGGGAGAGTCTCAAAAAGCAAACTGTTCTAGAACCTTCTACTGGCCTCTACTGCCCTCAGAGTAAAACCATATCTCTGCACCATGGCCCAAAAGGCCCTAACTGATTTGGCTCTCGTCTGCCACTCTCTCTACTTGTGCACTCTCTTGCCTCGGCCGTCTTTCTGTCCTCAGATACTCTAAGACTCTTTCTGCCTCAGCGCCTTTGCACTTGCAGTTCCATCTGCCTGTGTCTTCCCATGGCTGAATAGACCAGGTCATGCAGATCACCTCACAGCTCAAACATCACCTGACCCCTAAGATCACCCAATCTAAATAAGACCTCCAACCTACCTCACTCCCTTCTTTCCCATCATCGACATTTATTTCCTTCATAGCAAATGTTTTCTGTCTAAAATTATCAGATTTATTTGTTTCCTTACTAATTTTCAGTTGCCTCCAAGCTAGAATATAACCTGTATAAGAATGAGTATTTTTTCTAGTTCATTCACCATTCTGTTTTAAATGTCACAAATAGCTCAGGACATATATCACATGCTCACTCATTATATATTAATAACATTATCAGTAATAACATTACTATGACCAATTTAATCAGATGGACAAAAGGACATAATGTTTTTTTAGAATCTAAAAATATCCCATTTACAAGTGCAGAATAAAGGAAAAAGTCAAATTATTAAGAAAGAGAAAGTCTATCTTTTCCTATTAGCAGCTATGCATCTTGCTAGATTTAAGGTTTGGAGAGGGTAAAGTGAATGATACTGTGAGACTGTGTTTAACTGGATTACAGAGCAAGAAGACTGTCAGAGTTGTTTTGTGAGGGGTTTTCAAATGCCGCAGAATGTAGAATATGGCCAGATCTTTGGATCCCAAATGCATCCTGTAATTCTGCACATTTCTAAATCCTGCCACGTGGTAGCAAGTCACTTATCCATTTGAGGCTCTGGGCATCCCTTCACTGGCCATCCAGTCTTCCAGATGCCCTTACAGGGAGAGAGAGAGACTTGGTTTGGTTTAAAATATACACCTGACCAGAGTTACAAAGAAACACATGAATGAGAGAGAAATGACTTCAATTTGGCTATTTGTCATTTTTCAGAAAATAAAGAACAATGAAGTCAAAACTTATGACTGCAAGAGCTTAGAAAATATTAATTAGGTAAAGTTGCAAACAGTGTTAGCACCAATGAATTTTGAGTTTTTTGTGTTAGTTGAAAAAATTCTGACTTCACATTGGGAGGACATTATATCTTGAAAACAGTTTTTACTGTCATTAAAAATGATACAGATGCTTTCTTTGAGTTACAGTTCCATTGTAACACCAATGAAAAGAAATTCAATGAGTATCATTTGGAATATGCCTTTAAATATAATACCATATAACTCCTTGAACAAACCAAGTGATGCAGAAATGTGCTTCTTCAATTATTTTGAGCAGGAGTATTCAGATAAGGATCATTCACATTCATCTAGTCTAAATTTTCATTTTTGAACAAAGGGGTAAAAATCATTTGCTTTTCCTTTTTGAGTCAACAGTATTTCTGGACATTTTCCCATCTTTTGTTCCGTCGCCATTGCTGTGTGGTTTAAACAGAGTCCCTGGAGAAAGGTTTGTTCATTAATTTGACAAATATTCACTGAATGCCCACTATGCCCCTAAGTGCCGGCACTACCCCAGGTGCTGCAGATATAGCAGCAAGTTAAGAAAACAAAACTCCCTGCACATGAACCTGATGTATCACCGATGATGTGATTTCTTGAAAGTCATCCAGCAAATGGGAGATGAAGCAGGAGATGTGAGCCGGGGACTCTGAGCACTAGGGTATTCTTTTGAACATGACTGGCTTTAAAAAGCAAAAGACTTATTCCCAAGTCACATTCCTTATCAAGCTTTTAGGAAGCTTAATTCTATTGGATAAAGTCATTGCTCAATATTTTAAACCTAGAACTAAATATATACATTTGTTCTAATTATATAGGCAATAAAAATGTACCCTATTTTAAAATGGAAAATACAGAGAAAAGAAAAAATAATTCCACCTAGGATAAATATACTTTGGTGTCTTTATTTTCAGTCTTTTTTTCTATGGAAGTGTGTTGACCTACATACACATGTAAATGTTTTTCTTTCTGTCAGTCAACAGTATGGCTTTCTTCACACAAGAAATAAGAATATATGTACAATTTATACATATGTAAAAATATATATGTATACTATGCTTGATGAATATAAAATATATGTAAGTAACCTACACATATATGATATGCACATATAACACAAGTATGTTAATATATGTGTATATGCCATGTAATAGATGATGTATTAAATATGTATAAAATATGTATAAATATATGTATATTAATGGACAAGAAAGTAAATATATAATATATAAACATGTTATATGTATAGATTATATCAATCATACATGTGTACACAGTATATATATATATGCACACCTATGTTCATGTGTGTACACATATAGATGTGCACATATATTCTCATATTTACATACTCACATACTTATTTATTAATTATATCAGCTATAGTCAAATCCTAGAACGAAGAAAGACCTGACGCTGGGTGATAGAAACACAGGAAGTCCAGGCGCTTGCAGGATTAACACAAGAGGGAAAAATGTCTTGATAGTGTGGACAGACCTTTTTTAGGACAAAAGAATTTAGGGTGAGGGAGCCTATGCAGGGCTCAAGGGACTGTCCTCCTTGCTCCTCGAGTGCCCTCTGCTGGCCTGAGGCGCCCTGCAGCCTGCTCCCCGCAGCTAGAAGGCCCGCATGCCTGAGGGAGGGCTGGCCCCGCCCCGCCCGCCCCGCCCCGCCCCGCCCCCGAAGCGGAAGATCCTGAGTCCTGGAAAGGGGTTTCTCAGCAGCTGGTGGAGGAAAACAGAGGGTCAAAATTGGACAAGTCCATCTCCATTTCAGAGGCGAAATCTGGTCCGAAGAACCGTGAAGATGGCTGGTGTGACACCAGACCTTGAGCCCCTCGTCACCCCTGGTGTCGCCCCCCTACCAGCAGCATTGTTGTCACCTGGAGCTAGTGAGAAGCGCAGAATCTTGCGGCTCATCTGGACCTCCTGTATCAGAACCTGCATTTCATCAAGGAAGCCCAGGTGAGGGGGGCTGGCCTACAGCCAGCAAGGAAACAGGACTCAGCCATGCGATCACAAGGAACCGACTTCTGCCAGCAACTTGGATATGCTTGGAAATGGTTTGCCCAGGTCCTCTGGAAAGAACTAACCCCCCTGCCCACATCTCCATTAACGGCCTATGAGTCTCTGGAAACCCAGCCAGAGTATGCTGGACTTCTGACCTACAGAACTGGGAGCTGTTCAATAAGTGTTTTAAGCTGCTAAACGTGTTGAGCAGAGAGAGAAAATGAACACAAGAGTTTACACGGGAGGAATGAAGTGTCTGGTCATTTAATCCTTAAAATGTTTTTATCCTGGCTGATAGGAAAGAGAGTTCCCAAGAAATGCAGTGTCTAGTGGCAAAATGAATAAAGAACTGACATACTCTTTTCTATCGAGATTACCTGCTAACGAGTAAGGATTTAATCAGGAGTTTGACGTATAGGAGTCTGAGTGATGTTTTCTAGTTAGTTTTGGTAAGCATTTGACCAGGTTGAGATCTTAGGAGCCCTGAGGGGGCCCAGGAACAGTTCTGTTCTGAGTTTTACTTGCTGTCTCCTGGACACAAAAAAGGAACACAGAGAGACCTTGCATCCGAAAATAAAACATGACTCTGACTGACACTCTGTCCCACTGTTAAACAGTTTTTAAAGTGGCTCAAATAGTCCTTCCTGTAAATTAACAGTCCTCCTGTAAATTCATACTTCCTGGAGAAGTTTCACATATTAAGCCTCACTCTTGACAGTGAATGTGACTTAGACCAGTGCACTCTCTCCTGAAACAATCAGAAATTTCTGGAAGGGCTAGCAAATAGGTAGATATCTTTGGATATGGTCTACCTGCTCCACTAATGCGTGGGGTAGGGGACAAGGTCACTGGAATGGCCAAGCCTTTTTTGGAGGCAGCAGTCAGGAGAGAAGGACACCACCCTGGTGTCTGGGGTTCTGAAAGGCCTTGCTCCTCCCTTTCAAAATACCAGGGAGAGTCCCTCAGCTACCCCACCATGTGTGCTCTGGCTGAGGCTGGAGGCTTTTGGCCCAGGTCTGCATCTCCTTTGGTGCTCACCCTGGAAACAGCAGGTCCTGAGATAGGAGGGACCTGATGGCGGTGAGGGGCAGAAAGTGAGAAGAAAAACGAAGGTCACCTGGGAGGGCTGCACATGTCACTCAGGGCTGGTCTTGGCAGGAGAACCCCTGCCAACTGTAAGGGAATGGGTGAGGTGCCTCTACCCAGGATCACCAAACTACTTTGGCTGACACAAGTCAGGTGCATTTCCTCCTTAGCACCAAAAAGTCCTGCGAAGCAGCTAAGAGAGGACCTTCCTCCACAAAATTGCACATGTGGTCAAAGAGCTCACATTTCAACCAATGAACACGTGTCGCCCTGTTGATCATCTATGGACCGTCTATGACAGTCTTGCCCATTGTAAATATTAATGTAAGTATTTCTATGTTCAGATACTGCTTTGAATTGAATTCCAGATAGATCATCAATATCAAGAGTATCTACTCAGTGGCCTCAAAATAGTTCCCAACCCCAGCCCAGACGTAGGACCTCTTACAGGGGGGGTCGAATGGTGTGTACGGTCCTTCATCCTCCTCCTCATCGTCCTCTTCCTCCTCATCATTCTCGTTGTTCTCATTGTCCTCATTCTCATTTTCTGTCTCGTTGCCAGCCTCAGCAACAGCATCGTCCCTCCGAGTCCCGTTCACACGCCTGTCTGGGGCACTGCTGGGCCCTGTCCCATTCTCCACGGTGTGTTTAATTGGGATTTTGATGGCCACCTCAGATTCTCCATTGGTGTAAGCCCTGCTGTTTATCAGTCTTTGTCTCTGGAAAGAGAAAGGCACAGTCTTACCACAGTCAGGGGGACAGTAAATCCTACACTCGAAACACCAGCTATTGAGATCTTTCCCAGGCTGCTTCCAGGACATCCTGTAGTCAAGTCTTAAGGGATTCCTCAAAGTAATAACCAACTTAAACAACCTCCTTCTTGGAGAAAGGATTAACCTTTTACGATCCACTGGAACTTGCAAATCTCTTCAGAGGAAAAATCCTGTGTCATAGATGCGCACTTCTTTTCTATCACAGTTCTTGATTCTCTGTGCACCACGGTGTTATCTTTTTTCTTAAGATTGTAAGAATCCCTTGGTCCATATGTGAGAAAGCCACACAAATGGATCAATATGGCTGCCATTCCAAGGAAAGGAATACACAAGTAATCTTGATTTAGCGACTACTTCAGTGTAAGTTTATGCCAGAGAGCTTTATTCAAATAGAAGATGAAAAAACAGGTAGGTAGAAGGGGACGGGAAAGTTTTTCTATGTAACTGGGAGCAGGACTATGTCCCTCAACATGTGGAGAGAAGAGCAAGGACCAGGATGCATAGCTGGCCCAGTGAGCAATGAAGTTGGAAAATGGCTGAGGGAAATAGTGTTAAATGTTGGGTTAGGTGCTTCTATTTTCAGACCAGGAAACTTTCACCCTTTCCCAAACTTTCCCACCCCTGTCCAGTGGCAAATAGACTGCGTTTTCCAAGATACCTCATTGATCAACATGCGACTGGCCATGGAGAGTCGAGTCTTGGGGGGAAAGTGGCTGGTGATCATGATTCGAAGGCCAGCCTCAGAGAAAGAAAGCTGGTGTGGGTAGGCTGACAGCAGCTCGTCTACCATGATCACTGACGCTTTGCGGTGGAAATTGGCTAGGGAAATTAAAAACATAAAATAAAAATAATGTTGAGGTTAGGAGCAGGACAGAGATTTTCATTCAGGCTTCCTATCCTTTCTTTCTCTTTCTCCCTCCCTTCTTCCATTTCTTCCTTCCTTCCTTCCTTCCTTCCTTCCTTCCTTCCTTCCTTCCTTCCTTCCTTCCTTCTTTCCATTCACCTATCTATCCTTCCAACCACCCATCCATCCCCTCACCCTCAAACCATCCATTCATCCATCTGTTCTCCCATATTCCCTCCCTCCCCCATTCTTCCCTCTTTCCTCCCATCCGCTCATTTATCCATCCGTCCACCCACTTAACTCACCTACTCTTTCATCCATCCATTCAATCATCTATCCTCTCATCTACCCTTTTATTCTTCTATCCATCCATACAACCATCCATCAATCCATTCATTTGCCCATCTGTCCATCTCTTCACCCATCCAGGAGAGTTTCAGTAAGCAAAATTTGGAGGAGTCAATATGCTTTTTGTGGGGCTCATCGATAGCTCTTTTGAAATGACTTGAAACAATTTAAGCATCATTAACTGACATAGAAAGAATGAGTGATAACATAAGAGAATTCCTGCTTGTTCTGAAAGGATTCTTTTCCCACCACTCAGATCTGGAGCATAGAAAAAATCCCAATAATCTTTAGTAATGTTTTATGCCCTTCGAATGTCAAGAATGTTCATATCAGGTTGCTAAAAGTTGTAGAATTGCCTGTAGCATCAAGTGGAAGACATGGTAGGGCGACATGCATGTTGTTGCAGCCCAGCCTATGACCAGGGCTGACAAGCGGGTGGGTAGGCGAGCTGGCCACACTACAGAGGCCCAAGATCCTGAGGGGGCTTAGGGCAAATCTTTTGTAGTGATTTGCTAGCAGGCCTGAACAAAAAGTTTCACCAAGGCCCAAGCCCCTCTCTATGAATGTGCAATATGAGACCATAGCTCACGGGGATCTGGCCACAAACTCTCTTAGTGCTCACTCCTGTTTTCCAAGCCACTAAAGCATGAAATGATCTCTGGAAACATTAGCTAATAATAGGTAGTTCTAGTTGGTTCCCTAAGAGCATTCCTTTTATGGTTGTGAACTACCCAGAAGAGAAGAAACTAAATGAAATCCTTATGTGGGATGGCACTGAATACCTGTAAGTCTTTAGTTAAACATGCATATAATTAGGAAAGTATCTGAAATAATTGATTTTCAAATTCTAATAATTACCCACAGATTTCAAAGTCAGACATTGTTTGAAATCAACCTATAGATTTTCTAATTTTTTTTTTTCTGCAAAGCAACCACATGGGACCAAGCAATAATAAACCCACACATTTCAAGGGGAAATTAAAAAAACATTAAATGAAAAGGAAACACATTCTAGGCAAAAGTAAGTGATAATTTTTGTATTCCTCTAAGAATATTATTAGCAAGCACTATATTATTTCTTAGTATATCAGCTGCTTAATAAGAATCTACTGCATATAAATTACTTTGAATAAAGAAAAGACAATTTTCTATATCATTTTTCAGCTTGGAAGCTGAGGTAATGTAGCCTGGAAGTGAATTTGGATATAATAATATACTAATAACAACTATCATTAATTAAGTATTTTACATACTTTATCTCCTTTCATCTTTACCAAAATTATCCCCATTTTGCAGAAGAGAAAATTACAGGTCAGATGGTTGAGTAATTGCTTCATGGTCACACAGCCAAAATGTGACAAAATCAATACTTCAAAACTCATGGTATTTTCTCCTTTACCATCAGTCCTAATTTTCCTTTATCACTCGCAGCACATGCTTTGCCTAAGAACTTGCATGGTGCTTTCCCAGTTGGCTCATCAGCAGGTATGAGACTACCCCACGGTGTGGCCAAAGGGAGAAAGTGAGGACCGGAAACTTCTCTCCCTTAGAGAGGCAGCATCCTCTCCAGGACAGCTGTGGAGCCCCGGTGTGGCCATGAGCGAGGGCAGCTGGGCTGGCTTCCCAGCACTTCCTTCCTGGACGCTGGCTCTCCTTAGTTACCTTTCTTGAGTAGCACCACAGTTGCGTCACAGTTGCTGCTGTCATCAATTTCAGCATTGCTGGCCAAGCCATTGACCATGTTTCCAGCACCTTTTGTCCTCCTTTCAAAGCACTGGTGTATGCAGGCGTTGTATCTGAGTAGAGGAGCAAGGGAGAGAGCCCATCAGCATTTGCTGTTCCTCCATGCCCCACCTCCCACCGAGTGTCATTGCAGCTCCCCCAGTCTGGATGATTGTGGGAACCATGCCTCAAATTATTATTATTATTCTTTCGTCCTCCCATTTCCCCTCAGAATATACAATGTGTCCTATTTTAAAATGTAAATATATGTGATATGTGAAAATAAAACTAACATCATGTAAATAAATCATGACATACTGCTTTCTTTGCAACCTCTTCATGTCAATGGAGGCAACTCCAGGGTGGAATTCCCTGCCTTGGAGTCTGTTCATGGAAGGATGATGATAAGACTCAGTGGGATGGGCAAGGTCTACCATATTCAGGGCCTCCTCTGTCAGGGACACACTGGGTGGGGGAAGGAGAAGGTGTCTCATTCATGCCGCTACCCCTCGCATCACAGTCTGTGCGTTACAGGCTGGGTGGCTGTCTAGGTCTTTGTCAGTCGATTTTCATGAGGTCGCAGGTTGGGATCCTGTGAATCTCTGTTATTGTTGTGCCATAATTCCAGACCCGATGGGTTCTTGGCTTTATGAAAAAGTTCTGGGCTATGATTTTCCGGAAGGATTGAGCAAAAACATTGTGCAGTGCTTTTTATATGTCTGTTGGAAGGGAAGAAGCTTGTACAAGTTCCTAGGATATTTTTGGGAGGTAAATATTCTGGTCTTTTCATTTTTAGTTTTAGAAGACTCATATAGAGGAATTCTAGAAAACTCCAGGGCAAAGACAGTTGGGCAGGGTTTCCAAGGCATTGTAGGCCACCGCTGTTTTTTCCTCACTCAAAGGCGTTAGTGACTTTACTGGCCGTGGGAAATCCCACTGAGGTGTCCCACCAGCTTGATCTCTGGCCTCCCATAGGTATGGCAGGCCAGGTATGGCGACTCTAAATTGTCAGCTGGCAGGCTATTCAAGGTGTGTTTCACCACACAAGCTTCTCTTCCTCACCATTTTTGCTGCTACAGACAAGAGGCTTTTAGGAGTCCCTTCCCACCATATCTTATGCCTGATCTTCAGTGAGTGCAGCTCTGGATGGGTGGGCATATGTGACATGACAGCCATTAGGGTACAGAGAGTGGGGCCCTCTGTGACTTGGACTTCTCTTCCATGAGCACTTCCTGTACTCCCTGGGAGTGTTTGGCCCTTCCTACATTGCATTGGGGAGAACAGAAAACTAGTCAAAAGTGACAGTGGTTACTATGAAAAGAGAAGTGGGCAGACTAATCCCGGGAGATGCTCAGGGTTTATAAGAGGCAGAAAATAGAATTAGAACATCACTATTTATCAACCCTAAAGAAATAATGGAGCCAGATTTTGAGAATCAGTGGCTGCCAACATCACAAACAGAGAGACAGGTGACATCAATGTGCCTGTTGATGGCAGAACTCACTACCACTTGGGACACAGTCTAATCTGAATCGGATCAGTTATAAGAATCACAGAGACCAAAGGAATACACCACATGATACCATGTGATGTAGTTAACAATTTCAAAACTGGGAAACTCTGTGGAGCAAACCCTCTAACTTTCTTGAAGAATAAATCGAAAGGAAAAAAAAAAACAGAAGGAGAATTTATACATTAAAAGAGATCCAAAAGATGGAGTAACCAATTGTAACGAGTGGAATTTATTTGGATTCTGATTTTGAAAACATTTATGACATTTGTGAAACTAAAATAAAACTGTAAAAATGACATTTATGAAACCACTGAAAATTCAAACATTGATTCGATATCCAATTATATTGAAGAATTAGCATTACTTTTAGATATGAGAAATAGTGATGTGGTATGTCAAAAAATGAGTCCTTTTAGAGACATACACTGAGACTTTTATAGTTGAATTGGCATGATGTCTGGGACTTCAAATTATATGGAGAGAGGGAAATGAATAGGGGTGTGGATGGAGCAACCATGGGTTGATGGCGGCTGGGAATGATGAGCATGTGGGAGTCACCACACTATTCTGTTGACTTTTGTATATACTGAACATTCTTCTTAATGAAAAAGTCTCTCCACTTTTTGGACTCAACAAGAATGCCTTCCCCTACTGATAGAGCTATGTGGGAAGGGCTGTGTTTCTGTCCCCTTGACTCAGAATCCACTTGCCCCATAGAAATACTAACTTGCATGAGGGTTTGTTTTTAAAGTACAACTATGTGCTATACATTCATTTGGATTTGCATAATGGGATAATAATTATTATGAGAGCTTTCTGGAAACCAGATATTGGTTAATAACTATGTTGTCACATTCCATCCTTGTAAGAAAACCTTTGAGGAAGGTTTTTATTAACTCTGTTTTGGAGAAGTACTCCAAAATGAGTACTCCAAACTGAGATTCGAAATGGCTGAATAACTTGGTCAAGGTCTCACTGCTAGTAAATGTCAGGATGGGATCTGCCATCAGGGCTTATTGTGAAGCACTTGATCTCAACCACCAGACCATACTGCCTCATCTGGGGACCAAACCCAAAGCAGCAACCCAGATGTATAGAAATCAGTCCTCGCCAATGCCAGGTGTGCCTCACACTCTCTACAGGTTTTTGGCCAATCTGAAATTGCTTTCTGACCTTCAGACAGAATGTTTAAAGTCATTTTAAAGCCATCTACTCAGGAAGCAGCTGATAATTCTAATGTATGCTGTTTTTAACTACTGCTGCTCTGTTTTATATTTTTAATTGAATGTTTTAAATTTTGTGCTTGCACCCTGAAGCTTTTTTATTGTGAAGCAGGCAATTTTATAAATCAGATTTTATAAAACCCAATGATTATAGCCTTTGATTGCAGAGGGGGATGGCTAAAGAGCAGAGATTTCGATTTAGAACTTAGGACCAGAATTTATATAGAAAATTCCACAAGCATAGTAGCTGCTGTTCCCAGTTTTATTTGTGTCCTGCTGGTCCGAACAGCTGGAAGACTGGTAAAGTCAAGGCGTCAGCAGAAATATACCTCATTAGCTTTCACACTGGGTATGATTTGGAGGAGAGGAGAGAAATTGTTCACCTTGTTATCCTAACATCCACAGGCCCTGCCAACAACTCATGGGCTTCATGATGGCTGGTTAGAGTGGTCACAGGATGTAAAATAGCAATATCCCTTAACCCACCTGCCCTTTAGACTAGCTCTGGTTTTAAAGACCTCTTTATTATGTGAAGCCCCTAGAGAATTCAGTATGGGATATGCTTTCATATCAATTCAGATTCAAAACACAAGATCAATGCTGAGAATATAGCCGACACCCAGTCAATTCTTTAAAATAACTGACCGATCTATCTTTTCAAAAGGGAAGAGAAAGACTTGACTCTTTGGGAACTCAAACCTAGAGCCTCAGAAAGTAAAAAAAAAAAAAAGTGTGAAATAATAAAAAAAACATTGAAGGAAGATGTGTGTATTGTTGAGGATTCCCCTCTGCAGGCCAGATTCTCTAATAGTTTTTTATTCTATTTGAGAGAAAGAGAAGCAAGATGGCTGCTCTCATCTTTAAAGGTGTTACCTTTGGCATCTAGAAATGTTGAGAAGTCTTTGGGCTAATTCTGTGTTTTGTAGGAGGTCATCTATTGGTATTTTAAAATGGAAAGCGATGTGTGGTTATCTCATGTGTTATCTCACAGTAACTTCATACCAGGATACTCTAGAAATACCCTCTTCCAGTAATAAGAGCCAGATATTGGGTCTACATTGACCATCAGACAGCTCCTGAGGTGAAGGCTGGATGTCACAGATAGTGGATTGGCGGCAGATTGCTTACAGCCCACCCTGGACATCAGCCAAGCCAGCTTCTCCCCTCACTGTTTGTGTGACCTTTGCCGAAGGCCACACTGATTTCTCTCAATAGACCTTTCAGCTACTAGTGGACAGAATGAATTTTTGCCAGGGCTCAGAGCAAGGAAAAATTTACATGTCAATTCCAGACTGCTAACTGATATGTCCAAACTGGTAATTTCTGATGATGTTCTACTTTCTTGCCCCCTGAGAACATAGGAATGTAGGGGCATAGTCATTCCCACAGTTACATATGCTGAGGAAAGTATGAGCTAATTTAGAGTAAAAGAAACATCTCCCGTGGGTGCTGATAGCTGCAGTGTGGAATGTCTTTACACTATTCGTAAGCTCCTCATCTCAATGGTACTTGGCAAAAGAAGATGAACCAGCAGGTTCACAACCATGGTGCTTACATTTTACCTTCAAGCATGGGAAACATCTGTAGTACAACTTTTAACAGAAATAGTAAGCTGCCCAGATCAAGGAGAAAAAGGACATATGATGTGGTAGTTTTAAAATATATCCAGAAATTGATACTTCTCCCTTCAAAAGGTGAAGGAGATCTCTTAATGTGAACTGGACTTAGTGACTCACTTCTAATAAACAGAACATGACAGAAGTAATGGTGTGTAACTTGTGAAATGATTAAAAAAGTCATTGCAGGGTCCTTCTTGCTCTTTCTTTTGCATCTCTCGCTTGGAAGGAAGCCAGCTCCCATGTGTAGGGACACTGACGCAGCCCTAGGGAGAGGCCCGCGTGGTGAGGAACTGAGGTCTCCAGCCAAGAGCCAGAATCGAGTTGCCAACCATGTGAGCAGGCCACCTTGGGGCACCAGTCGAGTGGATGATCGCCACTCTGGCCCACCTGTTCTCTGCAATCTCATGAAAGACCCTATGCTAGGACCCATCTCGTGGATGCCTAACTCTCGGAAACTGTATGAGATAACACATGTTTATGGTTTTAAGCAACTAAGTTTTGGGATACTAGATGGCCATAAGAATAATAAAAGTCTGCAGATATTCAATCCACAGTTTTAGTTATCTATTAATTAGCTCTGGTCTCATCTTCTCTCACCCTGTAGAGAAGTGTAAATTATTGAGTTTTACCTCCTTTCTTGTTATGAAAGAAAGTGACAAAACAGCCAAAAGCTAGGTTGCCAGGTCTTGAAGAGAACTTTCTCTTGAGAGATTTCTTAAATTAAACACCGAAGCTTTGATTCTATCATCACATTATGGTTTGGAAGGGTCTTTGCTGCTAATCAAAGCTGTACTGATTCATAGCAGGTTGCCAAGGGAGCCAAATGAGTCTGTGATGTTATGCATTGAAAGCTAGCCAGATACACCTGCCCTCTCCCTGTTCCTTTTCCCACATCATCACATAATATCGAATGTAGGAAACAGTTTTAGAAAAATCACCAAGAAGGTATTTTACTTACTTCATGATGACAATGTAGATGAGATACATTAGTACAAGTACTAAAGACTCCCACCTGTGTACAAAACAAGACAGGCTAGTTAAAAAAAGTCACCATAGGCAGACATTTAACACCCAGCCTATCTTTAAAAGCATTTTGATGTGAACAACAGTTAAGTTTGCCAAGCATGGTGAGAATAAGGCATGTAGACTCATTACAAATATTTCCTGGTTTGTAGACATTTTCTGTGCTGCATACAGCTTTCAATGATCTTTTTCTTCTCTATTTAAAGGGAAACTGCTCCTTTCTCTCTTATTCACTTACCCAAGAGTTCTTGGAACGCAGCAAACCTTCTGTAATACTGCTGAATATAGGCCTATGTTTATAAATCTATTCACAGATTAATCATTCATTAAAACTATGTAGATATATTTACAAAGGGAAAATGAGAGGGATTGATAGGGGCAACTGAGGGATTATTGGATATACAGGAGCAAGGCATACATAGAGAGGGAGAGAGAGAGCATGCGCCTGGAAGGGAGGATACGAGTGAATGAATGGGAAAATGGTCAAGAAAGAAAAAATAATAAAAGCCATTGAAATGTACCCTAAACTTCTGGTAACTTGACTACTTCTACTTTCTTTATTTTAGTAACTTCCAGCTAAAAAAAAGGGAACTTACTTCTAGGTTCCCTTTCTGTGTAATCTTTGGTTCTAGAAAATTTTACTGAAGAATGGTCTATGAACAAATTCCAGGTTATGTCTTTCCTTCCTTTTTTCTTTTAATGTTCCATGTCTAGAAACTGATCCTAGGGAAATATGTGGTCAAATGTAAAAAGAATGCACACACAAGAGTTTTTGTTGCAGTGGTGTTTATAAAAGCGAAGTGTTGGAAAGAAGGAAGATGGTGATAAGGTGGGGGACCAGGTACGTAAGTTATGATAAGTATGTCCATGATGGACCATCATGCGTCAGTTAATGATTATACAAATGCATATGTTTTATGAAGGAGGGCAGGTGATCAGTTCTCAGATGTTGCAGAGAAATTGAGGAGGACGACAGAGAACCATCCAGAAGTTATGTAGATGGAGGTCTTGAGTGCCCTTGACAAGAGTTTCAGGGATTGATGGATATAGGAGTTAGACTAGAGAAATTTGTTAAGAGAATGGAAGTTGTTGGGCTGGACTGTATGCAACCCTTTGAGAAAGTTTGCTAAGGGGGAAGCCAAGAAATGTGACAGAAGTTCAAGGGGCTTGAATTCTGATTTCTTCCTTCAGTAGCTCATGATGCTCATGATGCTCATGATGCTCTTGTCAAGGGCACTCACGACCTCCATCTACATAACTTCTGGGATGGTTCTATGTCATCCTCCTCAATTTCTCTGCAGCATCTGAGAACTGATCACCTTCCCTCCTTCATAAAACACTCTCTTTTCCTGACTTCTGAGAGGCCACATTCCTAGTTTTCCTCCTGGCCCCCTAACTTCTCCTTCTCTGTCCTCTTTGCCTCCTCCACTTCCTCAGTTCAACCTCTAAATGTAGGACCTTCTTTTCTTTTAACCTGCATGTTCTCTCTAGCTGATGTCATCTTATCCTACTGCTGTAAACACCAGAGGACGCATCCACTCCACAGCTCTGGCCAGCTCCAGGTCCATATATCCTGCTGTCAGTATGGCTCCTCCACATCGTATCTAAATACATGTCAGACAGAATTCTTAATTCCTGCTTCCTAGCTTTGTTCCATACCCTACTCCCCGATCTCAGTACACCGTATTACTTCCTTCCCAGTTACACTCAAATCTGGAAATCAATATGGAGCCCTCCTTTAACCTCATCCATGTCCATCAAGAATCTATGTCCAAAATACTTCCTGAATTGTTTGCTTCTGCCTTCTCTACTGCTACCTCCCTAGTCCACCACAACTGTAGCCTCTGAAATGGTTTCCTTGAGGCTACTGGATTGTCATTCTACTGATTAGAAATCTTCTACTGCTTCCCAACATACTTGAGAAAAAAGTAAAAGGTGCTAAATCTGGTTCTTCTCCCTTATTCTCCAAACCGTCTTGTGCCCTTGTACACTGGTCTTCTTTCATTTGCAAATTTTGAGCATTTTCCTCCCCCTAGAGCTTTTGCAATTACTGTTCCCTCTACCAGGAATGCTTTTCCCTTCACTCCTTGGCTGGTCCCTTTTATACTGCAAATATCAGCTTAAATGTCACTTCCTCCAAGAAGTCTTCCCTGCCTACTCTCCTTCAGTTTCTATCACAAGACTCTGTGTTCTTTAAACCTTTGACCAATCTGTGATTCTCTTGTTTTATTCATAACTTATTAATATTTAATGCCTGTTTCTAGCGTTCACTTGACACCACTCCTCACACCTAACCTCTGCCTCAGCTCTCTGGTTTCTCTTTTCTGGAGACTTAAATTGAACTCCATGACAGCTGATTTACCCCCAAACAGGCACCCCTTCTCCCAAGGTGCTCACTGTTCTCTCTCCAGCACAGAGTAGCCTTCAGCTCATCTCTGTAGGGTTAGACTCCTTCCAAACATCAATTTTCAGTTGCAGAACACCTCCAGGAGCCTGAACATGATTCGGTCTCACCAAAACCAATGTATATGTGACATCAATTTAATTAGGAACAGTAGAGTTTCATTTGCTGCATTCCTTTTGAAGGAAGAGACACCCCAAATCTGAAGAGATGTCATGTAATTGTTAGGGAACATTTAAAAAGACTCAGTAAGGGGGTTACCAGAAAATGAACAAATGTCAATAAAATATTTGTCAGGTTGAATTAAGTCCAGCACCTCCTAAATAGGTATATTTATACTTTCTAATTCCTTTATATCTTTTTGACTTTTCACTCAAAGCAAGCCCTTTCATCACAATATTCAAGTAAGATTCTCTTTTGTCGCATTTCAGAAATGCCTCTGAAATGAGGGTTCTCTGCTGCTGTTGACATTTCAGTTTTGCTTTGTTGGTGCCCAGACTCAGGGCTCTCCCAATACGCCCTCTACATACAATGCACCAGGCTCTCCGAGGTCTCCATGGTGTCACATCCTGATTGTTTGAGAATCAAGTCTTTGCTCAGTGCTCTTCAAGTTCCCTTCTCCAGTTCCCTTCCCCTCAGTGGTGTGTCTCCAAATGACCCCTTAATTACATGTCAACCGTCTGCTTCCTCTCTGGCCTGGTGAGCCCCAAAGTCAAGGCTGTTCGGTTCTGTGTTCTGTGTCTAGTTCTGGGACAGAGCCTGGCATGCGTGAGGTGCTTAGGAAACAGCTGTGGAATTGGACTGAATCTGCATGCAGATCTCTGAAATCACACAGCTCTTCTCTCTCCATTTCCCCCAAGATGCTCCTCTCCATCTGCCTCTCCTGACCATAGCCTACCCGCTGTCCTCTGAAGACGTGGTTGTGTGGTATGATCTGGATTTGTTTCTTCCCTCCCTACAAACTTCTGTTTTTAACCACCTTCAATTGGCACTGATTCTCCTGCAGAAGATTGTTCTTTTTCACATCGGAGAGCTAGTCCCTGTTCTCACCCTGTTCTCGAAGGGCGTGACTCTGCTTTCCTAACCATAGTCCAGAACAATGAAAGCTGGACTCTAACATGAGGCAGGGGGACAGTCTCCAGGTCATGTCCCCAGGCTCTCATTTCTCTCTCAAAGTTGCAAGTTGAGGTTCAAAGAAGAAATAAAAACATCACTTTAGATCCTTTAGTTTTCTTGCTAGGCTTTCAGACTCACTGAAGACAAAGTCCAAATTCCTTCTGGCAACACGGTGGGCCTTGCTGAACTGTCATTATAGGATGTATGGAACATACATCCTAATAAGTGGATCTCTCTCTGATGCTTTCTATTTTAAATGTCTTCGGGGGCAGGTACCTAACTAAAAAACACCCAACAGAATTCCCCTGCCTTTTGCCTGCAAATAGAACCCCATTCTTTTGAGGCAGCAAATAGGGACCCCTCAATCTCAAGGAGGCTGGGCCTACTCTCAGGATAGATAATGAGTCATCTAAAGTTGTAATTCTATTCTCCCTGGTCACTTACTGGTCAAGACAGACCCAGCTGTGACCCAAGAGACATAAGGAGGACAGGTGTTGAATAAAAAGAAATAGTCCTTTCTTCCCCCTTCTTGCCTTCAAACTAAACTTGATGGCAGGAACCACAGCAACCTTCTTGGGACCTTTAGGGAAAGGCCAGGAGAAATGCAGAGCCATTGCACCACCTACATCTGGGATACTTGTTATGTAAGAAAAATAAACCACTACTCCTTTAATCTGAAATAGCTGTTTTTTCCTTTTACCTGCTACTAAAAGCCTTCCAACTGCCACTTCTCTGCTGAATGTGACTTACTGCAAAATGGCACTTCAGGAACCATGAAGGAATCTAAAATGTGTATGACAGAGATATCTTGTCCTTGTGTATTTGTATGTTACAAGGCTCATTTCTTCCTAAAGAGTACTCTAATTTCAAAATAAAACACTTGAAATTAGGTTCCTTTTGAAGATTTTGGGGATAGATTGGTCACTTTCCTTGAAGTCTCAGGATATGTTAGAATTCGCTCTTTAAAGTAATATTGAAATAGTACTGTGCTTTAATTGTCACATATATAAAAATTTGGCTTTAAAGAGAGAAATCAGAGAAATCAATGCTTAGACACACCCTTTCATAATATAAATGCTCACAGTTGGCTGGGTAAGAAGGTATGAAGTGTGGAAAGTGAAATATATTTTAAAGTTCAATACAGTTTGCATTCAAATGAGGAGCTGAAATTCCTGGAAGTCCCAAAGCCATTTTGGGCCAGTGGCACAGATTTTAATTTCTCAGCCTCACTCATGTGAAAACGTTCTGTCAGCCCATCCACATAATAACAGTACTTATGAACCAGGCTGGCAGCCGGGAACCATGTTCTGGTGCCATGAGAGCCTCCCTCTAGCTCTTTCCTGCAGCTATGCCTGCGCACGAGTCATGATTCCAACCCACTCCAGGCTGAACAAAACACACTGGGGGATGTGCAACTCACATATCCATGGCCCCCCATCCCCTTGCTCATGTGGGAGCCTTGGTGCTCAGGCCAAGGCCGCTGATGATCTCAGAATCTGGACCCCTCAGCACAGGCTTGAGGTTCTATCCTTCTGACTTCAGAGGAGATTCAGCCTTTGGAATGAAGAGGAAATGTGCTCTCCCTTTCTTGTTCCTTATCATCTGAGATGTCCTACAAGAGGTTTTGAGGGCAAGGACTAAAATAGGCTTATCATGAACAGTGCTTTCATCTCTTTCTGCCATGGTTTCTATCAGCAAAACCAGGGGGATATGGAAAAGAGAGCTCCCTTTTTAAATTTTAAAAAGGGAGCTCTCTTTTCCATGACAGTGATCCACCCATGAATGTCTCTTCTTAAGGTTTTCTGCACAAAAGCAGCAGAAAAATTTCTGAGATCAACTGTGATTGTACTTTGTTTGTCTTTATGGCAGGGTGGTTAGCAGAGAGCAACAATACTGAGCAACATATAAGCTAACTGTGCCATCAGTGTGAGAGAAAATACTTCTGCAAGTTTTCCTGTATTGTACTTAAGCCCTAAGGACAGGGGGGGAAATGTCACCAGTCCACTTGGCGACTGCATCCTGGTGGATCCCAAGAGGTTCTCCTTGACTTCTGACCTGAGGTGATCCTGGGCATCTTGATCTCTTTCAGCCTGTTGATAACTGTTCCTCAAAGAGGACTTCCTTATTTCTTATGGGTCAATATAGAGATTATGTGACTTAGAGCAAGTTCTCCAAGATGTCTCCCCCTCAACCCTCCTAGGCAGAGGAGAGAAGAGTTGGCAGAAGTATCTTGATACCCTGGCATAGTGCATTACATTTACCATCAGTGTGGTAAGTTCCCCTACCACCTCCGAATTCTGAAAATCAGAGATATCCTGAGACAGAGATGTCACTCCAACTAAGCTTTAGCACCCATTTTGCTGAGAATGAAGACCGGTGGACTCTGTACTACTTTTTCTAGCTCATTCTTAGCTTTAAATAATACCATGAAAGTTGTCTACCTACAATGCCACACCTATTTATTTCTAAAATGTTATTTCACATTACTCCTACAGATCAGATATTTGAAAAAAATGTAACAAGAATGCACAACACACCTAATTTCTGATTCCATTACCTACATATTTGACTTGCTCAGAACCCATCTCAAATACAGGCATTTGAACAGTTGGCTCACATGAAAAATATATTTAATCTGGGCAAAACTTTTATTTATCAAAAATTTTAAAAAATCAATGATTTTTTAGAGCTCTAAGATTTTCTGGAATGTCAGGCAGAACTTTAATGGGTTGAAGGTCTCTGGTTCCTAAATTGTATATGGTGTTTAGAATATGTCCAAAAGGTTTGGACAGAATTTGAAAAGATTACTTAAATCTTGATGATGGTCTAGCAAATGGCTCACTGCACAACTAAGTCATGCTGTCACCCAGATGATGAAGACATTTAGATATTAGGATCCCAAAGGGAAGCCCCCACCCCAGCCCAAGGGGAAAGATCTCTGCTCTGTGCTAGGTAATTTAATTTTGTTACTGAACTGGACAGAAGGCTCCCAAGAAATGCCAGTTGTTCCCAGGTGCCATGACATTTCTCTTTTTTTCTTAAACCCTGACTCTGGTCTTTGATATGTTTGCTTTGCAATATAACAAGGAACATTGGAAAGGAATAGAGGTACTTACCAGGAAACTTGTTCATCGTAAATGAACTGTGAAAAAATAAAAAGGTAAGAAGGTTAGGCACACACACGTGCATTCATTCGCAAACACGCATACTTTACGATTGCATGTTGTCTGCCCTTGTTGCTAGCTTGGTGAGAATCAAGGCTGGGGCTGGCCTGGAACACAAAGCACCTGTGGGCAAGCTCTCCTCTGTGCTGGTTTAGTCTGTGGCTAGTGTTGGTGGAAGGACTCATGATTGGCAGACTGGTGGGCAGGCTATGAAGGGGAGAAGCATTTGATCATCCCATCCTTCAGCAGTTTCTGTCCAACAGTGAATTGAGAGGGAAACCATGATCAATCTGCTGTGTAAAATAAGACATATTGTAAAATTTTAGGTCTGGCAGGGGCGTAGGAGCTTGGCGCTGCTTCCACACATCAGCCACTACGGACCACCGGTAAGATGTCTGGGTTTCTCCATGTACTTATAGCACCTTCAAGCTTTTATGTAATCACTTGAATTTCTCTGTATTCAACATTTTTCTTTCAGTTGACCTACATTTTGTTTCCTTAAAAAATTTATTTTCAAAGGAATTTAACACCACAACTAGAAGTGGAGAATCAGCACCAGTTGTCACCAAGTATAGAGGGTGAAATGAGCACAATAACAATAGAGATTGAAAACCCTGGCTGCCCAGGCCCTGGGCCCCAGGCCTGCCCTTTTGTTAAAGGAGATTAGCAAGGGTCAGATCAGGGGAAGACATACAACTGCCAAATAGAGATCGATCACTTAGAATCCAAAGAGAAACTACAACGGGACTGAATTTATGTATATTATCTGAAGTCATTTCTGTTTTTGAGAGAAAACTGGTATAATCCATGCCCTTTGGTTTATATAAAGAAACAGAGAAGCAGAGAACATGAGAATTTTCGCGGGGTTGCTCAGTTTGATGGAGAGTTGGTTCTAGAACTCAGGTCGGGCTCTTAAATTAGTGTTCTTTCCATGACGCACCTGTTTGCTGAGATGGCATGCTGTCGAAGCTAAATGGACGCACCAGTATTTCTTTCAAGCAAGAGCTGAGGGCCTGTTCATAACCCTTTCTTCCCACACTCACGGATATGACTGCTTTGATTACGCTCATGTCTGAGTGGCTTTCCTTCAGGGGCAGTGGCCCAGTGGAGACTCTAAGGCAGACACTTGCAGGACAAGCTGGGTGTAAAATGTCATTACTGCAAGGAGATGATACACTAAGCTAATGATGTGGTATCGCTTCAGTCCCCAGGGATCATAACAACCAGCCGCTGTGAGAGACACGGAGGAAAACATGCAGGGTACAGACCAGAGGCATATGAATGGATCTTCCTCCAGTGGTCCCAAAGGTGCACAGAGAAGGATGAATAGAAAGGGGCCACAATTATTTGTAACTTGCTCTTCCTAACGAGACATTGACAAAGATGTTGGCTTCATCCGTTTTGTGATTCTTGTCATCATTGGATTCAACAGGTTGACATTTTGGTAAAAATGCCAAACTAGAATGGGAAGAGAATTTAGGAAGTAAAGGAAGCACTCGCTCCACCCAGGCTGGATGGTGTGCAATCTACTCCTTGGGAGGCATTCACAGCCGCTTTTGTAAAATCACTAGCTCTAAAATACTGTCAAGAAATCATGGGACAGAACAAATAAATCAAGTTGGAAAATGTTTTCTATGAATTGAAATCAATTCAATATCAGAATTGGGCAGTGGGACGGAACAATCAATTCGTAGCCACTTTGGAAAGCATGAGATACCAGCAAAAAGTTTATTTGAGCGCCAATTTAATTTTCGTCTACCAGAGAAGGCAGGTGATACTTTATAATATGAAAGCAGCTTTCGGAAAGCCTTTATTCTGTGTGATTTGACTGACATGTGAGGGCACAGATCAATACATCTTTAGCTGTTGACTATTTCAATGATCATATCAATGAGAAAAAAATCTGAATGGATTTAATCATACATAAATCCCAAAGTAAGAACAGAATTTACAGGGAGCACAATAAATCAGAGAAATAGTGGGGGAAATTTGGACAAGATTGAACATGGTACACAATTAAGGATGGAACATTCTAAACCTGAGGCCCAGGTGGTAGCCGTGGCTGGGGGAATTGGGGGTGGGAATGTGGTTCGGGGAGGGGTTGGAAAAAGAGAAATGCAGATGATCTCTCTAGAGTCCTAACAAATGGTGGTGGCCTGGAAACCTCCAAATAACTGATGAAATGAAGCCTCACTCCTGACCACTCGGCTACCCTACCGCTAATGAGCAAAGTGGTCTGGGTTTTATCCCGCTACTTTAAGAGGACTGGATGAAAAATGACAGGACTCAAAAAAAGAACAATAAAACAGATAAAAGGTACTAGAAAACAACCAGACTTTAGGAAACTCTAAATGGAAATTGGTTTGTTTGTGGTGAGAAAGAAGACAGAGGGTGAGTTATGTGGTGTTACTTGGAGGAGGCTGATCAGCTGATTGTCACCCATTCAGAAGACCCCAAATGAGAAAATCATAAGTGTTCACAGAATGTTCCTTCAGGGGAGTACATCACTGGGCCATCCTTAGAGAGTGTTGGAATGAATCCCTGTCTGAAAACTCTTAAAGTGACAAGGACAGAAGATTTGCTGGATTGTTGCTGTTGTTTTGAGGGAATGGATTTGTTATTCCTTACCGATTTTATTTATCTTAAAAAGTGTTGCATATCCCTTTGTATTTTCAAGCTCTATCTGTGAGTAAAAGAAGACAAAACAACTTCCTCCATTCCTTATAATGGTATTATATCATTTTTACGCCCGGCCTGAAACAAAAAGCTGTGCCCCAGTTCCACCGATCACCACGAGGTGGCGCTCATGTTCTAGCCCTCCAGCCCGTGTGCACTACCAAGGCAGTAAGATTGCCATAAAATCAGTACAAGTCCATTTCGTAGCTTCATTAAATCTCCTGAAAGGAGGGCAAGCACCTCAAGACAGCCTCCTGAAGGAGGCTTCAGCTAATCCACTGCTGTAACGGGGCGAGGCGACGTTTTGGAGGCGGCTCTTGCCTGGTGTTCTGAGGTGGGAACAGGTCCCTCCTCTTACGCCAACACTTAATCTCCATGATACACTGCAGTGGAGGGACCTGCTGGAAGGCTTTGGGAACTGATCCACCCTTTTCTCAGTCGAGTTTTTGAAAAAAGGCCTTGGGAAAGCAGCTCTGTGGGCTCTGCTGGATGTGTATGGGGCCCAGCACTGAGTCCACCCCCAGTGACTACATACGGATGGATGATGCTGACTGATATTTGAGTCCCAGATTTGCTGTATATGGCTGGTTGAAGGACCTGCTCTCTGACCCACCTGTGGTTCCTCCAAAGCTTTGCAGGTGTTCCAGAGATGAACTAAATGGGAACACACAGGAGTGAATTTGAAAAAAATACTCTTTTTACCAGGCTTCGAAAAAATGGCTGGGTACCATGGAAACCAGCTTTTCAGTCCTGGTGTCTGTTCTAGAATTTTTCCAGGAGAGGTGGGCTGACATTAGGCAGGTGGATCTGTGAATGTCAGAACATCCCAGGGAACTGCTGATGGAATAATGGGGAGAAGATGTGCCAAGAATTTCCCAGGTGTGTGGGCAGGGGAGGAGAGGTGGGCTAGGCTCTGTGTAGGGAGGCAGGTGGCTGTCCCCACATTGCATGTCAGTCCCTGGGTGGCTTACTGTAAGCTGTAACCATGGAGCAGTGTGGCCACATTGCTGAAGCTAAGATTTTGGAGCCTGTGCTATAATCACTAGTACCATTAGAATTTTAACAGTGAAAATAATAGGAGAAAATCGACCCCATCATTCTCTTTCAGGAGCCTGAAACCTTGAAAATCTTTCCTCTCTTGCTGGAAATGGAAACTACCCCTCACAAACTTCTCACTCGACAGCATGGAGACCCTCTCAGGAAATGTGTCCAGATGGAGTTCTGACTTCCTTAGCTTTGGGAGCCAGGGGTACAGATGGCTCAGCCATGGCAAGTCCATCTGAGGAGGAATCAGATGGAATACACTGGAAAGCTGCTGGTATGTATCAATACAGTTTACACTTGAGGGTTAAACAGGAACTGCGATATTCGGACCTTTGGCAGGCAGACTTGACAGTGGTGGGAGCTGCAGGCAGGCAGGAGGGTGATAAGCCAGAGGGGCAGGGCCATGGAGGCCAGTGGTGGGTGGAGGGCAGTCATTAGCATGACTCTAAGGTGTTTTTTCTCTCACAGAAAGGGCAAGATAAAAGTTTTGGATCATTTAATACTCATCATCTTAATAAATGAACTCCAGGTGAGGGGAGGCAGAAACTATTCCCTTCTGTCTAAAAACATGAAGTTAAATGGTGCAGACACAGCCCTCCAATGGTGGACTGTGTGGTGGGTGAGGTAAAATTAGGATGATTTCAAAGGCTAAAAGAGACAAATTTTGTTGAAGGGAAAATCTGAATTCTGTGCTGGGGTGGTTAGAAGTACCATCTTAGACACCTGCTCCAATAAACTTGCAATATTGCAGCTCCCTGACCTTGGGCAAATTTCTGAATTTCTGGAGCCTTGGTTTTGGCATCAGTAAAATGGGACTCGTATAATAGTTAGCTTGTATAGTTGGAGTATTGAACTGGAAAATTTTTATCAACAAACTCAACATAGCACTCAGTCCCATTTAAGTATCCACATTTGTTAAAACTTATGGATGCTGTGAGAATGTATGTCTAGTTTCTATGGAAGAATTTGCTCTCTACAGCTGTGCTATTCAAAATAATAGGCACTAGCTACATGTGGCTACATATATTTAAGTTAATTAAATTTTTAGTCCCATGGTCTCACTACCTGCATTCTATGAGCTCAGTAACCACATGTGCCTAGTGGCTACTATATTGGACAGTGCTGCCTGGGCCATCTTTGGCAGCTGGGTCAACTAAGTCATATCTCTATGTCCCCACGAAATCTTCTCCAGAAGGGAGATTGCAATGAACCATCCAGAGAGAGAGGGGGGCAGCATCACCTTGAACGAGCCTTGCTGCTGTGCCAGTGCTCAAGTTGCCCGAGGGCCCCCAGCTGGTGCCAATGGCTCACCTGGACCTTTAGTGGGCAGCACTCCTAAACCTGGATTTGTGAGCCAGTCTAACTTATCCTGACCCTGTCTGAGGCCTATCCACTCCGCTGGAGGTTTTCCTTCTCTTAAGGCTCACATCCCCAATCTCAAAGCAGAGATGAAGGGTAAAAATAAAGTATTCCTTTTAGGTCAGCTATTATACTGATAATGTAATGAATCATTTGCATTTATGGAAATACATGATTATGTAAATTATAGTAACATTTGAATAAAAGACACTGCAGGGCCTGCTGGAATTTGGAGCAAGGGGAGGACTGGGAGGCTGGAGCTGCCTGTGGTGGAAGTCATTGGTGGTAGGTCATGGGGGTGGGAGAGAAGCAGGAGGGTCTGTAAGGATTTGGAGGCTATTTATCAGGTAGATGCATGCAGGGACATGCTCCAAAGAACCCAGAATTATCCCTGGTCTAAAAAGGTGACCCTTCTCTTCCAGAGAGAGATCGAAGTCACGGGAAAGCCTCCAAGCCACGTCCAGCTTCTCCAGGGCCTGAGGCTTCACTGCAGAGAGTGTAACCAGGACTAACAGTGATGCTTAATGGGGCAAGGGAAAGGCACTGAGACACACATACTGTATGTTTATGAGATTATAACTGCTTTAGTCAATGATTTATTCTTAATTTCTTCTGTTTTCTCATTTAAAAAATGACAACAAACATACTAGAAAATAGCACAGAGAAAAGGTTGGGTGAAAGCCAAATACCTAAGTGAACTGAGCCCCTCGTTTCTAAATTAACGGCTAAGCTCTGTTGGTTTCAGAATGTACATGCTTGTTTTACTTCTATGGTTTTCCTTTTTGGCTGGGTCCAAAAGAAATCCAAGTAATAATGAGTCTGTTAGCACTCTCCTGGCACAGTGGCCATAAGCATCTCTGGGGAAGTTGTCTTTCCTGCTCTTTGGATCCCCAGGCCCCAAGGATTGTCCTCGAGTCTCCTCTGCTGGGTCTGCAGGGCCGACTCTCGGATGTATATAGAAGGGGCATCTGGTCTCACTTAGTCCAGACTTGCCCTCTTGTTGAATGAGCTCTTTATGGCATCACCTCAGGGAACTGGTAGTTCTGTCTTCTGACCCTTTCAGAACCGTAAACATCCCTAACAGTTAAAATAAATTGTTCAGATGGTTGGTAATTATTTGTGGCTAGGAGGGAGGATTTTTAAAAGCAATTTGAAGTGCCCATTGCAGGTCCTATAGAGAAGCTTAGCATTATGAAAGGAAGGCCAGAAGAAAGTGGTTTTGTTACCATGGCATTAGGGGAAACACAGAAAGAAGACCTGGAAACTTTGACAAAAAGATACAGTGTGTGTGAGCAGCAGCCTAGTGCTGGGGCATGGTCCCGATATGGGGACACAGAGACCTCCGTTGCTAAGTGCTGCTAAGTGCTAAGTCTTCTGGGTATAAGACTATTTTACTCCTCACACTGGTTTAACGTTTCTCATGAAGATGACCATGAAAATGAACAGCAGCCAGAAATTCAGACAAACAAGCTGCCACTATGCCTTGCTTTTGAGAATCTCAAAATTTACTCTAGAAGTGATCACGCAACAGATGGATATCTGGAGGAAATGGTGTCCCCGAGTATTTTGATGTCGAGTTTCTCAAAGTTCAGTGTGATATTGCTGGTATTAGAATCACCTGGCAGCAGGGGCAGGGGAAAGTCTGGGGTAAAGTGCAATTTCCTGGGTCTTAGCTCAGATCACACTAAATTAAAATCTCTGGGTTGTGTGTTTTAAGTAAGCACACTGGGCATTTCCATTAAAGTTGGTGGAACGCCAGGTAAAGTAAAAAGAACCAAAACCGAACCCTTAGGAGCCAAACTTTATCTTTTCTATCACTTCCTAACAGTGGAGGAATGTAATTTTTCTCAAAATTGCAAAACTCTAGCTTTGACATCTGGGCCATAAACACACGGTACATCTTTGGAATCACTTGCTTCTGCACCTTGTTCCTGTCTGAGGGGAATGCAAGCTGCAGGCAGCCTGCCGTTCTGCTGGCCCAGCTCTGCGATTCACCCAGGCACTGGGGTGCAGACTGTGGCGCTTTGCCCAAAGACCCCGCTCAGGTGGGTGGCACCTGCAGCCAGAAGCAAAACCACTCTACTTCCTTACAATCATTAGCAACAAGTACATTTGTTTCATCTTGGAAATGTCTAGATGAATTGGACAGAAGATAAGTTATTCCACACATAGACCAGGAGATGTCTATGCTGAAGACAGAGAAGGAAGCCGACACCTGCAAACCTCTTTGGGGCGGACACTGCCCCACCCCTGCTCCTGGCCATCTCGCCTAAGCTGTCTGGGTCATCGTCTTGTCTTTCTGAAAGTGGTCATCTCTTTCTTGAATGCAGCAAAAACAGAGTTGTGTTTATTTATACCATCTCTTAACCTTGTTTCTTTTAACAAGTAACTTTCAGTTTATGGCCATGCCACCCTGAACAAGCCCGATCTCCTCTGATCTTGGAAGCTAAGCAGGGTCTAAGCAGGGTTGGGCCTGGTTAGTACTTGGATGAGAGACCAGCTAGGAAGACCAAGTGCTGTAGGCGTTAATAAAAAAAGACACTTTCAAAAACTATCCTAAAATATCCAAAAGGGTGAAGAGTGCAACACAAGTGATCAGTGTGGTTCATGCACCAAGGGACAAAGGTCACTGCAGAGCATGTCTGAGAAGTCTGGGCTTGGTGAGAGTCTTCTAGATTTGGGGTAACCATTCAGTTTCCACAGGGAATAATTGAGAACAAGGTTCAGCAGGGTTCTTTGAACCCTTCCCTGCCTGGGGCGCTCTCATCCTCTAGATTATCAATGGCCCGGAATAAAGGGACTGGATGTAATCCAAGAGCTTCATTGTTAAGAAGCACTGTTGACTGAAGTACCTATTTGGCTCCTTGTGGAAAGTCTTGTATTAAACATCACTGTCAGCTTATTTGTAGAGATTTCCAGTTAAATAATCTACAGGTTAAATGGTCTGTAAACAGGTGAGCAAACCCTTCAGTATATATGCCTATTCTATAAGTAAGAAAACTAAGAACTGGAGAGACTGATTTCTCCAAGGTCACTAAAGCTGGTAAGTGGGGGACCAGAATAGAAGTCAGACCTCCCAACTCTCATCTCAGTTCCTTCTGATTTACCACCCTTCTCCTGGATGACTTCTCTGGCCAAATGAAGGGGTTTGGGTTTGTCCCTACAGGTGACATAGAGCCACTGACCATCTAAACAAGAGACTGGCATTCTCGGGACACCATTGGACGTCTCTGAGGACTGACTGGGGGAAGTGGTAGGAGAGTGGGTGGCAGTGATACTACTGGTTGCAACACTGACCTGCAATGTAAAAGGCCTCAACTAAAATGAGCTACAGAGGGACACAGTGGGGAGATTTTTAGGAGATGAAGATCCACAGGGCAACTAAGTCAAATGATATAGAAGCAGCTGGGGGAAAGGTCAATTTAATATCATTCCTAGATTGGGTAGGAGGATAGGAATAAGGGCTGAAATATAGAAGGAGGGCCAGCTTTGACAAACGATCCAAAGTTTAGAGACCTGTTGTGTTTGGGACATGAAGATGCCTAGTAGAGATTTGCTTCTCCACGACTGGACCTTAGGGACATTCCTCTGCTGAGAGTGCAGTGTGGGGGTGTCTGCACAAAGGTGGCAATGGCAATGGGCTCTGTGGGAAGGGCAGGGCTGTCCTGGGAGAGCAAACAGAGTGAAACAGGGAAGAAGTAAGCTCCAACCCGAGGCCACTGATGTTGAAGGGAGTTACAGAGGAGCCCATGAGGAAAGTAAGAAGGAATTGTCAGAAGGGTCACAGGAAAACAGCAGGGACTCTCATGGAACCAGGTAACCAGAGGCTACACTCTGTTCTGAGCTCTAAACTATGAGGCTGGGGTGCTAGGTGATTAAAATAGCCGAAAACAAGAAAGGCCTCCTCTACACATAGACATCCATTTGCTGCTCATCATCACCAGAAAGCCCTGAACCTGTTCCATAGAGGAGCCACACATGCAAACCCCGAGTCAGGTAGGAAGGATGATCAGGAATTCAGTGTAAGGGAATTCAGGCGAGGTGTCCATCACACACTTACCACGATGAGTGCTACCACAGACAGTGTGTAGTAAATCGAATCCCTCAGCAGGCACCAGGAGGAAAGAGCCACAACCTGAAGGAAAAGGGGGGAAAAACAGTAAGAAACAGGACATCGAACTGCAAAGGAGAGATCATGGCTCCTGGAGGTTCTGGCCAGTGATGAACCTGAAACATGACCTAGTATATTTCTATCTCCTGTCTTGGACCAGTCGATCTGCCTGTCAATAGGAATTTATTTAGGTATATTAGTCTGGACCTTCTGAAGAGTAGATGCCAAGATGAGATTACAGTTACAACAATTTTATCAGGGGGAGAAGTCCATGAGAGAAAGTGGGGAAGGAGTCGGGGGAGCAGTGAGTGCCACCCAACATGACTCGGGTATGACCCCGGTAGAGGAGAAAGGGGATGTTGAGTGGATGTGTTCCAAGCTGTAGGGCAGACTGAAGAAGGTTCAGGAAGACCGAAGGGGACCTCTGGTGAACAGTCACCTGTCAGAGGAGTCCAGTGTCTCCCAGAAGTGGATCAATGTCCCTAATGTCCCCGTAAGGGGATAGGATAAACAATCTTACCCTGTGTCCTTGTCAACACTCTAGCATCTGCCACAGCCCATGCTCCTGTGTGGGATGAGCACCTGAGCTGCCCTTTAGAAGGCGCATGGGCAAGCCTGACTGGAGGTCCCCTCCTGGCCTTCTTCTCTCATCTCTGTTATCTGCCTGGCCTAGTTGGCACTTGACCTCTGGTTTAACCAGAATTTTTAAAGATCAGTTTGCATATTGATCTGGAGAAGATGTTGTTCTTAGGCAGCTGGAAGTTGCCCCTTTAAAGATATGATGGCTTTGCTGAGCCTATGCTAATAGGCATGTTGCTGGGGGCTAAGGCTGCCTCACTCAGCAGCTTTGTCCAGATCTCCTGTAGGAGAAAGTGGCCCAACAAAGAAGGACAAAGGAGCCAGGGCTGGGCATCGTGCAGAGGAGAGGACGGGGGAGGGGAGGGAGCCTTGGGTGCCAGGGTAAGACCCTTATTCTGGAGGAAGAGTCATTTCTCATTGGTATGTTCTTTAGAGTCTCTTTTTGAAGAACACCTAGTATTTTTTTCTCTGATTTTCAGAGCAGATCCATGTTGGCAGACCCTCACAAAGAAACTGAGGACAGTCCACAACACCATGTCAGAGGTGCCTCCTGGGCTGTCACTCACGACTCCCTCCTGCCTCCCTAGAAAAGTGTCAGCTATCCTATGACCACAAGACACGTCTGGCTGTCTTTGTCCTTGGCCTGGTAAGTGAAAAAGGACAAAGCAAATGTCAACTCTCAGCTGGGCCAATGACAGGCACATGCTGCACCAAAGACAATAGGAAAAAGGAATTCCAGGGACAAGGCAACCTTTGGTGCCTTTTCTCTTTCTGACCGCTGTGTCAGTCTACAAAGAAAAGATCAGGCAACGCCAAACCAAAGAAGGCTTTCTGGATTCAAATAACATGAAAGATATGACTTAAATAGAATCATAAATGAATAATGAGTCTAGTCTCTTTCCATTAACAAATTCTTCCACTTGTTATACGGACACTTAGATATTTTCTGTTGCTAATTTTGCCTTATTAGGTTTCGTATTTGCAGATTTAAATTACAAATGAAGGGGTTGTCAAGAAGAGGTGCTAAAAAAATCACTTGAGAACAAATGTGAAATACTTTTCATCCTTTTATCTTTCTCTCCTTTTATCATCTACTCTTAGAACCTATGGTCATCACTCACTAGCTACAGAAAAGATTATATTGGATTAGAGTATTCATTTTCCAGCAGGTCATAAAAGGTTGTGAATATTTACTCAATTTATTACAAGTAGGTAAATGGAAAATATCAATTTTTAATTTTTTTAAAAAATCACTTGGGCTTTTATTTAATGTTGGCAGATTGAACACATGCCATTACCTTTGCTCCCTCTGGTTATACTGTAACAAGATAATAGTAAAGGGATTCTTTAAAAACAAGATATAAACCCATAAGAAAAAGAGACTAGAGGAGCAGATCAGAGCACAAAAATTTTGGAAGCTGAAAGCAGAACAACTGGTCATTCGGCTGGAAGTAGGCAAAGCGCTAGAAGGTAGGTCTAAAACCAGGATAACTGAAAGACTGATCAAGATTTAATCCCCAGACTTTCTCAGTTATAAACAGTGGTCACAGAGTCATAATAAACTGAACATAGACTATTGTCTAACTAAATTTATGATATAACTATTTGGGAAGATTGAAGGGCTGAGGAGGAGGAGGAGTGGATGGGGCTGAAGGAGACTTAAGCCTTCCTCTTCCATACTGTGAGGTCACTGGAGAATACTTGAACTAAAAACATCAAGTAACTGCCATCTAAGCATGTTATTTAGAGATATTGAGCAAATTGCAGGAACAACCAGAGTAGTAGAAAGTAGCTATCTCAGAAGAGTGGGGAACTGGTGTTGGTGGGTCTAGAAGATGGTTGTCTTTCCGAACAAACCTTTTAAAGCTGGATGCGTCCTCTTTAAGCTCTGTGTATATATAGCTTTAATAAAAATGAAAACTAAAGTAAAAAAGAATAATCCAAATAATCCACTTAGATTTACTGCTGCAAGATAATATGTTGAACTAGGTCTAAGATGTCAAATCCAGATGGATAGTGATCTATTTTATCCCTTTATAAATAGAAGTTTTCAATGTCTAGCTATTATCAAATTTCAACTCCAGATTCAGAGCCTACACTTAGCAAAACCCATTTTTTTCTATAGAAGCAATGAGCTGGAGGACAAGAAAGAAGGAATCAAACTAAAAAATAATTTCTTTCCATGCTCTAGAGAGAATTAAAGTATCATTGATGATTCTGTGATAACTATAGTAAGAGCTGTAACCATGACCTCAAATCCACCTCTACCTACTTTTTTGGTGACAACCATTCACCACAACAGCAAACATTTCTTTCCCGTATTTTCTTATTTCTGGTGTGGTCTTTACTTTTCTGCATTAAGAAGACCCTTTAACATTTTACGTAAGTCTGATATAGTGGTTGTATACTCCTTTAGTTTTTGCTTGTCTGGAAAATTCTTTATCGCTCCTTTAATTCTGAATATTAACCTTGCTGGATATAGTATTCTAGGTTGTAAATTCCTTTTTTTAAGCCACCCCCTTTCATACTGTAAAGTTGCTTCTGAGCAATCAAGCCTTGTGATGTTTCCCTTGTATGTGACTTGTTTCATTCTTGCTGCCTTTAGGATTATCTCTTTATCCTTAACTTTTGCCATTCTAATTGTACTACGTCTTGGTGTGGGTCTTCTTGAGTTCATCTTGTTTGGAACTCTCTATGCTTCCTGGATCTGGATGTCTTTTTCATTCTCCAGATTAGGAAAAGTTTTCAGCCATTATTTCTTCAAATATTCTTTCTGCCTCTTTCTCTCTTCTCCTTCTGGAATTCATATAATGCAAATGTTAGGGTGCTTGGTATTTTCCCAGAGCTATCTACATTTTAAAAAAATTCTGTTTTCAATTTGCTTTTATGATTGGGTCATTTTCATTATTTTGTCTCCCAGGTCACTAATCTGTTCTTCTGTATTAACTTGTCTGCTGTATTCTTCATTTCAGTTATTGTATTCTTCATTCCTGATTGGTTCTTTACCATACTTTCTCTTCGTCAAAGTGCTTTCTGAGTTCCTCTATTCTACTCTCAAATTTGTTGCTCATCCTTATAATTGTTTCTTTGAATTCTTTATCAGGCAAATTACTTATTTCCATTTCATTAGGGTTTTTCTCTGGAATTTTTTTATTGTTCCTTCATTTGAGGCGTATTCTTCTGTCTCTCCATTTTGTTTGAATTTCTGTGTTTGTTTCTATGGGTTATATGGAACAGCTATCTTTCCCAGTCTTGAAAAAGTGATCTCTGTATAGGTTGTGTCAGATAGCTTTGGCAGATTAGTTGTAGTTGGAGAGAGCAGGTGCTGTGCTTGGTGTGTCATTCAGTCTGAAAAAGTGGGTCCCGGGTGAGGCAACCTGGTATCTGCATGCTTTCTGGCCCTTCTGATCTGGTGGGGCCGCCCAGTGGGGGCAGGGCTGTTCAGTGCTTGCTTGATGTGCCCTGTTGCTTTAACTGTCTACTGCCAGAAAAGAGTCTGAGTAGGGCTGCTCTGCATGCTTGCATCTTAGTGCCCTACTAACTCCGCCCTTCCTCAGGGTGAGGCAGCCTTGTGTGCACACATAGCCACACTTTGCTAGTTCTGCACCTTCTCTAAGTGGTGCAGTGCCACACATGCACAGCGGGGCCCCACTCGCTCTGCACGGGGCAGCCCTGCATGTGTGCCCGGTTGCTTCAACTGTTCACAACAGCAAATATTTATATAACACTTTCTGCATATAAAGATATCATGAAGAGTTATCTCATTCAATCACTCAATAACCTAATAAGGTGGGCACTGTAACCCACACTGACCAGCAATATGGGCTTGGCCAAGAGAGGGACTTGACCAAAATTGTCCAACTAGCAGTAGAGAGGGGCTGGGATCTGAACCCAGGAAGCCTGGGTCTCAAGCCTCTCTCCCCACACACTATGCTACCATGCCTCACTGGTGACAAGGATGAAAAGCACACACCCATTTTCGATGACCTCCTGGAGACTTTCTTTTCTCCATGACTTTAAGCCATTAGGCAGGTATGTTAGAGATGGTAGCCATAGGAGGAGAGGGTCGAAGGTGAGAGACAAAAAAGCAGTGCCCACAGCTCAACTTTAAAAATACACTGCTTTAATGAGATTCAGGGCAAGCAATCAAAGAAGAAAAGAGTCACCATAAGGACCTCAGATATGGATATAGATATGGTATAGACATATTCTAGGAGAAAGTCAGTTAAATGAAACTGAAATTTCTCTGTTTAGATAGTTTGGTTAAAAAAAAAAAAACCCCAATACCAATACAACTTATTGTTTGGTGACCAAATGTTTTTTTTTTTTTTTTTTTCATAAACGTGAATACACTGATACCTGGGGGGTCTAAGTGGTTCCCTTTACTTATCGCTAAAGGATCTTTTATCTTGACATGGAGGCTAGCAATCATCTGACTCAGACCCTGAACATATTTATTGGTAGAGAGGGATCAAATGGAAGGCTCCTTGGCATCTGTTGGCAGGTGTTACTCAAACCAGAGCAGGGGGGACATTGATGAGAAGAAGACAATACTTTTTTAGCACTTCGTAAAATGGCTGCAAGGAAGAAAAGCAAGTCATTCTGGCAAAGAGACCAGAACAGGGGTCCTGGGAGAAAACCAACAGTGAGTAATTCTGCCCTTGACCTCATTAATCAATAATACAGATGGTGCGGATTATAAGAGGCCATCTGCTGGCAAACTCCTCCATAAATTAAAGCCAAAAGCTTTATTCCGCCCCCCCCCCATAGCTCTAGGAATCCCTCCCAGCTGGAATTTCATCCTGATATTTCTTTTCCTTTTCTGGAGTGCATTTCACACTTTTTCTATTGAATGTGCAACTTTAGTTTCCTGCTTAGAATTTCATTCAGTTTCAGAGTGGCATAATGCAAAAAAAAAAAAAAAAAAAAAAAAATAAAGAAATATAAGAAATAAAGAAAAGAAAACCCTACAGTTCCAAAATAGAGAAAAAAACATTCTCCTTTATTCAAATGTTGAGTGATAATCTTCTGGAATTATAGGTCCTTCGAGGAGGCTAAAAGTCAGTGATAAAACTGACTTTTGTTTTTATGTTTTCTGTATATTAATATGTGTGTATATATAAATAGTTGTATATAGATTTTCAATACAAATATATGATATACACACATAGTATATGTGGGGATATATAGTGTACATAGAGATGGTGATCTTTCTTGATGAAGAATGAAATTTGACATTGCAGACATATTTTAAAAAGCACAAATACTCTCAACTCATGAGCAGTCTGCCTTTTAAAAAAACTGTTGAGGCAGATAGAACACCATAATAGTTACATGACATAAAACACAAAACTGCTATCGACTCAGAGAAATGTTATTTCACACAAATTTCATGGAAAAGAGATTTGAAAAGTCATAACATGAATTTTGTTCCAAGATTTTGAGCTGACACAATTTCTACAGCCAACTCTATTTACAGCCACATGATGTGGAACGAGGATGGGCTGCGGGGTACCCCCACACAACCTGAGACACACGGTGGCACTAGGGTTTAGAACAGGTGAGGGCCTGAACTGAGTTTCCCTCCCACAAGGATGTCTTGACACTATTGTCTGTTCATTATTCAAGCACACTTTTCAAATACTTCGATCCTGGGGAAAATCACTAAAATACAAATTGCTCTCCCGCTTTCTAGAAGTTTACTGTTGAAAATGATCAGTAATAATCATGCCACATAAAAAGATAATAATGTGCTTTTGCAAAATACAATGAACTTCTGTTTATTAATCTTCACAAACATGAAAATGAATTCATATTTTTAATTTTATTTTTTCTAAGAAATCTCATTTTGAGTTCTCATTTTATGTGAAGAAAAGAAATGACAAGTAAACAAGCTGCTACTGGCGAAATATTTAAATAAAAACGAGGCCACATCAGGACAGTGCAGACATACAGTAATCTCTTGAATGCTCTTCATTGATCGTGCTGAACAATAACCACGGATGCTTATAATGATCCGGAGTGCCTGGGACTCAGAAGTGCCTTCTCAATCATCCAAAACATTATGTGCAGTTGTTTTCACGTTAACTGTAAATTATTGCCTGCTAGGTTTTCAAAATTTGGTAGCTTACAGCGTTCTCACACGTGGCAGAATTCATGGCGAGTTGGCTCTGCCTTAGAGAAGGAAATGCTGAACTGCAGCCTGCTGTGCTAGGGGAGCCCTTCACCCACTCACTCTAGGAGTAGAGTCTGCATCACTGCCAGGCATTGCTGTGCCAGCACCTAACACTGCATTTAACAGCACTAGGTACTAGCACTAGGTATGAGTTTGTTGAATAAATGTAGGGTATTTAGGGTAATTTCATGTAACTGGATGTGTTAGCTTGGATTCACCCAGAAACAGCCTAAGACAAGGATTCTAGTGCACATAATTTATTTGGGAGGTGATTCTAGGAAACATTGTTAGGGGGTGGGGGAAGTGAGGCAGAGGGTGGAAGGAAGATAATAAGCAAGTTATTTCAGGGGCAGCTGGGGTGCAGTCCTGGTGGGGAGCTCTGGGAGACCATGTAGAACATGCTTCTCCCCTTACCTCACCCAATGGGAGGGGGAGCTGGGCTATGTATTCACCCATCAGACAGTGGTCCAGGGCTCCTCCCAGGAGTGTCAATCCCCTGCAGTTCCTGCTCCAGGGGCAGTGACCAAAGAGAATCATCAGATAGAGAAATGCAGGTTCTGGCAGTTGGAGGTCAGGCTGGAGGAAACTGAAGTGGGAAGGGTGAGGGGTCATGGGTGGGGCATCGGCAGTGTCTGCTTTACCTCAAAACATGGATTTACACAATAATCTAATAATCAGGGTAAGCACAAGTTTTATAAGCTTGAAATACAATCCAACCCTATTTACATAAGGTTCTCAAGCAGAGCACACTAACCGATGCTGTTTTAAGCCTAAATAGTGCTCCCCTGGGGCCCCGGCAGAGTGTGAAAGGGCAGCAGGGCTCCTGGAAGCCAGGACTTTTCTCTTCCTTGACCAGGGTCCTGGTTACTGGGTGTGCTCAACTGTGAAAAGTCACTGAGCTGTAGTTATGACATGTGCACTTTTCTGGATGCATGTGGTACTTCAGTAAAAACATTATTTAAACAAACAAAAAAAACCAATGTTAGTTGTTAATGTTAACATTACATATTAATTTTAATAGTAACTACTCCATCATAACTTGGAGTTGGCTTATTAGTAAAGTTACCGGATAAAATAGAAGAAACCCAGTTAAATTTGAATTTTTGGTAAACAATAAGTAATTTAAAAATATAAGTATGAACTCAAATATTACCTGGGAAATATATCTGTTGCTTATTTTTTGAAATTGAAATTTAACTGGGTGCCCTATATTTTTATTTGCTAAACCTTACTTATTAGATTTTGGGTGTTAATTGCCTTTCTCTGGATTTGCATAAAATAGGAAATTTAGTGATTCTGGAATAAATATTCTTAACACAAAGGAAAAGCCAAAACTTTTTTTATATTGCTTATTTACCTCATGTTTGATAGTGTCTGCTATTTTATTCTGGTTGTTTTGCCTGCTCAGAGGTTTTTTTTCCCCCTTTGTTTCTTGTTAACTGCAACAATTGCCAACATGTACATCACAATTTTGGGAGGGGGCAGGATTTCCACAATGCCAAAGCTTTTGGCTTCTCTTGGAAAAATCTGAAGATCTGGCGACACGGGGTATTCTCGTGTCACTGTGGAGCTGTCAGCGGCGCCCTCGTGGACAGCACGTGCATTCTTTAGCTTGCCATAGTGTCCTCCACTCTGTTGTCCCCCGATTCCGAGGGCAAGAGTCAGTTGCTGTGTACTACTTTCTTTCTGCTATTGTTTTCCTTAGATCTGACCACTTCACTCATTTATTTTATATACTCGGGCCCTGCAGGAAAATACATTTGTGATCCTTGATCTAAAAGAACGATTGATTTACTTAGTGTTGACAGTGCTGAGCACACCAGCTGCCATTTCTTCATAGTCCGACATTATTCTCAGGGTTATTAAACATTATGTACTATGCGCCCCTTCACACTCTATGACCACCTTTTCAGAATTGTGTATTAAAATGCAAAAAATAACAAAGAATTAAAAAGAAACCGATTCATTGAACTACTGTTACCAGAACACTGAGAAATGGAGATACAGTAATGCATGTGTCTTTTTATTACCAAGAGCCAGGAAGCTACCTTATTATAAGAGGAGTTAATCATTTCCACATAGTGATGAATGGAGACAGAGCTGAGATTTCTGCAATAACTGTAATACAGCACAAAAATATCTTACATTTCTATGGGAGACAAAGTCACAGGTACTGCTAATGTAACTATGGTCTGTTGCCTCATGAATAATGAAATGAAATGTTAAATGTCAGTGGTTAGTAAAAGTAAAGATGTAATTTTTTTCTCATCAAAGTTCACAGACTTCCTAATCTAGTTTTTGGAAAGGGAAGCCCTGAGGCTCTAGTCCTTCTTAGTTCCTGGCTGTCAGTCATTTAATTAATTGTTCCTCCACCAGAAAGGAGATGGAAGGTAAGGTGGCTCTCAGTCCATCTGGCTATGCTGATAAGAACTGGGATAGAGGAAGTGGCAAAAACACTGTTTGAGGCTGTCTGCAGATTTCGATTATTTGAGCTTTCTGTTTCATCCATTATCATGGACAGAAACTAGGCTATATGTATACAGTTTTCCAAGGAGAATTAAAGTGGCTCCCAAATTCATTCTTCTATCTCAGCCTGATAAGTACAGAAAGGGATTCATCCCTCTGAGGGCTGAAGAGGTGCTCTCCACAGACTGCTATTTACTCCTATGGTCCAGAACGGCTTGTTAGAAATGCGCTTTCAATCCCTCCCTCAACCTGCTGCATCAGAATCTCCATCTTAACAAGACCCCCTGGGGACCACCATTCTCGCTGCAGTGTGAGAAGTGCTGGCTTAGAGGACAGAAGTCCCCAGCCTGAGTCACCCCTGTCAAATTGGAACAAGAGACTGGTGGGGTGGCTTTGAGCCCTTACCCTGACACTGGGGTCTGGGCATGCTGCAGGGGGCATGGGCAGCCCTTAGGATCTTTGCAACTGGGGGTGTTTGAGCTGCAGATGCCAATTAGAAGCGCTGCTAGTATGGGGGTTCTTACTCCACTAATTTCTAGCACCAACTCTGCTTAAGATGTACAATGTATAGAACCATGCCAGAAAATTCCTGCTTTCTTCCTGTCTTTGTTTTCCATCCACTGGAAAGACATTATAAAGAAATGCAAACCAGAGTGGTGCTGAATTTTTTTTTTTTTTTAATTTATGCCATTCTGGTTAGTAGCTAGATGTATGTAGGAGGCAAATACTTCCTCATTTTATCAATCAGAAAATCTAAAGGGACAGCCTCAAGTTTGAGGGATCATTTCAGTGTCCAGCATCATAGGGTCTCTAAAATGGTGTGAGGCTTCTCTGTGTTTGAAGTGTTGACACATCATGTAAGTTCAGAAATCAGACTCCTAGACCATGTATTGGAGTTTAAGCTTTTGGAAGACCCTGGCTAAAATCACACACATTATAACATTAGCATTCGGTGTCTGTAATATCACCGGATGCAGAAACTGACGCTTTCTATGCTGTCAGAAAACTGGTAATGGAATCATGGGGGACAGATGCTCCAATTCCCTCTCTTCGCTAGGAAATTAAAATGCTGAAGACAAAGGGGATACAAAATCAGGAGAACCAGCTACTTTTCAGTCCACAGGCATGGGTATAGATTTAGAGCTGTCTGTTTCATTCCTGGAAGAATCCACATTTCCCTGGCTTCATTGAGTTAGAGAGGAGGAAGTATGGATTGTGTACTTTAAAATTAAGATTTCTACCAATTGTTTAACAAAGAATGGGACTTTTGCAATATTAGGAGCTAACCTGACTTATAATAGAGTATGTGTTCAAAGGAAATATGGGGGGTCACCACCCATGGAAGCACTGTAGGTTGAAAGGGAAGCACCTGTACCCTGTCCCTTCTCAGGTGCGTATGTAGAGTCACACTCTGCTCTTCAGGGCATAATGTGATACTAAAAAATACTGGTCGCTATGTGTGGCTCATCTGGCCCCAGTTCTTCCATCAGACAATCTATTTTAAGTAATTTCTGTGACTCAGGGTAGGGAGAGCAGGTGATATGCATGAATCAATTCTGCAGCCAGGGCAAATTGAACACAAGAACATTTCTTTAATGTGTGCTTGGAAGATATTTCCCCTCTTGCATTAAAGAAATTGCAAATTAAAGCACAGTAACACATCTTGGCTTGATCTGAGTTAAACAACACGGCAGAGAGCTAAGAGAATTGTGGGGCTAAGGCAGCCAGTAACACCAACCAGCCAACAAAACTCTTTACCCAAAGACCCAGATAGTTTTTAGCCAAAAACATGGGAAAGATTAGCTCCCAAGTTTTTATGTTAATTTTCACTTTGCAAATGATCTTTAAGTGGAGAGCAGCTACCATCTTAGCTGTTCACAGGATCGGAAGTGTGATCAAAACTCAGTGGGGACCAAACGATGTCAGGGGTCTATGCTCACACTGTGCAGAGGAAGCTGAGAAAAGGGGTGGGCGCTGGGTGACTGCTGGGATGGGCATGGGTCCTCGCCCCTCTGTCTGCATCCTCCTCCCCCTCTCTCATTCTCCCCACTTTCCAGAGTCAGTAGTCTGGAGGCCTGAGCATCTCCCCAGCTTCACCCTTAGTGCTGTGTGATCAGGAGCATGGCCTATCCTTTTCTGCATTTCAGTTTTCCACCTGAATGAAAATATTTACCCACACCACACCCTTAGCAATGTGTAAAGATTCATACAGAAATGTATGAGAAGATCCTCTGATTTGGGGATAAAAGGAATGCTGTACTTGTACACATTTATAAATAGTGCCTTCACCTGGAGCACCCCATCTCACTCTTATGAAAGAAAAGAGCCTCTCTGAATGACGTGGGGACTCCAGCGACCTAGTGAAAGGCTGTTTTTGAAGAGGTCATGGTCTGCGATGGAGCCCCTCCGTACACTAGCCAACATCTTAAAATTGGTTCTTACATGCCAAACACGGAGCCAAGTACTTTACATGCCTTTTTCCTTACAACCTTTTAATATTCCCACTTTACTAAGGCTTACTAAGGTTCTATAACTTGCCAAGTTTAATGGCTTGAAAATGATTGAGCCACATCTTGAACCAGGTCTCGATACCTGCAGAACCCACATGATTGACTCCTTCCCGGTGATTAGGAATGACATAAATCTCTTAGATAAATATAGATTCCTGGGCCCACTCAGACCCTTTGAATCAAACTCTCTCAGGCCAGGTGATCAACCTTGGCTGCCCACTGGAATTACTCAAAGCTTCATAAAACACTCTTGCCTGTGTTCCCGCATTCACTCCACCCAGAGATGCTAAGTGAGCTGAGCTGGGTTGTAGCTTGGCCACTGGGATTTTTCAAAGCTTCCCAGGTGATTCGAACACCAGCAGGGGTTGAAACCACTTCCTCATTCTCCTACAACCCGTTAGACTGAGTGACATACAAAAAATAAGAAATGAGGAACTACCCGGCACCCTCCAGCCTCACAGCATGAAGATGGAAACCCTATCTATGTGTGTGAGATTTTAAGAAATAACATCAAATTTTATGTATTCTTTATGAATATTTCAGAGTCTGTTCACTAGCAGTGTTACTATCCCTCACTCTGCTTATAAAGTAGATCTGTTTTAATATCTCTTTTGAGTTTATAATAAAAATTTACTTTGAGAGTCACATTGTAATAAAATAAGTTTGGAATTGCTGGGTTTAACCTGATAGCTGGAAAGACACAAAGGCTGGGGGCTGGAATCATCAGGTTTGTTCACATATATGACTCAGCTGGGATCTCAGCTGGGGTTATCCGCCAAACCTACACGTGGCCTCTCCCCATGGTTGGGGCTTCCTTACAGGGAAGTTCGACAACTTCAGTGGAGGCTCAGAGCTCCAAATGCAAGTATCCCAGAGAATAGGCAGAAGCTAGCTGTATAGCCTTTTCTGACCTAGCCTCAGAGGTCATACAGCTTCACCTTTACTGTCACAGACCGATAAAATTTAATCATTATCTGGAGCTTTTAAGTTGGATAGAAGTATTGGCAGGGATATTTTAATATATTTCTCTTCAAGTAAAAAAAAAAAACTTAATAAAGTGTTTAAATAAAATTTCCTAAGGGTGCATTTGGTTGTATAAGTCATGCACATATATTCAAATTAACTCCAATCTTGGGAGATAAAAGGGTCATAAATTGAGTTTCATAAATATCTTCCTATTTCTATCTGATTTCAAATTACAAGAACACTGAAATTTGTAGATTTTATATAACAAACTTTAAAACATAAAATTGATGATTATTGTTTAAAGAAATTGAGCAGTACAACTGAGGATAAATGAAAGTAAAAATCTTCTGCCTCTCCTTGTGATCCTTCTACTACCTATTTCACTCAACAGAGGTAACTATTACTATTGACATTTCTGCTCTAAGTTATTTTAGGCGTCACAAAACTAACATCAAATAATTTGACTCTACCTCCATATCTTAGTTTCTATTGACCACTCATTATCAAAGGTGAGGAAATGACACACCCGTCAGCACTGCTGTAGCAGGATGGCAGGATGGTGAAAGACAAGAACCGACCAGGAACCCTGAGTTCAAATCCTGGCTCCAACATTACTAGTTGTATGGCCTTGGGCAAGCTATCATTTTCACATCTCTGTGCCTCAGTCTCCTCATCTTTAAAGTGGGGACAATGATAGTATCCCCCTCAAGGGTTATTACGAGGGTCAAATGAAACAATATATGTAAACTGGTTTAGAACTCTGCCTGACACATATTAAAGACTAGACAAGTGATAGGTACTGACGTCATTTCTCCTCTCCCTTCCCCATCTTCCTCTCCTGGATAATTGAATTAGTTCTTCTAGGGGTTATCTGAAGGACTTTATCCTCATATTAAGAAAATTAAGTTTCATATATTAAAAAATTAAATTGTACTTGAGTTTATAATGGAAAACAACTGATCCTGTCTCATCCCACCTGCTGCCCAGCAGTATACAGTTTTAATTATTTTCATTTTTGATTATTTTAGTTCTTATTTCTACAATGCGAACTAAAGGGATCATAATAACTCTTTCTAGATTTTTCCACCTTAGACATCATCTATTGAATTCCACTATAAAAAAATGAAGATTTAGATCACTTATATTATTCCCTACATTTTCTTACATTCCTAATATTTGAAAGTTATTATTATTTGGGCTAATATATTTTTGAAGCTTTCCTCTATTTCATATTCCATTAGCTTTTGGAACTAGCTCTTGATTCCATATTATGCAGAATAAGAATGTTCACATCCTTATCTCCATCCATCTCCTGACTCCATTTTCTACTTTTAAACTTCTCTCACGTAGAACTTGATTTTTACAGTGTCAAAGTAAAAACATTTCAATTCTAGTCTATAACCATCTTTTAGTTGTCTATGTTTTATCTAAAAGTTGAGTCTAAATGTGGGAAAAATATATATATAGCATTATAGAATTATTGCTAGTAAGCGAATGTTATTTACTGTAGAGCCAAATAATGTGCTAGGAATATAATCTTTCCTTATGGGCTTAATGTCATGACCCACTTGTCATTCAGAAGATAATGTTCTTATGTCAAGAAAAAATGAGTCTTAAACATCACCATTTAAAAAAAACTATTCCACATTTTAGTTGGCATCATATATTCACAATACCTTTCTTGTGTAGATTTTTGTTTTGGAATTTGAAACTACATTTCTTTCCTTGTTGGGAGATTCAACATGTGCTTTCTTCCCCATAATAATATGTAAAGACATTTATTTATTTTTTTTAATATGACTTGCAATTAGTTCTTTTCTTCTTCTTGGAGACCTCATAACTCTCTTTGAAAATTTGGACCATTTTCTTTTTTGCCTTTTTGCTCAGCTGGCTTTTGTGATTTCTTTTCATTGGACTTCAGTGTTAATTCTGCCAACTTCTTTTTTAGATTTTACTCTCATTTTGCTGGCATACATTCTTAAGTAGCTTCCTAAAAAATGTTAGGTGAGAGATAAAATTCTAAAGCTTTGGTTTGTTGGAAAATATTTTTATTTTATCTCCTCTGATTCTTACTTTAGCTAACTATAGAATTCTGGGTCCAAATTCATTATCTTTCCTAACATTTATATTATGGTTCTGTTGTTTTCTAGCATTCAATGTTGCCAATTAAAGTCTGAAGTTATTCCAGTTCCATTCCTTTATACATGACCTGTTTCCCAAAATTTTTGGATCTTTAGCTTTGATGTTTCAAAATTTCATGCAGATGTTTCTATGTGTAGATTTATTTTTATTCTCTGTGCCTGCCACTGTGTCAAGTCTTTCAATATGTAGACTCCTGTTTTCCTTCTGTTTAGAGAAGATTTCCTACTATTATATGTTCATTAACTTCCTCTCTTCCAATTTCTGCACTCTCTTCTTCTGGAACTCTAGTTAGGATTTTCCATCCTTTTTACTCTTTCCAACATATTTTGCAACACTTTTTCTTTCTGCTCTTCCTTGTATCTATCAAGTCTGTATTTTGGTCATCACTGTATACATTTTATTATTTCAGTTCTTTTAATAAACATTTTAGAAGTCACATTAAAATTTTTTTCCAACTATTTCTTTTTGTTTTTCTTTTATTGATTGCCCTCCCTTTTTATAGCATCCTGTTCTGGTTTTATAGCTTCAATATCCTTATGAAACTCTTAAGAATACTAAAATTTTAAAAATTAAAAAAAAAATTCTATTACCTGAATAACCTTTAATTACTTGGCAGAGAGCTGTTCTGTTTATACATTTTGATCCTCCATTTGGGAAAGATCTTCAAATGCTGGTCGTTTTTGGAAGCATGGTCATACATATGAGCTTTTTTTTGCAGGTGTATAGGCCTGCTTCTCTAGATTCCTCTAATGGGAAAGCTGATTGCTGGCTTTGTGAAGGTACATAGGATGTGTAGGCAAGCTTCACTTTAGGATGTGTGACCAGTGGTGTAGAACCCCCAAAAGGCAAAATAAAGGGGAGATATAATACTTGAGTGTGCTTTACTTGACTACTTTCTTATAGAGTCCCTCTACAACATTGGACATTGTAAAGTTCCAGAGAAAGCTCAAACTTTTCTTTCTCAGCCACTAAGTCCTACAGCAAAGGTTCCAAGTCTCCCCAGACAGATCTCTACTTGCTGTAAGGACTACTTTTCTCATTCTGACTTGGGAAAGCCATTCATCAATTGATGGAAATGGAAAAGAATAAACTGATTCACTTGTTCTAGGGTAGGGTGGTTTTCAAACATGGTCACAAACTCTTTGACACTCCCCTCATCAAAAATTGAGGATCTGTGTTTCCTTCTCTTGAATCCAAGTGGACTTGTGGCTTTTTGACCAATAGAGTATGATAGAAATGATGTTATAAAACTTTTAAGTTTAAATAATAAAAAGCCATGCAATGTCTGCCTTATTTTCTGGAATACTCATGTTGAAAGCCCTGAGCTATCATGATACCGTGAGGATGCCATCATGTGAGAAGGCCCAAGCTTCATGGAGTGGGGCTGTGAATTGTGGAAGGCAGAGTCAGGGAATCCTCTGAGTGGAGTGACCTCTCTTGTCCACTTTGAAGACATCTCAGCTATGGTGGTGCTGGGTCCACACATGGGGGTGGTGGGGAGGGCTCAGCAAAGGAACAGTGGATACAGCCAGTGCTTCTGCCAGGGAGAAAGCCTGGACTCTGGCCCTCACTCCAACAACTAAATGTCCTCCTGAAAGTCCCTGGTGTGCCCCAAGCAGCTGACCTGGCGGCGATGGTGCTCAGAGCGAACAGGATAATCACTGAGAATGTCTAATCACAGTCATGGCCCCTTTAAGAAGAATGTTCGTGGCTAGCCTCTGCTCCACTCAGCCGCTCAGGACTGGGCAGCCTTGCATCTTCGCCCCCTCCTACCCATTGCAAGGTGATTTCTTATTCCTCTCCCCAGTCGTAGGGTTTATGTTCATTTAGATTCCAGGTGACTGACTCTGCTTGCTCTTTGCTAGTGTTTCTGTTACAACTTTGATGTGGTCACAATAGGCGATGAACAAAGTTTCTATCATTTACACCATTTTGCCCAGTCTCCTGGTTTTTGTTTTTAATGCCACTAAATTTGAGGTGGTTAGTTACACAGCAATAGATACCTGAGGCACAAAAACAGTCCCTTATTTAATTACCTTAATAATTCCTTCTTTAAGAACCTGTTCACACACCACACGTTCCAATTATGTGCTTGAAGTTCTGAGAGATCCTCTAGGACCCATGATATCCCTCAGGTGGATTCATCTCTACTTTAAGCTTTTTTTTTTTTTTTTTAATTTAATTTTTTTTTTTTTTTGCATGTGCTCTGGATTGAGGCTTTTCCTGCTCTGGATCAATACAATCATGTCTGATTTTTGTCCTCTAGAAATTTATGGAAAAGTCTATACCATGCTTAGTATGCCTTCCTGGTCTCTGGAAAACAATAATAATGGAAACAAACTCATAGATGCAAAGGAGGTAAGTGTCTCTCCTAAGAACCAACCATGGAGTAGTTCAGATGAAGAAATCAAACCTCCATTCAAAAATGAGGATATTTCATAGTCATTAATGAACTAGAAACAGGCTGTGTCTATGAGATAACACTTGCTTACATATAAAAAATGTACTCAAATATCTTTTTTTTTCTAAATCACACACGCTGTGAAATGATTAGATTAATTTTCTTCTATCTTCATTGGATATTATTTTATTTATTGATTGGTTTTTAAATAAAAAAATTTGAGTAAGCAATAAAATGCATCCATTTAGCTCAAAGAATTATAAACAAATTTGTATGCCTATATAACTACCACCCTAGTCAACACAGAACATTTCTATTACCCATAAAACTGTCTCCCATCTCACTTCTAGTCAATCACGCCCTATCTCCACTCAGTCGACTACTGATCTGATCTGTATCACCATAGATCAGTTTTCACTATTCTAGAACTTCATATAAGTGGAATTACACAGTGTATTTATTTTCGCAGAACTTTTCCACTCAGCATATTTTTGAGCTTCATTTATATTGTTGTGTGTATCAATAATTTATTCCTTTTTATGGTTGAGCAGTACTCTTTCTATCTATTTACCTGTTGACGGATATTTGGGTTTTGAGGTATTATGATTAAAGTTGCTTTGATCATTTTGGTACAAGCCTTTTGATGGACATTGAACTAATATTCTAGGTTCACATATTATAAAGCCTTTTGTTTCTTCCATAGAGGGAAGAATTCCTGGTGCCATTTGGGTGCCTGGGATCTATAAATAAGAGACTAGTTTTCTTAGTTTTTCTATGAATGGTAAAACTCTGGATCCCAGGAGTTAGAGGAAATGAGTTAACCGAATCACAAGTGGTCTATGAAAATCAAAGCCAGCATTCCTGCACTGAAAAAACTGACACAGCTTGTCTTTATAATAAGCATTTCAAAGAGATAAGCAGCCTTCCTTTAAATCACATACAAATACCACTGCCATCAAGCAAAGGACTGAAAATGCATCCCTTTTGACTGGTGATGCCTCAGTATTTAGGAATGACCATGCTTATAAAAACAAGCACTGAGTTAGGAAACTGAAAAGAAATTGAAGGCACAGAAGGCTTTTTTTTTTTCCTTTTAAACTTGTGAACTATTTTATAGCAGATATAGAAAGGGGTCAGAGAGAGTGTTGGCCAACTTTCTTTAAAAATAATAACAGCAGCAGCAGCACCACTTATTGAATATTTATGAGTGCCAGACATCATTTTAATGATTTTTCTCTATATGTTTTATTTAATTTAATTCCCACACAACTCTTTAAGATGCATGGTTGTTATGGGCTGATTTGTGTCCCCTTTCCAAATTTTTGTGCTGTAATCTTAACTCCCAGAACCTCAGAATCCAACTGTATTTAAAGATAGTATCTTTAAAGAGGTAATTATGTTAGAATGAGGTTATTAAAGTGAGATATATTGCAATATAATTGATGTCTCTATAGAAGAGGAGATTTGGACACAGACAGCACAGAGGGAAGACCATGTGAAGACATATGGGGAGAAGGTGATCATCTACAAGCCAAGGGGAGAGGCTCCAGAAGAAACCAAGCCTGCCAATATCTCTGTCTTAGACTTTTGGCCCCCAGAAATATGAGGAAATAAATGTCTACTGGTTTAGCCACCCAGTCTGTGGTACTTTGCTTTGGCAGCCTCAGCTGACTAATGCAGTACTACATAATGTCATCTCCATTTAACAGATTTAGAAAACTGAGGATCATGTTGGCTTGCTACGCTTTGTATACCCAGTAATAAAGCCAGCCAACTGACTCAAAAGCTCATGCTTGTAAGCATTATATTAAAAAAACTACATTTTTTGCAAGTAATAAAAATAAAATGAACAGTGGTTCCCTGTCTTGTAGGACCTTAAAACCCACTGTGAAGACAAACTTCTGCATAGGGGGCAAAGTCTACATGGCCCAGTCATCAAATACACACAGCTCAAGAAGTTGCAGGACCTGGTTGAGCATTCTTTAAGGCTGTCTAGGACTATGTACTCAGAGGCTTTGAACATGCCAAAGCTGTTGCCAGAACTGATCTAACCTGCAGTAGAGCTGCTCTTCACCCCTTAGCTGGGCTCACTGGCAACATAAAGGGGCTGTTTAACGGTACTGTGGAAAATAATAAAACAAAAAAACAACTAAGACTACCCAGTGTGGTCATTTAAATAATGGGCCACAAGAGATGTCTACATCCTAATCTCATAGCCATGCCGACACTGTAACTTTAGCCTCTGATCTCCAGAACTGTAAGGAAATCAATTTCTGTTGTTTTAAGCCACTAGTTTGTGACAGTAGTAATAGGAAAAGAATACACTGGTGTCCTACTGTGAAACTCTATGTACCAGGTGTGAGGTGCTGTTGACCTCCACCAATTCCGTGCACAGCAAAGGTTTGAATAAGAATATAGTTCAAGTTGTTTTCTTCAGATAAAAAGTATCCTGTTCTCTTTAGGCCGACTTGGGCCCCAAAACTCTGGACCTGAGGGGAGCAGAGTGTCTTTAATGTAGCTGTCACAATCCCTGACTCTTCCATCAACTCTTCCTATGCTGATGTACAAGGTTACTCCCATTTTACAGAGAGGCAAATGGAAACTTAGAACAGCGAAGAGACTTGCCACAGATGAGAAGAGCAGTCAGATTCGGACTCAACATTTGCCAGAGTCTGAAGCCCACGTTGTTTTATTTAAACTTTTTTTTTTATTGTGGTAAAATATACAAACGAATTCCCATTGTAACCAGTTTCAAGTGCACACGTCAGTAGCATCAAGTACATTCACGCTGTTGTGCAACCACCACCATCATCCATCTTTGCTTTCTCGAATTGAAACTCTGTACTCATTAAAGAATAACTTCCCTTTCCTCCCTTCTCTGGCCCTTGGCAACCACCATTCTACTTTTATAAATTTGACTACTCTAGATACCTCATATAAGTGGAATCACATAGTATTTGTCCTTTTATGTCTGGTTTATTTCACTCAGCATAATGTCTTCAAGGTTTGTCCGTGTTCGAAGCCCACACTTTTAACCTCTGCATTATTCTCTGCCAGCCCACAGGGGAGCTTTAACATTGCTCAGGATTGGGCTATGTGGATCGTCTCAGGACCCACAGCCCAAATTTACAGAAGCCTGGGACTCATTCTTGGTCCCAAAGAATAATGTAACACTGAATTCTGAGCCTAGGGTGCGGTCAAAACAGTCCCTGCATTGCTCACAGAGAGGCTTACTCATTATGATAGAATAAAAGATAATTGCAAAATTCTTTTTTAAGCTCATAATTTCAACCTACCCACCTTCCACACAAATCCCACTAATATGAAAATCACACAGAATGATGTTTCCATTACATTTATCCTCTTTGCTCTTCCTGATCATCCAAAATGTGACAGAGGCATTAGTACTCTATACTGAAGGAAATAATAAAAAGGAAGAGTTGATATATTTTGATTTTATGTTAAACATTCCACAATAGATATGTGGTTACATTATTTTGCAAAACAAAACAAGGTTATGACTTGTCACTCAATATTTTTTATAATAAAATACTTAGAATCCATATTCCACGTGTGTTCTGACATGCTCACAGTGACTACATTTTTCATAATTATTAATATAATTAGTTTTTACTTCTAAGTAGCTAACTCATTCCATCCACACGACTAACTCCTAGATGGCCAGCACCTAAATTCCATGAGGATATTTTCAGAGCACCCTCTATGAAGACCCTTCCTTTCTCACTGTTTTCGTTCTGGGGCACATTTTCACCCTGGGGAATGCCTCCTGGCCAGCCCTATGTACAAAGTCAGTCTTTTTCTATTGTAGTCTGATTAGATGCATTAAAAATGATTTTGGAGTTTGGCTTATGTCACAGACATGAAAATGAAGTTAAATAAAAATACGAAGTTAAATATTTCTGAGTCAAATGGAAAAGGATAACTGCAATATTGTAGAAGAAAATATCTTTTAGCTAAAGAAGACTTTGAGACCGTTGCATTTTGTTATTCTTCTGGGATAATGTTCTAGAACCAGAATTAGAGTCATTTTCTTTCTCCAATGGTCTCCTTGATCTTAACTTGTTATTTATTTTTATTATCAGAACTTCTTTCAAAACAAAGCCAGTTACCTGGTTAGCATAAGCAGCAAATGAAATGAGGATTCCAGAAACTGATTCGGCAAATTCACGTCATATCTCATGTCAGCCCAGGTCATGCAAGTCAAACATGGAAGGACTTCATGAGTATTTGAGTGGCTTCTGTTTGTCACAAAACTTATTGCTATTAATATTATTAGTAAACAGATATCTTCAAAGTCATATGTTATTTGAATCTTATTATTTGATTTCATCTAATGTTTTAAACTCTGATTGTCTCCCTCATCCCTGGCTGTACTTTATTCAAAATGGAACCTCTTGGATGTATAAACGTAAGTGGCTTTCCACAGGGTTTTATGTACACTGAGATTTTGAGATTATTTCTCTCTATTCACCAATAATTTATAGTTATTTTTTATGATTTTGTCTTTCTAATTCTATACCAGAACTAACAGTGATTATGCACCAACTGTATTATACTACAGGATTCTATATTTGTTTATGTAGTTACCTTTATCAAAGAGCTTTATATTTTTATGTGCTTTCGTGTTGCCATCTAGCATCCTTTTATTTCAACTTGAAAGGCTCCATTTCTCATAGGGCAGGTCTAATGATAATGAACACCTACAGCTTTTATCTATTTGAGAGTATTACCTTCTCTTTCATTTTTGAAAGTTTTATTAGATATAGTATTCTTAGTAGGCAGTTTTTATTTTCTTTCAGAACTTTGAATATATCATTACACTTCCTCCTGGCCTATAGTTTCTGTTTAGAAATCTGTTGATAATCTTATGGAGTTCTGTTATATGTGATGAATTGCTTTTCTCTGGCAGCTTTCAAGATTCTTTGTCTTCGACTTTTGAAAGTTTGATTATAATACCTCTTAGTGTAGGTCTCTTTGGGTTGACGCTGGTTGGAGTTCTTTAAGCTTCTTTAATTTGTATGTCCATTTCTTTCCTCAGATTTAAGAAGTTTTCAGCCATTATTTCTTCAAGTGGTCTTTCTGCCCCTTTCTCCCTTCTCTGAGACTCCCACAGTGCTTAATATTGGTCTGCTTACTGGTGTCTCAAAACTCCCTTAGGCTCTCTTCACATTTCTTAATTTATTTTCCTCCTCTTGCTGGATCATTTCAAATGACTTGCCTTCAGGTTGACTGATTATTCTACTTGATAGTCTGTTGTTGAGCTCTTTTAGTGAATTTTTAATTTTGGTTACTGGATTCTTCAGCTTCAGAATTTCTATTTGGTTCTTTTCTTAAATAGTTTCTCTCTCTTTGATATTCTCATTTTGTCCATACACTAGTTCCCTGATTTTACCTAGTTATCTGTGTTCTCTTTTAGCTAATTGAGCATCTTTATGATAGTTATTTTGATTTCTTTGAAGATAATTTATAGATTTTCATTTCTTTAGGGTTTGTTTCTGGAGATTTCATTTGATCCTTTAATTTGACCTGTTTTCCTGGTTCTTGGTATGCTTCGTGATCTTTGTTGAGATTTGGGCATTTTTAAAAACCTGCTACTTCTCCCAGTCTTTACATATTATCTTCATATAGGGGAAAATCTTCAGCAATCAGCCCAGCTAGAGATTCTGCAGGCCTCTCAAACTTTTTCTGGGGTTGCAACTCTTCTAGTCTTTTGTGTGTAATTTCCCAGCTAAAGAAATATGCCTGCTTCTACTCATGCGCTCCCTTTGGTGGTTGTCTGAGGTACTGCACTCTTTCCGGGGCTATGGCCAGTCAAGGGGCTCACCCTTGTTCTCAGTGGCCCCTAGGCATCCGAAGTGTACTATCACCTTTCCTGTCAGTGGTCTGAGTCAAGCAAAACAGAAATCAGTCCCTTGGGCAATATCCTAAAAAGCCAGAACATTGAACATGCATTCCATCTTTATTTTCCCACCCAAGGGAGAGGTAGTGAGTTGGGAGTTTTCTCCCAATCATACTGCACTGTGCTGGAAGGGGAATGGAGTATGGCAGGTAAGTGCAATGGATCTTCTTACCTGATCCAATGCATCTGTTTTTGGCCTTGCATTAATCCGGAGGTGCTGAAGCTTCTCAACTGGCTTTTGATATGTGCTCACAAAAGCAATTATATGGTTCATATATTTGGTCTATATTATTGTTGTTAAGTCAGTGTCTCCATTGGGGGAGGAACACTTGGGGCTTTCTATTCCACCATCTAGCTAACCTCAGTCTGATGCACACCTTACTCATCAATAATATGAGCAGCCCCACTTTCACAGGTATTTTCTTAAGGTATCTCTTTAATTTGGCAGCTGATTAAAATTTTCTTTAAAGTTACTTCAAATTTGCTTCCACTTGTGCTAATACATGTCTCCTTGTGAAATCCTTGTCATTTATCATTACCCAGTGTTTACACTTGTTCAACAACTCTGACAGCTAAATAGTTCAGAAATCACTCAACTGAACATTCTTTTCAAATGAAGGCACCATTTCTTCTGCTAACTAATGTAGTGGAACAATTAAAATAATGTTGAATGGGCACGACTTATTCTTTCCTTCCTTTCATCTTACAGCTTCTTTATTTATTTTATAATAATCCACCAAGAATATTTAATAGTTTTCATTCTATGCCTTTTTGTTTATCCTCAACCCATCTGACAAGTAAACACAAGAGTCAGGACTCTTTTATGTTGATAAGAGGTGTAAGTGACCCTGGGGTTTTTAAAAGCAAAAATCATGTTAGGCTTATGAGTGCTGAAACTAAAGTACAGGACTTCTCTCTGCTCCAGAAAGGCCAAGTCTTGCATGGTGGAAGTACTATGGTGATAGTGGGAGAGAGAGTCAAGAAATTAGAAAATCCAGCCAAAATGGAATAACAACAATATTTTTACATGTAAAAATGAGGAGATAATGACTGGGAAGAATGTCTTGTATGCAACTATACCATTCCTTAAAAGAATACAGCCAAGTAACTGCATCCTGGTAGTAGGCATATCCTTTAAGAGAATGATCCCCCCAAAGCACCTTCATTTCCTTAGACCTTTCCTAAGTACCCATTGCACTCAGACTCTGAATATGACCTTGACAAGGTTCACCATTGCCTTTGAGATAATGATGGAGTCTGAAGTGCTCTACTGGGTTTTATTCCTGGTCAATTTGTAGATCTCCAGTAGGTCAGACCTTTCCTGGTTGTATATTCTTGTTGAAAGGGTCTTCAGTAAGAAGTTAGGGGTCCAAGTTCCTGTCTACGATCTCCTTTAGTAGTCAATCTGATCTTTTCCCAGTATTCAACTGGTTCTCCATGACAATGCATGTTCATTTTGAAAGGGGGAGGGGAAAATGATCAAATAGGCACATTGCTAGTAATTGAAATACTTAAAGCCTTCTAAGAATTGGAGGACTTAGCCCATAAAAACTATTTTTTCCCTTTACATCAACATTGTTTATTCTTATTGCTGATGCCTGGTGGTTAGAATACTTGGGCGGAGCAAGACTCCCAGAGTAATTTTATGTAAAGTTTCCAGGTTGTGGTGTATACAGAGCATTAACTTTGAGGAAGAACAGTTTACAAGGAAGCACTAATCACTTAAGCTTAATGTCTCTTATGTTTCTCTGGGAAGACCTATGCAGATTCCAGGAGGAAAGGACCAAGAAATAATCACTTACTCTTGAAATAAGTTGCATTGTTACTCTAAAGATGGATTTGATTCTGCTCAATTAAACACCCAATTTTTTATCATATACTATGAACAAAGTACAAAAAGATATTTCCGAGAAAAATATTGAAATTTTTGACTTACTTTACATATAACTTATATCACAGCTTTGTCATCAGTGACATGAATAATATTCTCACTCTTTTGTACTCTCATCCTAGAACCTAGGCAAAGTGCTTCACTGTTCTGAGCCTCAGCTTTCTCAACAGAAACATGAAAATAATAATCTACCTTTTTCTGGGGACTGACATAAAGATGAACAGGATAATGTCAACTCTTACTGTGGAGCTTGAATGTTGTTGGCGCTCAATAAATGGTAATTTTCCTTTCTTCTCAATTCTGATGGATTTTAATTGGACTAAGTGACTATTATTAAGTTGAAATATTTTATAATCCCAGTACTATTAAGAAATAACTGTTACTAAAACAAATTCACCAATGCTCTACAAAGCTAGGGTCGGTGATGGAAAATGAACAAACTATTCCCATAGATGAATGGGAAAAGAGAATTCAGTAAAATTGGAGAAAGGACAATCCAAAAGAAACTTGAACAAGATGAGTATATTAAAAGCATCTGAAGTAGGAGGGAGTTGCATTAAAACTCTTGGTGGGATGAAATGGAATACTAGTACTCTATGGAAAGAATATATATTTTAAGGATTTACTACTTACAGTCACTAGTGGCCAACTGTTCCTGAATAAATATACCCCTATAGTCACTTTGGCTCCCAGCAAGAATGAAAATGTAGAAGCTGGTGGTTTAGTGTTATTATTACAGCTGTTGTTGACAACTGTTATTAACAGCTGCAACTCAATCCCTAAGAAACAGGTGGCACTGGCTAAGGATGGACATATATGGGATCGCCTTGATAAATTCAGACCCAGTGAATTGCTGTTGGTGTAATATTGGGTTAATAATAACTGGCTGTTATCATGATATATAACATCATCATGCTTTTAAATGTTGTCTCATCTAGTAAGACAGGACATGCAATGATGTCCCACTGCATAGGGGGAGAAATTAAAAAAAGAGACATATCCTTTTCTGAACTCTACCTGCACTTATGCTTTTCCCTCCTCAGGTTGCCTCTGTATGGCAAATTTTGAATGAGGACCAAGTCTTTTATTTTTATTTCTAATTGCGTAATATATACTTTGGAGCATTTAATAGATCGGAAAAATTTACCCAAGATTATTTGAAGCTCTTCTCAATAAGAGGTAGAAACCATTTCCTCTTCCATCCCTTGAACCTGGGCTGACTTGCTTTGAGCCATATGATGCAGAAGTAGTGGGGCGCCAGTTCCAAGCCTCAGTCTCTAGAGGACTCTCAGTGAGAAATCTTCCTCCATCAAGTGAACATGCCTGGGTTAGCCTACTAGAGAATGTAAAGGGCAGCCTACCAAGCCTGAGGCATTAAACAAACCCAGCCAAGAGCAGTCCAGATGAGAAGGATCATCAACTGAGCTCCAATTGCTGACACACAGAATTATCAACTATATAAAATTATTTTATTTTGTTTTTAAATTAAGTAATTTTTTAAATTTTATTAGTTTCAAGTATACAGTACATTGGTTAGGCATTTATATAGTTTATAAAATGATTCCCCTAAAAAATTGGTTGTTTTGAGACACTAAATTTTTGGATAGTTTGTTACACAACAATATTTAACTGACACTATCTGGAATTTATATACTGAGTCAGAACTCAATGAGCGTGAGTTGTCTGATTGGTTCACTTTTTCTTCTCAAGATCTGGGTAAGTGGTTTAGCACAGTGTCTCAGGCTCAATTTTTGACCCTAATTCTTTACTCTGGATCCACATTCTAATCCACATAGTTTACAGTTTTTCTTATAGAAGGTAGATGGTAGACTGAATTTTTTTTCTTTCCTTCTTTTTTTTTAAGGACTTGGTGATGTGACTTACTTTGGACATTGAAATGAGAGCAGAGATGATGATTCACCATTTCTGAGCCCAGAACGAAAAGGTCTGGCATGTTTTATTTCCCTATTGTATTCCTGCCATCAGCATAAGACATTCCTTTAAATAGCTGCTGCTATCTCAATCTGTGCCCCAGAATGAACAGGTATCTGAGAAGTAAATGCTTATTGTGTACAACTGAGATTTATGGGCAGTGTGTTACAAAGCAATAGCTGACTTAAAATAAAGCTTTATTTTGACAGGGCCAACATGTCTGAAGCTCCTTTTCAGATAAGTGAGTGTCTCAGGCACTATTCTAAACATGAGTTCCAGGATTCTGGACCCACTGCCTGCAGAGCAGTCACTGAGTGACTCTGAAAAAATGATCTTCAGAGGCCAAGGAAATGTCAAGCCAAGAGGAGTTCAATCAAAGCATCAGAGAAAAGGGGCTGGGCAGAAAGGCAAATGCCAGGTAAAGAGGCCTTGGAACAAGAGCTAGAGGCACCCAAGCTAAGCGTGTAAGTTCTTTAAGAAAAGTAATAGGAAGGGAGACCTGAAAGGATTTCTTAAGGCCTTGGCTCTTTTGAGGGACATCCATGTCCTGACTCCTGACAACAGCTAGAGTGGTTAGGCTAGTTCGGAAAAAGAGGCTTTTGTGGAGAATCCTGTATGCTTTTCAACTCCTTCTCTTCTTCTGGAGCCACGGGATGTCACTCAGCTCACCTGGGGTGAAACAGATGTGGTCTTTCTTCTAGGAACACATATTTGCTTTTCTTCCTTAGATGTTCTGCTTACATCCTGGTAGGCACATTTTCTATCCATCACTGGGTATCAAGATAATGTATATGCTTAGATACTAGACAGCTTTCTACGATTATGAAATAGCCTGTAATCTGTATGATCCAATATGGTAACTATTACCCACAGATAATTGGACACTTGAAATGTAACTGGAGTAACTGAGGAATTGAGTTTTAAATTTCATTTATTTTTAATTAATTAAAATTAATTTTAAATGTAGCTAATGGCTACCATATTAGCCATTAGCACAATTCTAGAGGGCAGGGTGTTGAACAAGCCCACTACATTATGAACCTTTGATAAATACTATCCATTTAAAACTGAAGCCTATCGAAAGGATAAACCTTTGCAAAAGTAGCCACTGGCTTGCTGACCTTTTTACAGCTCCTGTTTCAGAGCTGAGGATGCTGGGTGCTGGCCGTCAGCACATAAAGTTATAAAGCTTAATTAAATGTTTAGTGCCAAGAACTGCTACTCATTTTAAGAAAGATTGTATGACATGAGAGTTGCCACCATCAGAATAAAATGGACAATAGCAAAATGAGCTTGTGATTTTTCAAGCTTCCTGGGCAAGTTCTCCAAAGTACAGAGATGGGGGAGCTGCCGATAGGAACCCTTTTTTGGCTTGATCAAAGACTCAAATCATGAGTCACTGCATTTGATAGCTTCTCTTGTTTAAAAAAAAAACAAAAATTCAACAAACAAACAAACAAACAAACAAACAAAGAACCCTTATAATTGAATGCATCTGAATGCATCTTTATGCTCCAAGGTTGGAAAATAATCCAGCATGGTTGGAATGTAAAGTTTGCTTTCAGAAACTACAGTCCCCAGTTTAGCCAAAAGTATGGTGTATTGCAAATGGCCTTTTAGAAGTCTACACAAACTTTAAGAATGAGAGTGAAAGCATTCTAAACCCTGCTCCCTCAGATTTTTCATTTTTCAGCTCTTTTTGATCAGAAACCATTCCTCAAAGGGTATGAATTTGGCTGCTGGTTTGATGACAAGCAGAGAGCTACCTTTAAGCACTAGTACCAGCTCACTCAGAGACTCTCTAGACATTACCTGGCTACACTGACTCAGTTTCCCCATTTTGTATTCTCTTAAACCTGCATTGACTATGATCAGGATAGCCTCTTAATGGTCCCATCTCATCCTCCCAATGAGTTTGTGTTTACTCTGGTCACAATCTTCCTCCTTTTTGACACATCTTCTTAGCACCTGGTGCTGATCCTGCATCAAGCCCCTCTGACTGCTTCTCTCAATTCCAAGAAGTCTTATGGTGCTGGTGTGTGCATCCTGCACTTCAGTACTCTTATTGCTTCCTCATCTGGTTCTCTTCCTGGGTTTTTGACTTTGCAGGAGCTTCCTGAGCAGAGGAACTTGGAACTCACCAACTCCCTGATGTTGGCACAAGGGAAGAGCTCAATGGGCTTCTGACATTGGATGGAGGGGCTGATGAGAATGACAGGTCTGCATTTGCAATCAGGAGATTTGGCCTTTCTGGGCTTTAGTGACTCATGGTAATAATCTACATGAGCAGACCAGCTGAGAGGAGAGTTTCTGAAGCAAAGGGGATTGAGCATGTGGTTCTGGGAAAGAAGGCAAGAGCAGGAGACTGGATATGCCCTACAGCCTTGCTCTTTAATATGGTTTGGTGTATGGCAGGAGTCGCATCACTTAAGAGCTGGTCAGAAGTGCAGAATCTCAGGCCCCATCCCAAACTTTATGAATCAGAATCTGCATTTTAATACATCACCAGTGATCCATGTGCACATTAAAATTTGAGAAATGTTAGTCTAGACATAAATAGACATTTGGGACATATCTAAGGGGTGCAAGTTCTACTACAAAGGAATACTTCACTCATGTTTGAGAATTAGATATTCCTGAAGGGAATATCTAATATTCCTGAAGGGACCAGGACCAACACTGAGAAAGAACATGAAAGTCCAATTCATATGGGTGATCAATATTAAGTATTTTTAGCAAACAACAACAAAAATGAAACCTTCTGCCTATATACACTGCTTGAAGTAGTTAGGTCTAAGGGCTAAGAGATACTGCTGAAGGGGTAGGTGAGAGTGACTATTCAAGGAGTTAAGAGATCTAGGGAAAGTGAATCTATTCTGAATATACTGCTTTGATAATGTCAGTCTTGGAAATCTGCTCAAGCATCCCTGCATGACTGCTGCTAGAAGAGAGGAAGGCACAAGTGTGGGCGGATGTCAATTAAGAGAGACCCTTAAGGGCGGGAAGTTTGGTGGAATTTGGGGGGGATTGTTAGAAATTACGTTATTTGCCTCCTTTAATTACCTCCAGATGGTGAGAATGAGGGTTTGGAAAATGAACTCTCAATTGGCCACTAAAGAAAGATAATAGAAAATCTTAAAGGCATCTTTCAAATCAAATCCACACCAGAAAGAAATTGGCAGTTCAGAAAGTTTTACTTTTTAGGTAAGAAAGCTTTTCAGAGCCAGTGATATTTTCATTCTGCAGGACTTGAGAAATGTCTTTGGGCTTTGCAGATGCAATGAAAGCTGGAAGCCCAACATTCTCCCCCTCTCCCTTTGCATTGCAGACTCCAAAAGAGGTCAGAGTTACAGCTTCCTCCAGCTCAACAAATATTCTCCTCTCTGGTCCCTCATTCTAGGACAGAGACGCTCAAGTCTCTTTTCTCAGGTAAAGAACAAATGAATTACCCTTCCAGCTGCTCTGCAAACCCAAGACAGAAGACTCAATAATGTCCCAGCAGGTGGAGTCTCATCTGATTTCCTCATCAATGTGCTGGGTGCCCCAGTGACATATGATGACAGTTGGTGTAGACACTGCAGCTGCCTGCCCTGCAGATGAACCTCTGCCCTGTTGTCAAGGGTTAACATCAAACGGTATGTTAGTTCTTTTCCTTCCTATCTCTTTCTCTTAAGAATGCCTTATCTCTCACCATTTACAAGGTGTCCCATTGCAGAGCACTGAAGAATGTACTAGTTTTAAAGAGCTTTGAACTTGAGATGCTAAAGTGCAATCATTATTTCTTCAAGCTACCCTTCTTTAAAGAAGATTGACGGCACGCAGACTCTTAAGACTCTTAATTCATCACTTCTTTTATCCCAAAGGGAAAAGAGTCACCATTTAATCTTATTTCTAACATGTTGGAAGCTGCCTGAATATAAAAGATTGCTTAACTAGTAAAGGTGATATGGGGAGACTTTGCGGGATTATAACCTGGATATGCTGAAAAACCCTGAGGTTAGGCAGATTTTGATGGAATTCCCAGTTGTTGAATTAACACCGGGGATTACAAAATGAGTCAGCTAAGAAAAAAAGTGGTTTAGTTCCTCTGAAAGTGCAGAGGATGCAGAGGAGGAATTTTGGGAGATGGCAGTGTCTTGTGAATAGTTTCGTAGGTCTTAAACATTTCTTTTTATTCCTTTTTTTTTTTTAGGTGAGGAAACCCTTGGTTGACCTCACAGATTGCAAGAACCTTGTCAGCTTACAATCCCTTATTATTTTTTATACCTATAGCACCTGGTCTTCCTAGGTGGTCTCCCATCCAAGTACTAACCAGGCCCAACCCTGCTTAGCTTCTGAGATCAGACAGGATCAGGCTTGTTCAGAGTAGCATGGCCATAGACCTAAGTAATTTTTTTCCCTGAAGAATAGTGTCCTAAAACCATAGGTATTCCCCATTATTACATCTTTTCTTTCTTCCCCTTCCCGCCTCCCCCGCCCCCATCCCAGCTTTATTGGAATATAATAGACAATTATTTGCTTATATTTACATTGTACAATTCAATGAGTTCTTTTTAAATTATTGTTGGCATACAATAATATGCTAGTTTCAGTTATGTAACATAGTGATCAGAAATCTATATGACTTGCAAAGTGATCACCCCACGAAATCTAGTACCCCTCATCCCCCTTACATATTTCTTATTAACTATCTTCCTCATACTACACTCTACGTCTCCATGACTATTCTGCGACTATCCTTTTGTACCTCTTAATCCTTTTGCCTTTTTATTCCGTGCCCCCAAACACTCCCATCTAGTAGCCCTCTAAACAGTCTCTGTATCTGAGTTTATTTCCACTTTTGTTGTTGATGTTGTTGTTTATTTTGTTCTTTAGGTTCCATATGTACATTCATGTGATATTCGTCCTTCTCTATCCGATGCATTTCATTCAGCACAATACCCTTTAGCTCCATTTAGGCAATATCTTTTGCCATCCTTTTCCTTTTAGTATCTATGTGTCTTTTAATCTGAAGTGAGTCTCTTGTAGGCAGCAGACATAGGGGTCTTTTTTCTTATCCATTCAGCCACTCTATCTTTTGGTTGGAGCACCTAATTCTTTTCCATTTGAGGAACTTGTTGATCGGTATGTAGTTATTATCATTCTTTATTCCTGTTTTTGATACATGTTTTCCCTTCTTAAAGAAGTCCCTCCAACATTTTCTGTAATACTGGCTTGGCGTCGATGAGTTCCTTTAGCATATTTCTGTTTGGGAAGCTCTTTATCCGTCCTTTGATTCTAAATGATAGCTTTGCTAGATAAAGGATTCTTGGTTGTAGATCCTGAGTTTTCACCACTTTGAATATTTTGTACCAAGCTTTCTGTCCTGCAAAGTTTCTTTTGAGAAATCAGCTGCCAGTTTTATGGGTGTTCCCTTGTAGGTAACTAAATACTTTTCTCTTGCTGCTTTTAAGATTTTTCTCTTCGTATTTAATCTTTGGCATTTTAATTATGATGTGTCTTGGTGTGGGCCTCTTTGGGTTCATCTTTTGTGGGACTCTCTGAGCTTCCCGGTGCTACCAGTGTCTTGTGGCTGCTCAGCAAGGAGTATCTGACTCACCTAGGATGCACCTGGATGTGGCTTGGGTGGGGCTGTGAATTAGGGGAGGTGGAGTTTCATGGAATCCTCTGGGTGGATTGACCTCTGTTATCCATTTTGATGACATCTCAGTCATGGCTGTGCTGAGTCCACACACTGGGGGAGGGGGCGCTCAATAGAGGAACAATGGATATTGCCAGCACTTCTGTAAGGAGTGAGCCTCGCCTCTGGCCCTCACTCCGACAACTCAGTGTCCCCCTGTGAGTCCCTGGTGCCCTTGGAACAACCAACACAGTTTTGGTGCTCAGAGCAAGCAGGTCCCTCACCGCATAATTCCTCTTGCAGACGTGGCCCCTTTAAGAAGCATCCGCTGCTGCCGTATCCTCTGTCCCATTCAGCGACTCAGGACCGGGCAGCCTCACTTCTTCTCCCCCTCCTACCTTCTACCATTGCAGGTTGATTAATTATTTCTCTCCCTAGTTGTAGTGCTTCTGTTCCTCTAGATCCCAGGTGACTTTCTTTGCTGTTTTCTCCTTGTTCCTGTCACAACTTTGATTTGTTCGCAAGAGGGATGAACAGAGCCTCTATCATCTATGCCCTTTTTTCCTCTTCCCTCAATCTTTTCCTTCTTGATTAATCTTCCTGTTAAAATTTTCCCCTTGTCATAACTTAATTTACAGTCATAACTTATCACTCACATGACAAGCCATAACCAGAACTGATCTTTAAAAACTATCAACTGTCACTGGCCAATAAACAAAAGTTCTTTTTGTTAGTTTTCAATAATATAAATATAACACAAACATTAAAAGGTTGTAGATTTCCTTATCATAGATCTACAACTTAATGCACAGAAGGGAAGGGCTGTAGCCATGAGAAGCACCCTACAAAACCTGCCCCAAAGTGGTTGGATTTTAGCTATGTTGGTGTTCCAGCTCTGTCAGTTGTATGAGAGGTTACTCCAAAACCTAATGGCAAAATCCAACCATTCTCATGCTCACAGATCTTGTAGGTCCTTGGGGACAGCTCCTCTCTGTTCTAGTCAATATCAGTTGAGGGTGGCTTGAAGATTGGAGACTGGAATATTGTAAAGGTTGCCTATTGTCTGGTATCTGGGCTGGAAACATCCAAATTGCTGGGGCAGGAAATCTAAGGCTTCTCAGGCATCTCTCTCTACCCGGTATAGTGTGTCCAGCATGGCTCAGGGCTCCAAAGGTCCATATCCCGAGAAAGAGAGAGAGAGACAAGGGGAAGTCTCATTTCCTTTTATGACCCAGCCTTGGAGGCCACAAAATGTCACTTCTATCTCACTGTATTTGCTGAAAGGGAAGCACTTTTGAAGAGAAGGTAACTAGGCTCTATTTTTTGATGAAAGGAGGGTTAAGGAATTTGCTGCCATGTTTTAAGCCACTGCAGTTGGACAATTGGGCAGGTATGGGATGGGATGGTGTGTGGGTGCTGGGAAGCTATGATGGGGGGTTGGCTGGGAGATCTGTTTTTCCCTGGTGACCACCCTGCCACATGTTTACATTTTGGTTTGTGGGAATCCCAACCATTCGGCACTCTCAAACAATAAAAATAACTGGCCACAGACCTTTTCTGAATCTGAGGATGGAGCTGGGCATGCCTTACCTCAGTGGATCCCTAGAGTGAAAAGGCTATGCTTCAAAAATTTGCTCTTCTCTCCGAAATAATAACTATTCCTGTTCTGGATGTCTGAACTGAAACTTAATTCATGAGGTATTAACTCGGTTTATCCTAATAACAATCTGACTAGGTAGACATTATCACTATGCCCATTTTTCAGATGAAGAAACAGAGGCACAAGAGGCATAAAATGCTTGCTTAAGATTACCTACTTAGTACACAGTGAGTACAAAGTTGTTATGGTTGAATTGTGTCCCCTCAAAATTCATATGTTGAAGCCCTAACCTCCAGTATCTCAGAATGTGACTATATTTAGCAATAGAACCTTTAAAGAGGTGATTAAGGTAAAATGAGGTTGTGTCGTTGGGTCCTAATGCAATATGACTGGTGTTCTTGAAAGAAAAGGCAGTTAGGACACAGACATGCACAGAAGGAAGACTCTGTGAAGGCAGATTGCCATCAAAAGCCAAGGAGGAATCTTAGAAGAGGCCAGCACTGCCGACACCTTGTTCTGAGACCTCTGGGCCTCCAGAATTCTGAGAAAATAAATTTCTGTTGTTAAAGCCCCCTAGTCTGTGGTACTTTGTTATGGCAGCGCTAATTAACTAATGTGGTGGTGATGCTGGCATGTGAACTGAGCAGCCTAACTCTGGTCTGCACTCTTACCCATTCCACTCGTGGGGCTGGAAAGTGGGAGAGCATTCTTTGGGGGTCTCCATCAGTGACCATCATCCCTAATCTTCCCCTCTACTGGTAACTAATTGAACATCATCCCTAATTTTCCCCACTACTGGTAACCAATGTGTTTTAAAACGGAGTGGCACTTCTTCTCTGAAAATTTCAAGGCGATGCTCAGTGGAAATGCTAGGAGAAGCCAATTCAAAGTGAGGAAGGATTAAAAAACACCTGAAATGAGATCATTTAAAATAGGATGAGGGGAGTTTTAAAGCTCCCTGGGATCTGGCTTGGAAGTGAGAGATCAAAAAGAAAAGTCCCACAGCTCCTAGAGCTTCCCCGTCTTCATTACCTCGCAGTTATGTAACATGCGGCCTCGTCTGAACCAAGGACCAAAAATTCCTGCTGGGACATCACTGCTCTTCTTATGAAATGTTTCTTTTTACAATTGTTCCTGTGACTCAGGCAGAAAGTGTATGGGGCTGGAGTGGGTGTGGAAAGTATGTGATCGTTAGGTAGTTGGAGATGCAGACCATCCATGGGTGGCAGACTCCCCCAGGACAGCCCCTGGCTCTTGACTTAAGAGAGGGGCCTGGACTGCCCTCCCACAGTCAGTCTTGGTTTGAACAGCACATGTTTCACTACTGTTTGCTCTCCAAGATCTGCTCTGAATCAAATGTCATGGTTGGTGTTCGTGGTGAGAAGACCTCAATGCCAAGCCCAGCTCCACTGGACTTGGCCTGCTACTTTGAGGCTGCTTCCATTCCTTGCTTGTTGTTGGTGAAAGGTGATGGGAAGAAAGGCCTGGATATATGTCCACAGCTTCTACAGTTCTGGAGCTTTCTTGCCCAACATCTCTGGGCAACACTCAGAGGTGCTGTAGAGGTGTGCTTTCCTTTCAACCACTGGCAGAGTTGGGGCGGGGGGGGGGGGGACACATGCATTGGCATGGAACTAACTAGGCATTCTCCATGACCTAGTATAGAGTCTCGTAACTCATCAGAAGCTGGAGTCCAGATGAAGTGGGCCCAAGGATTTGCTCCTATGAGGTCAGTTTCATGTGGAGCTTTGTCCAATAAGACTATGAGCTCTGAAGGCTGGGGCCATTTCCATTGGACCCAGCATGGTATGTGGCATGCCATGCATTCAACCCAAATCTAAAGCTCATGAGGACATGGGTTTCACATGCTTGGTTCCCCACAAGTAGGCACTCAATATATATTAAAGGAATGAAAGAGTAGGTGATTAGTCCATAGATCTCCTATTTAGTGGGGAACTCCAGGCATCTGCAGAGGTGATTTGCTCCTTCCTTCCTCCCATTCCTCAAAGAAGCCCTTGCAGGAGTTCTAAGCTATATGAGCAGAATCTTGGACAGAACAAGGTTTGGGCTCTTGGTTGAAAGCATCTTCAGGAGGAATATGATGCTGGAGGGGTGCTGACATCCTTATGGATGTGGATCAACACTGATCACAATCCCTAAATGGCTCCTAGGTGTTCCAATGCCCTCTGGATAATCAGATACTTCCTGGAACCTATTTTCTTGATGGTGATTTGAACACAGAAACTTAGTTCCTAGCTCAAGTGCCTACTGTTAGGTGGCCCCAGCAACAGTGGGCTAGCCATCTCAGAATGAACAGTGGGCCTGAGGACTGGGAGGTCATGGCACTTGATAAAATGTTGCTGAGGATTCACTCCACCTTCCCCCAAATGCTGTCCCCTGACTGGGCACACGTGAATGCTCAAAGGTCCTGGATGACTCTGTCCAAGTCATAAAGCACACATGGCAGGCATAGACAGGTGATGCTCAAACCCCCTTTAAGGAAGGACTTGCTGCCCAGCTCCAGGGGTGTGGTCATCAGGCCTCCAGCTGTCAATTCCCTTGGGCTGGGTCTGTCTTAGCTGCAGACAGCAACTTTGCTTTAGGTCACGTCTTTCCAAGGCACTCACCCATTGACCGAGAGTGGCAGCAGTACACAGATCAGACAGTTTTGCCCCACCATGGGCTATATTTGTTCCAGAACTCTTCCAGGTTGGCCAAGGCTTGGAGAGCCTATATCACAGCCTGACTTAGCCTGACTTTCCCTTTCCTTCAAAGGTATTGATCCCTAAAAACATCTTGCACCTATAACTCTGTCTCAGTATCTGTTTCTAAAAAACCCTAACCAGTGGCAGAACATAATTAATTCTTTTAAAATTTCTAGACCCTGACTTGCTTTCTACCTGATAGATTTTAAAAAATAGAACAAAAAGAGACATAAACCAAACTAAATCAAATAACAATAATAAAATCAAATGGAAAAGGAATTAAACAACTTGTTGGGAAAGATCCTCTAACTCACAGAGGTCTGTTCATAGATAAAGCTAAAGACCACAGAGTCTGTGAAATTAAAGCTTAAAAGATTAGGCTTAAAAAGGGGGATTACTGCTTGGATGATGAGCAAATAGGAGGGGTTTACTAATCAACACACACACTCACACACACACACATACACACACACCACATACACACCATTATATTTGGGTTGTTAGATGTTAACCCATGGGATTATTTGAGCTTCTTTGAACACTCTTACTAATTCAGCTTTATTATTCATTATCAGTGGTAGTGTTCATAGCAGAGTGATCCAAGTCATGGATCTACCTGGGTCAACAGAAGCAGGGTCACAGGCAACTGCAGAGCTGGTAGAACTTTAATCAGAATCCGCACGGAATCCAGAGGGGCTTCAGAGCCATAGACTGCACTTTGCTAGTTCTACAATTTGTGCTGGTCTTTGGTTAATAAGAGCTTGCTGTGCATTATGCACTGGATAGGACACAGAAGTATGAGCCATAGCACTTTCTCTCCTAGTGCCCATAGGCTGGCTTGGTGACCTAGAAGAACATGTACGAAGTGGGTAAAAAATAAAAAAGAATGGAATCAAAACCCAAATTCTGTGGTAAAGATCAATGTCTGGATAAGGAGAGTCAGTGGATCTGTATCACTAAGGGATAGCTGCCAGGAGAGGAAGGGCTTGGGCTGAGCCCTGAAGGAAGCACATTCTAGGAGAAAGATACTGCATTGCGCTAGAGTCATTTTTACTGAATATTTACTATATACTTGGTGCCAGTCTAAATATTTTACATTTATTGATTCATGTAACTACTGCAATGGCCCCGCAAGGTAAAAGCTATTATTATTAACCCACTTTACAGATAAGGAAACTGAGGAACAGAAAATTTAAGTAATTTGATCAATGTCATACAGGTAGCAAGGGACAGAGATAAGATTTAGTCCCAACAGTCTGACTCCAAATTCCAAGCTTTTAATCACATTCTCAATTGCAATCTTTTAAAAATGCCACTCCAGTCATCCCCTACAGTTCTACAAAAACAGTAAAGAATAAAATAGCCAATGTCCTGCCTGACTGCAGATGCTGATGGAGGTTACCAGACTCAGGGGAATATTGTAGACAGGTCAGGTTGTAGAAGCATCTTAGGTGGCAGTCTACATTTTACGTTTAAGTCTAAGTCTAAGTTATAAGAGAGTTTGGCCGTCAGGGAGACTTTAGTCAAAGTCACCAGTTAGAGGAGTCCAAGGTCTCCCAGGAATACTTAGTATACTGGAAGCAGCCTGTGGGAAGCATCACCCTGGTCCAAATGCTGTGATGGATTTCAGAACACAGCAACCAGGGTAGTCAGTCACTCTTCCTGCATTCAGAAGTCTGAGAGGCATATTCTCACACTGCCACCTACCTAAAGATGATCAACATTCATGGTGGGTGGCATTGGGCCACCTGCTCTACCCATATTTTCATCAGCACTCTTATCTCCAATCTGGAGAGAGATCAATCTTCACTGGAAACTCCCCAGATACAAATTGCCCCCAGCTTCATCTCACTATTGAAACTACTTATAATACTTGTGGACATGCACAACTGGGAGACAGGCAGAAAGCATTGCATGAGAGAATCAAGGTTTAAAAAGATGTTAGCAGCCTGTGAGAAGATAAATAAGGGTGGTGTGAGAGGGATGAATGCAAAGAACCACACACCTAAATACAGAACAGGGTGGCACATGGGGGAAATGCCTGAAGATTGGAGCTGCTCAAAAGTTTCCATGAACCAATAGTGAGAGCCAACTGCTACACAGACCAATACAGGCTTCAGCTGCCTGAAAGGGCATTTCATATGATGGCAAGAAGTCAGTATCTCCTGTGCTCAGCACTGGTCATTACATGCTTAGTGAACAATATCTGCTAGGTCTGGACCCCGCAGTTTGATGGAGACATTGACCATGTGTGAATATCCTGAGGAGGGATAGGTGACTTGGGGTCAAGTTTTGGAGAGTGGTTGAGAGAACTGAGAGAGCCAGAGACAGTTCCCATCCTAAGTAGAAGTGAAGCCTGAGGGTTGATCTGAAATCTGGCTTTCATTACTGATTAAGTAGAAAGGAAATGTGTTTAGTTCTGGTAGAGAAGGCAGAAATGGGACCAATTGCCACATATTCCATGGAGGTTTGAGCAAATTACCATAAAGGAGAAGTCTTCTAAAAAGTTATAGAAGGAGCACTTTGCAAAATGATAAGCTCTGCCTCAGTGAATGACAAACCATTGACAATGGATAGATACTTGATCATGATGTTTGTTTGTTTTTTATTAGTTAGTCACCCAATGGATACCAAGCACTGTTAATGCACTAAGGATACAGCAGGAAGCAACACTGATAAACCTGCCTGCCTCCATGATGCTTACATTCTATCGCAGGAAGGTGAAAAATAAATATATAGAATATTTCATGGCACGTTCTATGATGATACGTACTGTGGAGGAAAATAGGTGGAGAAATGGGAATGTGTGAACTTTTCAGTAGGATGACCAAGGAAGATCTAACGAGAGGTGACATTTGAATAATGCTTGTGGGACATGAGACACAGTACATAGATGTTTGGGGCAGGAGTGTTCCTGAAAGAAGGAAGAGCAGGTGTAAAGGCAGGAGCATTTGGTGAGTTTGTGAAATAGCAAGGAGGCGTGAGGTTGAAGGAGATGGAGTGAGGGGTGAGTTGTTGGAGATTAGGTTAGAGGGCCCTTGAGGCCGTTGTTTGACTTTTACTCTGAGTGTGATGGGGTCCCAATGAAGGGCTTAAGCAGAGTGGTGATATGCTCCACCTTAGACCTTCTACATCATGCTGGCCTCTGTGTGGGGAATAGAGCTTGAAAGAAACAGGCAGACAACCCGAAGGCCCGATACCAAGTTCTGAAGAGGGGCGCGAGTGCTCGGCTAGGTGTTAGCTGTGGAGGTGATGAGACGTGGTCGTATTCTGGATATATTCTGAAGGTAGATCAAACAGGATTTCATGATAATTCAGGCATAGGATAAAGGGTATTGAGTCAATCAAGGATGACTCCAAGGTTTGTTTCATCCACTTACAAGACAGAGATACCATTCACTTATAAGACTGTGGGAGTAGTGGATTTGCGGGAAGAGTCAGGAGTCCAGATTTGGACATATTTGAGATGTCCCATAGGTGACTAGGGATGGGGTCTGGAATCATTAACATGTGGATGGTATTTAAAGTCACGAGCCTCAGAGTGAGTGTGGACAGAAAAGGAAAATGGTCAGAAGACAGAGTACTCCAGTGTTTAGTCCACTGGGGAGATGAAGGCAAACCAATCAATGAAGGAGGCTGAGAAGAAGCAGTGGGGAGGTGGAGGAGAGCCAGGACTGTATGGAGCCCAGAAGCCCAGAAGCCCAGAAAGAAAGTGTTTTCATGAGTGAAAAACTGTGCCAAGTGCTCCTACTATATTAAGTAAGAAGAGGCCTGAAACTCAACTTTAGGCTTAGCTACACAGAGGTCACTGTGACTTTAACGAGAGCAGTTAGAGGGAAGCGAAGGGGCACAAGCTTGATCCAAGTGGGTTCAAGAGCCCATTCGAGGGATGTTGTATTGGGAGCATGTTTGGACTGAAAAATACCTAATATCCCCCCTTTGAACCCAAAGATTATACAGTCTTATTATTTTAATTTTGGAAGAAGTTCTGGTTTGTGGGAGGGCAGTTGAAGAGTAATAAACTATACCAATTTCTGAAGGTTAGCAAAGGCTGTGGAGGGGTTTGGCTTTTACCAAAGGCTCAGTGGAAGTCAAATATGTTCTGCATGTCAATCCATTTCTGGGATTGAATCCCAGGTGTCCAGAGCAGTCATTTGCTTGGTAGCACATCATTGAGTGCCTTATCTTTCTCCTTGGTCTCTCTTTCCTATTCTTCTGCCAGAGTTTCCTGGGATACAGTACCATATAAATTATTTGTTCTTAAATCTTTGTCTGAGGCCTATTTCTGGGGGAATACAGAGCTGGATATGGGGTAAAAGGCTCTAAAATCTGGTGTCTCTAGATTCTATGTCATTTCCTCTTCATGGCCATCTCTACTATGAGGCAGAGCAAGTAGTGGCCCAAGGGACATGACTTAGAGCTGTAAAGGAGGGGCAAATGGGTGGGAGCCCTACCCAGCTCTATACTTCTGTCTTTAACTAAAGTTTTTTCATCTGTAAAATGAGTTGGGAGGGTTAGAGAATCTCTAAGGTCTATTTCAGCACTAATTTTCTATATCTTGAAAAGGAGCAAAAGTAGTTATAAGATTCCAATGTAGCCCTGTGTAAATGAAATGATAATTGGTAAAGCAACAACAACAACAACAACAACAACAACAACAACAACAACAACAATTTTAAAAAAAAGCATGGGAGAAGGAGGAGGACAATGGGAAGGAGAAGAAATAGGATAGAGGAGGAGGAGAGTGAAAAAGGAAAGGAAGAATAAGAAAAAAAGCACTAACTTTTGAGAAATGGTTCATTTCATTGATTTGGGAACAATGGACTATAGCTAGCTCAATGAGCAGTTTTCTACCCAAGATCTCTGGTATGTAATCCAACACTGGCACATTAACTCAGTGAGTATAAATTGAGGATTCGTGGTTTTGACCAAGACGAATATGCTTGTTTAATTTGATGGCAAACAGTGCAAGGTTCCAGTTGCTGTTACTGCTTCTGCCAACTCATGGGAATATAGAGACCCCAAACCAAATGCTTTCATTTCAAGACCTTTTTTAGAAAAAGAAACTTCTCCCTTTATTTAAACAGAATAAACATGAGAATGGCTGGCAGAGAAAAAAGACGCCTTCATGTAAACTACTTGAAATGAGGGTAAGTTGCATAAGTGAAAAAGGTTACATTGAGATTTCATCTTTTTTTTTTTTTTCATTTTAAAAATAAAGTTTATTGGGGTAACATTGGTTAATACAATTATGTAGTTTTCAGGTGTACATTATAATTTGACATCTGTATATTCTATTGTGTGTTTATCACCCAAAGTCCAGTTTCCTTCAGCTACCATATATTTGATCTCCTTTATCCACTTAACCCTCCCCCATTCCCTATATTTAATCCCCTTTACCCTGTCTACCGCCCCCCTCCTCCCCCACCCAACTAGTAACCACTAGTCTACAGTCCTCTGGTAACCACTAGTTTATAGTCCACGTCCATGAGTCTCCATTTGTCCTGCTCATTTGTTGCTTTTAAGTTTATATAGTGATATTAGGTTTATATAAGTGATATCATGTGAGTTTCAACTTTTTCTGTCTGGCTTCTTTTTCTTATCATGATTATCTCGAGGTCCATCCATGTTGTCACAAATGGCAGTGTTTCATTGTATATATGTGCCACAACTTCTTTAGCCAATCATCTAGTGTAGGACACTTCAGTTGCTTCAAGATTTTATCTCAAAAAATGAAATATATGGGATAATGTTTCCTTAAAAATTTAATTTCTAAGAGCAACCACAACCTGCTAAAATGAAAGAGGGAAGAATCAAGTGTTGATTGTCCTTGGTGCAATTTCTCCATAAAATGGTAGAAGGGCATGAGATGACACTCTCCCCCTTCATATTTTATTTTTCCATAGCCATAAAGAGTTTTGGGGAAAATATTTAAGGGTTTCATCAAGTTTTCCAAGTTTCTATTCTAATCCCTTAATATTCAAATCATTATCTTTGGAAGGATATAGGACCTGTGTCATTGTCTTTGCCTATTTTTTTTCTCAACCATGAGATCTTCATTTATTAATGTCTTTATGTGTGGGATGTGAGCGATTCTCTGACACACCAACTTCATGAACTTTGCATTTTTGCAAGATGTCACAACATCCAACAAGTAGCCATGACCTGGACAAAGAGGCTGATGTAATAAATGGGAAGAGATGCTCTTGTTAAGCAGGAAGATGCATGAGGGGGTCCCAGCTTTTTCAAGTGCTCAGTTCATTAATGAATGTTATGTGTTTTGATAACTTTGCTTCCCTATGCAACTTGCTAACAGCAGGGACTTAGATAATGAATACTGTACACGAATCAATGAGAACCCCTGGATCCATTATCTATTATACACTCTTTTGTCCACTTAAAAACATATTGTTATATTTTTAAAGTCATTGTGACATGGTGATTCTACAGAGACAACAAAGCATACCTTAAAAATGAAGCAGTGTTGCTAATCTGCAAAGTTACTGACTCACTCAACTCATTTATGCTTCTTTTCAGAACTGTGTGTGCTGACATGAGAAGACACCAGAAAATGCCACAGATGCCAAAGGGCCAACTTTAACTCATGTGGTAGAATAATGCATTGGGATCTTGAGAACTGTAAAATTCATATGGCAGTTAATCATTTACCAACCTATAACTTCACATTACTTGATTACTTCACATGTATTTAACTCTTATACTGCTAATTAATATTCACATGTTTATGTGTTTTCTATATACCCTAATCCCCTCATATCATCATCACCAAAGGAAACAAGTACCAGAAGAACAATTTGGACAGATAAGTTTAGGAATCCGCTAGAGATGATCATCTGCACACATGAAGAACAAAATAAAACTGAAAGACTAAAGAAAAGATCATGTCCACTTGGTGAAATCTAGGAGGGTTTCTTGCAGGAGGTAACATTAAATACAGTCTTGAAGAACAAAAATGACTGGTGGTTTCAAAATTGAGAGCTGGTGTAGAGGGAACAGAGATGAAGAAGGGCACTCATGCTAGGAGGAAAAATATATTTGTAAGCACTTGTATAGAGGTTAGAAAATGAGCACAGACACAGTAAATGGCTCAGTAGTGCTATAAATGTGCATTGGAGAAAGAAATAGAAATGAGAAATGGTTACCGGGATATGACCATGGAAGCTATGCCTTGCAGATAAGAGATGAGGTCAAAGTGAAGATTCAGAAAGTTTAACCAATGTGAAAATTAATTTCTGGAAGAGAGGATAAAGAGAAGAAAAACAGGGCGAGGGGACTGGTTGTCTAGTTGAATAAGAGTGAAAGTCAGCATAGGATGGTGTCTATAGGCTTGGAAAGGAATGGGCAGATACAAGAAATATGATAGAAGAATTGATCAGATTTAACAACAGGCTGGATATAGAGAATCTGCCATGAGACTGAGGCTTAACATGGGAGTGATAAGAACCAAGGGCTGCATTCAAAGTGCCTGAAGAACTCAGGTGGAATGGTGTCATAGTTAATTTTATTTGTCAACTTGACGGCCATGATGTGCTCAGATATTTGGTTAAACATTCTTCTGGGTATTTCTGTGAGGGTTTTCTGGATGAGATAGCCCTCCCAATGTGGTGAACTGCATCTAATCCATTGACTGCCTGAATAGAATAAAAGGCTGAGGAAGAAAGAATCCTTTCTCTCTACTTGTCTCTGGGCTAGGACATTGGTCTCCTACCTTCAGATTCAGACTCAGATCGGAACTTACACCAATGACTTTCATGGTTCTCAGGCCTTTGGACTTGGACTGGAACTATAACATCAGCTTTCCTGGGGCCTCCAGCTTACTGACTCACCCTGCAGATCTGAGGAATTCTTGGCCTCTGTAAACACGTGAGTCAATTCCTTATAGTAAGTCAATCAGTCTCTCTCTCTCTCTCTCTCTCTCTCTCTCTCTGCCATCTATCATCTATCATCAATCTATCTATCATCTATCTATCATCAATCATCTATCTACCTACCTACCTATATATGCTATATACTATTGGTTCTGTTCTCTGGAGAACCCAGATGAACACAGACAGTGAGTTAATGAGCAGAGAATTTAGTTCAAGGTTTAGACCTTAAACTGGAGACCATCCCAGAAGACCCAGGTTGGAAAGGTCTGGCAGTCCATTTGCAAACTAAGTCCTGAGGATGAGAGAAAAGTTAAGGCCAGGGATGAAGAGTGAAGTGCTCGGAGGAGGAGGCTGGAGTCATGAGATAAGATGAACTTTTCCCATATAAGATGGGGAAATGGGACTAAGGTAGGTTCTGTAGGGGAGGAATGTCCCCATTTTGGGTGTTAGAAGAGAGGTTTCAGAAGGAGGAAAGCATTTTATAGAGCAGAGTAGGTGAAAAGGCTGCTCAGTGAGACAAGCTCACCGGATTTGTGTCCAGGAAGAGATTTTGGGAAGCTTGAAGAATTGGTTCCAACTGAAAAGTAGGGGCAGGAAAAAAGGAAAGTCGCCTGTTATAGGTTCTCAAAGAATATCTTTGAGTTGACAACTTTCTGGTAGCTTCCTTAATGATAACCATTTGCACCCACTCAACTTGTCTATCTCTCCTTCATGTTTCTTAATTAGTTCATAAAGGGGCCTGAGGGGTTACAGAGGGGTAGGACTGATAGGTGAATGAGGGATAAAGCATACTTTGGTCACACACTGTCCTCATACATGATCGAAGTGCCAAAGGAGGCAGGCCTTGAAGCTCAACAGTGGGGTTCAGTTCATGTCTGACAGTTACTAGGTATGGACTTAATCAAGCCATTCCCCCTTCTGTGCATCAGTCCACCCATCTGCTCTGGTCATTCTTCCATGGCTCATGACCTCTTTGGCTTTCTTCAGTCTCCATCCTCACTCCTACATTCCCTGTTCCCCTTTGAACTCCCTCCTACATAAAAAGGATGTACAAATGCTTTCTATTTATATTTATGTACAGAGAGAAGGTTAATTAGCATATATCCTTGGGTTCTAAATATTCACTCATCAAAGTCAAATGAATACCATTTGTGAAGTAGCTCAAATTCAAATTTAGTGAGAGGTCTTAGAACTTTATCAGAACTTAAAATCCCCTACAATAAATATGATTTTGCATTTCAGTACCAAATAATTTTTAAACTCTCTGAGTTATGAAATAAAAAAATAAAATCAATATCAACTGCCATTACTTCTACAATCTCAATGAGAATAATCATTCCTGTAAGAAGCTCACTTAAGGGTATATATGACACCCTCCCCTGTGTTGGAAGCCCTACACACTCAGCAAGCAGAAACTAGAACAGGACAAGTATATACACAATGGTCAGCAGCGGTGGCCCTCACCTGGACCCCAGACTAATTTTCAGGGGGAGTGGTCTGTTGAGCACAGAGCTCCAGTTATGCTGCTACAGGCCTGCTTTCTCTCAGGAAGAGAAAGAGTGGCGGCTGGCGAGTTTGGCCAACTTTCTTTTGCTGGGCTGCTCACTATGGCCAAACAGCCAGTCTAGCTTGGGGCATCATGAGGCCTGACCCAAGGATGATTCCAGGTTTTGGAAACAACTACTTCCAGGCTAGAAATTCAAGCTAATTGTCATAACTGGCTTCAGAAAGAGGGCATAGTTGTTCAGAGCAGAGAACAAGTGAGGGGGAGGCTTCCCTTCAAGTTCCATTAAACCTCTTGCTGCTGCTTCCAGGCACCACTGAATGGAGGAGCTGGGAAAAAAGCAGCCTGATAGGTAGAATTTCCTTTTCTTTTTCAAAACTATTAAGTTGTACTAGTTTCACTTTGGTTTGGCAGGTTCATGAAATGATTTATGGGGAAAACTGAAGCTTTAACAATTTGGTATTTGTGTCTTGCTGGGGAAGATGTTGAAAAATCAGGTCACTAAACAGAGTCTCTGCAGGTAGACATCATTAAGCCTATGCTGTAAAGAATATCTTTTCAAAAAGAAGACAGCACATGTTATGGCTCTGTGTAAGCAGATATCACAATAATTCAAATGGCAGGCTTGTGAGTTTGGACCTTCATATCTTAATGGCAGTCAATATAAATTGCTAAGAATCATAAAAATCAGTTGACCTCAGCTTCAGAAATTTATACATTGCTATTAAGTTCTAGCACCAATTTATTGAAAATAAATAAAGAGAAATAAAGAAGGAAAAGAGAAAAAAGAAAACACACACACACACACACAAAAGAGGAAAAAACCAGTTTTGTAGAGAAAGCTAAGTTAAGTCTTAATTGAAAACAGACAATTTAGTGGATTTAAGTGATTGCTTTTATCTGAAATTACCTTGTTGATTTATTATGTACTTATTTACCACCTCATCCCTTGACTGGAATATAAGCAACATGAGAGCTCAGGGGCCTGTCCTATCTTGTCATCGTCTCCCCAAGCACTGGAACTATAGCTCAGTAAATACCCACTGATTGAGCAAGTGATTGGACCACACTGGTGTTGTCTGGATCTTATAAAAACCTCTGCTGCCCTTCAAGACATAATGGCCTCTGTCGTCCCAGGGCTCCTTGGAAATCCTTACACAGACTGAAATGATGGAACTCAGTGCAGACCCAGAAATGACAAAGATAGAGGCTTGGCTGTTCTCTTGTGCAGCAGGCTCAGGGTGAATGGTGCACCAGGGACAGCTTCAGCCAGCACCCCAGGAATTCATAGCATTTTTATTTATTTTTTTTGGATTATGTGCATATGTGGCTCCAAGGCTGATGACAGCACACTTATTTCCAAAATGAACAAACAATTTAACAAATAAAAAAAGGACTGAAGAAAAAATAATGTAGAAAGCTCCAGGAACCCTTTCTTCTGATGGAGAAAAGACTTCCTGTTTTCAAACAGTGGCTAAGCAGTTTGACCAGGCTACCCTGCTGGGTGAACAGGTGCTCTGACCACCCCCCACCCCCCCCCAAAAAAAAAAAGAGATCTGGTCACAAATATGAAGTAATTCTGGACTATTTAAGGAGCTCATTGATTTCATCCCTGATGGGGCCTGCTTGGTATGTGAACAACACAAACACACAAACAACCTCAGAAATATCCACTATGGATCCCCCCTTCCACACTGCTCTCTATTCTTTGGACAAGGAGAAATTAGGGAGTGTAAGTTGGAGATGTAAAAAAGTCAGTGTGCACCCTTGTCCCCCACTGAGTGGCTTGGCCTAACACTTGGGGACATTCAGCGGGACGATGCTGTGGTATAGCCAGGAGTGCTCAGACCAAAACCTCACGGAATTTAAGCCCAGGACTGAAACTCAGCGAAGTTAGCCCCAACCCTGGCCAAATCAGGGGCTGAGGCTCGATTAGGATGAGAAGCAATTAGGATGAGGATCCTTTTGCTGGTTCACAGCTTTGTGTGGAGAATATGAGTCTTTCTCTCAGGAAGGCATCTCTGGGCCTTCAGCCTGGCCCCTGGTCCTTAACAGGTAGTATGAGCAAAACCAAGCCAACCAAGGTCTCTGAAACAAATGCTTCCAAAAAGGAAACCAAACATTTCATTGGGAACACCCCTGCACTCTGTCCTCCTGGGTCATTTAAGAACCCACCTGGCTGCCCTCCCAAGTTTTCCTCCTTATCCCTGAAACAGTGGATTTCTCTAAAAGAGAGAATAGAGGCCATGTTCAGAATGGGCTGGACAAATCAAGAGGAGGCTCAGCGGCAGGCCCAATCAACATGGAAAGGCAAGCCCTCTGCCACTTTGTGCTGTAGAAGGTCACAGCACCATAGCATACTGGTATTAGAGAGGGTCTTAAAATCCATTTAGTCCCATACCACATTTCAACACCTGCCATAGTCAGGACATGTATAAAAGTAGCTCAGAAATGAAGACTCAGTTTTTGAAAGGAGGCATCATCTTATTTTTCACTCAGAGACAATCCCTTCACTCTCCAGTTTTTGCCCTTTTATGAAAGGTCCTAAAACAAAAGGTTCAAGGATAACACCACACATGTAGACTTATAGCCTAGAGAGAAAAACTGTCTGACCATCTAAGATAACCACCTCCTTCATTTGTGAGATGTGTTCTTCCATAACCTTTCACCATATGCCTCTCTGCATCGTTTTGCTCTGCTGGTTTTTGTCCTACAGGGACTAAGGATACAAATTCTAGAACAAGACTGCCTTGTTCTAAACCCTACCTCTGCTATTCCTGATGTGTCTGGGGCAAGTCTCTCTATTTTTTTTTCCTCAGGGCTCTATTTTCTCATCTGTAAAATGAGAAAAACAAGAGCTACATCATTGGGTTGATAAAAGGGTTAAATGAATTAGTATACAGAATTTTGTAATAACTAGGCTGAGATTGCAATAAAGATTAGCTATTAATTCTAAAGTTATCTTTAATTTAAAATAAAAAATAATAAGTAGGAGCAGAAGAATGTTATATATTATTAAAAAAAAAAAAACAGAAAGGGGTAAAATAGCAAAGATACTATAGGGAGCCTGGTACCCGTGTTTTTAGAAGTTGCATGTTGGAGTGATCAAAGACAGAGAAAGGGAGTGGAAAAAATAAAGAATGCTGCATAAGGACCATGATCTTAAAACAAGGAAAGCCAGGGGTCTAACGTTGTCTAACAGCTGCACCTAGCCCTGGAGCCTTCCAGATGCTGGTGACTGCATCAAGTACCCTAATTATAATTTTCCATGCCCCAACTGCAGTCATAGTTTGATCTTGGGAAAGAAAATCACAAATAAAGTAAACTAAGGCCATTTTCTTTCCCATCTCCTGGGGAATGGCAGCCCATGTACAGCCACTACAGGGAAAGGAAGAGTTCCCTCCCTACTGTGTAAAAATAAGTAGTTCCTTGCTTGAGTCAGGGGAGGAAGAGCCCCAGGCCAACCTCTACTCCATCTTACTTTGCCTGTAAAAGGCAGACATTTGGTACATGAGCTCTCTTGCTGCCCCAAACAGGTCTGCACACTATCTGGAAGGATTAATGACGTTTGTTTCTTTCTCACTTGGAGATTCAGGCTCTGGTCCAGTCAGTCTTAAGGTTTCCATTTAAATGCAGAGTGATATTTCCCCTGCGGGGAAGAGCAGCTGGATCAGGAGGGCATAATGTCTTACTTCACATAAATCGAAGGAGGTTGGCCAGAATAAAAAAGAGTGAGCCAGAAAAAGTGTTTTGTTATATTAAAAAATTTTCCTTGGTTGCTTCTTCCTGCCTTTTCATTTTAAAACTGCAAGCTGAGTCCCCATTGCCTGAGGAAATAGCAAGTAGAGATAAGCCTTGTCAGGAACTCAGAGAACCTGGAATAAAGACACTCTCAAGGTACTGCTGCCTGCCATGATCTGATAAAGTACCCCAGTTTTATCTGGATCCAGGGTAGGCAGGGGAAAGGGAGTGGGGGGACAGGAGATGATAGGGAATTTGATGTGTCAAGTCACTATAAATGCTGTGGATTTCAACCATTCTTATCTGGCATCATTACATGCAAAATCATGACTACCAGTGGTCTATGGAGCTCCTAGTTGTCAACTGTAAAATGTGCAGACTGTGATTGACACGAGATGAATAGTGCTGCCCAGGACTCAGGTGGCATTGTATCTGAGGTTCCCGAAGGAGCTAATCAGGGCTTTCAGTAAGAGAAACTGAGCTGTTCGGTGAGGTTGGGTAGGGCTGTTAGTGACAAAAGCTGCCCTACAAAATAGCTGGTAAGAGATCGCTGGTCGAACTTCCACTTAAAAAATAAAATCTCACAATGTATTTCAGTGACCCTACCAAGTTTATGGATCTGACATGTCATGGCAAACTTCAGAGTATGTCATAGGCCGGCTATTCTCTGAAAACAAACTCTCCTAGTTTCTCATGATCAATTTGTACTCATTTGTAGTCAGGACCCAGTGACATTGCTTAGGACAGAAATCCCAGTGTTCCATGATTTATCTCATGTCTTACTTCCAGTATCAGCAAATCCTCTTGGTGTCACCTCCAAAATTATTCTACAGCCAACAACCAGTTCTTATTATCTCTATTGCCCAGAACTCAACTCATGCCTCACCACAGACTTCCTAAATGGTTTCTCCGCCACTGTCTTGTTGCCATAGCGTACCTTTCTTCATAAACTTGTTGAAGTGAATTTGCCAAAGTATAAATCAGATAATGTTACTCTACAGCTTAGAACTCTCTGATGGCTTCCCATTGCACCCAAATCCCCACAATGATCTGCCCTGACCAGATCTCTCTCTCAAACACACACCTCCGTCACTAGGCTCAAAACTGGCCTTTTTTTTTCTGGCCCTCAAACATGCCATGCTCATTCCTGTCTGAACATCACTAACTTTCCTCCTGGAACTTTATGATTTGGGGCCCCATGGAGACACTTTTCCTCTTCACCATGGTCAAAGCTGCTCAATGCATTTCCTTTAAGGAATTGTATTTTGTATTATTATATGATCATTTATTGGTTTCCATGCTCTTTACTTGTGTTCCCCATCTTGTCTATGAGTTTTAAGAGGGAAGGAAACTTTCTTTCTTGTTCACCTCTGTATGCCCTGTGCCCGTACATAATAGGCCGTGAAAAGAAATCTACATAATACCCATAATTCTGTTTCTGTCTAAAGAGTTTCTGCTGTTTCAATCCATCTAATATATGGAGTACCTAGTGACAAGTTGCGATACTCATTTGTGCATCCACTTAGCCCACTGGACATCTATTAAATAGTTCTTGAGCATGTTCGTGCCAGGCTATGGGGCACTGTAAATGCTATCTCTGGTCCATATACCCATCCTGCCCACGTCAAGGGCATCATATCAGCTAGGCAGTCACTTATCAAATATCCACTGAGTGCTTACCATATGCAGGTGATACTCTTGGTACTGTAGATATAGTGGGAAATAGGCAGAGATGAGCTGGGTTCTCAAGGAGCCCACAGCACAGCACCACAATTGTCTCCTGACAGAAAAGCAATTCCCTGCACTGCTGCAGTCTCCTCATGCATTTCATTGTTGCTGGGGAGGAGGGTGGTCACTGTACACACCTCTTCCTATTGCCCTTGGCATTGCTATTTTCTAAGACTAGCTTGTGGGGTTAGCTGACTAGCCTTTTACAGTGTCCCAGAGACGATAGCTGTCTATCCTCTTGGATGGCATGTTTCTTCTGCTAAGAGAGTGACTCAAATTTTTAAGACAGTGCCTGGAACCACAGTCTTCATTTTAGTTGGTGACATTTTCTTCATGTAGTGGAATTTGGTAGTATTTTCTTCCTCCACTAAACTACCAATGCTTGTTGAGGTACTTACCCTGGAAAGTCTGTATAAATCAGAATCTCTTCTTCCACCTACTCTCTGTGATCTTCACCTTGCTTTATTTTTCTTCATATATCATATCTCTATGTTCCGCTCACTGTCCCACTGTCTTGAGCTCTCTCATCCCTTTCTTCTCCTTCCCTCTTCCTCCCTCCTCTCTTTCTCTCTCTTTCTCTTTCCCCCTCTCTCCCTCCTTCCATCCATCTATCTATCTACCAATATATTATCTTTATTGGGTATTAAATATATCAAAGTCTGTTACGACTATATAATTTTTTCACTGATATCTCTCTAGCATCCAGAACAGTGCCTGGTTCATAGTAGGCACTCAGTAAACATTTGTAAATCAATAAATGAACTTACTGCCCAGAGAAGAAATATAATAAGCATTCCCCCCAGAACATAACCAATGGGTTATTAGCCTGGCTTAAAATTCTCAGATGACAATATGAAGAGACAAGCCATTTTAACATTATTGTGCAGACAGGCGTGTGATTTTAAGTACTGAATAGTCTTAGGCCTTACATGCTGGCCATGACTCATGCTGTGGATGCTTTGACCATAGCTGCTCCTACACAAAGCATGAAATCTGTATGGTCTGTTCTGTCATAATCCATGCAGTGCCCTCTATGTGTGGGGGTGACAAGGGCTAAGAAAAGGGAAAACTTTGGTAGATACCCAGCTGAAGGAACGGACAGTAGCAGCCTTCTGTGTCCTGCTGCATATACACTTTAATGACTTGCTAACATTCTATGTTTTCTTTTATCATGGGAAGCTTCCAGTGACTTTTTGCCTTTGAGTTAGAAGGCCATAACTGGAATTCTTCACCTCTCCTTGTTTTGTATACAGGCTCTGTCTGTGAATAAAGGGTAAGAGTGTTGGTGAGGGGGTCTCTGTGCCAAGGGCTGGGGGTATCTGGGTCTACCTAGCAGTTTTCATGAAGCTCAGGAGTGGATGTCTGGGGCCCAAGATACCAGAGTTCACCAGAAGAACACAAGCTCAGAAGATGCCACACATACATTTCAGTTGGTAGTGAAGTAGGTAGTTAATGGCCCACCTTTTCCTTTTCACCTGATCATGCCCTTCTGTGTACTTGGCGAGGCAGGTTTTATGGTGATGGGAAGGCACTGGGCTGTGATGAAATGGGGAAGCCAGCCACAATATGAAGGGAGCTTAATGCATAAGGCTCATGAGCTAAATCCACTCTTTGAGCTGGACATGAGAGATAACTTACCATTTCTGTGCTCTGGCTGGACCCCTGTAGCCTAAAAGCCTCCCAACTTGCTGGTTCTGTGATTGACACATTACTTAGCCTCTCAGAGCCTCGGTTTCTTCTTTTGTAAAAACAGTGTGCTCCTCAGAGGGTTACTGTGAGAATCAAAGGAATTAATGTATATAAAGCTGCAAGAATAGTACCTGGCACAGGATGAAGACTAGAGATGGGCTCGTTAAGGAGAAACAAGAAATAAAATAAGAATCTGCTTGCCATAAGGGTTCTGACCTCATTATTTCACTCTTTCACCCCAGGCTCACCCACTTGTGGAGAGAGGGTTATTGGGGGATGCTGTGTCCACCTGGGCATAATCATGAAAAGAAATAACATTTGTGCCCAAAATACGGACTCTTTTCCTAGAGTGGTGCTCAGCTGCAAAAGCTTAAGGTTCCTTGAACACTGAAAGTCTTCACCAGTACTTAAAACAGTCTTTCCAAGGACATAGATGGTGACCTGAAACTATATCTCCTTTGCTCACTTTCAAGGAGCTATGTGAGACTTAATTATATGGAAGGGATATTCATCCCCAGCTGCCAGAGACTCCTGATTTCCTCCTCCCATTTCTGGAATAATGCATTTCAGGTCACAGTGACTGCCACACCCACGTCCATGGGACAAAAGTGAAGTGATCTCTTCATTTTCTCCCACACAATTGAAGAGTGCTATTTCTGAATACCTCTCTTGAAAATCCAACAAAACTAGTAAGGCATTGTCATGATCACTTTAAATCATTTCTAACAGCCCTAGTTTTTATTGATTGGGAAATGGAATGAATTGGACAGAATGTCTTAGGAGGGTAGTTAAGTATAAAGCTATAGAGACTGCCTAGAATGGAATAAGAAGACAAAACCCCTAATTAAAAAATGGGCAAAGATTTGAATATAATCTCCACCAAAGAAGATAGATGGATGACAGGTAAGCACTAGAAAAGATGTTCAACATTATGACTCATCAGGGAAATGCAAATTAAAATCACAATGAGGTACCACTCATACTCCCTAGAATGCCTAAAATTAAAACAAAACAAAACAAATTGATAATACCAAGTATTGGTGATGATGCAGAGCAGCTAAATCACACCTATTGTTGAATCACACACAAATGATTCAGCCACTTCGAAAAACTATTGGCACATATAAATGCAATCATACAGTATTTGTCTTTCTCTGTCTGACTTATTTCACTTAGCACAGTACCCTCTAGGCCCATCCATGTTGTCACAAATGGAAAAAAATTCATTCTTTTTATGGCTGAGTAATATTCCATTGTTTATATATACCACATCTTCTTTCTCTGTTCATCTATTGTACAGAAACAGACTCACAGATACAGAGAACATACTGATGGTTTCCAGAGGGAAGGGTGGTAGGCAGATGAGTGAAAAAAGTGAAAAGGAATAAGAGGTACAAATTTCTAAATATAAAATAAATTAGCTTTCAGGATGTAGTGTATAGCATAAGGAGAATAGTCAATAATATCATGATAACTTTGTATGGTGATAGATGGTTACTAGACTTATTGTGATAATCACATCATAAAGTATATAAATGTTGAATTGCTACACTGTACACCTGAAATTAATATAATATTGTATGTCAACTATATTTCAATAAAAAAGAATAACTATTGGCAGTTTCTTACAAACATACTCACCGTATGACTTTGTGATCCTATGCTTGCGTTATTTACCCTACATAAATGAAAGCATATGTCCACACAAAGACCTGTGGTGGATGTGTGTGCATTTTATCATTTGTATTTGCTCCAGAAAAACAACCACTGAGGCAGCACATGATACTCACAAGCTTTGTCCTGTAGTCATTTATCTGCTTCAGATGTTAACCAGAGATAAAAGCTATCTACTTGGGGTGGAACTGATCAGCTCTGGGGAGCAGAAAATGAATTGGTAGTTCTTGATTAACCTAAGCTAAGTGGGTAACTGAAGTTCCTTTGCTATAGTGATTGGTTCATGGATGGTCAAATGACCTGCATTGGCCCAATCAGATTTTTGTTTGATGATACCAGGTAGGGAATAAAGAGTGGCTTTGGTGGCAAGACATTCTTTTTCTCTTTTCTGGTCAGTGGTATGTGTATATGAGGTCTGAAACTGCTACAGCCTCTTTTTTTCTTTGTCATGAAGGAAAACTAGTCTGAAGAAGGGTTGGTGGAGGCTAGTGACAAGAGAAGCACAGAAAATGAGGCTGGAGCATTAATCAAATCATGCCTGATATCCGTATTCTTTAAGAGACACCAATAAATTCCCTTCACTTAAGAAGCCAATTTGAGTTGGAGTTTTTTGTTACCTGAAACTGAAAGCCTCTTAATTAATCTAGATGTGAGTCCAAGAATGGATCTTGTTTCCAGAGATCATTTTAAGGAGGTAGAACAAACCGGAAACAAGTGCTGTGAACCAAAGTTAAAGCTAACATAGAGGTCTGGGATAAGGATGCAGAAGCCATAGAGATGGAGCAGTGCAGAGCTGGGTAGGTGACCTTAATGTAACTCTGGGCTGAAAACAACAGAGCTTGTCAGGGGAAGATCAGATGTAGGGCTTTGTCAGGACTTGACCTTGCAAGGACAAGGGAGGATGGCCAGTGAAAAGAAACTACTAGGGGACAGTGGGGAAGATAGCCTTAAGCAGATAGATGGTTTTAGGACTGGAGCATCAAGTAGGGGCTATTCATGCTGTTTGAGCCAATTGACCAAGGAGGGCTGCTTCTTGCCTAAGGTCAAGCATGGTCCAGGAATCCAAGCAGAGCTGAGCCTACAGATGGGGCTCAAGCAAGTACAGCTGCTCTGTGATTCAGTTGGTCTGGACTGGGGCTAGGGATCTGCCTTCTAACAAGGTCTTCCTGAGGCAGGAGGCCTGCAGATGATACTGGGAGAAACTCTATTTTACTACAATGTGATAGAATACAGTGACTGATCCAGCTGAACCTGATTTTAGCCTTGATCTACTCTTGCACCATAAACTCTCCTCTCCTCCTCCTCCTCCTCCTCCTCCTCCTCACTAAATCAAGCATTTGAGAGCCCCATTTACTGGGCAAGAACTTCACCTGTACCTGCCCCATTAATTTCTCCATAGTCACTCATTCTCTTCTTTGCACTTTCATTTCCCTCTCTAGGGTGGATAGCAGGCCCAAGTGCCTATTTTTAGGTTTGGCAATTAGTTGTGTGTGGTTTTTGGCCTTGCCTGTTCTCAGTTTCCAGCCTCTTGGGGAAACTCGATGCTTTTCAGAATTGGAACATAGGTGATGCATTGTTTGTTTTTTTTTTTTCCTGGGAAACAATAAGCCAGGAACCAAGGTGTACAGAATACAGTGAGGTGGTCTGTGAGTTTCTCACTATGTTTATTAGCCTGAATCATCCATCCGTTTCGTGGAAATTCAAGCCCAGTGGTGTACAACACCATCGGATTATAAAAGAAGCTTCCAGCTGAGCACTGGTTGGGCTGAGTATGTCCATCATTCATCTCGGGTCACCACCATTGTGCTGATGTGTTCATTCTTTGCATTGCACTAGCTGCTACACTCGACACCACTAGAACACATAAAAACTAAGAATAATCATGATAATGCAATAATAACATTTGGAGATTCTTAAATCACAGGTTCCCTATGTGTAAAGAGAATGGATTCTGTAGTTAGGATATGTGGGCTTAATTCCAGGCTTACCCACCTCATGGTAGCCTCCCTGTCCCCAGGTACCTGCTTCCTTGTATATAAATGAGGATAATACTACTTTAAAATTCAGAGGATATATTTCTAAAATATTTATAATTTGTCTAGTGTGGTGCCTGCACATTGAATAAACTTAATAAATGGTGGGTGTTATTTTTTTAAATATATAATTTATATCTTATTTTTCTTATTTTTTCCATTTCTCTATTGAAATAACCCATCCCTTTATTCAGTTTTCCCATATTTCCCTATTTAAGATAGACATTAACTTTTTTTTGCTAATTTTTATGTTTGGATCATCTGTGGTTTGCTTCTGTTGGTGTTTTTCCTGGGTTATGAGTCCTCTTCCTTTCTTTTAACGGATTTTATAAATTATTGCATCCTGGAAATTATGTATAAAAGAAGAGTGAGTGTTGAAGAATAACACTGTTTTTTTTTCCTCCCAAAATTTCGAGTTCTGCTCTCATTAGTTGGCTAAAATGAGGAAGTGATTATTCGTTTTTCAGCAAGGGTTCACCTCTGGCCAGCCCATCCCCTAACCCCAATCCCAAACCCCCAGCTTCCAAGCAAAGGGCTAGTCTCCCAGTTCTCACCAGGATTTGATTATGGACTCCATGTAACCCCTTTGGGTTCCTCAACTTTAGGTATCTGGAAAATGTGAGATATAGGGAAGATAGAATGATTTATTTCCACTTAGCCCTACCTACACGAGTATTCTCAGCAAATTTGGGGTGGGGTGAAGAGGACTGTGGTATTTAGCAAATTATTATTGTACTTAGTGGTCTTTCAGACTCCTATCTCCACCATCGCTGGTAATTCAATTGGTTTTTTCTTCCCTCAGGAAAGTTCTGGGTCCTGAGCAGCCTTCTGCGCTCCCTGCATCCAAAACTGCCAGGTCTCATGGCTCACTTACTGAAGGATTCTCTCTTTGGAAATCGGTTCATCAAACCCTTCTTGTCTCCATTGTTCTTTGATAGTCCATAATAAAAATAATTTGTATATTATCCAGATTTTTTTTGGTGCTCCCATGAAAGCTAAGGTCTTCTGTGTCTTAATTAGTGCCAAAAGTGCCTAGAATGGCAGCTGTCATTTTTAATATCAAGGAACAACTCCTAAATGCAAGATATCATGGGCCTGAGTGCTTAACAGTCAGCTTGGTACTAATTCTTGTGTTTCAATCAAGGGAATTGGAGAGACTTATTTTTAAAGGCTTAGTCTTGAGTTTGTAGCAAATGCTCATATTGTCTCATCTTTACTATTTCAGACCCTTCCAATGGTCAGCCCCTCTGTCTTTTTGCTTGGGGGTTTTCTCTGGACCTTTAAATTCACTTTGCCTGTCCCCAACAAACTGGAATGTCAGAGAATTCATGTTTCTCACGAGCAGTCCTTACCCAACAATTGGTAGAGGTTGGCGGATAAATACCCAACCCTCTTCCCCTCGAGTGAGATAACTCAGAGGAACAGGTTTTACACCACCTTCCAGTTCCCCAGAAGTAAATCTCAGCTGCCCACAGTGGTAGCTTGTTTGCTAACACACTTTCTTTGGCTGCCTTACTTCCCCACTTCCTGGCTGGCATGCCTGGGTGATCCTTTTAGATAAACTACTTGAACTTGGATTCATGGCTTAGATTCTCTTTCTGGGGAAACCTGGTCAAAAGCAGGTTGCAATTCTGATGTGCAACCTCTGGGTGCTTCTCCTGTTTGTGTAAAGGGTTCAGCATGAACAGAAGGGCAAATCCAGTCAAGATTAGATGGACTGCGCCAATGAATGTTGGAGGATGCCAAGAGAGCTGATGCTGAAGCTCTTTATTATAAACTGGAGCCATCTGCCAGCCTATAATAACTGGAATATGAAAGTCTTAATCTGGGATGCAGTTAAACTGTTTACTCTCTGTTTGTGGTTATGTCTTTAAAGCTTAACATGGTAGATTTAAATTCAGAAGTACATTGTTTTACAAAATTGGCATAAATCGGCATCTTTCCTTTGTTGTTATAATTTTTTGTTTTTAAATAAAGAAAATTTGCAGGACCACAGCCTTGTAAATGTCTTATGGAGGGGGGGGGTGCCAAGGAACACTCCATGAGCCACTTTCTAAGAAGCAATTTCCTTCTTGTCCCATAAAACTCCCCAAAGCACCTTGGGCGAACACCGAAACGCTGGGTATGTTTGCAAACTGCAAACACAGCAGACATTTAATTACATCGAATTCATCAAAACCCTAATTGAGACAGGAACTCAAACCTTACGACTTAATTACTTTAATTTCAGATGGGTAACAGACTTGGTCACGAGCAGCCCTTCATGCTGGAATACATTAGAGAGAAGCCCATGGGCACTCGCTAGTAATTCTTGCAGCCAAATGAAAGTGCAGAGCAACATAAATAACAATACTAAGTGAGACCTGTGATTAAATTTATTAATCAGTTCAATTGCCAATATCCATCCTTTGGTGGAATGTGCTGCTGCACAGGCTCCACTGCCTGGGAGGGCGGCTCAATATGTCAGGCAGCATTCATTACTGATTTTTCTTTTCCTCCCACTGATCAGGCAGCACAGAGGCAAGAACCAGTCCTCTGAGACTGTTCTTCTATTAACAGCTCCTCATTTAGACTTTCATTTAGAAGAACTTTTCCTTGACCTGCCTTTCCATCGCCATTGGACATCCTGCTGCAGTTCCGCTAGTTAGTTATAAGTTCCGCTAACTGGTTGGTTAAGTTATTGCCGTGACCTAAGGTGGAATTTGGAGGTGAGACATCCAGGGATCACAGTTCTTCTGAGAGCTGATAATAGTGTCTAATTTGCTGAGCATTTACTGTGTGTGCCAGGTGGTGTTTACTGCTAAACATGTTATATTTCATCCTTCTGGTGATGCTAGGAGGTAGCTGTACTTGTATCTACTCTATAGATGAGAAAAATGAGGCTTAAAGAGGTAAAACAATGTCTCCAAGGCTCCACAGCCAGCAAATGGCAGAGTCAGGATTCAAACCAAGGCCATTCTGATTTCTGGGCCCATGCTTTTTCCAAAATATCATTTTACTCCCTCTACAGACTTCAAGGGTTCTACAAAGTCCTGAGGAAGAGAGCTGGTCAGCTTTGGAACTGTCCAAGTGGGCATAGCACAAGAAAAGACAGAAGTGTTGGCACCCAGAATCATCATGTGGGCTACTTCTAACATCACCGTGGTTGCTACTTCTCTCCATGACTGTGGCAGAACTGTGAGAAGAGCTTGGCAAAGACCTTCTAGAGGGGGTAAAGTGACAGTTACCAGCACTTGTTAAAGTTCAGGAAGCAATTTGCCTTTTAAGCAAGTGTTCTACCATGCTAGTGATTAATTGCATTGCTAATAAATTATGAGACATAAATACATTCAAGACACTTCATATGTAATTAGTTGCTTGGCATCTACTAGACACATCTCAGTCATTTGTGTCATTTCCTTACATTATTTCTCCCTCTTTGGGTTTGCCTTTGCATCAAGCTTCAGGTATAAATGACTAATGAACTAATGACAACACTAATAATGGCCAGGTTAATAATCATACTGCTAATGGTGACGATGTTAATTAAGAGAGTGCTAACAGCAACAGGCTCTTCTGCAGGATGTGACTGATCATTTCCAACTCAGGCGAGAGCCAGGGGAGTGCAAATGGCAGTGAAGGCAAAGATGGAGACTTTTTTGGGGTCCTAACTACATTTACAGAAGATCTAAATATTGTGGGTCCATAAGATCTAAAACAAGAGATAATTGACAAAAGAGGTAAAGAAAGAAAATGTTCAGTCTAGCAAGTTGAGCAGACCTCAATAGCCATGTGTGAATATAGCTGTCCCTTCTCAGAAGTGACCATCTATCTACCTGTAGGCACTGGAGCCCACTCCTGATGAGATCAGTTTAGCCCTCTCCCTGTCACCCATAAGCAACAAGCCCATCAGGTTACCCAGACAAATAAATTGGCATGAAGATGATGGAAGTAAAAAAAACAGGCAGTGGAAAATAGCGATGGTGTGCCAGAGTGCATCTTGATTTAGATATTCTCTAGTCTGATTTAGAGAGATAGCAGCATTGGGTGCCCCGCCTGGCTGACTAAATGACAGAGAGGCCTGGAAAAAGATGTGGGAGAAGGTTCACAGGAGCTTTCTTTAGCCCTTCAAACCAACTAGCCACTTCTCTAAGGACCCTGTAATCCTCCATAGTGAGGGAGCTGGCTAAAACCATAAGGTGCCACAATACTGCAAGTGGGCTTCCAGAAGTCACTTTTCCTAAAAGATACTTAGAGTCCTGGGTATTTGGGCAGACAGCTCAATAACATGTTGTTTCTAAATAAAATTCCTGCAAAGAAACTGGGACATGAGAGCTAGCAGAATGGTCGCAAACCCTCGGTTGCTGCTGCAACACCGTGGATTTCTGGAAGCCTCACACTTTGGTGACTTACAGGTATCCTTCCAAGACTTTCCAAACACACACCAAAGTTCATTAAAGACACAGACCCCATGACACTTCCTGGCAGTGGAATAGTCTCCATAGATAAAATTCAGGTAAGAAAAGCTCCTCGTGACCCCAAAAGTAAGGTAAGTGAACATGTAAATAAAATGCCTGATTGCTGTAGCTAAAGAAAGATGGGATCTTAAACTGTGACAATGGAAATTTGTTTTTAGCAGAGAAAAATCTGTGTCATTTCCTGCCTCCCTGCCTTCTTTTATTTACTCTATTTCCATTGATGTGAAACTATACCTAAAATTGTTTTATGTCTTCCAGTTCAGATCAGTAACATCAAAATGAGTGTGACATCTTCAGATCCATGGCCTGCATCTTCAGCTTGGTTAGTTATTTACATGGACCTGGACGCTCTGTAGTCCATCAACACAGAGACCAAATAATAATGCCTGAGGGTTTCCAGGTCCAATTGGGCCAGCCTCTCGGGGCATGAGGTCCCCCATCATCACTGCCCAAGACCGCTGGCCCCTGGGCTGGTTTTGCTCCTGCCAGACCAATCCCTGCCTCACCTCCACGTTGTTCCTCCCCAGGTGCCAAGTTCTGCTGTCAGTCTTACCTGCCCAGCGAAGAGCCCGCAGACTCCAATGATGCACAGGATATTGAACACTGCCGAACCCACGATGGTCCCAACTCCCACGTCACCCTTGGTGATGAAGACGCCTGAAACACAGACCTAACATCAACCTGGCTGTTGTGGCTGGCTGCATTCCAAGATGGGTGCGAGGGAACTTTTGTGTGTGTTAGGCTGTTCACAGGTTCTACAAGAAATGGTGGAGGATTGGAGAAAGCTTTCTAGTCTGCACTGGGGACACTGTCCCACAGGAGCATTGGTATTGGGTCTGGGACACATCCATGCAAAGTAAAAGCATCACTTTAATAAAATAATAATTAATAACTACCACAGAGCCTTGTCCTTCAGAGAGGGCAGGACTGAAATGTTCCCAGGTCATCACCTACCTATGACAGATGTGAACAGCTCTGGGGCCGAACTGCCCGCTGCCATGAACGTGGCCCCAGCCACATCTTCACTGAGGTGCAGGCGCTACAGAGGAGCAAGGACAAAGCACAGGTGAGTCGAATTTCCCCCTGGGGACCCTGTGACTCCTAGGTCCCAAGCTTAGTCCTTCCTCCTCCTCTTCCTCCTCCTTCCTGAGCTCGCCCACTCCTGCTCGACCCCCAGGCTGGGCCACAGCTCCTCTCACTGTCTTCCTTGAGGAGAAGGATCAGGGAGAGGGCTCTATGTCCACTCGAGTTAAAGGTTCTTGACAAAATCTAGGGTTTCCCAACCCAAATGCCTCCTGGGGCTGTGCAGATAACATGGAATAGCGGAGTGTGTGGTGTGAGGCGCAGTGGGCATTCACCACCTTTCTCAAGTCAATACCACTCAGTTCCCTCTGAGTTGCCAAATATTCTTATTTTTAAATTAAATTTATTGGAGTGACATTGGTTAATAATAACATTACATAAGTTTCAGGTATATATCTTTAAAATACAATATCCATATACTCTATTGTGTGCCTACCACCCAAGTCTAGTTTCCTTTTGTCCAAATATCCTTATTTTTTAAGAGCTGCCAAAATCCACATTTTTATACAAAATATCTTGATTTTTTTTCCATACCATGCTGATCTCAGGCTAAATTATTCTCTTGGTAACCAGCCTGTGAGCCTTGATTTTAAGAGGCTATAAAGGCTTTGGGGGTTGGGGAAGGTCACCACCTGAAATCCACTGCCCATCCTCAATGCAGTCTTGAAACTCTGGGGTAGGGAGAGTGAGTGTGAATAGAGAGTGACAAGGCATCAGCCCTACCAAGATGTTCTACACACAAACTCTCCAGGTCATTCTTTTTGTTGATCCAAAGATAATTTGCAAGAAGACAAGACAAATACATATTAGAGGCTGGTTAGCATGTTTAGCTTTTCTTCTTTCAGTCATGACTCAGAAAGTAAGCTGCTAGCTGTCAATAAATAGCCAGTTCTCCTGGCGTCCCAGCTGAGAGATCCTGGTCTTGAGAGGTATTGTCCCTCTTCCCAGTGGCACTAGCAGCTGCACTTCCTTGCTCAGCCATGAAGGGGCAGCATGGCCTCGTCATAGGCCACTGGCTCCACTGACCAGCAATAGGCTGCTGCAAGAGCCTAATGGAGCATTTCGATCTGGAATCCTGGGGTTCCTTCACTCTCGACTGAACAACTAAACTTCTTGCAGGGTTCTGAGGAGACCTTAAGATGGAGGCGCTGACACCTCAAGCTGAAAGGTGTGGTTATGAGGGCATCCTAGCAACTGTCTCACCAGGGGAAGGGAGTCCGTGGGAAGGTCACCTGTGGCAGAGCTCACACTGCTTGGGTGGTTCACCAAGACTCGCCACTTGCCATGAGCTATGAGCCTTGCACTGCCAAGTTCTCTTCAGCTCGGGCTCCATATGGGGCATTAGTTGTAGAGTCCACACCTTGGGATCATCTCCAGTTCCTTCTCCTTCACCCATTCAGTTTGCTTTTTCCTCCATACCTTCTTACATACCTTCCACTTTCATCCCTAATTTACTTTGGCTCTGGCAACATCTCACCAGATGCTTAGAATCATCAACCAGGGGTCTTTCTGCTTCCATCTACCAGATAATAGTTGTCATAAGCCTTCCTAGCTTCCTCCTGAGCACCGAATAACTCCTCACACCCCGACCTGGTATTCCTCAGGCTTCCCGCAAGCTCAGAGTCTTCAGCTCAAATTCCATTCCTTGAAATGGATTGCCCCTGAGACCCTCCCTCCAAGGGCTGTTCCAATCCTACCCCTGCATGAGCCCTTCCTTGATTCCCTGGATGAATCAATTTCTACCTTCCCTTTTCTCTCTCTGCACTTCCCAATTTCCTGGCATTTCATCCAGCCCCTTGTGTGTATCACTTGGAAGCTGCTGTGCACCAGACAGCAAGGACCAGTTTGTGTTGCTTCTTGTTTCCCGCCCAAGGCGGCGTGCTTGCAGGTTTTATGGGTTTCCTCAGTGAGTAGAACACATTCTGACAATTGTACGTACATTTCTAGAACAAGGTCTTTGCTATTAAAAAAAAAAAAGTTGTATGAAAAAGAGAGAGAGAACTTTGCTAAATAATAAAGCAACAAGCGGTGGCATTTTAGAGATCACAAACAACCCCAATTACAGGGTCTTTGGTGCTTCCTCCTCTTTCATACAAGGCTCCCTGTTCTTAGGTTAAATCTCTTTGGACAAAAGGACTTCAGCACCTGCCCACTGTCCATCTCAGATACCACCTCACTCCTTTCTCCTCGTACTTCCACTTACAAAGGAACCCACTCCTGAGGCCTCTCTAGGGTTACTGTGCAATCATTCTCTTTTATTAAGTATACAAAACTAACAGACTTTCAGGATATAGAAGAAATTGCTTAAGTTAGTAGTTCTTAAAGTGTGGTTTCAGACCAGCAGCTTTAGCAGCACCTGGGGACTTATTAGAAATGCAACTTCTGTCCCCTGCTGGCCCCCAAGATCTAATGAATCGGACACTTGCAGGGAGGAGAGGGAGCAAAGGGAGAGAGGACAAAGTTTGAGGACAACATAAAGAAACTTAAGTACCAGATGGGAGGTGTGTCTGGAAGAGATCCCTTCTGAAAAGGGATTCTGAATTAAAAATAAAATAGAAAGCTTCCACATAAAGAAAACTAAATCTCAAAACAGACGAAGAGATGAAAGAGGCAAGAGAATGAAAGAGGTCTAGATATGCTGAATATTTTCTGATGAAAGGGATTTATCTTGGTATTCAGCCTGGCATCCCTGGGCTGATTTCGAACAGAGTCCCTTTCCTGGTCTCTGTGGCCAATTCTTTCATCTTCTTGCCTTTCAGCCCTCTGCTTGGAGTATTTCTTTACATATGCAGAGAGAAAGGGTAATAGAGATGTGTGGCTAAAGATTTCTCATTCTACAAGGACTCCACAAATCACCAAAGGAGAGTTACAGGAGAAAAGGGGAATGGAGGAAAGGAAGATGGAGAAAGTGATAGAAAAAAAGGAAGAGTAGGATTTAAAAGAGGAACGAAAATTAGAAGCAGAACACAAATAGCACCATGAGTTTTAGCCAAATAGAGGAAGAAGGGCTGGGCTTGTGGATTAAAGCCTGATAATGGGTGTCCTGAAATTCTAAGCAGATTGATGGAGCTTTTTTGCTAATATTGCCCATCACTCTGGAACATGCTGATGCCTGGCATTCCCATCCTAGGTTCCACGGAGGGCTCCCCAGGACCTTGGTGGAGATGGCTAGAGCAGTACCAGTGTCCAGCTCAGACGTGCTGAGAATCAAGGCACGTACCTCACAGATCTTTTCCAAAGAGGGGACGAAGAAGTCATCACACACAATGGCCAGCGCGTAGAACATGTACATGGCCTGGAAGAGAGGAGAGGAGAAGGAATTAAATTGGAGAAGGGGTTAACTCAGGGTCAGAGCAGAGCCATAGGCTGAGGGTCCGGCCACACACTGTTTTCATAACATCCTCTGTCATCACAAATTCAACATCTTACTCAGAGTAAGAACAAAGTCTTTGCAATGCCTAAGAGGTAGTATGTGATCTCACTTCTCTTCTCTGATCTTATGGCCTACCACTCTCTTCACAGTCCACCTCCTTGTTTCACAAACATTCCATGGATGCCCAGCTCATAGTCTTTGTGCTTGCTGTTTCCGCTGTCAGGAACACACTCTCCCCAGATCACCTTGGCTCACTCTGTTATGCCTTCAGGTCCCTGATTCAATGTCAACTTAAGCAAGAGGCCTTGGACTCTCCTCCTTCCCATTTCCCCCTATCCTTCTATTCTGCTTTGTTTTTCTTGGCATATTATGTGTGAAATTAATTTGTTTGTTGTCTGTTTTCTCTACTAGCGGTCCATGTGGTTATGAACTGTATCTATCTCATTTATCCCCAGTACTCAGTACAGGGCTGGGAACATAATAAGTACTAAATAAATACATGTGCAGTGAAGGAATAAATAAATGAATACTTCCAAGTGAGTTTCCCTCTTTTCTTTTCTGCAGGGCAGACTTTGCATTCTTGCTCCCATATCTTTCGTCAGCTATGATCAGGACATCCCCTAGAATTCTATTTTTTGGTCATAAATCACCTCTCCACCTTATTCAACTTCATGTTTCCTTTATAATTAATGAAATTTTATTTGATTTCATTGTTGGTTGGCCACCTAGCATCCATCCTCCAGTCCTTCTAATAGGACCCCAGTTTCATTCAAATATTCATCATACTCAATGTGAAAGGTGACCCCACCCTTTCCTCCATGAGTAGTAATCCCTAGTGATGACTCTTGGTTCAAGGGTGGGCACTTGACCTAAACTGTCCTAATCAATGGCAGGGAAGGCTTTATAGTCCTTGCCAGAGAGAGCTGTTTTGCACCTTCAAGTGTTGGTTGTAAACAAGGAGGCTGGGAGCCCTGATTGCCATTGGTAGCCATATTGAGGAAAATCAGATTGGGGTGAAGTTGACCCTCAGTCAACTTAATGACATCACTGAGCCATTGATCATGTGGTACTAGAGCCCACCTTGCCTCTGGACTTCAGAACATATCATACTAGTAAACAGGCCAGTTTGATTTGGAGTTTCCCTGTTACTTGCAGCCCAAAGCATCTAATGGATGTGGTTGCTCATCCTTCAAGTTCCAGCATCCTTTTTCATATTTCATCATCTCTTTCACTTTTTCGCCATCTAGTATTTTTTGTTTTTGAGAATTGTTCCATGGGAAAGGCCTTCAGTTACACACTGCCTACTTCCCTCACTACAGGGAACAGGCATATGCCTCAGGCTAGCCACCAGAATACCTCTATCGCGTCACACAGTGGTGGATGGGCGAAAGGTCTGCAAGAGGCCAAGCAGGGATTAACAAAGAATCTGGGCGAGAGAGGTTCTCTTCTTATGAAATATAAATACCACCTGAGTGTGAAGCTACTGGAGGCAGCTGCCACATAGAGAGAACTTGTCTGAGAATGCAGCTCACATAGTAAGAAGCTGAACCAAGAGATGGGACAGGAACACACACACACACACACACACACACACACACACACACACTCAGTGATGTCCAATGACCCATGTGAACTCTAGACCCAGCTCAGTCTGAAACCAAAGTGTACTCTCGAATTTTATGAGCCAATAATACGCCTTTTATACTTAAACTGATTTGAGTTGAGTTTCTGTCACTTACAACTGTCCTTTATGAAGCCTCATGTAGCAAGCCTAGCATGAAATGGTCTCTGGCCTTCAACTTGGATGGCACACTAATTTAGATACCACCCCCTTTATAAACTTATTTTCTTTTTTCATGTGTACGTGTTTCATCTCTTCAACTAGATTGTAAGATTCTGAAGTACATTGTAACACTTGATTCTGTGAAAATATCAGACAAATGCACAAAAACATATGCATCAGGAATATTCTTTCCAAAATACTGACTATAATACATTATCAATACCATAGGGGATGGGTTATATAAAATATAATTCATGATTCAATAAAATACTGTTAAAAGGGATTATGTAAATCCATATTTAGTGACAAGGAAAGGCATTTACATTACATTGCTAAATAAAAAGTGTTATAAAATAGTGTATGCAATCTCTTTTTTGTTAAATTATCTCTGTATAAGAATGCGTACACATATACACTTAAATAAGTGTATCTGCATATGAGAGTTTGTAAGGACATAAATCAAAGTAGTTTCTCCCTTGGTTAGTGTGACTCCACCTGTATTTTATAATTCCTATTCATATTTTCTGATTCGTCAACCTTAAATTTTCGTTTCTTGTATGATTCTGGTAGGTGGCGGGAGGTTGAAGAGGTAGCAACTCTTATACTTTTCTACCCTCGAGGAGCCTGGCACACAGAGAAATCTTAAAAATAACTTTCTATTTATTAGTCTGTTTATAATCTGTATAAAATTATTTACATGTGAGGTGTTTTATTTTTGAAAATGTTAATTAAAAATTAATGCTGTAGATGAGTCAGAATATACATTCCCAAATTATAGTGGACTCGAAGCCTCTTTTGTAGAATGACTTGGCTGACTTGATGATATGCAGGCTTTATCATGATGTTTGAAAGGACAGTCATTAGAATACAGAGTTGTACACTTGTGGATTAACCAAGATCTGAATAAACTGTCCATAGCTGACATACTCAACTCACTGAAACAGCCAATGCTGCTTAGAAGTCCATAAACCATCTCTTCAAGACAACATTCCAATATTACATATTGATCCCGTTTTGAGGCAAGAAGCTCCATCTAACACATTACAATATCAATGCTTGGACTGGGACAAGAAATGAACAGATCTGTCACGCCTTCTGTGGTTTCAAGGCTGACGGCTACCGAGAACCACATTAGTTCCTGTGCACAAGGCAGTATGAATCAGGGACGCCCACTGTCAATTGGACATCTTGTGAAGGCACTTGTGGACACCTTAAGGGGCCCGCCAAGTGATGGGACTCCTTTCTACCTCCTGGCATCTGAGGGCAGTTCTACCACTTTGCTTGAAAGAAACTCTACTTTGACTCTCTGCCATGTTACCCACTGGAAATCAGATTTCCACCAGATAAACAAAACAGAACAAGATATTGATGAGGGGACAATATCTTGTTCTGTTTGTTTTGGGGACTGTGCATGTGGTGGTGGTTGTGGGGGAAGAGGGAAGATAAGGAAATTACTTTGGCTCAATTTTGCTATGAATCTAAAACTGTTCTAAAAAGAAGTCTACTACTATTAATAAAACAAACAAACAAACAAACAAAGACACAGAACCAAAACAAATGTACAAAGTCAAACTTTAATATGCACAGGAAAAAAAAGATGCTGAAAACTTACTGGTATTGCTGGTACCATCAAAACAACTGGTCCAAATATTTTAGAGAATGAAGCATTTTTGCATTAATTTGACCATTCCTATATTTCCAAAGGATATAATATTATTGATAAAGATGACAATAAGAATGATAATAACAATAATAATATTAATAATATATGCCACAATTTGTTGGGCCAGGAATTCAGGCATGCTTTAAGTATCTTACAAAGACTATCTCACTTAATTCTCTCAACTCCTGTGAGAGGCATGGAGTTACATGCCTCATTTCTCAGATGACTCAGCGAGTATAGTAATTTGTCCAAGGTCGCATGGCTAGCAGACGGCAGGGCCTGGATTTGACCCCATGACTCTCTGAGTCTTCACAAGGAGTCTAGCTGCCTCCCCACACAGAGGTCATTTTTGATTCACCACCCAATCGCCACTTTCTATTTTCAGCTCACCTACAAATAAGCTGTCTTCCCTAATCACACCAAGGAAGGGGCAGTTTCAGAATTCCACCCATTCACTTTTGGGGCAGCCAGTCAGAGCCACTGATGTTCTCTTCTTTTATATTATTATTATATTTTAATTTTATAAGTTTTATTTTGATTGCATACTCACAAACATGCCACTTACACAAATGCATAAATGTGCTCAGCAGGACCCTGAGTAAACCCTGGCTACCTCTTTCTTTTTAGTGGCTCCCTATTTTCCTCCATAAACACTGCTGCAAGGAAAATCTTTAAACATACATCCTTTTCCATTTCTAGGATAAATTTTGAGATCTGGAATTGTTGGGTGATGTTCTTTTAAAAATATTATTATTTTTATAAGGTGCACTACAAAATGTAAGACAGATATGAAGTCTCAAGAATACTTGAGCTGGTCCAACATTTGAGACAGTCCAAATGCGCCACAACACATCCTGCAGTCTGAGCCTGTGGTGCCTATAGCAAACAGAATAAGTAGATGTGGGCACATTCTAGAAATGATGAGTGAGGGGTATCTGGAGAAGAGGGATGGGGGTCTATTTGAGCTTCAGTTCAAGGCTCATGACCATAGAGGCTCTTGTTCCCTGAGAACGTACCAGGCCCCATGGTGTGGGAATCTGTACTTTGGTGTGGATCATGTGCTGCCTGCACAGTGTCACATTTTATGTTCATATACCTGACCTCCCTTCTCTGGAAGGGCAGCAGCTGTGCCCTTCATACATTTATATCCATGGTCAGGGCAGGCTTGCATAGAACAAAGGCCCCGTTTATATGAGGTGAATGGATTACAAGGAGGTTGGTGCTCACAGAGTAGCTGGTGTCACCTTTGGAAGCAGTCAAGGTAAATGACTGAGTAGCATTGACTGGCATAGCAGTTGCTGAATGAGAAGCAGCAGAGCCTTGGAGGAAGCCCAGGATGGGTTAGAGACCTTGTATCAAATCCTGGGCTTGGTACTTCCAAGTCCCGTGGCCTTGAGCAACTCTCCTTACTTTACTGAGCCTTCAACTTGAGACCAATTACACCGTGCTCTCAAGTTAGTTTATGAGGCTATAGTGGGGAGTAAATGGAAACAAATGAACTAAGGGGTTTGAACACAGCAAAGCACCTCATACTGCAACAATACCTAGAGGACATGCGCCGGCTAGCCTTCTGGAGACATTTGGAACAGAGCTGAGTCACCCCCGTTGTCCTAGCTGAGGCTGTCAGGGATAAGTTGACAAGCAGCTAATCCCTAGACATGGGTGAGTCCAGCTGTGACTGGCCAAGTTCAACCTAGTTCAGCTGAACCCCAAAGACCTATGAGCTAAATTAGTGTCTAATGTTGTACCACTGAGGTTTTGAGGCTATTAGTTACACAGCATTATTTTGGCAATAGGTAACAGATATAGCCAAGCCGATAAAAAGAGCCATATTGAAAACAACAGTAATGAGAAGTAATTTCTAAGATAGCAGACTTTCTGTTATGGGTGACAATATACTTGGCTTTTCTAGTATCCCCGGAACTAGCCATGGCCATGTGATACAGTTTTGGCCAGTGAGGCTAAGAGACAAATCCAACTAAAGTCATCCTTTCTTCCTACCTAGAACTTGGGTATGATGTCTGAAATGGCAGCAGCAATTGTATAACCACGAGACAAGAAGCATGAATATATACACCAACATGCTAATGGTGGCAAAGCTCTGAGAAGGCCATTTACCAGCTAGCTGATCTAATGCCAGAAACCATTTCCCTCAGTACTTCTTATTATGTGAGAAAATGAATGCTATCTTTGTCTTCATCGTCATTAGTCAGGATGTCTGTACTTACAGTCATGTTCCTTCCTAACTGATATGGGGCACAGAAGATTTTCAGTCTGCTGGGCAAAGGTGGTGAAGGGAATCAGAGAAGTCTTCACAGAGGAAGTGGCTATTGAACTGGGTTTTGAAAGATAAATACTATCTCTCATCAGGCAATTGCAAAGGTTGACTGGGACTAATAGAACTAGAGAACTTCAGTGGAAGTGGTTAAACTGAAAAATAGCTAAGGTAACAGGACATTATTGTGGCCTGTGGCTTAATGGAGGTGAACAGGCTTTAGATGAAATGTCGATATACAGAAAGGCTTCTGAATTGTGAGGGCAAATGTACCTGAACAGCATGACATTAACTCCACTGTTTTATGTGGCATCTCCAGTCAGCGGTTTTCACAGACAATTTCCTTTTACTACATCATCTGCACTCGTGTTGCTCTGTCTTCAATTTCAATGAAGGTGGTGCCAAAGAAGCAATTCCTAGGGAAGATCTATAGAACTCTGGCCTTGGTAGAAATTGTTCTACTTCTCCCAGGGAACATGGCTTGAATAATAACCAGAAATAGTCTTTCTTACTCCTTCCCTGTCTTTTTCATAGTTTTAAGTGATCATATATGATTAAACTTAAAAGTTATTTCTTTTAAAGTAATTCTCACTCATTATGCACTCTGTATCTAATGGTTCCATGATGCCATGATAGGACTGAATGACACGCCCACTCTCAGGTTCTGTAATGACAGACATCGTTCTCCCAGAAGCACTCACCATCTCAAGTGACTACAAACGCTGAGCTTCACAGCTGGACTAGGGTTCTGAACAAGAGGTTGTGGTTGGGGGTGGGTTGCAGGGAAGAGGAATGTGGCAGATGACTATGGGTGCCCCTGGTTTTACCATTCTTCAGTCCTTTTAAATTCAGAGAGCCCCACTGTGTTTCGAATGTCAGAATCTGCCTCCATTTGTTCGAAGGTTTTTAATTTAACCTTCCACAAAGTAGTCAAGAAATGCTGGGGCATTACTTCCCTAGGAGTCCTCAAGCAATGACTGATAGGAATTGGTATATGAGTACCCAGCTTCCTCCCCTCTGAGTGGGAAACTCTACACTATCTCCCTGGGTCCCCACTGAATTAAGCTGTTGCAAGCTCAATCATATACCTTTTTTTTTTTTTAAGCAATTTTTCTTTCTTGGTCTCACTTCCTCCCTGCTACTGATGTTTCCCTCTACTGCAAAATGACCACTTATATTCCTTATCTTAGGGTCTCCTTCTGGAAGAGCCCAGATTGAAATAAGAGGGGCGTCAGTTAAGGAAGACTGTGGAAGGAATGCAATACACTTTGAAATCAAGATGGGCGACTTGCAGAAACAACTGTTTTCCAAAAGTCTAGGGGAACTCTCTCCCTTAGTCCCCACCCCCGCCCCCCGGCTCCCCCCCTCCCCCCCGCCCATGGTCATGTTGTCACTTCTAACTGAAATGTTTCTCTTATAGGGACTCAAATGTTGAAGTAAATGAGTATGTTAATGAACTTGCTCATTAGCATTAATCCTATAATTATGTCACTTGAAACTAGTTTCATGATACCCATATGAGGCCTATGACTGATCATTGTTCCTGGAGGTCACCACATTGGGGTTACTGCTTTGAAGCCTTGAGAATGAGAGATTTGCCATCTCTGGAGAAATAGTTCAGTGTGGGAAGATTGCTTCATTGGTTGACAGTTTATCAAGAAAATGAGAGTGATACTTGCTACTTCCTTCTCAATAGTCACTAAAGGAAGGTTCGGGGGACAGGTTTATGTAGCTGAGTCGATGCCAAAGTGGGCTTCATTGTGTTCCAGGCATACACAGTCTTCATTGACCCTCACAACAGCTGCAGGACAAGGCACTGGGTTTAATCTAGTCTCATAGGTGGAACCAAGTTCAGTAACTTGCCTTGGGTCACACAGCTAGTATATAGTAGAGGCAAGATTTGAACCCAGGTGACCTGCCTCCTGAGTCCACGCTCCTAACCATCACATCACACACCATCTCAGGAAGAGGACTGTCTGCACTCTATCTGAGGAGCATCTACTCTCTACTAGGCCCCAAATCCCTATTTACAGAGACCTCCTGTGAGACTAGTGCTCTTGATCTGAGGTCTCTGAATCCTGAATACCCCAAGGAGTACTTAGAGACTTCAGAAGTTTGTTAAATTGTATGGGAACAAACTGCATCTTTGTTTTCACTAACCACTAAGCAGATTCAGCATTTCCCTCCACTATGAATATACGCAATAAACCACAGGAGTATTGGCAAGACTTGGGGAATGTGTTCCCAATGGAAAGCACAGACTTTTACATCACATCACCAGTGTTGTAGAGACCTCATGTATGTGCATCACAACTTCAGAAATAGGTACTTATGAGACCTAACACTAGATAATTTAATGTCTTAAAAACACAAATTCCAAGGCACTTTCTATACTCAGTGCATCCTGGTGAAGTGGCTCCAGCAGCCCAAGATAATACTTTGAAGGTCACAGAGGTGATCCATGAGAAGCAAAGCACATGGGTGGAGCACATGAAACTGTTGAATAGGCACACAAACTAGTAAGGAGGATTCAGGTTGGTCTGATGGAGAACCAACATGTTTGCTAAGTATGTAAGCAGAACATTTGGTATTAAAGCTAAACAGAACTGTTCACTAGATTGTATGTGAGCTTAGAGGAAGGACTCCTAACCTACAGAGGGGAGGGTATGGAAAGAGTATATGGAGGAGTTTATGCTTATATCATGTCCAAGAAAATAAACAGGCATTAGCCAAACAAAGAAGTCAGGAAAAAACTGACTAGATAAGGAAATATCAAGAATGAAAGCACAGTGTCATATATTAAAGTGGTTTGTGCTGAAAACTACAAATTAGTTACTATTGCTGGACTGTAAATTGTAGGTGAGAAAGAAGGGACAGATGAGGCTGCAGAAATATACAAATATATATAAAAGAGAGGCTCTTTTATTCCAGGATGAGATATTTGGATCCATAAGTACAGACTATCTTTAACAGGAGTCACTGTCGACTTCACTAGATGAAACATGGTGATGGTGATGATGGTTGTAATGGTAATGATGATGATGATGATGATGGTAATGGTAATGGTCATGGTGGTGGTGACAATGACTATGATGTGATGATGATTGGGACAATAACGATAATGTCATGATGATCAGGGTGGTGAGGGTGATGGGGTGGTGATAATTATTTGATGATATGATGATGATGGTGGTAATGATGATAGTGATTGATCGTGATGTGATAATGATAGAGATAATAATGATGATGGTGATAATGAGACAGAGAATGGTGGTGATAATTATGACCACTGACATTTATTGAATATGACCATGGGCCTAGAATTTTAAAGTTTTTCTTAAATTCTTAAAACTTAAAACTTTAAAGTCTTAAAGTTTTTCTCTCAACTATACCCTGAGGAGGGTACTATTGGTATCGCCATTTTTGAGACAAAAAAAAAAAATCAGGCAAAAAAAACTGAGGCAGAGAGAATGTAATCCCAAGGTCAGAGAGCAAGTACATGACTGAGACTTGACTTCGACCCCATTTGTATGACTCCAATCTAAGCCAGAATTCATGACTAACTCTAAATCTCAAACTCCTTTTAGTAGCAAGAGAAGTGGTCTGAAGGCTTAGAATGCCCACTAGCTTGAAAATTTCTCATGACCACATTCTTCATTAAATTGATTCTTTCCTGTCTTCTTCACTCACTCCTCAATGATACCCCTTACCTCTCCCCTCCCTACTAAACCCTAGTGACACACTCTGTGGGAGTTCTCAAAATCTCATGTAATGACAGGCTGACAACTGGCCTATTTGCCAATACTGCCCTTTCCTCCTTAGGCTTGTTTTAGAAAATGAGGACAATGACTTCTACCCTAGGGATGTATTATAAATATTAGAGAATTAAATTTCCTGGAGGATTGTGAAATTTACTCACCTATCTGTGAGATGGTAGAACTCTTCACTTCAAGGTCGGTGAGAAAGCTGCTTCTTGCCTCAAAGTTTTTATTAGCAATCTGAGCTGAGCCTTTCTGAGGAAAACCACAGCAGGGTGGGAATTTTCATGCCAGAGTTAGAGCTAAGCTTATTGCACAATACTGTGCCTTTGAAAGACACCAGCCGGGTTAGTTATCAAGATATTTTCATTCTTGCCTTTCTGTCATTTTCTTGTTATTCTTTCTTCAAACACAGTCTTGGGAGCTAGTGGGCACCACAGCTGCCAGACAACATCCAACTGCAGAACTGCAAGCCAGTCATGGACCAGCATGGAGGACTTCCAAAAACAAAATCAGCTTGAGACACGGCACTCCAGGCAGGCTCATAATCTGGCACTTCTTCAAACCCATGTTCTTTAAATATTTATTCAATATTTATTTAGTGAAGGATGGAGGAGAAAACTAATCTTCTATTAATAAAAAATGTATATAGAAATTAAGCCTCTTACTAATTCATTTCCACTGGTGCAAGCATAGTCAATATTCTGAAAAATATTCTGCAAAACCTTCCCCCATTTTTCTGTAATTATTATTCTCTTTCAAGTTTATCTTATAAAAAGAACTTATTTTTGATGAATGCAAAGTTTTAATACTTAATATTTAGATAGTGAAACATTTCATTCGATGTTGGTAAATACTAAACATTGTTTTAAATTTAAAATTTCAGCTAGTGGGATGATGTGAGCACTTACAAAGTACATGTAATAGAAATAGGCTAGATGTAGCAAAAAGCAGGAAGATTTTTTAAAATTTCTACTTTAGGTGGCTGTTTACATCAGGTGGAGGGGATCAATTTACGTGTCTTTAGTTGTGTCATATGGAAACCAGAGTTAAGTGGCACCGTCTTTCACATTTATTATACTTATGTTTTAGTGCTCCTGGTAGATAGGCTTCTTGAGAAGGTGCATAGATGGCCACCCCACAATCTAGCTTTAGGTACCCATTTGAGAGCCATGCCAACTTCACCAGGTTTGGACCGCTTCCTTAACTGTATGTCTTTACTGTGTCCTATTACCAGAACCAACTCAGTATCACAGGATGTACTCCTGGAGTAGAAGGCGATTTACTCTTAGTGGTGAAGGGCTATACTGAGTCATCCAGGGCCCACAAAATAATCCTGCTTGTGATTGATATGAAGGGCTAAAGGCTGGATGACTATGGGTAAGGGTCCAATATGGGGCTGTGTGGGGCTTAATTCTGACTTTATTTTATTGCTTGAGATCTAGTGCAGCTAACAAAGCTAGACCAAAGCTTCATGTTACAGTATTTCCAACTTCACACTTCAATGACAATCCGTTTAAATAATTAGCAGATGATTACTATAGATGTTTAACTACGAGGTTCAAAGCCTCTCTTGCCAGACAATTAGCTTAGCTGGGCCCATGGGCTCTTTCTCCACTGGTTGACATAGGCTGACTTGATGTTCAGGCGTATTCCAAGGAATTCTTTGTACCTGGACAACAGTACAAATGACTGCTAGACTTGGGATGGCCTTTTGCCTTCTGTTCACTTGGTGTGCCCTTAGGAAGCAATCAGGGCCCAAGACAAAGATGCTCTTAGACCATTCCACTAAAAATCCTTCATTTTTGGATAATAAGGAGGACTGACTTTTGCAGCAGTTTGTAGATGCTGACACCAATGTTAGGAGCTGTGGCTCTAAGGCAGAGAGCTAAAATTTAATCATGCTTTCACTTACTTCCCCAAGGGCTCAGAAAGAGCAAGAAGCTGAGTTGCAAACAAGAACCTAGGAGATGATCTAAAGGCATGGGGGTAAAACATGCTGAAGCAAAAGGGAAATAAACTCCCTTGAAGTTATAAAGGGACTGGAGAACAGTGATATCTTCGAGTTCTGCAGTTCGCTTCTGCAACTTATAACAGAGTGGAAGAAATTTGCTAGCTGGTTACTCCTGCTCTCCCCCAGTGTAAATAAGTTGGTGGAGGCAGAAATGATCCATGGTCTCAAAGCAGGAATAGTAGTATATCCTGGGTCTTTAGCTGTATGACCCAAGGTGAGTATTTTAACTTCATCAATGTTTCAGTTTTTCTTGTTTGTAAAATGGGAAAAATAATAGTTCCTACCAGATATGGTTGTTTTGAAACTAGATAATGCATGCAGAATTCCTAACACAATAGCTAGACTGTTGCATTCAATAAAGGCTGAATAATATTATTGCTAGGATCATATTATTTTAATCAACTGGTTAGAAAAGTGGAACCAACTGAATTGAAATAAACTTATGGGATCATTCATACTTCCTTCTTTACAAAAACAAGAAAAGATTAGCAAGTTTATTCTTTTCTCTGATTGCATTTGTGGGGGCAATGTATATGGAAGCAGGCACACAGCAATGGTTTGATGATGAGTCTGGCTTTCTTTTCTTCCCTTGTCTCATAAGAGCTATTGCCCATCCAAAGAAATCCAATCCAAGTTTTGCATTCCAACAAACACATGATTTAGGATTCCCCAGCGGTCAACTGGGATGGCCAATGCAATGGTAAAATCCAACCCACCCCTGGATCCGAAGTTAATTACAACTGAAAAGCAGATGGTGTCTAAATCTAGGACCATCTGTTCTCTGTCTGTGGGAAGTTTTCCCGGTGGAGAAGACAGAGCCATAGCCAAATTTCTTTTTGCCCCAAGAAAGACTGGACTTTTGCATTTAAGAAAACATCTTATTATTTGTCATGATAAGATTTTGTCTGATCTATGTAACCACAGAAACGTTAGGTCAGATATCCAACAAGGGAAGGTCAGTGGGCCGACCTCAGGAATGTAGACGGCTACTCAAGCTCAAGATGCTACCACAAGTGAGACAGTCTGAGGATAAAATATTTTAATATAACTTGTCTACTGCTTTGTAAGACAACCCCTCCTCCCACCCAAATAATTCTAATTAAATGGCCTGATGAGGAAATTATTTGATTGGTTTCTATTACTGATACTTTTATTTCCTGTCTTTTTAAGAACTGACAAAGAAGTAATTTCCCCTTTCACTTTCTAAACAAAACATACCAATGAACATTGTGGCTCCTGTTGGAATGCCATTGTCACTGGATCTGATCTGTTGGGAACTTTAAATCTACTGATGTGAGCCAATAAAGAAGGCATTGCCTAATGGACACTGAAAGTACCTCTTGTCAGTTATATTTTATCATCAGATTTGTAACCATACAGGGAGTTGTGTCTTGACTATAGATCTAATGGGAGGTGTTGTTGATTACTGGTAATCCAGTGTTTAGAAAAAGTATGTGGTACATGAAACAGATGTTGTTGATATCCCTTGGCCCACTTCTGACAATGGATGACCTAAGACACACTGACAGTTTCCTACCCAGGCCAACTTCCCACCTTACCTGTGGCTCTGCTTTTCTGCCTGAGGAAACCTCCAGTGCTAGAGAACTTTCTTCAGCTCATGTGCAGAGCAGCCTGAAACTGCCTAGGTTTGAACAACCCAGAAACAATCATATACCAAAGAAAATAAGAGTCAGTGAATCAATAACTAGTCTTCTCAGCCTGATGGGGGCAATTCTGAGTTGAAGACTACACAGCCCTCTGTGGGTTGAGTCTCAGTTGTTCATAGTGTTAATGCCCCCTTTATTGGCTCATTGCTTTCCTTGTCTTGCTTCCCCCAACCATTTCGTGTCTGCTTCCTGGGCATGCCCTCAAATAAACTTCAAATGAACTTCCTATCCCTGGTGGGATGCTGGTACAGGCTCATATGGGCTCACAAGGGCCAATTAGTAAGTTTCCAAGAAGTTTGTAAGTCCACCAATGTATTGCTTGCTAGCTTAAGTTTGATCATGGCATTAATTTTTTGCACCATGGAAATGGAAAAATGCTTCAAATCAGAGCTTCCTCTCCCCATCCCATCCCTGCCCTAAAGAGCTCACTGTTGACTATTTAGTAGCACACCACTGTCTTCACTCTAGTTCTTGTCTCAGGGTTTGTTTTGGGGAACATCCAAACTAAGAGTGTAGGTAGCAGGTACCCCAATGAAGGCAATGCATGAGCATTTATGGTAACAAAAGAATCACATTTGCCAACATTGTTACAAGCATTCCTTCACTGACTAAAGGATTGATTTTTAATGTACTTAACTGGTGAACAGAATTTGTTTCTAAATTTACAGTTAAGGGAGTAGGTAGAGAAACTGAAAAAAAAATGCTAGATGCTATCTCCACTCAAAAGTCAGTTCAGAAGAAAATATAGGAGAAATCTTTATGAACTTGGGCTACAAAAGATTTATTAGAGAGAATACAAAAAAGGAAAAGCCAGGAAAGAAAAAAAAATGATAAAATGGAGCACATCAAAAACAAAACAAAACTTTGCCATTCAAAAGACACTAATAAGAAAATGAAAGAGAAGGCCAGAGATTGGAAGAAAATGGTTACAGAATATGTATCTTATAAAGTATTTGTAATCAATATAGGTAAGAAAACATACGACTCAAAAAAATAAGATAAATAACACAATTAAAAATGGACAGATATTTGAGCAGATACTTCACCAAAGAAGATAAATGAATGAGAAAGAAGCTCATAAAAAGATGTTCAACATTATTAGTCATCAGGGAAGTGCAAACAAAAGCCACAATGAGATACCTCTATATACTCACTATAATGGTTGGAGTTAAAAAAAAAAATGACAATATCCAGTGTTTGTGAGAATATGAAGCAATTGGAACTTGCATACATTGCTGGTAGGAATGTAAAAAGGTATGGCCATGTTGAAAAATGTTTAGCAGTTTCTTATAAAATTCAACATATCCTTGGTATTTACTCAAGAGAAATGAAAACACTGTAGATATAACTCTTGTACATAAATGCTCATAGCAGCTTATTCATAAGAACTCCAAACTGGAGAAAACCCAGATGTCTACCAAATGGTGAATGGATAAACAAAAGGTGATACACTCAAACAACAGAATTCCACTAGGTAATAAAAAGGAATAAACTCCATGTAAATACAACACATACACGCAATTACAAGGATGGATCTCAAAAGCATTATGTTAAGTGGCAAAGGTTAATATCACCAGTAATACGACATATCCACATCATATCTTCTTGATATGACTTGCGGAAAAGGGCACAAGATCACTATGGTATTCTTGTTCAACATGTATAACCTCAATAAAATCATGAAAAAAACAGAATATAACCCCAAACTGGCCTGGACTCTTCAAAATGGTGAAGGTCATGAAAAAGAAAGACCAAGGATCTGTCACAGATTGGTGTGACTAAAGAGACATACAACTAAATGTTATGTGGGATCCTGGGTAGGATTAGAAAAAAAGAGATTAGTGGGAAAATTGCTGAAATTTCAATATGTTCTGCAGTTTGGTTAATAGAACCGTGCCAGTGTTAATTTCCTGGTTTTGATAATTGTACTAGATTATATAAGATGTTAACATTATAGGAAGCAAGGTAAAGGGGATATGGAAATTCTATGTACTATTTTTGTAGCTTTTCTGTAAGTGTAAAATTATTTCAAAAAAAAAGTTATTTAAAATGGTGATTTTCTTGTATGTAAATTATACCCGAATAAGGGTGATTAAAAAATAAGCAGGTCCACCTTTGTTAAACACAGAGAGTTTGATGTTTCTTTGAGGGGCCCGAATTTAGGAAATGGTAAGCATGGGAAGCTCCATCCTCCTTTTTCTCCCCCATCTCCTACCTTAGGTCATGCTTCAACCAAAAATACTCTACTTTTCTGTTATGTATTCATAAGTACATATATACAGACAGGCATACATGTATACACACATATTTCTTTTGTTATGATTTCACTCAAAAAGGGAGGATATTATTGCTAAGAATTAGAAAATTTTAAACAACTTTTTTGAAACATTCAATTTAGATCTAACTTTTTCTTAGAAGAAACCCATCTTTAAAAAAATGGAAGTTGACAGATGGTTTTGGAGACGGCTGCTGAATTTGAGGTGGCGATGTCAATAGATGAACACAGGGGTGAGCTGGTAAATGTTTAATAACTGACACTCAGTGTGTGGAGGGGTAAATGCCCTAATATGTTGTATTAGCCAACTTCCATGGTGTAAATACTATCACAGCCGATTTTAGGGTACCTGGTGAAGCTGGGGAAAGATGTGCACAGTTGGCTCTTGTGAGCCAGGACTCATCGTCTCCAATGTTCTCCTGGACAGAAGTGGCTGGGGAAGAGGTTAGGACTCGGTATTTTGATAACTTGGAGAGAGGATTTCCCAAGTGTTTGGAGGTGGAAAGGCCTCATTATCTGGCCAATAAAAGCCGTAGAAGAGTCAAAGCGTTGCCAGCACAGAAAAGCAAAAAAGACGTAAGGAGAAAAAAATCCCACAGTTCATCCTCTTGGATGTGTGAACTGCAGACTTTTGAATCATCTGGGAACCTGAGCCCTAAGAGTAAGGATGCTGTGCTAGAGAAGAGCACGCTGCCTGTAGACTCCCAAAGGGCTGGGCTTTGGAGTAGCCCAGAGGGCCTGGGCATCTTGTTGGCATCATGTGGCAGTGGCCCACTGGATAGTCAGACTGTGGAGAAGGCCCTGCATCTTAGGCCACCAGCAATGAAGTAAAGACTTTTTTTTCCAAGATAGGTTTTGAGAAGTGTAGGGAAATTCAGCTCCCATAAACCATGTGCAGATCTAATGATTGCCTGATGTTTTCTAATTAGACTTCCTATTCTGTAAGCTTTGGTTTTGAGGTCAGTAAGGATATAGCATAGACCCACATATGTATTAAGAGAGAAAATGCTACCCATAGGAAGAATCACACAAACCCGATCACTTAGGAGTCTTGGAGAAAGGTGTCTTAACAAGGTGTCACGAACTTATAGAAGTGAGTTACATCTGAGTTATTTGAGCTGCCTACCTGAAACAGTCTTTTCTTATTTTTTCCCACACTGGCTACTATAGCAACATTTTTACACTCCAACTAAAAGCAATGCATACTTCTCGATGTGATATAATTATTTAGGGTTTGCTGGAAGAAAACCCACACTTCTTAAGTGGCTTACAGCTGACAGAATTTTCTACCAATTTGGGTGGTGGGGCGGGGGAATGAACAATTTAATCAAGAGAAACTGGTTATTAACACCATGACCAATTTTCCCACTAGAATACTTTGCCAGTAAGAAAGGAGTTTTTTGCTGTTGTTTTATTTGTTTGTTTTTGTTTTTTGTTTCTTTAGATTTGCTATGTCTTAGGCACATAGTGAAGGATATGAGTAATGGGCAATTTTTTATGCCCATGATGTGTCTTTGTGGCTGTCAGCACTTACTCCACTTAGGTTGATGAAACCCTTGGTGTGTTGTATTTGCTATAATGAGGAGAGGAGTCTTTTAAAACTTGAAGCATTTCACAATCTCCTCCAGTCATTTACAGGACAACTTTTGGGGCCTTCTTTTCTCCAGGCATAAAATAAGAGAACTGGTTTGATGATGTCCTAATGACCGTCATGCACTAATGATCTTAATTTTATACATGAGAAACTGAGTCCCATTGGGTCAGGGGGAGAATGGAGCAAGTCACTGGTGCCATTGCAGGAGGCACATCGCTCATGATATCTTCCTGGACCAGTGGTTTTTCGAATACTGCCTGGAATAATTAGGTGTTTATCTACTGTTCTAAGTTAGCCATGCATCTATTTCTCTTTCCTCTTGTTGAGACTAACTAATGGAAGAAGAAATATGGCTATTCTTGAACGATGAATCTAACAGATTGAAACTGGATGATGATTTCTCATCCATCACTCTTCTTTGTCAAGGGGCCTCTGAAATAATTTGCTGAGCTTCACCAGTATCATGGGATATTCACTATTAATTGGTGTCTCTTTAGCAAATGGCTTATTTATAAGTACCAAGTATATGGGTTCTTCTCCTCCTTGTGAGTCTCCACACTGAATAATAAGCATGCATTTTACTCTCTTTTTCAGGGATGATAAAATCTTTTGGGGGATGTATTAAAACTATAAATTGCTGAGGCTGTGGCTAACTCAAGGTCAGCTTTCCAAAACTGCAAAGAATTAGTAAAAGCATATACATTTACCTAATAGGAACAAAGGGATCTGCTTAATCCACACATACCTGAGAGCAGCTTTCAGCCAAACTGGACAGGGCACTTCTAAGCTCCTCCTGCTAACTCTCAGGACTCTTTTTCTGTTGTGATCCCAACCTCCCTTCAAATTGGGTAGATGGTTTTGTCATCATGGGCTGGGTGCAGTCCTTTCTCTCCTCCATTCAGTGTTTCCACTGAACTTTCTACTCCTCTTTTTATTTGCCCATTCTGCTGCATGCCACAACATTCAGAAAGGTGAGATACACATTCAGAATTTGCTAAAGTTCATTTCAGCTCTGCCTTGCTGCTTCTATAGCCTTGGTACTCTGGGTGAGGGAAAGAAAAGAAAGAATGGAACTTCCATCTGAAGACCTCCTGCTACATGCAAGGTGTCCTGTTAGAGGCTCCGTGTGGTTTCCTATTTAGGTTAAACAACAACCACATGAAACTGATACCATCAGCAATCAGTTTTGCAGATGAGGAAACTGAGGCTCATCTAGATTATGTAACCTGCTCAACGACCGACAGCCAGGAAGTGAACTCAAGCCCAACTTGATTTCTATTCTCACACATTCTCCTCCAACCTTTACCTATTCCTTTTCCCCAAAACTCCGCTAGAAGCACTTTTAGAGCAGGCTATCAAAGAGAAATATAATGTGAGCTACGTATGCAATTTAAAATTTTCTACTTTTGAAGTAAGAACCCATGAAATTAATTTTGTCTTATTTAACTTAATATAGCCATATATTACCATTTCAATATGTAACCAATATTAAAATATAAATGTGATATTTTACATTCTTCTGTTTCATCCTAAGTGTCTGTGATTTGGTGTGTGTTCTACACTTAACAGCACATCTCAGTTTGGACTCACTACCTTTCATGTGCTCCAGAGACATCTGTGGCTGGTGGCTGCATGACAGAAAGTGCATAGGGAATACCCAATCTTCTGTCTCTGGGTTTTTTCTTCTTAAATCACACTGTTGTTGTTGGATCCATTCTTCTTATTTTGAATTCATCCCCTTAGATTTACTTTCTGAATTTTCCAAATTATTTTTCTCCTTTTCCACACTCTGCCTACTGGCCTATACTGCCTGCCTTCTGCCATCTCAGATCCTCCATCTGGTCCACGTAAGTTCTCTCAATGGCATCCAAAGGTGCACAGACTTACTGGCTCTCTGAAGGCTCCCTATTTTTTGTATCCAAATATTTAATATTTCAATGGTTTACATAACTGGCAACATTCTAAGGCAGACATGTGCATTCAATGCATACACTTGTGTCCTCAGTCTTGGGCATCACCTTCAATTTCAAAACATTATTTAAAAGGCTTGGGGTCATCATTCCATAGTCAGCTGATTTGACCAGCATCACTACACATAAATGTTTTTATTAGCATTAGTTTTATGCACCGGATCAATAATTTTTTTTACTAAATATTTACAGAGTACCCTCAATGTCAAAGACACATTCTGAGGAGCTGAGGGAAAAGTATCGATTATTCTCATCTGTACTCCAGCCTCTTGAAGTTTACATAGCTCTGTTATAGGGAGGCTACTGTACTCACTGATGGAGAAGATTTTCTGAGCTGAGTATACCTCTCACTAGGAAAGTCACCTTATTTTCTTGCAATGCAGTGAGTTACCTTACAGTAACTGTAATCTACATCGCATCTCCCTATAGCTTTTAAGTGTTCTCTTAATACCAGTCACCATCTTCATTCCTTACACACACAGGTGCACACACATAGGTGTATAGGCTGCCTGTTTGCTGCAAATTGCTTGTAATTTGGCAGAATAACTCTCTAGACATTAAAAGAAAGAGAGGAAGGGAGGAAGGAAGAAAGGAAAAAGGAAAGAGGGAGGAATAAAGGAAAAAGAAAAAGGAAAAAGGAGGGAGGGGGAAATACAAAAGGCAAGTGAAACCAGTAGGGGGCCTTTGCAAGGTTTGAGAATTGCACCCCTTGGCATCTGCCCACCACACTGCACATGACAACTTCCTACTAGCTGTGGATTTACGGACGGTGGTAAGTATGTTTTCCTTTCTTTCCTATGATGAAGCAAATGACACAGGTGTAGGCTATCACTTAACCCTGTCCATTCTTGCTCATAGAAACCGATATTACAGGTAGTTGAGGAAGGAGACTCTACATCAGTGAGAATTACAGGCCAGCGAGAGTGAGGGCAGCAGAAAAAAATCTAAGCCAGGAATTTCAAGAGGAGGCAGAAAGAAGAACATAAAATCTCTTGAAATGTTTAACCTCCAAGTCAAAAGTGAATGGAATCAGCTGAAAACGGATGCTGTTTCATAATGCAACTATATTCAGCCTCTTCACTGGAGCCCAGAAACCCAGCTAGTAAATGGTGAAGGAATGATAATGGAAAGAAATGTCACAACTGAGAAAATAGAAATACATCCTCTACCTTCCTAAACTTCTAAGCAGATGGCCATGGTGAGGTGCAACTATACTCTAAAGACGGGGGCAGTTTGTTGTTGGAATCAAGTCCAAACCAGTAGAATGCATTCGATGGTCTCTCCCCATGCTGGGAGACAGCAACATGACAGGGATGAGTTTTACAGACATCAAGAGGAGCGAGGAAGTTTGTGCAGATCTGTGGATATGGGAGGAAAGCTGTTTATGTTACCTCTGCTGAAGGAAGAGGCTTAGAAGAGTCAGCTCACCTTTCTATTCCTGGAAGAAGCCTGAGAATGGGAGTGCCCCAACCATTTTTAATTGGGAAAGGACTATTCCCAGGAATGTACTAACATTGACAAATTTAAAGAGAAAAAAAGGTTTCCCTAAAGGTAAATCTTGAAGAAAATGGAATTTTTTTAGGTGAGAAGTAACTAAATTGAAACTAGTTTCCAAGCAAATAAAAGAGTCAGCAGCAAAGAAGTGAGTAGTTTCTTGCACAATCAGCAAAATCAACTTTTGAGTTTTTGTTTTTATTTTATTTTTTATGTTTGGGCTTTTGATATATTTTGAGCCCCAAGAATACATCAGGCAGCTGAGGGAGAGAGGAGAAAAGGTAATAAAGCAGCCTCTTGAAATCGTTTCTAGGGCTCAGTAGGAGGAAAGTTGAGAGCATGTCCCACAGGGTGGGTGATCAGCAGGAGAACAGCCTTCCGACGAGAGCTCTAGTCCCTAGGAGCCAAAGGAGCAGAGCATTCCCAGGCTAAAGGTCACCTGTTCCTCCAATACGGGGCAATATGTGGACTCTAGAGGAGGCTGTGAGGACATAACACATAAAGAAAAACAAAAGACTCGTGGCATGTTACTGCAACTCCACCAGGACTTTATTTTTCTATACCCGTCATGAGGGCAATGGAAAGTCATATGGATGTGGGATGGGGAAGTGAGAGTGATAATTAATTTTAAAAGAATACATCTTATTTTTAATTTCTGGAGATTTCACTATATATGTAGATAGTCTTTTCAACACCTTTACCTTCAGTTTCTTGGATTCTTACCTTCCAAGGGTCTGGTCTTCCATCCTACCTCATACATTTACCTCTGTAATTATACAGTAGTAGATCTTGTTATTACTAATACCTGCAGTGTCGCTTCCCCAATCTTGAATCCATGCCTTCCATCCTGATCACTACCTCCAGCCTTCTCAGTTTATTCCATCTAATACCCTGACTCCAACAATCCTTTCCCTAAATAGAGACTCCATCTTGAAACCGTGAAGACAAAAGAAAAGTTTGCCAGCCAGAAACACAAAAGGAGCTTGGCACGTTAATAAAACAGCAAAGTCACTGCACTAGCCCTAGAACTGACTCCTCTGAATTCTTCTTTCCCGTGAGAAAAATAGGCACCTATGAATGCAAGCCACTATTAGCTGGGTTTTCCGTTTCCTGCAGCCAAACACAACTCTAATGATGCAGAAGCCATTTGATCCGTGCCTCGTGTTGTCCTCCCTCTCCTCACTCTCATTTGCTTTCGTACTTCACTGCCAACTTGGGTAAAATTTACTTATTACTCTCACCTTTATCCTCATTTGTGCTTAATTACTGACTCTTCTTAATTTTTTCAATATGGTTCTTTAATTGAGCACAACTTCGAAGGTACTTCCTGTTTCAACCAGACTTAGCAATTACCTTTCACGCGGGTACAGCATTAGGGTCTAGCAGGCCACAGAGAGAAGGCTAAGGGTTAAATCTCCTTTTGCGAAAACAAAATAAAATATATTAGCCATAAATTTAATTTCATTTCGACATCATGCTGCTAGTCTTTAAGTTCAAATTAGAAGGTAGAAATGCATTTTCCATTTTCCATTTTCCCTGTACGCATGCGTGCACACGCGTGCGCGTGCACACGCACACACCTCATTTTTCTCTAATTGTGATTTTGTCACTACACAGAAGTCAAGAAGGTAGAATTCTTCTTTTCGGATTCTAGTTTTTCATTTGTCTCATTGCATGAACTAAGATAAGTCTGAAAACCATTGTCTCACCATCAGACCCTCCCTCACTGAATCTCCCTTTTCCTCAGTCCTTTGTGAGAAGTGTCAAGTCTTATAGGACACAATAAAGCTTAGCTCAATAATACTGTGTGTTACTTAATGTTCTGAAATGGCACATTGGAAGAAAAAATGTTTTTCCTTTACAATTTTTGTTATCTGTTGCCTTTTAAACAACCGAGAGAGATACATAAAGTAGAAAAGTTAAGAGCAGGAAAAAAAGGAAATTGCCATAACTATTGGGTATCATCTAGAGAAGCATGGTGAAAGTAACTTTTAAAAATTTGTCAAGGCCAAATTTAGTAAATGCTGTCTTGGCTATTCAGAACCGTTATTTATATTTCTCCTAAACATACTCTTCTCTGATAAGAAGGACTGACAATGATTATATGTGTATCAAATGTAAGATAAAACAAAAAACAACAACAACAAAAAACTGTAACATTTATTTTTTAATAATTGTCACACTTTAAAGTAGTCACCTTGGGAGGTTTCTCTCTCTTGTTTCTATTTTTTAAAACATATTTGGAAGCCAGCTTTTGATGTCCTGCATCATATTCTTTGGAATAAAATCATTCATTTAACTCTTGATCAGCTGGGAGTGGATATGATTTTTCAAGAGTCAAAGATTTTGAGGTTGAATATAGTAAATACAATGAGCAATCAAGTTATTAGTACTATCCCTGTTGATGTTTTTAAAAATAGTATATTTCATTTGGTCAGAACAGATATTATTGGTTCTGTTATGTCAAATTTTAATCCTTGAGGACAATTTTCCTCATTTGGCTGGAATCATTCCAAATTGTTTCCCTAAAGATCAGTTTTGGCAGAGGCATAACTAGCTATCCACCAAAAACTGGTTCCCTCCTAATCATGGAGTAAAGATGTCACAGGAATTGGCTACCCAGCTAAGGATAACATGTCCCAGTTAGAGTTTATCATTTGCCTGAGTTCCAGCTAATCAAATGTGAGCAGGCATCATTCTGAGGCCTGGTCCATAAATATCTTTCATATCATGCTCCTCCATGTTTCACCCTTTTTTTGCTGACTCCTGTTCATGCTCAGGAAAATCATGAAAGCTACATGCTGAAGGTGGCAGAGCCTCCACAAATCTATGCCCTTGACTAATTCTATGGAAAAGAGCTAGCCCCATTCTCTGACTTGCAACTATTTTGGAATGTTGTGTGAGGAAGAAATAATCCTTCATTATGTTTGTGCCATGATGCATAATCCATCATTATGTCTGTGGTAGGCAGAATTCTAAGATGGCCCTCTGATGTACATATACCTTCTTGAAGTTATTTGAACACTAATCTAGTTGTTACTGAGAATGGATTTTGCAAGTATAATCAGTGTATCTAAATAGTTGACTTTAAGATAGGGAGATTATATTTCATGTGTCTAACCTAGTGAGGTGAGTTCATAACAGAGGCTGGGTTCTTCTGGGTGAAAGAGATTAAAGGAAGAGGCATTTTTCTTGGAAGACAGTCTCTGTTGATGGTTCACACCTGATTTTAGCTTTGTGGGACAGGAGAGAAGCCAGCCATACCATGTCTGGACATCTGACATAAAAACTGTGAGAAAATAAATGGGTGTTGTTTTAAGTTCTAAGTTTGCGGTAATTTATTACATAGCAATAGAAAACTAACCATGGTCTATTTGTTACTGCACTTAGCCTACCCTAACCTGTACATCAACCTATTTACTTTAGAGTCAGACATGTAACATCTCCTTGTTAAATTTTTAAAAATTAATGATAAATAAAACTTTTAATTAATGATGTAGATTTTCTAAGGCCATTATTTACAGTGTTAGAATATGTGAAAACAAAGAACTTACATTGGAAGCCAAGGTTTCTAATTTGTGACAAACTTGTTCACTGTGAGCAGAGAGATGATTCAAAATACATAACATCAGGCAAGGATAAGCACCAGCAAATCAGGATAGATACTGGCCCAACCAGAGCTGAGAAGGGCTGAATGTCAGCCTGGCTTGTATGCCAACACCTTTCATGCAAGGTCTGCATTCTTTCATGTTCTAGGTTTGTACTAGTCTACATGGTGACTGTAAATTCAGGGAAAAAAAACATGTAAATTCAGAGAAAAGAATGCAGTCAGAAGAGGAATTCTAATATAACTAAAATTGGTGAAGTGTTTTTAATGATCTGGGGGGAAAAAATCCTTGACTGTACCACAGTTCCCAATACCTGGTTATTTTGCTAAATTTTGTAGTGATAGCTATAAAGATGTCCTGATTTCTGGCTGTGCCCAAAGGAGACTTGCCTGATTAGAGAGGTAATGGACTTACAACCAGGTCTGAGGGTTATTAGAAATCATGAATCTTCTCTTGCCCTGGCTCTGGGACACACCATCAAAGGAACTGCCGCTTCAGCATCTGCATCTGAGCTTGACTCGGGGGCTTGGCGGGGAGGAGGAGAGAGTTGTTTTTGGCCTGGTCATTCACCCAGCTGCTGCTGAGCAGGCACATGGCTTCGTTGGAAGAAGGAGAGAGGGGAAATATGACAGCAGCTGTGTTGATGGAGTCGCCTGGGAGATCCTGGTTCATTTAATTTTATCTCATTCATTTTTCGAACAGCTTTATTGAGGTGTAATTTACATACCATAAAATTCACCCATTGTAGCTATATAGTTTGATGATCTTTAGAGAATTTACACAATTATGCAGCCAACACCACAGTCCAGTTTTAGAACATTTCTATCACCCCTAAAGTGCCCCCATGTCTATTTGCAGCCAATGCTTATTTCTACCCCCATCTGCAGGCAACCTATGATCTGCTTTCTCTCTTTTTAGTTTGCCTTTTCTATAAATTTAACTGGAATCATACAGCATCTAGTCCTTTGTACCAGGCTTCTTTCACTCAGCTTAGTGCCTGCTGCTTTGCCACCAACCTCCCATCCCTTGGTGTATTCACGAGGCCATCTGCTCCCCACTGGAGGATATCTTGAAATTTTTTAACAACACCTATGAGGCATCCCTGGCATGTCAGGCACTGGGTTCAGCCCTGGGGGTGAACATTAGAGACCAGTAGAGAGAGAGAGAGAGATGTTAATCAAACAGTCCCATAAACAATTGTATAATATGCATTGTGATGATACCTATTATAGGAAAGGTACAGGGTGCTACTAGTTCACACAGGGCATATGATCGGATCTGGGTCAGAGGAGGCTATAGAGAAGAGGTGACCTCTCAGCTCATATCTTAGGGATGTGCTGTAGTTGACCTTCCAAAAAGAGAGAATAGATGTCTAAAGAAATGGAAGAAGGTCAGAGTTGCTGGAGCTAACCCTAGGGGGGCAGTGGATAGGTGCTTAGGATAGAATCTGGGGGCATGGAAGATTTTGACTCGAGTGTGAATGGCACCAGAGCACTGTCCTACCCAGAGGCAAGGCGGCTGCAGAGGTATTTGCAAGAGTCCATTGCTTAATGGGTGGTAGATGTAAAATCAATAGCATGAAGTGCCACTTGCTTCTCACTGTAATGTCAATAAGTGTTTCCTGGGGATCATGCTAAAAACACAAATTTTGATTGTCTAGATTTCAGGTGGGGCCAAAGGTTCTACATTCCATTCAGTGGCTAGATGATTCCCATACTGGTGGTGAGTAGCCAGGCCTGAGAAGACTTGTGGTAGATACAGCAAGGCAGATGGTACCAGGATCCACAACTGCGGGAAGGGCAGCTCCAGTTTCAGAGAAAGAAGAGGCAGCAGAGAGAACAGGTTTGGGAGGCAAGGCCTGGATTTGCTCCCATGGGCAGATGGCTCGAGAGGGCTATGTGACTACACCCAGAGAATCAGAGAAACTCCAAGTTGGGGAAGACCTTAAATATCACTGGTCTGCCATCCCTGAAAATGAAGGCAGTGGTTTTCAAACTGTGCTCTCCAAGCTTCAGTGTTCCATGGAGGTGCATTGCTGGGGATGAGCATGAAAATGAGACAGGACATGAGGGGTGATGGGGTGTGGGGAACAGGGCTTTGGTCCTTCCAGCCAACCTCTGTGAAGCAGCTCTGTTTTATACATTTATGATATGTGGTTTATCTATTGCTAAAAAAATAGATGGGAAGGGAAATGAAAGGGTTTGGTATCATGTAGTTATCAAGAGAATGTGGCCTGGTTTCTGGCAGTAACAGAAAAGTCTTTTCTCAGCTCTGATAATCTTGGCTCTGGGTTCCTGCACAAGCTCAGGAGTGTAGGAAGGGTGTGGATAAAGATTCCTCACCAGCTATAAAGGGTTCCTCCCAGCCATATCCTGGGGAGGGGGAGGAGAAGGAAGGCTCGGGCCAGCTACCTGTTTCACCAGTTTTAAGGAATGGTATTTACTTCCAAGAAAATGAAAGTATCCTAGTGATCAATCAATTTGTATCAATAAAAGTGAAAATGAAACTTAAACAGTTCTTTGTCTCCTCCAGTAACCTTAAAAGGGACATGCTTCCCAACTGGTAATTGCGTTTTGTTCCAGTATTGCCGAAAAACTGCGAGATGTTCTCCAGCGGGGAGCAGGTGGTCTCTTGAATACACTGAGGAATAGGAAGGGGTGGCAAAGCAGCAGGGCTCAGAACCCTGCACCTCCAATCCTGTCTCAGAGGGACCTGCTAATAACATCACTCCCTTCCCAGAGTCTGGGAGTATTGCTGACCTAGAATGTTTGATTCCTTTCAACTCCACATGGGAGCAAGAGTCAGAAAAAAGAAGCCCTTTTATCTGGTCTTAATTAAACACAATCTGCATAGAGGGGAGCAGCTCTGTACAAGTGTGGAAGCTGGGCCAGCTGACTCCAGTGGGAATATCTCTGATGGCAGGAGCTGAGCATTCAGACTTACCTGTTATCCCTATGGAAACTGGGAAGTCCTTTCTTTCAGAGTTGCATTTTTCCACCCTGCTGTCTCAGTACTCACTAACTCATACCCGTTCTTACAGAGTTCGCTAATTTTATGTAATTATGTACTGTCTTCCCACCTACATTGTAAGCATCTTGAGTTACCAGACACTTCCGATTTTTCTCTCATATAGTCCTACCTTTTCTTCACCACTTTAAGCCCAATAAGTATTCAAAGCATAACAAATGAGCTGCATTGTTTTCAGACCCCATTTGGTCTCTCATCCGCTAGGTCTTGTTTTGTTTTAATTATGAACATACACACGTGGCCTCATTTTTCCTTAATCCTTGGATCTGGTGCTAGGAGGAACATCCATACCTTCTGCCCTTGCTTCTATTCCCTGTTAATTCCCCTTATTGTCTTCCACAAGGAATCGAATCCAAGGTCAGAGTATAAACTACTAGCAGGCATGCGTTACTCATGGGCAGGGTGCTTTGTTTAAAATGGTCTGCACATGTGCCTGCTCCCTCTTTCCGTCCCATCTGGGTAACCAGGTCCATTCTGGCAGCTGTGCCATCTTAACTAACTGTACAGAGAGAGAGAAGGAACCTTCACTTGGACCTCAGGCTTGCACGTGTAAATCCAGCAAACTTCATCAGAGTTTTGCATGGGTGGGTATTAGATGCATATCTAATTTCTAACCTTGCTATTATCCTTTGCTAGGAAATGTCCCAAACAGGAGGATCAGGTATTATAACTACTGACCTCCTGCCCCAGACTTTTAACCTCATGAATTTTACCTTGGCGCAGGAATGTTGTTGCTCAGGCCAAATTCCCCTTGTACATTTATGCACAGGCACTAAAATTTTAGGTGTTCTTTTTATGCTTATTTATTTTTTTCTTTCAATCTCTTTGTTAATGCTATTGCAGCATCACACCTGGATGTCTAGAATCTTGGAACGAAGACAGAATAAGAAATGTCCTATTCCGTGCTGTTTTAATCGCCTCTCCTCAGGAAGTTATGATGTTATGGTGTCCTCTAATTTGGCTGAGTTTCTCTAGGGCCAAGTGCAAACTGGCACCTCTCAGGCAGGACCCCTTAAGGAAGGATTCTGTGATGTTGATACTGTCCTTTAAAAATGCTTTCAGAGCCTGTAGCTTATCCTGGCAACTTCAAATATGTCAAATGAGGTCCTTAGAGTGTGCTTTTGATTTTGGGAAGTGGCCAAAAACCCTCTGGAGAGGTAAAATATGTGAATCAAGAGTTTAGCCAGGCCAGGTAATCACATTTGTGGTTAAAACAAAGTATGAATATAGCATAAAGCCTTTGATTTTCTAGTGGACTCATAAATACCAAAGCTTGTCTCTGACAAAGAAGAGTCCCAAAAATGCTTGGGATAATGGCAATATCACTGGAATAAATGTGTGGCCTCTCAGGGTACTCTTTCAAAGAGGGCACAACTCTCTTCGATGAGTATATTCTGGAATGTATGTGAAGATAGACCTCGTTATTTACAGCCATACTGGATTCTGATGCTCAGGGTTTTGCTATTCTCTTTATAAAAAATGGTACATGCACTATCTTTGGGTAACTGTCCCTGGAAACCTAGCATATTTGTTAATTCAACCAACATTTATTGGTTGTCGGCTACCCACAAAGCATGGTGATGGTTCTTCCTTGAACACAAGATATAGCATTTCCTCTCAAGACCAGTGATGACTTCCCATCCCACCCAGTCGGGTAGACTACTCCCTCTCCAGTGTTCCCACGGGCAGTCCTATCACATGGCCTCCTGTGTCTGCCACCCATTTACTCACCTTTGCATCCCCAGCACTAACATCCACTTGGCACATAATAGGACCTCACTAAACATTCACTGAACAAATGTTCTGTGATCTAGGTCCTCCGGAAGCTCACATTTGCAGCCCAGCTTCATTGGCTGTCCCAACATTTTTTATGACACACCATTTCAAAACAGAGCTTGCCTTTTCTGCAAAAAGCCATCAGTATTCAGTATTCCCTCCCTGTGCCATGGGCTCCCCTCCAGGGCCAGTGATACCCACTTGAGGATTAGACATTTATCGGCCCATATCTCATTAGTGTCACTCACTAGATGTATGACCCTAAAGAAGTGATTTCATGTAATGCAGCTTTTCTTTAAATGGAGAAAAATGCACCTCCCTGTCTTGTTTGAAGAATAAATGAAATCATGATAATTATAATAAACATCCTGTTTATTAAGCACTTATTATGTGTCAAGCATGGTCCTAAGTGCCTTAAATACATACCTTAATTTGATTCTTTTATTAAGGCTGTATAGGAGGTGTTATTATCCCCATTTTATAGATGAGAAAACTGAGCCTATGGGATGTGAGTAATTCGCATAGGTTATTCTGTAAGGAGAAGGTCAGGCTTTGACCTTCAGTCTCACTCCATAGACCTTTGCTGGGAAGCTGGATAAATTGTCCAACTCATGTCTGGTGTTGGGTGATTCTTCTCTCTCACAGGGCTATGACCTCAGATGCCTTTTAACTCCTCCCTCTCCTTACTCCTACCCCTCAATTAATCAGTAACTGTCTCTTGAGTGCATTCTTTCATTTTCCCTCAGACACAGTCTGATTCAGAGCTCTGCTCTTTAAAAATGACAGTGTCAAAGTCATGTCACCTGACGTCTAGATACATTTCTATTACTCTCATTTTGGGATACTGACCTACTTCTGGGGTGATTATTCTGGAATAAACTTCAAGGTTCATTTTACTTAAACTCTAATGTTCATCTTCCAGTCATTAAGAATAACAACAACAAAACAGCAGGAAAAAAAATCACATCTTTGCAGCTTCAAAAATAAAACACAGGTGATTTCACCTGGAAGCACTGACCCTGGTTTCCAGTCAATTTGCCATACCCGATGCAGGAAACCTGCCCTGAAGTTTGCAAAATCAGGTAGAAGTCTGAAAACAGGAGGCTTAGTTTGCAAAAAGATGGCCAGCATCTTATCATGATCTAAAACATAGTGATTACTCATTTACATATTTTCAGTTCCTAGTAAGTATATACATACACAATCTCTCAACTTCATACGCTCTAGGGCAGTGGTTCCCAAACTTTTTGGCACTAGGGACTGGTGCTTCTATGAAAATCTACTTACTGCCTAATGATTTGAGGTGGAGCTGAGGTGGTGATGCTAGTGCTGGGGAGCGGCTGCAGATACGGATGAGGCTTCGCTTTCCTTCTGCTGTGTGGCCTGGTTCCTCACAGGCCATGGACTGGTACTGGTCCACGGCCCGGGGTTTGGGGACCCCTGCTCTAGGGTTTATGTATAGATTAGAATGCAATTTTCACTTGGACCTCATCATATAGCATCCAGCTAAGGTGTGTCTCCTCCGGGTCTTACCTCTCGACACTCCTTTCCCCATCTTCCCATTTCTCCCCTCTGACTCTACCTTCTCACCTGGCTGCAGGTACCCCAAATGACTGATTTAATAATGCTTTGCTGGGTGGAATCCCTTGGATTCTCATTTGGAATTGCCACTGGATTGGATCCCTGCCAGATTGTAAACTCTTGGAAAACAGGAGTGTAAGCTTTTTCTTCATCCTATCTCCTGCTCCTTGCTTTTCCCCTAGATGGGCCTGGTAGCCTGCAATATAATAGGAGCATCACGGTGCATGTTAACAAATCCATTACAGCTGATGACTTGAAAACCAGGAGAATATGGGAGAGGAGGCACTCAGAACTGCTGCATGCAGTTCCTATCCCACAGGCCTGCTTGATAAAGTCCCAACTGGTAAGCACATCCCCCAATCCTCCTTTTATTTAAATGGTACTAAAGTTTCTTAAATCTTTGGTGATGTTTTTACATTTTAATAGGGGACATTCTGGAGATAATGACTGAGTTCTCTAGTTTGATAAGACTAATCTTAAGATTCAAGGAGTCTATGAAGGGGGTGGGGGTTTGGGGGTGTTCTACATCCTTGAATTATACTTCCAAACCCTCTTCTCTCAGGATATGTCCTAACCCAGGGATAGCACAAAGTAAACAATGATACTTGTGAATGACATTTTAACTTGACTTTAGAAAGGAAGGAGGGAAAGAAAAAAAGGAGAGAGCTGGGTGGGACAGGAGCTCACATGGAGGATAGAGGAGGATTAGGGTAGCTCCAGCATCTCCTAAGGACATCTTCTCAGTGCACTGCCATCGTCATCATTATCACAGTTATTAAGCCTTTCACACAAGCCATTCTTTTCTGTCTAAAAAGTTTCCATTGTGGCTTGAGCCTAAAAGGTACATTTTGCTGGAAGGTGGAAGCAAAATATGTTCACTTATAAAGGGAGAACGGAATAAAAAGCTGCTTTAAAATCAGAACATGTGAGGTATATGTATGGGCGTTTCCTAAAGCAGCTGACTTTCAAGTCTTTCACCATCTCACATTCTTACAAGAATAGTTTTTCAGGGTTATCCTCTAAGAGTCAGGAGTGGGAAATGGGGAGGATATTAGTACTAAATTATCTGTAATTTTAAAATTACTTCAACATTTATACATTTCAAATACATTTAAAATGACATTGTTATTCAAATAGCTTTTTTTTTTTTAATTAACACTTGACATTGATCTTTGGTGACTGTAACATGTGTTAGGACTACCCTGTAAAGGAAAGGAAGATCAGAGATGTTTTGTTTTTTTCCTCTCAGCTTTCTTTAGCATTTCTGAAAATAATTTCGGATATAAAGCAAATCAAATGCAAACTCACTCATTCCTGCAGCACTAATGTAGAAGCAGAATGTCAGGAAATCCGCTTTGCCAGTCTTCATGCAATATTAACCACCCACACACAACACATGTGATGTTTATTCTTCACTCTGGCACTGGCCTCATCCCTCCCATGTCAGGAATGTACATTGTGGAGGAGTTGGTGTTACTGGCTTCTGAGAACCTTCTGGTTTCATATTTGTGTAAAGGAACAGCTTTTGCATTTTCAAAGGCATATTAAAGAATTAGTTTGCATTTAAATTGAGGGTTCAGGCAGAGACAATTGTGTGGAGGGCTTCAGATTGCTTCTGGGTTGTTTAGATTGTGCTAGAGCAGTACGCTTAACGGGCACATCTACTGAGTCCCCTGATCTCCCCTTCTTGGCAGAAGTCTCTGCCTTTAGAAGTCAGGTTATGGGGTCTGGGAGCCCCTGGTTCCAATTTTAGCTCCATGCTGAACATGTTCCCTGTGTGACCTTGGACAGGCCATCTGTCCTCTCTGAGCCTTAGTTTCTTCATCTGTAAAATGGAGCAGGTTATAACACACACATATATAATGCTTACTATATTTGTGCTGTTACAAGTACAGATGTCCATCAACCAGTGGAATTGCAGGAAGGCTGGCTCCAAGGTCTGGGCTAACTGCCTGCTCATGCCATGAGGCTGACAGCCATGACCCTGGCAACTTGAATTCACAGTGGAAGGGCTAGTAGTAGATCCAGAAAGATCTCAGGCCTTTGTTGTGAAGAGTCCCAGCACCCAGCTGAAATCCAGTATGGGCTTTCTCTCAAGGCTGCTGCCCAGAGCTAGCAGGGCAGGAAGCAGCTTCTGAAGCTCCTACGCTGCTGGAGCTGCCATTTCACTAGAGACTCAGAGATTCTGATTTTAGGTTTCCTTTCTTATTGGAATGGACCTGTTATGATTGAACAGCTTGATACATTTATTATATACTGAATACACCTATGTATCAGTTACCAGGTCAAGAAACAATAGAACATGGCCAGCACCCCAGAAGCTCCCTTGTGCCCTCTCACAGTCACTAATGCCTAAGGTTAACCATTATTCTGGCTACTATTTTTTTTCTGTACTTTAATATAAGTAAAATCATACAGTCCACACTCTTTTGTGTCTGGCTCAATACTGTGTTTGTGAGATTCAACTACTCTGTTGCGTGTAGTTGTAGGTCATTATAGATCACAACCATTGCTCTGTAGTGTTCCATTGTACAGTAGCACGATTTATTTATTCCCTCCACTACTGATGGGTATTTGGGGAGTTTCCAGTGTTTGGCTATTACAACCTATGCTTTAAAGAATATTCTAGGACATTTGGCACACACATAAGCATTTCTGTTGCTACAAAGAAGTGGAATCACTGGGTCACAGAGCAATCCAATGTTGATGTTCAGCTTCAGTACTTACTGTTAAGCAGCTTTACAAAGTGATTAATTCAACTTATATTCTCCCTGGCAGCAGATGAGAGTTCTAGTTACTCCACGTCCTTGTTGGCACTTGGGATTGCCAGTCTTTCATTTTAGCTATGTAGGTGAATGTAGAGTGGTACTGTTACAGTTTTAATTTGAATTTCCCTGATGACTGAGTTGAGCAACTTTTCTTTCATATGCTTGTTGGCCATTTGAAATTCCTCTTCTATGACGTGCTTATTCAAGTCTTTAGTCCTTTTTCTCCTATAGGGCTATATGTTTTTTTTTATTGCTTAGTAACAGATTCTTTATATATTCTGGATAAGCATCTTTGTTTTATATATCTCTATCTCTGTCTCTATCCATGTATCTATATCTCTATCTTATTGAGATTTGAAAATACCACTCGCCTTTAGAATGTTCCACTGGGTAAAGAGGTATAAAAGAGAAGTAAAGGGACAAGTTTGGGAAGGGACATTGATCATTGATGAGGAAGGATGGGCAATGAGGCTGGAACTGTATTCTCTGTTTAAGACTGAAACCCTGAACCTGGAGAAGGACATCAACATGTAGGGGAGTAAGAGAAATGACAGTTTAGGCAATTTCTGAGACAGATACAGTTAGGGAATTCAGAATTTTTTGTTTGTGGCTAATGGAATTCTTGGTATTAAAATAGTCAAATAACAAGAAAAAAAAAACTACCTTGAAAATGCCAGTCAAGAAGAGAAAGGATATAAAAGAAAATAGAAAACGGTCAAGAGATGCACAGAGGAGAAATTAGGAACCTAGAAAATCTGATACAATCAGTAAACTACAGGTGCTTCTAACTTAGCCAAAGAAGGGTAAACAATTGTGCAGAGCACATGTCACATTCCCAAGTAGCCCTGTCTCTGTAAGGTGCCCTGGAAATATGACTGAGGACCAGGACTAAAGGAGAAACGCTCTGCTTGTACAGAAGGTCTGATTTTTATGAGAATACTACATTATCATGTAGCTTCTGCAGGAAGCTACAGAGAGACCCAGTTGGAAAGTTGACAATGCAAGTAAAAATACTGTTAACTCTCAGTGTTGCATTAATGGAGAGGGACATTAACACAGATAATCCCAGATACATTAATGTTTGGCTCCTGAATATGTCTTGGTTTCACCATGGTGTCAAATATAGATGTCTTTGACTTTTAGGAAATTCAAAATGCTTGAACTAAAATGATGATGTCACTGGGTACACTTCTGATTTGCCCCTGCTCTCTGTCATCCACTGAGAAAGGCCAGTGTCATCTATGAGTAGCCAACACTAATTTAGGACTTGGTGAATTCCAGTGTTTTGATGCACATTTTCATTTAATTTTCCTAGCAACCTCATGATGTGGATACTATTATCTTCTTATCTTAGAAGAGAGAAAACTCAGCTTAGAAAGGCCATATAACAGATACATAGCCACAATGCTGGCCCATAGTGGCAGAGATGGAATTCCAAAAACAGGAAGCCTTGGGAGCCACTCCCAACACTGCACAGCCCTGTCTCTCAAACTGATGAAAAGGAGTGGCCTAAAATCATGAGCCCTGCTGCAGTAAGATAGGTGGTCCACATTTCTCTGTTGCAAGCACGAAGAGAAACTTATTATTCACAGTAATTATGTTCCATAAAGTATTCCACAAACACTGAGTTAGTGAATACTGAGCCATTCCTCCTGGAGGAAATACAGGATTTATTTCCTGGGATCCTCAAGTCACAACCTTTTAATCAAATGACCTATACATAACCTTGTTTGTGTGTGTTTCTGTTTAAAGACATCTTACTTAACATACACTGTTGATGCATTAACATTGAACTCACAGCCAACAGCACTGTGACTCAGGCATGAACAAACCTTATCTGATACATGTATTTTCTCCGCAAGGCACATCAGAGCCTTCATGTGCTTAGGAACACTAGACAGCATGTCAGTGTTATGCTTGGAGATGATTTTAAATGGCAAAATGCACAAAAGAGCACAAATCTTTCCACTAAGGATGCTTGTTCATGGTTTCAGAGCTGAGACAAGAAGGTAGAGTGTTGCCTTGTTGGACCTTAGCTGGGAATGTGCACATGGAGCCACCACTTGTACATGTCTGTGAGTAGAAATATACATTTTGGCTATATTTTAGCAAGCAGGCAAATTTGAAAATACAGAATCCATGGTCAAAGAAGACCAACTATATATACTTGTTGACTGGTCTAGGCTAAGGAATTGTCTTTAGTAAGTGCTATGAAGCAGAATAAACAACAATTTCGTATAAATTATTGAATTAAGCAGAGTAATGGCCACACTCTTTCACTCTGCTACAGATAATGAAGAGGAAAATTTCTTCCAAAGAATGCAGAGACTGCTGGAAACAGGTGTATCATTTGTGTACTGCACAAACCTTTCAGTTGAGAGGTGAGAGCTTCCAGCCTCTACCACGTGCCTAAACCCATGCCCTGTTTGGGCTGCTCTGCCCAGGAAAGAGTGCCTTTTGTAATTCATCCAGAGGCACTATGTGTGCTGGTTGTGGCCTCTCAAAGTGCTCCCTGGATGATTTTCCACAAACTTCCTCAGAAGCCTATTAGGTCAGCGGGGCCAGGTAGTTGCATACTGGTTTAACTGTTGGCAGAAGGATGGTTTGTCCAGGGATATTTCAAGGGTCACTCTTCTAATCCATGTGCTACTTTCAGGGCTGATATGGCAAGGGTGCCTGTGTGCAGTACTCACCTGTGTAGTGTTTCCCTTAGTCGATGGAAATTATCAGGAGATAGTCTGCCAGCTCAACTACTTATCCCACTTGGGGATTCATTCTTGAGGTTGCCATGCCTCAAACTGGTCTGAAGAAGTGTAGATGGCTAAGGCAAGCACATGGTTAAGTCTCTTGTTGACAAACCCCTGTCCTGGCCTATGATGAAATAAAAATCTGCCCACTCAGTGACCAAATCCGAATATTACCAACGGAACTCTAACAGTTCCATGGGCCAACAGATCCTGAGCAATGTGTCTAACAGGACACAGACAAAGCTGAACCCCAAACCCCAAATAACCACCATCTTTCCTATAGGGTGATTACTGCTGCTGCCTTACCAATAGCAACTACAGCAGTGCTGACATTACTTCTTCCTGGACAGATACTACAGAGATATCTAATCATCAAATTGCACAGACTTTTTGGCAGCCTCCTATCCAGGTCAAACCCCTCTTCCACCATTCCTCCTCAGAGTAATGCACCCCATGGCTGACTTCTCCCTTTTGTAGATACTCTCAGCATTCCTCAGAGCATATCCCGCCTTGCTGCAGTAGGCTAAAGAATCTAATTTTGTATCGTGGGTGATAGCAGGTGTATTCCTGGTTGTGCCTCATGGTACGCTTAGATGCCTGAGAATACTATTTTATTAGGAGAGAAATTTTTACTCACCTCCAGTCAGGTCATAAAGGAGAGGACTGCAGGTTCTTTTAGTCCTGTGCAATCTCCTGAATTGCTCCCCCTACCAAGTACCCCAAATAAACATGCAATCTAAGTCCAAAACTCTTTTGCTTTGTTATGTAAACACAGCTTCAACAATCACCCCAGCCTTGTCTTCCAAAAAAAATCACCTCTCTCAATACCCTAGAAGTTTGGAAGCCTCCATTTCTCCTTAGCTCAGAATTCATGGGAGCTGGCCTTGTGAATTACTTTGGACAACAGAATGTGGCAAAGGTGATGTTGTGCCTGTAGTAAGCCTAGTACAGCTTCTGATCTATCTCTTGGAACCCTGTCTAGCTTCCATGTGAATAAACCTGGGTTGGCCTAATGGAGGATGACAGAGTATGTGGCTAAATTGCTTTCACTGCCCCAGCTGACAGCAAGTCAACTGCCCAAAGCCAAGTTGTCTGGTTGCTAACAGTTAACTACAGATACATAAGGAAGCCCCGACAAGACATGAGGAACCACCCAGTTGAGCCCAGCCCATACTGACTGTCAACAGAACCATGAGCTGAACAAATGGTTCTTGGTTTAAGCTACTCAAATACAGGGTCATTTGTTATACAGCAAAAGCTAACCAATGCAATATTGTTCCTTTGCTGAGTTGAAATCAATGAGCCCTGAGGGTGGTTAGTCATCGTTACTCAACGTAAGGTGCTTTGCAAATGCCTGTAATATTTTGTGAAATGGAAAGTTCTGTGGTAAGTTTTGAAAACCCTGCTATTATACTTCCCATATGGACAGTCATGGTTCAAATTAGCATATTTAAAGTTTATGAGAAACCCTGAATTTAGGAAAAAACAGACAATAACTTAGCATTTCTTGAATACTTGATTAATAAATCTTTGTTACCCTCATAATGCCTATGAAAATCTTTCTATATGTAGTGTCCCAAGAAAATAGTTTGGGAAATGCTCCTCTAGATCAACAAATGAGCGTTGGTTTCCAATCTGTAGACCACAGACCTACTGAGAAGCCTTTTAAGGGGGTCAGGCAACTATGCACAGATGGTGGAGGAGTGGTCAGAACACTCTGTGGATGTCAAAAAGGAGTCCCCAGTCTCTGAAGTGGATTGGGGATCAATGCTTTCGGTTTCAGATTGCCTGGTTGTTTTATGGAAATGTATCTGTTGAGGCCACGTGACTTACCACAGACAGAGGTGACATGAAGTGTACCATGGAAAGGGCTGAAATATGACAAGTGATGGCTCCGGAAGGTGGATGAGCTGCTTGGTAGTCATTGCCAAAATTCTATATTTACAGAAAACTGGCACTTTGTAAATACCAAGCTGTGCTATTTATATAGCTGTTTCTCATCAATATATATGGGAATTCTGTAATTATCATGAGTGCTATTTAAAGACTTCCAGAATCTCTGACAAATGAGAGTAGCAGACAGAGCCTGCTGAGCCCTGCAAACACCACTGGCCTTGGGCTTCTGCTTTTTCAGGTAGTCTGGCTGCTGCTCAGATGAGAGCAAAGGACCAGGGCAGGGCCCAGGCTTGAGCCATAATTAGGGTTGGCCTGGTGTCCCCTCTCCTTGGGGTGTGGAGGAGGTAGCAGAGATGGCAAACCCCAGTCATGCAGGGGTCAGGACACAGAGGGATGTGAAACTCATTTAAGAATTCCCAGTCCACCTTAGCATTGGACTGGACCTGGCTCATGCTCTCCTGAAAGCATGCCACAGTCTTCATGTCTACTTCCCCAGGGCCTTCCTGGGTTCTCTGGCAGCTAATAGAAATCAGGAGGTTGTTTCTGCAGCAATATCTAGAACAAAGGCTGAGGAAACTGACCGGACAATGTGCCCACTCATCAAGCCCCAAGGCCCTTCCAAAGTCATTGTTCAAATCACTGTCATGGGAAAGGGGGCCTCTCTCCTTGCTTTTACCACTCTGGAGCCTCACAGCCTGGGGTCAAACTCCAAGTTGCTTAATCTCTTCATGTCTCAGTTTTCTCACCTGTGAAAAAGAGGCAGTAATACCTACATCATAGGGGGCAAGTCATTTAACCTCTCAGAGCCTTAATCATCCATGTGCACTCGGAAAACTGCTTGCACCTTTCATTATTGTATAATGTTTCCCAGCTCACGTCTTACAAGATGTCAGACTCCTACGAGGTGAAGACCATGCTTATCTGTCCCTCCCTGTCTCTGTTCTATCCCTCTTTTTTACGAAGCTCTCAATAAATATTTCTTGGTTTGATTGAACCTGAGGTATTTATGCATATACTGGTGTAAAGACGACAAAAGAAATGTGTTTCCTTGGACTATATACTTCTCCAGGCCTCAGTTTACTCATTTATAAAATGAGAAATATTACAAACATGCAGTAGGATTACAAGAGGTTTACAGAAGACACCAGCACAGTTTTCCCGACATATCAGACCCACCAGCCAATGCTATTCTCCCTCCTTTCTCTTTACATGGTGGAAGAAAAACAGCTGCACAGCAGTATTTGTACATTATATATTCACATAGGTCATGCTTCTCTTTCTCTCATGCTTCCTTGTAAGCATTTTAGTAGGGGAGAAGAAATTCCTAACCACTTGGTTGATTGTATTTTTAAACTTCAGGGAAACCCTCTGATACACTTGGACCACTTACAGGTCCATTTATGGCTGACATATGAAATGGGGTCCTTGGTGACCTGTTAACCTGGTAGCCAAGCTTAAAGAAGAGGAGCAATAAGCATCAGGTGGCCTCTCTGCTCAGTTCTCACCCTGATGCATATGGACTAGTGCATAAGGGAAGTAGCTGGGCCACTGGCAAACTGAATCAGGCGTTGTCTAAACTTGTCCATTGCCATAAATGTTATTGTTTTTCTGACAATGGCTCTTCTTTCTCTATAGGACTCCTACTCCTTATATGGAGCAGCTTTGGGCCTTTGTTCTGCCCGCATGGTCATGTGACTCGATCTGATGCCAGAATCACAGAGACATGTCTGTTAATTCATGATAAGAAGGTACAGAGCCTCCGTGAGTACCTGGTTATACCCCAGTGACCAAATTCCCAGCTGCTGCAGGGTGAGTTTTAGGTGGGTAATACTGAGACCCCTGTTTGTTTTCCGGAACTCCTCAGAAGAAGCTGTATCCTAGGGAGCTGGACAATGTCATGGCTATCCAGGGATGGATACTTAAAGTTACCTAGAAGTCTTTTCATATTTCATATACAAATTGTGAATCTTGGAGTTAGACTGGACCTCATTTAAAAATGAAGAAGCCAAGATCCCCAAAAGCAAGTGGCTCACCCAGTGTCATAGAGCTGATTGATGGTGGCTCTGGTACAGAAGGACCATTGAGCTGTCATGGAAATCAACAAGCTAAGACGTTGACATCCTCACCCAGCCTCATTCTCTATCCTTGGGTGAATGGGTCCAGTCCTTTCACTCATTTACCCCAAAGACAGAGAGAGATCCTTGGTGCTCAATTGATTTGAGGCATTCGAAGCATCATGGCTACCTTGTTGATGCCCACTGAGTATAATTTCTTTGTATCTTATTGTTAGAAGTATCACAATGGGAACAAACAAAGTTTCTGCCATGTCTTACAGTGCTGGACACCCCTTTCCCTTCCCTTTTCGTGCTGTGTCTCTATGACAACACCATCACTAAATCAAGCAGATATGAATACTTTCATAGAAGAGCTTTTTCCTTCCTTTCCAACAGTATTTTTTTTAATGAGGGCCAGCTAATTTTATAAGGGATGACACAATAAATCATTTCTTTAGTCATGCTGAGCTCCTTCTAGTTTGAACAGATTCCTCTCAGAGCTGACTCCTCTATTTACTATAGAGACACAAGAAGTTTCACTTTTTGCCATTTTTGGTATAGAAAAATCTGGTTCCTTTGCCAGCAGAGCAGAGTGGAGAAAGCTTTCCAAAAGTAGGATGTTGGAGAGTATTCATACACAAGTGAGAACTGATCCATGTATAACAAGCCGCACAAGACAGCAGTGTAGAGGGAAAATGTGGAATTAAATAAAGAGAGTATACCCATTACAGGGTGGAACATGCTTGAAATGTTTGAGGAACAGGATGAGGAAAGTCTGTGGGGCTCAACCGTGGTAGTGGGTGGTGGGCGGGGGAGGTAAGTAATGGATGTGTAGAGGTAGGGAGGGCCAGAACACACCGTCCTGATCCCCATGTATGTTTTTAAAGGATCATGGAATGTGGACATGAGAGGGGTTGATCCTGATCCAGGTGAAGGATGATGGCGGCCTACATAATGGTTGTGTCAGTAGAGATGGAGAGAGGAGATGGAATGGAGACACTGGTTGGATGTGGAATGGCCAGGACTTAGTGTATGGGAGAGAGAGAAATCAAGGCTGATTCCTAAGATTCCAACCTGTCCAATTCGATGAATGGTGTTGACAATTGCTGAGATGGTTAAGCTAAGGATAAATGGGTTTGCAGGGGAGAATGAAAGATCACTGTCTTTTAAAACATGGGTCCCCAATCCCTGGGCCACAGACCGATAGCAGTCAGTGGCTTGTTAGCAACTGGGCTGCAGAGCAGGAGGTGAGTAGTAGGCAAAGCTTCATCTGTATTTGCAGCCGCTACTCAGCACTAGCATCACCACCTCAGCTCCACCTCAGATCATCAGGCATTAGGCTCCCATAGGAGGAGCGTGAACCCTATTTTGAACTGTGCATGTGAGAGATCTAGGCTGCGTGCTCCTCATGAGAATCTAATGCTCGATGATCTGAGGTAAAGTTGAAGTGGTGATGATAGCACTGGGAAGTGGCTGCAAACACAGATTAACATTAGCAGAGAGGTTTGACTGCACAGAGACCATAAGAAATCAATTGCTTGCAGACTCATATCAAAACCCTATCAGTGAGTGGCCAAAGATAATTACGCTGCATCTGGTGGCAGGCTTTATAGTGGCAAGTGAGTTGGTGTACTTTAATTGTACTACTGCAACTGGTGGCAGGCTTTAAGTCAGAATCCAACACATTTTAGTCTGTGCATGCCTCCTCCATTATTTCATTTACCATTTTTGTCCATGCCTCTTCCCTGCACTATGTACTTGTCTCAGCCACATTTGGTAAGTCTGCAAGCTAACCCTAGCCAAAATGAGTAAAAAACGTCACTAGAGAGCTTCTTTGAAAAGGGGGAAAGACTTAACGATAAGACAGCAGAAGACTCTAAGACTGCCAACAAAAAGAAAGCTGCATTTAAGAGAAAATGTCAGTCTTATTTAAATTACGGGTTCATTGCAACAGGTGTTTTGCATTCTCCAAGCCTGCTTTATATAGTACGTGGTGACCTGCTATCCAACGAAGCCATAAAACTTTCAAAACTGCTTCACCACACAGAGACCAAGTACCCTGAAATAAAAGACAAGCCTTTGGAGTATTTCAAAAGAAAAGAAAAACATGAACACAGAGAACAGAAGCAATTATTGAGGACCACTTCATCAACTGTGTCTGCACTGAGAGCATCATTCTTAGTGGCTAACCACATTGCTAAAGCTAAGAAGCCCTTTATTATTGGTGAAAAGTTGATCCTGCCTGCTGCTAAGGACATTTGTCATGAACTTTTAGAAGAGGCTGCAGTTCAAAAGGTGATATGTGTTCCTCTTTCGGCTAGCATCATAACTAGATGAATTGATGAAATAGCAGAGGATACCAAGTTACAATTGTTAGAGAGGATTCATGAGTCACCGTGGCATACGGTCCAGGTTGACGAGTTTACTGATGTTGACAATAAGGCAACGATGTTTGTTTTTGTGGGTATATTTTTCAGGAGGATGTGTATGAGGATATGTTATGTACACTTTTGTTGTCAACCAATACCACAGTTGCAGAGGTATTCAGACCTTTGAATGGTTACACATCAGGAAAACTGAATTGGTCCTTTTGTGTCAGTATATGCATTGATGGAGTGGCTGCCATAATTAGACAGCTTTCTGGTTTCACTACTTGGGTCCAAGAGGTCGCTACTGAATGTGACTCTACACACTGTGTCATCCATAGTGAAATGCTGGCTAGCCAAAAAATGTCACCTGAACTTAATGGTTTGCAGGATGTGATTAAATTATCAACCACATTAAAGTACATGCCCTTAACTCAGTCTGTTCATGCAGTGAGGAGGTGGATGCACAGAGCACACACGGAAGTGAGATGGCTTTCTAAAGGTAGATCACTGGCAATAGTTTTTGAGTTATGAGAGAAGGTCCACAGATTTCTTTTAGAAAAACAGTCACCACTGGCAACACATTTCAGTGACACTGGATGGATCGCAAAACTTGCTTACTTGCGTGACATATTCAACTTGCTTAACCAACTCAATCAATCTGTCTCTTTAGGAGAGAATGACAACTGTGTTCAAGTCAGCAGACAAAATGGCTGCATTCAAAGCCAAACCGGAATTATGGGGGCGACGAGTGAACATTGGGATTTTTGATGTTTCAAATATTTGCAGAAATTTTGAAAGAGACTGAGTCAGGGCCTTCTTTCTCCTAGTTGGTGCATGATCACCTATCTCAGCTTTAAAGAGTTTGAGCATTACTTTCCAACCACAAAAGAGCCCTGAACTGGGAAGGAACGGATCCACAACCCATGTGTAAATAAGCCAGGTGAATCGACTTTGTCCATGCTAAAAAAGGATCAACTGCTTGAGGTTATGAATGATGGTGGCCTCAAAAGTATGTTTGAGAAAACTTCAAATCTCCATGCGTTCTGAATTAAAGTCAAGGCAGAATATCCTGAGATTGCCACAAAAGCACTGAAAAGCCTGCTTCCGTTTCCAATATCCTGTCTTTGTGAAGCAGGGTTTTCTGCAGTGACAGCAACCAAAATGAGATTACAAAGTAGACTGAACATCAGCAACACACTTCGAGTGTTGCTGTCTTCCATCTCCCCTAAACGAGACCATCTAGTTGCAGAAAAACAAGCTCAGGGATCCCATTGATTCTGCATTATGGTGAGCTGTATAATTATTTTATTATATATTACGATGTAATAATAGAAATACAGTTCACAATAAATGTAATTCACTTGAATCATCCCAAAACCACCCTCTCCTGCTGCTGGTCCATGGAAAAACTGTCTTCCATGAAACTGGTTACTGGTGCCAAAAAGTTTGAGGACTGTTGTTTTAAAAAATCATAGCTTATTTTCAAACTATATTCTGACTCCATGTCGACCTGTGCTCTCTCTTCAATAGAGTGTTAAGTTTCCAAGGAAGATATTAAAAACAAAAACACACACTAGTAAACATACACACCTTTATTTATCCAGAATCCCAGGTTAAGTAATTGTGCCTAATATATTAAAAATAATTTACTACTGTCTTTTAAAAAAAGAGTATAGTATTCACAGACATGCATGTGTCTGTGTAATGTGTACATTCACATTTTGCCATGTGTATATGAGTATGGGAATAAAATTACCCTTCAGGACCTGCTCTCTATGGAGAAGAGTAATGGATCTTGCCTCAAGCCAACTTTGTAAAATGAAAAAGCGATAAAGTCAAGTGAATTTGGGCCTGTGTCCAGGAGAGGATGCAAGGGCCCAGCACAAGCCAAAGCTGCTGGTCCTGTCACAGCTTCATATGCTGGAAAGTATTATGATAACATGTCTACCTTAATCCCTACATCCATACTACAGAGGAAAAGACAGTTCTAACAAGTTCAAGAAGGGAAAAAATAGGTCCATCAGAGCATTAATGAAATAGCTGCCAAGACAGAGCCCATGATTATCTACGGGCAAGGAGCAGGAAGTCCTCAGTATTCCTACCACAAGAATTCATGAAAAGCATCCCAACCCAAGGCCCAAGAATGAGGGCCACAATTGGATCTAATCTGCATACTTTCTTTGAGATTTCTAGGTGAAAGAGCATGTCACTGAGAAATCTATTTGCTGCTAGAATTCTTGGGAGAAATGCAAAGAGAACTTCAAGAAATAAGACTCTTAAAGAGGGCATCATAGGTAGTCAAGGACACATGTCCTGAGGGTTAGAGTTGGGTAAATGGGCCCCATCTTGGGCACCAGCCTACAGTGAATGGGAGGGTTGACAGTTTATTCCAAATGTTCTCTGAACTTATTCCAAATTCTCCAATGATCATGCAAACTGAAAAGACAAGTTATCTTTGGAGGTCCTTGAAGTTCCTTAAAGTGTGAGAACAAGAGTGTCAGCAATGAGAACAGTTCTGGGAAATCTTCAGGAGCCTTCAACAAGAGCAAGACGCTCCCTGCAGTCTCCGGGAAAGGGAGGAGTCCTGGTGGAGTCCTGAACTTCGTACAAGGTTCTTATAATTGGTCCCTTTCTTATAATTGGTCCCCAAGCTAAACGAGCTTTGGAAATGAAAGCTACAGCCCCAAACCCACCTCTGCCCATCCTTAACAGATAACATATTTGGATGCCTTTCATGCGTGAGCGCTGCCTTTGGTTGCTTTAATAAGACCTCAGTAGATAGAGGCCAACCCTTCAGGGAAAAAATCTAACTTAATAGAGTTAGAGAACATTGTGATTGTCATTAACAAAAGTTTGTTTAGATAGTGAAAATGTTCAGAAAGGACTCTGAGTTATTGTAAAATTGTAAAATAGATTCATTTCTGCAGGGGTGGGTCTTTCTTGTCACTGGATCTTTGCAATGTCCAAGCTACTTGGGCTGTACCAAAATTATGGGTGGAGACAAGGTATGTAACCAAAGTAAGCAGACTCTGTGTACTTTCTTTCACTTGTTATTTCTTGCCTTTTACACTGGAGTGTCCTGAATATGTAACTCAGTACATTTCTCTCAATGAAGGTCCATCCCCAAAAGACCATCTCATTATGTTCAGGATTGATACAACCCCCAGAACCCATGAAAACATTGTATTATTTTAATTGCTTACCTCTTTCATTGTTTAACTCTTACCAGCTTAGAGAACAGACCCTATACACAACATCCTAGATACTAAGTGTACTCCATTCATTCATTTACTCACACACTACACCTTCAACGAGCAATTCTTGCATACAAGGTGCTATGCTGGGAATTATGGGAACTTAAAGATGACTGAAGCATGGTCCTAGCTCACTAACACTAACCTGGGGAGAGGGGGAGAGGTAAGACACATGATATAACAAAGAGTGGCTGGCATGAGTTCCTTGGGAGATGAACTAAGTAAGTGGGAATTTAGAGTAGGAGCAGATCTGAGCTCATGTAAAGTCCTACTTTTCCTTATGCAAAGTGAGAGAAAGCTTCAAGGAGGAGATGGCATCAGGCAGGAGTTTTTAGGAGCAAAGATGATGGGGGCCTGGCAAAGAACTGAGGGCAAGAAGGCACTGGGATTTCCTTGTAGTGGAGAACTTGCCTTTGCTAGACTATAATATATGACAGTCCGTGGCCTGTTAGGAATTGGGCCACACAGCAGGAGGTGAGTGGTGGGCCAGTGAGCGAAGCTTCATCTGTATTTGCAGCTGCTCCCCAGCTCTAGCATCAGCACCTCAGCTCCACCTCAGATCATCAAGCATTAGATTCTCATAAGAGCACTGGTCCCTGGTGCCAAAACACCAGTGACCACTGAATATGAATGTACAGAAGAAGGGAAAAAAGAGACTGGAAAAATTGTTGGCACATGATTGGCAGGGACACTCTACAAAGACTATAAAGAAAATGACTAAGAGTTATTGAGCACTTCCTAAGTGCCAGGGTGTGCTCTAAGCACTTAACAGAATTCCTTCCTTCCTTCCTTCCTTCCTTCCTTCCTTCCTTCCTTCCTTCCTTCCTTCCTTCCTCCCTTCCTCCCTCCCTCCCTCCCTCCCTCCTTCCTTCCCTCTTTGGATTAGTTTCTCTAACTCCCACACAGAGAGCTCTCTGAAGCAGATCCTATCATTATTCCCATGTTACAGGAAACCTGAGGCACAGAGAAGCAAGTGACTTGCCCAAGACAATGTACCTAGGGCTCTGAGGCTGGCATTTGAACTCAGATAGTCTTATTCTGAAATCTACTCTTCTCCCTCCAAGCCAGGTTGGCCCTTTGGTGGGGAGCATTGCTGCAGGAGAGGTCTGGGCAAAGCACATCCTCAATATTGCACTCATGACATTAATCTGTTGCTAGTAGCACTTAATTTTGATTGGATGGGAACAGATTGAAGCTAGAAAGATCATTTTGATGACCACTGTCATGGACAAGAGTTGACCATAGATTGATGGAAGGTAAAACAATAAAAATAATATGACAGTTAACATTTTCTTGTACCTGTTATGTGCTAGCCACTGGACCGAGCATGTTACATTCTTTATCTCATCTCACAACAGATCTCCTGTGAGATAGGGGCTAGCCTCATCCCCATATACAGATGGGGAAGCTGAGGTCCGGAGTATTAAAGGTCACACAGGCAGTATGTGGCAGAATCAGGGCTTGCACTCTTGACCTTGACACTAATCCTGAGAAATGGCAGAACTAATAGAATTTGTAAAATCCAAAGTCAGAGGCAGCACTGGAGGAAACACATTGAAGGAGACAAGGGCTTCGTAATAAGACCTTCCCTATTCCTGGCTCATGAGGTCAGAAGGGAAATGCATGGGCTGAATGGGGAAGAAGGGTCCAGGGAGGGGAGATCTGGGGATGACATAGCATACCTGAGGGAAGTGTAGACAGTTCTTCCACATGGGGGTGTTGGAACTGGGTAGCTGTAGACAATCCACAGTTACTGGATGAGAGGGATAACATCTTTTCCCGCTCTCCCACAATAGGTTGGTTCAGACAGACTGGAATGCTACAGGAGAGTTTGCCAAACCTAGCCTCAGAAGTTCCCAGCCAGGTGAACTCACAGAGGGGACATCTGAATCTCAACCACACACACTAAGCTTGTGTGTGGAAGGTGGAACTGGGGAGAAGACCCAGAGGAAGTTGCCAGCTAGGATCTTCAAGATGAGTTCAAGGTGTGGGCACAGGTGTGGTACAAGTCCACTCCTATTTGTGGAGGCAAAGCTGGTATGTGTCGTGACAGACATTAGTGCCAGCCTTTGCCCCTGGTGCTCATGTTCCTGGCATGACAACTGGACAACTTTCATCTATGGGCTGGAGGGCTTCAAGACAACTTGCCTCCCATGGAAGTGCAGCTCCCAGCCAGTGCCTGACAGGAGGCAGGGGATAAATACCAGAAGTTCTCTTGTACCTGGGTTAGGATTATCCTCTTAGGGGATGGGGGTGTAAACTCTAGCTGGGGGTGTAAATGAATTTATCACACAGCCCTCATAGGCTGCTTTTCCTCCTCTGCTTCCTTCCCTAGGTACTTCCTGGGATCATCCTCCAAATGAAGCACCTGCCCTGGACAGCTTGTTTCAGGTAAACTTCTGGGGGAGCCTCACCTGAGACATGTGTCTCAGCCATGGAGCTCTTCCTGTGCAGATCTGCAGGAAGGAAATGACTGCTTAGACCATGGAACAGGCTGCAGATCTGGGGCCCTGGGGTGTGGAAATTTTTGGGTTTTTTGTTAAACCTGAAACTCCTATTTGGAATCTCTCTTATATGAGGGGGTGGATAATAAATAGAGGGAATAAAAACCAAAGTTCTCTCTGGATAGCATTTATTCTGACGTCTCAAGGCATGATAAATAGCAGGTATTGTACTGAGGTTCTCCAGAGAACCAAATCATCAGGAAACTATTGAGCAAAACCATGGAGCACCAACATTTAGAATACATGGGGTGTTTTCTGACAAATTAGAGCATTTAATTGACTATTTTATCCAGACTGATTTGTTGAATACTTGCTGAAGACTAATTTTTTAAGCTAAGACATATGATAAATGAAAATTGCAGTACCTCATTGTTTACTTAGCTTTCAAACTTATACTTTTCAGAGGAAAAAAATGCTACAAGATTATAAATAATCAATTCATAATTATTGGATACAAATTGTGACTACTAGCAATGTCATCTCAGAGGAACACATAAAGTTTATTTTCTATATGACAGAACAAATAAGTTTAAAATATATAGTGTAGGGATGAGTGGACCAAAAAATAAATTAGGTAAATAAATGAAGAGGAGCATACAGCAGGCTGCAGGTGTCCTGTCTCCATGGGTAAACGTTTGTTATCTAAGCAATCTGCATGATCACTCCCATCACCATTTGGGGCTCCTCATAAGATCAAATTTGAAAACTGTTTGCTCGAAAGCTCATTCCCCAAGCTTCTTTCTATATTGCATTAGGTTTAGGACATGAAACACAGAGAGAGTAGATCAACTCATGTCATGTCTTGGTCTGGGGATGTCTGTAAGGGACTGGAGTCTCAGAATTCTGCATCTCCTGTAGCCTCAAGGGTTTTAGAGAGGGATCGAATGGGCATAATAAGAATGGTAGGTAATCTTTATTCAGCCTGTGCCTCAGAAGCAGACCTGGATACAGGAATCTAGTGCAAGGCCTTTAATTGGGAAGGGGGATCTCAGGCAGCAGCAGGAGATGAGCAGAAAATGACCTTTGGGGAAGGTCAGGCAGCTAATCAGGGTGTTATGCAGCAAGGCACTGAGTGGGGACTTACAACTTATCCTGCTCAGGCAACTCTAGGAGACAGGCTAAAACACATCACTTGCTTCATTTAGCCCAACTGAGGCACAAAAAAGCAGGTATTTATCCACCAACCCCTCTCCGTCTGAGGGCTACTTCCAACCTATCCTGCATTCTGGCAGAATGGGCTTTGAGGACCAGAAAAAGTCCAGAGTCACAGGGGCTGGAAGTTGAGAGTCAAGTAGGTACACACAAGTTGTAAGAGCTAAGGCAGTTCAGCTGGAATATTATCTATGCAGTGCCAGAAACCTTACCAAGAGCTTGGCATGCCTGCCTTCAGCAACCTTATTAGGTGGGTGCTATATCTCCAGGGACAAGTGAGGAAACAGGCTAGGCAAGGCAAGGCAACTTGCCCAGGGCTGTGTAGGTAATATGTGAAAAAGCCAGGACTAAATCTCAGATGGGTTTCTTTCAAGTGCAGGCTCTAGCCCATCATGCTTTATCTCCAGCTCAGGGGTCCTGGGGAGTCAATCTGCAGCAAGCCTGTGTGCAGCCCATGAGCATCATGGTCAGACCTGGGCCTTCTGAAGGAAGTCTTGGGAGCAAGGAGGGGAGGGAGTAAGTTGAGATCTATTGAAATATAATAATTTACTCTCTTTGTGCTAATCCTCTCTGGACACCAATTTAAGCTTTTGTTGATACTGACAAATTAAGGACATGCTCAGCACATTTCCAAGAGTAAACAGCAAATTCCACAAGTTCTTCTAATCATTTTTCTCTTCCAGGGTGAAATCCTTTAACTAAACATGTCTGCCCAGCGAGTGAGTGAGTTGTTGCTGGGATCTTGCTGACTAGATTATATATATATATATATATATATATATATATATATAAAATTTTATATTAGTTTCAGGTATACAGTACAATGGTTAGACATGTATATAACTTATGAAGTGATCACCCTGATTACTCTAACATCCGCCTGGCACTACGATCAGCATTACAATAATATTGACTATATTCTCTATGCTGCGGTCCACATCCCCATGACTATTTTGTAACTACTATTTGTTCTCTGTATCTGTGAGTCTGTTTTTGTTTAGTTTGTTTTTTAATTTTGTTCCTTAGAATCTGCATTTAAGTGAAATCATATCTTAGGTATTTATCTTTCTCTGTCTGACTTACTTCACTCAGCAAAATACCCTCTAAGTCTATCCATGACCTTGCAAATGGTAAGATCTCATTTTTTATGCCTGAGTAATATTCCAGTGTGTGTGTGCATGTGTGTGTGTGCGTGCACGTGCATGTGTGTGTAAGAGAACTAAAAGCTTAAATCAAGCTGTATTCAGAGACTAAAATATGCTGAACAGCTCCACAGCTAGATCACTAGGAAACCTGCAGAACAAAAAGATTTCTGCCAGGATTGCTAACAATACATTTCCCCACACCATGAAGGGAAAATAGAGTCTTTAAGTGCCACCCTACACAAAATAGAATTATTCATTCCCTGTGGGTAAAACCATGGAGAGCCTATGGATCAAAAGCTAGGAACTGCCAGTAGGCCTTTCATGCTACATATTCTATCTTTTTATGCTACATACTCTTATCCTTCCTCACCTTATGCCCATATCATCAAAAGAAAATGAGTAAACAGTCTTTAAACTATCATTAACAGAAACTAAGAATGATATATAACCTGGATTCATTCCTCACACTCTGGGCTTTTTTTCTTGTCTTGGCTTTTTGTCTTTGCTTTTTCCCTTCTCTAATAAACTTCCCTTTTGACTCTAATTTTGGACTTCTTTCTTATGCTCGGCCGAGTCCTTTTCTTTCTCAGGGCCGGGCTTGAGTTCCTCCCACTTGGGGGGATTTACTTTGTCCTGCATCATAGGTACCATAACTTCTTTATCCAATCATCTATTGATGGGGATTTAGGTTGCTTCCATATCTTGGCTATAGTGAATTGCATTGCAGTGGACATAGGGAAACATAGATCTTTACAAATTTGTGTTTAAGTTTTCTTCATATAAACACCCAGCATGAAATTGCTGGGCCTCCTTAAATTTCAAAATTCCTGCAGCAGCACCCCTCCCCGCGCAAGCCCCTGAGCCTATCAGAAATACCAGCTGCAGAGAGGCCTGTGTGACACCCCTGTCCTGTTGCTCACAGGCCTTGCTTGATATCTCTGAATGGATCTGGCTTTGATCCCATGACAGGAGAAGCTTTGTGACGGGTTAAACACTCGTGAGCTGCCCTTAGAAGGGAGGGGGGGTGAGAAGAGAAACATTAAAAAATCCAACATTTACTGTGCTCCCCCTTTACAGATTGGAAAATTGAGGCCAGGAGTTCATTGACTTGTTCCAAAGCACTGAACTTGTTGGTGATATATAAATTTTCTCACTCTTAATCTGAGTGTACTTTCTCCTTATCGAACGTCTCAATCCTCTTCCCACTCGCCCATGGCCTGGCAATATCTTCCCTGCAAACTGTTTGTTTGAATTGCTAAACCCAGGGTGGCCATCCCTTAGAGGAGCAGAGCCTCTTTGCTGGTGACCTTTTTTCCTGGCCATCACTGCTTCTTGATTTCACGTTGACAACATAAGCAAAGGGAAGGAAGATGCTGAATTAGAATTCATCTGTAGGCCCTCTAGGGCAACCCCTTGCCACATGTGACTATTTAAATTTATACTAAAATGAAATAAAATTTAAAATCGGTTCCTCAGTCACACTAACCACGTTTCAAGTGCTCACTAGCTACACATGGCTAGCAGCTACCGTATTGGACAGTACAGATAGAGAACATTTTCATCGGCACAGAAAGCTCTATTAGATGGTGCTGGTCTCTAAAAGTAGAGTCTCAGAGCCAAAAAAGCAAAAGGAAAGCTTTAAAGAGACAAAAATAAACCCCGGGGCTGAGGTGGAAGGTGAGCTTTGATATGCAAAGCTGACTCTCTAGGGGTTTGGGGGAGGGGGAGCTGGAAAGGGCCTCCTTCACCTCCTGCTGGTAGCCTGGCCCTTCCACTTCTAAGAACTGCTATTTCATTAAATAGTTTATTCATTGGCCCTTAGCAAAAGCACTCTGGGCCCCAGGGAGGGGAGCGCATCCAGAGCAACCATTCCTCCAGTTATTAAAATTAAATGACAGAGATAAATGTAAGAAACTCATGCCCCAAGGAAATGACATCCATTTGGTGAGGCCCCTGCCAGATAGCCCCCTCCTCCAGGACTGAAAGGGGACTGGAAAGCTCAGAGGAGTTAGGAAGCCCTTCTCACCTGAGACCTGGGTTCTCTCCCACTCCTTTCCTCAAGAACACATCCAAATTAGCCTTCACTTTCTCTCAGGGTGGGGGGATTATTAGTTTAGGGTTGGGGTTGCAGAGCGCGGATTCCCCATCAGGAGCTTCCAGGTCTCCTGTGCCTTCTGAGGGAAGCCCTGTTCTTCCACTACACTGTCTGGTTAAGTCCTGACTCAGGGGGTGTCAACTCATAGGCCAGCTGCTGATCCATGGTCAGGCAGGAATATATGAGCTGGGCCAATTAGAGACTTCTAGGGCTAAGAACTGAGAAACAGTGAACAGTATAGGTAGGGAACGAGCAAGCAGAGCAGGTGTGCAGAGGACACCAGGTAGAATCAGGGCCAGCTTGGGAGCAAAGGCTGTGTGGAGAGGGTAGGATAAAGAGATCCAGGTCATCTAGGCACTCTGCTTAGCTGGGAATACTGCAGCATCAAGGAAATACGGAATGGACCTAGAAAAACCAGTTTCAGAGGGAGGATGATATTTGAATAACCTCCTTCCTCCCCCTCCCATCCCAATCACATTTCATCACCTATATCCCAAGGGCCTTCCTCCAATGCCAACTGGTTTCTTCTGTGGCTTTGGGGAGCAAAGAGGTCTTAGCGGAATCACAAGACAGACATTAGCAAATTCTTGAGTTTAAAATGCTAGTCTAGGAACAAGAAAAAATTGAATGCAAGCTGAGACAGTTTCCCCAATTCCTGGACCAGATTAAAAACTTTCTGGGCTGGAGGAGAAGAAAAATGTCAGTAGGAGATGAGGCCTTGGGGAAGACGACCAAACTTGGGAGCCAGCCCTGGACATCATCATACAGGGATGCCTCAGGGATCATTAGCAATGGTCCGGTTGCCGTTCCTGGAGAACCTCCACATGCAGGAACCCTGGCTTGAAGGCCTAGCACATGAATCCTTCCTGAACTTCCCAAATGTCCCACCCCATGTGGAGTCCACCTCTTTTCAACACATGTAAGCCCCTAAAATAAGCATTGACACGGGGGTACAGTGAAGATGGAAATGTGGACAAGGAGTCACCACCACTGGATAAGAGGAGGCCTAAGGCAAATGGCCAGGGACCTCCCTGTGGCCCAAGCATACCTTTTGCCACCTTAGGAAGCCTGACATGGCCCAGATGACAGCTGTCCTAACAACACCACAGAGGAGGAAGTCCTTTCCGTAAACGCAGAACTGACGCCCAAGTTTCCTGTGAGGTTCCTCGAAGCATGTCCAGGTTTTAGAATATAAAGATGGACATCAGAAATATTCTTGTTAATTTTCCTTTCCTGGGCCGGTCCATGGATGGGTCTGAGTTGCTGGATCAGTTAGGAGCTCATCTTCCAAACAGACTCACTTAGCAGGAATTTGCTTCATTAGAGAGTTTGGTATTTTATACCACCTCACAAGCATATAGAGGTATCTTCTTCTTAGAAGAGAGGAATTATATTAAAATGTAATAAGAAGGCTTGAAGCTTAGGAGAAATACTTTTTCAAAGCTAACAAGGCACATGGAGGTTGATTTATTAAAAACAGACCCATTTTGAGAAAGAATTTCAAATATTGATTACTTAAAGCTTCTTTTACTAGAAGAGAGAGTGTATAGCTTGCCCTATAATCTCAAAGATTCAGCTATTGACATGTAGGATAATTAGTGAAATTTCATGATATAAAGCACAAACAAACCAGTGTCCTAGAAAATTATTCACAGGCTGCTTCTTCTATTTGGGGCAGGCTTCATGAGTTTATAGGGTACAAATTTTCTCACAGACAGGGAACACAGTTTTTAGTGTCAACATTATAGCAGACTGGCTATACAGCAAGTCTTAAGAAAAGTGTGTTTTCTTGTGGCTAGTCACTCTTGATAAAGTTGCACAAATGATGGATTTTCACCCTAGTCAGGAACCCATACATGAAGAACAGTTGGAAAGAATATAAATCTTTTTTTTATTTAGTGCAATCTCAGGATTTAGAGCTTTTGAAATTGACAAAACCACAAAGATCCAAGGGAAAATTAAAACTATAGTGTTTGGAAATTTTTACCAGAAATGGCTGTTTGATTTCCACAAAGCTCACACGAAAGAGGGAAGTATTTGCATGAAGAAAATAAGAGAAAACAAGATGGCAAGCTTTGATATCTAAGATTGTTCTGGGAGGTCCTCAGAATAATATATGTCCAAAACCCAGTACCCAGCTAAGGCTGAAGGCCACAGGCTTAATGGGGCCTCACAGAAAAAGCACATCCATGGGGCCCAAGTGGAATGGGGAAGTTTGAGTGTCGGTGCAAATGCTAAGGTTCATCAGGTCTTGGAGTATAATTTGACTGGGCTCTCTGGTTGAGTTAACCCCGTGAAAGGATAGCCCCATGGCCCTCTCTTTGGGGCAAGCTAGGGTGACAGGCACACTTCCAAGACCCTGCCCTCACTGGAGGAGGCAGACACAGCTCTTCAAGGGCCTGGATGACACTCAGTCCCTGACACCTCTGTCTCAATCTACCTCCTCAGTCCTGGGGTGTTCTTTTGGCACTCTGGGACCCCATCTAAATGGTCCCGAGCCTTTCTCTGTAGCCTACCTGTGTCTTTCTCACCTGACTGGAGGGCAGATCACTCTGGGTCCTCTCTGGCCATGCCTGACCCTATTTCCTATGCAAGGTGCTGAGATCTGGAATCTGCTTCCCATCACTTTCAACTGTGGTGCCTCCCAGGTAAGGGTCCCCCCTCCCCCAGAACTCTCCATCTTCCACATCCTTAGTTTTTGCTCACCCCAGATGCCCTGGACTCTTCAGTCTACACCTTTGATCACAAGTTACCTGTCCTAACTGGAATCCCTTTTCTTCCTTCTTTGGAAAATGCCTACTCACTCTTCAAGTCCACCTCAACTGAACCTCTCAACCAGACTGCCTTCTCTGCACTCCCACAGCACAGGGCATAGACCATGGCCCGCACTTAGCATGAGACAGGAGCTATCTATAAATGGGCCTCACCGCGGGACAGTGGGTCCCTGCAGGTTGAAACTGTATCTTGGGCTTCTAGAAGGGTTCAGCCCACCACTCCCATATTGCAAGGGCAAGTAAATGCTCTGTAGATAGCAGAGTACAGGAAATCTGTACTTAGCTGCAATAAATCATACATTCGTCTGTTTCCTGCTGGCCAGCAAAATGCTACAGGTTAACTTTGGAAGTATTTTTTTCTTACATCTAATGAAGTTCATCTAATAATTCCTGAGCATGCCAAATGTGTTGGGCACCATGGTAAGTAAACGGGATAAACAAGAATCACTCATTCTTGCACTGAACAGTGCTGCTTTTGTTTCTCAGACACTGTACAAAGAAGCTTCTCTTGTGAAGCTCATGTCCTACTGGGGGAGCTTATACTCTTGTGGAAAGGATAACATAAGATTTGGTCTTTGAATTTGGGGAGGGCACCGGCAGGCCCATTCTAACATGTGCCACTGCCAGATGTGCCCTCCTCCTCCTCACCTGAGAGTGGCTCTATACTGCACCATGTGCATGTACGTGAATGTCCCAGGCAGCAAGTTCAAGCTTCTGCACCTGGATCTTTTCTCTCTAACTAGTGGCTCTGGGTAGGAGGCCTACACAGGCCTTGGCAGCAGGCACCAGCTGTTTGGGTGGAGAATTCTGAAGTTCTACATGTCCAGAGCATGGTTTTTAAGGGGTGGATGCTGACCTTGGCCCCTGGATTTCTTGCCCTGTGGTTTCTACAATGCAAAGCCCAGGACAGGGGCTAACTGTAGAATTTGATAGCAACGGCAACAAAATGCTTAAGGCGCAGGCTTCTGTCCACTCTTTAGAGATGTTTCTAAGGGAAAATCATCCATTTTTGTCTGCTCCGCCTTCATGCCCCCTTGGTAATGAACTATCACAGACAGCAGAGGCCTGACAGGTTTCCTTGGTTTATGAAGAACAAAGCAAAGCACTTTCCTCTGCCTTCAGCTGGAGTTGGAGGATGTGTGAGGGGAGGTAGAAGAAAGGGCCCTGTTGGCTGCAGGCGACAACACAACCATGGGAGGCTGGATGCTCACGCTGTTTGTGTCAAGAGTAGAAACCTCGTCTCTCAGATGTTGCGGCATCAGGGTGCTAATCGCTACCAGGGAATTCTGGATCCAACTCGGTGCCTGGGTCTCCTCAGCCTTGACAAGGGAGCTTCCTTGGTGCTAAATGGGGCAGCTGGCATCTGTATTAATTGCTCCATGCATGTGCTCCCTGAAGGGCAGGGAGCATTGGAAAAAATCTACTTTATCATTTGGTATTTTTAGAAAATATCTGTGCTTAAAAGAGACTTCTCATGCTCCCCCCCGCCCCACCCCCCAAGGGGGAGGGTTGTGGGCGGTTGGGGTAAGGGAGGAAAGATTTTAAGAGTTGATTGCTTTCACCATGAAGGGAATCAGGCTTCGGAAGGCTTATGGACCTGGAAAGGTTAAATATCTTGTCAGAAGCCGCGCCCAAAGTGAGGACAGCAGAACTAGAGTCTAAACCCATGTCAGGTCTGACTCCACAGCCCAGGGTGTGCCTACTGACCTTCTCCAGGTGTGAATTGAAAAGTAAGGTTTCTGTCCCCTTCCCTTAAGTCATGGTGAGCTTGTTACTGCAATAGAGTCTAGAGGATAAGTTGCCTGAGACTTCTGAGGCCTAGGAATTAAAGGCCATGGGGTTTTCTCTTTGTCCATTGTGAACCTCTGTCTCTCCGAGCTCTGGAGTGCCATGTGGAGCCACACTGGAGTGGCCACGTAAAGGTTCTCTTGTCAATAGTCCCTGCCAAGCTGGTCCTTTGGCCACCCCAGCCCAGATACCAGGCATCGGATTGGAAAGCCCCTTAGGAGAGGTTTCTTCAGCATCAGTGCTCCATCCCCAGCGCTGGTGTCACCGCCAGCCATCCAAATCAACCCACCCCAGGCCTGGATCCCGTGACACAGCATTTCCTCTGTGCCCGTTCTGAATTACTGACCCACAGAATCCATACGCATCATAAAGTGGTTGCTGAGTATGTCACTAAATTTGGAGAACTTGTTTCATAACAATAAATAACCAGAATGGAATTAAAAGCATTCCGGGGGAGGATGGATACCGTGGAGATATGAGAGCACATTGACATACATACCTACTTCAGACTCTGGTCTGGGTCTTTCTGATTCTGTAGCTACTCCTTAGATATATCTTCACACACACACACACACACACCCTCCCCAAACTCTCCAAATGAGGACAAGAAAAATCAAAGATGTTCAATCCACTAGGTCTGCAGAGGAAGTATTAGGGCAGTGGTAGCTATTCAGAGCCAGATGGACTTTTACTGATCACCTACTATGTGCCTGACTCTATGTTAGTTGCCATTGTACTTAATCCACTAATTTAACAAAATTTTTTTGTCCCTGCCACATGCCAGGAACAAGTTGGGGAATTAAACCATGTACAAAACAAAGTCTTTGTGTTCCTGGGGCTTACATGTGACTGAGGCTAACACTATGTAAATAATTATATAATAACATGTCGGGTAATGATCAGTGGTATGGAGAAAAACTAAGCCAGGTAAGGGAAAGACATTGGCCTTTTAGAAAGGCTGGTTAAAAAAGGGTTCCCCAAGAAGGTTATGTTTGAGCAGAGAGAGAGCCCATGCTTTGGAAAGAATACATACAGTACTTGCCAGATTACGAACCTATGTCCTCTTAAGAAGGGTATATTTAGAAATCAACCCCCACCCCAAAGGGCTCAGAGGACCCCCTCCAGGTGTGTGAAGAAGAGGAAGGGGAGATGCCTCTGTAGGCACCTCACTGCCCACCCCCCACCAGCCAGGCCTTCCATGCAGGGTCTCCAGAAGAGCCACAAGAGGGGTACTTACACAGAGCACGTGGAGAACCACCGCTCCCTGTCGTCTGTCCTCGTTGGTGAAGATGTCATTGGGGAATTCATGCAGGGCTAAGGAATGGAGAGAAAAAACCAGCTCAGTACAGATGACAGTAGTTTCCATGCCCGGGGTCTGGGATGGCATTATCAGTCCTTGTTTTAATATGGGGCCCATGAATTTGGATGAGAAAAAAATTACATCTTTGTACTCACAAATCTTTGAGTGGAATGCAGTATTTTCTTCAGATAAGAAGGTAGGCAACAAATATAGTATGTTAGAAGCACCTGGAACTCTGCCTCCACAATATATTTTCATGATCCATTGTACATACTACTACTATATTCACATCACTTTAGCATTAGAGTGGTTTTTAGATTGCAACTTGTGACTTAAAGTGTTATTGAGAAAATATGTGAACTACTATCCAGGTCAGCACTGGCCAAGTCAGGTGAGTTCCTGGGACCAGAGAAGGCCCTGGACAGAGTCACAGGTGCCTCAAGAAATGACCTGCATGTCTGGTGTGGTGATGCCCAGCTGCTGTAACCAGCATACCCCTTCTCTGTGACCTTCCAAATCTCCCTTGTGTAAGACCTATGAGAGAGGGTAGACCATAACTTGCGGTTGCATAAATGGTATCAGCACATAGCAATAGGTGCAGGGTGGAGGCGGTGGAGGGGACGACCTGGGTCCAGGCTCAAAGGTCTGTTGGGATTCTCGTTCTGAGTCTAGCTTGGTGGTGCCCAAATGTTAAGATTTCCATCAGAGTTAGCTGCATTGTAACGTGCTATTATATTAAGCATCAATTCTACCACATTAGAAGCTTCTTTGGCTCATTTACGAAGTCCATTACCAGATGACCTTGGCTGTAGAGAATGTGACTCAGGGACAGCCCTTACTGGAGACCCACTGAACAACAGCTTCATTTGGGGGAAGCCCCTAATGCTTATCACTATTCTCATTAGCCTCTACTTGTGTACTATACACACAGCCTATCAATATACACATTGTAATTACATGAAATGCTGCTTTGCTGTGGTTCTAAAGTAGTTGATATGATTGTATTAAATTTTCCCAAGGAAGAGGTCAGCCTGGGGTTGAGGAAAGGGTCCTCAATTGGGCACCTAGAAGCTCAGTGCCAGCACTCCCATAGCATAGCCTTTGGTGGTATGTATTTTTATCTCTCAGGGCCTCAGTTTGCTCTGAGAAATGACCTGAGGTTCCTCCTCACTGCTCCCTCTAGTCTAAGTACAGAGTACAGTTAGTGTACACAGCAGACCCCTATTAAGTGTCACCAGGATGAAAAACTCTTAAGGGAGCAGACCCTGGACACTGACCTGGGATGGGGTAGGTCAACCTTGCCCAAGTGGCCCAACAGTTCAAGAAAACAGCTGCCAACAGCAGCTGAACTTGTTTCCCTGAGACTGAGCAAGCTCCCCACCTGGCTGACTCAGACTCTGGTGCCACCAACATGCCCGGGGAAATGTGTCTTCAGAATAGCCATAGCTGTGCAAGAAGAGTGTACGGACAGGGTGGATGTTGGACTGGAAGGATGAGGCTCTTTACCTCAGTTTCCTCATCTTTAAAACAAAGTGGGACTTCTAGTGCCCCCTGCAGGCTGATGGTGGTACTGATACCATCCCAGCTGCCCTCCACTACAGTGTGCTTTTTTGCACCCAAATACAAATGAACCAGGGGTATTTCTTAGTCGAGATGTGAGCTCAGATGATCGTCTATTTTTGGGAAGCTATCATTTTCCTTGAGTTGTTGACTAGATTTTGCATAAGAGCCCAAGTAGAGAATCAGGCCCGGATTCAGATCCCATCTACACAACTCATGGGTTATCCTTTCTCCTTTCAGAATCCATTTCCTTCATCTGTAGAATGGGTGTGTGAATGCCATCTTGCTGGGAAAAGTGCAGACAGTGTATGTGAAATACTTCCTGCCATGCTTACTGGGCTATGTATCACTGTTCTTCATAATTATCATAATGATTGGATGCTGCTTTTTGCATGGTGCGAAAGATGCCTTCCTTTCTGGACTTGAGGTTGAAAGCTATCTATTACCAATTCCTGCCTGCCTTGTACTGGTGTTTTTCCAGAATGGTGTTTAGTCCAAGAGAACTCATGATGCATGTGACTCCAGGTAAGTGCTTCCCATGATCAAGCTGTTGGGGCCACACAGCCCACGAGACAAGCTGGGAACAGTTACACATCCAGCTGAGGTTTCCCCTGAATACCCTCAAAATCCTCAGCTTCTTTCTCTTTCTGCTCTCCCTCCACCACCATCCAGTTTTCCTTTCAGTACATCTTACCAGCCCCGGGGGGCCAGCAAAAGCAAGCAGTGCTGTTCCCATAGAAACCACAGAGCCTGAACTGAGTGGATTTCCCTTACCAAGGCAATAGCAATCAGTGGCCCTGCTCCTCTCTCTGGCTGCTTTCCTGAGGTCTGAATTTGATGAGTCTAAATGGAGGTTTGCAGGGGATGGAGAGTGTTTTCTATTTTGTTTGAAAAAAAAAAAAAAAAAACCCGAACCTGCAGCAGGGACATATATGGCATCTTTAGACACATAAATTGCATATTGATCAAATGGAACAGCCGCAGATGACGATCAACACATTCAAAAGCCTAGCTCCCTTAGCACTCTGAGAAGAAGGAATCTGAGCCTCGGCAGCTATCAGAATGTCGGCTCTCATTCCAGAGCCTTTTATACCAAAATACCTAGTGCACTTGATTGACTGGCCTCTTGAAGACTGCCCCAAGAACCCTGGGTGCTAATACTGCCCAGATCCTCCCCTGCAGTGATAGGCGACTCCACATTTCTGTTTTAGACACTTTAATATGTCATCGTGCTCCTCCCATAAAGCCTGCTGCTCCCTCTTCTGTTGGCATGAATGTTGGGAAAACCAACCTGCCAGCAAGGTGTGGTACTAGCCTCCTATGAAGACTTCCTGAGACTTTTTGAGGCCTTCTAGCACTGGGTGAGTACCTCCAAATAATATTCCAACCGAACTGCAGTCATTTGTTGCTTGTGTGTACCTTCAACTCAACTATACTGAGAATTCCTAAGGACAAGAACTTTTCTTTCTCCATGGCCAGCACCCACCAGGCCAGGGTCCATGAGAGAGAATGATAAATACCAAGTGAATACAAGTATAAATGAATTCAGAGGGGTTTTTTTTAATCCCAGGAGATAGTTTTTGTATAAACACAAGACACAAGTATTGGTTGAGAAATGACATTGGGAGGGACACTCCAGTAAACTCCTCAACAACTGGATTGCAACTCAGGTGGCCATTCAGGCTGTTGACAAATACCCCAATTCTCCTTGTTCCAAAGACCTGGAAAGAGTACACTCTGGGTCCCCTTCAAGGCTAGGTGGGGCCAGGCAGCTTGCTTTGGTTAATGAAATGGGAGCAAAACGACATGTATAATATTTCCAGGCTGGCTTTAAAAGCCAGTGCTAACCTTGCATCTTCTTGTCTAAGCATTCACAGAAACATATGTTGGGGTGAATTTTCCATTAGCCTGGATCCCTGAGTGACTGATATACAATTCCAGCCCCTGATACACACATTTTGTACATGCAACATAAGTAAAAAAGAACATTTTTATTCTTAGCCCCTGAGATTTGGGGGCTGTTTGTTACCCAGCATATTCGTGCCCACCTTCAGTAATGCCGTAACTAATATGGGCCTCAGCTTTGTGACAGAATTATGCAAGAGGCCTTACCTTGCAACAATTTTTGGTTTCTTCCATCTTCTCCACTAGACTGGTGGTTAAAGTTTGAGTAAATTTATTCTCCTCTGTATTCTCAGCACCTAGCTAAGTGCCCAGCATAAAAGAGTCACTTAACGAGTGTTCGTTGATCAAACATACACACTTGTCATAACCAAAGGCCCATGAACAAAATTATCCACCAAAAAAATCTGTATGAGAGTAGATATAATCACACTTTAATTTTCTAAATATTTAGTCTCTGGAAAAATTTCAGAGACATTTCAGTACCCTTCTTCTTATACTCAGGTCCAGCAAGCCACAGGAATGCAAGAGGAAGAGTGTTTGGCAATGGGAGAGTTCAGGGCGTCCTGGGGAAGCTGCAGCCTGCTGGGACATCATCTCCTTCTAATGCCTATGTCTTACCATTGGAAAACTTATTAACAAATCAATCAAGCACAAAAAATACATTGTTATTTAGCCCTTACCATGCACTGGGTACCACACTCAGCTTACTTATAGAAAGAACAAGGATTCACAGTCCTGATCGCTGAGAAGTTACAAGTTGAGTGGATAAAAGCTTAGGCTCGGGGCAAAGGAACTCTCAACCCTCTCTGAGATCATCCTAATAATTTAAGTATCCTGAATTTAAGGATGGAACTGATCCTTATCAAGTGCTATGAATATATATTCATTGCTTTTTCATTGCTTCTATGTGATAGGGAGTATTATCCTCAATTTACCGACAAGTAAACCAAGGCACAAAGAAGGCAAGTAACCAGTCCAAGTTCACTCGATGGTAGTGGATGAACTGAGATAATAACTGGGGTTGACTTTCTAGCATGTCGGTTCCTCTGTATTAGAAGGGCAAATTGACCGTTTTCTTTTTTCTTTCTGACTTTTAAAGGCACAAGTCCTCTTCAAAAGCCAGAAAGAAAGTTCTGGATTGAAATGGATTGATGTATGCATGGAAACAAGATCATGAACAGCATCTCTGTAAGGAAGGATGTCATCACAGGTCATGGTAACCAAAAGCCTCAAGTCAGGGCTCATCAAACTATCAACCAGAGTTATGACCAGTCAAATTTGCTGAGAAAGATTGCTTCAGCCCAATGCTTATGCAGTTGACATTCGCTTTCCACAGGCATCCAGGGTTTTAAAAGAGCCTGAAATCTGTATTCGAAGCCCTTCATCCCCACTTACTAGTTCAGTGATCTTGGGGAAATTCTTTAACCTCTTTCAGTCTTAATTTCTTAATGAAAACAGTATCAGTTTACGTGGTTGTTATGAGGATTAACTGTGATGATACTTATGAAATATGTAGTACCTAGAATCAGGGAAGTAATTATCAAATGCTAGCTCCTTTTACTTTATTAAATAATGTAGAAAGAAATATGGACGATGGGTATTTCCTGTGACATCAATGCCCTGCCCTCATTCCTGGGGTTTCACCACTTTCATGCAAAGCAACTGCCAGCACTTGTATCTCTTTGCCTTAGGACTTTCTACAAAGTTGAGAAAGGGTGCTCTGTCAGGAGACTGCAGGCTGGATATGCTGAAGAATTAATATGGCTCTTTCCCCCAGGAGAAACCCTCAACTAAAGTCTAATGAAAAGTGGTTGTATAAATGCCCCAGCTCCCTCCTTATTTGGGTCAGATAATTCTGAGGTGTGTTCTGCACTGTTTGAACAAGTTCTCGGCAGTATTGTGCTCTATCTTCAATGACAAACTGGCTTTATAACACTCCTTTGACTGACTGGCTTCCCTTCCCTGTCTCAATTCTGGACTCCCCTATCTGGATTATATCCCAGATAAACTTGTACTTAAGTCTTTCTCAGAGCTTACTTCTGGCAAACCCATATTTAGACAAGGGGAGCTAGGAATTTTGCACTTTTGTACCCCTCCATTTCAACAAAGTTTAGATTTCCCAGCAAAGGACTCATCCATATATTCAGGTGAATTCCCACACCCCTAATAATGGCAGCAATCTTCAAAGGCCTCACTTCCATGCATTTATGGAGAAATGATGCATCCTGTATTGTCAATAGAAGCATAGAATCCCCCTACTCCTGAATGAGGGTTGGGAGACTGTCTATGCCCCTTTTTCATGGTGCTGAAATTGGTCCAACACCCATGAGAAGTTCCTTGATTTCCACTTCAGAGCTCTTTTTCTCACATCCATATTGGCAAAAGATTTTAAACAATCATCGCATGAGCTTTTCTCCTGGAAGGTAACAGACATTCTTTGCATCTAAAGAACCCCAATCATCAGTTACATAGACTTTTGGCCTGGCAGGGCACAGAAATGTAATTTGATGAACTAGAAACAAATTTCTTCCTCAATGATAAAATGCCATGGCATCAATGCTGCTCATGGCTCTGAGCCAGCAGCTACTGTAGAAAATATAGTGATCTCATGAATAATGTAGTAGTTTCAGGCCACAAATATGGCAATGGATAGAAGGAGGCCTATTTTCCGGGGCAAGAGCTCACAACTTGCATTTGTTGCCTATGTAGGATTACCATGATTGTGGCACTAATGAATTTTCATTAAAGGAAATAAAATATTTATGGTAAATAGCTCTGTTATATTCAGAACTTTATGGCACTCTTGGATTGCTCTGCTCTTCAAAATGTCCCTTGGTGCCAATGTCAGAAACAGAATGTTTAGATGGATGACAGGGGTCTGACTCAAGTGCTATATCTCTTAAGTTCTTAAGTCTGCTTACTGATCTAGGTAAATTCAGACCAACATACTGATATACATTCCTTAAGAGGACACTCAATGGTTAGAAGGAACATCCATTCCTACTCAACATCTTTGGGGAGGATGAGGTTACCTAAAAAACTTTCTTAGGAAAAATGCAATTAGAATAGTCCTTTTTGAATGTAGTAATTCCCTATAGGAATTTATATTGAAAATGTTCACTCTTTATGTATTTATTTTATAGAAGATGAAGTGTGTATAATAAATGACTGGAGGTTTCAAAATTAGTGATTTTTTAAAAATGGTAACATCGAATTTCAGAGCTTGAAGTAACCTTAGTATTGGTCTACCGATGGAAAGGTAATACCAGGAGGATTTGGTGAGAAGCACGGTTGAAGTTTTCCTTCTGCTTTCCTGTTTAAATCTGTTGTTTCTCAAGAATGTTAATTCCATGATCATCAATTTCAGTGATATAAAATAGATCTCATCTCATTTGTTCATCAGTTGATTGGTAATTACTATTAGCTTGAGTCTTGAATGGGGCTCAGTATGGTATAGCATTATGACCTGTTAATAGTGTTTGTCACAGTTATAGGAATGAGAATGAGGTATATGAGCTTCTTATTTTCCTACACTAAAGCTTTGCTGGAAAAGTCCTAAAATGAAAGAATGATTGGCACTCCTTGTGCCTAGCTATAGCGATTCCCACAATAATTTCTTTTGATCATGATTTTCTTTTAGAGTATAATCCATTAAAAGAGGAGGAGGATTAAAAGTATTTCAATATGATTCCCCGAAGATACCAAATATAGTTGAGCAGATATATTAAGTGGTTACCCACATATAAAATATTGGCTTGAAATTTGGTCTATAATAACTAAATAAATACCTAAAAGGAACCCTCGCAACTAATTGTAGAAAGAACTGTAAATAGATAAACTATTGGATAAATCAGTTGACAAAACCCAAGCTCTACTTACTCTTCAGTTTAGTACTCAGCAATCTGGCTTTCCCTCAAGGAAAAAGTGAAGAAAAAGAGAATCATTTTCCCTGTAATTAGCAGAGCAAGAATTATCATGGTTTGGAGCCGGCCAGATCAAAGCAAAGGGATTTAGCATCTACTCGATGTGTGTCTAGCAATTTTTGATTGTATATTTGACTTTACAGATGATGTGTTGAGGAGACTCTGGATTCTGCTGCCTTCCTCTGAATAGTGTTGAGTTTTGTTTAAGCAGGAAGTTAAATTAGTGAAGAGTCACCTCTAGTGGCAGTTTTAATATTTTTCTAACGGAAATCTGTTTTGATGATGCTCTTGGTCCTGGATGGGGTTGTTATAGGATTTTAAGAGAACGTTTGAGCTGCTTATTAAGCTCCTTTAACTTTAGGACTCAAACTCCAAACTGTCTCCCCAGGGCTGGTAGCTACTGAAATCCCTATTTAGCAATTTCAGCTTCCTGACTGTTGTGTTCCATAAGCTGCTTGGAGTTTCCCCCAAAGCACGCACAGTTTAGGTGTCAATGAAAGATTTAAGGTGAATTTATATGTATGTTTTAGGGTTCCCTCTCTGTGATGCCTTCCCTTCTAGGATGTCCTTCAATTTCCACTTGCTCTGAGAGCTCCAAACACTAATCTTTGATGCCTCAGCCTAATAAGATCGCTGCTTTCTGTCTGAGCTCAAACCCTCATGCACTGCACATACTGGGGAGTTTCATTAGGGAAAAAGCCAGCTGGTGTGGTTCTCCCACAGTGTGGTGTCCTTATTTCAAGGTTCATATACTCTCCAGTCTTTGCTTACTTTATTTGCTTTCAAAAAAATTTTAAACAATTGCTTTTCTTTGGTTTGTTCAGAATTCTTAATCCAATACATTACTGCAAGATAAGCTACTCTACTATGACTAGAAGTGAACAGTCCAAAATATATTCTAGATTAACTGCTGCAGAAAATTTATGGTAAACTAAATTCACATTAAACGTTCCCAAAACTTGCTATTAGCCATATCAAATTCTCCATGGAACTAATGCAACCTGAAATAACAGTGTGACTGAGTGGGGAAAGTGAAGATCACTGGGATGTGCTGGTAAGACATCGTGGAAAGGCTAGGAAGTAATCTAATTTCAACTAACATATAAATACACAAAGGATTGAATAGAAAGAGGACTCAGTACAAGAAATTACAGGAAGGGATGCTGCAGTATTCTACAGCCCTCAACTACAACTATTTCAAGGTCAAGGCAACCCAAAGAAGCCTCTGTGGAAGTTCTGATGTCTTCTGATAGATGATGCCTGAAGCCTCAGAGGCAAGAATGTGTGTTAGGAGGCAAAATGATTTTGGAAACCAGTTTCAGACAAGGGAGTGAAATTGTGTCCTGCTTTCTTTTGGAGTCTGGAAGTTCTCTTACATGCTCCCATAAGTATCAGATTTTGATGTCCCATGTGAAGTTGGCAAATTGAAATTCACAGCAATAAAGGTAGGTGTTTAATAAATGCTTTTCAAGTCCAGACGAATCTGTGAAGCTTTAGAAATAAGAAGATAGCCATCAAATAAAACTTTTGACTAAATTTGGCCATTATCTCAAGCACAAAAAGTATTAAGGATTAATTTTTAAAAGTAAGGAAAGTTCTGCTTAGTTCTTGAAATAGTTGAGATCAAAATAATAAATACCACAACTTGTGTTCCAAGTAAAGAGACTCAAACAAATATGTAGAGGGAATAGCAGTAACATAAACTTTGTGATGTAATAACTAGGCCATCATGTCACAGAGGCCAGATGCAAATGATCAAATGAAAGGAAGATCCCCTCACCATCCCCACTGCCCAAGGACTGGTTTAACATGTCCTTCAAGATGCTGGTGTGCAGTTTACCTGGCGTGCTGGACAGTGAGTTCCTGCAGTGGGTGAGGTAAAATGACTTAGCAGTCTTTCAAGGAGTGGAAAAGAAGTTCATACCATTACTTCCTTTGATTTTTTCTCACATAAACATTGAATTTCAGGCACTTCATATAGATGGAGAAAGTCTATTAAAACAATTCTTTCAAAACATGACCCTTTCAATGTTTGAGGTACATGGTATTTTGGAAGATAGAGATACAAATAACTTTATGTATTTTGGAAGGTAGGGATACAAATAAGTGTATTATTCTATGAGAGACTACAATATTTAAGTTTTCTTGCCTAGCTCATATAAGTATGATCAGACTATCAAACTTACATGCATAAAAATCTCCAATCACCGAAGGAACAATAGATGAGTAGATAGGCAAAGAGGCTGCTTCTCAATCTGAAGATGGAGACAGCAAACCCTGTGGGGGTCTGGACTGAGGAAACAAGGTCCCACCAAATTGCTTCCAAGAGGCCAGTTGTCAAGTGCCCAGAGGTGGGAGGGTTGGCAAGAGCAGCAGCATCTTTCCCTTAATCTAAGACACAGAAGCAAATCCAGTGGCTTATTCTCAGTGATTCAGACAAATGGTTCTTTCCAAGGATACAGGATTCCTCTGAGAAAGATTCAAGGACCAAAGAGGCTCTGATTTCTTTATAATTACAGTTGCATCCCATAATGAAAGAAAGCTTTTCAGGACACAGATATGCACATAGATGTTTCCCCATCAATTTAATTCAAAAATAAATGGCACAGTTGCTATGTGTACAATGTTGGTCTAACTCCAGCAGAGGATAACTAGAGAGTATAAAACAGCCTTGGCCTCTTGGAGTTTACAGTGCAGTTGGGGAAGCCAGATTTAAGTGTACAAACACACAAAGTAGAGGATGGTAGAAGGCAGGCTATATCCCAAGACATATGCACACACATATATATTTATGTGTACACTCACGTACATATATTATACATATCAATTGCTGCATAATATCTACCCCAAACATAGTGGTTTAAGACAACCATAGTGCTTTTTATGATGTCTCATATTTCTGGGGGCTGACTGGGGTCAGTTAAATGGTCTTTACTCAGCCGCTCATGCAATTGCAATGACACAGTTGTTGGAACAGGATAAGTGAAGGCTCACTCACTCATTGCCTTTCTGGAACCTGTGCAGGGGAGGCTCAAACACTAGGGGCTGGAACTGCTGGGGCTCCTTGATCCCTCTCTTTTTCTCAGTGTGGTCTGTCCATGTGGTCTTTCCTCAGGGTTTCTTTAGTATAGGGACTTTTCACATGGCAGTTCAGAGATAAAAGGCACATTTTTCAAGACAGAGAGCAAGGAAGAAGTTGTATGGCCTTTTATGACCTAGCTTAGAAGTCATGCAGAGATTTTCCACCATCTTCTCTTTTACTTAGGGTAGTTAAAAAAGGTCTGGCCAGCCTCAAGAAGGAGGGAGAGTAAACTCTATCTTTTGAATTTTGGTGGGGAAAGAACAAGATTCTGGAGGAATACATGGTCTTGGAGTTATTGCTGTGAACATTTTGGAAAATGCAATCTGCTACCATTTACCTCTATCTGAAATAACTATATTTATAACTATATCTATTAATGTGGATCAGATAGTGAGTGGTATTTGGAGCCAGGAAGAAAAGCATCAACCCGAACCAAAGCACTGGATAAAGATAGCAGGGGGTAAGTCCGACCTTAGCGGAGTCTTGAAGAAGGGAGGGCTTATGTAGCTATATAGGAGACATTCCAGGTGGACAGGAGGCAGAGACAAAGATGTGGGAGGTGGGAAGAATCAAAGCTGTTCTGTGTTCTAATGAGGTGGGTACTCTTCAATGTATTTCTCCTTCAACAAACAGCCAAGGTCTCCAGTGGAAAGTCATGGCTTTTCCCTTACACGATTTTCCTGATCCTCATGACAACCCTGACAACTCTGTGCATTACAGAGGAGGAAACTGAGGCCCAGGTCACAAAGCAAGTATGATCCTGGGGCCAGGTCTTCTAAGTCAAGCACCCTTTCTTCTACACCACGGTAGTCTCTCGGGAGTCAATATTAGGGCTCAGCTCACATTTTACCCCAGGCTCAGAGAGATTAACCACCTGCTTATGCAAATCCTAGCTTTGTTTTTCCCAAAAGCAAAGACTTAACACAGAATCTAAAAGAGCACGTGGTATTGCATTGAATTTCATGACATGTTAGAACCCAGAATGGGACTCAAAACTAAAATTAGCCAGTTTTCCTGATTAGCCTAGGGCAAGAGGAACATCATCTTGTAGGTAAGAACAGTTTCCTAGCTACTTCCATCCAGAAAGGGACTGGCTTGGAGTTCCTGTACTTAATTTAAGTGCTGAGAATGTTTACCTGAATCTTGACATTTGTCACAGGCTAAGAATGAACTATGAGTTAACTCAGATTCTCCTGTTACCTGAGATACATTCGATGGGAAGAGTTTTGACATTTTTGCATCAACTTTGCCTGCGCTCCAGGGCCCCATTTAATCATCTGCTCATTTTATGGCGATGTTGTACCCCAATATCTGCTTGGTATGTCAGGACCCACAAAGATAAGGCAGAAAGAGCTGGAATTGGAGCTCCTGAAAGACCCGAACTTACAAAAGAGTAAGGTTTAGATCGCAGGGAAGAAGTGGCCTGGTGTAGTTATTACTTCTGTAAACTCCTCTGAAAGTTGCTGGGAGGGAAATGAAGCAGCCCTGTCAGTGCTCCACCTGCCTTCCCTCAGGTCCCTGTACCACTTTCCTCATGCCAGCTCCAGGGTGCTTTCACACCAACAGCCAGTACGCAGGGCTTCCTTGAGCTGAAGTGCTAGCTTCAAGCCTCTGCTTGATCCTGCACCTTGCTGCTCTCTCCTCCCTTCCTGTCCCACTGCTCACTCTCCTACCAGTCTTTCCAGGGAGCACTGTCAAAATCACTTTCACATGAACACTCATGCCAGGCTCAGCTTCTCGGAACCCAGGCTAGCCCAGGAACCACACAAACACTGCTTCTTCCACAAACATTCCCTTGATCATCCCAAAAGAATCCTGCCCTAAATCACTACAGAGATTGGGATTCAGACCACATGAGTGCAAGCTGGAGGCTGGGTGGTGGGTAACAGCTTGTTCCCTGAATGCCTGGGTATGGATATTGCATTCTGTCTTTTCCCTTCAAATGACAGGGTCCCAAGTGAGCCACACACATCACTCATCAGCCCATCAATTCCTAAAGGGCCTATCTGCGCTCAGTGGATGAGCACTTTTTATAGTAAGATTCCGGCGTGCCTACGAGTCCTTGCTGCATGTAGATGGGCTGGCTGGTGTTTAGTAGGGAATGATGCAAGACTGGACTTGCTCTGAGATATTGTCGGCAAGCAGAGATGCAGGACAGGGGTGAGGCAGGGAGTGGAGAAGCCACAGGAACAACTGCCCGTGGCCAAAGTTTCCTTTCCCGGTGCCAGCTGATAGGAGCCAGGGGTGTCCCAGGGGCAAGTCTGACTTGTCTGAACTGAGAGAAAGCAGGGAGATCATCTTCTCTCAGCGTTTTCACTGGTCTTGAACATATTCCAGACATTTCTATGTTATCCTGTCACATCATTTTTAAAGATCTTGTTTCTATTGAAGCTCGGATCCAAATAGCCAAACAGAATAGAATTTGTGGTTATGTCTTGTTTTGTTGGAAGCAGGAACCAACTCCGGTGGCAACAGAAGGCCACCTCAAATCTGGGGTGTTGTGGATGAGCTGGATATCAGAATCTCATAGTACAAAAGAAAATGGCGACTTGGGTTTGAGAGTGAAAAGGTTGTATTATTGGTGACTATTTCCAGATAACAGAAAGGCAAGCATGTAAGAAGGGAGTAGAGTCCTGAGAATGCCTTCTGCACAAAAGGTGTACACCGCACACAGTTTGGCCAGCCCTGCCTTTCCTGGGGGAAACTACAATGCCATAAAATGAATGAAACAGGCTCTTTTTATACTCTCATTTTTAACAAGCCTGGCTGTATAGCCGAACAGCTATGTCCATTACTGAGAGTGCTGTATACAGGGGAGGATGGTAATATCTGACCACCAATGTTAGCTTATGTATCCACCTCACTTCCATCCCTCTGTAAAACATGTCTAAAACGTGGTAAAGTATAATGGCTTGGAAAAGAAAGTGAACTACTGGTGGTTCCTCTTAAAGGTAACAAAAACATGTAGTTTTATCACGCCCAATGCTATGTGAAGTCAAGAGGACAGCAGGGCGACGTGTACCGCTGTAGTGGATGTCGTTGGTGGCTGCTTAGCTCCCCTTCACTGGGCTAGTGTGTCCGCCACCCAGTGCCGTGATCGTTGTCTGTTAATGGCTCAGATGGCATTTTTCTCCTGAGAAGTGCCTTTGGCCTATGCTTGCTATCTCACCCTAAACGTCTGGAAGATTAAGTCCTCCCACCAAGAATGGTGTGCAATCAATCTCCTGGCTCAAGGTAAAACAACTTCCTGGTGCCACTCTCTCCCTGTGGGCCCCGTGAGACTAGGCCCAGGCCAGCTTGCAGCTGAGAACACATCTTTGCTGACTCCTCCTGCCTGATCCCACTTCTCTCACTCCCCTTTTCTGAGAATTCTCCTTCAATAAATCACCTGCACAGAATCTACCTTGGGGGCCCAACTTGAGCAAACCCCTTGAGTAGGCTTTTGCTCTCAGGTTTCCAAGAGAATGGGGCATCTCATTGAAATGTAAAATGCACAATAGCTGGGAGAGATGAGCCCTTGTGTATGTACTCAAGGATGACCAGAATAAACTTTGCCTCTTTTAATCCATCCAAATCACTGCAGCCCAGAGCTGGACCAGTGGTTCAATCTCTTTCTGTTCCAAGCTAAGTCCCAGGCCTGAGAAAAGCTGTTGTCTAAGCTGTGTGCCATGGAAACTGAATGAGAATGGGGAGCCAGATTCAGATTTGGCGCCAGGAAACAGTTTTGCTTTCCCTGCCCCCACCCAAACACCCATGAAACAGTTAAAACTAGGCAGGATTTCCTTCTTTTAAATCTCCCTCCAAAGTTTGAAGAGGGACTCTGGGATGATTTTATATTTTAATAAGAAATTTATTTTTCAGATGACTCCATCACTTGGAAGGTAATGAGTTTGGATGAAACCAGGCCTCTCTGTTGAAACTTTCCAAAGATTTGCATTCCCAATGCTTTCCTTGGCTAATTCTGAACCTCTTGTATACTGAGCTTGGTACTGAAGGCGTACTTCTATACTGAAGGACTCCCAACTTGACTTCTGGAGGGAGAAACTACTGTCTTTCATGGCAAGAGTTAAAATGTGCAAAAGTTTCCACACATGGCTGAATCGAGTGGGAGGGGCTGCAGAGGGGCAGCCCCAGGGTCTAAATATTCAGATAACACTAGGCAGCATCTCTGATTGTCACCAAAGGCCTGGTGTCTAAGACTGAGAGGCATAGACTGATGCTCATGGAAAGGAAGATCAGCAACCACTGGCCCTCTCTCACTCCATGAATTTCTACACCTCAGGCCCCTGGGAGGCCGTTGGGTCCCACCCAGAAGGCGTATGAGCTATTTTAACTTGGAATGCAGCAAGCTAGGCCAAGGGAACCAAAGCCAAGAGATAAAGTGTACAGCATGCACAGCCACTAGAGCTTTCCCCACCACAAACCAGGTCTCTTCTGAGGACTCTTAAGAGGCAGGCAGCATAGTGGTCCCAGCAGCATGCCTAGAGAGTTAGCCCGCATTTCAGTGTTTCAGGGTGGGGAGGGCTAAACCATCCTCTCAGGGGTGGTGCAGGAGTAGGCAGTTGACATGACAGGTCCATTCCTTACACTGGTTCCCTAACTCAGACTCCTGACCCCCTCAAAGTGTTCCTATTTTCTGATTCATCTATTTTCCCTAAGAAACTCCCAGATTCTCTCCTTCTTCCTCACCCCTCCATCCACCCCCTTACATTCCATACATGCTTCATATTTCCAGACTATTCTACACTTTTATCCTCAACCTGGTCCTAAGAGTGCAGCAAATGGTCAGTAAATGCTGGTTGAAGGAGTAGATGCACGACTATTCCATAGTATGGTTTTGGTACTTGGTTTATGTATTCGATAAAAATTTTGGAGGACCTATTCTGCACCAGGCGCTGTGGCCATCTGTAAGTAATGAGGCAACGTTAACCCTGTTTGATTGTCTTTCTCTTTCTCCCTCTCTTTTTTAATACATCGCTGCATCATGTGTGTCTTCCAAAGTACACAGTAGACTGTGTTCCATGGTTTTCAGGCCCTCCCAATGAAGATGTCAATAATGTGATCTGGGATGACTACTGCTGTGTGACTGACCCACGGGGACAGGAATGAGAATCATTGAGAGGGCCAATAAAGAAATGACTCTCACCTGTAATGCCCTCCCATCCATCTGATCATCTGGTCAGCTGGTGCTGATTCCTATTATCATGGCAAAGAGGCCAGAACCAACCATTTAATTCTTAGAGCTACCTGCCAGACCCACCAGCAACCTCAGAGTCCAGAAATAATTCTACACCTAGAGTCAGACATTGGCAAACAGAAATATAAAACATTATTGGAAAGATTAGGAATGCCATACTTTAAAAAAATAATAATATTACTACAAGCATCCCTAAACACATGCACACATTCTAGTGCCCATATACTAGAGTTTCTCCTGGAGAGGAGTAGAAGTGATAGGTTGTAGGGCATGTAAATGTTCAAGTTTACAAGATAATTCCAAATGGTATTCAGAGTGATTATGCTTAGTTACAATCCCACCAACAGTACATAAGAGCTGATGTTGATGTGCATTCTAACATACATTTGGTAATAACAAATTTTAAGATTTTTGCCTAACTAGTTAATGTAAAATGATATCTTATTGTGGACTGGGTTCACCTTCCTGATTATTAATGAGGTGGAGAATCCTTCCCTATGTTTATTTGCAAGTTGGATTTTCTTTTCACTGAAACAAATTTTTATCTTTTGGCTATTTATCAATTGGGCTGTCTTCTTAATAATTTGTTGGAGGTCTTTATATTCTGGATACTAGTTCTATATTGGTTATATGTTTGACATATATATCCTCCCAGTTTGTGTCTTCTTTTTCAATAAACAAAAGTTTTAAATTTTGATGTAGCTACATATATCAATCATCTTAGGAATGAATACCCTACTCTTAATTGCTCCTTAAGCTATAGGGTTACTGGAGTTCATTGTTGTGGTTGGATGGCACTTAAAGAATGGGGCACGTACATGGAGGGAATGTCCAGAGTGGGCTCTGTGTTTCCAGAGATATGTGAAAAGATGTTGGGCCGTGTGAGAACAAACTTTGGGGAAAAAAAGGTTAATATATAATGTGTATTTTCATATTATTTTAAAAATATCTGTTTTCATTTAGGAAAGATATATAAAAACTCCTTTAAGTATATATATATTTACTCTTATTTTATTAGTTTCAAGTATACCATACATTTACATAGTTAATAAAACAATCCCCCTAATTGCTCTTTCTCTCCTCTGGCTCTCCACCTAGCCGATATATTAATGCCAACTGCATTCCCTGTTCCGTGATCCCCATCCCACGTGACTATCTATCAAGTACTAATCTGTACTTCTTTAACCCTTCATTCCTTTTTCCCAGCCCCTCAACACCCCTCTCCTCTGGCTGTCACAAGACTGTCTCTATGTGTGTGTGTGTGTGTGTGTGTGTGTGTGTGTGTGTGAGAGAGAGAGAGAGAGAGAGAGAGAGAGAGAGAGAGACAAAGAGAGTGTGTGCGTGTATATATATGTATACATATATTTTTTAAAGTGAGTGTATTTTAAGTATAAAGGAAATAGTTGTCCAGGGAGTATGTGGACATGGCAACCATGTAACTATGGGAGGCAGACAACTAAAGTAGGGCACCTTGACCTCAGAATTAAAGCGTCCAATGATAGCTTTAACCTCTTAGATTCCTCTGTTCTCAGTCTGAGAAAGATGAGTAACCACGAGATCTCCCAAGTATTGAGTGGGTGCATGCGCCCTGGCAAATAAATGGAAATGTCATGATTGCACAGATGCAGTTTCGACTCAGAAAGGCAAATAACTTGCCCAAGGTCACACAGCTACTACGTGGCAGAGTCAGATCTAAAACTCAGTTTCCTTAGACCCAGACCTAATGCTTTTAACAACAATGTTGTCCTGATTACCAGAAAGCAAGCGTCTGGCCCAGAGAGTAAGGAAGAAGAGGTAGAATCGATTTCAAATACTCGTAAAGTTGCCCATCTGCTTAGTTGACACTTTCAGATCTGGTGCACAGTGGACAACATTGGGGACCTGCCTAGCCCTCTTGTTTTTATGTGCACCCACCTTCACTGGGCTCCAGCTTTCCACAGCCAGCACTTGGAGGGCCCCACAACATCTGCAGAAAAGTACAGCTAATAATATAAATATTAGCCCTCCTTTGCCTGGGGACCCTTAACCAGTCCCTAATGGAGGCGGCTCTCTTGCTGGTACTGGGACATCTAAGGGGCATAATTTACACTTGAGAGGCTCCTATGGGATCAGGGGAAACCCTTGAACAGGACTTTTATGGAGTACACACCCTCACTTTGATTCCTTCTCTCCTTCCTCCTTCCCCAACCCCTTCCCAGCATGATCTTAGTAATAGCACACAAATCCTCAGGGCCACTCCTGGAGAGCCCATCCTCAGGCAGTGGGAACGGAGGCATGCAGATGGATGGACATGTAAGCAGGAGGGTGGATGAGGAGTTGAGAGGGTCCCCAGGAGATGATATGAGTGCCACACATAGTACCACTCCCAGGGCCTAGAGAGGCCAGACAGGATAACCAAAAGTTCAGTCCTCATTAGGCTGCTTTATCCACTGAGCACAAGGGTTGTCATTTCTGCCTTGAGATCATTACTGTGCTAAGGGACATGGAAGGCAGATGACACTTCCCCTTATCGACTAAGATGGGATCATGGTAAATAAGGCAGGTGGTGCTGGGGAAGGGAGCATGCTGGGGAAATGCCTCTGAAGATAAACTAGATGACTAAGAAGGAAGAGAGAACCAATGTACAGGAGAAAACAATGACCAGGAGAAAGCACAGTGAGAGACGCACAGGCAAAGAGCATGAAAATATTAATGCCCTTTCCTTCTCTGGATGGCCAACCCTGCTCAGATGAGGGACTTGGGGAAAGGCAATGGGTGTGATATCCCTTGTCCAAATGCAAGGCTGGCAGTGAGGACCTTTCCACATTGAGGAATGGCAGGGCCAAGGTCACAAGCTTAAATGATTATTATCATAACTAAGTTATTAAAGCATGGCAAAGAGGGACATTTTATTAAAATTCTACAGTTTTAAATCTGAATAATATACTTTCTGCTCAGCAAAAAGAAACATGGAGACAATCTGAGTATTAAAAGTGGCAATCATATGGCTTGCCACTGGGGAGGAGAGGGGAGAAGAATTTTTGTTAAAAGCCAGTCATTAACCTATGTAAGATTAATAGATGCATTTTTTTTTAACACCTCTGAGGGGAGTGAGGGAGCAAGGAGGGAGAAGGTAAGTCCCCAAGTGCCCCCTAGGCAGATCCTGTGTTGCTTTGTGCAAAGAGTACATGGAATTTCACGTCCCTCAGGAAAGGAGGCCTGGAAAGTGGGGTGCAGAACAACCAAACTGAGAAACAACGTTCATTCTTAACACTAGTGTTTCTGGCAAAATCCTCACCATACCCTCCTCAACCTTAAAAATAGCTCTAATTATATTAATCACTCAATCATTATTGTCTTTTAGCAAGCATCCAGGTCAATCTTTTTCAGTGGTTCAAATAAAAGCTTTTTTATTTTTTAAGGTAGTTAATTATGCAGATGACAACATGGAAGCACCTGAATATCTTTTTCCCCAGAAAAGTAGGTGGTTCAGTAACAAAGAAGGCTAATGGGACCCTTGGGCCCTGATCCGCCTCTCTCTTGGGCTTTGTGGACGGAGCAGGATGGAATGTGGGGCAGGAAACACTTTCCAACTTCTGGCTTTCTCATGAGTCTGAGAAGAGTTTCTGCTACTGGGAAATAGAACAGAAGCCACTTTCTCAATTCCCGAAGGGCTAAAGGCTGTACATTAGAGAAGTGCTACCCTGGGCTCGAGGCTGAGTTCTATGTCATTACTACCTACAGGGACAGATGGGAGAAGAGCTGGTCTTGGAGTCAAGAAGACAGTTTGAGTGAACAGGCAACAGTTCATGTAGCCAATGTGGGGTCAAGAAGTGTGGTTTCTGTGATCCCTGGCAGTTTTTGAAGTTTACAAACTTGGAGGTAAGCAATTCATGATCACAAGCACAGAGAAATGATAGGAACTTTCTCTATTCCCAAAGACATTTTCTACTTCCTTCTACCTACCAAATGCCTCCAAGATCTAGCGTTGGATTTACAAAGAAACCGGGGCAACATTTAACTACATTATTCAGTATGGTAAAGGGAATGGTGCTTTCCAGAGAGTGAGGCACCTACTGCATATTAACATATGGGCTGCCAATTAAAAAGACCACAGGCTGTAGAGGACACTCAGCATGAAAGTTTTTCTGAACGTAATTGGATTTTTCTGCCATGTTTAAAACACAGTTCAGGACCCACAGATCCTTGAGGTCACTAACAATAGTTAAAACTCCACGGATAAGCACCTTGGTGTCTCTGACTAGTTATTTATGATGGACGGAACTCTGGGACATGCTACTTTTACTATGTGCCCAAAGGTTGTTGAGCTCATTTGAAAAAAGAAATTTTTAAAAATCCTGAGAAAAATATAACCGTTTGTATTAGGATCTACCAAATTTCAGTAAATATAAATTACGAACCAAAAAAACAAAGGATATGAGCCCCTGTTGCTTATATTACTATGGTGTTTACTTAATTTTCTTGAGTTGCATGCTGTTTTAATTCTGCAATCATAATTAACATAAAATAACATAAAATAAAATGGAATGCTTGCCCTTAAAACCTGTGATCTTAACTCAGGATTCTGAAACATAAAAACCCATATATACTGAGAAGAAATGAAAACCTCATGGAGCCAATGGCAGTCAAGCATATTGAGAAGGAGACCTGTGCCTTTATTTATTAGTCCCCATGGATAGGACTGAGGGTCTAGTAATTCTCCATCTCATTGTGGCACAATGACACACTTTTGTTCAGGAAGTTATAGGAAGCAGGAGTTTTGAATGTACGGATTGTACAAGTCCATGTACTTTCCACAGGAATTCTAAGAGCAGCTAACATTCTATTTTTTCTGAGTTCAGAAAAGAAAAACAGAAGGTATTCAGGTTTCTGCTCTGTGATTGATCTTGGGAAGTGCAGCTTATAGTACTCCTGTCCATTGGTACCTAGGCTGAAATGGAGTTTAGACAATTTCCTAATCTGGCTCATCCACGGACATTTCTGAAAGGAGAAGCATCTCTTGGTGGCACCCAGAATGGGGAGTTGAGGGTCTTAGGAGTTTTCTATTCCAGGAGGTTGTTAAGCGAGTGGAGTGTGACTGCTGTTCTCACTCTCTTAGATCTTTCAGTCTGAAGAACAAAGTGAAACTCATGAAGTTCTCTAACAAAGAATTGCCCCATTTTTGTTTAATTTTCCAAGGTAAAGGAAGAGCTCCCTTCCTAACTTCTTGGCCCAGTCCTTGAAGTGCTGAAGTCAAGAATGAGGAGGGGCAATCAATCCTCAGATGTGAGTGGGAAGCAGAGCTGGATTAGGGGTCCAGCTCCATGCTCCAAAGTAGTTGCCCTTTGGCCTCTGCTTGGCTCAGATGAGGGAACCGAGCACTGTCTGAGGTCCCATGACTGTAGCAGCAACTATGGGATGAAAGCCAGAGTAAATAATCGTCATATTACATGCTAATTCTCCTCATGCTTAACATAAGGAAGTCTCCCTTGGTGACGCCCTCCCATCCCCATTAGTCTGGAGAAGGGGGTAAATGAGTAAGGGTCTTTTGGGGTCATGGTGACATAAACATGCAGAAAGGGTTTTTGCTATGTCTCCCAATTTGGCCCAAATTTGAGGAAGCAAACATCCTACATATATAGCCTCATAAGATAAACAAACAGACAAAATAAAACTCTGTAGGGAATTTGACACAAAATTAAAGCAGCTGCTAACCCACAAAGAACCACCATTCTAAGAAGGCTTGGGACAGGGCAGTGCTTCATGGCCTTGCAGCATCAGGATCTTGGGGATCACTAAATACTTCTTGAACTCACTAGCCACAGCTTGTCCTGTAAGTTCACTGTGCAGTCCATCTGGTGTATAGATAGACCTTCGTCTTCATCTCTCAACTCAGTGACTGGCTAGGTTTTAGAGGTCGTGGTTGACTAAAGATGGATTTCTTGGTGTCTTCTAATACTGATGTTAAATTGTGCAACCAGCTGGATGTATTAGATTGGGGACAATGGGCGAGTTATATGTCTCCTCTGAGCCTTGGTTTCCTTATCTACCAAATCAGGCAAAAGACATTTTTACTTTGAAAATTGTTGAGTGCTATCATCATCATCATCATCATCATCATCATCATCATCACCATTACCATCTTTATTATTTAGAAGTACCAATGCTGGTGCAAGAACAAGCAGATTTACTAAAAGGACAGTGAGGAAAAAAGAATAATGAAAATGAAAATAACGAACTATGAAAAGAAAAAAGAGAATGAAGGTGGTATGAAAACAAAGCCCTTCTTGTGCTCCTAGGAGGAAACCAGGAGGATTCCAAATGGAATGGCACTGAGGCCTCTAGCCTCTAAGACCCTCTTGTCGCATTGCAGGGCATTTAATTCTATTCAAGAGGAATCCATGAACATTTCCTGTGTTCTGAGCACTTGGTCATGGAGATGCTAAAGAAAAATTTTAAGGAAATTGTCACTGGCCCACATTTACTTACTGAATCTTCGAAACTCTTCTGTGAAGAAAGCATTACTATTTTATAAATAAGCAAAACTGAAGTTTAGACATTTAAATAACTATGTTCAAGGATTTGGAGCCAGAACTCAATCCCAAATTTGACAGATCCCAGTGCCTTTAGCTCCAGTGACCATCCAAAGAGGCAGGAGTCCACAGCAAAGACAGAAGTTGACCACAGCTGCATCTGAGCCCACAGGACCGGGGGTCTGATGTATTTCAATTCTCAAGCTCCCAATGCGGCATTACATTCTTTATTGATTCTGCAGGGCCTCAAGGGGCTGGCAGGGAATAATGAAACTCAAGTTTCTCTTCAAATTCAACCACACGAGCCACACCTCATCCCCACAATGAAGCCATTCAAGAAACGAAGCATGCAAAAATAAGAAAAGAGACAAGAACCAGTCTCGGAAAAGGTAATCAGTGCTATGGATGGAGCTGGGCTGAGATCATGAGCCAACACCACTCATGTGACAACAGTATATTTTTTTCCTTTATCTTACAAGCAGGCAGATATTTTCTTCTCAAAATTTTTATTTACTTATAAAAATACATTAAAAATTACATTCAGAGGGAAAAAATGGGATAGATGATAGAGGCTCTGTTCATCCCTCTGGCCACCAAATCAAAGTTGTGACGGAAACAAGGAGCAGCAGCAGCAAAAAAGAAAAAAAAATTGCCTCAGTTCTAGGTGAATGAGCCATATAACTATGAAGAAATCCAAAAAATCACTCTGCAACGAAAGAAAGTGGGATAGTGCAAGGATGCAAGGCTGCCCGATCTCCAGCAGTTGAGTGAGACGGAGGCTGTGGCAGCGGCAGACGCCTCTTAAAGAGGCCACATCCCTGAGTGGTAATGGACCTGCTTGCTCTGAGGATCAGTGCTGATTTGGCAGCATGCAGGGGACACCAGGGACTTACAGAGAGACATTGTCAGAGTGAGGGTTCAGGCAAGACTCACACAGTATCCACTGTTCCCTGTTGAACCCTCCCTGCTACCAGGGCACGGACACAGCTCTACCATAGCTGAGACGTCATCAAACTGGATAACAGAGGTCGCTCCACCCAGAGGATTCCCTGAAACCACACCTCCCCTAACTCACGTCCCCACCAAGCCACATCCAGGAATATCCTCAACGAGTCAGGTGCTCCTTGCTGAGCAGCGCCTAGACTCACACTGGAGGCAGCTGGCCTTGGTTTCTGGTGTGGCTTTCGAAACAGCTATAAGCACAGAATCTGTTGATTGCTTGCTGAATCTTAACAAGTTGCCCCAGAGGAGTAGAGGCTTGGGCTAAACTTGTCTTGCAGCTGAACCCTTCTCAGGACTGTGCCACTGGGCACCTACTTCACAAATCCACACTAATAAGACCAGGAGACTTAGAAGCTTAGCTTAGTACATAGAAATAGATACGGAAAGGCAGCCAAAATGGGAAGACAAAGAAGCAAAAACCATATAACAGAACAGAACAGAGATCTAGGAATAATGGAGTCAAGTAATCTTGCAGAGTTCAAAACACTGGTTATAAAGATGCTCAGTGAACTTTTGGAAAATGTGGATAAATTCGGTGAGAACGTCAACAAAGAGATAAAGAACATAAAAATAGAAATGGAAATTATAAAAGGGAACCAGTCAGAAATGAAGAACACCTTATCTGAGATGAGAAGTATATTAAATGAAATAAACAAAGGAACAAAGTGAATATAGTAAATGATCAAATGCCCTATATAGAGGACAGGAAAGCCAAGGACACACAATCAGAAAGGCAAGAGATAAGATGCCAAGACTATAAAAATAACTTAAGGAGCATACAGGACACTGTTAAGGATCCAACTATCCATCTGATTGGCATAACTGAAAAAAATCAAGATGTTGAACAGCTATTTGAAAGAATAATGATGGAAAACTTCCCTAACCTGGTGAAGGAAAGGGACATAAAACCCCAGGAAGCTCAGAGAATTCCAAAAATCAGGGATCCAATGAGGCCCACATCAAGACACATCATAATTAAAATGCCAAAGGTTAAATACAAAGAAAGAACATTAAAAGCAGCAAGAGAAAAACAGATAGTTGCTTATCAGGGAACACCTTTAAGACTGGCAGCTGATTTCTCAAGAGAAACTATGCAGGACAGAAGGGCTTGGCACAAAATATTAGACAGGATGAAGACCCAGGATCTACAACCAAGAATAATTTATCCAGCAAAGCTATCATTTAGAGTGGAAGAACAGATAAAGAGCTTCCTAGACAAAAATAAACTAAAGGAATTTATACCACCAAGCCAGTATTACAGGAAATGTTGGAGGGACCACTTTAAGAAGAAAAAACATGTATAAAAATAAGAAAAAAGAAAGGCAACAACACATTCCTATTAATAAGTACCTTAAAAGGAAAAAAATTAAGTGCTCTGACCAAATGATTGAGTGGCTGAAAGGATAAGAAAACAAGACCCCTGCATATGGAAAAGAAGGGGATGGAAAAAGATATTGCTTTGATGGACCTAGAAGGCATTTAAGTCAAACAGAGAAAGATAAACACTATATTATTTCACTTATATGCAGAATCTAAGGAATAAAAAGAACAAGCTAATGAAAAACAGACTCACAAATATAGTGGATGATTTGGTGATGGACAGAGGGGGACTGGGAGAATGGGGTGAAGGGTTAAAGAAGTACAAATTAGTAGCTGATGGATGGCCATGGGGATGGGGAGCACGGCATAGGGACTGCAGTTAGCATTAATATGTCGGCTAGATGGAGGGGAGGTAGGGAGCAATTGGGGAGATCATTTTACAAACTACATAGAACTATATGTCTAACCAATGTACTGTATACCTGAAACTCATTAAAATAAATAAATTTTAAAAAATTACATTCAATTAAATTCACTACTTTTGGTGTGCTGTTCTATGAGTTTTGACAAAGGCATTCATTCATGCAATTGCCATCACAATCAAGTATGGAACAGTTCTATCACCCCCTCCCATACAAACCCCAAATTCTCTAGTAGTCAACTCTTTGCATTTAGTCCTTATAAATTCTTTTTTCTGGTGAGTGTTATGGCCTAGAGGGAAGAGCCCCCTTCCTGATCAGTAAGGACATGCTGATCGTCGGGAATGGTGTTGGGTGACCCTAAGGCCTGGCAGCGAGTGTGAGCAGTGACTTCCTCCACCTGGCACTGCCCCCATCCAACTTCCACTCCAACTCCCACCCCCACCCCTGCTCAATGCTTTATCCCTGCAGCTACCTACACCCCTCACAGGTTAACAAAGCTCACAGAGGCCATTATCCAAAGCCTTCGATGTCTCACCCACATGGTCTAACCACAAATGTAGAAGTCAGCCATGTATGGAGATAAAAGAGTGAAAGGTAAAAAAATGTTTGCACCAGTCCCCTGGAGAGGGGTGCTCTCTCTCCTGGAGGGGCTCTGTCTCTCCTGGAAGGAATGGTTTTCTCTCCTGAAGTAGGTTTGGGGAGGCTGGTTTTAGGAAAATAAGCGGGTCTTTGGCAAAGGGCCCTTCACCATCCTGGCCTGTCTACCATCTTCTGAAGCCTCTTCTCTCCCTCCTTGGTGGACAGCTTACTGATGTCCCCTGAAGAGACCCTGTTCCATACCCCCAAGTGCCAATTCCTCCAAATTACTTCTCGCTCCTCTTTTTCCTTTTTGCAATTGAAACTCATCTTCCTTCAGTGTGCGAATCAAAGAAGTTTTTAAGAGGAAAGCAAACTAATTCGATAAATGCAGTTGAAGTTACAAATGACAGATAGGGATATATTTTTTAAAATAAAAAATCCTGACCCACAGTCACTATGTGCATCTCCTATTAAGATTTCAGGCTGAGTGATTCTAGAAATGCAGGTGATATTTGGAGCAGGGGCAATTTTTGGAAAAGAGTGAATTTTGGTCATTTGGTCCTCAGTTCAGCCAGCAAAGCTCGGCCAACTTGGAAAAAGCATATGTATGTTTTGATGGCTGTATTATATACACATGTACTTGTTTAGAATAGGTAATACAAGCTTGTGAAAAACATTCCTCAAAGACATAACAAGGAATGAAGTATCCCCATGGACCAATTGCAGGCCCAGTGACTACCAGGTGCTGTCCCTGTAAAACCCTGGCAGGAATATTCTTATGCACAGATGAGCATGTAGGCATAAATACAACTTTATTTCCTTTTACACAAATGGCAGCTAATTAAACACAATGATCTGCATATTGCTATTTTCATTTAACATATCTCAGAAAGCTCTTGGCATGGGCACATCAATCCAGCAGCCTCATCCACTGCTTCTCCTAAAGGAGTGACCTATCCACCCAGTGCACTAGATTTCTTCCAATCATGTGCTGTGTAGTGTTCTTATGCACACTTCTTTGTGTATCTGGACAAGCATATTTATAGTATAAATTCACATAAGAGGAATTGATTGCTAAAAGCAATGTACATATTTAAACTCTCTTAGAAACAGAAAACGTCCAAAGGGTTTGCACCAACTTCTTGGGGGGGGGGGGGCGTGCACCAATTTTTACGCCCACCAGCAATGTATGAGAGTGCCTGATCTCCAAGACCTTGCCAACACATCAAATTATCAAAATTTTTGACTTCTGCCATTATGGAATGGGAAAAATGCTGTCCAGTGTAGCATTAATTTGCACTTTTAATTTTAAAAAAGTTTGTTTTATTTTTTTAATTGTGAAAAGATATATATAACCTAAAACTTACCATCTTAATCATTTTAAAGTGTACAGTTCAGTAGCATTAAGTATATTCACATTGTTGTGCAACCAATCTCCAGAACTTTTCATTTTTCAAAACTGAAACCCTATATCCATTAAACACAACTTCCCATTCTTCTTCCCTCAAGCTCCTGGTAATCACCATTCTTCTGTCTCTAACTTGGGCTACTCTAGGTGTCATGTATAAGTGGAATCATGCAGTATTTATCTTTTTGTGACTGGCTTGTTTACTTAGCCTAATACCCTTGAATGTTCATTCATGTTGTAGCATATCTCAGAATTTCCTTCCTCTTTATGGCTGGGTGACATTCTATTGTATGAACATACCACATTTCATTTGTCCATTCATCTGTTGGTGGACACTTAGATTTGGCTATTGTAAATAATGTTGCTATAAACATAGGTATGAAAATATCTCTTTGAGATCCTCCTTTCAATTCTTTTGGATACATACTCAGAAATGGAACTGCTGGATCATATAGAATTCTATTTTTAATTATTTCAGGATGTTTTAATGCCATTTTATTTCCAGCTGACCCTTAAACATCACCCAAGACCTCTGTCCCCAGAAAGCCCTTCTCTTTGATCTTTAAGCTCATCGCTGAATTTCTCCTCAGCTCCCCATCTATGATACTCAAGGATTTTCCCTCCCAATGTGACCCCAGAATAAAGCCAGAACCAGCCCTAGAAGTGTGGACCCAACCTGGCCCAGTGTGAGAAGCTGGGCTATGAGCAGAGGCAGCCGCTTCTCAAAGTTCCCATTACAGTGGCCAGTATGCTTAGGTCTCAGGGCACTAGGCCAGCCTGCTGGCCCCATAAACTTGCCGGCTTCTCTCCTGTTCAGAGTTGTAGCCACTCCACTGCCCACAGAAGGAGGCAGCTCTTCCAGGCATTTGGAACATCGTTTAACCTCAGAAGCAAGAAAACCAGCTGGTACAGCTGGTAAAAATGCCACCTACCCTTAAGATATTGCCAAATATCCAAAACCCTAAATTTAGGTTTAGTTAAAAGATACGTATATAACTATTCCACAACCCCACAAGCCACTGAAATGTGATAGCCAAATTCTGTTTCCAGTATCCTAGGCTGGCTGCCTCTAGAATTTCTGTTTCATTTGTTTCAATTGCAAAGAATTCCTTTTCTTTTTCGGTCCCCTTTCATATTACTTTGGAAAGCTAACCTCAGTAAAAATCTGCCAAGGAGCGATTGCTTGTTAAATGTCAACCTCCACTGGGTGGGGAGGAGAATTATTGGTGACTGAGTGCAAGGTGCCTCCTGGAGTCCCTGGCCAGTTTGATCAATGAATCAGGACTGATCACGGGCCCTGGTTTGCCTGGCCTCAGCAGTCATTAATTACAAGCAAACAAGCTGATCATTAGTAGGTAATTCATTGCAGCGCAGCCTCGATCCCTGCAGTGGAGCCAGATGTGCTGCCACGTGAGTTTTTGCTTCTGTGAAGGAAAGACCACAGCAGCACCATGGCACATTTCTGTAATTCGGCACACTTCCTGCTTGCAAAGCTGGTCTTTGCATTGGGTCACACACCCTGCAATTCAACTTGGTGCACACAATTGCAGAGCCTTGTACTGACTGAGCTACGTGCTTGGGATGTCCTCAAACTCTGCCCAGGGGTCCTTCCTCAGATCTTTGAGATCCCCTCAACTCAGGGACAAGAGGAAAAATCTCAGCAAACATTCTTAATGTCCAGAACATTACAGAAGCAAGAACAATCTCCAACGGGAAAGCAAGTAAGACTGTCCTAGGCTTGCTTCATTCATTCAAATAATATCTATTGATCACCTGTTTTGTGCTTGCTGTTTGCAAGGCACTAAGGACAGAGAGATTACTGCCTAGTAATTGATGATTTAATTTCACTAATGAATGTAAAGTTGCCACTGTGATAAGCACGAGGAAGATGTGCCCTGAGCTCTAAGAGCCTATGAAAGAAGGGCTGTGATTCCCTTGCCTACACAGGGAAGAAAGAAAAATAGGATTGAAGTTTGGGATAAGTAGAGAAAAAACTCTTTGGTAAGATAAAGAGCCTCGAGAATCGTGGGGGAGGAAGGCAAACATGGTGTTCATGCAACTGAAAAGGAGAGTGAGACTGGACAAAAGTAGGGGAGAGTGAGAGGAGGTGAGGAGGAAAGGGAGGCAGACCACCCAAGCCAGATGGGCCAGGTTAGAAATATTGGCCTTTTCCCTTAGAGCAATGAGATGTTGCTTATGCGTCTTAACAGAGGGCGTGCATGATCAGGTTTAATGTGTATTAAGATCACTCTGGCTGTCATGTGGAGAGTGTTGGAGGAGACAGAAGCAATGTGGGCTAGAGCACAGTCCAGGAGAGAAAGTGCTTGGCACTCCTGTGCAGGGGGTGTGGCCAGATTCCAGAACTCCTGAGGAGGTACAGCCAGCATCTTCTTTAGCAAATTGGCATAGGGTGTGAGGGAGAGGCTGGGTCTTGGAGGATGGCCAGTTTTCTGCCTTCAGCAATGGGTATGTGTGTGTGTGGGGGGGGGGTATGGGTTGGGCTAGACACAGAGAATGAGGACTGAGGAGGAGGACTAGGTCTCGAGGACAGTCAAGGGGTCAGTTTGAACATGTGAAGCATGAAGACCCCATGTCTCTCCAGGAGAAGGTGTCAGCTAGATCTAGAGCTCAAAGGAAAACCCTGAGAGAAGGCATACAATAGAGGAGGCTCTAGTATCTACTCTAGAGATGAAGGCCATGTGAGAAGGTCACCTGGGGAACTAATGCTCACTGGGCTGTCTCTTAGTGGAGGGAAAGCTGACTTGACTCTCCTGACTTCTCTGGGGAGCTTCTTATATTCTCCTAGCTATCACACCAACATCTAACTCCACTATCCCACCTCAGATTCACTCTGTTCTTCCCATCTCAGAGCTGCCCCAAAGGTTCTCATCCTGCATCCTCTTTATGGACTAATTTCCCTAGGCACCCATCAAAAAAAAAAAAAAAAAAAAAAAAAAAAAAAAGTCAGCCTGAATTTTCCTGACCTTGAAACCTCCTGGCTTAGACCTAGTCCTCTCAGGCTCTCCACTCCAATGCTTTCAGATTCTTCTTATATTGACAGTATGGATTTTCAGTATAGTCTGAAGCCAGGCCTCCAGGATTCTCAGTCTTACTCTACTACACACCAGCTGGACAACATTGGGCCTCAATTTTCTCATCTAAAATTGTAGCTATTGCCTGCTATACTGCATATAATTGTGTAAAGCTAAGTGCTAATGCATGTAAAGTACTAAAACTAGTGTTTCTCACATAGGAATTGCTAAATAAACTTTAACATTACTTTAATATTTCTTTCAACACACCTTGTATGCATTAACAGCCAGGATGTAGCAATATAGCATCTTTTCCTTAGAGCATTGTCCCAAATATCTGATTTTTCCTCCACATTGGCAATTCCTTGTAGGCAGGGGCTTTTTCTCATTCATATTTGACTCCCAGGTTCCCTGAACAGCTCCATAAGTGATGGCTCCTTCAATGAATACGCAGCCATAAGAAATTCTAAAAGTCCAAGCATATAGTAGGCAGTGGGAAAAACAAGCATTTATAAGATTCCTGTCAAGAACCAATGTATTTTTATTAAAAAGAGTAGTCAATATGCATTTGTTGCATTCTACTGGATTTTTCTTACATTACTAAACTGCATTGTGCTGTTTTGAAGACTTCTAGGAGAACACCAAAGCCCCAATGTCAGGAAAGATAGGTCTCCCAAGACCCAAATACTCCTGAACAATAAATGCAGCTCTCAGATTAAGTCTGCTCACCCAGGGAATTCAGGTGAGTCAAATGTCCTTGGGAATTTCCAAGATCAGCAGCACACAGAATCTTCTCCCTAGCTAAGTGTGATGATAAGGAACATGGGGGCCCATGAAATGTTCGGGGATCCTCTATGAGAAGAGTCTCAGGATCTAAATGGGGTAGTTGTTTGACAAAGGCACAGAACCAAGTCTAGAGCTGAGGACTCCAGCACCTCTTAGCTAGGCAACCTGCCAAACAATCCCTAATTAGTGCACCTCAAATTGGGCACCATTATTTTTCTTTTTCAAAAAAACAAAATTCTGGCAGCTATGTTTCCAGTGATGTAAATGTGGTTCCAAAGGCAAGGTCACTAAGGTATTTAAAAATGGGTTTGGGAAGCAAAATAACAATGAGGAATAAAGTACTGCTTTCTAAATATAACTATTGCACAGAATCATCAATGACTAGAGCCTCTTCACTAGTTCAAACTTTCCAAATGAGATAATGGGCCCAGAGAGGTGAAATGCCTTTTCTTAGTTCACCACTCTCAAGGCCAGACACCCAAGCCCCATCTCCTAGTAATTGCAAAAATGCAAATCATACTGTTGAACAGACTTCAATGTAAAACAGGCAACAAAAGACAAGTATGGTAACAACACTGTTACTAGCTAAAAGGCCTTTGTACTTTCTCAGCCAGGTCCTGTGCTAAGCTCTTTAAATGCATTTCCTAGTTTTGCAACCACTGTATATGTATATGCCTTAACCGTCCCTGTTCTACATAGGGGAGAACTGAGTCTCACAGAGTTTGGGCAGCCTGCCCCTAGTCCGCTGAGCAAGCAGGTTTGGGGCCAAAGTCCCTTAGGATTTTCTTTCAAGGCCCTCAAAACTTGAGTGGGTGTAGTGGGGGAGGAATGTCAGTGTTGCAGCCATGATTCTGAGCATTCGTGATCCTCACGCAAGTGCCTGAGACTCTCCACCCAACGTCTTTCTCTCATCCTACAAGGAGGACAGTGAAGCAGACTAAAAAAGCCAGGAGGTTAACGTACCCTGGAGCAGCCTCTGCCAATGGTGCATGGAGCTGTAAGTTAAAAACCTCAGCCTCTTCCTTTACACCATGTCCCAGAGCTCTCCAGCTGAACTGAGCCCCACTTGCCCACAAAAGCAACCTGCTGTTTAATACACTTTGTAATGAGTTCCTTCTTCCCCATTCACTTCCCTACTGGCCACCAATGCTTCCTGGGATCACCTCCAAGGTAAACTTCCTGCCTTTTTCTCAGGCTCTGCTTCCTGGGGAACCCAGGCTAAGGCAGTGAGAAGGAAGAACAGTGCATTCTGGCTCCATATCTGTGAAAATGGAGAACCTAAGAGGTGTCTGAAACACACGAGAGAGATGTCAGGAGAGCCAGCCAGGAGGTGGTGCCTTCTCCCATAAGTACAGATGTGGAGCAATTACAAAGCCAAGAAGAGTTGAGTGCAAAATAGATAAAGTGAAAGACTCTGGCAACATGTAATTAACCTATAGACCTGCCCACAGTCAGTGTATCCTGACAAAGGTGCTAAAACGAATTAGATGCTGGCAGGAAGGGATGTTAACAGTGGAAGACAGAGAAGACTCAAGCTATGACCCTCTGGACTCTCATCTTTCCACTCGGGGTAGCCAGTCAGTGAACCTGGCATGGGCCGGTTAGAAGCCTGGGAGAATTCTGCACCATCCTCAGACAACTGTAACATGCTCAACCACAGCAGAGCAGTTTTCTGAAGAAGGAAATGGGAAATTCTGCAGCCAGTGCATCAATAATGTTTTCCTTTCTCAGGTGACTTGGTCTGGCAACCAAGGCTACCTATTCCCTCATTCAGTCAACAGGAGTTGATTGTCAGGCACTAGGCTGTGTTTGGGGACACAGAGGAACTTGGGACAACTCTTGAGCTCAAAATGCCCATAATTAGTGGTTCCTTGCCACATATCGTGAATGGCCTGGTGAAGCTGAACTTATCCACTGGATACAGAGGGGCATGGACAGAGCATTAAAGCTCTGGGGTGTTCACTGCCTGAGTGTGGCTGTGCCCCTAGACTCTGGTTGGTGGAAATGTTCACTTTTATCCCAGCAGGGGCTGAAAAGTACTGCTGGTCACCAGGAGCACGGTCACATTTGGGGCACTAGAGTCTCCTGAGCTGGACTTGTCAAATTACAATGGGTCAAGGCTGCGGTCCTATCATTCCCATTTAAAAACTCTTTGAATTTAGGGTTCGCAAAAGACCCCCAATAAAGAAGGGGTGTACCCGAATCCCAAAGATATTCTCCATATCAGATATAATAAAAATCACAGCATAAAGGATCATGCAGAGAACAGCAGCAGCAAAATATTTGTCAGCTGATTTACAGACCAGAATTGGGTCAGAAGGCCACTTCTGGAATAAAAATAGAGCCCTACAGATGCATCTGTTGTTATGGAAAATCAATAAGGCCCTGAGCCTGCACTAAACTTGTTCCGGGAAAAGGGGAGGGATGTGCCTTTTATCAGCTGTGGGAAGGCTGGGACTCAACCAGACCAGAAGCTCATCCCTTGGCTCTTTACTGGGACAGATGATCTCTAGGTTCAGATCACTAAATGAAATTCCTACAGATAATCAAGATGACAGATGGCAAAATAAACAAGAATGATTGAGGACTTCTTGCTGACACCATGGATGGGATTCATGAAGGCCTTCCAAGGGCAGTAATTAATGTCCAGAGACCAGGGCATTTTATTTTGCTGCCGGGTTTTTTAATTCCCCTATACAGGCTATCTCTTGTGAAAGTGACAACCACATTCTTTCATTTACTTCTGATATCCTTAGCCCAGTATTAGTAATTTAATTCCTCTTGGCATCAAATCTAAATGGTTTTATACTATATAGCAGGAGTCCCCAACCCTTTGGCCACAGGCTGATATTGGTCCCTGGCCTGTTCAGAAGTGGGACACACAGGTGAGCGAGTGGAGCTTCATCAGTATTTGCAGCTGCTCCCCAGTGCTAGCATCACCACCTCAGCTCCACCTCAGATCATCAGGTTTCAGAGCCTCATAAGAGCACTGGTCCCTGGTGTCAAAAAGGTTGGAGACTGCTGCTATATAGCATATATGCAGTATATATAGAGTTTATACTACAGTCATGTGTAAGGACAGCAAATGAGAGAAACTGTCAGAAGCAAGAACATCATCAAGCCATTAACCTTGATTGTGATGTCACTGACACCTGATCTTTAGGTGGCACATGACAACCTCCTGACAGCAAAGCCAGCATAGCCAGAAGGAGCTAGGAGGACTGCCGCCCCCGTCCCCCCTGGTTGAAACATCTCCTCCATCCAAGGACTACAGAATATACGTTTCTGAACTCTGGGCTAAACACTATTCTTTCTCTGCAGAGTTTTTTGAACACACACACATACTGTAGAAGAAAAACTGTAATTAAAAAGAAATACTTCCAAGTAATTAATTTATCTGCTATTAAACTCTCTCCTTTTTGTGGACTAAGCTTGACTTCAACTAAATTGGGAATCCACTCCTTGCAGGTCTCTCCAGCTGTAAACACCTGCCTCTTTCTCCTGCATTTGTTATTTCTGTAAAGGACAACAGCACCTAAACAAGTGTAGAACAGACCTGGAAACAGTTGGCCTCCCTACCCTTGATGTAGCCCACGTCCATCTGGTTTTCAAACCAGGAAGCCTATCTCCTGCCATGTTTCTTCTGCCTGTCATTTCTCTTCACTTCATTACCTCTGGGGGCAGGTCCTTGGAGGTCCACCTGCTTGTGCCATTACGATCACATTTCTCTGGCTTTAATCTTTCCTTTTCCAATCTCTCCTGTTCACTTCTGCCCAAGTATAACCCTGTCCCAGCTCAACTGCCAACTGAGTGATGACCACAGACTTACCATGGCGTTCTATATACTCCATGGCTTCATGCCAGTCTATTCCCCAGTTGACACCCCGTGGGTTCATCCGCAGGAAGAAAGATGAGCCCTTTCCTTGCATTGTTATTTGTTCCTAACTCACAGCTCCTAAAAACCCCATATGGTGCCCAGAAGAGTGAGGGCAGTGACACAGCAGAGGAAGGAAAGATTAACAAGTGTGCGCTGCTGGTATCCCACTACCAGGGCCTGACTTTGGAATTCTGTGCACTTCAGGACAGGACCCTTGTCTGGATTTCCATCACTATAAATTATGACATCCCGCCTGCTCAGTCTTCCTTGCTATGAAGGCCACATACTCTCAACCATATTTCCCTTCCTCTCTGATGCAACTGTCTCCAAGCATTCACCTAGTTCTCTCCAACAATATTTTGTATAATTTTACATGTTTTGGATACTGTACTTCATCAGAGTTATGTTTTGCAAAAATTTTCTTCCCAGACTTGTCTTTTTATCTTAATAGTATCTTTCGAAGAGCTGAAGTTTTGCATTTTAATGAGGTCTGCCATTTCTTTCTTTCATGGATCATGTCTTTGGTGTTGTATCTAAAATGTTATTGCCAAAACCAAAGACACCTAGATTTTCTCCTATGTTATCTTCTATGAATTTTATAGTTTTGCATTTTTTTTTTATTTAGGTATCTTTGATATTGGACAGCAGAAAAATAAAGCCATTTGCTAAGTAGTAAAAACATTGGGGCTTCCTTTATCTTTGTTTTTAATTAAGTCCAAGGTTTGCACCTGAGGCAAGCTCAGACTTACTATGATTTAATCACCAACATCTTAGATTTATAGCAATTGCTCATCAAAATGAACCTCAAGGTGTATTCACATAACCAGCTACAAGGCTAGCAACAAAGAGACCGGGGGTGCAGATGGCTTACGCTCCCCCATATGCAGGTGCGTCGCTTGGGTATGACAGAGCAGTGAGAGAGGACTGAACAGTAGTCCCCCATGCCTCATCTGCAGGGGATACATTCCAAAACCCTGAGTAAATGCCTGAAACTGGGGGTGGTACTGAACCCTGTATACACTATGTTTTTTCCTATACACACATATATATGTACACATGTATGTTTATATGTATGTATGTGTGTATATATACATATATGTGTGTGTATATGCATATGTGTATATATATTTTTTTCACTTAAAATAAGCACTTTATCACTTCTCTTTGGCATATACAAATTGCATCACAACTCATGAACTTTGTGCTCTTATTAAGTAAAATAAGGGTTACTTGAACACAAGCACTGCACTACTGTGACAGTCCGTCTGATAGCTGAAATGGCTACTAAGTAACTAACGGGAGGGGAGCATATATGGTGTGGATTCACTGGACAAAGAAGGATGATTCAAAAGGCACAAGTGAGAAGGATAGTATAAGATTTCATCATGCTACTCAGAACAGCATGTGATTTAAAACTTATGAATTGTTTATTTCTAGAACTTGCCATTTAATATTTTTGGACAGTGGTGGACTGCAAGTACCTCAAACTGTGGAAAGTCAAAGCATGGATAAGGGGGCTACTGTATATATGGGGTGAGGAGGAAATCTTACTTGAGTTTTCTCAAGTAATTTGCCAATTTTCCAACATACTTTGCCAAACATCCTTCCCTGCCTTGGTCAATGCTGTCTCCTTTATCAGAGATTAGGCTCACGGTCTAATATTACTTTGGGGCTATCTACTATGCACCACTCATCTGTATTGTTTAATGTGGTAGCTTTAATAAGATATAAGAAACATTTTAGTATAGAGTAGGGAAAATAGTCCTTCATTGCTCTTCTTCAAAAAATATTTTGGTCTTCAGATAAACCTCCAAAGAAATCTTACAGGCTTTTAAGTTAAATTTGAAAGAATTTAAGAGTAAGTTTTTATCTTCTACCCAATATATAAATATATATGTTAACATATGTTTAGATACTTGTTGAAGTTTCCTTTATACAGGTGGTACACTGTTCAAGTCAATCCTAGTTATTTTATCACTACTTAATTGTTATAATACAAATAAAAGATTTGGTGTATCTGATAAATGGTCACTGTTAATATTTGTGAAAGTGTTGATTTCTGTATTTTTAACTTGTATCTGACCATTTAAAACTTTCTTACTAATTTTAAGAGATTATCAATAGATTTGTATAATTTTCTAGGTATCTGCAAGTAATAGCACTGTTCTCCTATTTATAACAGTATTCAAAAAGACCTTTGAAGCAAACATATTAAATAAAAATGGTAATGGTGGCCATTCTTTGTCATGGGTGTGATTTTCATGTGCGTGTGAATTTCCTGGTCACCTCCATTGTTGACTGTTGGTGTCAGAGAGAGAGTGTGTTTTTGACATTGCAGACACCCTCTATCAACATAAAATATTTTTTATATAGTGTTTTTCTCCATGGAGACACATCTCTGTGATGTGTGACACTAGTAGCTATTCTACTATTAATCAGTCTTTGAAGCACAGAGACAAACTCTCATCTGCTAATGAGAGATGCTTCTTTTATTGTACTGCCAAAATTAGTTAATATTTTCTTTAGCAGTTTTGAATTTTTAATAATTTTCCTTTCAGGGTGTTCTGTGTTAGATTTTAAAATCTGGGTTATGATAAAGTTCTAAGCCGTTGGGAAATAAATGCTACCCCTCCATCATTCCCTAGCTACCTGGCCCTGGGGTAGTGGAGAGCACCCCCATGAACTTGGGGGCCTTCTCAATAACCTGAAATCACATAGCACAGATACATTCTGCTGTGCCTTGCTTCAGGTTGGTGCCTCTGGAGACCACGCTAGGAATTTTAGAAGTAGCTGACACCAAATCTACCTCGACTTCAAAAGAAAAGCTAGATTCCAGTTGCCACTGTGGCTGACAGGTTTTATGAAGTGGTCTCCCAGGCCCATGTTGAGTAAGACAAGTAGAAAATCTCCTTAGACAGTTTAATTAAGTTGAGTGACTTTCACTGTTCTGGAAAATAAACCAAACCATTTTCTCTATTAGCAAAAATGACAATTCAGCATCCAGACAGATTGCTGAATTAATAAAAGTTCATTTTAAAAAATCCATCTTTTAATTAGAAGTCTCTGCAGACTCAACCACCAAATTAAAGACTGATCTGATTGGTAAGGACAGGGAGAGGTCCCTGGTGCCAAGGCCTCTGCCAGCTGAATCCCTCCTATGCCATCTTGGGGGCACTTTCTAGAGCTCTTCACCAGTATCTGTAAAGGAGCCACCAGACCTTCTGTGGAACTGATGACAGCTCCCCCAGGAAGGTCTTGATGGACTACATGGAACCTATTAAAAGGTGATTAGTAAGGTCAGGGAGAGCTGGTTCAGATTCTGGCTCCCCAGCTTCATGGCTGTGGGTGAATGACTCACTGTGTGACCTCGGAAATGGGAAAAATGACAGTATTTAACATATGTCATAGGTTGCTGCGGGATGAAGGAAGAAAAGCCACACAAAGGACTGAGTACAGTTCCAGAAGATGCTCAAGAAAGGTCAGCTGTTGTTGCCATGACTACGGCTGCTACTACTAATTATTATTTCTCCTTGGCAGACAGTGAGGTGGACCGTGAGTTAAGAACATAGAGCTCTAACCTTAGGCTATTCCAAAAACCCAGAGCCTCGTTTTCTTATTTCTATACTGTAAATAAATAGTATCTGTCAATCTTGTTCTACAGAATTCTAAGGAACACATGTTTTAAAATCCTGAAGAGTCACATTGATGTGAGGATTCATGCTCTGCCTAATATGTAACTATATCAAATGTATAAGTAACACCCTGACCCAACAAGTCTCAGGAGCAGTATCTTTGGTTTTGAAAGTGCCAAAGCTAGGTTTCTGGGGGTTAGAGAAAAGGGGAGAAGTCAGAAGTACTGACTCCGGTATCAGATTTAGTTAAGTCCTCATGCATAGTCATTTTAATCCATGGTCCCCAATACCTATCTGGTATATCTGGTGACCATAGTGGCCAAGAGTTCCATACAATGGCCTGAAGGCTTTTTGTTCCCTCCTCAGCCTCCCTGGGATCCTTAGGAGCAGCTCCCACCAGTGGAGCCTATACTGATGTATGAGAACAAAGCTGACAGGGAAACCTGCGCAGTCTGGGAAGTCTGTGTGCTCCTGGGCATGACTGAAGGGTGTGGTGCATCTCTCCCTTCTTGATTTTGTCATTTAAGGCAATGGAAGAGAAATAATTAGACACAATCCCCTTCCTCCAGCAGAAAAAACCCATAGCCCTTGAGACAGGTGTAGTGGCCTTGATTCCCTAATTAACCTGAAGACTGAGATCAACTTTTCAAGAAACCACCTCTATGGCAATTAATATTGTCATGGAGGACTGTCTTTTACAGCCCTGGTGAAATGAATATGCATAACACTGAGAAAGATAAACAGGCAGAGTGACCTCACTCTGTGGAAAGATAAACAGGCAGAGTGACCTCAGGCAGTGTGGAAAAGGGAGGTAATGTGCTTCAGCTGCTGGCTTGGTTTCTGTTTCTCTCGGTTCTCTTCCCCACATAGGTAAAGCTGAGGTGTTGTCATTATTGTCATTGCCATCATCAAAAATTTGTTGCAGACCTTTTCTAGCAAAGCCCATGTCCCACCTGCTCTCCAAGGGCAAGCCCAATTTCTGGCAGGTAGAGTTGACTATTACACAGAGTAAGTCTGCACCAACTCTAAGTATCCCTTTGGCTGAAATACCTCACTGGGCCCACAGCACTGACCACCATGAATTTGTGATGCACATGACATAGGGCCCCATGGCAGGTTATGGCAGCCATTATCTTTTAAGTAATGGACGTATGTAAGAATCTGTTGAAAGCTACCCACCATCTCCACAGAAAAAGTGCTTGTATACTAATTCAAAACATTCACAAAGCCCCTAAACTCTCACCCCAGTGGATCCTTCCAGGGACTCATGGTCCCTAAATTAAGAAGTCTTGCTCTATATAATAGAATTTTTTTTTAAAAACAGTAAATTAAAAATTTGTAAAACTAAATAATTTTAAAACCCCAAGATTACTTGGTATTTGAAGAACTACATGGCGGATCTCTTTGTAAAGTAATAATCCCTTTGTTGTGGAGAGATCTGCAAACTATTTGTATATTTTTAATTTTTAAATGTTGCTCTATTTTAAAAGAACATTGCCATGTAGTTATAGGGAGATAAACTGGCTGCAGTTATTCAGTTTTTTTTTTTTTTAATTAAAAAATAGGAACCATTGATGGAAAGTGGAGTGCTGTGAGAGACCCCGGGATATCAAGGGAAGGATGTGCATGCTTTTACTTCTTCATTTCTGCCCTTCCTTCCACTTGCTTATGGGCTAGAGCCATCACATACCAGTTTCTAGAGCCACATGTTATACATTCAGGAATTTTGTAAGCCAGTGGTTAAATTGTCAGTACCCTGAGATTGGCCACTGCACGGTATTTACACCACAGAAACGGGCAAAGGCTATAAGTGGCAAGTTAGGGTTTTCTTCCTTTTACTGGAAGCCAGTTTACTGGGCCACCCTTCTCCACTCCCTAGTTCCATGCATGCATTCAACACCTAGAAATGTTTAGAGATAACAGCTAGCTTTCTGTCTTCCAAAGCAAGAACAGAATTGTATTAGCAATGAACTTTAAAGAAGAAATTGGTGCCAAAAATGATCTCAATCACATATTAATTAAGGTTAAAATCTGAAGCAATTTCAGGACCACATTCATGGAGCGAATGAAACAGTAACTTAGAGTGAAGATTGGGCAAATCTAGTATCTCCCATCAAGAAACTCAGCAATGCCACACACTGCAGACACTTTCAGCCAGATTGACATATGCAGGGTCAACACAAAGGCTACCTTCCTACTCTGCTTCTCCCTCAAATTCCTCAAAAACATCTTGACCCAGAAACATCATAATAGACAGAGAGTCCCTGACGAGCCCTCCACACACCCTGACACACATCCTGCTGGGACCTGGCCCCTTCCCAGCCTCTGTCTAAAATCATGCCACCTCCCTCTGAAGCCTCTCCTAAATCCCACTTCTTAGAGAAATTCATCCTATTTTGAATTCCCATGGTGTTTTGCAAATAGGTATCTTATGTTGCTTATGACACTTGTATTACGGCCATTGTGTATGTGTATGTACATGTATACTAGACTGCACTTCTGTAAATATCTGAGACTATGTGATTTACATATCACTAAAATATGAATTGGCAATAAACAAATGAAAAAACTAATGTGTGAATATGTGATCTACCTCATGCCAAGTCCTGTGCTAAGCACAGACAACACAGAGATGAGTGGGTCAGTCTGGTTTGTTTTAATTTCTGGGATTTTGTGTTGTTAATATCAGGATTAGCCAAGAGTGGTTATGTCTACATGTGTGCATGTGTGTGCACATGTATGTGTGCATATGTACAAAGAAGGGGGAAAAAGTTCAGTGTGCAAATTTAACCTCGTGCATCTAAGCCATTATCTCCCAGATTATGATGCGATCCATAGTTTAATGTCTGAGCACACACAACTTGGGAAAGAGAAGAGCCCTCTCTTCACACTTGGGCAGTGCAGCCTGACTTCTTAGTTCCAATTCACTCCCTTCTCAGAGAAGGAAGACTGAACCTAAAATCATTGCGATATGAGTCCTGTTCAGGGATCTACAAGGCTTCATCCTAAATCTGGGCATTGTTAGCCATATGCCAAGCCACTCTACTGTGGGGAGCCAGATACTCCACTTTGACAGTTCTACAGCAGATAAAAAGTGAATGGTGCTTAGATGAACCTCTGTCGGCAGGACTTTGGCCCCTAGTCCAAACCGCCAACTAGCAGACAAGACAGATAGAGCTGGACTCTCCAAGGCGTTAAATGAGAGCAAGGGTGGTGGGACTGTAAAAACAACCTGAGCACACAAGGTGCTCCTCAAGAAAGTGTCCCTGGCGGGCTTGAGAATACCTCTAAGGTTGCAGGGAGGAGGTCAGTGTAGACAGATATCCCCTTACCATTGAGATGGGTGTCCCTTTCACATGGGAATACTTATAGGCTCAAAAAGTTGAAGTTGGCAAGGTGACATGCTTGGATGGGCCTGTGACAACAGTCATTTAGTTTGTCAGTATTCATAAATTGATAATGTTCTTTATCAATGTAAACAAAATGAGGCTTACTAGTTTTTCTCAAGACTTAATGGAGAGAGACCTCAGGTCAGATACAGACATGAAAAATCATGGAAGGCTAAGGAAAGAATAGACCTAGAACAAGCAGCACATTTACTCTCTCGTGTTACACGTGAGTAAACTGAGGTGGTGTCACTTGTCCAAAGTCATACACAGATAGACTAGCAGAGCTGGGCTGGTCCTCAGGTCCCTTGATGTCTCCAGGTGAATGTACTGTGCAACATGGACTTGGCTGTGCAGCAGTGGAACCAGCCACATCGAATGACCCCTGCTCAGCACTGTGAACAGGCTGTAATTTCTCTAGCATTGCAGCTTGGTCAGGGGCAGCTGGGAGTCCTCAAGCTTGGGGACATGTTGTTCTCTAAGAAGCTTCTATAACACTAAATAAAACACTGGCTTCAGTCCCAAACAGTGAGAAAACTCAAGGATTCCAGATAGCTTTAATCTCCATCAAAGCTCCCCATTACTGCTGCCACTGGGGATTTTTCCTCTTCTGTCTTCGACTTCCAGCTTGGTCCCTGCTTCTCCGTCCTTGCTCCTGTCATAATCATGGTGACATCAACACCCTGGGGATGACCATCCAGAGCCCCAGTGCCTCACTTTACTGACCTTATTACTTCCAATGTTCATGTTGTCTGTCCCTCCTAAGCTTTGACTCCTGTGTCATGAATAATGTCACTATATCTTGGTTTCAAGCTTCATTTCTGACCACCCCATCCCAGATGTCTAGGCCACTGATTCTAGAACCCTCACTGCTACAACCCTTTTTACACTACATCATATTCCTTTTTGCACTGCTTTTGTTGCCCATTAGGCCCCAATTAATATCTTTCTAATTTATATCTTTCATTTTCAAATACCCTCACCTCCTTGCCATTCTTATCTTGTGCGATACTCAAGTGACAAAACTTCAGACCGTGGTTAAATCAAACCATCTACCTTCTCTGAGCCATACCTGAGCAACTTACGTGGCCAGAGAAGATGACACACCTGGGCGAGCAGGCTCACCTCAAACAGGCCATCGAAACTTAAAGAAACACTCAGGGATCTGGGTAATCTGATGACATTTTCGAAGTAAATTTGCTCCCTTTTCCGGCTTCATATTTCCTTCTCTGTCCTCAAGTACATCCTCTCTGTCAGCTCATCACTTTGCCTTATATTCAGAAAAAGTAGGTGCAATCAGGCTCTCATTTTCCTCTACTGAATCCCCCAGGCTCCTTGCATCTACACCCATATTCTCTCTTACCTGCTGCTAAAGTGGAAATGTCCCTGTCGCTTTTGAAGGTGGGTCAGTAAACACATGTCTGAGTACCCTCCCCTCCTGGGTTTTGGACAACTTTACCTTTGTAGGTCTCCTTTCTTCTCCAGAAATATCAAGTCTCCCTTTCTGGTTCATCATTCCATCAGTAAATAAATATGCTATAGAATCTCCACCCAAAAATATCTCTTATCCTAAAAACAAATCCCCTTCTTGTTTGGCATTCTGTGTCTAGCTGTCTTTCCATTTCTATGCTGTTTTCAGAGAAAAACTTGCAGAACGGTAAACTCTACTTTCTCACCTTAGTCTCTGACTCAGTTACTCTTTCTCATTCAATCAAATATATTTCTCATCCTGTAACCTTCTTCTAAAAGAAAGAATGGCCATCTTCCAGGATGCCATACTCTTTTTTCCTCCTTTCTCGTTGGCCACTCATCCTGGTTTCCTTTGCTGGTACCTTTTCTACTGGATTCTAAATGGTGAAGGATTAGAGGGCTTATTCTCTGAGCTGTCTTCCTAGGTCAGCTCATCACTTTAAATACCATCTATAAGCTTATGTCTCCAAAATGGCTATCTCCAGGCTTGACCCCTTGCTTGAATGCCAGGTATGTTTACACTTAGATAACATCCATACTTAGCTCATTTAAATGACAATGTACTCAATATTCCCCCCCAACCCCAACCTGCCCCTTTTACCCACATCTTCCCTGTCTTGGGAAATGTTACAACAGTCTACCACATGTTCAGCCATATGTTCAGGAGTTTTTATTGATTCTATTCTTTCTGCTATCCTGTCCAAGTCATCAGTAAGTTCTACTTTACTCTTAACTATATTACAAATCTGCCCCCTTTTCTCTATTTCTATTACTATCACCATCTCTTCCCTGGAACACTGCATTGTCCTCTTAACTGGTGTCCTGGCTTTTACTTTTGTCTCTCTACAATCCATCTTCCCACTCACCAACCAGAGTGATCTTTCAAAATGCAAATCAGGTCATGTCACTTCTGTGCTTAAAACATGTCACACCACTCTGCTTATTTCTTTTACAGCAATTCCCATAGCCTGTGATTTCCTTAATTATTTGTTTTCTTCTCTGTTGTCTGTCTCCCCCAACTAGAATATAAGCTCCGGGGTAGGGCCCTGTCTAATTCACCACTGTGCCTAACACATAGTGGACAATCATCACATTTTTTTTTTTAATAAATTAATAAACACTTTTCTGGGCGGAAGTCTTATAATTTAATTTCAGGTCCAGGACAGTTTCTCATGGTCAGCAGAATCTCTGTATGTTAGAAAGATGAGATGTGCTTTAAATAAGCACCAATCCTGGCAGAAGACAGGGCACTGGGAGAACTCCATCTCTGTAGAACCTTTTATTGCCCTCAGAAACTGAAAGCCCCTATATATAGGCCATCCATTAAAGATTCATGAGCTCCTGCCGTGTGCATCAGAGCTGTGGAAATCGGAGACTTCCATCATGCTGGACACTTTGACATTTGTTCCTAATCAGCGAATGCACATACTTTATTACCTTTTGAGGGAAGCATGACCAAGGCGACATTCCAGAAGCATCAGAGGCTTCCCCTTAGAGCAGGGATCATGCTTTGCTCTCAAATGCAAAAAAACATACACAGGCCACTTTGGCTGCATATACAGTGACTTGACTCCCTTCCTCATGTTGCTGCAGGCATCGTAGCTGCTCACTGTCCTTTCTTTCTGTATTTTACTTAATCCTCGAGTAGGAGACAGGTTTACAGCATTTTTCCTGCAGCCATGAGACTTTTTAGTCATAAGAACTATTATAGAGAGTAAGAGGGAAGGGAATGAGTCTGAAATAATGCCATCATTTGACATTTTACAGAAATTCTGTTCAGATTTCATTTGGGAGCCTATGTTCAAGAAAAGGCACACTTCAATGTATGGTGAAAATATGATTGTACTTTCTCTAATAAACAGGATGCAGAACTTTATTTAAGGTTTACCAGTCTACTTCTGAATGGACTTTGGGTAGCTTACAAGGAAATCAGTACAAAATAAGATGACTGGGGGAACACGGACAAAGATCACATAAACAGGGCTGCTCCACCCTGGGAGCACAGGATACGGATATGCTTCTGGGTAACTTTAAAAGATGTCAATTCTTAGGTTGCACCTAGAGATTCTGGTTTAATTGGCCTAGGGTGAAGCCTGGGCCTCAGTGGGTTATTTTTAAAGCTCTCTAGTGACGCTAATGTGCTTCCAGTGGCAGAACGCTGGCCCAGAGGAAGCAGGGTTATATTTTTTACATCTCAGAGATGAACCGCTGAGCACAACTGGACAGTGACTTTGCCTGTCCGTTTTCTGATATCTCTGACAAAAAGGAAACATGCCATGCCACACCAATTTCATTTTCTGCTTGGAGACTGCAAGTTGGTCTGCAGAGATAAGACTTTCTGTTTTCCTGGAAGACCCCAAGCTCAAACATGAATTTATCACATAGATCCTGTTCTATACAGTCAGTAATATAATAGGCATGCCATCAACTCTGGTTTTTGTGGGAAGTGTCTTATATTCCATTGCTCATTTGCTGGATTGCACTAAACAAATGTGCATTTCTAGCAAACCAGGTGAGAAAGAATCTCTTGTATTTCTGTGTTTCAATGGGAAATGTTTTTTCTCAAGCCTCTCAGGGGAGACTCTGTTCCAAATGGAAGGTTCCTCTTGGAGGACTGGTCACTGCGGATGCTTCCAAACCATCGACCACCTCCAGGCATTGATAGCATCCCACCTCTCTACCCTCTTAACTCACTCTCATGAAGGAATCCCAGAAGAAAGGGTACCACGGAGAGCCTACAGCCCACTCCATGAAATCCCTTCCTAACTGCTCTTTCCTTTACATGCTCCAGGCCTGACCTGTCCAAAACAGCAGCCACAGGCCACATGTGGCTATCTAAATTTAAATTACTTGAGTAAAATTGGAAATCCAGACCCTCAAGCCACATTAGCCTTATTTCAAGTGCCCCATGGCCACCTGTGGTAAGTGCTGGCATAATGAACAGCACCAGGCTCCAGTATATCTAGTACTGCAGAAAACTCTGTTATGCAGTGCTGCTCTGGACCTACAGTATCCCCGTCAAAGTCACAGAAGAAACATGGACTAGGAGGTAAAGAGTAAAAGATCAAATGCCTATGTATAATCCACAACCTCCTGGAAAAAGGGGAAATCATGGTGTGTTCATAGATCTCAGTTTCTTAATCTGTAAAATGAGCATGCCCTCTCCCTTTTCTCTTGGCTTCAATATACTTAAAAGCTACAGAAAAGAGAGACTTTCATTCCTGAGACAAATGCACCATGTACATAGAACACGTTTTTATTGTTGTTCATTTTAACAATGTTAAGTATTTACGAACAGCACCTGAAACCAGCCCCAGGAGAAAAAAATTACCGAGAGTGAGTGAGCAAGCACACGAGAGTTCTGCATTTGATATTCTAAAACAGACAGAGATCCCCAGGGGTATTCCATTCTCACGTGACTATATCTCTGTCTCGCCCCTCTCTTTGCGATCACACACTTGGATGGGCTCACATTACACACACACACACATACACACACACACACACACACATTGCATGAGTGTGTGTGTGTGTATGTATGTATGTGTGTGAGCACACTTGCATATAAACTAAGGGTCTCAGGAGTTCCGTGGTCACAGAGGAGGGTGAGTAAGTCAAAGGCAAGTCACAGAGCCAGCTCTGAGCTAGGAGAAAAGCCCACCTCCACCAGTTGGAGCCGGGCAGGCCCTGACAGCCTATGTGATGAAGAACCTTTCACAGCAGCAGCAGCTTTTTACAGGTTCTATTAACCTGTAAAAGGTCAATAGAAAACCATTAACTTCCCAATGGCCTCGGTAACAGTGTGTTGCAATTACCTTCTCAGCATTTTGCAAGTCAGGCATGAACATCCAGTCCTGGAGATGCCCTGTGTGTACTGCCTACTAGCTTCAGTTGGGCTATAACGGTGGGTAGAGAATGCACCGGGGCACCCCAATCCAGGACCTAAGCTGCTTCCCAGAATCCTTAGGAGGGCTGTGTGGAGGAACAATGAAATTGAAGCCTGCTTGTGCCCACTCCCCAAAAGACCACCACCTAGCCGGGACCACCCCAGGAAACCCACGCCCGGAGGAGGCCTGGTCATTTGTCAGCTAACTGCTCATCCCTGTTTTCTTTCCTTTTTGATAATTTGATTTTATTAGAGAGTTAGAGATTTGCAGAGGGCATAAAGTAGGTGGAGGAAGAAGGGGATGCTGACAGCAGAAGGCTTTGCAACCTCTCCTCACATTGTTGACATGTTGAAGAAAGGATAATTACCCACGAAAAGCACCTGGAGGGAAAAACTTCAAAATAAAACAGATTGCACTGAGAATGCTCTATCAGTCCCAGTTTGTTTGAGTGAGTGGTTAAGACACAGCGAGTGAGGGGATTGCTTGTGTTCAAGTCCTGGCCTCACAGCTGACTCCTTTGTTGCCCCCTCACTTGCTGCCACAGGGGTATAGTGCACATCATACTAAAAAGCATTCAGAAGAAAACACTCTGGAGGCATTCTTTTTAAAATATTGCACCACCTGGCAGCCAAAGTATTGGCTGCGCTGTGGGAAGTCCCACCCAGACTCGGTTAGACAGGAAGGGGAGAAGATCAGTCCTTAGATGGGAGTAGGTATCTCTCCAGTGTCGGCTCAGGGAGCAGGCAGGACCAGGAGTCTGGTCAAAACTGCAGCAGAGATTCCTACCACACTGGCCTCTTGGGTAACTCAAGTCAGAACAGCACAGCAGGTCTCAAACCCCCTGGAGCTAAAGCTTCCTCCCAAGGTTGGGACCAGGATGAGTTGAGTTAGGCCCTTAGGGTGCAAATTTTAAGGAAATGCCAGTTCTTGGGGTCAAGGCCACATGACATCTTCACCACCCAGAAAGGTGGAGCTTCTCCAAGCACTTGTGGATGATTCTGAGAGGCAGCGACTCGACATTTTATGCCCCAAATGCCTCACTGGAGCCATGGTCCTGCTTCTTTTAGAACCTAGGCTCCCAGGAGCCTTGCTATGCAGAATGGTTCTCAACCAACTGCAGCATCACCTAGGAGCTTGTTAGAACTTGTTAGAAATGCAGTACCTCAGTTCCATTCCAGACCTACTGAGTAAAAATCTGCATATTAACAAGAGATTGGATGATTCATATGCACAAAATTAAGGCTTGAGAGCTAGCAGAGCCAATGGCAGAAATTATAAGCTCATCTAGCATTTGCCATCTCTCAGCCTTGGCTATGCTAAGGGTGGTGGGGTGACTGATATTGGTGGGAGGAACTTGGGTTCCCCAAGTTTCTTCAGCTACCCGAAGCTCATAAATCCATTATAAGCTTCCAGAGGGACAACACATTGATTATATTAAAAGAAATGGTTGTTGGCTATTTATTAAATATTTAACAAAGCTGTGTTGTATTTAAATGGAGGAAGAACTACCCTCTAAGGTCCATCCAGTACTAATAGTCTATTTAATATTACATCATGTAATAAATATCAACAAATATTTAGCTGGTATCTCAAATGTATCCAGAACTTGAAGGAATAGTATCAGGTACATGCCCACATTCCCACTCCATTCACAACTGAGAGATGTAAAGAATGGCAATGAGCAGGTTATTAATATTAGGAAGTCAAGAGGTTGCAAGAAATCCACCTTTACTCAGTGTTTTATCTAATGGAACCTTACTTAGATGCGGGTGATGTTAGGGAAGTACTAAGTGGGAAGAAGGTGCTGGAAACTATAAGAAGACAGGCTGGGATGTTCAGGGTTATGCTTAATATCTCTTTAAATATATCCGGATGTATATAGTTTCCATTAAAAGCAACATGACTTAATAACCATGTTAATCACCAGTTCAAGTTAACCAGGATACACAATGCTTAGAGCCTCCCACAATAAGGTTCTGCAACCCAAACCCTGTAAAGCCTCAGGATACTCCAATGACCCTCAGGGTCACGCTAGAGGGGAGAAGCGAATTCTGAGAACATATGACTATACTACTTTAGCCACTCTAATGGGCCAAGGCAAGTACATTAACTAGTCCCATGTTATCAAGTGCCTACAGGTCATAATTCTTAAACAAGGTAAGTGACTTGACAAAGTTTACACAGTAAAAAGAAATTTTTTTCCATTGTCCCCACAGAATTAACTATAATTCTTATTTCAAATATGGAAGACCATAGGATATATATTAACAACGAAAAATAGACCACTCAATCAGCTATGAAAAGCACAGTCTGGGGTAAACAAAATGTGATATATTCACACAATGAAATATTTTTGAGCTTTATAAAGGAAGGAAATTCTGACATATGCTACATGAATGAACCTTGAGGACATTCTGCTGAGTGAAGTAAGCTAGTCACAAAAGGACAAATACTATATCATTCCATTTATATAAGGTACTTAGAGTGGTCAAATTCATAGAGACGGAAAGTAGAACAGTAGTTTCTGGGGGATGGGGGTGGGGGGAATGGCTAGCTGATGTTTAAAGGGGGCAGAGCTTCAGTTTTCCTTGATGAAAAGGCTTCTGGATATGGATGGTGGTGATAATGTTTGCATAACAATGTGAATGCAGTTCATGCTACTGAGCTAGACACTAAAAAATAGTTAAGTGTTACTTTTATATGTATTTTACCACAATTTAAAAAACTAGGTCTGTTGAAATTAAGAAAAACACACCTGGACTAATATCAAATATAAAGCTAGAATTGGTAAAAAATAATTTTTGCATAGCTACTCTTAAAGGCCTGGATATGAAGCCTGACTCTGACTTTATTCAAGTAAAACCAAGGATGGAGAGAATACAGAAATATGCACACACAGGCACATGTGTGTATACGTGTGTACTTGTATATGTGTGCATGTGCATGAGATAGGCTTGGAGCTACCCTTTTTGTAGGATGTAATATGAATAAATGAAAATCTCTGCAGATCCACAAAGCACCCTAGATCCCACCCAGTGCTGCCAACATAGGTGTGTAGAAGTCACATGTGAAAGGATAATTATGTAATTGCAGAGTGTATACAATCTGGACTTTATGGAGGAAAAAGCTGGAGAACAAATCCCTCATTGCACTCCAGATGCTCTGTGATTCATCTGGGACACCGAATCCCAAGGCCTCACTGTCTCTGAGCCTTAGAGCTGGAGCTGCTACTCTCAATTACCACGGGCTGGCGGTAATTCCTGGAGAGGCCATACAGGGCTCTTGCTCTGGGAGCTGATCTACTCTCTCAGCTGACTCCCTCACTTTCCTCCAGATGGGGCACAGTGGGCACAGAGAGTGTTTGTCCTCTAAGGGAGTCTGCAGTGGAGACTCAGTCCCATAATGAGTGATCTGTGACCATCAGGATGCACGGGGTTTGCCCAGCTTCATAAGACAGCCCAGAGATCCACTTTTAGGGTAGAACATTGGAAAGCTTCCAAAATTTTATTCCTTCTCTAATATGCCCAGTTATTAACATCTCAGGGGCTAAAAAACAGAGTTTTTTTTTTTTATTGGTATTCTTCTATTCAGTAGAGTAAATCATCTAACTTCTACAAACACACATTTGCTGTCATAGATTTTTTTTTTTAGTTGAGGCAACCCTTGGTTGACCTCACATATTGCAAGGACCTTGTCAGCTTACAATCCCTTATTTTTTATTTTTTATGCCTACACCACCTGGTCTTCCTAGGTGGTCTCCCATCCAAGACTAACCAGGCCCAACCTTGCTGAGCTTCTGAGATCACACAGGATTGGGCTTGTTCAGGGTAGTATGGCCATAGACTCTCTCATAGATTTCAAGAAAACATTTTTATTTTAGGTTAAAAAAAAAAAGCCATAACAATTTTTCTTTTAGTCTGAATTTATATCATGCAAAAAAAATATATTACTTGAAAATGACCCATTCTAATTCTTTCATTTGAAAGTTAAAGCTAAGGGAGGTAAACAGACTTGTTCCAGGTCACACAGAAAATTAGACAGAATCTAGATCCCCTAGATTCCTCTGTACTTTCCCCACCATGACTAGTGACTCTGGTAATAAAATGTGAGACTTCGAGAAAATGTGGGATTATGCCATTAGGGTTTCTCTATGCACCCCAGGCCACATGTCAGTAAATACTACATTATTCATTTTTTTTTCTTGAGTTCAGACATTTTTCTGGATGCCCTCTGCAGTCTTTCTTTTTATAGCAGCAGAGAACTCATGGAGGAGCCATATCTGATATATGCCTCCCCTTATATTAATCCCAAGAGAAAGTTCAGGCTCTAATAGTTAAGGTTCCAAGACATTAACAGGGAGGCTCTGCACAAAGGCACAGTATTAGCTTTTGTCTCCGTGAACATGAAGTACCTGCCAGAATGAGTACTGGGGAGCACTACATACCCAGGCTGGAGACTGTGACGAAGTCGCCACTCATAGCCATTCCCTTGCCCAGTGACCACGGTTTGGAATTCCTGGTTTGACAGAGGATTTCTGAACCACTCCTAGCTTCAGACAGGCAATTTAGGGGAGAGTCTGGTCACTGAAATGCTGGCTATCTCAAGAGAACGTGGCAGGATTTGAAGACTGGGATGTATGCTCACTCCAAGAGGGAATCAACACGTGTCTATCTCTTGCCATAGGCCTTTCTCCAAAGTCCATCTAATCATGGGGCCCAAAGCAGTAGAAAACTCTAAATTTCTTTTTCTAAAGGGTCTTCCTTTGAAAGTTAAAAAAAAGTTTTACAGATACAGATGGGAAAGAAGAGCAGAACACAGGATTTGTGTGGGAGACTGCACTGCCTGACAGCCCAGAAAAGTTTCCAGTGTGTGTGTATGTATACTAACTTGACCTTCCCAGGTACACTACAAACTCACAGCTCACTCATTTGTGTAAACATGTCCAGTGTAGAGTGTAGTTCCTCGTACACAATAAGTGACTAATAACTGTTACTTAAGGAACCAATTATATATTATGGTGACATTTGTCATTCTAATCTCCCAACTAAGCAGTTCTAATTATTCAACTTCTGTCTTCATTTGGTTTCCCCCGGAAGCTGACCCTGAGATAAGTAGTTTATTTGGGGTGTGGTCCCAGGAAGCAGCAGTGAGGGAGTAAGGAATTGAGACAGGGGAGGGAAGGAAGCCAATGCAGGGTGTAGTCATGAGTTTGTGACCTCAGTGAACAATAAAGACTTAATTCCACCAGGGACACTCTGAGAGATAATGCTGAACCTCTTCTGAATTGTTCCACAAAAAGGGAGGGAAGCTGGTATTTATCCACCAGCCTCTACATCACTGGTTCAAGATTACTCCTGGGGCATTAATTCCCAGACATCTTTGTTCAGGCTGAGTACACTGTCATGGTCAGAAAACAAACAACATGAGGGAAAGCAATGCAAAAATCAGTTCGTTATTAATCAACCCACCAATAACTCAACACTGTACCAGGTTCTATATAAAATAAAAAAGAACTCGAGAATCTTAAGAGTAGCTGACATGTTTGGCTTCCAGCCTAGTTTCTAACTCTCTCCTCTTTCCTTTCTATCAGGGTCCCAATTTTGCTCTGGTGATGAGTTCTCTTCTCGTATAGGTGTTCAGTAACCAGTAATGGTGCTGCCAGTCTACTTGCAAGTACATAGCTCAGGAACAGCGTCAAATGTGAAGAGGAAGTCTTCAAGATGGACATTGAAATACTTACTTGCTGGCAGAAAGAGGCTACAAGAGACAGAGAGGGAAGAAGAGAGGGAACTCTGAGAGCCATACTATTACCAACACTCTATTCATACACATTCTTAGCTATGCCAGATCATACTAACATTAACAAAACCAGGTGATATAGCATTCTCTAGAGAAACTACTCTTTAGCCAGAGTTCACCTTTCTGCACATGTGTAGTGGTCATAGTAACATACGTGTGGGACTTTATACTTGCTCCAATTAAATTTCATCTCCTCCGTCTGCAAGCTATGGATATAGCCTAGAATCTTGGTTCTTCGTTACACTTTGTAGTTCTTAGGATAACCCTTGGGCCTCTTGCAAATGTGATAATTATGCCTCTTATATCTTCGCTGAAATTCTTTGTGACTTGACTTTTCTAATTCATTATCATTTGTAAAAATGTACTTGCTGGGGTCAAGTGCAGACATGCCATTACAGAGGATCCCTCCCCGCAACCCCAGAAAATTAATCACATTTTAAAGCAGTTCTTCAACCAACTACTAACATACCAGCTGTATCTCATCCATATCCAGTTATCTGTTTGGCCTCCAATGAATTCATAAAAGATTCTGTAAATCTTATGTTGAAATCAAGACCATTTCTATCTACCTCATAGTTCTGAATTACCACGTTGAAAATCTGATCACAAAACAGGAAATGAATGACTAGGGCAAAAGATGTCCTCAACAAACCTTAAATCCATCATAGACCAGGAGCTTAGAAATTGAGGCCCACGAAATATTGATGTGTCTCACCCTCACTTGTCTGATGAGTCAGCTCCTTAGATGGTCATGAAGCAAGTAAGACCAGCTGCCTCACACCATGGGTCTATAAATATTCAATTACATCAAACCTGTCTCTAAATCCCTGGTTTAGAGCACACTTTTTAATCCCCAGCATCTCCACCTCTTGAACTATGAGATGGTAATGTCACCAAGTTGGCCAGATTTCAGCAAGGAATAATTCATTAAAATTTGGAATCATTCATTAAAATTTACAAGTGGCAGCTTGTAAAATGGAAAATGGCCCAGTCAGCAGTGTTGGCTACCCTTTACCCAAATGCTTGCTGTAAACAAAAACTTTAGGTATATTTTAGCCTTTTTTTAAGACAGACAGGGTAGCCTGGGAATACTCCCAGCCGCCCCTAAAAGCTCTCTTCTGGGCATCTGTGTTTTGATATCCCCAGGGTTCTATCAGTGGGCAGGGCCTGCAGGTGACCAGGGAGCAGTCTCAAATGGGTGTGAGAGCATGCAAGGATTCTGCATAGAGGAAAGGTGGGGTTGGGGCACAAGGAGGGCCAAAGCACGTGGAAAGGCAACATAAGAAGACTGAGAGCATCTATAGTAAAAGTTGCAAACCTGTTTCAATCAGAACCTGAATACTCAATACCACTGTCTCCAGGTTCCTCCGGTCCACTGTAAACTAGACTCCCCCAACGACTCCTCATGTCTCCTTGGGTACTTGGCAACTTTTACTTTGAGACCAGAAGACAAGGACCTCCATAACTTGGTTGAACTCTCAAAGAATTCCAGTGGTTGACAGCATGTTCCCTGTGTGCATCAATCTATTCTCGTCTCCAAAGGGCCAGCTCAGGGTCTGTGATCAAACAGATCTCCCCACGGTCCCTTAGTGATGCCTGCTTAATGCTTTCAGCAGGCCCTCTCACAGGAGGGTCAACTGCTGTCTGGTTATTTTCCCACCCCACTGAACAACTCAGTCTTCCCCCAGAGTATCCCATCACTCTCAATATTCTCCTATTTTCTCTAATGATCCTCCTCCCCAATCTCCCCCTCACACATACACACACACACACACACACACACACACACACACATGCATTCATGCACGCACACATGCATGCACACATACACACCTCAGGCCCCACATCGGGTACCTGCTTTTTATTTTTTAAACTTTGCACTGATAGGTTCTGACGATAGCAAACACAGGACAAAAATACATCTGGGAGCCAGATAGCCAGATGGTAAGTTTTGATGTGAACCATTGACAAATAATAATTCCCTTGGAAAATTCTAACCCTGTTCTTTAAAAAGTATGCCATCTCTTCCTCCTGGCATCTCAAATGTGGTCAGCGGCTTAAATAGATCTACAACATTTGCGTAGTAGCCCCGAGCATCTTATCTCTCACATGCAATGCTTCCCTGAGTGGATCTGGGCTTCTTTGAATTATGTTCTTACATGGCGATGCAATGTGGCCTGGGCTCCTGAAAATAGCCACACAGAAAACCCTGTGTTATAACATGTGGATAGACTGAGGCATGTCAGGAAAAGCATTTCAAGAGGGAGGCTCTTGGTAAATCTTTCCTTCTCTCCCTTTATTGGAACTGAAAAGCCCATTCTAGCACTGCTAAAAGAATTTTTTAAAAAAGAGAGAGACAAAATTTGATTTTTTTATAGCCTGAGATCTGAGATTCCAGCTGTACAACAAAGACCATGCGGTTTACTCCTGAGGCAGGTGTGCAGGGAAGAGGGAAGAGGGAAACAGCACCAGAAAGGAATGAAGTCAGTAAGAAAGCAGTTGAAAGTTATTTAACAACAGCTGAACATATAACCTCCCTGATGACCTTGAGAACCTTCCAGTTCTACATACATTTGCAGCCATCATTCAAAATGCCTCTACCACAGAAAGCTGCTGGCTAACCTTTAATTTACTCTTGTAAAAGCAGAGGAATTACACAAGTGACCTCTTCACTGTGCCACACAGTTGAGTTGTCATCAGCAATGAAGAAGGCAAAGAGCTGGCTCTGCTCAGAGGGCTACAGAGGCTCAACACAATTGATGAATAGACCAAATAGGTACCCATTGACAAGATGACCTGTTGGGACCAGAGACAGTAACAGGAAGCCCCCAGAGATGTAAGACATTGAGTAAGGTAAGGGCAGCCATACACAGTTGTGTAGGATATGTAGTACACAAGGGTAAAGGGGCAAGAAGTACTCTGGTCAAGCAAGCTAAAGGAAGGAGTATTTTAAAAAATATATTTTCTTTTTCCTTTAATTTTTTGTAAATGTCATTGAAGTATTATATACGTATAAGAAAAGTACATAAATCACAAGTTCTAGGTTTTATGAATTGTCAAACTAAACACACCCATGTAATCAGCACCTGGGTCAAGAACTAGAACATGAGCAGGACATTAGAAGAACCCCTCTAAAGGACACCTTAAAAAAATTGAACCAAGGTGCCGCCTGTTCACTAAGCCAGGGCCCACAAAGCTGTGACCAGCATAAGGGGCACATTTGCACATTTTTCAAGTCTCCAAAAAGCATTCTGTGGGCTAATGGTATCCCAAAAAAGGTTGCCACTATCCCTAAGAACTTACCATAGGGTGAGGGGGATGGACACATATAGATACAACCATATGATGCAAAACGTGACAAATGACACTATACAGAGGGAGGTCTTCCTCTGTCCACACTCCTCCCTTCTCCTTTGTCTCTACCACTTCTTCCCCACAGTAAATATCAAACCCTTCCATTATCAGGGCAGTGTGATGGCACCAGATTGAGAATCTCATTGGCAGTGGTGGGCAGAAAGATGATGTAACAAGCTTCGCAGAAGCACCCCCAACCTTCTCTGAGGGCTTGAGTTTGAATGTTGTCAGTTGGCTGCTGCCAGAATGTTGGAGATAAATCTAGTTTACTGCTTAGTGGAAGAGATCATTATGTCACAAGAAGTTTCCTCACCTAACTTCTTGTAAGCCAGAGGAAAAGAGTATTCTACGACCACATGAATTTGTAGAGACCCAGCTCCTCTGAACCACAGTTCTCACTTGGACCTGTGATTGATGCTCCAGTGTTGGTTATTTTCAAAGTGCGACAACCTCCTGCCCATCTCCCTAAAATGTTTATGCCTTGAGGACTGGACCCCATAGCTCTGTTCCTTGAAAATAAGCGAGGAGCTTAAGAAAAACTTAATGAATGAATGAATGAATGTAACATCAATAAAAAGAGAAAAGTGCTTCATTTTCTTTTATTTTCTACATAATGTGCCTTTCCAATAAAATTTCAAGGTAAAGAATGTCTGCAATGCTGTGCCTTCAAGGGCTAAGTTTGGACTCCTAGCTACAGAACAGTGGTAGGAAGGTGGAGTTCATTCACATCAGAGAGCCTGCATTTGAAATGTATTCCTCCTCTTTTCCCAAAGCTCCAAGGTTTGCAAACATGAAGTTCTCATTAATCTCTTCTTTCAGGCACGTTTGAGTCAATAGAAAGCTCAAACTCAAGGACAAGAAGAGAATCAACATGTGGGAAAGACAAGACAGGAGAGTTCAGTTCACCGGTTTGGGCATCCTGCTGGGTCCGGCATCATGGCTGGGAAGAACTGAGATCTTCTGTTTTTCTGATGGAGGTCAAGGCCTTCCCTCAGTTTCTGACTCAAAGCCTCCAGGCTAGGAGACCATAGAGTGATCTTCCTGAAAATGTGTGCCTGGGCTCTTGGAGCCTAGGCCCCACCCAGGGGTAGGGAGGCTTCCCTACTCAGGCCTTTTATGTGGCTGAGTGGCATGTTCCAGGCCTCCAGGCAGAGTTCTACTGCCTGCACCAACAGCAGCTCTCAGCCTTTCTGCCTCTAGGCTCTTCCAAAGCCTAGGAGGCTGCTCAGGCCCTGGAAGTACAGGGAAGCTGGCCCTCTGCCACTTGGGTAAGGGCTGGTGGAGAACTCCTCTTGTAGCCATCTCTGCAGAGACAACTTCAAGGGACTTTCTACCCAGTTCTACCACCATGGAGCCCCATTTGCCCCAAGTAGTTCCATACTCAACACTGTTTCCTTGATTTGTGCTTCCTCCTTCCTGCTTCACTCCTCTGCCCCCTTCACTTATATTTTTTACTATTACTCCCTTATGAAGCTACTCCAGTCCTTGTCTTGGGCTCTGCTTTCAGGGGATCCTGAATAATACAGGCAGGGTCCCTAAATGTATCCAAACAGGGCTATGCACAGCGGGTGCAAGTGCCGCTCAGCTGCACTTTCCCTGCTCAAGAAGTGTGGTTTCCCTGCCACTATGAGTAGAAAAATGGCCTCTAGGCCTTTTACTCTTTCTCAACACTAATCATTTATGGAACATTTGGCAGGTGGCAGGACTGTGCTAAATTGCTTTGTACGGTTTATCTCACTGAATTTTCGACAACGTCCTGTGAGATGGCAAAGTGTTAACCATGCCATGCTAAAGCTATAAGATGACACACTGCTAAGTGGTGAGGTCCAGATTTGACCCAAAGGTGGCCTGAGTTCAACCTTACATGACCATGGGAGCCTCCTCCAGTGAACCATCAGCACAAACGCTGGGATACAACACTGACACGAGAAACCACTAAACTCTTCTTCTAAGGAGAAAGGACAAATAATAATCTGTCTGATGCTATGATCTGAGGGCTCAGAGAAGTCATGTGACATCCTACCGTGGAAACATGGTGCTGAAGTTAGGTAGGACTAGGCTTGCATCTATGTTAGCCACACACCTTCTCTGAAACCCAAGATTTGGTTATTGAAATTAAAAGAAATTATGCAAAATAACCATCTGTGACTTGTGCATAATAAGCATCCAATCCATGGTAGATATCAGTAGTATCAATACAATTGTTAGTAATGCTAAAATAAATCAGTGCATTGAGTCTGGCACTGTGCTTGGCACTGAACTGGGGATGAGGGTTTGGAGACTCACTCCAACCATCCTGGCATGAGCAAGATTGGTGATGACCATAGGTCCTACATTTTGGGATGATGGGGTGGCTGGTACTGTGGTCCTCATCAAGGACCCAACTGGGTAGCCAAGAGGAGCGAAACGTACCAGTTAGTGCTGGAATAAGGGGTTCATTTTGTGCATGGAAGTTTGAAATCCTGGGGTTGGGAGGGAACCAAGAAATCATGTCTTACCCTCCAACCCAATATTCATTCAGTCAGTCATTCATTCATCAAAAGCCTGTATGAAGTATCCACTCTGTGCTAGCCATTGTCTCAATGCAGCAAAAGTGCTCTTACAAGGGTGTCATGGAGATGTAAGGGAGAAAGTAGACCATCCACCACCTGAATGTCTTCACAGAAGAACAGCCATAACCCCTCCAGGGGGCCTGAATTTCTGCAAACACCACTAACAATTCATGTCCAACATTAGTCCAAATACTTTCAGTGATGGCTAACCTGCCACCTTCCAGTCTCTCTCTCTCTTTTTTTTAAAGTGCTCTTCCCTTGTAACTGCATCTGTTCAGGCCCTGGTCCTGCTGTTCCAGGCTCTGGAAACTTTTCCACTCAGTCTTTCCTTCTTTCAAGTAACTGTAAGGACTGCCCGAAATGCCCTCTCTCCAGATCAAACAGCACCAGGTATCTACCTCACCCCCCACTTCAGAACAAGGCTTTGACACCATGCCTGCTCCTCACCACCTAGCATGCCCTTCTCCCTGCCTGTGAGTGTGGGCCCAAGAGCTGACCATGTACATCCCAAAGACATCTATCTAGCATTGTGGGGAGTAGTGTTAACTCTACTCCATTTTGGAAATCTGTCCCTCTAGAAAGATATGAAATCTGAACAAGACTGATTTGGACTTGAATCTCATTTGCCCATAGTAGCCACGTGACCTTGGGCAAATTACTTGATATCCTTGGGTCCTGAATTCTTGATCTGTGAAATAAGGATGATGAGAATGTGACCTTGGAGGGTGGTTGTGAAGATGAGATGAGATAATGTAGACAAATGTTTAGTACAGTGCCTATCACATAGAAAGAATATGACAAACATGAGCTACTCCATAAGCATATGGAATGCAAACACAAGGAAGCTTCAAGCCACTTGTAAGTGTGATGCTCTTAAGCCACATCTCCATTCCATACTTCTACAAAAACGCTTTGCCAACCTAAGAGCTTTATACATTATCTCTATTAAATTTCATCTGTTGAGATATTCCCTCTTATTATAGGTGGTTAGCCCTTTTTGAATCCCTTTTCTGCTTTCATATGATTGAGGCAGAGTTGGCTATGATTCAACCAAAACCCATGCCCTCCACATCTGCAGTATATACCTCACTTTCAGTGTGTCGCCACATGGCTGAGTTCTGGCCAATAATACATGGGCAGAAATGAGCTGCACCACTTCTCAGCATTGCCCTTTCAAATCTCCCTCAATAGCCTCTACCCTTTCTCTGTCCTAATCTGCCAAGTGGAAAGGAATACCTGCAGTCCCAGCAGATGGTGACCAGAAGGTATCTGGGTCTCTGAGTCACTAATGGAAAGGTGCCTTCTGAATACTGCATTGGACCTTGCAAGAATGAGAAATAACCTTCTATGGTTTTAAGCTGCTGAAATTTTGGAGTCTTATCTATTACCGCAGCTACAGCTACCTTAGGTAGTTCCACAAGGTACTTTGTTTGCATCCTTTCAGCTTTATGGAATTCATAAAGTGAGTATGTATGCTTTTCAGTGCCTCTATCCAAGTTATAAAGGGGATGTTGAACATTGGAGCCCTGCAGTGAACTACCAAGCTTAGCCAAGGGAGACCCACTTAATGACATGAGGTAGCATGAGCTAGTGGCAATTGCTGGCAGCAGACACTGAACACTGTGGGTACATGTGTAGGGATTTTGACACAGGCTCAATTGTTCATGTATTTACCTGTCTGCCATGTGTAATTAACAGAGCTGAACAGGACCTCTGATTGAAAAGTCACTAAATCCAGAGAGTTCCATGGACTTGTCCAAAGTCTGACAGCCAGTTAGTGGCAAAGCTGAAGTCTCTTCGTTTATAGCCCAGGAATTTTCCCCAGAGGCAGACATTCTGGTAGAATGAGACAAGGTCACATAAAGGGCACTCTCCTTTTCTGACATTTGCTGCTCAAATGGCTTGTCCAAGTCACCTGAATGGAGAGAATAAGAGTAACTATGTCTTTCCCAGAGCAATTCCCTGGAACACTTGCCTCCGATTAAACACCACAGACATGTTCCTTGGCAACAGGCTTTAGTTAGCAACCAAATCCAAGACCTGACTTAAGCCAAGCCATGGACCAAGAATTAACATCTCCATGCTTATTGCTAGGAAACAGAAACTTGGTAATTATATTACACCTAACGAGAGACCTGCATTTCCAGAATTTGACATGTTCTTTTTAAAAAATCAGTAAATATTAGCTTTCCCATTGAAGCAGTTTACTTTCAATCTCCTGTGCTTTTTGATACTTAATTAAAAGGTTCCCAGCACTCATTGTGCACTGCTTTTACAAGTTGGCTCAGAATAAGCTTTCTTTTCCACCATAGCCTTTCCTTTCCTGAATGTCCTCAAGGTGTCCTGGAGCCACTCTCTGACAGGTAGCTTGGGGTCCTTACAGGTGAGTCAGAGTTTTAGGGTGGGCATAGGACACCGCTGAATGCTGAAGCCCGGCCAGCCTCATTTTCTACATCTGGACAATGAAAATAAAGTTAATAACAGCTTCTTCACAAATAAAAGGGAATAAGATTATGAAAGGATGAAATGAGATCCCAGAACCTGGAACAGAGCATATGCTCTTACTTTTTTCTTTTTACATACTTACTAAATAAATTAAGCCTTATAAAAAGGAACTTTTTATAAGCAGTTTTAGAAAATGCTATAGGTATGCTGTTCACATCCTTACCTTGACTAGTCAGCACATATCTACCTGAATTTCACCTGCTGGCATTTGCAACTCTCTTCCCAAGGGTCTTTTCTGAATGTAAGAACCAACTTTGTCTGTGGAGATAAATGCTGGGGGCACAATGACTTGGGCGCCCCCCTCAGCCAATGAACAATGGGAGTTGTGGATGAATATCCCACTCCCTCATATCCTCTGTGTGCTCTACACAGCCTCCCAGGTCCCAAGAGGGGTTGAGCTCCAGTCGCCCACAGTTATAACTTCCCTGATATGCGCCCTTTCCCAGTGTTCTTCCCTTCCTTGTCTCACTTTCTTCCTTCCTGACCTGCATTGCCAAATAAATGACTTGTCCTTGAATCCTTGACCATGGGCCTGCTTCTAAGAGATCTCAAATTAAGATAGATGCATTGTCCATGAATACATATCTATACATTCTTATGAATTCTTATGAATTCTGTTTCTGCTGTCTTCCAATATACTGACTGTTCTCCTTTCCAGCTTCATAAGGTCCACATTGTTGATGTAAAAGGAATCAAGTCTGTCACCTAAGTCAGCAGGCATTTGGTTTGGAAAGAAACACACCACCTCCATGATAGTGATTGTTTTTGGGAATGGCAGGTGAAGAGATTAGTACTGGTGATAAAGAAGACATCCATATTACATGTAATATTGCATTGGCTTTTTATTAAAAAGATGCAGAGCAAATGTAATATAATGTCTCTAACACAGTTCTGGTTGATGATTATTTTTGCACTTTTCTATATTTAAAAATGTCTCAAATAAAATAAACATAAAAATATGACTTGTGGGATGCAGCAAAAGCTGTCTTTAGAAGGAAATTTATAGCACTGCATGCATATATTAAAAAAGAAGAAAGGTTCGAAATCAATAATCTAAAGTTTTACCTATGAAACTAGAGAAAACAAGCAAATTAAATTCAAAGTAAAAAGAAGAGAAGAAATGCTAAAATTTAGAGCAGAAATCAACTGCAGAAACTGCAAACTGGAAGACAGAAAAAAAAGCAATAAAATCAAGTTTGTTCTAAGCAAAAAATAAAAGAAAGAAGACACGAATTACTAATATCAGAACCAAAAGAGGAGCCATCACTACTGATCTCATGGACATAAAAAGAGTAATAAAAGAATATCATGAATAAACTCTATACCTACAAATTGATAACTAAGATGAAATGGACCAATTCTCTAAAAGAAAAGATCTACCAAACCTCTCACAAAGAGAAATAGTCTATCTGCACAGGCCTATATATATTAAAGAAATTGAATCAATAATTAATAACCTTCTAAAAGAGAAAACATCAGGCTAAGAAAGGTTCACTAGTGAATTTTATCTAACATTTAAGAAAGAAATCATACCAATTATTTATAATCTCTTCCAGGAATTAGAAATAGAATACTTCCTAACTTAATGAGGCTAGCATTACCCAAATACTAAACTAGACAAATAAAATACAAGAAAGGAAAATTAAAGAATACTTTCTTTCAAGAATAAAGATGTAAACATTCTCAACAAATTATTAGGAAGTAGAATCTAACAATATATAAAGTAAATTATACATCACAACCAAGTGGGATGTAGATTTATTCTAGGTAAGCAAGACAGGTTCGACATTTGAAAATCAATTAATGTAATCCATTACATCAACAGGCTAAAGAAGAAAAACCATATGATCATATTAATGGATGAAGAAAAGGCATTTGCTAAAATTCAACACCCATTCATGATTTAAAAAAAAAAAAAAAGACAAACTCAGCAAATTAGGAAAAGAAGGGAACGTCTCACCTGGTAAAGAATATCTACAAAAGGTCTACAGATAACATCATAATTAATGATGAGGGAAAATGATATATTAACTCCCTAGCACTCCTGGCATTCCCTGCATATGAGCTGGGCCTGCTCTGTGACCAGAGACAGCCCTCAGACAAGGAAAAGTGGGTGCTAAAGAATATGGGTAGAGATCCACTATTCCATGTCACATGAAACACTTAACAGTAAAAGTAATAATGAGAAACTAGATGCTTTCCCCTAAGATCAGAAATAAGGCAAGGATGTCCCCTCTCACCATTCCTACTGAACATCATACTAGAAGTCCAAGCCAAAGCAATAAGACAATAAAAATTTAAAAAGGCATACAAATTGGGAAGGAATAAATAAAACCGTCTTTTTTCAAGAATTAGATGATTGTCTGTTAAGAAAATTCCAAAGAATTGACAAAAAAACCTCTGGAATTAATAACTGATTATAGCAGGGTTATAGGATACAAGGTTAATATGCAGAAGTCAATTTTCTCTTATATACTAGCAATGAATAACAGGAATTTGAAGTTAAAACACGATATCATTTACATTAGCACAAACAAGAAGATAAATCTAATAAAATATGGTAAAGATCTATATGAGGAAAACTAGAAAACTCTGATAAAAAAAAGTCAAAGAACTAAATAAGTGGAGAGATAGTCCCTGTTCATGGGTAGGAAGACTCAATATTGTTAAGACGTCAGTTCTTCCAAAATTGATCTATAGGATTGATACAATCTCAATCAAAATCCCAGTAATTTTGTGGCTATCAACAAATTAATTCCAAAGTTTATAAGGAGAGGCAAATGACCTGATATGGCCAACATGTACTGGAGAAGAACAAAGATAGAGGTCTGAAACTATCAGACTTCAACACTTATAAAGCTACGGTAAAAAAAAAAAAAAGTAACTATGTATATACATATGTATATTAAATCATTATGTTGGACACTTGAAATTAATTCAATGTTATACATCAATTACAGCCTAATAAAATGATTTTAAAAACACTACAGAAATTAATAAATTAGTAGAAGAACAGATATACAGATTAATGGAACAGAAAAGAGCACACATAAACAGACACACAGAAAAGGCTGCGTACTATTTGACTCTAATTATATGGCAATCTGGAAGTGGTAAAACTAAAGACAGTAAAAGGATCAGTGGCTTCCAAGGAGTTGGAGGTGGGGAGAGGGAGGGATGAATAGAGCACAGAGGATTTGTAGGGTAGTGAAACTATTCTGTAAAATACTACAATGGTGGCTATGCATTTGGCAAAATCCATAGAACTCTACACCACCAAGAGTAAACTATGGTAAAATATGGAATTTAGCTAATAATAATGTATTATTTAGTTAATAATAATTTGTTCATCAATTGTAACAAATATGGGTACTTTCCGCTCATGTTCTATAAACCTAAAGCTGCTCTAAAATTTAAAATTATTAATTTAAACTATTTTAAATAAACAAATACATATGTACTTACACATACATTTACATATTTTTCATTTAAACGTGTATTTCTATTCTTTGGGGTTCTAAGAAGTATAATCTGGTTGGCAGAGGAGGGACTGCAAATCGAGTGAGTCCACACTAACTTCAGCCTTAACCTACCTTCGTTCCTTGGCTTTCAGGAGCATGGGTCCCTCACCTGGAAACCAGAGTGGTGTGTACAGAGCAGACCATGCATTTGGCTGTGAGATACCAAATGTTATTACTTCTGGCCTCTAGGTCAGGATGCTGGGACCCAAGAAGATGAGATGATTTTACCAAGGTCACAGAGTTTATCTGTGTCAGAGCTGGGATTAGAAATGGGCTTCTACTGTGTGAGGAAGGGACAGCCTGTCCTTGGCTTGGTGACAGCAGGAAAGAGAACATTTTCCAGCCACAATTTCAAAAATGGCCTGACTCAGGCATTATTTCAGTCCTTCCTGAAACACTGCTGCAGGTATGCGATGTGAAATCCCAGCAACTGTAGAGTCTCAGGAGTCAGCCTTCTTCCCACTCAAAGAGCAAATGTCTTTGCTTTTACTCATCCATCTAACATGCCCTGTCAGCCACAATTGAAAGAAGCCCTGTCTGAGTCTAAACAATTCTGAAACTGCTGCTCTCCCAGGCTGGCCCAGCGCCCTCACCCTGGGCCTTGAATTTCACCTTCTGTTTATCCCCTTTGGACACCTGGTGGAGCCCTGGACACCCACCCACCCTATTGCCTCCTTTTACCTTTTCTGACACTGTTTCTAGAATCTGGACTTACCCCTCGTTGTCGAAATTCTAATCACTATTTAAAGAGGAACTCAAGCAGGCCTCTCCTCCAGGAACGATTTCTGGATTTTTCCAAGTAAGTATATCTCTTCTGGTTGGAATAGTATGGGACTGGCAGTTGTTGGCCACCATCTCTCTCTGATCTCGCAGCTTGGAGCCAGGTTAGTGGTACCTCTCACTAGGGAACACCACTAGGGCTTATTGTCCTCATCGCTTTGCAGCATACGACTCTGAAGGCACTCACCACAATCAGAGATGTAATGCTCTTTGGACACATGTCCTTTTCTTCCACACTCCCTCCCCATTGGCCTTACTAGCTCCTTCCTAGATTACAGATGAGAGTCATCATTTCTGAATGACACATGGCACCTAACTGACAAAAAGGTGCTCAACCGATATGGTGGGACAGAAGATGGTCAGATGGGACTAGCATGATAAAAATAAAGTGTGCGGTATACTTTCAGCCTTAAATTTACATTTGATATATCTGAGCTTTGAAACAAGTTACCCAGGTAGGAAGAAAATGTGAATTCTAGAGTGATGTCTGATTTCAGTGCCCAAGGATTTCCAAATCACTGTATGTCAGCAAAGACAAACTGTCAAGGTTATGTCTAATTCTTACCTCTATATTTGAAAGAATGAAATGTAATAAATCCATAGGAATATGTACCTCTTATGTAGAAGTGAAACCCTACATCCAATCAGAAATCCAAGCACTAACACCCTCCGCCCGCCCTCACACCAAAGCTGGCTAAATGCAAAACCAATGATGCTTCAACCCTTCTCTCCCCTTCTGATCCCCAATAGCGGTTAGCTCTGTCCACATGGAAAGACATTCAGAGACTTCTGATCTTGACCATTACACAGATCAAATTCACCATGTGTTCTGACTTTATATACACATAATTTAAGGACAAATGAAAATAAAGAATTCAAAAATTTGGAAGCCCTTGGAAAGGAATAAGTTTTGGGTTTTTTTTTTTTTTTTTTGGTAAACTCAGACTATTACTAATAATTATTTTTGTGGGGTCCCCATGGAGCCACATATGCCAACAAAATTTGTATAGAATTATATAAGATATAAGTCATTCACAAGTGTTTCACAAGAACATCTCTGAGCTGAGCAATCCAGCCAAATCTACCTGTTTTGGGGGCCCCATGTTACTTTCCCAGTATATGATTTTGTGTGTTTGTTTTCTAAAAAAGAAAAAAAATGCAATAAAACCAGGTAAAAAGACAAAGAGAGATTTTTTGTACCATGTTCCCACAGGCCTTAAAAGTAAAAGAACATTGCTTGGGATGAGTGAGGTTTGACCCTCAGACCTGGGGTGGCTGCCCAGAGACACCACAGATCCTGCTCAATACAGGATAGGGTCACAAAACTGGCAGCAGCTGCCATGTGCTAAGGAGGTGTCAGGCTTGTTTCCTTAGTGGCAGTGGATGCTTCCGTGTAAAAGTGCACAGTAGTAGAATGGGAATGTCTGAATCATGGGGAGGGATACCAATTTGGAAGCAATAAGCCTTTTCAAAGAAGTTTCTTCAAATCCCAGAAAACCACAACCAAAGGATATCTTCACCCTGTCTGTACACTTGTCTCTGGGTATGATTGAGCATATTTTTGTCAGCCACAAGATGAAGGCCAAAAATTACCCTGCAAGGATACAGGGTACGGAGGCCAAAGAGTGGCCTGTTGTCTACACCACCTACCAAATGGGGTGCAGAGGCCAACAAGTGGCTTGCTGTCTACACTATCTATTGTCCCCCACAGGCAATGGTTAGGGTGAGCCCATCATTGAAGGTCTCCAAGATCATCTTTCTATATCTCTCAGAAATTGTCGTTGTGCAAACCAGACCTCCCTGAAATGAAGGCCTTCTTTTAAAAGTTCAACATATCCTCCTGAAAGTGGTGAAAAGCCACTTCCTTCCAACTCTGTCAGAGGTTTTTTGTATATGCAAAGGCCAGCATTTTCTTTTCACAGCAGAGTGTGTGGTGTCCAGATGCTGAGGACTCATCATGACTTCCTTATCTCAATGATTATTTCACATTCTGAAAACACAGGTCCAATGGGTTCAACCTTGAAGTGAGGGGAGCATTTGGGGCACTGATGCCAAAACCTTTTAGTGGAAAACATTGTGTCCTCCAAGGGTTCACTTGGGAGTAAGACTTGTGCACAGAATATTGTTTCAAAAATACAGCAGGGCCTTAAGCTGTTCGGTGAGGTGGCAGTGGGGAATTTTCATGATATGAGAGGCAAGCATGGCAAATGGATATGCCAAAATAGTGGGAAAAGGTGTAGGAAACTGAAGAACAGGAATAGAACACACCCCTTAAACAGCACAGCTCCTCACTGGTGTCTGTCAGCCATTTGAAACCCATCAAACTTGCTACATCAACTTGCTACAGAGACCCTTAAAGCAGGGTCGTGCCCTGGTATATTTGGTAACCTAGATATCCACCATCCTGAATGTTTGAATAAACTTGCCTAGCTACATCTTAACCCACATGAGGTAGGAAACCCAGAGTTCTTCCCACCAGCTCCTGGGATTCTTGAGAGCATTCTGTTGGCTGAATCACTTCTCATTCTTTCTTCTGAATTCTACTGATTCTCAGACTCTCATGTTTTCTTTTTATGTATCTTCTCTCTTTCTCTCCTCCTTACATTAGCACAGCCCATTTGCTTTTGCTCTTCCCAGAAAACCATCATTCACAGAAGTACATTGCTCCTCCTAAATTTATGGAGTGCCTACTGATTGCCAGGCATTGAATGGGCACTGAAGATATATAGGGAATCCAACAGGCACAGTCCACCAGAAAGATAGACAAGAAACGAAAAATTCAATAAGTGACCAAAACTTATTATAAATGTTCTGAAGGAAAGAGGGTTCTATGAAAGAGAAGAATAAGAAGGACCTGACTCACATCAGGGCCGCGGGAATGGCCTCTGAGGAAGTAATGTTTACACTGGGATCTGAAGGATGAAAAAGAGGCAGCTATGGTTAGTGTGAAAGTGTGAGCATTTTGGAAAGAGGAGACATTATATGCAAAGGCCTGTGGTGAGAAAGCTCTGCTACTTTCAGGAGCAGAAGGAAGACTGGTAAATGAGTCAACCCCTCTTCTCTGCTTCCCAATCACCCCATCACATACACCCATAAAAACCTCCTCTTGATTCTGTAGCTCACCAATAGCCCAACACCAAACCTCTCCTAACTAGAGGTGAGAAAAGGGTCTATTTCTAGAGGTTGGGTTATAAGGATGTGAGCTCAGGTACAGTGGTGGCCAAGAACCCAGCTACCTTGAAATGTGGTAGGAGAGAACAAGACCAATAAGATGAGAATTGCAACCACACAACCATTTAGGGTTATTTGCTCCAGCAGCTATCTACCCCACACAGTTCCTGACAGCATACAGCCAGAAACTGGAAGGAAGACATCCCCTGGAGAGTCCCCTATAAGTAGCAGGGCTCTCAATCCACATGAATGCACTGGATCTTTTCCACACAGACAGTAAGTGTTCTTTTTCACACTCATGTGTGAAGTCTTGATACATATCAGAGGGTCATGCTACATAGTGCCAAGAGCATGAGCTGAAAAATCTGCTTGGATCCTTTTGTTTGGAAATCAGAGGAAACATGTACAGCCTTTGAAGATTAGAGGTCAATTAGTGGCTCAGTGCAAATCCACATTTGCTGCTTCCTCTCTTTAGCTTTGTAACTTAGGGCCAGGCACTGAACCTCTCAGGGCCTCAGTGTCATCTCCTGGGCAAACATAAATACTATTGTGTTAGTATATAATATAATAATAATGGTCCTCACCTCACAGAATATGAGGATTAAGTGAGCTGATATGTGTCAAGTTCTCAGAACAGTATTTGGCACATGGTAAGTACTCAATCAGTGTTAATATTATTATCTCTTCGTTTGTATTTGAATGGAGGAAGACCTCGAGCCAGTCTCCTTACCAAGCATGTCAGCATTTGTAAGAAGGAGATCCCAGCATGTCACTCAGTGCAGGGAGATTCAGGTGATCAAGCTGTAGATCCAACAGACAGAAAATGAATGTGTGGGTCATTCTTCCATTCATTCTTGAAACCAATACAGGCAACCACTACAAGGTATGGGTTAGCCAAACCAATGGGATCAAACTTTTCTCTCTGCTCTACATTTGTCCTATAACTGTTGACTGTTCCACCTGGAACAGACCCTAAAGATAAAGAAAGCTGTCATAGACTCTGACTAGACACATGAGAATATCATAGTCACCTTTGGATTCTGAGTCCACATGTTGGCACCTGCCAGTACCGGGGACTCCAACTGGGTCACCCTGTGCCTGAGAAAACAGCTTTCTAAAGTTGACTATGAGTATTTTAAGCACATTGATTGAATCACCTTCCAAAATGTCCAGTACCCAACTGTGAATATTATATCCAGCCAAACAGATTGTTCTGGATTTCTAACATTTTCAATGGCCAGATGACCCTGGTCCTCAAATATTTCCCTTAGAAGCTGTATTTACTGCTATAGTATAGGATATAAATGATGACAACAAAATTTTTATTAAAGTACTTTTATAAACAATTTGGTGTAGAAATATAAAATATATACAAAAATAAATTTATGGCAGGGGCTTTCATACATAGTGTCATTTGACCTCCCTGTGAAGCTGTGAGGTAGTGCTGTTCTGCTTATTTCATAGAGGAGGAAATTCTGGTTCAGGGAAGATTAGTAAATGGTTCAAATTTGTCCAGCTCCAGTGGCTCAGCCAGGATTTGAACCTGGGCTTGACTAACTAGGGAGCCTGTTATCTTTCCATTACAGACAGTTCCCAAATAAAGAAGGAAGTATCTTGTAATGCCTGTTGAAAGATACGCAGAGTGCCTCAGAGGTAGTGGCAACACGAAGGAAAGATGACTCTTGGCTATGGTCAAGATAACTTTTGCTTGTTATGTAGCTTCCAAAACTAAGAAACTGAATTACTGTGTGATATTGGCAAGAAGGGAAGGAATTCCTTCCCTTCGGGTGTGCAGTCAGCTTTTTCATTTCCCTGCATACATGTCTGTAATTAGGCATGACATGAGTTTCATTTTCTCCTAAGGAAAAAGAAAGGTGAGTTCCTATCTGCAAGACTGTCAAATATCTTCACCCTGTGATTAGCCAAGAACAAATAACCACCAAGAGGCATCTGTGCAGCCCATTAAAATCATGCAGGCAGAAAAAGAACATAGATACTATGTAGGAATTACGGACAGCTCACCTTTCTCTCTTTCTAAGCAAATAGAAAGTTCTCCACCACCCCCTCCCCCCCCAAAAAAAAAATATTTAGCACCAACACTAACAGTACAGGCTGGGATTCTACAAAGTTCTTCATCTTATCAAGCAATTGAAGTGTTATTTCCACAGTGTAAACTTGTTGGGCTGAGGTCACCTGAAAAATATTTTCTAATTTGTTCTCACCAAGCACTGAAGTTAAAGTTGTGCCCTTTCTCACACCTTATTTAGCTGTCTGCTTTTCTCTACAGGGACTTCTGGAGCCTCTCTTGACAAGACGAACACCAGGTTTGTGGACTTTGTGGGAGAATGAAGTTCCATGATTTATTGGTTTTAATGTCCATGAAATTTTCCATTAAAGTGTTTTTTTGTTTGTTTGTTTGTTTTTTTTTTTTTTTTTTTAGGGAGAAGAGTGGAACACAAATGTAGCCCTAAATCTTTACTCATCTTGTTTGATAAACCACTAGAATTTTGGCTTGGAGATGCAAATTAATCATGTCTTTTATTTTCTGAAGTCTAATGCTCTGACATCTGGGCCCTTCCTGATTCTGGAAGGACTGCCTTTTTCAGGGTTAACCAATTCCTAGATATAGTAAACAATGAGTGTGCTTTACAAATATGCACCAATCAAACCAGAGCCCATACCTCAGTCATCTCCTCTATGGGGCTATCATTCTGGACCACTATCTACCTGCCTTAATCTAGTACCCAGGACCAGCTACCAGGCAACTAGGGACAACCCTTATACCCCAGAGCCCACTGATATTATTCAAACTAGTCAATCCTAATCCTGCTTATTCTGATTCATCTGTTCCTTCATTAAAACCATAATAAAGGCTTTTCAGACAGATCCTCCCTCACCCTTTACCTCTTGACTGACCCTTGTGCTTCTCTATGTGGCCCTGTTTGTCATGGCCTGCCTCCTGCTCTTAGGAATTGTGAGGAATAAACTGTGTTTTCAATAGCAGTTATCTCCTGATCAGTTGTCCTTACTATACCTCAAATTTTCTATTAATACATTATATTTTAGGCTTTTGGTCAAGATGGCAGAGGAGGTAAATGCTGTGCTTTCCACATCCCATGACCACATTGAAATTACAACTAAACTACAGAAAAAGCATCACTGAGAATTGTCTGAAGTCTAACTGAACAGAAGTCCTATAACTATGAAGAAGAAGCCACCTTGAGACTGGTAAGAGGGGTGGAGATGCAACATGGGGTAGTCACACACCCATATGTAATGGTTAAAAATCAGGGGGATATCTTGATTGTATAGGTCCCACCTGAGGAGCAAGAGGTCCCAGCCCCACACCAGGATCCCCGGATCAGGGATCTAGTGCTGGAAAGAGAAGTCCTCATAACTTCTGGCTGTGAAAAACAGTGGAGATTGCGGCCATGGAAGGCTTCCGGGGTATCAGCTGCTTCTCTTAAAGGGCCCATGCACAAACATACTTGCTAATGGACTCGTTCACTTCACTCCAAGCTCCAGTGTTGTGGCAGCAGCTTGAAAGGCTCTAGAGACATATGGGGAGGAACTGAATTGTCTGACTTCAGAGCTTGAGAGACAGCTTTCTCCCAGACAGAAGTGCTGGCAGAAGCCACTGTTACTTTTTTAATCCTTCCCCCCATACAGTCCGTACATTCAGCCAGGTGTCACATCCAAGTCTACATCAACCTGGTTAACATTGTTCACCTTGCCCTGGTGATTCCCTGAGACCCTGTCCCAGCCAACATGTGGGCCCACCCAAGATGCTTCCAGTGGTTTTTCCATATAAATAGCCTGTCTTAGGTCATGTTGAGAACTTTCTTGAAATCTCTCAAAGGTTCACAAACCTCAAACAAATATTATCTGGCCTCAGCATGCCTTATATTTCTTGCTAAGCAGCCCTAAGCCTGGAACTAAAAGCAGCCAGCCTTAGTTCACAGCCTAGCCTCTTCCAAGCACCTCTGAGTCCAGTATAAGTGGGTTGTCAGCAGATCACTGTGTATCTCACACCAAGCAGCCCTGGGCAGGGCACAGGCAATGGTTGATTTGTCCTAAGAGGTCCCAGAACCAACACACCCAGCAGCAAGCTTCAGACCACACAAGAGAACCACCCAACCACCTCTACAGATGACACACCCAAAGGGCAGACTGAGAAGGCACCAGAGCCCTGCTAAAGTGAATCATGCTTTGTAGGATCAGCCCCTTCACAATACCTTCTCCACTGCGGTCATGGCCAGTCCTCACAACCAATCAGCCTGAGAGTCAACCCTTCCCATTGATGTACCAACAGCAATCAAGGCTCAATACAACATAAGGATACACACAACCCACACAAGGGACACATCTGGAGCACCCAGCTCAGATGACCAGGGGGACTATGCCACTGAGCCCCACAGAATACCCACTACATAAGGCCACTCTAGCAAGACCAGGAGACATAGCGGCTCTTCCTAGTATATAGAAACGAACACAAGAAGGAAGCCAAATGTGAAGACAAAGAAATATGTCCAAAATGAAAGAACAAAACAAACTTCAGAAAAAGAATTAAACAAAATGGAGACAAGCAATCAACCAGATGCAGAGTTCAAAACACTGGTTATAAAGATGCTCAATGAACTTATGGGAAGAGTAGATGAACTCAGTGAGAACTTCAACAAAGAGATAAGCAACATAGAAATGAAGATAGAAAATGCAATAAAGAACCAGTAACTGAAATAAAGAATACATTAGAGGGAATCAACAATAGATTAGATGAAGCAGAGAATTGAATCAGCAATTTGGAAAATAAGGTAGCAGAAAATACCCAATCAGAACAACAAAAAGAAAAAAGAATCTAAAAAATAAGAATAGTTTAAGGGGCCTCTGGGACAACATCAAGAGTAACAATATTCACATCATGAGGGTACCAGAGAGGAGAAGAGAAAGAGCAAGGAATTTAAAACCTTTTTGGAAAACTAATGATGAAAAACTTCCCTAACCAGGTGAAGGAAATAGACATACAACTCCAGGAAACACAGAGAGTCCCAAACAATATGAGCCCAAAGAGGTTCACACCAAGACACATCATAATTAAAATTCCAAAGGTTAAAGACAAAGAGAATTTTTAAAGTAACAAAAAATCAGTTAGTTATCTACGAGGAAGCTCCTATAAGACTGTCAACTGATTTCACAACAGAAATTTTACAGGTCAGAGGGATTGGCATAAAATATTCAAAGTGATGAAAAGCAAGAACATACAACCAAGATTACTTTACCCAACATAGCTATCATTTAGAATTGAAGGATACAGAGCTTCCTAAACAAGGAAAGGTTTGAAGGAGTTCATCATCACCAAAACAGTATTACCGAAAATCTTAGAGGGACTTTTTTAAGAAGAAAAAAATATGTATCAAAAATATGAATAATGAAATATCAATAAGTACATACCTATCAATAATTACTTTAAATGTAAATGTATTAAATGCTCCTGTCAAAAGACAGGGTGGCTAAATGAATAAAAAAGAAACAAGATATTTACATACGCTGCCTACAAGAAACTCATTTCAGATTGAAAGATACATATAGGCTGACCATAAAGAGATATAAAAAGATATTTTATGAAAATAGAAATGAAAAAAGCCCCCAAACAGTTGGGGCAGCAATACTTATGCCAGACAAAAAAGACTTTTAAACAAGGGCTACAATAAGAGACAAAAAAGGACCCAATAATTCCATTCCTGGGTGTTTATTTGAAGAAACCCAAAACACTACTGTAAAAGGGACATGTGCATCCATGAGTTCATTGCATCATTATTTACAATAGCCAAGATATGGAGGCAACCCCCCTTGGTATCCAACAATGGATGAAAGGATAAAGAATCAGTGGTACATATATACAATATTACTCAGCCATAAAAAAGAATAAAATCTTGCCGTTTGCAAAAACATGGATGGATCTAGAGGGTATTATGCTGAATGAAGTCAGACAGAGAAAGACAAATATTATATGATCTTACGTGTGGAATCTAAAGTACAAAATAAGTAAACAGACAAAACAGAAACAATCTCATAGATACAGAGAACATTTTGATGGTTGCCAGATGGGAGGGGGATTGGAAGGATGGGTGAAAAAAGGGAAGGGAGTTAAAATACAAATTGGTAGTTATAAAACAGTTATAGGGATGTATCAACTACTTATTGGTACTTCTTTAACCCTTCACCTCATTCTCCCAGCCCCCCAACATCCTCCCCTCTATCTGTCACCAAATTGTCCACTACACTTGTGAGTCTTAAAAATATATTATATTTTAAAACAAGATGGGAGCCTCTACCAAGTCCTTCTCACCAAACTCTACAGCCTATCTCCCATAAGACAGCAGAAAAATCTGGGTGGCTTCATCTTTATCTCGCTTTTCAAAGTGGAAAACCAACAGTTGTGATTTTAAAAAGTCAAAAGAATCAAAGATATGCAGATGCAAGTTTAATACTCTGCACATTGGAAAATTTTTACCTAAAGTGACCTAAGTTTAGTCACTGCCTGATTCAAACAAAAAGCTGTGGTGCATTTTCCCTGTGGAACATTCATTAAAACCACCACAAGCATGATTTCTGAGGATCTGGATTTTGTAACCTCATTAGTTTTTGTAAGAGCTCTCTGTGATTTGACCCAGTTTCAACTCCCAAAGTCTGAAAATAAAATATAAATGTTTTCTGTATAAGGCTTTGGTCATGTGTCATTAGTCTACTAATAAAATATGGGGCCATACTACTTCACATATAACTTGAAATGCTCCAGATGACATACCACCGAGAAAGTGCATATCCTATTAAATCCTCAGTGGGAGAACTTCCTGGAGAGATAGCTACTTGCAATGAATAAACTACAGTAAATTCTCACTTAACACCATCAATAGGTTTTGTGACTTTAAGCAAAATGCTGTGTAACAAAACTGATGTTATCATAGGCTAATTTATATAAATAGGAGTTAAGTTCCTCCAATGTCTTATGAATGTTTTAACGAAAGGACATTGAACCGAATGACATTATCTGAGGACCTGCTGTACCTATATCTTAATTGGAACTACCTGACGAATGGAATTATATTCCTTCTAAAGTTATTTAAGATACAATTTATAACCACCACAATTCAAAGAAGGTTCATCAAAAGCTCAAAATATTCATATGGATTTATACTTCTTACAATTTATAGCACTAACTCAGTGTTTTAAGATGCTTTAGAGAACACGTGCTAAATAATGCATCTGGCTACTAAGAGCTGGCAAATTGTTCCCCTTTTTGGCTGAGGTAGTACAGTTGAGTGGGTCCCTGCAGTGTAATATTACATGCTCTTTACTCAGTCAGACAAGACACTCCAAGCCCCTGACTGAAGACTTTCTTTCATTTTTGTTGCTGATTTTTTTCTTCACTTACGAATGTCTTGGGGCTTGAGGTACACAGGTAATGGTGGAATCAGAATTCAACCTGGAATTCTCTGTGGGGTCAGAGAATTGCCTCTACTTGAATTATTGTGAGCAGTGAGAGAACACTCCATAGGCTAACTTAAAGATGATCATGGAAAAAGAGCAACCAGACTTCAAAAATATTCAGGCACTTTTTCTTGTCTTGTATGGTTGAGTGAATTTTTTAAAAATTTAACTCAAATTTTCTACTGTTTATCAGGATGATTATAAAGACCATGTGTAAACCTGTTTAATTTTGTCAAAATGATGCCAGGTGACTACTACTCTTTTCAAAATATCTGCTTTAGAGGTTGACCTTTGCAAAGAGCTGTGTTTATACATTTATACATTTCCTTAGACTCAATGCAAAGACCTCTACCTCTTGTCACCTCATCAATGCCTTTAATTTAATCAACCTGATGCTACAGGCATCTGGGTAGTTAGGGAAGCTAGGACTACTTTGTCGTCCTAGGGTCACGCAAATTAACTTAAACTGATAGGATTCAACCTGATTCTTAAAGACTCTAAAACAAAGTGATTCTATAATCCTATGTAATATTTAACCCCCCCCCCCACCACCACCACCATCCAGAATGTCCTCCTTATTTCCAAGCCAAATGCTCTCCAACACAGCGTAAAACCCTGGTACTTCTTTGGTGCTAACAACAGTTGTGCCTGCATGTTGCTCAGCTTGAGGTTAAGAGAAAATCCCTTGAGAGAACACTTTATAAGCGAATGATTATTTGACTAAATTTTTTTTTAGGTGAACCCATTTCTTTAGTGAATCATTGCCGATTTACTGGTTCAGATCAATATGAAAGGGAACAAGGTCACTGCTACTGACTTAGGGCTGTTTCAATTGACTTCTTTCTGTTTGCTCAGTACAGTGCCACAGGGAGGGCTCACTGTGGCTGCTCACCTGGATGATGACCCCTGACACATCTCACCCACAGCCATGAGGTGACGGGATCCAGGACTGCATTGGTGGAGACACCAAGGTAGCCCGTCCCTGATGCAAGATTCCCTTGAGGGCCGGCCTTGACCCAGTGATTCCCTGATTCCCTGCAGAACCTTCTCTAGGCTGTGGGGGGTCCTAGAGGACACTTCTGCTCAACCTTCCTTCCCTTTTCCCTCCTTCGCTTAGGGCAGGATGTCGCCTCTCCCAGCCTTCCCCTCTGCACATTTCATCTGTCCTGGCATCTGCAACTCGGAGGCTCCCATGATGACCTTGATATGTCCAATGGGGGCTGAGCCAAAGACACAGCCCAAAGACTCATGTCAACATTCCCTTTCTCTTACCACTGACCAGCCAGTTAAAAGCTTCACTAATGTATACAGGCACTGTCCTCAGACCCCAAAGCCTGAAGTGCTCCTTTTACCCTAGCAGACATACATAACTGACTGGGTCATGAGGGAAGGCAAAGGGTGAGAGAACCAGACCCTATAGAGATCCCATAACTGAATCTGGGTCCAAAATAACTTCAGAGGCCAAGACTCAAAGCAGAAAGGATGGAGCAGGGTGTGACTGAGACTCAGTATGTGTGCGTGTGTGTGTGTGTGTGTGTGTGCGTGTGATACTGTGTGAGTATTCATGTGTATGTATGCAAGTGTGCCTCTGTGTGTGTGCACATGCATAAAGGTATGTATGTGCATTGTGTACCTGTGCATGTCTGTGCACGTGTGCAAGCATGTGTGTGTGTGGTCACAGGCTGGGGCAGGGGCATCTCATGGGAGCCAGGCTGCTACCATGGATCAGCCACATTTTTCTGCACTATTTTCTCCATTAGCTCTCTCCCTGAAGGCTGCAGAAATCCTACAGTACAGGTTCTGTTTTTAATTTCCAAACAAATTAATTGGGAGAATAGCCTTTCCCTCCTTCCCTTTCTCTCCTTCCCTTTCTCTCCTTCCCTTCCACCCCCTTTCTCTATTTTTCCCTTTTTCCTCTACCCCTCCTTCTCTTCTTCTTCACTCCCTTCCTTTCCTCCTCTCCCAATTTCCCTCCTTTCTCTATTTTCTTCCTTTTGGGCATCAGGCCCTTGGTCTGGTTTGAGAAGGCACCTGCCTGAGCAGGGAGCCAAGAGAGATCCCTCTTTAGATTTTCTGTCTTCTTTGCTTTAATCTTCCTTCCTCTTTTAGGTAAGCCCAGAAAACAGAGCCAGGGTATCTCTGCCATGTCTCTATAGAACCAGTGCCAGCAGAGATTACAGCTCTGGGATCTGAACCAAAGATGGGCTTTACCCAGCAAGAGCCCCATGGAATCTTAGCTCAAAGGAAACCAGTAGGATGAAGTGGGGTGGGGTGGGGAGGGGAGGGGAAGACAAGACCAAACAGAGCCTCTCCATCCCTCACACCTTAGGCCCAGGGACACCCCTGCAGAGCGCCTTGCAGCCAGTAGCAGTGGGCTGCCTTTTCATCTTCCACTATATTTAATCACAGGCCTAGCTCCCCCTCCCCTGCCTTTTCTCTAAGCTGTGCAGACAGTCTTTCCTACTGCAGCTCTAGATTAAAAATGAGAGATATATTGTGAGGAAATTCTCCTTGCTTTAGGATGACATAACTTTAAATCAGATGATGAGCTCGTAAACAGCAACACGGAGGACGCCTTTTATGGGTCAGTCAGAAATAAAGATGGAGTAACTGCACTTCACTCTCCCGTGACAGCATATTTATGAGCTGCTCGGATGGACTGTATATAGGTTCTGCCAGCCCAGGGCATTATTTATTTAGAAGATCAGCAGTGCTTCAAAGACAGTCCTCAATAAACTTTGCTGTCAAGTAATGGGGAGCAGCATATTAAAATGACACAGTAAATTCAAGTCCAATTGCTGTCTTCTTCTTCATGGTCATAAGCTTCTATCCTATACTGAACCAGACTTAAAGAAGAGCAGTATCTCTTGAATCTGGGGAAAATAGAGTAGTAGAGATGCTATATGTACCCATTACCTTTCCATTTGTTTACATGACACTCCTTAGGTTTATTTCCCAGGTTTTCACCATAAAAATAAGAGGTGCAATACAGCTTGAATAACCCTAAACCACATGTGCAATTCTCTTTCCCCAGAAATAATTAGGTTAAACCACTGGAAACTGGCATTTCTGCATGTTAAAAGTGGTCAAATACTGTCAGCCTCAAGCACCAGTCCTTCAATTCTTTTCTTGATGATCATAGAGGTAAAGGTGAGAACAGTGAGGGATAGCAGAGTTGTTTGCTTTGCCTATGCAGTTCCTACCTCTTTCTTCCTACACTGAGTAATCTTCAGAGAAAGAAAACTCTGGCTGCTGATAATTGCAGCCCACCAGGGGGGTCATTATTTCATGTTTTTTAAAGCACCATATTTCCTTTTAAAATTTATGGGGGTAGAGGGAGGTAAAAGAAGCCCTGGAGGGGAAGGGAAAACTTAAAGATAGAAAGAAAGCATCTTACAATTGCTATAGCTAAGAAAAACCATAATTGGTATACCATAACTTGTCTTTATATCATACATTTAAAATATCCCCTAAAGTGCAGATAAGAATATTGTGTGTCTGTAGACTGCATTGCTCATTATAAGCCTTTCCACAGTCACTACCTGTACAAGGGCAGGTAATAGCTATGAATAGAGGAGACATAGGGTAACAAGCTTCCAACCTGCCCAAAGAAGTAATGGAACCTGGAGTGGATAAGACTATAGCCTCTTCTCTTCAACCTCCTGGGCAAGGAGTAAGGCTTGTTCATGCCATCCCCACCCACTCAAAGGAGAAAGTTCACACCAGTGAGTAGACTGGAAGCTCATTTTTGGCCAGTTGTATTGGAGGTATTATCATTCAGAAGAAAAAGAATGTTTGTATGCAAGTCAAACTACCTAGAATTCAAACTTTCTCCACATCCTCACTCTCGGCGAGAGTTTCTTAGCTCTTGCTAATGGTGCCATGAACCCTCATCAGGCTTTTATTTTGAGAAGCCTGTCAGAGTCTCATGGCTATTTAACACACAGTATTAAACACTAAATAGAATAGGTTGCTGTGTCCAAGCCCACTGAATGTTCAAGTTGGAAAACAAAAAGGAGAGTGACTGGATTTCATTGGTGTGAAAAGAACTATTAGAAGCAAACTGGAAGAGAGCAGAAGCAGAAGCTGGCAGCCAACCTTCAAGAGAGCAAACAGAAACAGGAATAATCACCACCAGGCTGGGCTAAGATTCATATTAATTCTGAGTGATTAGTAATGTGTACTAGACACTGTATAAGGAGACAAGAAAGTATTTTTAAAAGATTGCACTGAAATAAATAAAAACCAGTGTAGGCTGTGCTTCACTTTGAGATTGGTACTCAAAAGAATGTTTGTATTATTTGAATAATTCAAATATGAGAACACGGCAATGCTGATCCCGGACATACTGCAAATATGTATTTGTTATATGTCTGTGGAAAGCAGAATTTTTGATAAGCTTTTATCCACTGTTATTAAAAGTTGTGTGTAAATTCACAGGGCCACATCTTTAACCAAATGTAAACTACCCTCTAGAAATGACTAGCATGTTTCCTGGTAGGAGATAAAGGGCCTCTTTCCAGTAAAATGATTTCTATTGTCTTCAGTCTTTCCAGTGCCTAGCAAGTACTTTTTTCCAAGAGAGATCTTTATTGTCTCTAAGTCTGTTAGTAGGACAAGGACGAAGATGGGCCCTTTAACAGACAGAAGCACAACAAGAATTGCTCATCAGGTCCCAGCCAGCAGCTTGATTCATAATGAGAGTCATCAAGCCTCATATGGGGGCCAATATATATCCACCTGCCCCTGAGGGGGTTACTAAAACATGTACGGTATCTGAAAAGTAGAGAAATATCATCAAATCCACTTATGTTTTGACGGCAGTTAGTTACATTTTCACATAACATGCTCACTTTATTTTTCCTCAACCTCTGGATGCCCTTTCAGATGAAGTACCTCTAAATGTGAAGCAGTGTGTCCACTTGTACATCTGAGGAAAGTAAAATAAATGCATCATTTTGCTGTGTGGCCAGACTCTGGGGAAACTCAGTAGTGTATGTATTGATCTCAGACGTGAGTATGGCTTTTAATGCTCTCTTCTGGTTCATTGCTGTTGGCTCCACACCACCCTGTGCTCCAGGCCTCTGCACATCTGCTTCCCAATCTCATTCACATGGACACACACATACACACAGTGCAGGCATACACACATATAGGCATGCGCGTGCGCGCGCGCGCACACACACACAAGCATACTGACAGACACACATGTGAATACACATCTTCTTTCTCCTGTTTCCTGTCTTAGCAAGGACACTAAACTGCCTCTCTACCTTAGCCAAATACCTTTTTATTTCCTTCTTCTGTTCTTTTTTATTCCCTTGTTACCCACTTCCCATCAGGAACTAAACCTTTCAGCCAGTCCCCATCTCCCTCTCTAGTCTCACTGCCATGGTTCAGGCACTGACCTGGATGGCCACAGTGACCTCCTATGTCCAACTTCCTTTCCTCTCAAATCCACACTATGATGGAACCTCCTGAAAACTCAAATGGTACAGCCTGTACAGAAGGGAATATGGTAACATCTCACAAATGTGGATTTGTCCTTTTATGCAAGAATTCCATTTTCAGGAGTTTATCTAGAAGATATATGTCCACAAATCAAAATGATTTGCCATAGCATTATTTGTAATAGCAAAATACTGGAAACAACCAAGTGTCCATCCTTAGCAAACTGGTTAGATAAACAATTTCATATAGTATTGAAATTGGATATTTAAGGGTTTTTTTTGTTTCCAAAAAATAAAACTGAAGATGAAAAAAACAAACCCTAAATTGTATATAAATGAATGTAACTGTACACATTTATAACATAATTGGACACACAAATAGAAAATCCAGGAACTCTTATTACACATCCTTATGGGACATATTCTAAATAGGAAAATAACTGCAAAGAAATCTTACATTTTAACTAGTTGGTCTGCTGTTGGTGGTGGTGTTACTGGTATAGTAATCTGGAAATGACTTTGTAGATATTGTAGGACAGGGCAAATAAGTAAATGTGTTCATATACTTGGGAAGCAATGTGGGAATATGGAAGTAGGGGAAAGTGAGGAGGAATCTTAAAATGAATTAGTGTTATTGGCATAAACTTGTAAGTTTTGAAAAATATACATTTCCTAGCACTCTCCATTCATAAGGCCTGGAAGCAATGACATTTCTGTATTGATAGAGCATGTTTGGCATCCAGGTCATGGTTTCCAATTATCATTAAAAAGACCCAGGGCAGCTCAGTTCATGTAGTCAGTTCCAAGTTTGGGGAACAAAAGTACCAAGTGAGGCAGAAAGCCTGGAAGAGCTCTAAGTCAAATGGGGACCTATCAAGGACACGCAAGCTGGTGAAGGGGCTCCCACTGGCCCGGCCCAGTTTGGGACAATTTGAGCCTCAGTAAGCATAATGGTAATTTCCAATACATTGAATAAAAATGAATTTCATGAGCCTAAAATAATGATTTTTAAAAAGGGGTGTGGTAGAAGCGCTTCTTAGGAGAATGCTAATTTACAAATAGAGAAGAAACGAGAATTGCAAGATCACTCTCAGTTAGAAAGGGTAAGATGTTTCTGTAAAATGGAGACTGTGATGACAGCTGAGTGAAAAATTTAGCCCACAGATATTGGAACAAACTGGCACCACGAGGCCCTTGATATGATGCAGAGGGAAGGACACACATCTCCTATGTGGTGCTTTTGCTAAAAATGTTTAACCTTAATCAAATTACGAGTGAATAATCACACAGGTCCAGAGTGAGGGACAGTCTACTAAGCAACTGGCTTGTATTCTTAACAAATGTTAATGTCAAGAAAAACAAAATAACTACAAAAATGTGGGGAACTTTCTACATTATAAAAGACTAAAAAGCCAATGTCCCCAAATGCAACGTGCCTTGCTTGATTGCTCTGGATAAAGAATAAAAGAGCTAAAAAGTTCATTCTGGGAAAAATGGAGATAATTTAACTATGGGCAGGATGTCAGATAACACATTCAAATGTATTGTAAATGTTCAATCCTTGGGTATGATAATGGCACTGTGGTTATGTAGAAAAATGAATGTCCTTTCTTCCTAGAGACTCATGGTCAATTATTTAGTCACGACGTCTGTAATCTACTTTCAAAGAGTCTAGAAAAAAATATAGTGAGGAGAGAAGGCCAATATGGCAGATGTTAACAATCTGAGAATCCATGTGTAAGCCGTACAGTTATTTATTGTACTGTTCTTTCAACTTTTCTGTTGGTTTGGAAGTTTCAAAATAAAAAGTTTGAAAGAAAGTCTTTCCTTACCTAGATCACTCACAAAGTCTGGACTCTGACCCAGTAAATGGTCTCCAGGGTTTGGTCTTTGCTCAATCTCCTGGCTTTCTCTCTGGTCACTCCGCGCCTTCCCCCACCCTTACACCATCTGCTCCAGCCACACCATTCTGCTGTTCCTCAATAACACCATGCTTTTCCTCTCTGCTCTACTATGGTTCATGCTGTTTCTTCTACCATTAAGGATTTCTTCCTTCCTTTCCCCTTTAAACTCAGACAAGACTCCTTTTGGGACAAATGCCTTTTCTGCACATTTCCTTGTTTCTCCAGGCTCCATGCCTACTTCCAATAATTGTGCACCATGTAATGCTGAAACGAACTGCTGATGTGCCAGGCACCCTGCAGTAAACAGTAAGCTCCCCAGATAGAACTGGCTTCAAATCGCGACTGTACCATCTGGATCTGGCACCCCCAAACATCTACAGAAATGACCTCCCTTGGGAGCTGGACAGGGTATCTCTGAACACACTGCCCACTTGAAATAGCAGGATTCCTGCTTCCCTGGCTGCCTGTCTTTCCTCAAACTCCAAATTGTGGTGTTATTAATAACAACAAATGGGGTTCTGGAAGACTAGTACTGTTCAGTACCCATACCAAAACAGAAATTGAACTCCTGGGGGCAGAGAAAAACAATTCCACAAATTCTCCTGCTGCTCAGGCCCATTAAAATCACCTCCAGGGGGCTCCTGCTTAGCCATTCTTTGGGAGAGAAAGCATCCTGCAAAGTTTGTAAGTGGCCAGGCTGTGGTTTTCTTCTGTCCTAATTACCATGGCCATAGCTTTCAGACTGAGTGGAGGTCTTTTATTACATCACATGCACCTTGCTGTAGGCTTTCCGTTTCTGTGGTTGGGGCTGAGCAGGCAGAACAGGAAAAGCTAGAAGGGTGAGCTCTCTCCTGAGTTTGGCTCCTCTAATGTCTCCTTTACAAAACACTGCAGAGAGGAACTAACATTCCCCGCTCTGCTAGAGCAGTTTCACTGCAGTCCAGAACACAGAACCACCCTCAGCCTGTCCAGCCAGACGTGGGTCCGGGTTGGCCCATGTACATACAGGTTATGTGAGTTTTCTCAGGTAACACACTTATCTCCATTTTAGAGATGTGGAAATTGAAGCTTGGGGAATTGAAGAGGCACAGCTTGTAAGCAGACCTTTATGGCCAGGAGGGGAGAGATAGAGGCTTCCAATAGTGAACCTCTCCAAATCACTTATCAATCAATTATTAATTGGTTCCATTTATGAACTGTCTTATCTTATCAGAGGCCTGCAGGCAAAAGGGACTTGCTCGCAGATCCCTCTGTTGGGTCTCATTCTCCACCCAACGTAGGGTTTCATAAAGAAGTGAGAAATTCTTTCCTGATTGCTAAAATAATACTTGCTTGCAATAGGGACTTCCTGCTTAAGCTCTTAGAACTTTCTTATAAACTTTAAACTGTGGCTGCTCATTAGAAACACCTGGGGAGATTTTTACAGCTCCCTGTGCCAGCACTCACCGCAGACCAATTAATCCTGTCACTCTGGGGATGGGACAGAAACATCTCTCTTTGAAAGGTCCCCAGGTGATCATAATGTGCAACCAAGGTTGAGAACGGCTGGAAGCATTCCTGCTCAAAGTACCAGGCGAGGAGCATTACCCTCAACAAGAGACAGCTGCAAAAGATGCTGAACTGGGGAGGTCTGCCAGGTCAGAAGCCAGGTCCTTGCTAGCACACTGAGCAGAAAAGTGTCCCTGTTTCTTTCTGGAGTAGATAATGTCAGAGTCACCCGTGCACAGTTAAGCCAAAGTGCCTGCCTCCCCAACACATAGGCAAGTCCAGCTTGTGTCAGCCTGTCCTCTCTCCCCAAGTCCTAGGTCTGCATTTTGTAAGACCCCAAAACAGATTTAATGTAGCAGTTAGTTACAAGTACAGTGTTGGGGCCAGGAAGGTCCAGTCCTGTTGGCCCTGACTCACTCCAGAGATTGCAGTTTCCCTACAGGTAGTCAGCTCCCCAAGTCTCCCTGTTTGCAGGGACTCTCTGGCCAGAGAGCATGCTCAGTAGGGCCAACCAGAAGTGCCAAGGAGTAAGTGCCCCAGGAGCAGCTCTCAGCCAAAGGGAGAAAGTGATCAGTGGTTGAAATTCCCACTTCTTCCTCCCTGGATGGGACAACTCTCAGAGGTCCCCAGGGCGGCTGAGGCCCAGCTGCCCAGAGCAGTAACTGGCTCCCTGGCACATTCTGTACGGGCACACCTGTCTCGCTTCCTCCTTCCCTCAGTGTGCTTCCTGGGGTCGCCTCCTATGCCCAAGCCTTTGTTCAGGCTCAGCGGTTGGAGGAACCCAAATTAGGATATCTTCCCTGAACCAAATGACCATTCTTTCCAAAGCTCCGATGACACATTTTATAACTGCATAGGACTCTCTTGTCCATAAAGAATGTTCTGTCACTGCACAGCTGAGTTAACATGGGCAAATTAGTTAAGTATTCTCCCAGTGTCTTCATCAGTTGTCAGAACCTTGCCCTCACTCTAGAAGATGCTAAGAGGTCTCCAGACACTCAGGGCAAAGTTCCCAACATTTTCCAAAATAAAAAGATGGAATTTTTTATGGAATTTTTATTTTAATTAAATTTGAACACCTTCATTTCTACAGTATCATCCACTGACGTTTCTGAGGATGGTATTTTTTTTTTTTTATAAGCGCCTAGGCAAATCTTTTTACTTTCTGCATAAGCACAGGAGACTACTGTGTTTGTTGCTACAGAAGTAGATGGAAACACCCTCAGCCCATTAAAGATGAGGCATTGTATTAATTTCCTAGAGATGCTGTAACAAATTACTACAAAGTAGGTAGCTTAAAACAGAAATTTATTCTCTCGCAATTCTGGAAGCCAGAAATCCAAAATCAAGGTGTCAGCAGGGCCACCAGAGGCTCTAGGACGGACTCCTTCCTTGCCTCTTCCAGTTTCGGACGTACCCTGGCTTATGGCTGCATCACTCTAATGTCTGCCTCGGTCCTCACATGACCTTCTCTTCTGTGTGTGTCTAGTCTCCCTCTGCGTCATCTTATCTTGTGATGGTATTTAGGGCCCACCCAGATAACCCAGGATAATCTCTCTTCAGGCTATTTAACTTTCCTCTTTTGCCACTCTAGTAATATTCACTCTTTTGCATATAAAGGTAATAGCTATAGCTTCTGAGGATTAGGAAATATATCTGGGGAGGCATTTTTTTCCCCAGCCTATCACAGGTGTGATCAGATTTTTATAACCTTTTGTAGAGGAATGTTTAATGGAAATTTTAGATTTTCTAGAGCAACTCTTGACTAACGACCAGGATGTTATTTAAGTTGCATGGGGGATGTTATAACATTTCCTTTCCTCAGCATGACTTCCCCTGGATGGCGCTGTCTAGAATTGGGATGACAGGGGAATCAGCCATTTCGCCTGCACCATTTTACTTAATCCTTGGGGGGAATCCTTTGAGGTAGATGTAATCAGCCAAGGCAAGGTGGTTAAGAACACACATTCTAGGGCCTGGTTTCCTGAATTGGAATCTAAGCTCTGCCACTTACAAGTAGTGTGAACTTTGGCAAATGTGACTGAATTTCCTCCTTTGCCACGGAGTCCTTCGAACACCCACCTCGGTGAGATGAGTCAATATGTGTATAGCACTCAGCTTAGACCTTGGCACATAGTAAATATGCAACACATAAGCTATTAGTTTGGTTTGTATTTACAAAAGAGGAAACTGAGGCTCAGAGGAGTTAAATATCATTGCCAAGCTCACAGAGCTAATGAGTGTAATGCAGTGTACAAAGTTTCAGTTACACAGGATGAATAAGTTCAAGAGATCAGATATACAGCACTGTGACTGAAGTCAATAATACTGAATCATATGCTGGAAATTTGCAGAGAGTAGATCTCAGGTGCTCTCACCACCAAAAAAACAAAACAAAACAAAACAAATGGTAACTATGTTTACACATAAACTTTTCTATATAGATGGATGGGACCGAGCCCATGGGTTTATACAGAATTTTGCCTCACTATGTAAAAAAAGAATTCCTTCAAGAATAAGCTCGTTAGGTGGCTTTTGTCATTCCATTCTATGAACTAACTGCGCAGTCTAGGCACAGAGTCCACACAATTCTGAAGAGGCACACCATGGCATGAAAGAAAGATGCAGCCTGAGGATTATGTTTTACACTGAATAATGGAAGTCTAGCGGTGTGTGTGCATGCAAGTGTATGCTTACACACATGTGTGCCTGTGTGTACATATGTGCTGAGACATGTGAGTGGCATATGTGTGCTCACACATGTGTACATGTGTGTGAGTGCATACACAAGCATGCACATTCCCAAAACCACTAGGACCTTTACACTGCTTTTCACAGATCCCTCCTGATGGACAAAACATTAAAACCAAATGTGTTTAGACTGTTGAACGGAAAACACACACACACACACACACACAACTTCAAATGTGTTCATTGCTTTTCATTAACTCTAAAACTTCATAAACATGTTTGTACATATTAATAATGTAGTTGCTAAGTATTTTCAAAATAAAAAGAATGTGAAGTGGTTTCTAATTAAAAATACAGACTATAAAAATAAATATAAACTATATGAAGTGATATAAAGAGAGGTAGGATAAAACTCGATACAAAGTCAAGACTATTTTGGTCAAGCATTATATTTGGTGTTAGCTTTCTGACAGGGCAACATGATACAATGCATTATGTAATTTATGAGTTAGTTGCACTCAGAGTACATGCTGTAAGATACTTAGGAGGGATTGCTATTATTACTCTGTTTTAAAAAGAAGAGATACCCTTTCTGGAAAACCTGAGGGAAATATTTTAAAAGAATACAATAGTTCTCTGTAAACTCATTACCCTGAGATAACTGAAATGAGAATTTGGTATTTTCTTCCAATCTCTTCCCATTTTTAAATATATGGATAAATCACATGTAGCAATTAATTTTTTTTTCTATTAATGTTCTAGTTTAAGGGTTTTTTCATAGCTTGAAAAGCTTTTTACACACATCATGTTGAATGGCTCTATATTTCATGGAACAGATAAGCCATATTTATTGAGCCATTCTCATTTGGGGCACTTTGGCTCTTTTATAATAAATATTTAAATAAATCAAATGCCTGTTAAGAATGTCCTTGCACTGAACTGTTTTTGTACATAAACTTCTGATTACCTCTTCATGATACATTTCTAGAAGCAGCTTCTTGGGTCAAAGGGCATCTATATATTTTAAAGCTTTTGCTGTATATCGGCTTATTGTTTTTCAGAAAGTCTATGCTTTCTGAGTAGCGCATAATATTCTATCTCACTGCAACTTTTCTGGACCATCATTTTAGAATTTTTGTTAATTTGATAGAGGAAATGATGTCCCTTTGCTTTTCAATTTGCATTTTGTTAAAAACCAGGGAGGCTGGATATTTTATCATATGTTGATTTTCCATTTGCATTTCCTCTTTGGAGATTTGTTTGTCCTTTACCAGGGTATCTATTTTGGGTCTTAATGTTTTTCTTATCGATTTGTATGAATTCTTTATATATTAGAAATATTAGTCATTTTGTTCTGCTCTATTTGTTTTAAACATTTCTCAGCTTGATGTTTGCCTGTTAATTTTGTTAATGAGATAGCATTATGGAAAGAAATTTTAAAATGTTAGGAAGTCAAACCTATTGATCACTGCCATTATGTTTTCTTTCAGTGCATCTACATTAAGCAAAAAGCATTACTAAAATATTCCTGTTCTAGGGAACTACAGTAGAATGTCACAGAGACTTTTGTTTTTCTTCTCTTCACTTGCTTCAGAACGGGACATTGCAGCTCAAAATATGATCATTAGTCCATGCTACAAAAGCGGGGTCACAGATAAAGTAAGTATGAGGTGGTTGCTAGGTATCAGAATCCTTGATAGTAACCCAAACCATGAAACAGAGGAGGCAAGCAACATAGTTGGAATTTGAACTTCAAGTATCTGTGCGGATAGGACTCCTATATAGGACTGGGCATGCTACCAGGCAGCCCAAACAATCCACCTTGAACTTAATCATCTTCTTGAAATGGAGTTGAGAAATTTTTCTAACCCTTCAGTATTTTCTCTAATTCTTTTGCACTTTTCCATTGTCATAGAGACCAGGAAATCTTGATGTCTGGTACCATTTATTTATACAACAAATGTTCATTGCATCTTGGCTTTGTACAAGATCCTCTATTAGGTATCACAAACCCATGTTCTCATTTATCCATTTTCTTCCTTTGTTTTCATAAAAGTGTCTCAAATTATCAAAACATGACTACCTACAGGTCCAGGCCAATTTCTCCAGATTTAGACTTCTGGATTTGGCCTTTCTCAGAGACTGAGTAGGTGGCCAAAAGGCAAAAAGTTTGAACATTACTTCAGGAGCTCACAGATTATGGGAGTGTCCCAGTTGGACCTATCTAGACCTCCCTAATTAGAGCATTCATACCACAATGGTGCATTCCCATAGCGAGTGTCAAATTAGAACGTTTTTCCCCATTTCAGCTACTATTTTCAATTTTGATAATCTTTTGTTTTTATCGTGGATACTTTGCAATGTGTTCAACAGAGATATGTTTAAAGAGAAGGAAGCCTACAAAATAATATGAACTCGTCAGTTAGTGGGAGTTCAATGGCTAGAAGCTGATCAGGTAATGATTTACAAGCTGTTCAGCTATTAGTCCACGTATAGTAGTGTACAGGGGATTTAGGCTGTGAGCAAAAAGTCCATTTCCTCTTTCTTGCAAGATATGAAGCCAATGAGGCATCCAAAATAAGCTCCTTATATTGTGTCTGAGATATCTTGAAGAAATTTAATCAGGACAAGTAACTATGCTATTGACTTTTGGTAGTTCTTCTTCTCACACCCCCAACCCCCCACTTCTTCTCCCCTTCTCTCTCTCCTTTTCTTTTCCAACTTGGCATTCCACTCATGAGATAAATTTAGTGGTCACAGTCTTCATTATTTTCCCATCCTTGTCCTATAAGAAGGTTTTCTCCATGAGTTTTCAGCCCTGCCCGGCCACTCCAACAAGAGCATTTATCTTTGTCTAGGTCACTCCCTCTGCCTGAGTAATTTTATTAGGGCTTAATTTCATTAGGGTTGAAACAAAGATGCAGTGGATGAATTTAAACAAACATAGCATGAAATAAATTTGCAGGCCAAATGTTCTAAATTCCTAGGTTCTGGGGTTTGAAAACTGCTTTACTCAATAATACTGTAGTTTAATATTTCCAAAAGTTTCATTTAATTGTTGCAAAAGAAAGAGAGGCTATGACCCTGTGTATACTCACAGTCAGAAATATGATGAAGAACAAGTGTGGGAGAGGCTACAGGGAAATCCTTCTTTAGCTCACATTGCAAATTTATTATACCCTGACAGATGAACACAATGGAAGTTCACCAAATATGTTAGAAACAAATTTCACTATTTTGGAAGTATCAAGGGAAATTCGATGTCCCTATGCCCAAAACTATAATGTGCAACTGCTGGAGACTGACTTCATTAGAGGCTGCTAAAGTGGGACATTCGGGTTTTCACTTCTCAAAACCATAACCCGCAATTATTCAAACTGATAAAAGGTGGCCACTGCTTTGGGAGAAGGTTTGGGAGGTGTTCCTGTGACATGTCCATTGCTCTCTATTTATTTTCCTTCAGTCATTTCTACCTCAAACTTGCCTGACTCACTCCTGCACCAAGACAAGACTGTTCTAAAGGCCAGAGCCTTCAGCTATCTGAGGAATCCAACCCACTTCTTGTCGCTAAATGCCTAGGAGGTATCTAGACCCTAGAATTGGTCTGAAGCTACCATTAAGCTGCTTTGTGATGGCTAAGGAAAAGTCCAAAGATATTTTGGCATTTCTCAAATATTGACTTTATTTTCTTGCCAACTAACATGACAATTAATACAACCATAGGGTTCTGAACACTTGGGCTGGAGGAATAAACTAGTGTCTATGCATAGAGTCACTGCCCCCTTAAAAATACCACTCTCTGTGGAAGAGGTATCTGAAGAAAGACTACTTCCAGGCCCACAGTGGGTTGGCACTAGTGAAGAACACTCAGCAGTTGACCACCAAAGGAGAAGAGTGATGTGGGAGCACCCTGATGCAAGAGTGTGCTCAAGGGGTCATGTCGTATGCCATGATGGCCCTAGGGCAAAACAGGCTTCCTCCAGAGCCAGCAGATTACCTGCCTTTTCTCTAGACAGGATACTGCCCTAACCAGCAGAGAAGGTGTCAACTAGACTGGAAAGACAGTGATTTAGGAACCAAAGTAATAAATGTATGGCCATTCCGAGGTACCAAGGAATGCAGGAACTATGTGTCTTTTCCTTGGACTCCACCTCAAAAGAGCAGAGATGTTTCCAGAAACATTGTCCATCTCAGCTCCTTTTCACAATCCAATGTGGGCACGCTGATTTAGTCAAATTTGTTATGAACTTGTTTCTCTTTTAAAGATGAGTAAACAGAAAATTTTCTTATACAGGAAAATTTCAATAAATATTTATAGGAAAGAATAAGTGAATTTGTGAGTGAAGATATTTTTAGTGTCCCCTTTTGAAGTACCTTAACTTCATGGTTCACTGGATTTTTATCTCTTTATTTTCAGTGTTTACCGAGCACCTATTTTGTGCCAATGTTGTTGGTGCTGGAACAACAGTGGAGAATAAAACTGCGTCTGATTCTGCCTTCTTGGAGTCCACAGATCTGACAGAAACACAGACTTATTTTTCAACCTTGTCAGGGATGAAGCAGCATACTTCCTTCAGTTCCACCACTTTATCATTTCACAATCTGATACATACTCATCTTCCCAGACCATGTGTTTTTCTCCTTTCAAGTCTGTCTTCAAACCACTGTCACCCTTTCTATGGCCCAAACTCCACAGTTGCTGGCTCAGGGGAGGCACCCCAGCACTTGTACTGGAAGGCTGCATGAACCTCACTCACTGCCCCAAGCATCCGGCAAGGCGTGGACTAACCTTCCGGGGCTTTGAAAGCAGAGCTGGACAAGTGACCTGATCACTCTGTGCCGGGTTCACCTATTAAAGATGGAGAGCATATGCACCTGATGGGGCTGTGACTAAATTACTAAAATAAAACCCCTGGCTGTCTCCTCTAGCACTCACCTGCATTTCCTTTTCCTCTGATTCACCTTCCTTGCAGTGGAATGGCCTGAGTCTCATCTAACAGCTCGGAACAGAGCATAGCATTTTCTGTTTACTCTAAATGTGTGCCAAAAAGTAGAGTGATGCAATTGCTTCCTCTTTTCCTTCCATTACCTTGTCTTTTGGGGGGCCATAGTGGGTCAGTTTCTTCAAGTACATTGTCTAATGCCTTTTTGTCAAGGTGGTAGCTTATTTTTTCCCCTTGGGGAACCACATCTCCTTGCTTCTTTGTAAGTATTTTTTTCTAGGCCTCTAATAAGGTATTTGATAAAATCTCCAGGCTCCTTGTAAGGCACTTACTTTGTTCCTCGGCTCCTTTTAATGGTTTTCTAAAAGGCTCCTATTCTTACTACTATTCCTTGTTCTGAAATTGAATATCTGCATGATGAATTTCATCTAATTCTGGCATTCAAAAAAGCATCTCTGTATATTATTTTCCAGATTAGAGATGTTAGGAATAAATCCTTCAAAATGTGGAGGGTGCAGAAAAGTATAAAGATAAAAACTAAAGATAACTGTAATCTGACTGCCCAGAGACAACCACTGTTAACATTTGAGACCACTCTATTCCATATATATTTTGTGCATGTATATTTTTTTTACATAACCGTGCTGTTATATATAGTTTTAGATCTTTTTTAACTTAACATATAGCATTATTAACATTCTCCTATGTTATATAAATTCTTCACAACCATGATTTTAAACAGTGGAATAATATTTTACACTATGGATCTACTATAATTTATTACACCATTTACCCTTTTTTGCTATAGTTGTCTAAGAATTTATCCTTCTTAAACCCTTCTCCTAACAGATATTTGAATCTAATTGTGTTGCAACCTCTGACGTGGTGGCTTACCCATAAATGTGCCTGGACTCTTTTTTGGTTTAGTGGTCAGAACAAGTACAAGATGTCCTCCTCTTTAGGCCATGCATCCTGGCCAAAAGCTATGCACCCAAGTCTTCACCTGATGAGGTAGGTATATCCTGCCCCCAGATGCCTCAATGTCAACATCTGCACTCATGTTCTTGCTTCCTTAACTCCACTGTAGTTGGCCTTGGCTACCCGTCCAGCCCTGTCTCTGACCTACTTCACCTTAACACAGAGGGCCCAGGCATGGCCTTTGCACTATTTTGAGAAAGGCCAACTCCCAGGTCTTTACAAAGCATGTCCTTGTAATTCAGGACCTGGCCTGCAAGTCATCTTCTTAGAGGCCTCCCTAGACCTACAATTTAAAGAAGCTACAGGTTCCCCTCCCCACCAGTCAATCTCAATGTTATAATTAAATGATAGGACCGTGGAACTACCCAATACTCTCTGAAAGTATCTGGATCTTTAATGTGTTTCTTTTTCCTCCAATCAAACTTTCTCTCGTTCACTACTATGACCCCTTTGCTCAGAGATGAAGGCAGACAGCAGGATTCAATAAATGTATCTTAAATGAATGAATAATGAATGAATGAATGAAAGCATGATGGTCAATCTTATTTCCTTGGCAAATTACTCTATATAATATTTGCCACATTATACAGATGTACTTTATACCCAGAGAATTTCTTAATCTTTAAAATATCCATAAGCCTTTTGCCAGTATTTTGCTTCAAGGAATCTTTCCTGATGACATCGACAGAAATGGAGATATCAATTTTGCCAAAGAATGCTTATCAGAACACTATAATATTAAAAATTGAAAGTAAATCTAATATTGAAAAAAATGGAGAATTGTCATATGTGTTAATCTCAGATGAATGATGAAATATCATGCAGCCATTAAAAATCATGTTTATAAAGAATTTTTGAGGACATGAAAATGACAAAAATTTTCTTCAATGGAAATGTGTTTCTTTTACAGATAAAGTAAAATATAAAATATTCTCCAGTGTCTGACTTTAAAAGTATTTGTACTCCCCACTTTTATACCATTTTTTTGAGGTCTCTACTTTTTCATTTACTCTTAGAGGTGGTTTGCAAACAGTCGGTATTTTTTAAGTGTCACAGAAAGAATGTTCAAAGAAGAAACCAGTTTTACAGGTTTACTCCTATAAAACTACTAGTTTCCCTTGGAACTACCAGCTCTCCATACCGTGCAGTACCCCAACCCCCACCAAAGTAAAAAGAAGCATAAAGACTTACTCCTATCTCACTGATACCTTCTGCCAAATTCTTTTTGGATGATTAGGTAGTTAAGGTGTGGTGTGAACACCATGACAGAAACACACCATTGACAATATTTCCTTGCTAAACTATAGAAGGTTTAGCAATCAATATGGTGGAGAAAGGGCAAATATATAATATAGAGCACAAGGGGTAAACTGACACATCTAAATGATTATTCTCATTGTTGTCATCATCATAGGTTAGTTTTTTTCTGGTTTTTTTTTTCTTTCCGTGCCTGAGATTAATCACCAATAAATAACTAGACTCCAAAAATAGACACCTTTGTGATTCGTTTATTCTCCGTAAAGATCTTTTTCTGCTGCTTCTCTCTTGTAGTTCTTCTAAAGCCAGGAAATCTTTGTTGTTACTTTCCCCCCTGTTTATGACATAAAAGGCAGCTCTGCTTTGCCCGGTGGCCTCCCTTGATCCCTGAAGCAGCTGGAGCACTATCAGAGCATGACCTGCCCCTTCCTTGACTCCCAGGAGGAAGACAGAAAATGGGACATAATGTTTGGGACACAGAGAAACTACAAGACAAATACGTTCCATCTGAATGGTACTTCTGACTATCCCCAAATCTCCCAATCCATTATTCAAGTAATCACCACAAAAGACCCCAAAATCATTTATTTATCTTGGACCTTCTTAGACAGCCTCTCAGCACTGCTGCCCTAATGCTCTCCCAGGATAGCCAAGACCCTTGGCCCATGAACTTGCTGAAAAAAGTGGCCCTGGTCCTTGGAAGCCTCCATTGTCCCTGAATCAAAAAACCCAGTAAGCCCCCACCTCCTCCTCAGTTTTCAGAAACAGATGCTCTGTTAATAGTCAACAGGTTCCCTCTTGGTGTCAACCTCACTGATTGGTAGAACTGCCTGAGTCATCATCTTGTCAGAAATCAACAGAAAAAAAGGGCCATGATGGAAAGGTGGTATCTGTCTGTGAGGGGGACCTAGGAGTACCCCATGTCTTGCCAACTGCATCTCTTACTGGCTCCATCCCTGAGGCTTGTATTTGTATCTTTGCAACCTTGTACCTTATAAATGAGGTAGGAAGTTTCTCTCGCATACGATCAAAAAAGCAACTAAAAAACCTCATCCATGCCATGGCACTGCCTCATTCCTGTCAGGGGGACTGAACCAGCCACTGAGGACATGGAGAATGCCGCATATCCTTGCTGCATTTCCAGACCCTCAAGTTTAACTCTTTCCCCTTTTGTTATATTTTTCACTCTTTTTTTTTTAAGAAATCATACTCCTATACCTTGTCCCTACTCTTCTCACTGCATTGATTACTCTATATTGTAATAAATTTGTCTTGTGTGTCTTCATACTCCACTAGACTGTAGATTCCTTTAAGGTAAGATTCACCTCCTGTTTGTTCAGAGCAGAATGACATAGAATGGACTCTCAGAAAACATTTTTGAAAAAAATTGACTGAATCTCTGGATGAAGATCTAAAAGTCAATTCTCTTAAAGTATGGACATTAAAGAAAAAAAAGAGGCAGAAAAGCTGTAAAATTGAACTCTAGGCCCTCCATTTCTAGATCAACTTCACAAATCCTCTATTATTTCACAATTGTTCTCACATGTAAGAACAAAGATACTCATGTGGAATTTCAAGAAAATGGAATCTTCCAGATAGGATATGATTCAAATATTCAAATTCTCATATTTTCATTCTCTCTCTCTCTCATTCTCTCTCTCTCTCTCTCTCTCTCTCTCTCTCTCACACACACACACACACACACACACACACACACACACACACACAATGTATATTTAAGAACACTAGACATTCTGGTAAAACTCTGAGCACTTTATGTCAGGCCACCCCAACATTGTTGAAGGACATTAAGCCTCTCTGACTGATTTCTAAGAGTTTTTTCTGAAGCAATCAAACAAAGAAGGAAAGGCCAGCACAAGATTTCAGCAAGTTCTATGAGGCAATTCAAAATCCAACTTTGAGAGGTTCCTTTTTGAAATTCCATTTGTGACCGAGTTTTTAATAATACAGAAAATCAGCACAGAAAATCATTTACTGAACAAACATGAATATATTTCTACTTCTATGTGTTAAAACTGTCTCATTGTTTCACCCGAAGTTCCCTCTACCAAAAGAAAAAAACACCTTAATTTTATACTGTCCAGTGTAAACAGTCCCATTAGCCCAGGCAGCTGCACCTTTTGGTAATTTTTCTTAGTAAAAATAAAATTAAATTCTTCAAATACTTCAAGGATTGGGTTTTGTTTTAAACTGGTTAGAAACGGCGCTGATGTCAAATGTACTACTAGGCATTAGGTTACTTATGTCGGGATGATTTTTGATGAAAATGTAGAGAAAACACCAACTGTCAAAGTATATACAACTGAAATTATATCTCCACTATTGTGATGAAACCCAGGTTGCCTCCCTGTCTTTTAAGGTTCCATTGTATTTCCATACATTTGGCTTATTTGTGTATGCCCTGCCTCAAAATGAAAGGAATTTGAGGCAGCTAGAATATCATTGATAGAAAGCTCACCCAAATTTTGTTTTCTCAAACATGAATCTGATTTCATACCTGTTTTACTTCAAAGAAATATTAAGATGAACTGGAGCTGATGGTCCAGTGGTAGATCCTCATGTTCTAAAGAGCCTGGTGGAATAAGCACTGCAGTGGGAGTCCCAAGGCCTAGGTTTGGCGATACCTACAGCTGACCCTCTACTCAAGCCCTTCATGCTGGAGAGGATGCCAAAATGGGTCTTCTCAGTGACGTGGTGACCAGGGACTATGAAGAAATACACTAGACCTTGGAATTAAGACTCCAGACCAGCTCAGGGGGCAAAGAAAATTTCTGACTTTCAGAAAGAACCATGCCCAGCAAGAGCTCATCCTAAGGCTACAGCACTGCCTTGGACACTGCCTCGTGGTTGTTGGCGAAGGACCCTTTTGGGGTGTATCAAACTGTCTGCTATCTCTGTCTAGAGCACCCTAAGAAAGAAACTGAGTGGGATCTTAAAAAATTAAAACATTTCACCCTTATGGGTTTGAAAGAAACCAATAGTACAAGACCATCTTGTTTGGGAATCAGGTGAGAGAACTATGAGGAAGGAAGCCGATGGCAACTCATGGAAATAACCAGGATAACATGAGGAACCCCTTTAAGCTTGTTCTTTACTAAGTACCATATACACAGAGGCTCTCAGTGACCACATAATTTTTCACTTTTACGTACACCACCACGGTAGGTGGATAAGGGCATTTATATTTTCCTACAGTACTATGCTATAAGGACCTAAGGATTTCCACAACTAGAAAGGCCATTGGCTTATCTAGCCCAATATTTTACTGTCTGAATATAAGCTCACCAAAATTTAGCTGCACAGAGAACTATGGCCTGTTTTGTTACTGACATTTTCTAGCTCCCAGGAGAGTTCCTGGCAAATATAATAGGTGCTCAAAAATATCAGTTGAATAGCACTGAATTCTGATGGAGGTGCCTAGGAATCCCAAGTGGTAAGTTCAAAATTTTTCTTTTGCAGTAAAACAGAAAGAACTCGTGCAGGGTGAGTGGGGGCCAGATGACAGCAGTGTTGGTTTCCCTTTGTCCTTACTGAGCTATGGGATCTTAATCAAGTCACATGCTTGCCCTGAGTCTCAGTTTTCTCATCTGTGAAAAGAGAAGAGTTGACTCTAGCAGTGTTTTCCAACTATCGAGCCCTAAAGCTTAGGGGAGGGGCAGCACAACTACCTTAATTTGTTTTAGTATGAGGGCATAAAAAAATTTTATTGAGTAAAAGTTTCCACTGCTAACAATAAAAGGTTGGAAAAGCTACTCAATTCTTTTGCCCCTAAAGGTTCTACCACCTGCCAATATTTGTAATTCTTTAAATCTGGCTCAACTGGAAACATATGGTTCCTAAGACATCTGAAAGTCCTCTCCCCAGGGCTAGTGTACCTGGAATGCCCTTCCCTGGCCACCATGCCTACATCTTCACCAGACTAACTCCTACTTAAAGGTCACTTCCTCATGAAAGCTCTCCTGCTACTCTCAGATTAATATGAGTCCCTGTTATGATAATTAGTCTCATGTCTGCTCCTCTTGCTAGATTGTCATTTTCATGAGGATAAGGACAACGACTGGGTCTTTTTTGTGCATTGCCTTGTCCCCAGAGCTGAAATTGTATGTTTTACTCAGTAACTATTAACGGCAAATTTTATAGGCATTAACATGTTGCATAACAGTTACCATCCTACATACAGTAAGACATTGGACAAACCAGGGCCAGGGTCACACTTCTCATGGCCCTCCCCAGTCCTCTGGCTCATTCTCTGATGATGTCTCATCTCTCACATGAAGTCTTAAAGTGACAGGATAGCGGCTCCTCAGTAACAGCTCAAATTACCTGGGGGTGCATATTCCAGACCTTGGCTGTCTAATATAGAAGCCACTAATCACGCATGGTTATTTAAATTTATAGTGACTAAAGTTAAGTAAAATTAAAAATTCAGTTCCTCAGTCACACTAGTTACCTTTTAAGTACACAATAGCCATATGTGGCCAATGACTACTGTCTTGGACAGTGCAGATATAGACCATTTCCACCATCACAGAAAGTTCTTTTGGACAGTACTGTTCTAGAGCCTGCTTAGCTCAACATATACTTTATTTCTGGGTCATCCTGGACCAAATTGCTCCCTCTCTGGATTTTGCCTTCCTTCCTAACATCATAACCAGAGCTAGCTGTAGCTGAATGTTCACTGCTGATCTTTTCTGAAAGCACAGAAGTGAGATTTTAAAAGCTTTTATCTGTCAAAAAAAACTTACTTCTCTGATCCTTTCCATCTGTCTAAAATATTAAAATGCTCTGTTTGTTTTTTTATTATTTTCACGCCCTGTACTGGCAATAACTTCCTTTCAACTTCCTTCCTTCTTAATATCGTCCCTCTGTCACTGGCTGTTTCATTGTACTTCTCTTTGAGGGAATGGCCTCATTCCCTTATGCGCCTTAACTCTGTAGAGTCTGGGCTAAGTTCTTGGTTGGTTTCTCATCATTTCTGTCCTTCTAAGACATGGTTCTTTTGTTTCTGAAGAAAACTTTAGGATATTGAATAATAGCTCCAATGTTTGCATTCATCTGTCACTTTTCATATAATTGTCAGGAAAAAAAAACCAGCTGGAGAGAAAAACCTAAGCAAATCTGCTTTCCTTAAATGGACTCTTCATTTTCTGGCTTATTCTTACTGAGATCATCATGGATTTGATTATTTTGTGATCATTCCTCCAAAGCTTCTATCTAATCTTTAGATTAGAGCTTTAGAATAGTAATTCTTTCTTTCTTCTTTTAAAACATTACGTTAAAAAGAGATTTTGGCCTTAGTTGAATCTGCCTTTCCTGATGCTTATAAATCATCCCTATGCAGCCACAAATCTTCATTTGGGTTCCTCCAGAAGCCAACACGGAGATACAGATTCACATTTCCACTTAAATGAATCCCAGAACAAAACTCAAGAATATTTATAGAAATACTAAAATACCCAACACCTAACAAGGTAAAATTGACAATGACTAGAGAATTAGTCAAAGATTACCAGTCATGAGGCAAACAGGAAAATAGAACCCATAATGAGAAGATACATCAATCAGTCAAAACCAACCCCAAACTGACAGATGTTAGAATTGGAAAACAAGGACATTAAAATGGTTGTTATAACTGTATTCCATAATTTAAAAGTTATGTAGAGACATGGAAAATATTTACAAGATTCAAACTGAGCTTGTCTAGATGAAAACACAATATCTGAGATGAAAATATACTGGACAGGATTAATGGTAGATTAAATATTTCAGAAGAAAAACTTAGTGACCTTCAACGTATCATAATAAAAACAATCCAAAAGAAAACAGAGAACTAAGAGTATTTCAACATAAATAGAAAGTAAGTGAAGAGATAGTAGACTTAAATAATCCTATCAATGAACTTGAACTGATAGCCATTTGTGGAACACCCAACCCAACAACAGCAGAACACATGTTCTTTGCAAGTGCACATGGAACATGTACCAAAATAAAACAGACACTGAGTGATAAGATTAGCCTCAATTTAAAATTAATCAATTTGTGCAAAGTTTTTCCCCTATAACCAATGGAATTAAATTAGAAATCAACTATTGAAAGATACCTGAAAAATCTCCTCAGTATTTGGAAACAAAATATTTGTTGTTCATTACATTTCTAAATAATCCATATGTCAAAAAGAATGCAAAGAGAAATTATAAAGCATTTTGAAATGAATAAAAGTAAAACACCATATCAAACTTTGTGGACAACACCAAGTAAGAGGAATTATATAACATGATATACCTATGTTGAAAAAGAAGAAAAGTCTCAAATCAATTACTTCAGCTTCTACTCTAAAAAGTTAGGAAAAGAGTAACCTCTATACTAGTTTCTACAGTGGCTGCACCATTTCACATTCTCATCGAAGGCACACAAGGGTTCTCTTTTCTTGCCATCCTTGTCAACACTTGTTATCTTTACTACTACTACTACTATTACTACTGCTGCTGCTGCTGCTGCTGCTACTACTACTACTACTACTACTTACAGTCATCTACTACTACTACTACTACTACTACTACTACTACTACTACTACTACTATGACTATTTATAGTCATCTTAACAAGTATAAGGTGATATTCCATTATAGTTTTGATTTGCATTTATTTGCATTTCCCTAATGACTAGTGGTATTGAGTACCTTTTCATGTACCTTTTTCCTTCTTTGGAAAAATGTCTATTCAGTTCATTTGCCTATTTTTAAATTATGTTATTAGTGTAGCTTTTGTTTTTGTTTTGCTATTGATTTTTAGGAGCTACCTATATATTTTGGATATTAATGCTTTCTCAGACATATAGTTAGCAAATAATCTCTTACTCCACAGATTGCCTTTTCATTTTGTTGATTGTTTCTTTTTCTGTGTGTAAGCATTTTAATTCACTGTAGTCCCCAAAGAGAATTACCGTGTATTTCCAGCAATCCCACTTCTGGGTATATATCCAAAGGAATTGAAATCAGGATCTCAAAGAGATATTTGCACTCCCATGTTCACTGCAATATTTTTCACAATAGTCAAGACAAGGAAGCAACTTAAATGTCCATGGATGGATGAATGGATAAAGAAAATGTGTCATATACATACAATAGAATATTATTAAGTCTTAAAAAAAAAGAAGAAAAATCCTGTCATTTATAACAACTGAATGAACCTAGAGGACATTATACTAAGTGAAATAAACCAAATACAGAAAAACATGTACTATGTGATACCACTTATATGAGGTATCTAAAACAGTCAAATTCACAGAAGTATAGATAGAATAATAGTTGCCAGGAGCTTGGGAGAGGAGGAAACAGAAAAATATTAGTCAAAGAATACAAAGTTTCAGTTATAAAAGATGAATAAATCCTAGAAATCTATCATACAGCATCATTTATAGTTATATTTCTAAGAGGGTAGATCTTACCTACCATAAATGTTCTTATCACACAAAAATAAAGTGCGAACAAACTTTTAGAGGTGATGGATGTGCTTATGGCATAGCTTATTTGTGATTATTTCACAAATACTTACTATCTCCAAACTCACCAATGTCCCTAAATGTCCACAGCGTACATTCAATATATATACAGCTTTTGGTATATCGCTTATACCTCAATAAAATAGTTAAAAAATTAAATCTGAAGTAACCAGAAGACAGAAAATAATAAAAATCAGAGCAGGAATTAATGAAATGGAAAACAAACAAACAAACAAAGCAAAAGACGAAATTGATGAAACCAAAAGTTGGTTCTAGAGATTATCAGTAAAATTAACAGATTAGGAATGAGAAAGGTGACATCAATACAAATTTTATACATATATTAAAAAGATACAGGTAAATATTATAAACAACTTGACCGTAACAATAAGTTTGACAACTCAGATGAAATGAACAAATTCTTTGATAAACACAAACTACTAAGCTCATTCAAAAAATAGATAATTTGAATAGCTCTCTATCTAGTAAAAAATTGAATTTGTAGTTAAAAATATATAACACAAACAAAACTCTAGGTCCAGACAGCTTCAATGGTAAGATCTAACCAAATACTTAAGAAATAAATAGTACCAATCCTAACAAACTTTTCCAGCTCCCAGACAACTCATTCTATGAAGTCAGTATTATTCTGTCAACTACCAAAACTAAAAGATATTACAAGAAAAGAGAACTATAGACTAATATCTCTCTTGATCACAGATACAAAACTTCTAAATAAAATTTTATTGAATTGAATCTAACAATATGTACAAAGGATAATATATCATGACCAAATGAGACATATTTGGGGAGTCAAAGCTGGTTTTACATTCACAAGTCAATTGATGTAATCCACCATATTAACAAATTAAAACTGAGGAACCATATGATCATCTCAAAAAGATGGATAAAACACATTTGACAAAATCCAACATCTGCTATTGATAAAAACTCTTGGCGAACCAGGATATAAGGGAACTTCATCACTTGATGATAAAGGACATCTACAAAAAGCCTATAACTTATATCATACTAAATGGTGAAAAACTAAATGCTTTTCCCCTAATAAGGAACAAGACAAGGATGTCTACTCTTTCTTCTCACTCAGCTGCTTGATACCGGCAGTGGCAGCAGCAGACACCTCTTAAAGGGCCTTAAAGGGCCCACGTCTGAGAGCAGATTTTCGGGGTGGTGGACCAGCTTGCTTTCAGTGCCAGTGCCAATTCAGCTGTGTGCAGGGGGCACCAGGGACTTACAGGGAGACATTGATGGAGTGAGGGCCAAGGCAAGACTAACTCTGTACAGAAATGCTGGCAGTCTCCATTGTTCCCTGTTGAGCCCTCCCCACTCCCAGTGCACAAACGCAGCACCACCATAGTTGAGACGTCATCAAACTGGATGACAGAAGTCACTCCACCCAGAGGATTCCCTGAAACCACACCTCCCCCAACTCACGGCCCCACTCAAGCCGCATCCAGGTATATCCTCAGCGAGTCAGGGGTTCGTTGCTGAGACTCACACTGGTGGAGGCAGCTGGCCTCCATTTCTGGTGTGGCCTTTTGAGGCAACTATAAGCACAGCATCTGTGGCTTGCTTGCTGAATCTTAACAGGTGGCCCCGGAGGGGTACAGGCTTGAGGTAAATTTGGCCTGCGGCTGAACCCCTCTCAGGACGGTGCCACTTCACAAATCCACACTAATAAGACCGGGAGACTTAGGAGCTTTGCTTAATACATAGAAACAGACATGGAACGGCAACCCAAATGGGAAGATAAAGGAGCAGAAACCATATGACAGAACAGAGCAGAGATCAAGATATAATGGAGTCAATAATCTAAAAGATGCAGAGTTCAAAACACTGGTTATAAAGATGCTCAGTGAACTTTTGGGATGTGTAGATTAACTCAGTGAGAACTTCAACAAAGAGATAAAGAATATAAAAATGGAAATGGAAATTATAAAATGAAGAACACATTATCTGAGATGAGGTGTATATTAAATGGAATAAACAAAGGAATAAACAAAGTGAATAAAGAAAAGGATCAAATGACCTATCTACAAGATTGGAAAGCCAAGGACACTCAATCAGAATGGCAAGAAAAAAGATGCCGAGACTATAAAAATAATTTAAGGAGCATATGGGATATAATTAAGGTCAATATATCTGTTGGATCAGTGTACTTGAAGAAAATCAAGATGTCGAAAAGCTGTTTGAAGAAATAATGATGGAAAACTTCCCTAACCTCGTGAAGGAAATGGACATAAAACCCCAGAAAGCTGAGAGAATCCCAAAAACCAGGGATCCAAAGAGGCCCACACCAAGACACATCATAATTAAAATGCCAAATGTTAAATTAAATACAAAGGAAGAATATTAAAAGCAGCAAGAGAAAAGCAGATAGCTACCTACAAAGGAACACCCATAAGACTGGCAGCTGATTTTTCAAAAGAAACTATACAGGACAGAAGGGCTGGCACAAAATATTTGACGTTATGAAGACCCAGGATATACAACCAAGAACATTTTATCCAGCAAATCTATCATTTAGAGTTGAAGGACAGATAAAGAGTTTCCCAGACAAAAATAAGCTAAAGGAATTTATCACCGCCAAGCCAGTATTACAGAAAATGTTGGAGGGACTTCTTTAAGAAGAAAAATACATGTATCAAAAACGAGAACAAAGAATAAAGAATGATAACAACTCCATTCCTACCAATAAGTACCTCAAATGGAAAAGAATTAAGTGCTCCAACTAAAAGATAGAGTGAATGAATGGATAGGAAACAAGACCCCTACATGTTGCCTAGCAGGGACTCCCTTCACATTAAAAGACACACAGAGACTGAAAGGAAGGATGGAATAAGATATTACTTTGATGGACCTAGAAAGTATTTTGGTCAGAGAGAGAAAGATAAGCACTATATGATTTCACTTATATGTGGAATCTAAGGAATAAAAAGAACAAGCTAATGAAAAACAGACTCACAAATATAGTGGACAATTTGGTGACAGACAGAGGGGTTTGGGAGAATGGGGCAAAGGGTTTAAAGTACAAATTAGTAGCTGATGGATGGTCATGGGGATGGGGAGCACGGCATAGGGAATGCGGTTAGCATTAATATGTTGGCTAAGTGGAGGGTCAGGGGAGGGAAGGAGCAATTGGGGGGATTGTTTTATGAACTATATAGATGTCTAATCCACGCACTGTTTACTCGAAACTAATTAATTTTTTTAAAAAACCTCACATTAAAACAAAATACCAAAAATAAAGGTTAAAAAGCAATGTCATTTATAATAGTTATCAAAAATATGACAAATCTGGGATAAATCTGACAAAAAGTGCAAGATCTGTACACTGAAAGTTATAAAACATTGCTGAGAGAAATTAAACACCAAAATAAATGGAGAGATATACCATGTTGATATATTGGAAGACTCATTGTTAAGATGTCAGTTATCTCCAACTTGATCTATAGATTCAACATGATATCAATCAACATCCCGATAAGCTTTTTTTTTTTTTTTTTTTTTTTTTGTAGAAGAAAAAATTTATGGTGCATTAAAGTTAAAGTAATGAAAGTATATCGGTTAGGAGTCTCAGGTTAAATCATAAGGCAAAAAGAAATGCTTACCAATGGGAAAAAAGACAAGGCTCCAATTCTTGAAATAAGTTAAATGGAAAGATTTAAGAGAAAATGGCTGAGATAGAAGAGTATGATATCCATACCTCAGTAAGGTAGATTACATTCTTCTAAAGCAGAGTTTCAAGAAAATGATGTTGATTTCCTCTGCAGGTGAATCTTTCCTTTGCTCAGGTTGAGAGAGAATCAGCCAGGTTCCTCACTTCCTATTACCCTCTCACTTCCTATTGGATCTTACTTCCTATTGGATCTTACTTCCTACTGGAATCTCATTTCCTATTGGAATCTCACTTTCTATTGAAATCTTACTTCCTCAGAGAGCAAAGCTTGAGGTATAATACTCTTCCTCCAGACTCTCACAAGACTGCACAGTTCCAAATAATGTTCTTTTTTTTGGATGCTTCTAACTTATATAATAGACATAAAGATCTTTACAATTTTTTCCAGCCTCAAACTTTAGTGTTCACTTTATTCTCCTTATCTGTTTAGTTACCAATTTTTTTAAAAAGTATAATCTTTCTCTTTGTAACCACTTACATTTAGTAAAAGGTTAATATTTTCAAGGTAAAATGAAATAAAAGCCAAAGAAAAAAAAGATTTTTTTTTTGAAGACAACAAATGTCTGTTGTCTATTAAGTTGTTTTAGGATTTCATTTTCGTTCAAATTTTGAAACACTGCTAAACTTCTAGGTTCAGGTCCCATTTTATTTCCAATTGCTGTGGTTTCCAACTGGTTTGTTATCTTGATTGAAAGGCTGAGCTTCAAGATATGCATCTGAAATGACTATTTCATACCTTTGGCAAGAACCTAACTGGTATGATAAAAAAAACAAACTACTTCTATTTTGAAGGGAGGAAAACATATGGCTTACAGAAGAAAATTTGTTAACGAAAAAAAGATAATGTATGGATTAAGAATTCCAAATCTGTATGTTAAAAATATGCATCACATGGAATGAGGGAAAATTTGAAAAGTACATAGAATGTGCTTACATTGAGACTGAAAACATTAATTCTACTGAGCTGAGTTTAAATGCACACATATATACAAATACATATCAAAGTGTCTAATGCACGATTTTGTGTTTGCTACCTTGCGTATTTAGTGATGTTAATGACCACTTTCTTATTTACCCTCAGGCCAAATTCTCTTCTAAATTTTATCCTACTCATACTAACACAGGCCATGTGAATGTATCCTGAAGCTGAATTTGGTTCTGTTGACGGGGATAAAAATGCAAAAGAACATCCATAGGCAAGGTTGGCAAGTGGAGGGGATTGAGTCTGCATACATATCCCTGACAAAATTTTTTTCTGGCACTAATTACCATGATTTGACATGACTGCATATTTTTTAGACACCATATGATGCTGGCAAATGGAAGTGTCAGTGAAAATTATACTCTATCAGCGTAAACCTTCCTAAATGCCAGGGAAGTAATTTGATCTGTGCTATGAGCAAAGTCTTTTAAAAGGATGCTGATCCTGATCATGTTTTATTCCAACCATAGGGTTAGAGTAGGGGTCCCTAGCCCCCAGAGCCTCGGACTGGTATCAGTCTGTGGCCTGTTAGGAACCGGGCCGCACAGCAGGAGGTGAGCAGTGGTCAAGTGAGTGGAGCTTCTTCTGTATTTGCAGCCGCTCCTCAGTGCTAGCATCACCACCTCAGTACCACCTCAGATCCTCAGATCATCAGGTATTAGATTCTCATAGGAGCACTGGTCCCTGATGCCAAAAAGTTTGGGGACAGCTGGGTTAGAAAACACATGGTTAATATTTATTTCTCTTAAACTGTTTTATGTCCTACACCTGCTCTATCCTACACGGAAGCCACCAACGACATGTGGCTCCTGAGCACTCCAAATGTGGCTAGTCTAGTCTGAATTGAGATGTGCTGTAAGTGTAAAATATACACCAGATTTTGAAAACTTAACATCAAAAGAGTCTGAAGATATCTTACTAATAATTTTCTATTGATTACACGTTGAAATATTATTTGAACAGGAACAAAATGGATTAAATGAAATATATTTTTAGATGAGATCGGGCACGTTCAGGGTGGTACAGCTGTAGATAAATAAAAAATATTTTTAAAGTTAATTTCACTCATTTCTTTTTACTTTATTTAATGCAACTATTAGAAAAAATTTAAAGTACCTATGCCTTTTGCACTATATCTCCATCAGATAACACTATTTTAGACAGCAAAGATTAATAAATCCTCTGGACTCACTGCTTGGTCTATTTTAAAGTATATAGATTTGAAAAGCAACAGAAAAAGACCACCTTTTGAATCAAGCCCCACACACATTAAGTTTAATCCTCTGGGAGCACCAGGATATGGGTGATTTCCTTTTTCAAAGCAGTAAATAGTTATTTTCAAGGGCTATGGTATAACTTTTGCAGGGACAACTGATTCCTGGTGGTCATTTTAATGTTATGTTGCAGCCAAAATTTCACTCTGATTATTAAAAAACAAACACCCACCTCTCCGGCAAGAAGGGGAATACCTCTGTTGTCTGAAAGCTAGAAGACTGAAGCCTCAAGTTCTGGCCCCAAACCACTTTCTCTGGGCACAGGCCTAGCCACTGCCTGCCCAACCTGATGCTCTCACTACATACACAGACTTTGTCACTGTTTTCCAAACCGATGCAGCCTTTTACAACTCCATTCCATCCCATGTGGTGTCCTTCTTGCTGGAATGCTCTAACCCTTTTTCTCTGCCTGTAAAATTCCTACTCATACTTTAAAACCCAACCGATTCAACATGACTGTATATTTTTTTGACACCATATGATCCTGGCAAATGGATCCTTTGCAAAATCATGCTGCTCTGTTCCCACAGTGCTCTGACATCAACATTTAATTACAAGAGCACAACTAGGTTTCACTGTAATTACTGGATTCCCTCTCCGTCTGCTCTCATTTGTATCCTCTCCATGTGATTACAACTCTGTCAGGCCAACACAACAAATGGTCTATTGGTATGTGTGTATGCACACACATATTTGCAAACGCACATGCATAGGGAAAAAACCTACAAATTTAACAGTTATACACCACAACATTAAGAGTATTTAATTCTAGTGGTGGGATTGCGAGTAATTTTTTTAATTGTGGCAAAAAAACATAATATAAATGCATTATTTTAATCTTTTTAAAGTGTATAGTTCACTAGTGTTAAGTTTATTCACATTGTTGTGCAATAAATCTCCAGAACTTTTTCATCTCGCAAAACTGAAACTCTGTCCACTTTAAACTTCGCCCCCACTCCACCTCCTCCAACTCTTGGCAACCAACCATTCTTCTTTCTGTTTCTATAAGTTTAATTATTCTAGATACCTCAAATAAGTAAAATCATACAGCATCTTGTAGCATATGTCAGAATCTCCTTCCTTTGTAAGGCTGAAAAGTATTCCATTGTATGTTTATCCATTCATTCATTCTTGGACATTTAGTTTCTTTCTACCTCTTGGCTATTGTGAATGATGTCTTGTACAAATATCTCTTTGAGAGCCTGCTTTCAATTATTTTGAATAAACATCCAGAAGTGGAATTGCTGGATCATATGGTAATTTTATTTTTAATTGTTTGAAGGACTACTATACTGTATTCCATCGCAGCTGCACCATTTTACAGTCCCACCAACAACGTATATAGGTTCTAATTTCTCCACCTGTTGTGTTCTGTATTTTTTTTTATATAGCAGCCATCCTAATGGGTGTGAGATGATATCTCATTGTGGTTTTGATTTACATTCCCCTAATGATTAGTGATATTGAACATCTTTTCATACACTCGTTAGCTGTTTGCATATCTTCTTTGAAGAAATGTCTATTCAAGTCCTTCGCTCTTTTTTTAATTGGGTTGTTTTTTGTTGTTGACCAGTAAGAGTTTTTTATGTATTCTGAATAGCAAGCTTTTATCATATATGTGTTTTACAAATATTTTATTTCATTCTATAGGTTTTTTCACTCAATTGATTGTGTCTTTAGATACACAGAAGTTTCAAATTTTGATGAAATCCAGTGTTTATTTTTACTCTTGTTGGCTATGTTTTTGGTGTCATATCCAAGAAATCATTGCCAAATTCAGTGTTGTGAAGCTTTTGCCCTATGTTTTCTTCAAGAGTGTTATAGTTTTAGGTCTTATATTTAGTCTTTGATCAATTTTGAGTTGATTTTTGCATGTGGTGTAAGATACGGGTACAATTTCATTCTTTTGCATGTGGATATCCAGTTTTCCCAACACCATTTGTTGAAAAGATTGTCCTTTCCCCATTGTATGATCTTGACACCCTTGTCAATCATATATGCAAGGGCTGATTTCTAGGCTCTCTATTCTATTCCAATGGTCTATACATCTGTCAATATGCCAGTACTACACTCTTTTGATTACTGTAGATTTGTAATAAGTTTGAAATCAGAAAATATGTCCAATTTTGTTCCCCTTTTTCAAAATTATTTTGGCTCTTCAGAGTCCCTTGAGATTCTAAATGAATTTTGCTATTTCTACAAAAAACACCTTTGGATTTTGATAGAGAGATTGCATTAAATCTGTAGATTGCTTTGGGTAGTATTGACATCTGAACAATATCAAGTCTTTTAATTCATGAATACAGGATGTTTTTTCATTTATTTATGTCTTTTTAAATTTCTTATAGCAATGTTCTATAATTTTCAGGTACAAGTCTTTTGTCTCCTTGATTAAGTTTATTTCTAAGTATTTCATTATTTTTGATGTTATTGTAAATGAAATTGCTTTGCTTATTTCTTTTTAGATTGTTCATGGTTAATGTATAGAAACATGACTAATTTCATGTGTTGATTTTATATCCTGTAACTTTGAATGGAAATGATGAAAAAAGGCATCCTTTCTTATTTCTGGTATTTCAAAGGAAAAACTTTCAATTTTTCACCATTGAGTATGATGCTAGCTGTGGGTATGGATGATTTTTACATTTTCTATTAATTAAGCTACTATCTTTTTCCTTAAATAAAAAAGTATTAGGTATATGCTTTGTTTCAGACACCATCCTAAGCTATAAATTCATCATTAAACAAAACAAATCCCTAGTCTCATAGAGTTTATAGTAGGAGACGGAGAAAAACTAACAAATAAAAGTCTGATATTAGATGTGGTAATACACTCCATGAGTAAAATAAAACAAAACTATAAGGTGTATGTGATGGTGGGAAGTGTAATCTTGGATAAGGTGGTCAGGAAAGCCCTTTGTGAAGTACACTGAGTCACTGGCCATCTGGGGGAAGGACAAAGGTTTGATTTCATGACTATGTATTAAGTATGTTGTTGAGGGTGGGGAAAATGCAGAGTCGGATTAGGATACCATCCCAAGTTTCACGGACCCTTTAGGTCTGACTGGGAGAGAAGGAAAGTGATGACAAAGCACTGAACAGTTCAGAGTGCCGAAGTCATAAGAAATTAATAAGGAACACCTGAAGAAAGCTTTCAGCTTCAGGGTACAAGTGGGTGGTGGGTAAAACAGGTCAAAATGCAAGTAGTTCTCAAGGTTTCTAAGCAGGAGTCATCAGGGGTAATGAGGAAGTCATGCAAATACTCCAAATTGAAATGAAACCCTAACCCAGCGAGCCAAGCAGAATAGGCAAAATGACAACTTGAGGGCACATAGATCTGACGTATAAACATACATGCACGTGAATTGATTATTATTTCTATGTTGTGCATGTGCCTATGTCATTTCACAGGGCAAATGTTCTTTCAATTTTTGTCCTGATGTAAGACAATAACTTAACCTCTATAGAAATATGTTAAAGGAGAGTATGCTCCTGCTCTACCTTTTCTGGCAATTCGACTACATTTAAAAACAAAACAAAACAAAAAACCCCACCAGATTTCTCATCTTGAATACAGGGTTAAACAAAAATTCAAGACCAGCAATGGAATAGTAGTTGTCTGAATGATAATATCTATGGAAAATGGACTGGATTAGCCAGCAGCATCCAGAGAAATATGTATATCATCATGATTACCTCTCATTTATAGCCCAACCTCCTGGGAGGGTGCTGATCAGGGCTGCCAAGGAAGAGAAATCAATTCATTCCAGTTGCCCATGGTGACTTTACCATTTGCACTCAGAGAATCAGGTTGGAATCACTTTGAAAAGAGATCATCTCTCTTCTCTCTATTGAAACAGAAGCCTCTGTCAGAAATAGATGGAAAATATGTATTGGCAGCCGAGTCGGTGGTAATTGTAAAAATTGAATGCTTGCAATTTTGTAGGCTTTGCCACAGAGATATGGGGCAGCCACTCAAGTGGACGTATCAGGGTATTCGAGCAAACTGCAGCCACATCACTTACGCTGGCTACAGCCAAACAGCCTCCTGTTTGATCCTCTTTGGGCTGGATATGCTGTGTTTGTTCACATATTAATTTCTGGGTGGGAGAAGACAGAACAGGCAATGGAAAGAACAGTAATTAAACCCTCTCCTTCTCCTTCCCATTTGTTGTAGTTTGGTTATTTTGTCTTAGCACACTGCAGAGGTTTCTGTGTTGCCTGGCAAGGCCAGAAAGAGGGGTGCCATGCAGAGAGACTCTCATCACACCTAGGGCTTGGGTAGCCCCTGGATCAGGAAGGACACGTGAGTTCACACCACATTCCTGCCAGCTGCCAGGCCCCCAGAGCAAAGATAACAGCCTCTCCAGGTTCTCTTCTAAAGAGCTGAGGAAGTTGCTTAATTTTAATCACTATGACTGTTAGGTATAAAATAATAAAACTCACTTTCTTTTCCTTTTGAACCTTTTCTTTTTTTAATTCCTCCCACCACAGTAAATCAGACTAATTCCTATGTGATTTTAATCATATTATCATCAACAGTAATCAAGTTACTGGAAATTTTCAGAGACTCAAATCATTTAATGTGAAATTATCATCCTAGGGGGGAACTTCTGTCTTTTGCATTTCTGCCCACAGATAAAAAGTGGCATTTTCTTCCATATTTTCAGGCCCTGGCGTACCTATTGATCAGCCAAATTCATAGCATTTATTCATGTGTAGTGAGTCATACAAATTGTTGACATGTTTACCAAGATACTGACATGCTGAAGAATGCTTCCTGGTCTGTAGCAGAGAGCTGGCACATGGTAGACATCACATAAATGTTAGAAGGATTCTCATGGCAGAGAACATCTATTGAATGCAGAGCAGACATTTCAAATGTCACTCGAGTGGTTCCACTTCATCCAAAAATATATTTCCTTCAGTTTCTACTTCAGCATGTAAACTTCCACTGCTTATTTCAGTGTACCATGCTTAACAGAAAGCCTAACTCATCCAGGCACTATGTTGCTAAACAAATGGAGATTTTTGTCAATCTTGAACATTGTCGGAAAGAAGATAAATGAACACTTTCACTTGCTAAAACCCTCAAGATATTTCTTATGGGAACCCTCACTTAGAATATGAATAGCTACTGACCTACCCTGTGCAGAAGCAGTGGGAGGCAGGTGTATTCAGCCCCAAGAAGCAAAGAAAGAAAACTGAAAGTGGATGCCAATCACTTCTATCAGAGCTGCTTACCTTCTCCACGTGGATGAGTGACCCATTCCTGTTTTTAAGGATTAGTGGTTACATAATAACAGAAGCTTGGAGGACAGAGTGGAGAGCACTCCTCAAGTTGTGCTGGCCTCCTTTCTCCTTTGCAAATCCTGAAAGCACCTCCCGCCCCAGGGCCTTTGCACTTGCCGTTCCAGCTCCCCAGTCATCTGCACAGTCCACATCCTCAACCCTGATCTTGGCTCAACAGCATCTCCTCAGAGAGACTTTCTCAGGCCATCTTATCTATCACTCTCTACACCCTTTTTCTGCTTTATTTTTCTTCTTAGCTATTATTCCCTTTGGCCAGATAATGCATTTATTTATTTGGTTTTTATTTATTTATTTACCTCCCTCAACCAGAATGTAAGCTTCATGGTGACTGGGATTTAGTTATGTTCACTGTTCCATCCCCAATGCCTATAACACTGCCTGGTAGAGTGGGTGCTTGATAAACATGTTCTGAAATGATGAATCGAATGAATGAATAAATAAATAAATATAAAAAGGTGAAAGAGCAATGTAGGACATTCCTGTTGGTAATAGTGGTATTGATATTAATAGCCATTATAATAATAGCTAACATCCGTGCAGGACATTGAGTTAAACACTTTTATACTTATCTGCTTCCCACACACACATACTTTAGTCTCTTGGTCACCCAGGCATCTTACCTATTTTGATCTTAGCCTGGCTCATTATTACAAAGAATCAGAAAACATTCCCCAGTTCTCTGTCATTTAAGAGTTGCTGCCAAGGGAAACCTCTTACACTTTATTCTGGACATCAAAGGAAAAATGGATTTAAATTAGGAACTTAATCTTCACAGCCAGTGTCTGGTAGATGGAATCATTTCAGACATTAGTTTACCTGTTAGTACCTTAATTCCCCTCTTTAGCCCATTGTTGCTGCTATATGGTATTCCTATTCATTCTAATCCCAAGGACTACCCTTTCAGAATATTCCATCCCACCCTTCCTTTAATAAATACTCCATGGATAGTCCCTTTTGTTAGAGACTATCAGAGACTAAATCAGCCCAGGGCCCCACAATTCAGAGGAAAAGTGAAAGAAGAAAAACAAACCCACAGAAAGTTGTCACTCCAAGTTGAGTCTTCCCCTCCTGGTCCACGCCAGGACAGTGGCCAGAGAGATCTTTCCAAAATGTAAATCCGAATGTACATTTTTCAAATTTAAGTCCACCCCGATTAAAGCACTGCAGCAGTTTACCACCGTTCCTAGAATTAAGTTCACCTCCTTCACATGACCCACAAGGGCCTACACTGTGAGGTTCCTGCTAATGATTCTAGCCACAGTGGAGACATCTTGTACCACACTCTGTTTCACTCTTCTGCAGGCTTCTTTTAATTCTTCTTATGTGTCCTGCTCCTTTGGACCACAGGGCCTTTGCACAATTCCCCCAACCCTCACCTGGTCAATAATCTTCCCGTGCATCCAACTTCAGTGTCACTCTCTTCTCTGTGAATTCTCTATCGACCACCAAATCTGTTGTGTGATCTCATGATGCTGCATCATTTACAATACTTTTCTAACCTGGTAAGCACACATTTGAAAATTATTTGATGATTACCTCTCTCTCTATGGAACTGTGAGTTCTCTGTTGGCAAAGAATGTATTTATTTTTGCTCACTATTGACTCCCTAGCACCAAGTATAGCACCTGGCACAGGCAATGTGCTGCATAGTGATGAGTTAATGGATAGATAGATGGATGGATACATATTCAATACTACCCAGCACGGTCTATATCACAGGGTTATTGTTAGCAATTCTATAAGAATACAGTACTTACAAACTGACTACTTCATAAAAGTACGAAAAATATTCTTCCTCAATCTCGAATGTATATCTGAATGATAAGGAAAAAACTTCATCAGATTATGGTGTGTGTGTATGTGCATGTGCATTTGTGTGTGTGTTATTGCTGTTGTTGTTTCAGGTGCAGTGGCCTAAAGGGAGGAGGGGTGGCAAGCTTAATTCTGTTGAGCATCTGATAATCCTTGACCAACGTCCACTAACAAAGTTAAGTGAGAGATGTGTGAGTATGAATACACATCCCTGCGGACCCTCATTTCTAATGAATTAAAAATGGCACCCAGCAGTGCCTGACATACAGAAGGCTCTAAGTATGTTCAATTGACTAAATGAACGATCCCACCCAAGAAGCACGGGCCACATGATTAAATCAGTACTACTCTACCCTGTGGAACACATTTCCACCACTCACAATTCAACTGCGTATTTTCGAAATCCTCTTGGTTAGACAGTAATTTTCCAGTTCCAACAATTACAATTTACCTGCTCAGCCACTGTAACCTGGGGTAATTATAGAATAGCCTAATGCAACACTAAAGCACTGCTTGAATTTTTAAGTCCCCAATTAGACGGACTCTTGAAAGTCTATAATTAACTATAAATATAGTTTTTTAAAGGAGAACAGATATGCTTCTCAAGCTTAGGTGATACCGATGACACTTAGTTCTTTCCATTAAAAAAAATCTATTGATCCCTCTTCCCCAAGACTTAATTCTTTAATTTTAGTAACCATAGAGTAAGAAAACAGACAGATAAAAAAAATATTCATTACAAAATGAAGAAAGACTGAGTTTGGGGACCCGACTGCCACACTAGCAAAACTTTTGGAGACTTCTGGCCTGGTCATGAGCATTAATCTTGGAGGGAAGGTAAAAGAGAAAAGGAAGTTCAAACTTTGTAAATAAAACAACAACAATAAAGAATATTTTCAATAAAATGTCCCATTTAGTCCTAAATTTCGATATCAGTTCGATTTGTTCAATTTGTTCCTTCGTTTACTTAACAAACATTGCCAACCATGTTGACCAAGTCTCACCAGACTACATCTACTCATAAAAATCAATTAGCTGGGTTTTATTTTCCGTATGGAGATCATTTACAGCCAAGTCTTTGGGTTTAAAACTGGAGCTTTTCAATGGTCATGATAGCTTCCAGGCCTTATTTATTTCCCTTAACATCATCGATTCAGAAAACATTTTTTAAAACTCTGTATAGGCTAAACTGTTCTACATGGCAAATGCACTGCACCATGAGTACCCAGCAAACTCTGGGGGATGAGGAGCAACATATCCAAGTTTGATGACCAAATAGCTGTACAGCATTCCCTGTCGAAAACCTCTGCCCACACAGAGCTGAAGTGAGAAGTTCCAAAAAGAAGTAATCCTTTAGACCAAGTTGCCACAAACCTCTTTAAAGGGACAGATAATAAATATTTTAGGCTTGTGGTCTGACGGTCGCTGTAGCAGCAACTCAACTCTGTCTCTATGCTATGAAAGTAACCACACGGGACACATAAATGAATGGGCATGGCTCTGTTCCTATACAACTACATTTATAAAAATGAGGGTGCGAATCTGGCCCAAGGGCTGTAGTCTGCTCTTCTTGCAACAGACTAGGTTTCCTGCTGATGAAAGGCTTTTCTGAACAACTCTGTAAACAAGGAAAAGATGGCTGGTCAGGATGGACCATAAACATGGAAATTTAGACCAATCAGGGTTCAAAATACACATAAGGGCAAAGCATTGGAATATCTTTTCACATTTATTTCCTTTTCATAACTTCATAACTTACATGCAATGCAATGCACAGAGTTTAAGTGTACATCAATGAATTTTGGAAAACGTTTTTATCTATATAACCCTCAGCGCAAGAAAGAAATAGAGCATTCTCATCACCCTATAAAGTTCCCTTGTGCAACAATAGACCTGCTGTCCATCACCATAGCTCAGTTTAACCTGATCTAGAACTTGACCAAAACGAATCAGGCAGGACAGACTTCGGAGTCTAGCTTTTTTCACTCAGTGTCCCGTGTCTGCAATCTAGTTATGCCGGGGTTGCAGCTATCGGTGCCCACTGTCCTTGACTGTAGTCCACTGTGTTGTAGTCCACTGTAAGAATGTGCCACAATTTATCCCTTCCTTCATCTTCATGGCAGGGACACATTGTCCAGACCCCTATTATCAAATTTATTTCAAATCAGAAAGAGAATAAATGCTTCCAAAAGTTCCTAAACTTAAAATGACATACTCAACTTATTATCCCCACTATACCAAATTTCCATGTGGATCAAAGTTAACCCTTGCCTCCCACCCCCAACACACACTCCAAATGCCCACCTTGGCTCAGTATAAAATAGAAAAAAATATACACACTCCAACTAATAAATAATCCTAAGTAGGGATTCACTAGAATCCCAAATAGGCAGCCCTGGCAAATTTTCTAGAAACCATGAACGTGTCTGTTCCTAGCCTTTCAAGCTGCCATGTGATGGACAGGCCCATGGCATTTCCTCTGCTAACACTGAACTGTGAAGCTGGACTGCATAATTAACACCCATGGTTATTTTTCAATGCCTGCACCTGGCACTCTTAATTTAATTATCTCTCTGTTTCTACAATCCACTGCACACTGGTGACTGCTCCACCTGGCCATCCTTGCCCTAAATCTCCACTTGCCTGCAGGACTTTTCATCCAGAAATAATTAGAACACAGGGTCCTCTGTCTCGTGGCCAATTCAGCCATGAATGCCACTGGACCAGGAGGAAAGTTTTATCTCAAAATAAGTGCAGTCGGCTTGCAGCAGTGGTTAAAGGGACAGGGTTGACAACCAAGCACTTCTGCCATGCTGGGAGCTACCAAAAAAAGTGGCAATGACCTTTCAGAAAACCTGGAACACTCTGGTTCTGGGAATAATCTTCTCTCATGGCTTGCTTCTGGCTGAAAGTGAAATAATGAATTGGGAACAGCCTCTCAGCAAGGCTAGAATGACAGCCTACCCACAGTTATCTGTGCTAATGACACGCAGATAGAACAGGGTACCCAGCAACCCAAAGATGATTCCAGTGCCTTGTTTTGTACAATTGTTTCAATGGCTTTTTCTGCCTATTCTTTATTACTACTATTATTCACTAGAATGACCAGCAAGTAGCAAGCTTGAACACAAAGAGTCTTCCATTTTTCCTTTTGCTTTTTGATTTCTTGTTCAAAATGGCACCTAGTACCTACAATATCATTCCCTCACTGGCAGTTTCCATAATAAATAAAAATTATAGAATTTTTAATTAACAAATTTACTTAAAACATACCAGAATTATAAAAAATATAAATTGGGATAATGTATTCCATGAAACATTTTCTTTCCCTCGCCCTCATATATTTTATCCAAGGTTTGCCCTCGCATGCATGCACATGCACATGCATGCACATAAACACACACACTTCTACTATTGGTATAGAATGATCCAACTTTAATAATCAATTTTAAAAAAGAAAGCCAGGCTCCCCTCAACATCTTTGCTCCTTTTCAGTCTCTTTCAAGACCCATAAGAGAAGCTTCTGGACAGGTATATAAATTTTGGAGATTTTGCTTTATTTAAAAAGTCCCTCCCCACTCACATGCAAAAATCTAGTTCACCTTTGCCAAATGCAGAAAAAATTTCTTAGGAAATTTTGACATGCTTTTCTCAGATTCTCTATTCCCGAGAGTATGCAGAGGCAGCGCAGAATCCCATCCCTACTGACGCCTCAGTAGCACCCCTCTCTTCACCAAGGCACACAGCCCAGGGGAGTAAGGGCTGACAGATGGCGTCATTTCCAAGCCACAGCGCAGGGGCGACTGCAACACACTTCCCATGATCTACATCTGCCTGCAGTTTGATATGGCACTTCCTCCTTTCACATAATACAAGTCAATGTGCAGAATAAACGTGGTAACTTGGTGAACTCTGTAACCTCTCTGGGCACAATCTGTCCTCTCAGGCCAGAAACCCTGCCAGTAGGGTTTTCTCCTGGGTTTCTGCCTCCCTGTTTCCATCTCATGCAACTTCCTCTGTGGATAAAAAAACAGAGCTGGTCTGAGAGGTGAACAGACGCATGTACCAGGGTGTGCTCGTCAATCTTCTTTTTCCTTGGAATAAACATAAAGAAGGCAGGAAGGAAGGAAGGAAGGAAGGAAGGAAGGAAGGAAGGAAGGAAGGAAGGAAGGAGGGAGGGAGGGAGGGAGGGAGGGAGGGAGGGAGGGAAGGAAGGAAGGAAGGAAGGAAGGAAGGAAGGAAAGAAGGAAGGAAGGAAGGAAGGTATATCTATCAACCTTAATAACTTGCTATGCACCACAGTATTATGATACATTGTTCTTAGCTGCAGGACACAGCTTGACTTCATCTGAGGAGCTTGGTGAACCTCTATACCCAGAAGGAAATAGGGGAAGCATTGCTACTCAGATGGGAAAAGCCAGATTTTAATGCTCGAGGATATGGGTCTTAGTTTAGGTTTTCCCAAAAATAGACTTTGAGACAAGGATTCTGGTGCAAGTAACTAATTTATAAGGCAGAGGAATGCTAGTGGGAAAGTGGGTAATAGTACTGGGAAGGAAAGGTGGCCAGTAAAGCACGTGTCAGCAAGCCAGTTACCACCGTGGGTAACTGGGGCTTAATCCCAGCCCTAGGAGAACTCTGGGGGAAATGTGTGCACCACATAACTCAGTGTTATCTCACCCAAAGGTGAGGGAGCTGGCTCATCTGAATGTGTAGTGGGTAGGCACTCTGCTAATTTTCAAGAGAATGAATCCAGCCTGCTTCACCAGCATCCAAGCTCAAGGCAAATGTCTCCTCATTTTAATGAGGTTATGGTTGCTCGTGTAAGACCAGAAAGAAAAGTCAGCTAGAGCAACTGGAGGGTCAGCAGCCCGCCTTGCTTTCTTCCAGCCCACCCCAGGTAACATTTGAGTGATAAGCAGAAAAACAAAGGGATCTTCCTACTTTTGAAGCATGATTGGAGCTCCCTGCTTTTTCTTCCAGCCACAAGACAAACCGTCACTTCACATTTCCCCAATCTGAAGCCCATTCTCAAGTAAAGATATTTGGAACTGAAGTACCCACGCTACCTTACAGAATGATGGTATGAGAGCTGATATCAGTAGCTAGGTGACAAATACATGGATAAAGAACCCTTACAACTTAATGCAAGTATTCAGCCCATTTAAGAAAACCCGAAAGGAACTGTGATAACCCCTAACGGTGATCTAGGAGATGCACATAGATACACCACCTCTAAGAGTTTCATATTGTCTTGGCCTAAAAACAAGTCATGCCCTTAATGATACCTCCAAATCCAGAAGACCATCCACTCCAAAAAAATGATACCTAGCTGCAGCTAAAGCTCTTCCTCTACTCAATTTCTCCCCTCATCCATATCTCCTCGGGCCAAGTCTTCTTATAAAGAATCCATAGGCTAGAGGTCTACCGGATCGACTTGAAAGGGATCCCTAAGTGCCATGAAATTCTGTGCATTATGTCCAAAATCTAAGTTAGAATTTAACACTGATTTGATAGGATCTTCCGTGTGACCACCAACCCTCATGATTTAGGAACCACCACCTTAGATGAAAACAACCTCTGGAAAAGGCATGGAGCTGGTGATTCCCTACACTAAGTACTTGGAAGTAGGTGGGCCGTTCTGATCATCAAGACAGAAAAAAGGGACCTGGGCCTCAGGCATTTGCCCTATTTCTCTGGTCCCCCTGATGGGATTTAGAGGCCATAGTGCCCTATGTTCTTGTCCTTTCGATGAGGAAACAAGGTCCAGGAACTTAAACGCAGTTTCCAAAGTCATGTGATGAGTTGGAGATGAAGATCATGGCCACCCACAAGTCTCTACCAGGGCTTTTCCCAACAGGGCTGGCCTCCTTCTTCTCTGAGAAGTGGGAGTTCTTTTATTCTTTTTTTGAATTCCATTTCTCTCTGCTTTCCTGAACTTAGATGCCATAAACCAATATGGTAAACAGTTCCTTCCATACTACTGGTCCCCCAACCAACTGCTCTGCCAGGTTCAAGAAGAATTCTGCACCACTCAGGGCCCTGCATTTGCAGAGGAGGTGACAGTGGGGCTGGTGCTGGCCGGGATGGAGCAGAAGCCATACAAGAGACTTCTGCTTCTGGCCTGATTTCCTCTGGGGTCTGCTGAGGGAGTAAGTGCAAGTAAGATCCTTTCTCAGGAACTAAACACCAGCAGCAAACAAAAGCCAGATACAGAAAAAAGGGGACGAAGCATCCACTTCAATAGACAAAGTGAGAAAAGGGCAGGGAGCCAACCGATAGGCCCCCAAACACAGCTGATTGTCAGGACGTCCCTTTAACAAGAAAGGACAACAAAACAAAACAAATAAACCAACGAACAAATGAAACATCACAAAGCTAAAAGATTTCTTTCTTTTTTCTTTTTTTGGTTACTAAGTCAGGCATATGCCTTGTCTATGTAATAATTTCCCTTGTGGTCCCAACTAGCCCCAGGCCACCACAGGAAATGGTAGAGCAGAAGAACTTTCCATAGACAAGTCCAAATATTTGCCTTCTGATGCCACTTGATTAAATCTAATTCTGTCCACCACAGAGAAAAGCAGAAGTTTGCTGTTTGTTGCCTGTGTTCTTTGCTCGATAGTGTTAAGCCCATGGAGCAAAAGCCTTGCATTCACTAACGTTTTCCTGCTTCTCCCTGGAGACCCTTCTTTCCTGGTATAAGTGTCTCTCTCAGTAATAGGGGCCAGTGGGGCTCAGACAAAGGAATCCCAATTTTCTCACTCCAGTAGGATTCCACTGCTAGTAAACAGACAGAAAGCCTCTCCAAGGTTGGGTTCCTCTGTTTGTTGATTTGTTCCTTTTTTTCTTTTGTTTCACCATTTTCACAATAAACAGATGGATGACATAATCGAGTCTGCTCCCAGATAGTGCTAATGAGGGCAAGATCCCAGCCTTTATTTCCACATGGGCATTTCTTTCTTTCTTTCTTTCTTTCTTTCTTTCTTTCTTTCTTTCTTTCTTTCTTTCTTTCTGTCTGTCTGTCTGTTTGTTTTGTTTTGTTTTCAATTTGCTCTTCTCTGAGAGCATACCTCACCTTCTCACTTGAATTGGGCAGCATTTGACCCTTGTTGCAGATGGTGAAATTGAGGCTCAGAGATTTGAAATCACTAGAACTTGGGCTTCCTTCCCTCTTTTCTGAGGTTCTTTCCAGTATTATCACACAGCCTGTCTTAATGTGGGTTTCCCCGGAAGCAGACCATAAGCAAGGACTTGAGTGTAGGCCATCTATTTGGAAGGAGAGCGGAGGGAATGGAGAAGCACTGGTAGTGACTCGCCCTGCCAGAGGACTCTGTAGAGCACTGGAAACATGCACCTCACCACTTTCTCACACATGGGGGCAGGGGGCAGGAGTAGGCATACTAATGCTGCCTAACTCAAGTGTATGACAAAGGACAGGCCCACCATGGTGGATTGCCAGGCTCCTGGGTGACCTGCCAGGCTCCTAAAGGCCAAGAACTGGCTGGACACGAGAGTCAGGTTTCTGTTTTTGAGCAGCCAGAGCCATGGTGTGATAAGATGTTGCCAAGGTGAGATCCTGACTCTGCTTCCTTGACACAGAATCTCCTCCTGGTTCAGAGCCCTGACTTCACTTCTGCACTCCTTGTCCTTTTTCTGGGCGAGGCTGGCATGAAATTTTTTACTCCATCTGACCTGGAGGCGGAAGAATTACAACATCCTAAAGCTTCCTGGCATAGGAAGGTGATTGAAATAGCAATAAATACATTTTCCAACCTTTGCAAACAAAGTGGGGGAGCTGGCTGAGGTCCCTTGAAAGGAAACTCCAATAAGCTGTCTGTCGGGCTCCAAACCACAAACTCACCACTCTGCAGCTGTCCTGCTAGATGATAGGAGGTTGTGAGTGCCTTGAAAGTTCTGATTTGCGGTCACTTTTTGCTCTTCCCCAGAAACACAAATGCCTTTCTTGTCTGCCTGATCTTGAATAGGATAAATTGTATTTGTTATCAAGTTCAAGATATCAATTATCAAACAATTGGCTAATATTTATTGTGTGCTATATGATGCTCAGGGCTATGACAGGAAATACTACATGACTATGAAGTAATGAATTATTTTAAAAAATAACTAATATGCTTAGATCAGGGACTACTCTGAAATTTCAAAGTAGCCATTTTGGAAAGATTTACACTCACTTCAATGGCTTTACATACTAAACAATTTTCGAATTGTCTTGTACGAAAAACTTTTAATTTTTTCTGATTATTTTTCCAAGAAGGTGTAACATATGTGGGAAAAGCATAGATGTTACACATACAGTTCAGTTTGGATAAATGTAGACACTCTCATAACCCATAACCCAATCAAGAACAAGGCATACCATCACCCAGGAGTGCCCTTGTGCCCTGTCTAATCAATGCATAAACCACGCCCTTTACCCCTGCATAGATTAGTGTAATTCCTAAGAAAAGAACGTCTCTTACATAAGCACCACAAAAATTTCAAAATATGGAAATCAATAATAATCTACAGATCTTATTCATTTTTCTCATTATCACTATGTCTTTTATAGGAAAAGAAAAAAATTTCTGCACAGGATTCACTCAAGGCTCACATGTTGCACTTAATTGTCCTGTCTTCTTAATCTTCTCTAAATTGGACAGCTCCTCAGTCTTGCTTTATTTGTCTTTCATGCCCTTGCAAGCCAGTTATTTTGTAGACTACTCCTCAGTTCGGATTTGCCTGATGATTTCTCTTGACAAGACTACCCCGGAAGTGATGTACCCTTCTCAGGGCATTGCATCAGAAGGCATAATACATTCAGTTAGGGTGGTCAGCCAGTTTCCTCAACTGTAAAGTTGCTATTTTTTTTTCTTTGTAATTAATAAGCATCCTGTGGGAATGTACTTTGAAACTACATAAATATCCTGTTTATCAAGCATTTAACTACTACTGTTAACATTAATTTATAGTTCTTGCTTGAAATAATTATTTTGATGGTTGCCATATGATGATTTTTCTAATTCCATCATTTTTTCTACTGAAAGGAAGAGTTATCTCTGTCTCATTTGTTCATTCATTTATTCAAATGTGGATTCACAGGTTCTTATTTTATCCTATGGATTATAACTTGTTACTGTCATTGTCTACTTTGATATTCAAATTGTCCCAGCTTTGGCCAGTGAGAGCTCCTTCAAGCTGGCTGCTGCATCCTTTCGTCACACTGGGATAGAGAAATTCTCCTGGATGCTGAGAGGCCACGGGCCCCATTTTAACTTTTGTTAAATGCTCTCTTTTCAATAAAGCATCCTTTGGTTACAATGCTGGGTACTAGGGCCAAGGTACTAGGCCTGCTCCAGGGAGAGAGGTAAAGCAGATGAGCCTGGGACTGCAGAGGGAATGGGGTGGTGCCCACTGAGCACCCAGGAAGGAGGGCCACACCTGGACTAGGTTGAATGCAGTAGCCTGCTGCTGGAGGTGTAAGCCAAGAGTGTGGACAGAGGGCACACACCAGCTCTGAAGCCAGAGCCAAGCTGGAGAGTGCTGCTAGTGGAGACAACCAGCCAAAAGCATGTGCCAAGAAGAACCGGGGAGGGAAGCCAGCATCAAGGGGAGGGACAGGCAAGTGGAGTGCCAGGTTCCCAGAGAAGTCTTTGGCTATGTCTTACTGCTTTAACTCCGTCTGCTCCATTTTCTCTCTGGCTGGACCTTGACTATCTTAAAGTGTCAGCATTCATTGTCACAATTTACTGGGTTGTCCTCAGTAGAGAAACCAGCCAAGACGCTTCTCAGTTTAAAATGAACCCAACATTTCCTTAATAATAATGTTCTTGTACCACTAACTACCACCAATCTGTTAGGTAAACATGTGCTTGTGTACACACACACACACACACACACACTCATATATATCCATACCACTGAAAAATTAACACTTCGATAACTACCATTTTTGCCATCTATTTCAAAAGTACATAATTTATCTTTCCTACTCTATGGTACTATGTGCTGTGGTAATAAATGACTTTTCTTGAACTGAATCTCGTAACTTGAAACATGGAGCTTGTTACTCCGCAGACATCTAGTGATGGATGCTGGTTGATTATTACAAAGGAAGGAACGTTTCAAAATGTAACTACTTTTCTCAGACAAATACAATCAACGCACCAATGCCAAGGAGTACTGGATGCAGCGTTAGCTGGGCTCTTTCACTCTCTGGAGTGATTCATGCGCACCCCAGCAGACTCTCTCCCGAACACGGCTGACAAAGCAGTCAACTGGTCTCATTCCTGTCTTCTTCTACCTTCCCAGATGAATTGTTGCTCAGCAGACGGAAAAACAGAAGGGAGGAAGACCTCAGCTGGTCTGAGAACTTGGGCATCTAATTACACAACTGTTTACTCAACTCTTTTCCTAGGCAAAGAAAGCCCTTGGACATTGATTTTTCTGCAATTTGTTTCTGGGGTACAAAGTGGGGTTAAAAAGGAAAAAATATATAAGCCTTTCTCTTAGCTCTCTGCTTTCATCCCAAGCCTATTTGTTAATAATGAAGGAAGGCTCTGTTTCACCTCAGTGAAAATTTCAAGCCTCAATTATCTCAATTTCTTTGCAAAACAATGGTCTTTTCCTTTATCAGCTTCCAGATTTAATAAACGGGAGAGGAATTCATCTTTGAGGAGCCAGTCTGCTTCTTGGTACTACTGTCCAGAAGAATTATCCAGTGGCTGAGGAAAAGCGAGAACTGTTCGAACCACTCTACTTCCTTCTCTCCAGTTCTATGCTGCCCAGCAAGGCAGCCACTAGCCACATGTAGCCATTTAAATATAAATTAAATAGAATTAAATAAAATTCAAAATTTAGCACATCATTTGCACTGGCCACATGTCAAGTGCTCAACGGACACATGTGTTAAGTGGCTTCTTTACTAAACAGTGCAGAGAACATTCTGTCATCATAGGGAGTTCTACTGGATAGCGGGCTGGCTAATGGGCCCACCTATTTCAGAGGAGAGAGAGCCAGGGGACAGAGCCACTCAGAACTTCAGAGAACACTCTCCATTCACATCCATGGGTGCAGGGTATGTACACGTGGGGGTAGAGACGAGGGAATGGGAGGCATTTGACCTTTATCTTTCTTTTACTGACCTTTTCCCTCCCAAATACTTTCTGCTCTTTCTGAGCAAGTTGAAATGTTCCCCTCAATATAGAGACCAGCTGTTGGTCTCTGTTTTTTTCTTAACTTTTGATTAAGTAAGTTTGATTGCACCAAAGGTCCCTCTGTGACTGAAGATTCCCACTCATTATTTCTCAGGGTCTCTTGAAGAGAGAGGCATGGTTTGGGCATCCCTCCAGGGATGGAGAGTTGGATAAGTGCAGCGGTTTTTGGAGAACAGAAAAGGGTCTTAGGACTCTGATCATTAGGGGTGGGTGGGGATGCAGTAGTGGAAGAGACTGGAACCCACAATCATGCTTAAAAACCCATTAAAATGAAGGAACTGCAAGGGGAAAAAATCTTTGGAGGTATCCTTTCAGCACAAAAGTAATTCACTTTGGAGATAATTATCAGCTTACATGTATACCATGGACATGTATTTAGAAGTTGCTCTTTAAAACGGTCATAGTAATGTTCACCTCCAGAATGCTGGGATAACTTTTAGGAGCAATTAGATGAAGATGAGCTCACTGAAGGCATGCCTATTCATGAAGGGCCATGATGACTGCTTTTTCTTCAGGGAAGTTAACCTTCCACACTGAAAATCAGGAACCTGGGCAATGAAAGGGAAGAACAGGAGCTTCCCTCTCCTCCCTCATCACACACACAAAAACCCTGTCACCTAGTAGTTTGAGAACATGAGAACAGATCATGGAGTGAGTTAACAACGAGTTAATAACGAGCGTTGGGCAGGTAGAAAGAGATGGATTTCCTGTTCAAAGGAAGTCCCTGCCAAACCTGGAAGGGGTTAGCAAAGAAAGTTATTTTTAAGACTTGCAAAGTTTGAATTGGCTTAAATATAGTCCTTGCCTGGAGGCAGGAAGCAAAACCAAATAATAAATAATACCTGGACCAACATGTCAGGAAAAAGTCAGTAGGGAAAAAAAAGGATCTTCATTTTCCCAGGGCAGTGTCCTGAACCACAGAACAGGCCGACTTTGCTACTGGAGTTATCTATCACAGAGCGTCAAGAAGGGGCGGGAGGCAGGGGTTCCAGCACCATCCCCCATAGACAGGGTTACTAATACTAGCCTTTGAAGTGAACCACTGATGGCTTCTCATTCTTATGTAAAGTGTGAACAAAAGCATCATTAGAAAAATGTTACTGATTTTATTGACCTATATCGTTTAAGTAGTAAACCTTATGTTTTCCTGTATAGCAGCTACAAAGAAATTCTTCAGTGTCCCATTCCAGCCAGACTGCTGCCCAAAATCTTCCCAAAGGCCCTTCCATATAGAAACCCCACTAAAGCTGATGGAGAGACTCTAAAATGTGAAAGAAATGCCCCACAATGGAATCCCCAACCCTACTCATTTTTTTTTCAGGAGCTATCCTGGGTCCTTTCCATTTGCAGATCTCCAACTAGGAGTGTTAATTAGCACTCACCTGGAGGGTTTGCAAAAACTCAGATTACCAGACTCACCCCCAGAGTTCCTGATTCAGTAGGTCTGGAGAGAGGCCAAAGAAGAATGTGCATTTCTCACAGGCTTCAAGGCAGAGATAACAGATGCTGCTGGTTCCACAACCATTCTTTGAGAAATGCTCGCTGCTTTAAGGATTCCTGTCATCCCGGAAGTCCACTGGAAGGAAAGTCAAGGTGAAAGGACCAGTAGGAAAACATCCTTCTCTTGTTTGTCATCGATGCCAAGTGCAAGGCCTTCTGAGAGAGCATCAGTCAGCACCCAGCACAGCACCCCTGTGGCTGCAAGGAGGAGTATGTGGAAGGCGTCATTCTCAGCAGACGTTGTACATAAGCCCTGGTTGTGCCCCTGTGTGGTCTACAGTGAGGCTGCCCCATGAAGTCCTATGTGGGCCCTTCCTGTTACATTCTTCTTTCCATTTCTCCTGCTGTTCATTCTGAGCTCACTCCATGACTTGGCAAGTTCTGGGCCTGCAGATGACAGCACTGCCCAGAGAAACCCTGGGGTCTGGGTGGGTTTCCCGAGCCAATCCTGGGGGTGCTGAGGCACCACCGTGTGGTTTAAAAGTTAACTGTTCTTAGGAAGCCTAAAGCCATGCATAGACACCAGGCCAGGCTACGGGACATCAGCTCCAATTGTTCTAGTCCCCATTAGGTGTTGGGCACCAGTTGTTCTGGAGCCTATGTCCCTTCTGGCAGGGGCAAGATCATTACTATTCCTGCAGCTCCCACTGAAGACCCAGTTGGGCCCTCACTATAGATGGGAAACCTTCTGACATCAGCCCATCCTCCTGATCACATCTGTCTCCTCCATGGACATCCATCGCTTAGGAGAAAATAACATATTTGCAACTGGGCCCAATGGCCCCTCTCAAGTTGCAAACTGACCCTCTAGATGTTTTCTTTCTCCAGGAACTATTTTTCCTGGCATACGTGTAACATACAAAGAAAAAAAATCCTTTGCTCTTTCAAAACATCCAATACAAAATAAGTGATTGTTAAGGCTCCAAACAGTCTGTTGTAATTCCCTAGCATGCTCTGAAAACAGTGAGCCCCATGAGAGTGTGTGTTCTTTGGCCATCGCTTCTCTCCCGAGTTTGTTTGACTATACTTTGTTCCTTCTACAGTCTCTGTCATGCTACAGAGCACCCTGAATGGGCATCCCTGCCAGACACGCAGCCAGGCCAAGCTCCAGGGCTCTCCCTTTCTGCATTGAGCACTCAAATAGCTGATATCGTCCTCAAATGGATGATTTTTTATTCTTTAATGATGCAAATAAGGCCAGTAGCCAATTCTGGATGATGAACCTCATTAGAAGGGCAAAACCTTCATTAAAACTTAGATATCTGGAAGAAAGCCGACTAAGACCACCAGGTATGACAAAATTTGATGTCCCAGGGGAATGGTCCTATGAGTAACATAATTGATCTTCAATTGCTGTGTGTGCAAACTCCACAGCTCTGGCCAAAGAAAGAAAAGAAAAGGCAAGTGTGTTTGAAAAGAACCCAGGGCCCTTTGGAAGGTGATTGCCACCCCATTGACAGACTCCCACTGGCTGAAGTAGAAACAGCAGTGGACTTGAGGTGGGGGTTCAAGTCCTCCATCTACTTTGAGATACCCATATGGTTGGGGTTCTGCAGATGGTTAATTGAATTTCTCCAAACACTAGTGCTCTCAACCTATGCCTCAACTTCTTCACCATTCACTGCTCAGTCCCAGGTGAGAAGCACAGGGTACAGAGATGATGCATTCAGAGTGAAGATTCCAGTGAGCGAAGAGCAGCAGGATGCACTAACATGGGAGCCCTCCTCACACCTGGAGAGCTCCCAGGAATAGGAAGACGTCAGTTGGTGCCGATGGTATGACTTCAAATTGTTTGCAGCTGTAGTTTCTCCAGGTGGCACTCGTGAAGGTCAAATGTTTTAAGATTTTGAAAAGGTCAGTGGAAGTCCACAGAGTAATTTCAGCCTCTTTTTTACTATCCCACCATGGATGTTAAAAACTTTCAACAAGTTTTTTTTTTTTTACATTGAACAATCTGAGGCAAAATCACTTTTGTCCTGAGAACAAAGGGGATTCCAGTTCAGTTTATCTTCATACCCTTTATTCTGCTTTTCTGAAGAGCAGTAGACATAGCAGATGACTCAGAGACATGGATTTGTGTCCTCTGTCTACTTTGGGATAACCACATGGTTTGGGGTCTGCAGGTAATTGAATTTCTCCAAACATTAGTCATCTTCTCTGGGAAATTCATATGACAATGTTCATTTTCCTTCACAGAAATGTCATGGAGACTTCATGAAAGGAACTGAGGCTGAGAACTCCACCCAGTGAAAAACCTACTATGATGTGCCCGGCCTGCATTATTTGATTTATTTCTTACCTATATTTAGCCTATATTTAGGTTTCACATCCCCGCTTGTCACATAGAAGCATCAGGCTCAAACAGATCAAGAAGTTTCTCCATGGTCACATACCCAACAAGTGGACAAACTAGATGGAGTCCAAACTCAGGTGACTTTATCTCAAAAGGCCTTTCCCTAAAACTCTGAAATAGCCCATGTAAAAATGCCCTGAAAATACTAAAACCAAGTCAAAGATAGGATGATGTGATCATCTAGTAACTAGAAATGTTAATTTAAATAACATTTCATTCATCCTACCTTGTCAGGGAACGAAAAATTTTACTTAAGTGGGATTTTCCAGGTAGCTAAAGTTTGCCCCTAATTAAGAATAGATTTTTTTTTAGTGCAGAGATTTTTAATGAAAAATTTCCCAAAGTAATTATGTCCTTTTTTGCTATCTTAAATACACATGGAACAGAATTTTGAAATTTCTAAAAATAATTCAGGATATTAATGAGTATCATGCATGAAAATGAGATAAAATTGGGCAATGTTCTCAGAGTCTGTGATGTGGGTAAAGTGGCCCTAAATGCCTGGACTTGTTAGTTTTCCCAGACTACTATTTTCTAGAATGTCTTATTATAAAAATTTTTCAATATGCAGAGAAGTTAAAAAGTGTTACCCACTACCTAGATTCTAATATAACATTGTATAATAATCATTTTATCACACATGTATCTATCAATCCATTCCTCTATCAATGTCTTTTAAAATATTCACTTAAACGTGTATAGCATCTATCAGCACACTTCTCCCTGAATACTTCAGCATATATAACATATAAATATTTGTTTATGGTATTTTTCTCCTGAGATATAATTTACGCACAATGAAATGAACAAATCTTAAGTGAATATTCATTGAGTTTTGACAAGTGAATACACATGTAGGCAAAAACTCTATCAAAATGCAGACCACATTACTGCCCAGCATATTTCTGAGGGCCTCCTCCTAGTCCTTATCACTCTCACTCCCCAGGGAGACTACTTTCTATAGGTTTTCTTTTCCTTCCCCTGCCATCAACTGTCACTTTACAAGTGTCAAAGATTTTGTTTCTAATCTGTACCTCCTTTTATCTACAATTATTTGGCTGAGATCACGAGACTAATTCCAAAGCCACTTTCTAGGAAAGTGCATGGGCCTCGGGGTTATTTTTCTTGTCAGGCTGAGAGGTATTTCCCCTCAGCAAAGATTTGGGAATATCTGATTTTTCCAGCTGTCTGATTTCCATGTAAATGAAGAGCTGCTGGATTGTTACAAAGCTTTACCAGACATCTCTCCACCTGTAAGACTCAGAGCTGTTCTGTAAAAGAACAGAATTTCTATAAGAGTTAAAATTTCTGTGTGCTAGTATTCCACTAGAATTCTGGGGCTATGTTTGGAAGGAAGATAATGGCTTATTCAACTTTTTGGAATTGTGGTGTTATGACATTCATGTGTTGTGATGCTGAGATATTTACATATAGAGATGTTGACAATCACACATTGAGATGTTGAGGCATGCATGCTGAGATGTGACAATCACAGATTCAGATGTTGAGACAATTGTATGTTAAAATTATGAGACACAAGTTTATATGTCAAGATATTGCATGTTGATATGTTGTGATATTTGCTTGTTGAATTGTTGAAATACTATTCACAGGTTCAGATGTTGTTACATCCACATGTTAAGATGTTGAGATAGTCACCTGTTGAAATGTTGGGACATTTGCACATTGAGGTGTTAAGACAGTCACAAGTTCTGATGTTGAGACATTCAGAGATTGACATAATGAAACACTCACAGATTCAGATGCCAAGATTTTCACATGTTGATATGTAGATACATTTACAAGACCAGTTGAGACATTCGCATGTTGAGATGTTGAGACATCCACAGCCTGATATGTTAAGACCTTCTCATTCATATGTCTGACTTCAAATATCAAATGTCTTCAGCCAGGCCCAAGATAGATACTGACTTCTTCTCAGCAATATCTTCCACATTCCTCTCCCCACAGCAAATGGTGCTGGGACAACTTTGGAGGTCTCTACAAACAGTTTCTATCCATCTCTATGGCCTCCTGTGTGTCTCTGCCTGAGGATGTTCTCTGGCCCCAGATGGGTGCTTGACCTGTATATGGGCAGGCAAGAAATGCTGTAGGTTTACAGTCCAGGAACGATCTTCATCCAAAGATGAGATTTGGCGGAAAAAGACCCCAGTTTCTTCACCAGTCAGAGGCTCAACACTGTCTCCCAGAGGGTCCTCACTAGCTGAACCCCAGTTGTTCTCATAGCAATATCCCCTACTGGTGTTTCTTGACATCACCTCCCAAACAATCTATTTGTACTCAAATTCCTGTTTCTGATTTTGGTGGAAACACAAACCAAGCCGTTTGCAAAGCACCAGTCTTGTATCCAAATAGAATTAGAAAGCAGAGTAAGGACATTCACCATGCCAAAGGAGATACCTTCTCTTCCACAAGTTGCAGGGTTAGCATCACTGTAAGTTTGCTGAAGTACTTGGGGGTAAGGACCTGCCTCAAGGAATAAGGGTCAATAGGACAACAGAAATCTATGGAGGCAACTCATATTCTATTACTATCCCTCCCAGTTAGAGACAAGCTCACCTCTGACCACATGGAGATCTGGAAAGGCAGCTTCTCACCCTCCACAACCAGATGCCCATGTAAGTCAGTGGCAACAGGGTTTGAAATCTCTCTCTCGCTCTCTCCGCCCACCCTCTTTCTGGTGGAGTGAGCTCCCAGGATGGCTTCCTCAGTGGGGATAGAAGATTCCAGAACTCCATATAGGTTTTTCATTGCAAATGTCTCCTGGAATCTCTAGGTAGAAATAGAAGCAGGAGGGAGAAAAGCACTGGCAACTCATCGCTGAGCTGGAGGGGCAGATGTGGACCTTCAGTAGTGGTAACTGAAAAGTGACAAATGATGAGTGATTATTTAAAAGTACAGGAATAGATATAGCTATGAAAGCTAAACATAAAAATAATTAGCCTTAGCCATTTGGCAAAATTAAGGTGGAAAAGGTAGCCAAAACCAGATTCCAGGCCAGTACTCTCTGGTGGGCTCACTGGAAAGCCTGTGAGGCTTTTCCCATCGTCTGAAAGGTGATGTGACCCCTTCTCAGATAGGGTCTCTCACTTAAAATGCAGGGGGCTAGCCATATTCATAAACAGAAGATATTTAGAGGATAATAGCAGGATATGTATGTATTTTTAACTCAGGTAGTAAAGGACTTTTTAAACAAGATAGCACTAACCACAAAGAAAAACAACATGATACATTTGACCACATTAAGATTTAAAACTTCCATGTATCAAAACCAACAGAGAGAGGAAAGACAAGCCATGGATGAAATATAACCCTAACAAAAAACTGATAACCAGAATATGTAAAAAGCTTTCTTACAGCTAATAAGAAAAAAACAGGCAAAGTTTATGAACAATTTGCAGAAATGATGATACAAATGTCCAATAAACTTGCAATCAGAAACTTGACAAGTGTATTTGTTTCCAATGATGCTGTTACAAATTACCACAAATCAGGCATTTTAAAACAACCAAAATTTATCCCCTCACAGTTCTGGAGGCCAGAAGTCTAAAGTCAAGGTGTTGGCAGGGCCGCACTTCCTTTAGAGGCTCTCAGGGAAAAATCTGTTACTTGCTTCTTCCAGCTTTTGGAGACTTCTGGCATTCCCTGGGTTTCAGCCACATCATGCCAATCTCTGCCTTCACCTTTATATAACCTTCTTCTCTGTGTGTCTAGCCTCTCTCTGCTAGACACTTGTGATAGCATTTAGGGCCAACACCGATAATCCAGGGTAACCTTCCCATCTCAAGATCCTTAACTTCATCACATCTGCAAAATCTTTACCATATAAGGTAACAGTCACAGGTTCCAGGGTACATATGGGGGGGCACCATTTATCTCATACCAACTAGTAACCAGGGGAATGCAAATTAAAACCACATTGAGACATACCATCGGACAGGCAGATACTAAAAAGTCTAACAACATCAAGTATTTATGATAATCTAGAACAATAGGACCTCATATCTCCTGCTGGTAAAAGTCTGAATCTATCATTAAAACCATGCTGAACAGCAGTTTGGTACAATCCACAAAAACTAAGGATGCACATATCCTATGAGCCACCCATTTCTCTGTTAGAAAAATTCATCCTACCGGGAGACACCACAAGAGTTTTTGGTGTAGCAATGTCATGTCAAAAACTGAGAAACAATTCAAAGGTCCATCACCAGGAGAATAACTAACTAAACTGAGATATAGTCATGCAATAGGATATTATGTGACTTTGAAAATAAGTGAACTACATTCTCAGACATTGACATCCATAAGTCTTACAAACATAACAGGGAAGGAGAAAAGCATGTTGCAGAAGGAAACACAGAGTATAAAACCACTTATATTGAGTTTAAGAATACATAGCAGATATTTGGTATTATTTATGGATACATACATGTGTGGTGAAAACCTTAAGATATATAAACAGGAATCCCAAACATCCAATTCTAGATAGAGGTCACTCCTGGGAAGCAGGGAATGAAATGCAAATGTGAGCCCTGAGAAGTCAAAAGAAATTTCAAAACGTATTTACAATACTCTATTTCTTAGGTGGGTGATAGATATATGAATGTTCATTATACTAATCCCTCTACATTTTTATGTCTGAAATAGTTCACAATTTTTTTTTTAATTTAGGCAGTGATATATGCTGTTGGCAGGGGTGTGACAGAGGATTCATCTCAGTGGGAAAGCCTAGCATGGGGGAGAGTTTGACTTTAATTCCAGGGAGACTTTACCAAAGGTTCTATGGATAGAATTGAGGAGACCTGCGAACTGGGATGAGGAAATTCATTTTTGAACTAATTTCTAACTGAAATGTAGCATTTCCTTCAATATGAATGTAGGCAGCAAACCACATAATAGTAGCAATTTCTGTGACTTTATCACCAATAGCTGTTGGGTATTTTAGTCTAATATAATACAGTAAGCATCTCAAAATGGCACTTATATTCATCAACGATTAAAATGACAGAGTTATTAGGCCCGCCACCAGATCCAGCTATTGAATGTATGAATAAAGAAGTACATAGGTTATTACTCCCTCACCAGGTTGTTTATTCACTCACTATACATATAACTAGATTTCAATATAGTTGAAATACTTTTTGTTGCTCTGTGTATTTTATCCTATATATTTAAAAATGATATCCTTCACCCGACTGCAAAGAGGATTAAGCACTCTTGGAGGAGAGCGGCTGGCAATTATTTTCCAAGGAACTGGGTCAATGGTCCCTGGTGGTCCCCAAAGCTGCAGGCTGGAGAGGCCAGAGATAAAAATCACATCTTGATTTAAGGAAGAAAAGAAAGTTGCACTTGTTTATCTTGGTGGGTCTAGAATGCAGAACCCAGGCATTAAGAGCGATTTTGAATGTGCCATCCTTTGTATCTCGTCATCTCACTGTCTTGTTTTACTGAGTTTTAATCAGGGGCTATCTTATGAAGTGGTCTGAACTCAGATTGAAATGTAACACTAAGCAGAACCAGTAGATAAAGTCTTAAAGGAGGCCTCTAAACCGAATCGAAACCCAAGTGAAGGCAAAGTCTAAAATTCGATGATTGGAACCATATGCTCTCTTCCCTTTGGGCCAGAAGGATGCCCGGGTGGAGCAGAGGCGTGGGGAGCCAGCTGGTTTCCTGACTCAGCCCAGCCCAAGGTGTGGCCAGGCCTTGGAAGTCTGAATCCAAGTCCTAAGGATGCCAAGATGAAAATGAGAACATAATTGCTTCCGGCAGGAAGCAGCCTTCTCCACAGGCCAGAACCCACTGAGAAGGGGAGTTGGGTCAGTGTTTCTGCCTAACAGGGAAGATGTTGGGGAGTTTTTGTACCTCACTGCTGCCCAGGGAAGAGAAGCAACTACCTTAGGAGCGAGACTGGTGGTTTTCTCATTAAGTCCCACATTTACTGAGCATTTGCTATGTGCTAAGCAAGCTATTAGGTGCTTTTTTTAAAAAATCAACTTTATTGAAGTATAATTTATGTACAATAAACTGCAGCTATTTATATTTCACTTTAATCATCAATCTCGCTAAGAGACCAGATCTTAATTATTCCACAAAAAAAAAATGGTAATTATGTGAGGTGATAGAGGTGCTAACTATTGCTACAATGGCAATCATATTACAATATATAAATGTCTCAAATCAACATGTTATACACCTTAAAGTTACATAATGTTATATGTCAAATATATTTCAATTAAAAATAAAAACACATTAAAATAATAAATATGTGTACAATTCCAACACCTCCAAAAGTTTCCTTGTGCCCCTTTATGATACATCTTTCCCACATCTGGTCAGCATGTAACCACTGATCTGCTTTCAGCCCCTATAGACTAATATGCATTTTCAAAAATTTTATACAAATGGGATCATACAGTATGTGCTCTTTTTGTGTCTGGCTTCTTTCATTTAGCATGATGTTTCTGAGATCCGTTCATGCTGTTGTGTGTCTCTGTAGTTCATTCCTTCAACTGCTGAGTTGAAAAAGTTGCATGGATGGACCTCTATTTGTTTATTCATTACCAGTTGATGGATATCTGGGTTTTCCAAGTTTGGGAATATTATGAATAAAACTGCTATGAAATAAAACATTCATGTGCATGTTTTTGTGACCATATTTTTCATTTCTTTGGGGTAAATACTTAGGTATACAATGGTTTGGTCATATGGTATGTAAATGTTTAACTTATAACAAAATTTTCAAACTGTTTTCCAAAGTGGCTGCACAATTTTATATTTCCATCAACCATGTTAGAGTTCAGTGACTCCTCATCCTTGCCAACACTTGGCATTGCCATCTTTTCAATTTGAGTCATTCTAGTAAGTACGTAGCAGTTTCTCATTGCAGTTTTAATTTTCATTTTGCTGAAGACTAATGATGTGGAGTATCTCTTCATAATCTTATTGGATCATATATTTTATTCATTTTATAAATATGATAAAGGACACTGCTCAGGGGAGGCTCTTGCTTTTGTCTCCTGCTTCCTCCTGAAGCAGTTTTTATGATACAAGCACTTTATGGAAAAGGACCATTTCTCAATAGTCCTTGTATCTCTAGAATAGTATCTGACACACAATAGATACTCAATAGAAATCTTTTGAAAAATAAGCAAATGAATTCCGGTTAATTCTAGAACATAATATATGACATTCTTAGGGCCTACTAAAGCATGTTAAGCTGTAGGTTTTTCTACATGGAATGGCCAAGACTGCTTCTTTTTTTTTTTAATTTCTGTGATTAAACTCTCCCTCCTTTCAGCCTCCCCCTGCCTGTAGATGCCCTGCTTCCCAAACTGGTAATTTGGATCTACTGCAGGCTTGTTGAGAAGCAAAGAATTTGTCTTAACTTCTAAATGTGTATCTGTGTAAACAAATCAAATAACCCTGAAGACCCTTAAAGACTTTAAAAGATAATTTTTGGAAAACTTTCTAGGAGATTCCTGTACAATGTTTTTTGTTTTTGTTTTTGTTTTGTTTCTCATTAAGACTGAGAAACTACGTTGAAATGGGTTCCTGCTGCAGGCAGTAGTTTAGCAGTGATGTTCAATACAGAGAATTGGGGCTTTGGTGAAAGAACCGAAGAAAGAGGGATCTGGGTTCAATCTCGAATCCACCACTCATTATTTCTTAGACCTTAGAAAGCTCCTGAATCCCGCTGAGGGAAAACAATGCTGTGTTCATAGGTTGTTTTGAGCATTAAGTGAGGACATGGATGTGGAAGCTCTCCACATACCTGCTCACAGCAGCCTTTCCATAGTGTTAGCTTCCTGCTTCCAGAGCAAGATTCTGGGTAGTCACTTACTCTGGTGCTGGCTTAAATTTCTTTCGGTGGCTTGTACTGCATCTCCCAGCTGCTGAGGCTAAAGCTGGGACTCTGTCCATGAAACTGCCCCCTGGAAGGTTGGACCTCCCCTATCTCATGGGGGTGTTCAATAACTGACTGATATAAGCATGGATGATAAGGCCTCTTGACTAAAGCAGAGACAATCCTTGGTGTGATTTAAGCTACAGGACTAACTTCCCCCACACTGGATCAGGTCAAGGCTGAACCTACCCTGATAGGGCACCATTTTCTGGTCCCTTCCCCTGCCATGTCCTGCTTCTCTCCCTCTTTCACAGGTTTCTCCCAAGAGCTTTACCTCAATAAAACATGTGATCATGAATCCCCATCTCAAGCTCTGCTTCCAGGACTCCTAGACCCAGAAGTATGAGGGGCACCATTTCCTTCTCTATGCATCAATGACACAATGGATAAAGATTTTCTGAAGCCAAGCTCTCTTGTCACTAAAGTGTGAAGAGTCACTAAAGAAGTTTTCCACACCTTCTGTACTTGTTTAAACCCATGGAGCCTCTGGATATCATGGTGTTCAGCCTGCCTCAAACTAATCACCTGAGAAAAACTGAGGTAACTAAGCAACCAGACAAGAGGCATTTTCTGAAGCCTTGGGAGGTATACAGAAGAGAGCTGTGCAAAGCTAAACCTCTACTCAGAGTGTCAAAGGAATAAAAGACACTGTCGAATGCCCCAGGAAAAGAATTTCATGGAAGATGGAAGTGACAAATATTACTACCACTATGGATACACATGTGAGGACTGCTGAGAAGCTAATCACTTTGGTTATTCAGCCAACACGGAAGCTCTCCAAGTTCATTCTCAACCCGAGACATAAGGATAAGGTGGGAGGAGAAGCCGGAAAGGGTGGTGGTGGCCAGAAAGAGGGATGAGGGTCCTGTTGAGTCACACATCAGGACTTAGAGGACAAGCAGCTGAGCGCCATGGGTTGGCCCTGATACTGCCTACCCATGATGCAGTGATGAGATGGAGAGGAAATAGTAAGAATGAGCTTCAACTCTGGAAAAGTGGGTGGGAGAGGAAATGTTCTTTACAATCTAAAGAAATCAGCCTATACTTATAGGAGGATTTGGCAGAGCAGCAGTGGGAGATGCCCACAATGCCAAGGCCAGGTTTCTGAAGAAAGACTGATGAGGCATGAGTGTGGGGAAAATGTCTCTTCTCTGTCTCCCTCAAAAGACTCTACAGGGGCCAGTCCTGAACCTGAGCCATGAAAATCATCAGAGAGCGCTAAACATCAAAGCATCTGAGGGAAGGTGATGTCAATAATCAAGAGATCTGGGTGCTAGTTCATGGGAAAAGTGGTTGGCATTAATAAGTATAACTCCTTAGGAGGAGAAAAAGGGAGAGAATCCCATCCATACATATTGTTCAAGGTCTTTAATGAACTGCTACAGGGGTTTGGATGGAGATGAGTGGAGAACTCTGTGCTTCTCTCTTTCTCTTTCTTGGAGTTCTCTTAAATGGATGAAAAACTTAGCACAGAGCTTCACCCACGACTGACTCATAACCCATGGAATTTAAGGACAAGTTGTCCTAAAACTCTCCTTTCTTCCTACATTCTCTAAACAAAGGACAAGTGAAAGTAACAGCCGTACCAAGTATCTGCCTAAATTAGTCATCCTCCCCAATCTTATCATTTACATTAAATAAAAAAAATTAATCTCCTATGCTAATACCAATCAACTGGCAATGGCTTCCTGGAACTCTGAGTTGAGAAGGTTGTGCAATTATTGATGTCTGGCAAGAGCAGTGGATGGCAGATGGTGGCACGTGTGCCACAGATTTGTCTCTTTTTGCTTCGAAAAGTCTAAGTTCAAATGCTAAACAGTTAAATCAAATTATTTGCATGTGTATTAAAAGAAAAAAGAAACCTTAACATTGTCTAAATACAAAAATGCAAAAAAATAGTAGCAAAAGGACAGGCAGAGATGAAGGGAAAAAATGAAGAGAGGACAGGAGAACAAAACTTGAGGAAAGAAAAGTAGAGGTAAATTCAGGTAGATGTTAATCTGTAAAAGAACATTTTCAAGTAACTTTGATCTCTTCCTCTAAATTCTATTTTAATTAAATGCAATTAAATGCTCTTTTTACCAACTATAGAACAAAATGAAATTTAACATTAAAAAAGTATTTCCCATTCTTCATATATAAACTACCCAGCTATGAATTCATTTCTTATAAATAGAGCTGGTAACTCTCAGTAATCCTTGGCTTAAGGTAGAGCTACTATAGCCAAGAACTTCTCTGCACCTTTTTCTTCAGAACTCCTGGAGACCTCCAATTGTGCTCACACTCTCAAGGCATGTTCCTCATCCTGTTTGGTCCCTGGCTGAACATGTCACTTACAAGGATTAGCCTGATGACATGAATGAAGTAATCATTCCAGCTAAGAGCTCATGGACGTATGCCTCCCAGGTGGCAAACTGTGTAGACAAAAAGCCAACCAGAGCAAATCGAAAGATGACAAAACCAAAGAAGTCAGAATGTCAGAAATGAAGCTTATACAGCAGTCACTCGACATTAATTTGGATTTCCCAGAAGCAGAACTTGAGATGAATATTCAAGGTAGCTAGTTTACTGGGAGGTGAAGGGGATCTCAGTAGTAAGGAACTAGGATAAGGAAGAAAGGCAGCCAACAAAGAGTTAAGATATCAAGTACCAGTTACTTTCCGGGTAATTAAAGCTCAATCTTCCTGGGAAACTCTGGGAAGACATACAAAGCATGAACCTCAACACTATCCCTACAACAGGTGAGGAAAATAGAGTATTTATACACCAACTATCAGCAATGAGGATTTTTAAAATGAGTGCTGTTTCTGGATGTATTGATTACTTAGAACTTCTGGTGTGCTTTGTAGGGCAGGCAGAGTGGTCTTCCCAGGCTTTTTAGAACTTTCAAAACCCCTCAGGCAAAAAGGTTCATGTTCAGACAGTGAGAAAGGTAATCTATACCTAAATAATAAGCCTTGAGGGACATAGCAGGTATTGGGCATCAGCAATATCTGCTATGCAATCCAGTCCCCTTAGTCTGCAGACGGGGACGGACACATGACCAGTGTGGCTAAATACTGGTCTAGAGGCACAGAGATAGGGGATTGAGGCACAGATTCTGTAGGGTTTCCCAACATGGAGTCAGTGTAAGAGTGCTGGCTTTTCCTGTGTTTTAAGAAAAGAACATCTCGGAGACTTGAGATTATTTCTTAAAAAGAGAGTCTGACAACTCACCAAATGTGTGTTGCTTGGCAAACCACTGGGTTAGCCTACACAGATGAAGGGGAAAGAGCATTTGTCCTTAAAATGAATTCATGATCCAAGAGGGAGTGAGGATGGGTAATGCAAATAGACAAATCTGATATGAAACAAGATGTGCAGGGTGTCACAAGGGAGGGAAACATGAAGAGTTAGGGTGTTCCCCTGAGGGAGACATCTGGTTGAGTGATCATGAAGATCTTCTTTGAGGAGGTGATATCAAAGAAGCATGTCAAATCATGGAGATTTTTACCAGGACAGATGTGGAGAAGGGAGACTACACCAAGACTGGAGAGTAAAATGAAACGAGACCCAGTATGGAGGCGTGAAGAGGACTGATGAGCTCCTCAAACAGTGAGTTTCCTGGTGTGCACATGCCATGCACGCTGGGCATGTGCTGGGGAGCAGAAGGCGATATGGTGGCATAGGTGGGCTTAGGTCCTGGTGAGGGCTTGTGTGTCAAGCAGAGGAGTGGTGCTTCCATTTGAAAAGCCATAGATATGGCATTATGCCAGTCTTGTTAAATGACAACTCTATCAATCTATCAGTATGTTAATAGGCTTTGAGGGCTAGAACTGAATGCTTTCTTAATAGCAAGGAGGAGATTCATGCAGGAGCTAAAAAGGGTAACTAGTGAGAAAAACAGAATATTCCTTATTTATGCGGTTGAACAGAATTTTCTGAGATGATGGAAATAATCTCTCTCTGCACTGTCCAATACAGTGATAGCTCACCTCCTATTAGAGACTAATGGCTTGTCTGGATATGGCTGTTTGCAGGTATGGGAGAGTCTATTTGAGGCGCTGAAGTGAGAGTGAACAGGATCAGCTAGGAATTCCCAATTCTCCTTACAGAAAGCAAAACATCTTCAGGAGGCCCAGCTGAAGTGTGAAACGCCTTTGCCAGCCCATAAAGAACGTTTGGAGGGCCTCGATGTGAAACTAAAACCCCACATGGGGAACCCTTGGCTTCTAGTAGAGCCTGAACAGATGTCCTTGGGGGAGAAAGGTCAATTACCACCTTGTTGTGACCTGCCTGAGTAGCTATCTGTCATCAACTGACAGCCCAGCTGTAGAACATAAGCCAAAGATGGCGCAACCCCTGATTGAATCAAAGAGGAACATTCTGTACAGCACCCTGAGAGATCTGGAGGCAAGGCAATGGTGGGAGGGAACTGAGCTCCATGTGCTGTGCTGTCTAAGCACTTTGTAGACATTACCTCCCCTCACCTTCACAACAGCCCCATGGAGCAGATCTTCCACATTTCGCAGATGGGAAGTCTAAAGCTGAATCATAACTTATCTAAAGTTCGGCAGCTCCTAAGTGACAGGCTGGGTGGGAAGGGACTTAGGCATGAGTGAATCCTGAGCCCACAAACTCCTGTCACATCATAAAAGTCCCCAAACATAGTGTTTTTGATCTCCATAATGTTGCACTTTTATTTTTCCACTAAAATCATCTTTACAGGCAAATCTGGACTCTTTTCTCTCCTTTTATGTGAATTACTCACAAATATTAATTTTCTAAAAACTCAAACCTACATAACAGTTTCGGTTTTTAAAGAAAAGTTATACTTCTATAGAAAAATTGAGAATATGCAATTGAGAGTTCCCATATACTCCCTCATCCCCCCACTCCAGTATCCTCTATTATTAAGATTTGCATTAGTGTAATATATTTGTAACAACCAATGAACCAATATTGATAATTATTATTATCTAAGGTCCACAAAACATTATTATTACCTAAGGGTTTACTCTTTGTATTGTACAGTTCTATGGGTTTTGATAAATGCGTAATGTAATCTATCCACCACTAGAGTGTCATATGGAATAGTTTCACCTCCATAAAAGTCTTACATAGGTGGATAAATGTTCCACCTATTTAAACTTTCCTTCTTCCATCCCAAGTAACCAGTGATATTTTTACTATCTCTACAATTTTGCCCTTTTCCAGAATCTCAAAAACTTGTAATCATACAGTATGATTACTTTCACTTAACGATATGCTTTTAAGGTTCCTCCTTGTCTTTTTGTGAATTGATAGCTCATTTCTTCTTACTGCTGAATAATATTCCATTGTATATAAGTACAGTAGTTTGCTTATCATTTGCCTATTAAAGGATATCTTGTTTGCTTTCAATTTGGGGGCTTTCTAGTTTGTTTCATTGATCTATTTGCTTATTCTTTTGCCAATATTTCACTCTCTTTTTTTTAAATAAACAACAAAAACTAATTAATTAATAATTGACATTAAGCATTATATTAGTGTTAGGTGAATAACACAGTCTTAATTATTGTAGCTTTACAGTAAGGGCTGTAGTCATGTAGTGTCAGTCTTCTGGCTTTGCTCTTCTCCTTCAATACTGAGTTGGCTATTCTGAGTCTTTTGCCTCTCCATATAAACCTTAGAATTGCTTCTTTTTTTTTGATATTCACAAACTAACTTGTTTGGATTTTGGTTAGAATTGTATTGAATCTAATCAAGATCAAGTTGGGAAGAACTGATATCTTAACACTATCTAATCTTCTTATCCATAAACATAGAATATTCCTCCATTTATTAAACTCTGATTTCTTTCATCAGAGTTTTCTAGTTTTACTCATATAGATCTTATATATGTTTTATTAGATTTAAACCTAAGTATTTTGTTATTTTCTGTTCATGTAAATGGTGTTTTTAATTTCAAATTTCAAATATTCATTACTGATGTATAGAAAAGCAACTGACTTTTGTATCCTGAAACTTTGCTATAATCATTTACTTCCATTAGGTTTTTGTCATTGTTGTTTGTTGGTTTGTTTGTTTTCTGACGCTTTTTTTTTGGGGGGGGATTTTCTACATAGACAATCGTGACATTTGCAAACAAAGACAGTCTTATTTCTTCCTTCCAAATCTTTATATCTTGTATTTCATTTTCTTGTCTTATTGCATTGTCAAGGACTTCCAGTATGATGTTTAATAGAGTGGTGAGAGTGGATAAATGAACCTTTTTCCTGATCTTAGGGGGAGAGCATCTAGTTTCTCATCATTATTTTTATTGCTAAGCCTTCCATGTGACATGGAGTAGTGAGTGTTCTACCCATATTCCCCTGGCACCCACTCTTCCTTGTCTGAGGGCTTTCTCTGGCCACAGAGCAAGCTCATCCCATTATGTAGAGAAAGCCAGGGGTGCTGACAAACTAATTCCCCCAGAAGTAACCCTCAACCAATGGTGGACAAGAGTTAGTTGATAAATACTCCCTGATGTCCTTGGCCCTTGAAGAAAGGCTCTGTATGTACTCTGCAGATTTCCAGTTGTCCCTTGTAAGTTGAACTTCTGCTGCCCAAAGAAGTGACTTACTTATTATTATATCCTTTGTTTGATTCCTTTCCTTGTCTGTCTCAATTCCCACTCCATTACCAGTGCTTCTTGGGATCACCTCCCAAATAAACTGGTTGAACTCAAATCCTGCTCCCAGAGTCTAATTATTGGGGAACCCAATCCAAGACCAAAGCATGTATGTAAGCAAAGCTATAACTAGTTTCATTCTATCTATCTGCAGGTATAGAAGTTAGGGTTCAGGATGCTTGCAAGTACTGTTCAGAGATGGACTGGTGGTTCCACTAGAAACCCAGCCAAATATATATCTGAACCAGATTACTAAGCCTCAAAAATAATGCAGAGGCAAAAACTAAATTAAGAGGTGAACAAATTTTTAAATGATGTAGTAATACACTTTATTGTCTTATGTTCACTGTTGTCTCCATCATCAATCATTTCCCTCTTTATTCACTGGGGGCATCCACAGATATTTAGCTGCTTTCCTCAACCTGAAACCAATGCTCAGAAGTGAAGTCCACTATAATTCTTCCCAGGCTCAGAGACCAGGGCTTATTTTCAGGACTATGGCAAAATGAAAGTACAAAAAACCTCTGGATCAGTATTGGTTACAGGTGAAGTACATGAGTTAATGACTTTGGAAAGCATGGAAGAGCAAGCATGTTTTCATTATGCTCCATTATTCTAACAAACACACAACACCTGTAAAATCACATTCAAACCCCCTTTCCCTTTATGGTGAGAAATCCACTATCAGGCCTACAAAATTCTCCACGATCTGCCTTCATTGCACTTATCCATTATTGCTCCTCAATGTTCCTAAGTCCTTCCCTCTGTTCCGCCCAGACCTTGCTGTAAACACTAGCTGGTTGCCCATCTGTATGTTGTCCATCCTGAACTGCTGGCCATTTCCAGAACAGGTGACAGGTTTTCATTCCCTCAGGCCTCCACAAATGCTAGTCCCATTTCTCAGGATGGCCCTTCTGCCTTTTGAAACTTCTACACATCCATAAAAACCCAACGCAAGTATTACCTCTTCTTTGAAGCCCTATCTATGAGGTAGAATTAGCATTTCCTTGAAAAATAACAACAGATACAAAGATGAAAATAAAAAATACCTTCTTTCTGCTATCAGAAACTCATTCTTAACATTTAGTGCATGTATCTCCATATTATAACTTGATTTTTGCACCTAAAATATTTATCATGAGTATGTTCTCATGTCACTCAATATTCAACAACTTAATTTTTAATGATTGCCCAATATTCAAATGTATGGTTGTTCTATAATAGAATATGATCTTAAATCTGATCAGTCCATTAACATAGATTAACATGGCCAACTCAGCAGAAATTTATCATGATAGATACACAGGGCAGAGTACAGGGGCCATGGCTCCAGTTTCCCACAGCACTTGGGCAAGATGTAAAGACCGATTAATTAATGGACTTGCTCTGGCTAATGGCCCAATCACCTTTGTCACTGCAAATATTTTCAGTCTTGGATTTTAAATTTTAGAAGAACAAAGAACTAGTCAGCTTAATTTACTGTATAGGCCATTATATTACTAGATTATTTGAAGGCTGGCACAAGAAAACCAGACCCACAAATAGAAACTTGTACTTAATTGTTCTTAAAGGTAGAAACCAAAGTTGATGACTCACCTTTAGTTTCCATTTCAACCTAATGCAGGCCAACACTCTAACAATAAAAACAATAAAAACAATAAAAATAATAAAAATAATAATAACTAGTATTTTATGAAGTTTTAAAGTGCTTTTGATTCTCACTATCTTTTTACTCTTCACAAATGCCCCTAAGGTGTATGTTATTAGAGATTAGAAAAATGGAAGCTGAGCGAGACTAATGAGTGATGGGTGGAGCTGAGATTTAGACCTTAGGATTCCAAGCTCAAATGTGCTCATTTCCACATGGGACAATGAACAACTCCAGGACAGAAGGTACCTGATGTATGTAAGGTGATGCGCATGAGTCTAGAGGATAAAGAATTAGAAATTGTCCAAGGTGGTGTAGGTGACCTTTTGGAGAAGACCACATCATTCGTTCCATAGAATATCCTGAATGGAAACCTTGACTCCCTTTGTCAAACATTGTGAAGTGTGTCCTTGCTCTTTTGGGGACAACTCCTTCAGGTTCTAGTGTAATTCCTGGCCAAGAACAGCTTTGCTTGTCACCACATCATGGTGACTCCTGCAGAACAGGCCCAATCCTGAACACAGATCTCACAGAGATATGGCCAGCACACTGCAGCAAGAGGAGCCCAGAGTCAGAAACACAGAGACAATGAGGAAAATACCATGGCTGGTATTAGAAGCCACCAGTCCTTACTACATTTCTCAGATATTAGGCAGGTGGCTGCATGCTCTATAAGCTTCAGTTTGTTCATTTGTAGAACAAAGAAATCAGCCAAACAATGTCCAAAATGCTGCATTCTATAAATTTATGGAATGGGAAACTACTTTGATTTGGCAGATTTCTACAAAACTCTGTAAAATGCCAAAGCAGCTTCATGGTGGCTGGGAGTTATACCCAGTTACTGAGTAAAGGAATATTTACTCCATCTTTAAGTCCCTGGTCTTTTTTAGCACTGCACTATAATATTTACCTTTAGAATCTTTGAAATGAAAAGACAGCTAAGCTCCCTAGGTCACTAGATAGGGTATCATAGGTTTTACAGAGGACAACAGAACCCATAATGGCCTGGAATTCTTCTAGAATACACTCTAGAACCAAAACCTGGATGATCCTAAAATAACATTTGGACCTTTTGTAAAATACAGACTCCTGGACTCTACTCTTAGAAATTCTGATCTAGAATGCCTGGCTGGAGCCCCAGAATCTGTATTTGAGAAAAAAAAGTCACGTATTCTTACTAACTTCTGTGAGAACTTCTCAATAAGCTAACGCAATATTTTCATTCTGAAATGCTAAATTGGTTGGCCTATTGTGGTGGGTCTCAACCTAGGAGATTTGAAAAATCCCCATGCCCAGGCCACCTCCTGGAGCAGCTAATTCAGCTCCTCTAGGGGAGATCCAGGCATCAGTAGTTTCAGAACTCTCTAGATGATCCCACCCAGGCAACTGTATTGTCATTCTACAGAATAGTGAGGAGATCACAGATCCTGCAAGTAGAGAATCCTGGAATTGAACTCTGGTTCTGTTATTTACCTTCTGCTAGTCACTATACCTTCTGGAACTTCATTTCTTTCACCAGAAGGGCCCAACGAGACCTTCCTTCAGTGGTGGTAAAGACAAATTTAAGTGTGTCCTGCACTTAAATTACACTTCACAGTCGTGTTGCTCCCTCTATGAATTACACCATATGACTGTACTTTTAATATTATCATTATTGTTTTAAACAGAAAATCGAGATAACAAGAGACAGAAATCTAGATTTTGCCATGTTATTTCTGAGTGCTTATTAGAAATCTATGAATCTTAGTTGCCAAGTGGTTCCCAGCCTCATTTGGGGGGTCCTGAAAGTATCTGATCCTAAGCCCTGTCGCTGCTCTTTCTCCACCTCAGTCCTCCTTCCTGCACAGACTATAGGTGGTGTCAAAAATACAGTGGGGTGATGGGTGAGATTATCCACACCCTTTATCACGATGCTAGCTGTATTTGTTTGCTAGGGCTGCCTGTACAACACATTGGGTGGCTTAAACAACTTATATTTATTGTGTCGCAGTTATGGAGAATAGAAGTCGAGATCAAGGTGTTGGCAGGGTTGGTTCTGAGGGTTGTGAGGGAGAAGCTGTTCCATGCCTCTTACCTAGTTTCTGGTGATTTGCTGCCAATCTTTGGCATTCTTTGGCTTGGAGAAGCATCACCCTAATCTCTGCCTCCATCTTCACATGGCCTTCTCCCTGTGTATATCTGCGTCCAAATGTCTCCTTTTAAAAAGATACCTGTTATGCTGGATTAGGGCTCCAATGACCTCATTTTAACTTGATTGCCTCTGCAAAGTTTCTGTCTCCAAATAAGGTCACATTCTGAGGTGTTGGGGTTTAGGGTGCCAACATATCTTTTCTGGGGGACACAAATGAACTCAATAACACCATCCTGAACCTAAAGATCTGAGATCACCTCTGAGTCCTATACATGCCCCAAATTCCAGTGATGATGAGATGAAAAACACATGCAAGGGTGCTAGTTCCCACTGAGAATGTCACTTCATCAAACACGCCCTGCTTCGGGATTATATGTAATTCTCATAATTTCCATCTAGAACTCTTCTGCCTCCCTTCCCTGTTGAATTCAGTCTACTGTTGAATGAACATGACTGATAAACACTTAATGTGTTACTAACTTAGAGTTTCACCCAAGCAACTTGGATCATGGTCAGGACCAGACAGAGGCTGTCTCCAGCTCAGTTCTGTCCACACCCCCTTTGGTCTCTGGCCCTTAGCCCTCGGCACTTGGCAAACCTCACAGCCATAGGTTAAGAATACAGTTCTACCCAGCAGGTAGATGAGGGTGGGCCTCTCTGAAACACCATGTGGAAGCCAAGGGAAATGAATGCTAATGTTTATTTAACAATTTCTGTTTCTTCTAATACCACCGTACCTTACATTCAGTTTTCCTAACCTGTTGCTTTTACTTTTCCTTATAAAACAGAAAAAATCAGAATTTTTAAACAGCTGAATAAGTGAAATGACATTTTGTTCTCCTATACATTGTTATATAGACTCAGAGATAGCTTATGAATAAATATTCTCATGGATTCTTCATCGAGTGTATTTATTTACATGCTCCCTTCTGCAGTGCCAATGCCCACACAAATACTGAGCAGAAACAAAATAAAACAAAACAAAACAGGTACCTGGGGACAAGAAACAACTGCACCCCACTAAAACTTGGCCCACAGGATAAGAAAGAGGACTGAACAGTCATCCAAACCAAAACTAAGGCCCGATGAACTCCCCATGGGAATACTACAGGGAGGGTGTAATACGAAGCTTTGGAAGCAGTCAACTTCATTATAAACAGGGTCTGGTTTTGAAGCTCCATGTCCAAGAATATCTTTCCATGATTCAGCAAGTTTATGGCTCTTTCGAAGCTTGGCCAGTGTCCCTTTGCTGAAGAGAAGCTACCCGCTTCAAAACGTAGAAAGTCCCTATGCAAATCAGAAATGACAGCTTCACGGATGTTTCCATTAAAACTTGGCGTTTCAGACCTGGCCTAAGAAACACAGTGGAGACCCCTTTGAAAAGGCAGAGCCAGGCATAAAACTCAATCTTAAAAACTGCCAAGAGGCTCACTACAGTGGAGTCGGACCCATAAAAATAATCTTGATAAGAGCTGTCATTTAGTGAATGTTTATTCCACACACTGAAGTTAGATGCATCACAACTTTAACTCATGCCGTCTTCACAGCACCATATCATAAACACATTACTCCCATCTTATGGATGTAAACCTGAAGCTCCTCAAGGTCAGCATCATGCCCAAGGTCACACCTGCACGTGGCAGAGCCCGGTTTCCATGTTCTATTTAACTCTACAGCCTGAGTTTTTGAATGCCTCATACTATCAACAGTTAGTGTAATCCAAAACAAGTGGCTGAAATCTAATAGCCAATGAGATCAAACTTGCAGGTCAGCCAGGACTGCCTGATCTCAGAGGCCAAGACATGCACTGTCCAGCCACAATTTTCACTTCCCAAGTGACCTCGGCAGCAATGTGCAGACACAGACTCAGGAAGCTTCACCAACCTGAGAAGTAGGAGCTTGAGGGCTCCTTTATAAAGGGATCCAAAGGCTGTGGGGCTTGTAAAAAATGTCAGAGAAATAAATGTGATATGCAATCAGTCCGCAGTTTGCTGGCCTTATTTCATGACAAACTGTGGGATGCACGCCCCAAATTAAATCCTGTCATGTCAAAGGCTCTGCTGGCCAAAGTCTGTAGCAAGGATGACAGGGCAGGGAGAGCATGGGTATGCCATGTGGGGTTCCTAATTCAAAAGCTTCATTTTATAGCTTCTTTCTATTAAAGGTAAAGATTGTATATTCATTGCCTTCTTTATAAAGCTAAATAGCAATAGCAAAAAACACTTGGACACTTCAATTTAATAATTCTTATGGATGAAAGGCGTGGTACCTATGATTTCTTGATTTATTTTATATCATCTTGGTAAAGAAGCCAATGCGATAGATGAATGCAAAAATTTTCCCAGTTCTTCATTCATCCCTGTCCATGTCCTTTCCAATATGATTTTCAGCTCTTCCCATCATTTAGTAGAGCTATTCTTTGAACTTAGGCTGTCCTTGTGATTTGATGTGGCCAAGAGAATGTGGTGGAACTGATGCTGTGTCCATTTCTCAGCATAGATCTCAAGACACATGAGGCCATCCTAGACCAGCCAGCCCACAGCTGACCACCAGATAATCACAGACACATGAACAAGGACAACTGAGATTAGTTGAGCCTGACTCAGATCAGCATAAGTACCAAGCTGACCTAAGAACTCATGAGCCATAGTAAATGCTTTCTGTTCTAAACAGCTATAGCTAACTGATATAATAGGTTTTCTAAAGTATAAATGGAGAATCTTTCCACACGATACTCACATGGTGATATGACCTTGTTCTGAGCACACTGATTCTCTTAGTCCATCATCTATTTGCTAAAACATTTTACTTCAAGAACTACCATTTATGGACTTTTAAAATGTGTGAGGCACAAGGATAAGCACTTTTAATCCATTTTCTTATTTAATCCTCACTGCAAATGTTATCTCAATAGCCAAAAACAAGGATTGTGATTTCATATTCTCAATGATGTGGTAACAGAGACTCTGAGAGGCCAGTTGGACTAAGGCCATATGCTAAGTGGCTGTCCAAAACGTGACCCCAAGGCCAAGTTATCCAAAATGCACATACTTACAGAGTGTTCGTAAAAAATTCTCTCTGCAATTTATTATGTGCTGGGGTAAAAAGTCTGTACTGTGGCCTATACTAAATTCATATATATTTTACAGATTGGAAGTTTCCTGAGCGATAAGGCTAACTAGCTTCACCAAGTTCAGGTGAGGACAAGCACAGGCAAATCTAACTCTGCTACTTGTCCCAACAGGAAGGAGAGCTTGTCTTCCTATACACAAGTGAAGAGTCTGGGGCTCTTCTGTAAAGGGACAGATAGTAAATATTTTAGGCTTTGCATGACATACAGTCTTGAACAGGCTGTTATATCAAAAAAGTAGTGACAGGCAACACATAAACAAGTGGATATGGCTATGTCCAATAAAATTTTATTTACAAAAACAGGCATAGTTTGTCGAGCATTAGTCTAAAAGATAAGGCCAGGGGAGGGGAAGTAGGCTGTAATGTTAATGCCCTCAAACCCCAGAGTCAAGAAAAAAAATATCTATTAGAAGTCTCTTATAAATGATCTCTGTGCCAACAACTATTTTCTGTCAAGTATGACAGAAATGACTCATTGTTTCTCACTAAACATACTAATCTTGATTGACTTGCAATATCTCCCAGGAGTGTTGTGTTAAGAAAGACCCAAGGGCTCTATCTTGGGTCCACAAGAAATAGCACTGTGATTGATTAGCAATGCCTGCCTTGGGCAAGGAAGGGGAGAAAGATGGCATGAGGAAAGCCATGTGTCCCATACATTTGTTATTTATGTTCTATATTATTTCTACCTGTTTTCAATAAAAGTTAATTGTTGATAATTCAGGCTGCTTTGCAGAAACAGGTGTGAATAATCTTTTGCATGCCCATAACCCAGTGATCTGGTGGACATCTTCAATCACACCAACCCAAAAGTAAAGGGCTGGTCAGTACAATGAAGCTAAAAGGAAAAAAGAAAAAAACTAAACTAAATTGCCTGACCACTACTGTTTTCAATGATAGATATGAAACTAAATTAATAATTCCATTAACCCACTAGCAGCAGTATTTACCTGAGCTGCCTTGACCTGGACCAAATCAAGCACTTAGGCATGGGTTGCTATCAGTGAAGGCTCTAGCAGGTTGCCTTTCTCTGTGTTCAGAGCTAGCATGCAGGGTCTTGGAGTTCCCTATAGTAGTCATTGAAAAACTTGTCGAATGGCCTTAATTAGTAATTATCTCCGGCTGAGCACACCAAGTCCTGCCTATTGGCTTAAAAGGAGCTGGAAACCTATCCAACGAAAGCTCAAAAAATTTAAAATGTAAAGGGCAATGAAAATACATCTTTTGATAACACTCATTTTGTTCTAGTCATCTTGATATACCTAACCTTGTGACTTTGAGACTATGAGACTGAGGGATTCATTTTCTAATATTTCTAAGCCTTCACTGTCCTTAATGGTAACCGTTAGCCATATGCAGTAATTAAAATTAAAATTAAATTAAATTATTAAATTAAAAATTCAGTTTGTTAGCCATATTTCAAGTATCCAGTGGCTATCTTACTATATAGTACAGAATAGCATTGAAGAAAGTTGTATTGTTACAGCACAGATTTAACTAAAGTAGCAGATGCTGTTAGTGCCCTGTGTACATCTCCCAGGCACTTCATGTCCCCCTCAGCAGAGGCCTTTTGCTAACCCTCTAACTCTGACTGAATGCTCTGTTCCTGGCTGGGAGGGCATACTCATCCACATGCATGTAAGCCAGCGGTGTTAACAAACACCTCAAAAACAGTGTTCAACAAGTGACAGATAGGAAACTGTGGGAGAACACCCAACCTTCCTCACTCCCTGGCTTAGGTAACTCTGAGGCTTGCCCCACACAGGCTCTCAGACTTGCCCAGTGACATGGAGCCCCAGTTGCCCACAGTGATCACCTGCAGTGAATATTCCTTCCATTGGCTTGATCAGGTCAGCTCCCAGAGGAACCCAGGGTAATTTAGTCACATTTACTTTGGCATTGAATCTTGGTATTTGAAAACTAGCTAATTTCACTGGTGAAAAAGATGATCATTTATGGAGTCAGTATATGCGATTTCCCAAATGAAAATGTCTGTTGTCTTACATTATAGCATTCTGTTATTATTATTATTTTTACTGTGCTAATATTTCTCAGCTTGATCATTTGTTTAATTGCCAAACCTACTGTTAAATAATTTTAGTGGTTTCCAAAAATCAAACCACCCACCAAAGGCATTTGACTCCACTGAGAATCCTGAAGAGAACATGTTTCTGGTTCTGAAAGTTATTCCCCCAGTCCATATTAAGGACCTTTTGGCCTATGTTAAATCATTAAATAAGTGGACCATATCCCATGGAGACAATAAGTGCACATTTGCACATTCGTTTTCTGTATGGCTTTCCAAATTTGATTTCGTCATAGTCAAATCTATCTGCCTATCTATTTCTTTTTGTTGCCATTTTTTTTCTAACAGCTTCATTCAAATATAATTCACATATCATAAACTCTCCCATGTAAAGTGTGCAATTCAACATTTGAAAGTATGTTCACAGGGTTGTGCAACCATGTCTTCTGTTGTCTTCTTTCACCATAAATGGTAACAGGCCGTGTGATCTCACACATTGTTCCTGATAGACAACTTTGTGGCAACATCCAAAAATCAAAGTCATATTCACAGGAGAATTATTTACTACCACTGGTGATATATAAAGGAATAAGTGATAGATATATTGATATTGCTTCCTTTCCTCACATTTTCTATATTTACCATGTGTAATTATTGATTCACCTATTTACACTGTAAAAAAAATAGCAAGACCAGACTCATCAGTAACATTTTATTTGCTCAGCAAAAACAAATTCATACACAAAAATGTATTATTTTGAAAAATTCCATCCCTCCCTACTTCTCTGATTCTTAATGATGCCACAAACCACTTTGGTGAAACACTTCTCTCCTCTTCCCACACTGTTCTTTTCAATAGGCCAAGTACCCCCACTGCCCTCCTCATACCCAGCATCTATTTGTGGCCATTGAAGCCCCCACCAGAATCTGCTTCATAGATCCTAATTTGAACATCCAGATTATAGTGGAGGAGCATTCTAGAGCAATAAACATTAAATCCAGAGGGAAGATAAAAAGACGTCACTTTTCGTAACCATCAAAATAACATATTATAACTGTTATCTTTCTAAGGAATGCCCACTGTCCCACTGTGTATCTGTCCACCCCCAGATACACACACAGACACAGACATAGACACAGACACACAGACACAGACACACACACACACAGAGACACACAGGCATGGCCTGAAGTTTGAAGGTTCTTACAAGAGCTGTCCACTCTTTAAAGAATTAGTCATTGCTGTAAAGGATCCTTCTCTAGTCCACACATTTCTTTCCCCTGCTTTCTGGCAGGATGGTGTCTCAACAAAACACCCACTATGAGCCACAAGAAGACAGTCACTGGGCCCCCTTCAACCAGCTAAAGAAAAACCTCAGTTGATCTGACACCAAAAGTTAAAAAACACAGATATTTAGAGGGTTCTCCCTAAACCGTCCTGGCTCCAGGATCTTTAGGCTTCAGAATTCCAGTCCTGGAAAAGTGGCTGGTGGCAAAGGGCAGAAGGAGAAGTTGGACTCCATTAACAAGCAGGAAAAACTACAGCCCTTATTTCTTTTAAATATTCCATGCAGCGCCAGGGTGTCCATAGGACTAATGTCCCTTGTCTCCTTTCTTATTTTATTCTAGCGATTCCACAAATTCCTCTCTGGGTCCTTATGGTGGTTTTCTCTTTGTGGTTGGGTGTCTCTAGACAGGTTCTGAGTTTTTCCTTATTCTCCCCCAATACTTTGGTCTAAAAGTAGCTTGAAAGAAAAAAAATTGGAGAAAGATGCATTTTTTTCATTCTTGGCATGTGTCAAAGTAATGTTGAAAAAAGAAATCTGGTCAGTTTTCAGAGTTGCCGAGAGGCTCTGAGGGACTGTACTAAGGATATATTTTGGTATAAAAGACAAAAGAGAGAGTGTGCTTGTACAGTCACCCTGTCCTACAGACGTTCTCACCGGTAGGGGTCAGGGAGGGCAGACGAGGGTGGAGACACTGGGCTGCCTCCTCTCCTGGTGCCTGATGGAGGCTGCTGTCTTCTTTTCCCATTCAGTGTCCCCCTACAATCTGTACTGCACAAGGGAACCTGAGTGATCTTTGGAAACAAGGAGTTCATTAATGTCATTTCCATTCTTCCAACCACCCACTGGCTCCCTCTCCTATTGATAATGAAATTAGAACTTCTCACTGTGGCAGACAAGGCCTTAGATGATCCAGTCCTGCCAGAGGTTCTGGCTCCTTCTCCCCATCCCTAACCCCAGTTGCAAGGTCCATCTCTGTCCTGCTGATGGGCCTTTGCTGTGGCTTGTCCCTCGGCCTGGAATATATTTTCCTGGGTGAATACAGGCTGATTTCTTCTTTCAATCATGTTTCCATTCCCCCCATAGCCCTGATCCAAACAGGACCCCTCCTGTCAACCACCATTATCCTGTTTCAGAATTGCCATCTGACACTTTCATATAGTTCTTTGTGCATACTTTTATTCTGTCACCTCCCCCTAGGACAGAAGCTTCATGAGAACCAGGGGCTTATCTTTGTGGCCTTGCTGCATGGAAAACAGGCCTACCTAGGACTGACAATAAATCCTGCAGGATAAATGGGTGAATCAATCAACAATAGGGGGCTATTCAAATGTGTGTGTGTGTGTGTGTGTGTGTGTGTGTGTGTGTGTGTGTGTGTGTTTCAGAAGGAATTTCAAACTTATTAGAAAATTGCAAAAATAGTACATGGAACTCCCATAAACCCTTTACCCCAACTTACCTATTATCATTATTCTGCCTCATTTCCTTTATTATTCTATTTATCTATATAATTTCTATCTATCCATCTAATTTCTATCTATTTAGCTATCTAGGTATGAATCATTATTGATACCATTATTGATAGCTATCTAGCTAGCTATCAATCATTATTTAAATTGCTCAAGTCATGGCCTTACACCCTTAAAAACTCCAACACTAAGGACATTCCCTTAATAACCATGGCACACTGATCAGTTTCAGTAAGTTTATCATTGATACAATTCTTTTACCAAATTTACTGTCCATATTCAAACTTGTCAAATGACCCAATAACATCCTTTAGAGCATTTTTTCTTTTCAGTACAGAACCCAGATAAGATCTCCATTTAGCTGTCCCATTTCTCAATTCTCCTTAGCCTTCTTTCTTTCATAAAATGGGCATGTTTGAAGAACACAATTCCTTGTTTAAATGGGATGTTCATTATTTGAGGTTTTCTGGTGCTTTCTTATAATTAGATTTGAGTCGTGTGCTCTGGCCAGAACATCATGGAGACAAAGGTGTATCTTTTCTGGGGCATCACCTCTGTGGCATCGTGACCACCTGATCTCATCAGTCATGTTAACTTTGATCAAGGTAGTGTCAGGCAATGTATTGTTGGGTTTCTCTATTGTATGGGTACTAGTTTTTCTCTTGCTACTTACTTATAAGTATGGAATCATGGACTTTTATTTTTCAGAGTTTATACCTCATTCCTATCCTTATATATTTTGCTCAAACCATCCCAAATTTAGCATATGGGATCCCCTTTCACTGGGTCCTATGTAAAGGGAGCTAATTTTTAAGTACATTCTTACGATTCTGGTTGTTTGAAAAGTGACTTTCCCTGCTATAGTTTGCCTTAACGGAGAAATAAGCATTCCTCCATGTCATAGGCAGTTTGGGTCGCTATAACAAAATTCCATAGTCTGAGTGACTTAACCAACAAATATTTATTTCTCACAGTTCTGGAGGCTAGAGGCTGGAGGCCCAAGATCAAGGTGCCATCAGATTCAGTGTCTGGTGAGAACCCTCTTCCTGGTTTGCAGACAGACACAACTCACTATGAGGAAGGGCCCTGATCTCGGTCACATATTATAGGGCACTAATACTATCATGGGGACCCTAACCTCATGACCTCACCTAATCCTATTTAGGCTTTCAACATAGGAATTTGGGGGGACACAAACATGCAACCTATAGCAACCCATTTTCAGGTTTTAGAAAGTTGGGGACCACCTAATTGGCTAAGCCACAAACTCTGCAAAGTTCCTGACCAGCTCCTCTTGGGTGAAGAGAAACCAGCCCTGCAGAGTCTGAGCATGTCCAGACCCAGATCTCGACAGACCCTCCTCAGCCAGCCCTGCTCAGGGAAATCTTTGGCCAAGAGACACCACCACTTTGTTCTTACAGATAGCTAAGACAATTCCTCATTAAGGTATAATTGTGTTTCCGAATACAAGCATGTGATCTAGTTAGCCCAGGAATCATGCTACAAAGAACATAGTGTAAAATAGTCTATGATATGTGTTAAAGAGCTCTTTTCAATTAAAATCATGTCTTAGAGACTCTAAATTATTAAAACACCGATTTCAACCACTTCAAGCAGGTGTCCAGTAACATGACAGGCCTTGAAGCTGTAACAAGCAAGATTTCATACATGTAAGATCACAGAGGGTCCCCACATGCTGCCAAGGTCAAAACCTTAACCCTGAAATAGCACAGGTAAAAGGATAGCATACACTGTGTATTAAGTAGATGGGATGAAGCAAATAGCAAACTCAGGACCCATTAACATTCTTTTCAGCTACAAACTAACTGACCTGGGTCATGCAGCTATGAAGGGGAAGAATTATTTATGGAGAAGATGATCTAGAATGAGGGATGTTATCTGTCCCCTAAACCATGATTCTATAACACTTCCTGCCCTGTAAACTAAATAATAAATTCAATAATAGTGCATATAAAATAGGCTTCATAGCTACATAATAGAATGTAACAATCAAATATTATAATAAATATTATAAAGTAATATAATGGGCTTATTTGTTGAGCACTGCCAGATGGTTTATATGCCCAATGAACAGATGAACTAAAACTGGAACTCAAAGACATCATATTGTGTATTTCCTATAGCAATAATGACTGATCTGCTAATGAGAGGGAAGGCACACTTGTGGAATGAAGGAGTGAAATAAATTTATTAAGTGAAAAAGAAAAAGACTGTGAAGTCCATTAATTCAGGTGAACAAAGAGCTTTTATTAGCATACAAAGATATTACTTGTTTTCTTCAACAAGTCAAACTTCTTATTCCCTCTTTTCTTATGAATACTGAACAATTCTCTTTGCTCTACTGTAGAAAAACTTCTCAAAAGAGTTGCCTACCTGATCTACCTCCAATTCTTTCTCTCCCATCCCAATTGGAACTTTGTATCCACCAGCAGTGAGACTATTCTTATCCATGTCACCATTGGCCTTAAAGTCACCTAATAAGTTGGTAGCATTCAATTCCGCTGGCTCATTCCCTCCTCCTTGAGAGCCAGCTTTCAGTGCTGACTGCATCCTCTGGGCCTCCTCCCCTACCACTGGCTGTTCCTTCCTGCCTCTTTTGCTAGCTTCCCTCTCTGTCCACACTGCTCCATGGGGGATCACCTCCATCTCATGGCTATAAATATAGACTTCTATATGCTACAGACTTTCCAGTTAATATCTCTAGCCTTGATCTGTCAAATGAACTCTAAGTGCACACTTCAGTCTTCTTGTTTCTACTTAGATGCCTAGTACACATCTTAAAATTAACATTTCCAAAACGAAACACCTGATCTTCTCCCCAAAGAGTCTGCTCCACCAGCTGCTTCACCCACTCCTATAGTTGCTCAGGTCAAGAATCCTATATTTTTCTTTCTCTCTCATTCACATCTCTTCCTTCAGGAAATCTGTTGCCTTCAACCTGTAGCCAGGACCTGATGCCTTCTCACACTGTCCCTTGTCACCACTCTGTTCTGAGTCACAACCATTTTAATAGTCTCCTGAGTCTTCCCCTTTCCCCCGTGTCCCCTACATTTTATTATCAACCCAATATTCTGTTTGATCTGTTAATAACCTAAGGCTGGTCACATCACTTCTTAGAGAAGAAAATGGATCTCCATCCACAGTAAATGCTAAAGTCCTCCGTCAGCCTCTAAGGCCCTAAGTGATCTGGTTCTGCATCCCCCTGACCTCCTCCCACTCCTCTCTTCCTCTTCATTCCACTCCAACCACTGAGTCTGCACCATCTGGTAGACACCATCTGGTGGACACACCAAGCATGTGTCACCTCAGGGGCCTTGCCCTTCCTGTCCCCTCTGCCTAGAATGCTCATCCTCAGATAGCTCCATGGCGCCCTCCCACACTTTCTTTGGAGATGGCTCAGATGTCATCTTCTCAAAGATTTCTACTTCAATTTAACTTTGCAACCCACTCTTTATCTCTCCCCACTCTTTATCTCTCTTCTCATTCATTTTTTTCACCTATCACTTATCACTATCTAGCATACTTTACATCTACTAATGTTTGTCTTCACCATCCATTCCCCACTCTGCATAGAAGCTCCACAAGGGTAGAAATTTTGGCTTTTTTGTTTCTTGTCCTTATGCCCCATACATATAATGGGTGATATGCAGTGGATGCCCAATACATATATATTCAATGAATGAACATGTCTCTACACAACCTTACAGAAAAGTGGACAGAATAAGGATATACCTTTAGACCATTAGAGTATGGTGAACCAAGAATGCAGTAGAGGGTCCTGAGGCTAGGGAGCAGACAAGTGCAAATCAGTACCATTCTAATGATATTCTAATGATGATAAAGACCATATGTGAGTGGAATAAATAGTCACCAAGGCAGAACAACATGTCTTACAGTGAGTTCCACTTGGGAGCAAAGTGTAGAGGATACTAGTGAAGTCCAAGGTTATATATAGTACATAAAGTTTTGCATCCAGCCTCCAAGGAGCATCTGGGTATGGTACATGCCAATGTTTCTCTTATTTATTCTGCAGAAGTCTGTGCAGATAACAGATCATGTGGTTGTCCAACCACATCATCTTGTATGTTCCACCCATTATCATCTCTGTTTGGGGTACTTTCACATGGGGAAATGAAAGAAGGTCTCTCTCTTGGTAACTGTGTGCCTTAGCATTTGGGAACAAAGCAATCATGGCTGCCTGCTGCTCTGTTGCTCTCCAGCCCAGCCATAAAGTAAGGAGAGACAAGGGTCAACAATGATTTTCTCAAAAGCTGGAGAAGCTCAAAGCATGTCTCTTAATGTACCCCCGCCCCCAGCAATCACAAAAGGAAAGGGCTTTAGAAATTCTCTTTCTATTGTGTGAATCATAACAGAACAAAATGATCCAATGCTTGGTATAGTTAAATATGAGTAGGATATTTTAAAAATAAAATTAAAGAAATAAAGAAATGTTAATCAAAATAAATGCAGGGAACAGTAAACCTTCATAAAATGTTCAGGCCAATCTCTGTCCTGGCACAAAGTCTAGTTCTAATGAATCTCTAAACAGTACCTAATTATTGGCAGAATTTGTTTTTCCTGGCTTTCCAAAGAATCCATTTCTGTAAAACAAAGGAAACAAGCTTTGTCTGTGTCAAAAAAAGGAAAACTGAATGTACTAGAAATTCTCCCTCCCTCTATCCTGACCCACAATCCACATGCCCACCCACCCCACTCCCAGCCTTGGCTCTGTGCCCAGGAAGGCTAGACCTGGCTCCTGTAGCCTTTGGCTTCCAGGTAGATTTGGCCAACAGCAGAAGGTTAAAAGGCAGGAGGAGGGAGACCAGGGCACTTATTCCTCTAGCTGTCTCCCAGCCCATAGTTCCTGTCCACAGTGCACAGTGTTGGGGTGGCCCTGCCCTCCTTTGCCCCTTCAGATACAGGGATGGTAATGGCCCCTCACCATGGCTACTCTCTGTAGCATCACTATCTTGGTTCTCTCATCCTGCCCACTTCATGGTAAACAAATGCTTCATGACCCCACCTGCCCCGCCCCCCACTATTACCCCTTTTGAACATACCGTCATTTGCTTCCCAGATCCTGGAAGATGGAAGAATTGTTCCAAGGAGAGCTCCAAATACTGAGGGAAGTATAACCCTCCAGCACTGGCAGCTGTGCCTCCTCTCCACAATGGTAAGGAAGGAGCATGGCTCTGCAGAAGAATGGCCATGGACTGTGAAAACAGGTGGGGGCTGTTTCCCCCGGTCAGTTCTCAGGGCAGTAGGATGGATTCCTTCTCTGTTTATAGGCTGACCCCACTTTGACCTAAACGCCACCTAAGTTATTTTAGGATTGCAAGATAATGATGAGCAGCAGTAAGAATGAGAAGGCATCACCTCAAAATAAAAATGCCACCTTCCATGCACCTCCATGAGCTGTCATAACAGAGACAAGCTGTGCTTCTCAATTGTCAACTGCCAGTGTGAAGACTGAAAAGTCAACATACCTAGAGGATTAACTCACTGAACAAAAGTCTGACATGCTGCCCAGGACAGCACAAGTCTCAATATTAATGCAAACATCAGAGCATATTAAACTATTTGGGAAAAATCAGATAAGTGCCTTTACCTCATTTCCAGCTGCATAGTTGGCATTCTATAGAAGTAACCTAAAGACATCTCATTAATGAATTAATCACATGATTTTCTTTGATCATATGGATGGGTAAAGATGTCAAACTAGCATGGTGTGAAGTCAGGAAAGGGCAATGACCAGTGTAGCCATGGCCATGTGACTGGGAGGGATTATGAACTCAGGGCTTGTGGGATTGTAACACCTCTGGTGCGAATGCAAGACAGCTGTTTTCTTAAAAGCAGAACTTCCAATTTATTAATTAAAGCAGTGAAAATGTCAAAGGTTTTTTAAGTTAGACATGATAATATGTTTGTGGCCTAATCTCACTGCAGATATTATCAGGAGGCAAGAAAAATATTAAAACTAAAACTGGTTTCAAATTCATCTGAATGAGTGTTAGCACCAAGAAAAGCAGCTTTTTGGCTAATTTCCCTGCTCTAATGAGGGAAAAGAGCAGTCAGTTTTACCCTCTGACATCCATTTGTAACTTATCATCCACCACAGCAGACAGCCAGGAGATTTCAAATGATTGGAATAAGAGAAATTATATAGTCACTTAGGAAGAGCATTTCTTTTTTTTATTTTTAAGTGTTCCAAGGCCAGATCATTGCAGTTACCAAATACGTTCAATAATCATAACCAATATTTTCTGATCGCTTATCCCGTGCCAGGCATCGGGCTGGGAGCTTTCTGTGCCTCATCAGATCTTCCTCTCTGTGACCTTGGGAGACAAGTTCTCTTGTCTATGACATACTAGAAAGCAAATATTCTTCATTTAGTAGACATGTTTGAAATGCTAATGATGATGTTGATGATAATAACATCAATTATATCATTTGCAGAGCTACAAAAAATCCTTAAAATTGAGCAGAGGAAAGAAGCAATTTTACAGTTAAAGCCAACCCTTCTGCCATCTTGGCAAATGAGGCACTAGCTTTTGATTTCTCTTTGGAGTAAGTGTGGATTCTAGCACCTCTCTGGTAGAAGGCTCCATAAAATGTGTAAACAGTAGTAAAAGTCCCCCTTAAACCTCAACCTACCATATTTCCCTCCTTGTGGACCACTGCTTGTGTGATACACAGTGAAAGAGCCAACAGGCATTTTAAATGGCAAGTTGAAGATGCTGCTGGCCTCATGGTGTGTGGTTGCCGGAATGTCCAGTTGGTTCTGTGTGCCTTATCCTGTTGCTTCTTGAGGTGCAATAACCAAAGAAAGTCTTAAATACAAATGAAATGATCAGCTGTCCCAGAAACGGCAACCCAAGGTGAAACCTTCGGGTCCTAGGGAAGTCTAGAACATGTCCACACTGGGCCATTCAAACACTTATATGTCAGACTTCCTTTATACTCTAACCACCAATTAATACATTTATAGTCAAACTTTGCTCCAGAGTATTATGTTTACAATATTCTTCTCAATATTTTATAGGCTTAAAGAATAAAGATTATATTTCTCCTCAAAAAAAAGTCACTCACCCAAAATATGTTCTTTTATGCCCTAGTGTTTTTATATCTCACTGTCTTATGATCAGCATTAGCTGACAAGGAGCTTTAATCCTGACAAGCTCAGAGAGGGCCTCAGCTTGAGTTTGCTAACTTCCATGAGTTTGTGGCTGGTGGACCCTGATCTGACATGTGGATGACACCTCTTATGTGTGCTCAGTGGACACAAAGAAACACCAGAATTTTAAGACCAATGCTCGGTATCACAAGAACAATTGTTAGTCCAAATGGATTTCACAGAACAGGTAGGTGCAGGCTAGAGAGAAATCCCAGGTCTTTGAAAGTCTAAAATACCCCTGCAGGAAAGAACAAGGTGAGGGGATTCTGCAAAGTCATTAGCAAATATGTCAGTTTGAATGGGCTCTTGTGGCCAAAACTGGGACAATTTGAGCATTAATAATAATAATAATAATAATAATAATAATTATGTTATTTTTTAAAAGGAAAATAATCCAGAGTGATATCAATAGGGTTAGGGTTCATTTCTAGAGAAGAATGCCAGCTAATGTAAGAGTGATTAAATAGGAAAGCTGCCACTTTACAAACCCTGACTTAATACTGATCTAGAAGAGGATGAGTGATGAATACTAAAGCAACAGGGCAAAAGGTTGCTGGGAAGCAGGACAGTGAGACAGATGCAAAGTTTCAGTCTGGTGGAGACACAGTAATCAGCTGATCAAAATTAATCATGAAACACACTGGTATCACGTGCCTCTCAATGTGATGAACTGGGAAGGACACCATACCATTTGTACAGAAATCTTGCTGAAAATGTTCCACCTGCATCTAATCAGGAAAAGACAATCAGACAAATACAGGACATGGTGCGTTTTACAAGTTAACATGTCTGGACTTGTCAAAATGTCAATGGCAGGAAAGAAAAAGAAAATGAAAGAAACTGTTCTAAAATACAGGAGATTAAAGAAACTCAACCAAAAACAATGTATGAACCTTGACTAGACTCCAGATTTAAAAAATAAAATCATGAAAAACTTTTTTGGATAACTGGGAGAAATATCAATATGGGTACATATTAGATACAACTGACTTTTTCTTTTTCTTTCTTTACCAGAAAACGGAACTGTATTTACTTAACATATTGGAAGGAAATTATACGACATTTATAACATCTTTTCTCTGCTGTCTTTTGAAATACACTGTTAGTTATTTTAAACACATTTAAATATAACAAATGTCTTAAGAGACCAAATTAGATAATCTTACTCCTTAAAATAATCTGTATTGATTCCCGGGTGATTCTCAAAGCCTGGAAGTAAACGTGACTTCTAATTTTTCAAGACTGAAGTCCTTTAGCATAAGTTTCTCAAATTCCTTTTTTTTACACTCCATATATTATCAGTATCTACACCAATTCAGTCTTTCTTCTGCCCTCTTCCATCTTAGTTCCAAACCTAGTGATCAGTACATACTGATAACTTGGTAAATGTCTATTCAATAAATCAGCGATAATTTTGCATGCTTCTGATACTCAGGTCTTTTCTCCTCTTATTTTATTTTTCTAATTACAATTGACATTCAATATTATTGCACATTAGTTTCAGATTTACAGCACAGTGGTTAAACATTTATATAAACTACAAAGTGATTCTTCCAATAAGTCTAGTACCCACCTGGCACCATACATAGTTATTACAATATTATCGACTATATTCCCTATGCTGTGCTTCATATCCCTGTGACTATTCTGTAACTACCAATTTGTACTTAATCTCTTCATCTTTTTCACCCAGCCCCCCACCCCTCCTCCCATCTGGATACCATCAGTTTGTTATCTGTATCTATGAATCTATTTTGTTTGTTGATTTATTCTAATCTTTAGATTCCACATATAAGTGAAATCATATGGTATCTGTCTTTCTTTGTCTTAATTCACTTAGCATAATACACTCTAGATCCATTCAGGTTGTTACAAATGTTCAGATTTCATTCTTTTTTATGACTGAGGAATATTCCATTGTATATATGTATCACATCTACTTTATCCAATCATCTATTGATGGGCACTTAGGTTACTTCCATATATTGGCTATTGTAAAGAATGCTACAATGAAGATAGAGATACACACACACATATATACACACATATATACATACATACATACATACATACATACATACATACATACATACATAATACATCTTTTCGAATTGGAATTTTGGATTTCTTTTGATAACTATCCAGAAGTGGAGCTCTCGGGTCAACAGGTAGTTCCATTTTTAATTTTTTTCAGAATCTCCATAATGTTTCTATAATGGCTGCACCGATTAGCAATCCCAACAACAGTGCACAAGAGTCCCCTTTTCAACACCTCCTCACCAACAGTTGTTGGTTGATTTACTCATGATAGCCATTATGACAGGGGTGAGATGATATTTCATTGTGGTTTTAATTTTCTCTGATGATTAGTGATGTTGAGCATCTTTTCATATATCTATTGGCCATCTATCTGTATGTCTTCTTTGGTGAAATGTCTATTCAGGTCCTCTGTCCATTTGTTAATCAAATTGTTTTGGAGGGGTGTTATATCAGTTCTTTATAAATTTTGGATATTAACCTCTTATTGGATGTATCATTGGTGAATATCTTCTCCCAATTGTTAGGTTGTTTTTTTCATTTTGTTGATGGTTCCCTTGGCTGTGCAAAAAAAATTCTTAGTTTGATGTAGTCACATTTATTTTTTCTTTTGTTTCCTTTGCCAAAGGTCACATATCAGAAAAAAAATATTACTCAGAACAATGTCAGAGATTTTACTGCCTATGTTTTCTTCTAGAAGTTTTATGGTTTGGGGTCTTACATTTAAGTCTTTAATACATTTTGAGTTTATTCTTGTATATGGTATAAGAAGCTGGTCTAGTTTCATTTTTTTTTTGCATGTATCTGTTCAGTTTTCTCAACACTATTTATTAAACAGACTGTCTTACCCCATTATATATTCTAGCCTCCTTTGTCATTGATGAACCATACAGTCATGGGTTTATTTATGGGCTCTCTATTCTGTTCCATAATCTGTGTCTGTTTTCACACCGGTACCATGCTGTTTTGATTACTATAACCTTGTAGTATAGTTATATATCAGGTAGCATAAAATCTCTAGCTTTGTTCTTCTTTCTCAAGATTGCCGTGTTTATTCAGTGTCTTTTGTAGTTCCATATAAATTTTAGGGTTATTGTTCTAATCCTGTGGAAAATGCCATTAGTATTTTGATAGGGATTACACAGAATCTATAGATTGCATTGGTAGCATGAATATTTTAAGGATGTTGACTTTTCCTATCTAGGAGCACCATATATACTTCCATTTATTTGTATCTCCTTCAGTTTCTTTCTTCATTATCTTATAATTTTCTGAGTACAGGCCTTTTACCTCCTTGGTTAAATCTATTCCTAGGTATTTTTATGCAGTTTTAAATGGCATTTTTTTCATAATTTCTTTTGCTAACAGTTTGTTATTTGTGTACAAAAGTGCAATTGATTTCTGAATATTAATTTTCTATCCAGCTATTTTACTGAATTCATTTATCGGTTCTAATGTTTTTTTTTTTTGGTGGAATCTTTGGGGTTCTCTCTATATGTAATATCATTTCATCTATAAATAATGACACTTTTACCTCTTCCTTTATAATCTGGATGCCTTTTATTTCTTTTTCTTGTTTGATTACTGTGGATAGGAATTCCAATACTATGTTGAATAAAAGTGGTGAAAGTGAACATCTTTGTCTTGTTCCTGTTCTTAGGGAAAACGTTTTTTTGCTTTTCATTATTGAGTATGATGTTAGTTGTGGGGTTGTCTTATATGGCCTTAATTAGGTTGAAGTATGTTCCCTCTATTCCCACTTTGCTGAGAGTTTTTATCATAAATGGATGTCAGATTTTGTCACTTTTTCTCTTTCGATTGATATGACCATATAATTTTTATCCTTCATTTTGTTTATATGTGGTACGTCATGTTAATTGATATGTAGATGTTAAACCAACCTTGCGTTCCAGGAGTAAATCCCACTTGATCATCATGTATGATATTTTTAACGTATTACTGAATTTGGTTTGCTAATATTTTGTTGAGAAATTTTGCATCTATGTTCATCAGGAATCCTTGGCTATAGTGTTCTTTTTTTTTTTTTTGTAATGTCTTTGTCTGGTTTTGGAATCAGGGTAATGATGGTTTCATAAAATGAGGTTGGGAGCCCTCTCCTCTTGAATTTTTTGGAATAGTTTGAGAAGAATAGATGTTAATTCTTTGATGTTTGGTAAAATTAACCTGTGATGCCATCCATCCAGACCAGAAATACTGTTTGTTGGAAGTTTTTAGATTACTGATTCAATTTTGTTAGTAGTAATTGGTCTGTTCAGATTTTCTGCTTCTTGGTTCAATCTTGGAAGATTATATGTTTTCTAGAAAGTTAATCATTTCTTCCAGATTGTCTAATTTGTTGGTGGATAATCGTTCATAGTATTTTCCTAATATCTTTTATATTTCCATAGCATCAGCTGTCACTTCTCTTTCACTTCTGATTTTATTTGGGTTCTCTTTTTTCCTGATGAGTCTGGTTAAAGGTTTATAAATTTTGTTTATCTTTTCAAAAAACCAGATCTTGGTTTCATTGATCTTTTATATTGCTTATCTAGAGTCTATTTAATTTATTTTTGCTCAGATTTTTATTTCCTTCCTTCTATGCCTTTGGGCTTGGTTTGTTCTTTGTCCAGTTCTTTAAGGTGTAAGGTTAGATTGTTTATTTGAGATATTTCTTATTTCTTGAGGTCATCCTGTATTGCTATAAACTTCCCTCATAAGACTGTTTTCGCTATGTCCTAGAAATTTTCATTGTTGTGTTTTCATTTTCAGACATATTGAGTTATATTTTGATTTCTTCCTTGATCTCATTGTTAACCTATTCATTGTTTAGTAGTATGTTATTTAGCTTCCATGTGTTTGTGTGGTTTTCAAATTTTTTTTGTGATTGATTTCTAGTTTCATACCACTGTGGTCTGAGAAGACACTTGATATCATTTAAATCTTCTTAAACTTACTGAGACTTGGTTTGTGGCCTAATGTGTGGTCTAACTTGGAAATTTGTTCCAGTGCACTTGAATAGAATGTAAATTCTGCTGCTTTAGGGTAAAATGCTCTAAAAATATCAATTAAATCTTTCTGGTCTAATGTATCATTTAAGGCCACTGTTTCCATGTTCATTGCTCTCTGGAAGGCCTATCCATTGATATCAGTAGTATGTTAAAGTCTTATACTATGACCATTATATCTGTCAAAGTTTGTTTTATATATTTAGGTGCTCCTATGTTGGGTGCATAAATGTTTACAAGAGTCATTTCCTCTTGTTGGATTTATCCCTTTATCATTATGAAATGCCCCTCTTTGTCTCTTATTATGGCTTTGTTTTACAGTCTATTTTGTCTGATATGAATATTGATACTCCAGCTTTATTTTCATTTCCATTTGCATGAAATCTCTTTTTCCATCCCTTTACTTTCAGTCTATGTGTCTTTCAATCCGAAGTAGATCTCTTGACAGCATATGGATAGATCTTGTTTTCTTATCCATTCAGTTACCTCATGTCTTATGATTGGAGCATGTAATACATTTACATTTAAAGTGATTATTGTTGGTTTCATAGCTATTGCCATTTTATTATTTATATTTATGTTCTCTCCCTGCCTATCTTCTTCTTAAAGAAGTCCCTCTAACATTTCTTGTACACTGGTTTAGTGGTGATGAACTCTTTTTGATTTTTCTTGTCTGGGAGCCTCTTTATCTCTCCCTCAATTTTATATGACACCTTTGCTGGGTAAAGTAGTCTTGGTCATAGGTCCTTAATTTTCATCACTTTGAATATTTCCTGCCAATCCCTTCTAGCCTGAAAAGTTTCTGTGGAGAAATTAGCTGACAGTCTTATGGGAGCTGCCTGGTAGGTAACTAATAGCTTTTTTCTTCTGCTTTTAAGATTTTCTTTTTGTCTTTTAACTTTGGTATTTTAATTATGATGTATCTTGGTGAGGACCTCTTTGAGTTCATTTTCCTTGGGACTCTCTGAGCTTCCTGGGTTTGAAAGTCTATTTCCTTCATCAGGTTAGAAAAGCTTTCTATCATTATTTCTTCAAATAGGTTCTCAATCTCTTGTTCCTTCTCTTCTCCTTCTGTTACCACTATGATGTGAATGTTATTATGCTTGATGTTATCTCAGAGATCCCTTAAACCCCCTTAATTTTTTTATACTCTTTTTTTTTCCTTTTTGCTGTTCTTATTGAGTGTTTTCTGCTACTTTGTCTTCCCAATTACTAATTTAATCTTTTGCTTCATTTAATCTGCTGTTGATTCTTTCTAGTGTATTCTTCACTTCAGTTATTCTCTTCTTCATTTCTGCCCAGTCTTTTTTGTTTTCTTTGTCCTTTTTTATGTGTACTATCTTTGTTGAAGTTCTCACTATGTTCCTTGAGCATTGTTATAACCACTGTCTTAAACTCTGTATCTGGCAGATTGCTTGCTCCCATTGTTATTTTTCTGGAATTTTCTCTTGTTCTTTCATTTGGGACATGTTTTTCTCCTCATTTTGGCTACCCCTCTGTGTTTGTTTTAATGTATTAGGTAGCTCTGCTATGTCTCCCAGTCTTGGCCAGGTAGCCTTATGTAGTAGGTGTCCTTTTGGGCCCAGTGGTGCAGTTTCCCTGATCACCAGAGCTGGGTGCTCCAGGAATATCTCTTGTGTGGGTTGTAGTTGAGCTTTGATTACTGTTGGTATGTCAGTGGGTGGCACTGACCCCCAGGCTCACTGGCTGTGAGTATTAACCACAACCACAGCATAAAAGCTGCTATGCATGGCCTGACCCAATGGAGTGGGATTTGCCCCAGCAGCCTCTGGTGCTTGCCCAGAGCACCCCTTTTGTTTGCTGCTTGTGAAGCTGATTGGGTGATGCTCTGTTGAGGTCTGAAGCTGGAAACCAGGTGTGTTAATTCTGGGGCTTCTTGGGAAGGGCTCCAGTGCAGGCCAAGGTCACCTGCTACATGTGACAGGCCCAGGGCTACCTGGTAGAAGCTACAAGGCAATCCATGGTTGGTAGCTGCCTGTGCTGGACCTGGAGGTGCATGGGAGAGGTCACGTTGCAAAGCAAAGCCACCAGTACTGGACCCACAGTAGCTCAGCAAAAGACACAGGGTACCCTGAGGCTTGCTTCTACCTGCTCACTGCCTGTAAGGCTCAGCCACTGAAAGCGGCTGAGTATGGGGGTTGGGTAAGGTGGAGTCTCAGGGAGTCACCAGGATGGGGTGCGTTGTGTTCACCAGGTTAATGCGCTTTTAGATTTGATGCCAGTGCCAAGCCTAGGGCCACTTACCAAAAGGCCCAGGGCACACTGAGGCCAGCCACTACCCACCGAGGGCATGAAAACCTTTGAGAGTTTTTAAAGAAAGACTAAGGCACAGATCAAGGCTGGCTGCCTGCAGCTAAAATAGCCTCTGGCATTGTGTGAGTTCTATGGGGCAAGGTCTCAGAGTGAATCATGTTGAAGCAAGTGGAGTTCAACAGGCAAATACAAATTCAGATTTGGACATGTGAGGGAGGATTCAACCCAGGCAAGATTGAACCTGTCTGCCAGCTATGTGGGAAGAAGGCTCAACACAGGAACAATGTTGACTGTTCCTCTAGCCCTCACCCTAAAGCAACGGACTTCATTTTCTCCCCATATGTTGCTGGTGCCTCCCAAGCTCCTGTCTCTCTCTCAAAACCGAGGATGCGTACCTGCAAGTGAGTGAGTCTGTACATGATCTGTTTAAGAGGACACCTGAGTTTCCAGCAGTCTTTTGTCTCACTTAGACTGATAGAATCCCTAATAATTTTCACAGCCAGATGTTGTGGGGGCTCCTATTCCCAGACATGGAGCTCCAGGCTGGGCAGCCCAGTACAGAGCTGAGTCCTCTCACTCGTTAGGGGTGACTTCTTCAGATGAGATATCCCTCCTGATTTCAACCACCAAACGTTGGATACGAGACCAGTCTGTTTAGTGTCTCTGCTCCTCCTACCAATCTCGATGTAGCTTCTTCTTTATATCTTCAGTTATAGGACTTCTGTTCAGCTAGTCTTCAGATGGTTCTCCAGGTTGATTTCTATACTTTAGTAATCTTGATGTGGTCATCAAGGGAAGAGATGAACACAGCATCTATCTATTCCACTATGAACCTCAGGTCTTAATTTGATCAAAAATTCATTTGTATTGTTTTAAAAGTTTCCAAGGTGATGGTTCCATTTATCGAGTGTATTTCTTTAGTGGTATTGTGTTTACCAATGTGCATGTAGTGCCCTTGTTCTTAGGAGATCAGCCCGAAGTATTTAGAGACAAAGGGTCATGATGTCTGTCTGCAACTTATTTTCATACGTTGCTAAAAATCCCTCCCAAATTTTATGATAGTGTGTATTATATATACACAAAAAAATACGTACATGTATGTATATAATAATAATAATAATAATAATAATAATAATAATAATAAATGTCCAATGTAGCATATTCGATCTTGGTTCCTAGTTCCTGGTATGAAGCTTCCAAAACTCTTAGAATTTCCTGAGTGATGGAATTGTCTTTTATTACTCTTAAGGAGATATATCAAGCAAATATGATACCCTCTATGTAGGATGTAGGACACAGAGCCAGAAATGTATAGCATGGATAAGATCAGCTCACTTAAGGCAGAATGACCCACAACATGAAACAAACAAGGGACAACAACCCTCCCAGAAAAAATGAGCAGATATCCAAACTCAAGAGATCCAGAATAGCAATTCAGTAACAATCTCCTCAATAAAGTAGAAATAATTTTTTAAGTTCCCCTCAGGCATCCCTCATATTAATTTCATAGCTTGACCTTTATGATGTCAGTAAATCACCACATTTTGACTGAAAGAAAAACACACACATGTGCACCACCTCTTTAAATGCCAAATCCTGACCTGTCTGTGCCCCACAGAAAACAAAACCATGAAATGTCTGCAACACTAGATATGGACATCAGTCCTTCTTCTGCCCAGCTTTTATTTAAACACATTTGGCTCTAGGTGCAGCCTTGACATGCCAACAGATTTAAGCAACTGTAGTTACAGGTGAGCAAGCTTGGTCAACAGAGCTTTTCTAATCCATGCCTGCAGCTGCCTAAGAGCAAAGCAAGCCTAGAACTACCCTAGGAAGTTTGTAGGAAGAAGCTCTAGAAATCTCCACCCCGCCCCCCATCCCCATCGCCCAGTATGGAAGGAGCTGCTATCCTTTGGCAAGCTCAGTGCACTAATTCTTTAGGTATGAGTAACCCATGACTCCACCATCAAACAGGCATAGGTCAGCTGGCAGACACTGTTACCTTTGGACCTACCAGTTGTTAAGGTATAAAAATACTCTGTACCACCTGGTAAATAACTACTTCCCCAAACTCTCCAGTACCTCCTTCAAGCCTCTCTGAGCACTCCTCCAGCACTTTGTCACCCCCTCCCCTCCACCATCACTACATCCCCATGACCTAAACTACAAGAATAGAGATTTTGCTCCAGTCACCACAGCAGCCAGCTCTGACTTGTCAGTACTTGCAGCTTGTCACTGTTGGATATTTTAAACACTCACACCTTCTAGACTCCAATTCTTCCAGGGAAAGGACTCTATTTTACTCATTTCCACAACCTAGCACTTCCAACAGTATCACATACTTAGTAAGTACCAGATATACACATCTGAATGCATCCACAAATGAACAAGAGAAGCTTGTGGTGATGAAACTTGCAGTGAGTGAGTGAGGGTGGGCAGCTGGGCATTGCTGGGATAGCAAACTGCATTTCAGTTTCAGGTGCAGGTCTCAGGAACAGCGCTAAACCTGAGGCAATGATTTCTTTGTAAGACTGTTCTGCTGAAAAATGCTTACTTGAGATAAATTATAATAACTAAAACATACACACTCACACACGGAGTGAATAATTAAGCCTATTTTGTCCCTACCAGTATCTCACACCACATGCTCACAGGACAGTGGAACCCACAGTTCCTTCAGATTCATTATGATCTATTCCTACTTTCATGAAGGAAAATGAAACTCATCCTTGAAAACCAAATGGAAAGTCTAGGACAAGAAGAGCCATATGGTGAACACTTCAACAGGCAAAAAGAAAGGATGCTCTGGAACATGTATGAGGAAACTCTGATGTCCCCAGACCAGAGTCCTTTTCCAACCACACTCTGAGGTCTGGAAATGTGGAAACAAAGAGAAGGACTATGTGGAAGAAAAGTGGCTGTCTCTAAAGGAGAAATGAAACTGCCAATGAGATTGAGGCAGCCAGTCAGCATGGAATTAGCATTTCTTTTCCCTCGCAGGTAGTGTTTAACACAGTGAGTGGCTCAGGAGGGGCCTGATGGCACAACTGTCATGCTGGTCTGCCTTGACCTGAAATTCCACACAATGGACACTCAGAAAAAAATATTCAGTGCAAGTAATTAATGTGGGAGTTGGAATAAAGGAAGAAGAAATTGAGACTTGGGGGAAGGAAGCCAATAAAGCTTGTGTTATCAAACAGTTGACCACTGTGGGCATCCCATGTGAGGGGTGATGCACCAACTCTCATTTATCACTGAGTGAGGGCTGCTACCTGGGGTTGCTGACTCCCTGACTTTCTAGTCTGCCACTTGGGGAGTAAAGTGAACAGACTACAGGGAAAATCTTCTGGCAAAAGAGTGCAGGGACAAGGAGATAAAATTTTTCCAGTGTGCATGGAGTGGAAGAGCAAGGGAGCCACGAGCAGGGCCAGAGCAACATCTGCTTCTTGTAAGACCAGAACACAGCTATTACTGCCCTAGCTGGGGTGCCTGATATGACCCAAATCTAAAAGGCCTTGCACTCTGCAGAAGAGAGGTGTCCTATAAACACTTGCAAGGCCTGACCATTCACCCAGAAAAACAATTCTATTTCTTCAAAAAGAAGGGTAATGCTGTCATGGAAAAAAGAAAAGATCTTAAAACATCATAGCGACTCAAGGAGGAAAGGCACTTAGTTCCCCATGGTTCCTTCTTGATCTTGTCTACAGAGAGGTGCTCAAGGCAAGACTGAAGTGTGGCTGGGATCTGAATCTATTTTACAGTTGTAGTCACAGGAGTGAGGGGAGTGGCCCATGGGCCTTGCCTGGCTGCTTTACCCTGAAGCACCCTTTACCCTTTGGCCTCTTTCTGTAAACACAACAGATCACATAAGACTTATAGTAAGAAGCAGAGTAGAAATGAAAGCATCACTTAGTGACTAAGGAGACACGGACCCAGATGATTCTGAGATCCCTGAGTAGGGCATTCATCCATCAATATTCATTCACTTGGAAATCAAAGACACTCCATGCTGTAAAATTTTGCTGAGGTGGGAACACTTAAAGGAGTCTACCTCCTAGGCAAAGACATTGAGGTCCTTCTCATTGTCACCTCTGCAAGGCCCACCTCTGGTTAGGTGACCTCCCACCTCCACCAGGCAAATGCAATAGCCTCAACCCTCCTTCCTCCTTCCTGCCCAAGGGAACCAGAATGATTGACCTTTTGGCTGATTCACAGCTCCCTTGGTGTAACTTAACCCCAGAGCTGTTGAACTGCTGACGTTTTTAAGTTTGAATTTTTTTTAAATTTAACTAATTTATGACCATAGCTCAGATGAAACAGAGTAAAGCTCCCCTGTCAAATAGACCACTGCATCAGGGGTAAATACTGATGTCCTTCAGACTCCCTTGCCCCAAGGTGGCTGCAGGCAAACTCCCTTCCTTGGCAGTTTATATAAACCCTAGGGATCTGCTTACCTCCTCTGGTTGCTTCTGAGCCTCTCCTTCTCCTCTTCTCTCTCTCTCTCTCTCTCTCTCTCTCTCTCTCTCTCTCTCTCTCTCCCGACATAAGACCTGAGACTTTGTCTTCACTAACCCGCCTGACAATAGAGCTTTCCAGGTATTTCTGTGCACGAGTGAACAGAAGAAGCTTGAACTCTGGTTATGGTGTTATAATCCTCTAGCAGAGTAGTGGCCCTCCTACTGGCATACGGATCATGAAAATCACCAACACATGTGTTCTCGGTAAAATCTCAATATGGTGCACCTGACTACAGCCAGGAGGAAGCCTCAGCCCTGCATGGTAAAGGATCTACTATGACTACAGCCAGGAGGAAGCCTCAGCCCTGCATGGTAAAGGATCTACTCCCAGCTATTCAAGCCACCTGTGGCGGGACCATGACTCCACCTTTTTCTAGAACATTCCATTTCATTCCTATTTGGTGTTGGATGTAAAATCCCTCCAATATACTTTGTACCTGAGGAGGAGTCTCCGACGCCCAGCCCTTGCAACTGGCCCTAATAGTGTCATACTCTGGAAAACCCACACTTGCGACACTGCCAGACTACTGCTCAGAGCCTCCTTTCCATTTCTCATTTAAAACACCCCAAGTCTGTTGGAAAAGAGGGAAAAAACACTCAGCACAGAAGACAACAACCTTTCATGTGTGAAAGTGCTAGAGACAGATATGGACGTGAGGGTGAGGGGATCTGAGTACAGAAACACAAAGGACCTCTGCTTTGCAAAAAGACAAAAACCAGATGATCTCCTTGAGATGGGACAGAATGTGGGTGTCCTGGAAGGAGCTGACTTGATTGCCAGCACACTGGCCCCATGACCCATAAAATCTAAGCAAATTTCTTTTTTGACGTTTTTTACATGTGGCCTTTGACCAAATGCCAAAACATGCAGTTAGTGTTTTTAGATGACAGGGTGATGTTGTACTTTTGTATAATACAGACATCACATGTAAATCACACATCTGAAACATCATGCCTCCTGTCCACACCCAGACACATCGACAGGCCACAGCCTGATAAACACAAAGGTGTGTTATTACAAGCTTTCGCTGACTCTCCTTCTGGAAGGCAGTGAGGACAGGCAGCATGCCAGTGTGGCAGGAAGACCAGGCTGCCTGCCCAGCCATGAATGTGCCATAGCAATTCCCTTCAACCTGCAGATGACAAAAACCCTCGCTCCTGAATGAGAACATGCAAGTGTCCAAAACACCAGTAAAGACAGTTTAGAATATGACCAGCAACAGCTGCTCTTTTAGTCCAACCTTTCTCGGAAAATATGGGCCCTGAAAGGATACCTGTCTACAGCCCTGTGATGATCCAACAAAACCATGGGGAAACTTGAGGACAGAGAATTTTCAAGTCAAAAGCTTTTCTCATTCATCAACCATTCCCAGTTCCAAAAACATGAGCGAGATAAATGGATGGAATGATTGCTCTCTGAACTACATCAAGAAATGCTCATGGAATTAGGTTTGCTTCTTGCATCCTAATAACTGAAATCCTATAATTCAGTTTATGTGCCCATCATCACGTTTTCCCTCTGCCCACCCTTTAAAATGTATAATCTCCTGGCGAGAGGTTGGAGACAGACTGCACAAATTTCTAAAGCCCCAAAGGAATTAAACTTGTCATCAAGGCACCTCCCTGTTACTAGCTTGAAAAGGGTGGAAGGAAAGGTTCACCACAAGAGAAACTCACCCCACATCACGGTAATCCCCAGGACCTACTCTGAAAGCAGATGCTGCTATGTGTCCACCTGCAGTCAGCAGCCAGAAAGCTGTAGCCATGGGAAATTTAATGCCTCTGGTTTGTAGTTAAATCTCAAAACCTGACTTGCCAAGTCAACTAAGAAAGGCCTCAGAGAGGCAAGTTCAGGGCTTGGAGTTGAAATGGGCCCACAGCCCAGGAAAGGACTGGGTTCCAGACTTGCTTGGAATCCTGGGCCCACTCAAGGGCACTCAGGTGCAGAGCTCAAGGCAAACCAGGTGGAAGCAGCCACCCCCTGCTCTTCCTGGGGAGGCTCTGACTTCATTTCACCTCAGAGTGTAGGAGTAACATCTGAAACAGCCTCCATTTTACTGTGTCTCTTCCCAGGGATCAGAGAGGGAATAAAAAAGATAAAGAGAAATTGGGGAATAAGTGAAGACGCAGAAGAACACTGCTGCTTCCCTTGTCATGTTGGTTCTGACACTCCTAGGTGTACAGAGGACTAGGAGAAACTTGCAGGGGAGTGACCATGTGTGTGCAAGCTAAGAGGCAGGGGAAACCTTTGTAGCAAGGCTGTGTCAGCTCCTGGGGATCCTGGGAAGTCACCACTGACTATCAATACTCAAACTGCTGCAGCACAACCGTAGCTGGCCCACAAAGCTCTGACATACCGCATAAGCAGGTAGCAACTCCCCAGTTCATTTAAGTGTTGAAACAAAACTTGCCACAACCTCAAGGCCTTTTCCCACCACATCTGTCAATATAAAGTCTAGACGAAGTGGCATACGGAAAACACAACAAATTTAAAAAATCAGGGGCAGCAATTTAGCAAGTAGTAAAATTAACTGTCAAAAGTATCCGGTTTGTGTTTTAGAAATCTACACGTGGGCATTTGCGATGGAATAAAAAAAGTCATGAAAAACCCCTTCCTGCCACCCAGCCACCCTTTTTGCAGTAGCTCTCTTCCTGGAGTACAGATGGAAGAAGCAAGAGATGATTGAAGAAGGAGTTTAACTTTTTACTCTAATTAGTTTAGTATATAGATTTTTAATTATCTAGGCTACGTATTTATTCCTGACTCTTGTAATTTAAAAATGTCAAAGATATCCACAAACTTAAGCTATTCTAGTCTCCCACATTACTGCAGCTTTGGACAGATTCATGGAATGTCTTCCCCTGCACCTGTCCATGTGCTGGGCAGCTTGCCAACGTCCCACATGAATTTCTTAGAATCAAGAATGAAGCCCTTCACTAAAGGCAAAATGAAGCCCTATGTCTTACACTGTCTTACACTCCCAAAGAACTCTTCCAATACTGTGACCTACCTGAAGGATATCCATGGCCACTTAAAAATAACCTTGTTACCTTAATAAATTAACCAAGTGCCATGTTGTTTCATGTGACAATTTTTACATCTAATTTTAATTCTAACCACTGCTGAATTTTCTGTTCTTACAGCTCCCCTTCTATTTGCTATTCTAGTATTTGGAACATGAATTAGAAGAGGAAATGGGTGCAAAATTACTCATTAGTCATGACAGATGAAAGAGAGAGAATGCAGACATGTTCTTAGATGGGCCAAGGATGATATCAGACAAGTATAACTGTATTTCTTTTGTATAATCTTTCTGAAAGATGTATTCTAATGAGCACAGGAAGCAAGGACAACAAAATGAATTCTGTGCTGACCAGAGTGGGAAGAAGGGAGTTGCATGTTGTGTACAGCAGGCTGTACTGTCTTATTGCCCCACCTTTCAAACAAGCACCATTATCCTCCCAGGGGTGACATAATTTAATCGTTTCCTATGGAGATACTTGTCAACTCAAACACCACCTCCTCTTGGAAGCCTTTCTTTACTGCACGCTGTCATCCATCCTGACCCTGAGGCCCCCTCTGGGCTCAATGCACATATCTTTAGTAGAGTGTTTATCACTCTATATGTAAGTAGTTGGACTTCTCTCTCTCTATCTTCAGAATGTGATTCCTAAGGGCTAGAACTGCATCCTTTCTATCTTCACACCTCCCCTCCACCAGGAGAATGCACAAAAACTCAGGGGAGGTGGATCTGTGTATAAGTTATCGCCTTGGCCTGATTTCCTATGTGTGGCCCTGGAGCAATTCACCATGTGGCGAAGAACCACCAGTAGACACTACTGGCCCAAAGCTGCTAGCTGCAAGTCTGGGGTTCTTTCCCAGCCCTGGACCTTTGGACATAGGTTCAGGTTCATGCCCAAATTCCTCAGAGATATAAACTCGACTCCATACTTACATGTGAGCAATAAAACTGAGGCTCCAATGACTCTAAACTGTGCTTCTTCAGAAAGGGGCGGGGGGAGGAGGGAGAGGTTGTAAGGGGAGGAAGATAGACAGATTACAGAGAGAGAAAAATACATTCGGACAGACTCCAGGAAAGCAAATAAACACAACACCAAATGAACTAAAAAAAGGCATTTTCCCAGAAGATTTAAAGCAACCAGCTATCCTTGGAGCTTGCCTTTGACCTTTCCCCAGAAAAGCTCAATATGGCTAAAGAAACAGGTAGTGCAAGAAGCAGGGAGCATGTTGATACACACCATCTGGAAAGTATGACTCCAGAGCGTACTTATGTAACAAGGCTGAATGCAGCATTGCACTCTGTTTATACTCTTGTTGCCCGAATGATTGCAACACAGAGGATGGATGTCTCCATTGAGGCCTTTGAGGCTACAGGCATCCACAAAGTAGAAAGGTGACTGGCAGCAGCCTCAGGTCCATCCTGGAACAGCTCTGGCCTTCCAGAGAACTGGCCTGGGCTAGAGAAGGAAGAAAAAAATCCTGCCCTGAAAACTTACTCTTCATTTTTCAGGCTCTCGCATGGAACCTTACTGGTTTTTATTTTATACACAATGTTTAACCAAGGAAAAGAGAATATTGACTGAGCATACACTAGCCCAGAGCTTGTCAAACTTTACTGTGCACATACATCATCTGGGAATATTGGAAATTCACATTCAGATTCAGTGGGTCTGGATGTACCTGTGCTTCTGGGTGACCAACAAGCTCCCAGCCATGCTGATGCCTCCATTCTGAGACCACACTCTGAATAGCAAGAATTTAGAATATTGTGGGAAAATATTAGAAGCCAGGGTCCAAGAAACTTAAAAACCAGCGATTAGATGTCAAGGTACCTAGATAAGGTAACTGGGAGGTAGAACCACCTCTCCAGGAAGAAGCAGGCCAGGCCCATTCCCCAGGGCTGCCTCTGCATTAAACATGGCTCCACTTCAGTCTCTCAGAGTCTGCTGGACTCTCCCTATTGTGTAGGGTCAGGACTCAGATAGGTTGGATGCTGGTAGCAGAGAGAGCATGATGCTCTGCCGCCTTGACCTAGCCTGATGACCTGACCCATTCCTAGGACACCTGTGTCCGTAGGGCAGAGGCAGGAAGTTCAGATCTTCTGGGATCAGAGAGAGTCCCTTATCTTTACATTCCCCCAAATGATGACTTTGAATACACTTATGTATGACTGAGAAATGAACAATAAAGTGCTATCTCAAATTAACCTACTTGCAGGGAGAAAAATCCAGAAAAAAAAGTTTCGATATTCCTCTTTTAGGCCACAATTAATTATGCTTATGACACTGCACCCCTGCAGAAAGCGGAAGGCCTTGACTGTCTAAAGTTGGTTTGTTGCTTTCTCTCCCAAACTGGAGAGAAAAGGGAAGCTTTGGGCAAGTGCTTTCGCAAACGTTAACATGCATGGGAATCACCCGGAAAGCCTGTTAATAAGCAGATCCTGAGTCAGCGGGTCTAGGGGGATGTGAAATTCTGCATTGCTAACCAGCTCTCAAGGGCATGTTGAGGCTGTTGCACTGATCCCTGGGCCTCACTTTAAGTAACAAACAGCTAGAGAATGTACTAGCCACCTGGTTAGGCACTTAATTTAGGTTAGTTAATTTAATATCTTAGCAATGCATCAGATCAGGCACAGAGCCTCCTCCTGACAGATGGAGAAACCAATAATCATGGAGGTTAGGTTAGATAATCTGATCAAGTTCTGCAGCTAGAAAAAAGGAAGCATCTGAATATTAAGTCTGGTCAGCCTGGCACCAAAGCTTATGTACTTTCCTCAATAAAATGATGGCTTCAGTATATCATGAGAAAAGCCAATCCACATGCAGTCTCATGTCTCACAAGGCAAGAATGTATAGGATTTACTTTAGAAGGATGCTATTCAAATGCTTATCACTTTTTAAAATTTTCTGTGTTTGAAGAGATGTTTCATTTAGTTATCCAACCACATTCAGCAAACATTTGTCAAGTTCCTAGATGTGCAAGGCATTGCGTATCAGCAGTAGTCTCTTATGCAGAAAAGGTTTCTCCATAATGCCAGGTTAATGAGGTACTCAGGTCATACATAATACAGGCTCCTTAACAATGAAATAAAGCCGCTAATGCAACTTAGTTTAGTATTTCTCTACCTCATGTTTCAAATGACACAGCTGATTTCAGATACTTTATTTTAAAAAGCTCAATAAAGGTTTGCATCTTGCATCAAGTATAAAATGTATCCTGTTAAGCCCTCAGCTAATGTGGCAATGGGACAGGGGACTTGGTGTGACTTAGCTCTCCAACATCTGCTCTTGGAAGATAACGCAGATGTCACCCTCCCCCAGCCAGTGGTCTGGAAATTGCAAAGGTGAACTGGTAAATTTGATTTCTGGACTCTCAAAATGCATAAGAAAATAAAAGTGTCTTTAGCCTTTTGCAATTTCAAAATGAACCCATTCCTGGTTTAAGTAGGAGCTCTTTGCAAGGGCAATTTGAATAATACTAATAGCTATGGTGTTGAAAACGTGAAAAGTCAAGAAGTTGGCAACATCGAAGTTGGCCAAAACACCTCTAAAGAGACCTTCTCCTTTTGAAGCATTTCTTTATTTGTCCATTAGAAAACCTACTAGCATGGACATAAAATATGCTTAATATGATGCATCTTCAATTGAAACAATGGCCAGATTGAAGGAAAAAAGTACCAACCTGGTGTTCATCCATCCTCACTCACCCCCAGCCATTCTCTTAGGTACCTCTTTATACTCCTGTGGAAAGACCTCTGTGTCATTTAGTTATAAGGTGAAATATGGAAAAAAAGAAAGGATAACATTTCACTTTCAAGACTTGCTTCCATTAAAATCAGGCACAAGAAAATGCAAATACTTGCATGCTAAGTTAGGGTAAGTAAACCAGCAACTGCTTGGTCAGTTGTATGTTTGATTCAGAGCTTCCAAGGGCACTATGGTTGCCCAGAGTGAGATGTCTTAGAGGATCACAACTTGGTTTAGAAAACAGCTGGAATTGTATGTCTTGAATAAAAAGCATGATTGAGATATAATTCATATTCACCTGGATGGGCATTTCCCCAAGTGTGTTTCCTAAATTCCTAAGAAGTTAGCAAGAACTAACAGAAAGAGGTTCAGTTAGCCAATTGCCTTGGGAAATGTGGTCTTAAATTCAAACAAATTTCTTCCTGCAGTTCCGAGGCTTTGATATCAAGTGTATTAGGTCTCTCCAAGAATATGTTGTCATGTTTCCTAAATGTAGTGAATCATGGAAGCTCCTCCTCCAGCTTTGTTTTCAAAGTCTGGCCAGATAGTTGTAAAATGGAACAAGTTTGCAGTTATGTACCGTGCCGTACCTACTTTTCAGGCAAATGTTACATTTGCTTTATTTAAGTTAGATTGATAACTTAGAGCATCAGAACTGACGGCTGAAGCCAATTCCTCAACAATAGATCTGCCCTTTACTGTCCCCAGCTATTTCTCATCCTACTTCTGTGTACCACTGCTGATGTTGGAGCCTCATGCCATACAAAGACAGTTATGCTGTCCATTCATTCATTTACCAAATATCTATCCAGAGCCTACTCCATGCCAAGGCTGGTTCTAGGCTAGGGACCCAGATCTGACCTCAAGGGACTTCACAAACAACATGCCTTTTTTACTGGGGCTCTAATTTTTCTCATTTATGGAAACTCTTCATTTACATGAAGACAGATTTTACATCTTCTATTAACAGTAAAATAATTCTAGTGCTAGGAAGAAGCTTCAAGAACATCTAGTCTACTGGGGGTGACCGCTGATTGAGCATTTATTGCACATGCGATAATATAAATATTAGGCATGATAACAAATACAATCTCATTTATTCTTCCTAATAATCCCCATTTTGAGATGAGGGGACTGAAGTGCCCATCAAACTGATTAATGGAAGGGGTATGACCAAAACCTAGTCTACAGAATTCTAGTTCCATGCTATTTCTACACCAAACTGTCTTTTGAATTGTTCCCCACAATTTGTCCCAGAATCCACAGCCCTCCCCCAACCCCAACCCACCAAAATCCTAATCAGGGGAGAGGACAGCCGGAGCCTGAAGAAGGTTCAGGAGATCTCTGGTCCCTGAAAGACCCAGATCTCACTCCAAGAAAAGGTCAGTGAAGGGTCAATGGAAAGCACCTCATCTCCATTGGCACAAATGCTGAGTATGTCACATGAGAATGTTTTTAACCCCACAAGCTATCCTAGCATAAACATGCCAGGGGCAAAGAACCAAACTAGACCAAGGACAGAGGTCCAGGCAAGGGCAGACTGACCTAAATCAAGGTTTGGCATCCACTCTTAGCAAGTTGCATAACTTTGGAACCACTCTGTGGTTCTGGTGCCTCAATTACAAATACTCTGGCTACCCAGGATGTGGTGAACGCTAAGAAGATATTCGAAGAGGTGAGAAACTGGAAGAAGATCCTGGAAATAGCTTTTAGAATACACAGAAAGAGCAACCATCTTTCACATTTTCTCATGAAAGAGACAGTGTTCAGAATTTCCTAAGGAAAGGGGTATACTAGGGAAGCTGAGTAACAGAACACCAAGGAAACTAACCCTGCGAAAAAAAGATAATTCTTATTGTATCATTGCAGAGAAACAAAAGGTGACATCCAAGAGCCACTAACCATAGGCCTATGGAGCCAACCCTCCCCAGTGTTTAATCCCCAGGGATGTGACAATCATGGAAGCTGATCATTCATGGAGAGCTGCTCTCATCCCACACAGGTCTCCTGTGAGCAAATATTCCAAGCAGCCCAAACAGGAAGAGTTAAATTTAGAAACACAACTGTCACATTGCATTCAAGAAGGGAAGAGAAAAATAACTCATCAGGTCTTACAACTCAGATGGGGCCAAAATATCCAAGTCCAAGTTTTCAGGGTGTGATTATTGAAAAAGCCAGGGCCTTGAGGATGCCCAAGAATAAATTTTTCATCACCACTGCCCTCTCCTTCATAATACCATCCTCTCCAAAAACACTCTCCCTGGCTTTTGTTGGTAATTAAAATTCTCTTATAAACTTTTCTGTCCTTTCTTTTTCCTGAAAAATGTTTTGTCCTTGGCTTTCAGTTGAGGAATTTTCATATTCATGGTCTTTTAAGAGGGGAAAAAAGCACAAGAGAGGACACTCGACCTTGCGATGTCCCTGCCTAGCTGACTGCTTGTCTCACCGTGGAGTGTGGGGTCAGCTGGACCACTCAGATGAGCCAGGGAAAGGGGAGGGAAATCATGGCAAAAACTCTTTAAAGAATTAAAGGGATTTTTTGTCTATTCTATCACAGAACATCTGTGGGTGCCTATGGTCTTCCTCACACCTGAATTCTGTAGGATTTGGGATGATCAACCAGAGCTGCCACTTGGTGAGCCCCTGCTTGGTTCCAGGCATGCCGTCACACTCATAGCACATGCTATTAATTAAGTAATTATTCTAACCACAGCTAACAATCACTGAGCACTAAGTATGCAACAGACATCCTGACAACAACCTCATGTGCAAGAAGATGGATCCAAGGCTTATGGGATGAAAGTTAAAACAATTTGGGGGATCCTCTTTATGAAAAAGCATAGCAAATATGAATAAAAATTAGATAACTCTTGGAAGGGGCATTGCAATTGAAGAGCCCTGAGGCTCACACTTCCCAGTAAATTTGTTCTGGCAGTGAGGCGGGTATCAGAATCATCTGCTTTGAAAGATGAGGAAGCTGAAACTGGGAAGTTACGCAAATTGCCCCAGGGCTTCTCCATAGGCCTCTGTTACTCTCCAAGTAACAGAGCCAGGTGCCATTCCTTAATGAGGGGAAAGGTCTTTATCATCTCTGAAACTTGACCATCTTTTGGTAAATTTGTAAAAACTGAATGTTTCCAAAGCCCAAATTTTTAAAGAGAAATGAGGAAAGAAATAGTCTCTTTTTATGTTAACTGGTTTTAAAACTTGCTCTACAGTGACAAGGTTAACTTCCAAGACATAAGTGGTAATATCCCGCAAGGACCCTCTGAGCTGGGAGACAGTCACCCCTCGCCTCATTTGCAGACAAGCTTTGTGGTAGTTTTAACACTTATCCTGTTTTGCTTGCCAAGAAGTCATGAGTAAGTGGTCAACCACCCAGTAGGATGCTTCGGTGACCATGCAGTACACACCTCATGGTGACAACAGAGACAAGACCCAGTGTCAGGTGTAACCCTCATATCATGCACAGTTCTTTTCCTTGAAACATGTAGAGGAGACCTCCTTTTGCATCAAACATTCACACTCTTCTCAAAAAATGGTCATTTCCCTTCCTGAAGTTTTTAGAAGATAGAGCTCATAAACATTTCCTTCAGTTTATCACTCCTTTCTTGAACAAAGACAACTGTTGTGCAGTGGGAAAGACCACAGCCCAAAAAAGAAGATATGGGTTCATTCTCTGGTTCTGCGACCTATGAAAACCATGACACCTTAAATGGGTCATTTGACTGCTGGCTCTAAGTTTCCTTCACTGAAAACTTAGGGTGGAAAGAATATGAATGACCCTACGACAGGAACTGAAAACAACCCACACAGGTATTATAAAGAAATGGATAAATGGCAATAGAGTCATGTATACAATGAAAAATAAGACACCAGTTAAAACGAAGGAACGAGTACGTACACATCAGTCTCAAATATATAAATGGAATAAAACTTTGTAGAATATTAACGTAACAAAATAACACTTACGTAAATTTGAAAACACCCCAAACAATATTATTTATTTCTTTTGTATACTAATATATGAGCCAAAAAGATTAAACACGAGCCGGACACCCCAAAACAGAGATGATGTTTGCTTCTGAACGTAGAAGACTTGATGAGGCAAATAAAAAGGATATTAATTTAATTTGCAATGTTTTATTTTTTATAAATGGAAAAAGATTAGAAGCAAATAAAACAGTTAACATATAATTCTGAGTAAATATGGTGGATTTTGTGATATTATCTCTTGTGGTTTTCTGTATTTTTGGTTGTTCTAAAATAAACTGTAAAAAAATAACTGTCACAGAGAAGTTACAAGGATTCATTCATTCATTCATTCATTGAACAAAGATTTAACATCGACAAATATTTGAGATGCAACTACCATGTTCCAAGTATTATCACAACCCTGGAGATAAATATTGAGCAAAATGGTCCTGGTGCCTACCCACATAGGGTTTACCACCTACAGGCAAGGCGAGCCCTTGTGGAAATCATGCATCAGCCCCAGATTCTTGCCTGAAGTTCCTTATAGGGAGGAGCAGCGAGGTGCTGGGAAGGGGCACTTGGGTGTGGTTGGGTTTCAACTCCAGTTCTGCTGCCCTCGCTTGGTGCTCAAGGAATGTCTGACTCATGAGCACGTTAAGAGAATTAAGGTAGCACTGCAGGTAGAACACTTAGCCCAGCCCCAGCTTCAAGGACACATTAACAAATGCTCGGTTCCTTTACATTGTTCCTGGAAAAAAACCTATGGCTTTAACTCCTAGCTTAGGAATGTTGGGTTTACATCTGAAATATTTATATCTAACAGCTGAGCATCGATTGAATCATGTCCAATTTCTTCACATGTTGTTCAAACATAATCCTAGGAGACTAGTTTTTAAGAGCTGAAGAGATTAACATTTGGCCAGAAGGTTACCAGGATGGTGAATGTTCTCCACACTAGGTCATGTAGAGTGGAGAGAGGGACGTGAAAAAACTAAAGAGAGGGAAGCCTGAACGAGGACAACATTAATGACTGGTCTTAAAGGTACGTCATGTGAAAAGGGAATAAGATTTATGTTACCGAACTCAGGATGACTATAAGGAAGGTTACTCTGGCTCAGCACAAGGAAGACAATTTTAATAATCCTAGTTGCCTAGGGAATAAAAGGCCTCTAAAAGGAGGTGGAGAGTGAGCTCGAGTCACAGATATCCAAGGATATGATGGAGGACCACGCTAAGGTGATGCTGCAGAAAGAACTCAGGCATTATATGGACTGTAGGGCCACATGATTTTTCAGAGTCTCTGAGTGTTGAGAGTTTGTGACTCTAACTTATCATCTTCAGAGACAGAGAGGTAGCATTTCTGCCAGACCCAGTAATTGCTTACTAATCTCTTAATAGTACCTTCCATTTTTGCAACGTTTTTTCAGATTTTCAAAGTTCTCTCACATGCATCTTCACATTTCTCCCCAAGACAGTGAAGAAATAATGCAGTCATTCCTGGGCTGAAGGAGGAGAGGTGCAGGGGAGGAAGTGAGAGAGAAGATCCCATGCTGGGCACACAGGGACCTGCCCTCCATAGGACTGAAGCATTGGAAAGGACAGTAGAGTCATACTGCTTTGCACCCTCCAGCCAAGCTACTTCCCCAGGCAGAGGCCAGATTGTTGACATCATGACAAAAAAAGCAAGTTAAGTGCTCGCAGTCAGCCACATAAGCCGAGAGCACGAGGACAACATGGAGGGTTGTTTCCCACAGCTGCCACCACTGCTGTAATCTCCTCTGGATGTAGAAAGGCAACAGCTGCTGCTCCAACTGCTCACAGCCAGACACAGGACAATCCCCAACCTGTTGAAGTCAAAACAGCTGGAAACCTTATGCCGCTTCTTAGGCGCCAAGTTGGCAACAAGCTGGAGATGCCGGGAATCAGAGAAATATGACCACCCTTGTCTCTCTCCCCAGATACCGATTTCCCGGGGAGCAAAAAGTGAGTCACTGCACCAGAAAAAAGAAGTGTGATGAACAGTGAAGATCCTTGCCTGGCCGCAGAAGTTATTTAGCAGTAGGATCGTGAGGGTATGCATGTACCAGTCTGTACTGCTGCAGAACAAAGCAACCCAGATGGCAATGCAAAACAGCATCAATCATTTATTGTTATTATCTCTCCTGGTTCTGGGGGTGATTAGGCGAAGCTAGGCAGTTCTCGCTAGGGTGCACGTGGTCACAATCTGATGATGGCTTGGGCTAGGGACATCTAGAAGGGGGTCTATGCTCACATGTCTGGTGGTCAAGGCTGACTGTCAGCCATCAGCTGGGACCTCAGCTGGGGCTGTCGACTGGAACACCTACAGTTGGCTTTCCATGACATCTGGGCTTGCTCCTGCATGGTGGCTGGGTTTCAAGAGCAACCATCCCAAGAGAGAGTTGGGTAGATGCTGTGTTGCCTTTTATGACCCAGTTTTGAAAGTCACACAACTTCTACACCCATAATCTATCTGTTAGAAGTGAGTCAAGAAGGATAGCCATAATCAAAATGAGGAGAATGAGAACCCATTTCATGTTGAGAGAAAGATCAACGCATTTGTGAGAATGTTTTAAACACCATAAGGTACAATCATTCCTCTGGGGTTATACAAAGGATCTAGATGCCTCAAATTCCAGGTGAGAATTACCTCCCACTGTGACAGACTGAAAAACATCATTAAATTGGATGTGGTTTTTTTCTGGGAGCTTTTAGAAGCCCTACATTTGGGTGGCTCTGGAAATGTGAAAGCATGTAGGACCTAAATACCAGGGCTACAAGGTTCCCTAATTTAAACATATCGAGTCACTTTGAAAGATGTTTTGTGTGAAATACAGATTCCATTTCACACAAGATAGAGCCCAGTAAGGGATTAAACAGTTACCAGAGGATATAGACAGTTTTGCTTTTGATGCTGAATCCAGAAAATCCAGTGTGTGCCTCTAAAATAATATGTATGCTAGAGGCTAACGTCTGTAGTGATACCACATTTCCCAAATTTTATTCAGGTCTCAAAGTCAATATTCTCCCTGAGTATACATAAAACCTAGACCCCTGGCTCCAGCAACACTTGTAGAAGTAACTCTTTTACTTTAGTTTATTGCAAAATAAAAAGATATGCTTTATGAGCAAAGGCTCTGTGTTTTTGCAGAAGGAGTTTAAGCAAGATTTTGTTAGTGTTGCCCTTTTTCAATTTTGACAGGTTCTGAGATTGCCTGGGGGTACCCAGAAGTCCAACACATGCACGGAGGCAGTCAAAAATGAATGAGGAAGAAAGGAGTGGTCTTCGTGCAAAGTTCTCTACTCTTGGACCCTGGCCTGAAAGGCTTCTTGGGCTTATCCAGCCTAAGCCCTCTGTTTAGTGGGCCATTGACACTTGTACACACATGACAATGCAGTGAAACTAGTCAGGTGAATCTGAGTGCCTTGGCCTAGCAAGGAAAACCCATGCACACAGACGAAGTGCAAAGTGCCATTATGCGGTCTTCCTGGGTTAGGATGAGCTTTCCTACCTATTTGATGACACTGAAATCCCTTAGCTGGAAAGGCAGAAGTGGATGTTTAAAAACTGCTGCCAGTGCCCCACTCACCTCTCTTCTCCTTAGCGCATTGATGCACAATGACCCAACTTCCAACTGCCAACACCCACACTTCTTTACCTGCAAGTCGTTTCTGGTCATGGATGCTGCTCTGCCTGTGAGAGGGGCAGACTAGATGTGCCAGGGCACTGCCGCCCCTGGGAGCAGCCCTCTCAATGAGTGAGGGAAGCTGATGTATACATACCCAGCTCCCTCACCTATGGGAGGGAGAACTACGAGGTGTCTTCGACACTCTGTCCCAGGGGTTCCAGGGAGGGAAAGCCCAGTTGCCCCCAGTGGTAACTGGCTGATGACACACCATGCACTGGCTACCTTGCCCTCCCTCCCCATTGTCTCACTTCCCCATGCCCTACTAGTATGTCCTGGGATCACCTCCCAAATAAACTACATGCACCCAAATACTACATGCATCCACTTCTAAGGAAATCAAAACTGCATCAAGGTACTTGATGGTTACAGAAAGAAATTAATGATTGTCAAGGGTGTGCCATCACTGTACAAGTCTTTTGTACATCTCAGTTACCTACTTCCAATGAACTTGTGTATCAGGAACTGACAAGGAAAATAGGGAAATAAATGAAGACCCATGTCAACAAAGGGTTATGTCTGGACAGAGCTTGTTTGGGAAAACGAGGATCTCGCCCTTTCAAAGACACACACACACACACGCGCGCACACACACACACACGCGCACGCGCGCGCGCACACACACACAGACACACACACACACACACTTCCCACTTCAGTGCAGAGCTGGTTCTCTTCCCTAATCGGGCATCATGTTCCCAGTGCAGGTGATGACAGAGACAACACCTTCCCCTCTCTGATGCTGTGTTTGTGACAATGAGTGTGCCCAGCTCTACCAGGGAAGAGTGCCACATGGTCCTCCTGAGCTCTGAAAACAGCTCTCACAGCAGCATGCACACAGCTGTTTACTCAATGAATCAGACCATTTTCTCCACCTTCTCAGTTCTCCCATTTCTTGTTATAACTGAAAAACTGAATATGCAATGTTGCACCTGGAGCAGCCTGTCCGGTTATAAGGACAGAAGGACAAAGGAGATTGCCACTTCCCTTCTTTCCCCTCCCCACAACCAACCACAGGTATCTGAGTCCAGTGCGTGCTTCTGCTCTGGAGGAAAGTGAGAGGGGCAACGGGAATGACTGCGTTTGTCTGTAACTTACCTGCCCTGGTCAATCAAAGCTCTTACCAATTTTTCAAACAGCACAAGTCTATTTGAAAGTTGAACTAAAATATCTAAGTAACCAAAATCTATAAGGCATTTCCCAACAAGAAATACAGCCAACATATTAACATTTGTCATACATGTATGTGTAATCTGTATGTATACATGTCTATCTACACATATGTATGTGTGTGCATGTATAATCAAGAAGTATCTACACACAATAACATGGATGAATGAATTTTTCAAGAATAGTGTACTGAGGAAAAAGACTTACATAAAGTAAGCCCCTGGGATAGTGTATGGGTCATGTATTTAAAATTCTAGAACAAGCATAAATTAATCTATGGTGATAGAAATCAGAAGAGTATGTGAGGGTGGGGATTCCCGATAGGGGATATGTGGGGACTTCCTGAGATGGTGACAAATCTTATACCTGATAAGGAAGCACTTATGCATGCATATGTCAGCACTCATGGCTGGTACATTTAAGACCTGTGCACTTCATTGAATATAAATGCTACCACGCCCCCCCCCCAAAAAAGGATAAATAAACAATAAACTCTAGTTAATGGTATGCATGCTAAAGTATGTGAGAGGGAGTGTATTTATTTCTACAAATTACTTTGAAATTCACTAAAATAAAATAAGATAAATTGGTGGGTTGATACAGGGTTAGACAGATGAATAACCATATGATAAAAACAGTATAGTAAAACGTAAGTTACAGAACCTAGATGCTGAGTCTGCAGGTGTTCATTGCAAAAATTCTTTCAACTTCTCTCCATGTTTGCAAATATTCATAATAAAATGTGGAGTAAAAATAATGTACAAAGTACCTAAAGGTAAGACTGAGACTATATGGGAAGAAAGAGATACAAAATTTAAAGAAACAGCCTATGAAATCATGGCTTTGACAAGACAATAATTCTAGACTCAAAATGACAACTACTGAGAGATTTTTGTACTCCTGGGAATCACTAAGCAGAGCTACCAGGCCCCAAGTTATTTAATGGGCCTGGGCCCATTAAAACAAACAAACAAACAAACAAACAGCAACAACAGCAAAAACAAAACAAAATAAAACATCCTTTTTTGAGCTGTGAATACAAATAATTCCTGCAAATGGGCTCATGAAACTAGAGTCACTGGATAAAAACACCTGACAGAGTGGTAGGCACAGGTGTTACAGATTTCTTTCCTTTGTTTTAAAATATAATTTTCATTGTATTTCTCATTACAATGGAGCAAGCAGTGGGGAAACATTCTGTTTCTGGAACATGGAAGGACAGCTGTCCATGGGCTACAGGTCACCCCTTTTCTAGTGAGTTGACTCAAGGCACATCCAAAGGGCAGACTCACAATGGTGAAAGGGGGCAGAATGGAGCACAGAACAAGCCCTACTTCTTTTCCACCTTCTCACTGCCCTTCACTTCTTTTATCTGCTGTATTCATTCTGTATACCCGACCTCATAATGTATACTCAGTCTAACAACCAAAATTCACATTATCAGCGATTTTCCTATGGACTTGCCCAGGGCAGATTAAAAAGATTTCAGAGTAAGTGAAATTCCTAGTCTCCAAGAAAGATCCACTGGGAGGCTTATATGACACTGACAGGCTGCACATTTGCTTTGACGATTCAGAATATTCCCACTTTCCAGCTATGTACTATAATATTAGTATATGTCAGATTCCTTTTACTTTACTCCTATAGTAAAATCCTCATGTCCTAATCAATGCAGGAATAATAATCACAATCTTCTACACATGACTAATTGGAAGCTTGTTTGTGAGACCCTTCAAGATGAGAATGTACTGGATACTTGTGAAATGGGAATCTATTCACAAGGTGAGTGTTTGCTGTGTGCTAAGTACTTTACACACTTTATTCCCTTGACTCTTCATGGCAGCCCATTCTGTTCGTACTATGAATCATCCCACTTCACAGGGAAGGAGACTCAGGCTTTATGTAGTTAAATGACTAGTCCAGGGTCCCACAGCCCATGGAAGTCAAAGTCAGGGCTCCTCTCCAGGTCTGTGGAACCCTGCTTCTCATCTCTAACTCCACCCAGAAGCGCTTTACAAATACATAGCATGGGTACCCCTTATCTTCTGGATCTTCCATTGACCCTGAGGCAGAATGGGTACTCTGAGCACTCACTTAGCAACTGAGGTAACAGAGACTTAGGAGTCCCACGTTGACTCCTTAGACCCCAGCCCTTTGCTCCTTCCAGAGTGTCCCATTCTGATGGTCTACAGCCTGTTCCCTTCCCTCTGGGTGAGGCCTCAAGTCCCACTGCAGGCTCAGGGCTGAAAAGTCCACACTGGGCTCTGCACAAAGGCCTTAGAAAGAATGGATAAGCTGCTGGACTGGGCTCACATCCATTTTGTTCTGAGTTGGCTTCTAAAATAAGGCTTCTAATCTTTAATTGAGGGATTTTACTGTTCTGTTGTAGGAATTTCTGCCAAACCAATGGTTTAACACTAGATCAGGAATGTCAGTGGTACCAATGTGATAATCCAGACATACTTATTTAAATTTACTCTCCAAGTTGGAATGAGGACCCTGTCATGGGGGACATGTTAACTGGAGAAGTGGCTGTTGGCCCACTGCCATGGAGAATCCCAGGTAGGAGGAAGCAGTAGGCTTGGTGACTGATGCCCAAGATGCAGTCTGGAAAACATACGCAGTGGGTCATCTCAAACACATTCTCACCACATCCCTCAACCACACTGCTCTGACTGTTCCTTGGAGACTGTTTTAAAAAGTCTGAGGCCTGGAGAGGCTGCCATGAGCCTCTGGGAAGAAAGGCTAGGCTCTCAGCCTACCCTGAAGCTCCCAGAGTCCACAGTCAGGACCAGAGTACTAACAGGGAGAAATAGTCAGAATCCCGGTGCCCTGCTCTCAGGCCCATAATCAGCCCTGTACCTAGGCCAGCCCAGGCTTCTGAGAAGGAGGGAAGGAGAAGGTGGGAAAGGTGAGCACTAGGCAACCAACCACATTCTAGAAGGCAAGATTAGCTTCACTGATTGGAAGAGGCAGGAACATTCTCTCCTGACTCTCATATACTGTACATACATTTTAAAATATAGCCAGGGTGGAACTCCCAGGGAAGTTTCTCAGGGAAAGAAATGTTATAACAAAGCCTAAGGACCCCAAGATGAAGTCTAAAAATGAATGACTTTTGTGTGGCTCACAAGGAATGCTGGATGAAGAAAGAACTTATAACATGATAGGTTTGGTTAAGTTTGGCTAGCATTCTGCTTGTTTATTTATTTATGTTTATTTGTTTGTTTGTTTGTTGAGTGGTGATAGGAGATGGGTTCTGACTGGCTTGCAGGCCCGGCTATCTTCCCCTTGCCAAACTCCCATAGCCAGCTCTCCAGTGCCTGGTGATAGTCTCAGCAGTGGTCTCAGCCCTGGGATCAGTGGGAAGCTTTCGAACCACTGATGTCTGATTTCTAGTCCCAGAGACTCAAGCTGTCTTGGCCTGGGGTAAGGGCTTGCACTGAAAATCTCCTCAGGAGAGTCCAGTGAGTTAAGCCAGGGTTCCTCATACTTGAGTGTACCTGATATGCCCCTGGAAAGTTTATGAGAACCCAAATAGCTGGGCCCACCTTCCAGAGGTTCTGACCAGTAGGTCTCAAGTGGGCCTGGGAATGTACATTTCTGACAAGATACTGGGGCTGCTGCTGCTGGCCTGCCCTACAAAAAAACCACTGCCCTGTGGTACCTGAAAACATTTAGATGATGGCAGAGGGTACCCTCCTGGTAACTCTGACTTGCAGATGTGACTTAAAGCCAAATCTATACACAAAGTGAGGGGACACAGCCCTGCCTTGTGGCCAGAGGCATGAGAGAGCAGAAATGCAAGTGCTGGTCTTCACTCTATTGCCAACCAGGAGTGGACCCTGGGGATAGATGCCCATTTGCACTTCTAGACCCCAGTTCTTGTTTCATCAGTGAAATTAGATACTGTGAAACAAGTTAATTTCTGAATACATAATTCAAGAAAAGAGTCCCCAGTTACTCATGTACACTGCTGCTCCAGAAATGACTGAATAACGGGGGGCCAGATGAGAGCGAACCCCCATAGGAAGTGAAGACATGGCCAAGGCCACATTTGTTCCTCAGCCAGGAGGAAGAAGCAGCCATCTCTGTTGCAGACCACACAGATGCAGCCAAGATCCAGATGCAGTGGACCAGGAGGTAGCTTCCCCTTGAGTTAATCCATGGTAGCTGTTTCCAGCCACCTCACCCCAATGCCCATACCCTCCACACACAGGTAAGCTCACTGCTCACTATTCCCAGGGGTACCTGTGAAATGAGCCCTGGAAAAACTGTCCACATGTGATGTGGGCTGTCTAATGCTCACCTGTGATCAACTCCACATATATACTTCACCCTCTGACCCAAGAGGGAAGCAATTCCAAGGTATAAGGAGGATTAGACAGGTGTTCTGGACACTCAGATGTCCTGGAACAAAGGGTAGTCCAGACCAGTGGTTTTCAAATTTTTTTTTGGCAGGGGGGTGAACATTCACTCTTCCTCTTGTAAATAAATCCCTAATACCTGGACAGACACATGTTGAAGGTTTTTGACTGTGTGTCTGCGTGTAGGGGTGGGAGTGGGGAGGCCAGAGTACCTGAGTGACAGACCCCAGCCCAGAGGGGTATTAAAAATATTTAATATGGTACTAGTTTTAATATGGCCCAAATACTATCTGAGGGAAAGGTCAAGAAGAGCAGGAAGGGAAGTGGGAACATTATCATTGCCTCAACCTCCTATCCAGACCCCAGTCCTCAAACAAGGGCCAGCAGCAAACATTTCTGTAAAGGGCCACAGAGTAAATATCTTTGGCTTTGCAGGCTCCGTGATTCATGTTGCAACTGTGTTACTCAAATCTGCCTTCATAACGCAAAAGAAACCACAGACAACACATAAATGGATCTTTGTGTTTGTGTTCTAATAAAACTTTATTTATAAAAACAGTCCATGGGCCAAATTTGGTCAAGGGCCATAGTTTGCTGAACCTTAGAGGAAAAGGGTTTGGAATCAATAATTCCTAAGTTTCTTTCCAAATTTATGACTATGAATTCTCAATTTTTTGACTCAATTTGCCTTGGTCTTAGTCTAATTTATCTATTAATTATACCATCATTCCTGACATGCAGGTATTTTTGTTCCCAGGGCCAAACATGTTCCAACAAGCTAATGAACATAAAAATGCTTTGAAAAGTTTTAAAGTTCTTTGTAAATTGGCAGGTCCACAGAAGCATCTAAGAGCAGAGCTTATCATCCTCCATGTTTTAGAAAGATTCCAAGCACTATTCACTAATTTGGGCTGCCTAGACTGCTTTTAAAAAACAGAGTTTTAAAGACTACCTCAATAAAAAAAGTCCTAAATGGATAGTGAAGCTAGAACAAATTAATAGTGTCTGGCCCTTTCTCCTGGACCTTGAGGCTTTTAAATTCTTCTTAGTATGAAGTTAAAAATCTAGTACTCCCTATTTCATCCTATTTATCTATATAGTGGCCTCTTAGGCCAGAAAATGGCATTAGTCAGAAGCCTCCTAGTTAATCCCTCATATATCTCCTTTGCACAGCTGTAAGAATGTTGCATCGCTGCTGAACTACACTAAATACTCTATCATCCTTAAAACAGTCTTCATAATCCTACGATGTTCTAATGTGCCTCAGAGTGGTAAAGTCTCTGTAAACGATCGTCATCGGTCTGCCCTCCATTATATTTCTTGTAACATATATAATGTAGCTACAATTTATTAAGCACAGACTAGGACTAAGGTTTCCAACTCTTTTACAAAGTTCACTTCATGATTACAGCTCTGTGAAGTGGGCACCTTTAATCTTCATTTTACAGATGGTAGAAATGAGGTTCAAAAAATTTAGGAAACTTACCTGGCATCACACAGGTGGCAAGTGATGGAACTGAGATTTAGTAGTTACTCTGGAACCCAGCTCTTTCTACAGTATTGCCAATGACTTTACCTATACTCAAATACTCATTAATTCCCTCAGGATTCTTACATTTATGAAGAAAAGATGCAATTTGCAAATGGGCACAACTGGGACAATTTCTACCTTACTTGTGACTCTACCAAGGTGAAAACAGAATTGAATTGTGTCACCTTGAGCAGATGAGAATTGTGAAGGTTAATCTAAGAGTTAAGCCAATTTCAGAAGATGTAGATTTGAGTTATAATTTTTCTATAGAGGGAGTATATTGCTTTTATAATAAGTACAAAAGATAATGGAGAAGATTTTTTTTTTTTCAAAAAGGAACACGTCTGGGGGGAAATAATGTAGCAGAGACCAGCTAGCTGTTCACCAAAACTGCTTTCTCTTCTTCCAAGGCATTCTGCTAATGGGCATGTCCCAGGCTTCCTTGCATTTAGAAGTCGTCATGTGATTCTGCCCTGGCCAATGAACTGAGAGCAGAAGTGAGGGTACAGCCCATAAAACCCAGCTGCTCGAAATCCTCCATGCTCTTTCCTCTTAAAGCAGAGAGGCACAGCAACCTTGGAAACCATGTCTGAGGAATGGAAAGCCTCAAAGTGGAAGGCTCCAGAGTCTATGGACCACTTATGACACAGCCACCCACAGACCAGAACTTTATATGAGAAAATAAATAAACTTTTGTGTTAAACTCATAAATCTAAATGATTCATCTGTTGCAGCAGCTACTATTATCCTGTCTAATTCAATAAAGAATTTGATACAAATTAAAGAGCAGATCACAATGAGTTTCTAACTTGTTCCACTTAAGAATGTCAACAGCTATTATTTGAATCATTATGAAAATTACAACTGCAGAGAGAAGTTAGTGAAAGTGACATGAGCTAATACAATAAAGCATAGATTTTAGAACAACAACAAAAAAATGCTCAGTTTTTTCTGGGTTCAAACCCAGGGATAAAACACTGAGGTGACTGCAATTTGTCACTTCAAATATTGTGGATATATTTAGTTAACTAAAATATATTATTAAATTAATTTCCTCTGTTTCTTTTTACTTTTTTAATGAAGCTACTAGAAATTTTAAAATTACATTTGTAGTTTTGCATTATCGCTCTACAGAACATTACTACTCTAGATCATGCAAATGTTAGATTTTCTATCTAATTATCAGTTTTCATTGAATATCTTTGTGTGGTACTTGGGAGGCTCTACTCTGTTTCTAAGAAGCCCTGTGACCTTGGGCAGGACATTTATCCCTTCTGGATCTCACTTTATTTTCATGTAAAAGATGAGAGAGTTGGACCTTTCATGCTTTGTAGATTGGTCATGTTCAGCCCTGTAATTTTTTAAAATTTATTTATTTTTATTAGTTTCAAGTAAATAGTACATTGGTTAGACATTTATATAGTTTATAAGACCATTTTTCTAATTACTCCTTCTCTCCTCTGGTTTTCCACCTAGCCAATATATTCATTCTAACTACATTCTCTATGCCATGCTCCCCATCCTCATGATCATCTATCAGCTAATTTGTACTTTTTAAACACTTCACCCCATTCTCCCAGGCCCCCAACCCCCATGCCCTCTGTCCATCATCAATTGTCCTCTAAATTTATGAGTCGGTTTTTGAATAGTTTGTTCTTTTTGTTCCTTAGTTTCTGCATATAAGTGAAATCATACGGTATTTATCTTTCTCTGTCTGACTTATTTATTTAACTCAGCATAATAACCTCTAGGTCCATCCATGTTGTTGTAAATGGTAGAATTTCATTTTTTTAATAGCTGAGTAATAGTCAATATTGTATATATGAACAATAACTTCTTTAGCCAATCATCTGTTGGTGGGCATTTAGGTTGCCTCCATATTTTGGCTATTATAAACTGTGCTGCCATGAATATTGGGGTGCATAGATCTTTCCAAATTGTTGTTTTGGTTTTCTTTGAATAAATACCCAGAAGGTCATCCCTGTGGTTTGAAAGCAGTAGACACCTGATATTATAGTTTAAATTAAAAAAAAAAACAGTAGGATCTCTACACTTAATTTTGTTCACAACTTGCACACTGAACCAGTCCGCTCTGCTTGCCAATCTGCGCCTGGCCTCCAGTTCTTGTTCAAAGGCCACATTCAATTTTTGGACTAGCCCCATATTGCTGCTCTTGAAGGGACCTTTGGCTTCCCTCCTCTATTCACTTTCAACAGATTATGTGGTTTCTGGCCATTCCAGTAAACATCTGATCAAGTGAACACTCCTGGAACACTCCCTTAGGGCCAGTGCCCTGCCCATGTCACCTTGGTTCTGCTGCACAGACCCAGTATGTCTTTCCATCTTCAGAGACCCTAGACCAAACTAAGCCAGGCAGAGAGAGGGAGCTGAGTCCTTTATCAAAAGAAACTCCAGTAAGCTCAGAGTGAAGCCTATGCCAAAAGCTATCATTTAAAATAGCTTCTTCCCTCCAAAGAAAGAGGCACTCTAAGGAAAAGCTCATTTCTTAAAAATCAGAGAACTAAAAACCAAAAGATGATAGATTTTTCTAGAGACAGCTTGCAAAGTATATAAATAAAATTCTGCAAATTGTACAAATAAATACTATAAAATTTTCATTTCTGCTACAGTTGTCCATGACCCTCAATATTACATTTAACAAACTTAATTTTCTCTGAATCAAATTTATTCAGACAAATTTCTCTTAATAGGTCATCTGAGTAAACAGTTTCAAGTGTTACTTACCAAAAACCAATATGCTTGCAGGCTGTAGATGAAATCGTCAGTGTCAGACTAAGAAAACAATCTTAAAAAATTCAGAGAGCTGGAAAAATTGCAGAGAAATTGGAGCTCAAATTAGCTTTTTCCATGTAGTTCTGGAGGTAAAAATTACAAATTTCCACCAAAACTATATCTTTAGTGACAAGAGAAGAATTCCATTAAAAGAAAATTCAAAATGTACAAAGCAACATGTCTTTAAAGTGGCAGCTGTCATATGAAGAATGTGCCATCTCCATGTTGTCACACCAACCACAGATGGTTGTTCTCTGGTTGGGTGCCTCAGGCTCCTGGTTTTTAGAGAGGGGAAGGAGAGGGAAGGAGACAGGGAGATTGAAGTAAGGAGAAAGAGGTAGAAGAGGAGAGGACAGTGGAAGGAGGGTGAGGCGTAGAAAGAATAAAATGAAGATTGAAGTAGGACATGAATTTTGCAAATGCAAAGAAATTAAGTGAAATGGAGCAGGGCATCTTGGGATGGAAGTTTTTGTGAATCTCTATTTGGGAAACTTGGAATTACTGGATTTGTGCAATGGATGGAATAGGAAGAATAAACTAGTTGCAGGTCTATTTCATAGATGAGGAAATGGACATCTGAGGAGCATCCAGCCCCATCCCAAACAGAGAATACAACCAGAATAGTGGTCACTCCTTCTTCAGTCTCTGAATCTACTTTACTTGCTCTAATGGTATCTAAAGCTAGGAGTTTCAAGAACACAGTCTGAGATGTCACAAACCCTGTGACATTGTAAGTAGCACTAGGTGAACTTTGTGATGAATCAAATCAACTTCTGCTTTTGACCTGGCACAATTACTCACATGGCCACAGCACATGCTAGCACCTTAAGTCCTTAGGTCCTGTGTAAATAATCACCCCTCCAAGCATAAAGGAAACCCTGATGCATCATCTTTGCAAGCACACTACCACTCAGCTGAAATCATCACAAATAGGAAGAAGGCCAGTCTAGAAACACATGGCCCATTTCCTAGCCCCTACATTTAAGATACCAGATTCAACCAGTACAAGTAATATTCATTGCAGACAGGGCTGTTTGACCTCATTGTGAATGGATCTGACTTTGGCTCATTCCAGCCCTCTCACCCAACAGTTAAAGGTAGAGAAGATGGATACTATTAAATTTTAATTCTAAGTCAGGGTCTCATGAATGCTTTGGTTCTCAACTTTTTCATAAAATACCTGTTCAGTCATGACCGAGAAGCAGTCTTCCAACAGCATCCTGGAAAGAGCACCAAGACAATTGGCAGTCATGTGAGTCTGTGGCAATGTTGTGATCAAGAATCCTCTTATAGAAACAGAGGATTCCTCAGAGGCACTTTGTTCACTACCATGGTGAGATCTTCCAAGATTTTCTGTGTTAGATGTGGTGCCTGAGCCTCTCTGCCCACCTAGCTGACTTCCCAGGCCTGGGTCACCTGAGGAAATGACCTCTTGACTAAATGAGATGTACCACAAATGCCCATTTCCATTATAAGGGTCTGGAGAATGTAGCTCCATGACCTGCCTGTAGTGGAGGAATGGGTGCCCTAGCAGACAGTGGTGAATTTGTGAGTGGGCTCCTACTACTCAGCTGCCATACATAAAGCACTAAGCTGTTCACACTTCATTACTTCATTATCAATTCTCACAGCAATCGTGAAAGGTCAGAATGATTACTCAGTTTCACAGAGAAGCAGACAGACTTAAAGTACCTAACTATTTTGCACAAAGCCCAGAGCTTCCAAGCTTCTAAATCGGGATTCAAATGCGGGTGACTGTGATCCCAAGACCCAGATCAGAGAAGGGGCTCTAAGGTCTACATATCTACTCTATATCCTTGAGAGGCTTGCAACTAAGCTAAAAAGGCAGGAGATATGTCAACAGACAAATGGAATGTATAGATCAGCTCATCCAATAGACTTTTCTGAGATGATGTAAATGCTCCAAGATCTGTGCTGTCCAATAGGGTTGCCACAGCCGCATTCAGCTAGTGGATATTAGACACGCGGTTAGTGCAACTGACAATCTGAATTTTTAATTGTATTTAATTTGAATGAATTTAAATTAAGTCACCATGGAATGTCCATACTAGTGAACATAGTTAGAGATATTTTATACAAAAAAGTATTCAGAAAATAGAATGGTCACAGCAGTCTAGGGTGGTCAAAGCAACTTTGTGAAGGAGAAAGGCTCCAGGCAGGCTTTTGATATGTTAGATTTGGAACAGGACCCTTCCTGGTTCAGATATGTTCATCTTCCCTACAGAATTTGGTTCAGAGTCAAGGGACCCAGAAATTAAGTTCAGTCGCCATAGTCCAAAGATGAGAAAATCAATAACATGCCTCCTGAGTTCTTACTCTCCTTGTAGCAGCTCTACACAGCATGAAGAACTCGTTTACTACTTCCACTGCCCTCCTGAAGCCTTTCCTCTCCTCCCTTTTCCTGTTCCTGCCCCTCTCCCCATACCTGCCAAAGGGCTTGTGCTCTTTTTAAAAACCCGAACATCTTTTCTGCCTGTGAGCTGAGTCCCTTCCCCTCTTACAATGTATTTTAATGTGCTGTCCCTCTAATAAAGGTGTTTCTTGATTCAGTGAGCAATGCCACTCACAGAGAGATGACATCATCTCCCCCAAACACAACTCTAACAACAGAGAAAAAAACCCTGCATCACCTCTGGCCTAATATCCTAGGGCTGGTCACAATATCAGATCTGACTCCATTCTTTCCCATACCAAAGGTGATGACTGTGTTTCCCACGACTTTGACTTACCTTTTCTGCAGCTCTCCTAGAAAAAATACAAAGGTAGAAACACACCTGAACAGAACCCCTGGATCTCACCTTTGAGTTTCTTAAGACACCTGCCCTAAATGTCCTTAAAATCTTTCTGCAGTAGAGCTAAATAGGACAAAAAAAAATGGCATACAGCTCTTTCTTATCCATAACCAGAGAAAATGGCAGCTACTGCCCAGAGTGCAGCTGTCGGTTACCTGGCTCAGTGCAGTTCTTGCTGCTCTGGAGTCCTGCGTCTTCTGAAGTCAGAGTGTCATTCACCTGCATCAACTTCCTCCCCACCGTCCACTGCCTGTCTTCCCCTATGAGGTCCATGAAGTCAAGGTCTGGGGAGAAAAAGATAATAACCACACATCACTAACAGCTGAGTTTTAGCCTTTACCCATCTGGGTACCCAATGTCTTAACCAGATATCAAGTGCTCAGACCTACCAGTACCCCTTAGGACTTATCATTGTACTTCAGCCATCCTGCCTCTAACTATTTGAGGGCTTCCTCTGGCTTCTGGGCCCTACTGGGCCTAACAGAGGCAGCCCTCGGCCAATGACTGATAGGAAGTAATATATAAATACCTCAGGCTCTAGTGGGATGACTTTGAGGTATGTATTCTAAACTGGATTCCAGAGTTTTCTCAACAATGCTCCAGTTGTCTACTGTATAACTCTCCTGATAAAGCACACTTTCTGGGCCGCTGTTCTTCTCTGTCTTAATTTCCTGCTCCCATACATGCTTGAAAATGTTTAACAACCAGCTCTCTGGGTGAAAAAGTCCTGGTTTGTAGACATAGGCCAATTTCCATGGTATAAGGGTCCCATCATGGCCTCTTTCAAGCTACCAACATGGCCTCACTGAACATGGATTTGAGAAGAGATGGGCACAATTAGGTCCACTAAGTCAGTATGACTGGCTCCAGCCCACCAGCATCTATTATCCTATCAGTATTTCCTTGAACCACCTCCCAAATAAACCACCTACACTTGAACACTTAATCAGAATCTGCTTCGTGGGGGTGGGGGGGGGGTTACCCAAGCTAAGACACTATTTCGACATCCAAAAGCCTAGGCCAATGAATGCCACATAGCGAGATTTCCATAAACAAAAGATGAGGGCACAAAAGAGGAAAAGTAGACCACTGAATGTGTGATGAGGATAAGTACGTAACAGTGCTGAAGTCTCTATCCGAGGTGTCTGTGGGGATGGAAGTACCCAGAGAAAGAAGAAACTGAAAAGTACATGGAAGAGGAGAATGAAGTTACTTTCTCTGTTGAGAACATGTTGACCTTGAAGTATCTGTGTAGCACTGAAAGCGAGGCATGCTGCCTATGTAAATATGGGTGGAGACATCTCAGAGGACAGAGCTTAAACTACAGAGTGTTAGGAGAGTCATATGTAAACAGGGAAGAGTATGAGGCTTGTATGGATGAGGTCTCCCAGAGAAGGAAAGGAGGGGACTAAAGAGAAGGGAATGGAACAATAAATGGTAGGGAACTCAGCATTCCTTTAGAGAACAAGTAGAGTAAAAGAACTCACCAAAGAAAGGAAAATGGCGTCACAAAAGATGACAGAATTAAAAAAAAAAAGAGTGGCCTATAGCCTTGACTATTATGACTATTATGGACAAATCAAATAGGACAGAGGCAAAGAAACAACAGAGCTGTACATCAGGGGCCACTGGGAGGAGGGGACAGCAAGCACAGGTGGCTCTTTCTAGTGGCTTAGCACTAAACACAGATATGACATGAGAAAATGACTTCCTCTTAAGTAACCAGAGTTACTGAGGTGAGAAAATGGATCTAAGTACAAGAGCTTAATTCACGAGCCCAGTGGCCTTCATAAAAGGCTGGAGTGTGCACCCAATCTAACCACATCAATGTGGTGTTCTAAATGGTCAATGAAAAGTCGGAGGTCATCAAACCTATTCTTATGGTCATCATACCCATTCCTCTATTTCCACGGTGATCCACAGTTTCCCAAATGATTTCACTTTTGTTATTGAATCTGAACTTCATGATACCACTTTGGAAAGAAAGGGGGAGCACAAACATTATCTATTTTGTCCCCTGTTGATCCTCCAACATCTAATGACTGCTGGCTCATAATAGATGCTAAGTAAGTATGTGTCAAAATAATTGTTCTCACTTTGTGGATGGATAAAGTGAGACTTATGGAAACTTCTGAAAATCGCAGTGCTTGTGGACATTTCAGCTAAGCCAACAAGACACAAATAATATCAGCCACTCATTCACTGATGACTTCCTCAAACAAAAACTTCTCCCAGATGTAACATTATCAAGATATCTAATTAAAATTTATGCATACTAGCCAGGACAGCCTCGAGATATTTTCATACAAAGAAAGTAGACTGTAGAGCCTAACTAGAATAAATGATAACTTTAGACTCTAAAATATAAAACTTACATGGTAGCCACATGTATCAGTTTAGCCAAAATTATGAGGATAATACCAAAGATAATTCAAGGGTAAAGCAGGCATTTGTGGAGTCTGGTTAACTTGAATGGTTAATTCTTATGATTAAGGCTGGTGACAAGCACAGAAAAAATTTCAAAAATTCATGAAGAAACAATAGTCAGTGGCCTAAAATCCAACAAGCAGCCCTAAAATGTGAATATAATACCATATTGTCATAGATTATCTGAAACTGTAGAGAAATACATTCCATTTGTCTCAGGCTGGGTTTCTGCTGAAGCAGCCAGAGATGAGGATTCAAGCACAGGTGGTTTATTGGGGGAGGGGGGGAGGTTGATTCCAGGAATATGGAAATAGGAGGGAAAGGGAGTCAGCCAATAGAGGGTACATTTCAAAGGAATTGCCAAAATGAATAACTAGAGCTTGACACTTATAGAAAGTTCTGGGAGCCAATGTAGACTTGTATCTCTGACACACAGGGGTGAGGGAGCTTGGGTATTTATCCACCTACTCCTGGTCTGCCATTGGTTGAAGGCCGTTCCCAGGAGACATGTTCCCTGGCACTTCCAACCTGCCACATGGGTGTCCAAGGAGTGCTCTGGTGCCAGTAAAAAGGCCTTGGCAATGAGATACAGGTGCTAAAAGTCGAACAGTGCTAGTGTGCACTAAAGAGGTAAGAATGAAATGATGTGGGAAGGGCACCAAGGACATCTGCTAGCCTGCGTGAGATCCAAAGATGGAGTCATGCTATGGACCAACCGACTGTCCATTATGCCGTTCTCATAATGTAGGTCAAAGAAAAGTGCTTTGCAGCACTGCAATGCAAAAATTTGCAAAGAAGCAAGAGTTACCCTTTCAATGACTTCCAAAGTTCTTTCCTAGGCCAAGTTTCCACGGTTCTGTAATTGTGAGAGAAAAGCTGATACCAATTAAGAGATATAAAAATAAAGCCAGCTATTGTAGCAGAAAATTAGCAGATTTTTTTAACATAATGATTCAGTATCTTCAGGAATTAGAAACTATTAAAGCAGCACTTTTGTATTCCAAAACCTACAAATTTTCATCTCAACAAAAATATATTTGACTATTGACTACAAATGCAGACAGAGATCAGAGTCTGAGAAATGAGAATGATGAAAGCAAAGCATTACATTCACTTACTTCCCATTGAGAACCAAGTGGGTCAATATTATACCCCATTTCATTAGTCCTCACAAAAAACCTGGTGAGGTAGGAAGAGACAGTTGATACTGGGGTCAACTTACCTTTAGAGTACATAAGTCAGAGTAGAAGTGATTTGCCTATTAATCAGAGCCACATCAACTATCATTTATTAGTTATCATAGCTTCCATTTATTTCCATTCATTTATTGAGTGTCTATATGCAAAAAATATTCCATTTGTTACCAAGTTTCATCTTAACAACAGTATTATTTTCAACTACTAAATCCCTTTGCAAATAAAAAAACTGAAGCACAAAGAAGTTAAAGGACTTGACCAAGGTCACAGAGCAAGCAGAGGGGCAAAATGGTGTCTGAACCCAGGTTTGGTGACCTCAAAGGACATATTCTCAGTAGATCCCAGAAGAGGATGAAACTCAACTGGTTGCATTATTCGGCTATAGTAAGACAGGTCAACAGTGCAGCCCGCACCTCATAATAGTTAGGAGTCTTACTGGACTTTTTTCCAAAAAAACTATTTCCTTAGAAACTATTAGGAACAGCAGTGAGGAGTGAGTATCACCCACATGAAAACATCACAAACAAAAACGAAAATGGTTTTAAACACTACTGGATGCATAATGCTCTGCTCAGTGTGAATTTCCTATCAACTAAGCTGGTCCCATTGGTCATGACAGGGAGGGTTATATTCCTGGACTTAGGGAGGAGGGGCAGAGGGTGGGCAGTGCAAAAGGCAAAGGGGATTTGGAGAGGTGCCCACATTTGCAGTTTTCACTGCTCTCCTCTCATCATCTCGGGCTTCCTTGAACTTCTCTGCTGTGGAAGAGGCTGCTCCACAAAGCTACACTTGAGCAATGTCAACAAAAACACTTGGCCCCTGTCCACTGCATTCTTGGCTCCTCATCTGCCAGGCCCTGGAAGTTGTATGTTGACCTAATTAGTCAGGGAAGCTGGTGGGGGTGTGAAGAGGAAGGCAGCAGGCTCACATGTCACATGTCACCTCTGGTGAGCAGAGGCAGTGTCTGACTGGCAGTGTGTATGACTGCAAACTCTGAGAAGTGGGGAGGGGGAACAGGGTGGGCCATGGAGATAGTATGGGGTGCCTTCTGGAAGGAAAAGTAGTTCTCAATCCAAGACTCAAGCCACATGCACTAAGGAAGGAAAGAAAGTGGGGGCTGGATGCCAAGTTTCCATTACAGAGTTCTGTTCACCCTCTCCTGTTCATGTGTGCTCACTCTCTCCCTCTCTCTCTCCACAATCCCCTTCCTCCTCCCTGTGCCTGAGGCTTGGAGAGCCCAAGGATTTCTGACACCAAGAATGAATTTCCTTGGGAACCCCAGGTCCCAGCCTTCACCCTAAAGACTAACACACTTTCTCCTCTGCACCCTTGCTCCATAGGCTTTCCACCTTTCTCAAATACTGGTCCCAGACTCGGCGGAGATGAGGGGTTGTCTGCTCTCTGAGGAGGGGATTAACTCCTTCACATACATCAGCCAATGGGCAGATTTGTTGTAGTGTCATCATAATTACCTTGCATGCCCCTTGCCTTTGTGCCAAACAGCCTTCTGGCACCATCCACTCCATGCTCTCACAGGGAGTTTCAGCCATCTTAACTGCTGTTGCTAATAGGGTTAAATGGCCGGGCTCAGGCTCAAGCTCAGATTCGACTCCAAATCCCAGGTATGCACATCCCTACCTTGTCCCAGCACCCCAGGAGCCCAGGGAAGTGGCCTCATGGGGTCAGCAGTCTCACTTTGTGAAGCCCTGCTAAATGTCCCCTTCTCAAGAATTGGAATACTGCATTTCTTCTTGAAATCTGGGATGAAGAGTGCCACTACTAAAACACTCAGGGGACCAAGGCAACAGTTCCCCCCTTTCCAGACGAGGAAACTGAGTCTTGCAATGCCTAATGCAACACAGTTAACAGCATTAAGAGACAGAGCCAGTGGCAGCAGTGACTGATTTTGGCTCTGAGGCTGGCTCAGCACTCCTTACCAAGCCTATAAATACTCCATTCTTTGGTTTACACAGCTGTCTCCACTCTGTGCTGGCCCTGGGTCTTCACCCTGGGGTCAGAGGTCAGGTTTGCATAAGCCCGCAGCCAGCAGACTGCCTTCTGCAGACTCAGTGAGTACAGACGAATCTGCCTCCTCCACACCACTCTCCCAAGGGCCCCTTCCTGACTCAGCCCCTAGAGTCTCAAGAAACGGAGCCTAGTGGTCCTCCCCTCTGTGGGTGAAGAGGGTGTGCAAGGGAGGCGCTGGCTTTCTGCATGTGCATTTTCACATAGATTTTCCAGCTAAAACAAGAGTGTCCCTTTGCATTGCTCTTGGTCCTTGAAAAGGAGCACAAACTGTGGTTGCCGTGAGCTCTCCAAACCCACCAGGAAAGGAGGAAGGCATGGGTTAAATGGGCTGTGCACGGGTTCCCCTCCAATGCCTCAAAGCTCCAGAAAGGCAGTGAAGGGCAGATCCAGAGAACTTGGATCCAAAAACCCCATTTAGTCTTCTCCTCTTTCTAGCTGTTTACAAACTCTGTCCAGTGGATGGGAGAATCTGAGACCCCAGTGGGCTGGGTCAATTTGTCCCTCTCATGCACTCCAACTCAGCGATGGCAACCACAGGCAGCAATTTTCACGCTGAATTTAAACCTTATTCCATTATCAAGGCACACAGCTCCGCTTTAAGAGGAAAAGCCTATTGAAAGTTGAGGATTTTTTGGCCCCTCAGATTGACTTCCCTTTCACTCAGAAAGGAAGAGGGACAAGTAACCCCTAGCCACTGCTGCTCTGTCTTCCAGATGTCTCCTGCCGAGTAACCAGTTAGCAGCGGCAGGAGGTGTCTCCTAGAGACTGGCTAAAAACGAAGATCCCAAGCAGAAATTTGCATGGGCACAGGAGAGTCTGAGCTGCTGCTCCCAGGCCCTGAGGGGGCAGTCCTCCTGGCAAGACATGTAAGGGGAGGCACTAGGGCATAGGGAGATGACCCCTGCCCACCACTGCCGGGCAGAGGATGAAGGGAAAGCAGGAGTTTTGATGGAGAAAGGAGGGGCAAGGGGCACACAGTGGCTGCTGGGTTCCAGGCTCTCCTGTGGGACCTGTAGTGTTCAGTGATGTCCTGCATCAGGGAGATTGGCCCCATTACTGGCCCAATTACCAGTTCCCATGTAAACCCACCAAGAGGGAAAAGGGAAGCTCCGACTATCTCCCTATTCCACCCACCCAAATCCTGCTGTTACTGTGCCTTACCCTCCTCCTGACACCGACCCCTACAAAGCCCCTACAGGCTGGATGAGTCCCAGCAAGCCCTTCCCTGGGACCAAGGGACTGTCCAAAGCACCCAGCTCAAAAATGTGAGCCATGAGTCACAGCTGACCTCAAATGCAGACAGATTCTGCCATGGTCATTAGGCAAAACAAGGCAGGTCTTGTTGTAAGATCGAGGCAAATGGGGGGGGCCTATATAGCCCCCAAATACTTCCAGTGGGAAGCCCTTCCTCCAGGAAGCTTTCCCAGACCCTCCAGGAGGCCCCTCATGACAGAGTCGCAGAGAAGGTGCACATGTCATAGGCAGAATCACAGACTGACTGTCATTTTGTGGCCCCTCCTTACCCCTTACCAGGCTGTAAGCTCCAGGAGATCTAGCCTGATTGTGTTTTCCTCCTCCCTGTTTTTCTGGCCTGAAACTCTGAAAATGGTCTATAGCCATGGTGTCAACAGTGTTTTACTAGAGCCAGGACCTGGGTGGGACTGGGGAGTAATCACAGGATACTTGGGGCAAGAGGGAAGAGCTGACTCTCCAGGAAAGCTCCCCAGGTGATTCTTCGTCATCTCTCAAGGGTCACACCCCTTGACTAGGGAGTTAAGTTTGAATGATAAGTCTGGTCATTTTAGTGGCAAACCTAAATCAGAATCTAGGTTTTCTGGGTTCCTGGACCAAACCGTTTGCATTATAGCCTTGCTACTCAGTGGTCCCTGGACTGGCCAGATCCACATCAGGTGGGAGCTTATTAGAAACGCAGAATCCAGGGCCCACTTCAGATCCACTGCATGAGACTGCATTTTAACAGGTCCTCAAGTGGCCACTAAAGTCTGAGAAGTTCTGCTACACCATACCTAACAATTTATTCCTTATTTGTTCAGACGTTGTTGTGAGCCTTTAAAGTTCCCAGCATGGTGCTCAGCTTGATCTCTCCATCTCTAAAGTCCAGAATTCAGGCCCCTCAATGAGTATAACATAAGACCCTCGTAGAGAGGGCTCGCAAGGACTCATCCAGCCTGTGGGGGCTGCCTGGCCACCCTGAGACACTTCCTCCCATATCTGCCTCAAAGGCTCCCTTTTCAAATTTCTTTCAAAAGTTTAAGATCAGGTCACAGTAGCCTGGTTTCAGAGGTCTCTCTTCTCAAAGCAACTCTATCTTTCTTATTCCAAGGATCCCAGAGACTGAGCCAGGTAGTGCTCCCCTCCTCAGAGCTTGTCTTCTTCTTGATGATCTAGAGACACAGCAGCAGCCCAAGTAAGCCCCAGGACATGGCAATGCTTATTTGGCTCCCTTTCCTCTGTCTTTTGTTGCACCTGAAAGGCTCTCCTTCAATCTCTTTGCTTCTTGATGTCCTTACCCAGATTTCACAATCTGTGGTAGCTCCAACCTCAGGCCTCCTGGATGTCTCCCAACTGGCTTCATCTGGAAGACAGAAAGAGGACCCCTCTGCTCTCTTCTCTCTCAAACTCCTTCAATCTCTCTCTCACATACACAATATCCAAGATAAGATTTCTTCTCAAATTTTAATGTGCATGTCTACCACCGAGGAACCTTATTAAAATGCAGATTCTGACTAAGTAGGACTGAAATGGGCTCTGAGATTCAGTATTTCTAACAAGTTCTCAGTGGATACTCATGCTTCTGGTATAAACAGCATTCTGAATAACAGGTTTCATTACATTTTCAAGGAACGCATGCACGAATGAAAGGGTCTGGTCACCATATGCAAATGTACACCCCAATCGAGTTTCAGAAGGGAAACTGCAAGAGTCCCAGGCAATACATTCTGTAGTAGCTCCAAGTAATCCCAGAGTAGCCACAATGGAATAGGGGCCTCCGGGAGTAAAGAAGATGATGTGCTGACCAGTGTGGGTTCCTTCTGGCAGGAGAAAAAGGATGAAGGTAATAGAGCCTTCTTCTCTTCATGTAATAACTCTGCAGACCTATGGTTAACCACCATCGAAAGCGGGCCTCTGTTGGGTATCACCGATTTAATATTTAGCAAATACTAAAATCTTGTGCCCACTGCACCTATGATGGGGAGTGAAATGAACTACATTTCTCAGGCAGCAGGGGGCATCTTGTCAGCCAATACCCTACTTGCTCCTATTATCCCACATGCACAAAGAGAGGAAGCCAATTCAGCTCAAAAACCTGAGTTGGTGGCTGTGCAATGGGTCTCACAACAAAGACAGCTTTTAAGGGTTGTTAAGGGTAGAGAGAAGGCAGAAAAGAGAAGGAAAGGGGAGGCAGATGGCAACAGATGCACCCACAATCTAATAGGTATGATGTGGGTCTCTGGCTCCAAAAATGAAATCACTTTTCAGATAGGGGCTGCTAGTTTAAATTCTACTTTTCATGCTCCCTGGGGCTTTTTCTTCAGCCATCTGGCCCAACAACCAACCTGCCAAGGAATACTGGGAAATTAAATGGAGCCATACTCCTTCTGAAATCCTGAAATGCTCTCCAAGATAAATTTCCACTTTTTAAATGGCAGAAAACCCCAAATACCACTGTGATCTATCTAGATATATGCCATCCAAATATATAAAACTTTCTGCAGTGATGGGAATGTTCTAGAAGGGTGCTTTCCAATATGGTAGCCATCAGCCACATGTGTGGCTAGCTCAACTGAGAAATTTAATTTCTGGTTTCACTTCATTTTAATTAATGTAAATTTAAATAGCCACATGTGACTTGTAGCTAGACCAAGGATTATGTCATAAGTAGGATGTCCTTGTTCCAAGTTCAAGAACTGAGGCAGAACCCCAATTCTGCCAGCACACTGCAGGGGCAAGGGGAGATAGAGGAAAATGCAATGGCCTTGAGAAAGAGGTGATCACACATTCTGATGAGAAAAAGAAGGTGGGCTTGACTGACTTTTGTTCTATTTTTGCTTCCTTCTTCGTCTGGAAAAAAAAAGGAAGACAGCCAATAATACTGGTGGAAGAGAAAGAAAAGGGCCATCAGCACTAAGAACCAGCCCTGAGCCCACATAGACAAAGAGGAATAGTGCTCTTGCTCTATGGCATAGCAATAGTTCCCAACCAGGATTTAATGCAAAACAACTCGAGTTGGTCAAGAAATCATGTGAGGTCCACATGGGACGGGTAACTGGACTTATGGTCATAGGAATTCACCATCTCAGCAAATGGTGACTTGGTATTGCAATGCCAGATCTGTCACTAGCTCTGGGCTGTCAGAGTTGAATCACTTTATCTCAGTTGCTGCATGTGAAAACTGAAATGCATGAAGTTTCCTTGAGCTTGCATTTTAATAATCTTTTTCTAAGATCCAGAGTAAATTCATCTGATCAAAAGATGGTAGGGTCTCATGGGACATGTCTCCATCCTTCAGAAGGTAGATGGGCTACATGATATACTTAAGAGTGGGGAAAATATTAGAACCTGCATATCTATATCACATGCCAATCTAAAAATAAGAAAAATATATTTAATATTTAAAATATGGGTTGACAGTAGTACCCAGAGTCCAGCATATCCCATAATTAATGTAATAGATTAATTAATGTAATTGAGCACCTTCATTCACAGCAGATGAGAGGCCTGAAGGAAGAATACAAGACTGACAAAGCCTTTCCTAGCTTCCTTGCTTTTGGAGATTGCAATGAAGTGCACTTTACATGGGCTCAGTTAAGTAGATTTGTAGATATTTCAAACACTAAATTCTTTATACTATTTTGAAATAAAATAGGAGCATGATCATGAAATCTTTTTATAGCGTATAGGTGTCCACTTATTATCTTTTGGCAAAAAAATTTTTTTAAAGTTGTTGCACTTAAAGATGAATTACACATTTCTTTTATAAAAAAATTATAAATATGCTAACCTTTTGTAAGAAGACATGTGGCCAACCAGCTAAGAATTCTCCTATCAGATATATTCAGAACACACACACACACACACACTCACTCACTCACCTACTCCTCTCAAGGTGGTATTTTAACTACAAGGTGAAAAAAAAAAGCAGCTAATTTCCTACAGAAATTTGTTCTATAAAGAGAGCATTTTGAAAATAAATATCAAGAAAGTGTGTTGTCACCCCCCCCATGATAAAAATCAGTAGTGTTTAAAGTATTCATATTTTCTACTTTAAAACTTGGAAGCAGAATTATGTAATCTGATTAAAAACATTCCAAAAAAAGTTTCACTGAGTTAAACCTATTTATTAAAAATATGTAAATACAACACCTTCTGAAAAGTTTCAAGATTAATCAACTGAAACTAGAAAAAATGAGATGTTAACAAAAATCTTTGCATAACTGGTAGATAAAATTGAAAACTTAACATCTCAATTTAGTAGATATAGCCTATAATGTTTTTCTTTCTTTTGGATCTATGATTCTTGGTGAATTATTTATTTCAGATAGGACAGCCATTAAGCTTTAATATAAAACTGAACCTTAAAATAGACCTTCAATTAGCTGTATCTCAAAATATGGAACTAATATTTTTGAAAATGATTTAAGTATATTTAATCATACTGTTCTCAATAAAATAGTACTCATAGAATATAACAATGTTAATAATTGTAATACTTTAGTAAAATTGAAATGCTTTGTTCTATTAACAAATAATTATTTTTAAATGGTTTATTTCATCTTTATTTTCTTCCTCCTAAATGTTTCTTGGTATTTAAAAATCAGGGGTGGATCCAGGTTTGGTGGGGCCTAAAGCTTATGTAATATTGGTGTCCTTCTTTTAAAAGAGAAAAATTTTACAAATACAAAAGTAGATGCAAGCTATATTTTTGTATTCACAAAGAATGTGTTTATATAATGTATATTACAGTATTAATTATACATAATTTCTAAATAAATTTACATTCATAAGATGACACATTCCATTCTAGCTACACATGCATATATCTTATTTCCTGTAAACTACCCGATGGCAGCAATTTTTTCTTAGTGGTCTCCAGCACTTGTATAGAAGAAGGATTCAATAAATCTCCATTGGGAAATTAATTTTTTTTTTAACTACACTGGAGTTTGGTGACCAGTCTCTCCCAGCATCCCATCTCCTTTAACATGCATCAGCCTCAGGTTTTCATTTGGTTAATGACCCCTTCCCACTCTCAGTCCACCTAGTTTGGGTAGAGCTCCACTCACTCACTAAAGGCCTAGCCAATCAAAGCCCCACATCCTATATTCCAACCTGACTGGTTCTGAGATCTGCTTCTAACTGAGTCAAGCTAATCAAAGCAGAGCTACCGGGAGAGAGACTCACGTACTCTCTCCTAGTGGACTTGAAACTGAGAAAGACAGGATGGGGACTTACATAGAGTTCAAGAATGCAGCCAGCACACAAAGGTGAACACAATCAAATGGCACAAAAAGGTGAACAGAGTCAAACCAAGGGGCAGAGAGAGCTCAGGTCTTGAGAATATTACATTTCTGACCCCAAGTACTTAAAGCCAGAAAATCATGGACTTTTCATTACAATTTACAAACTGTTCCCTTTTTAGCCTGAGCCAGGTGGATTTGGCTTTTCTCTAACAGAAACTAAGAGGTTTCTTGCTGATACATTCTTCCACCTTTTATCCCATCCCATGCAAAATCTGACTCTTCTCCAAACCTCCTTGCCTTCATCCTCACTGTGTCCATCAGGCACATTGCTGGGCAGAGAGTGTTTTCCTTTCTCTGCATAAAAGTTCCCCCATCCCACCATGAACACAGAGCCTTCCAAACACCTTCGATCAAATTAATAAACTGTAAAAACACTGGGAACACAGAGTGGGAATTAAGATGGCTATGGAGCACCAGGGGTTCAAATACAAGCTGAAAAGGATGAAGGTTGGCCTCTGATTGTATAAAATGATGGTCTATGAACAGTTCCCAAGTACCCTGCCAGCCTGGACCAGATGACAGCCAGAGGCTGCTGGCACAGCCACACAAACAAAAACCTAAAATGTCATTGTGAAATTGTAGTAATGCTTTAGGTTGTGATGCAGTGTTTACAATATTGGGAAGTGTCTCGATTTAGATTTCCCAAAAGCAGAGTCTGAGACAAAGAGTTGGGTGCAAGCATTTTATTCTGAAGGGGTCGCCAGGAAGAAGGAGGAAGAGCGGCAAACAAGACAGGGAAAGGGAAACAGGATCCGTGAGGGTGCATTATAGAGGCTACTGCTGGCCACTGGGGCACAATCCCACCGGAAGCATGGAATTGCATCCAGGATGCCTCCCAAAATTGTCCACCTGAAGGATAAGAGCTACGTACGGCTCCTGTTCCCCACTAGTTGAGGGTTGCCCCCAAAACATGAGCTCCCCCAAATTCCAGGATACACTTTTGAGTGGGGTAAGCCAATTCCCACCTATTAGGGAAGATCCTAGGCCAGGAAGCAGAATGACACGTCCCATGCTTGAGGTAGCACCATCACTGTAACAGGAGTCTGCACTTACAATGAACTGCCCACTACAGCTGTGGTTGGAACCGGAAGAGGGCTGAGGGGCTGCACCGAGGGACCCAAATGATGTCAGCCATGGAAGGTAACCTTGGCTTCGTCTTGGAAATAATGCCTCTTGAAGCAAGTAGGAAGATGTGATTGGTCCAGAGCCATAGACATGCAGAATCTCTAACAGTGGTTTCCTTTTCTCCTCTTCTCTCACCACTGAACTTGATGCCAGAACTAAAATATCCTCTGAATGCTTCAAGAGAAAAGGACAGTACTGAAGAGAAGACAGAGGTGTGGTTTCATTTAAGCACAAAGCCACATCATTCCCACTTTTTCCTACTCTTTGGCCCATTGCTTGCACCTTTCTAAGTTGGAAACTGAAGCAAGCCATAGGAGATTAAATGGGTTGAGTGGAAAGAAAGATAGGATCCATGCCCTCTCAGGTTTCAGTACCAAGTTACAGATCTACCAACAAGAAAGAAAAGAAACAAGGAGAGAGTACAGGAATGGCCAGCCCAGGATAGGCTGATGAACACAGAGCCTTTCAGACTACCACCTGCTACCTGAGCAACGGCAGCTTTACTTGTCATCTTTCAGAGGGCAACAACTCCCTTGATCTCACCCCTACTGAAGCTCTTCAAGTGTATTTCTATAGACTTGGGATTTACTTAAGGTATCAGGCTTTATTTTCTAGAGTCCTGATGAGCAGACTGCCAATAACTTCTACCTTGAAAACACTTGCTGAAAACCATTATCAATATTCAGTTTTTAGGACCTGTTGTATGCCTCTACATGAGGGATCCTCATCCCACTCTGTGCCATTTGCTCCTTTCATCCCTGTCTGCTCTCTTCCCTTCAGCCTGCATTCTCTCTCCCAAAGCCACACAAGGCCCATTCCAAATGCTGAGAGAGACCTCGTCCATCACAGCCACCACCAGCCAAGGTCAGTAAGTCTTTTGACTGAGAGCCAGAAAGAAAAAAAGTGAAAGGCTTCTTCCACTGTTTCTAAAAGAAGAAAATAGGAAACAAGGAAGAGGAGGTCAACAAAAGGACACACACAGAGAGATACACACACGTATACACATACACAGGCTGAGAAGCGGTGATGGAGCAAGTAATCCAGGAACAAAGGAGCATCCCCATCTCTTCTGGAATCACATATGAGTTGCTCCATGGCAGAAAGATAAGTGGGCAGTAAAAAGGTAGATGGGTCACAGAAATAATGAATGGGGTTAGTAAATGTCCCTCATGGTAAATATGCATATTGTGGTTCTTTTCTCAAGATCCCTTCTACTCTTGTCCACCAAGCAACAGCAGGAAGTTATGCAGAATGGGTGGGTAGCTTTACCCCACCTCAATTGTAGGGTTGGGCCCCCATAATTTTAACATGGCAAGAAGGATTGACTCAGAAGTAACAAGTGGCCCCATGAAGGTCAGGGAAATGTGAACAGAGGTTTCTTCACATTTTCTGAGAAGGCAGGTCTCATTCTCCAGAGAGAGCTGCTGATGTCATATTTATCTCTCCTTCTGTGTGAAGAGGAAATGTCTGGAACCTCTGCAGCCATTTGGTCACCATGGGGGAAGGTGGCCTTGGGATGAAACTCATATAAGAGAGAAAAAGAAGAGAAATAAACTAGGTCTCTGATGACATCACTGGCCCATTGATTGCACCAACCTGCCTGCAGAAATACCCTCCAATAAATCCCCCAATGTCTCAGGCATTTTGACTTGTTTTCTTTTTTGACAGCATGAAGTGTCATGACTGATGTATCAGATTAAATCTTTTGTTAAGATATAAGTAATGTAATGAGAAACATCAGACTTTCATTCAAATTACTGCTCTGCAACTTTCTGACCTATATGACCTTACTACAATTTAATTCTTCCTAAAGCTGACCCTACACACATGAGCAGTTCCACATATTAGCCTATCTTGACACAAAGCTTTTTAAAACAGGCAGAAAAAGTTCATCACAAAGTCTCTGTCCCCCTTCTCTGGTATCTACTACCCATCATGTCAAGTCATCATCAATCTGTAGCATGAGTGATGACACCTGATGTGTTCTCACTCCTCTTGTCCCCCATCGTGGCAGCCTAACAGCCAACTCTAGTGTTCCTCAGTTCAAAACAGCAGTAGACAAGGAAGGTGAAAAAGATGGAGTCCCTAGAATATATTCCCATCTCTCCAAGGGAATTCCTTGCCTCAGAGAAGTTTGGTGAAGCCACAAAAGGCACTGGTAACAGTGTCATCTAATTTACAAAGAGCCTGAAGAATGTGATGAGCCTCATGAGGGGTTGGAGGCTTCTGAGGTGCTGTGGAAAGCCTTTCCTTGCCATCTCCTGCTTCCAGGGCCACTCTGACTTGGTTTCCAATTAGAAACACATTGCATTTGTGACACGAGCTAATCCCATCCTCTCTGATGACAGGAATGAGCTGCCATTACTGCCAGATGATGAACAGGAAGTCACCGAGTAAGAGGAGCATGTCTATGTCAGAGGCCATCACCCAACTCAGGAGGGCAAAGCTCCAGTAACCATGTCCTACATGACAAATGAGCCTGCAGTGATAATACCCCACAAGTCTTTTCCAAGGGGTTGCAGAAGGCAGGGCTCTCATAGCTTCAATCTTTTATGAGAAGCAGTAACTCAGAAAATTCTCGTCTATGTGGCAAATGTAACATCTCTCTACAAATACATGCAGAGGATGTTCAGATTGTGAACTGAGCAATTTTATCTCTTGTTTCTTTTGTCTTGATTCACATCTAAGTTTTATAATGACTGCTTTTGCTACTACTATTCCTAAATATAATACAGATGTATCTTCAGCAATCTAATAAATTGACCCTATATGAGCAGTATGTGCTGGGCACTATACAGTGGTATGTGTATACCTGTATTCATAATATTTGTCACCCTGCATATGCCCACCTCATGCCATGCATTGTTTGTGGCACTTGCGTTGCATCTCAATTCCTCACTTAATCTTACAATAGCTTTGTGAGGCGGGTGTTATCTTCACTTCCCAAATGAGAAACCAATAGCTCAGAATCCAGGCCAGTCACTTACCAAAGGTCCCAAGCGATGTGTCTGTTCTCTGCCTTAGACTAGGCTGCAGGCATAGACTGGATGCTGTGCTGGCAGAATAAAGGTTATCTCCTCGGGTAGACAGGCTTTTTAGCAGCAGAGCCTGGCCCGGCACCCCACCTTGTAGCTCCCCTCCAGGAATCTTTCCTTTACCTTTACCTGCCTTAATCTTCCCTGGATTCTCATCTCAGCTGCATGTATGCTGTTTTGCCTAATCTTCCCCCGATGTTTCTATCTGCAGCATGAAAGGGATAGGGCTGGTTTTAAAAAGGAAAATATGATGGGAGAATCATTGAGATTTTACTGTGGCAAAAAAAAAAAATGTTGCAAGTATAGCAAAACAGTAACGGTGGAATCCAGGCTTGCACTGTACAGTTCTTTCTGTGTTTCTCCATGGTTGGACATTTTCATTAAAATGTTGGAGGGGAAATAATGTTGCAGAAGGTCCCAGCAGTATATAAATATTAATAACATCTCCTTTACAGTATCTAACAGTGATATAAAAAAAGATTATTGCAATGTGGCCAAGATCTGAGTGTAAAAGAAACCCCTCCAGACGGGGCGTCCCTGTGGCCAACCTGTGGTCAGAAAACCTCTGCTGGTTCCAAAACACAACGGTGCACTGCCGCTCAGCAATGCTCTGCTTCCAAGGCTGTGTCTGCTACGCCCGACACCTGGGCCTGCACTGTCACTGCCAGAGCGGCCTGGTGCTGCCGACACAATGACCAAGGGCATGACAAACACCCATCATTGAGAGGAGGATCTCGTGGTGGTGTCCAGAGGACAGAGGCAGTCCCTTCCCAAACCATCACTCATGAATGACAGAGCTTTCGCTCCTGAGATATCATGTGCTGGAGGCAGGACATCCATAGCCTCCTCATCTCTCAAGCTACATACCTATTTCATTTCTTCTTCCAGAACCATAGTCTGATTTGTCTTCTCATTAGAAGGGTTTAGAGAACTTCCCCTCAATAGCAAAGCCATATCAGCAAAATGTCTTTTCCTGGGAGAGTCATCAAATAACTTGGCTCAGAGGCAAAAGTATCTTTGAGCAGCTCTATTTTGTCCCTTTATAGATATCACGATTACCAGAAAATGTACCTTACTCTAATCTAAACGTGAAACAGGCCCTATCCCTGTGCTAATGTTAAAATGGAAACCTTCTGATGAAATAGTATGTTGCTTTCATAAATTATTGGCAGGACAAAACAGAACCTCAATGTGATTGGCTTATGTTTCTGCAAACCACTCTGACACGGCCTCTGTCAAGTATTCCATCTCTTCTGCTTTTTTTTACCCCACACAAGCTCAATGCCTGTTTATTCTTCTCTGGAAAGCTCATATTTAGTGGAAAAGTGGTATGAAAATGTTCATTCTTACATCTTCCTTATCATTACTGTTTCTATTACTATTTCTCTGTGAATACAATTATTAGTTTGAAAGAAGCCCATGAACTAAAAAAGTTTGCTTTTGCCTAGATCCCTAGAGAAATGTTAAAAGTGGCTTTTACAGAAAGCCCTTGCTTCCCTGTGCCCTTGCTCAAACTTTAAAATGAGTAAGAAGAGCTCACAGTACAGGAAGCAGCCAATCTAGAGACTTGGGAGGACAGCTGGTGGGAGCAGGTGGGATGGGGCACCAGCCTCCAGGAGTTTGCAGCTGAGCCTCCCCAACCAGTGAACATTTGCACCCATTGTTTAAATGAAAACAGGTAAAAAGAGAGATAAAACAGTTTAGGAACAACATCCTAAACAAAAACCAGCCCAAGTTCAGGTGCTGAAGAATGCAGAGTTTGACAAGTGCTTGTGATCCCAGGGCTTGAAGACTCTTCCAGCAAAAGAGAAAGACCTACCTCACATTGGAAATGCAAGCTACAACCAGGGTCTTTTTTTAATGGACACTGATACACTTTCCAGTTATTGCAGGAGGTAGTTCTCTCCACAAAGCCATATGACTTGGACTTCTGAATTTCCCCACAGCATGCAGCAAAAGTCAGGAAACAGAACAGGTATTCAATGAATAATTCCTGGAGGAGGAATAAAGTAAAAAGACACTTCCCATGATCACCTTCAGCCCAGCCCTTCCCAGAGGTGAGATCAGAGGCCAGGGTTTGTGTTTTGCCATTGAGTCTTTTGGGAAATAAAAGACATTCTCATGTCCTCCAACTAGGCCATAAGGACATGAAGAATCCAGGCACATATCTCGGCCAGACTCCTGTTAAGACCTATTGCCAACCAGGATTTACGGCCTGTTCCTCTGGGCAGCAGCAGTCCCCAAGTCAACTTTCCAAGAGGAGGATGGATTGAGGAAACTGCTGTTCAAGCTCAGACTGTAAATTTTTTAAAATAGACCTTTCCATGTTTGTAGATGGCTGTGGGTGGCTCATGGTGGCAAGAGAAAGTAACAGACCGGCTCAGTCTCACCTTATGTGACTCTGCACCTCCTTCCAGGATTTCTCTTTAAAAATCTATTTTTGCAAATGGTTTGCAAATCTAAAAAAAGATCCAAATGAACTTTTTTTTCAATTTGGGTTTTAGCCATGTACCAGATGAGTCATCATCAGAAGTCCAAACCTAGGGATCATTTTGCGGAGGAATGTAATTTTGAAAGCAGGAAGTTCCTTTGAGAGTGTACAGAACAGTATGGTCCAAGAGAAATACACTGTGAGCCACATATGCAACTTCAAATTTTCTCATAGACATTAAAAAAGCAAAATGCAACAGGTGAAATAATTTTAATAATATATTTTACTTAACCTAATATAGCCATATTATCATTTCACCATGTAATAAATATAAATACTATTTTATAACCTTTATTGAGATATAACTTACATACCATTCAAAGTGTACAATTAAATGGTTTTAGTATGTTTACAGAGTTGTACAACCATCATGATAATCTAATTTTAGAATATTTTCATCACCCCAAAAGACACCTTGCAAGCATTAGCAGTCACTCTCCATTACCTGCCTGCCCAACCCTAGGCAAGTACTAACGGACTTTCTGTCTTTAGAGATCTGTCTATTCAGAGCATTTCATGTGAATGTAATCATACAGCATGTAGTCTTTGGTGACTGATTTCTCTGACTTTGCATGTTCTCTAGCTTCATCCATGTTGCAGCACATATCAACACTTCATTCCTTTTAGCTGAATAATATTCCATTGTGTGGACAAAAATTGTTAATGAACTATTTTACATTTTTTTTTGTACTAAGACTTCAAAGGTCATTGAATTTTACACATCTCAAATGGATGAGCCACATTTCATTGCTTGGGGGCCACATGGGGCTCATATCTCTAATATTAGTGCAGATCTAGTCATATCCCTTTAGGAAACTAAATAAAACCCTCCAAGGATAATTACGTTCCCAATGCCACATGTCAGTCAATGGCTACATCTGAGATCAAACCCAAGTGTTCCTGGGCCCAGCTGATGGCACCATTCTTCCTCCTCACCCACACTTCGAGCCACATAGAGGGGATAAAGATGAAAAACCAGCAGGCTAAACAGACATCCACAGAAGTTCACTGCTCTCTCTCTCAAAAACACTCCAATCTGGTTGGCCATCATTCTGTCTTTAAGCAGGGGATGGGCCCAGTGGGACAGGTGGTGGGGCATCCAGCCACGATCAACCTAAAGAAAGTACTGCTCCACCCTCCAGAAAAGCCAACTCTAAACAGCAGCAACTGCTGAAAGGCAATGAAAGGTTAAATTGATGAGTCAACATTAATAAGCCATTCAACTTCCCCAAGACCCCTTGACAGCAGCACAATACATATATCCCCTACTTTATGGGGTGCTCATAAGAGGAGATGCAGACACACCTGGGATTAATGAGTGTCAGTGAACATCAACCCCTTATAAATAATGTCGCCCTGTGGATCCCCAACCAGTGAATAACACTATTTATGAAAAGGGGCAGAAGTATCTTTTCTTCTGTATTTAATATAGTAATACTAATAAGAGAAACCATTTCTATGGCAGTTATTATGCACCTGATAGTTTTCTAAATGGTTACATACAGCAGTTTTAATTCTTACAACCCAGTGTGGGAGGTTTCATTTATTATTATTATCTGCATTTTAAAGCTGAAGAGTTTAGCACAGAGAGGTTAAGTAACTAATTTAAGGTCAAAGAGCTAGTCAGTAGCATAGTTATTATTTGAACCCAGGCAGTCTGGCTCCAGAGTCCAGGCTCCTGACTACCATGCTGCCATTGAGAAGCCCAGGACATCCATGAAGCCCAGGTCCCTCCCTGTGAAGTCCCCTCCTCCTGGACAGACCTCTCAGATCTTCCCATGCATGAAGCATGATCTCTGGAATTGTCTTCCAGCTCCAGAAAATATTTGTGGCCACACTGTCTATATTTCTTATGCTAGAGGCATGAGTCAGGGAGATTAAAAACAAAACTCTTCCTTTTTCTTATGAGTTATTATTACTTATTATCAGGCTTCTTGCACGAGCCACAAGGGTCTGGATTTATGAAATTGGAAGGAAAACTGCTGAGTTTGTTGCTGAGGAATGACGGACTCCAAATTGCTTGGATTCACTGCTTCTGTCTCAAAACCATGTCCCCCATTCTGAAATGATTTTTCAGAATCCTAGCTTAAGACAGCAAGCAGCCTGGTAAGTATAGGAAAGGCAATTTCCCCATAGGTGAGCTCTCTCCCCCAGCCTTTACTTGCTGGAGATGACATGGGGTTTCTATGACCTGTTTGGGAGCCTATGGGGTATCTGAGGTGCCTACACAAAGGCAGCCCATCTCTGGTATCCAGTCAGGAGTGGGGCGTATCAGGGCTGCCAGGGCAATGTCATTCCCTAAGAAGAGCATGCTGGGATGGCAGAGGCCAGAGGTCACAATCAGGCTAGAGACTGACATAAACATGTTTAGTTTGGTTCATACAGTGTTGCAAAAGTCTCCTGATTTCATATAAAAAGCCAAATTTCCCGCTTCTCTTGAAAAATCAGAGGACATGGCAAAATGGGCCTGAGTTCTTGTTGTGTGGACACTTAAGAGAGCTTCTATTCCCCTTTGGACAAGGAAAGCTCCCTTGCCCTCACCACAGTCCCCGCCACTCCCTACTGTCTCTCACCAGGCCCTTTAGCATAGACAGGCAACATGCACACTGGACCTGGCTCCTGGCTTATGAAGCAGCACACTGTTTCTCGCCAAGCTACATTCATACTACACTTGGAGATGTGGTCAGCCTGCATCCTCCTTTTCTGCAACACCTCCTTCTGCACTTGAGTCCCTTTTCTTCTTTGCCCTCCCACTTCTGGGTTTCCCTTGCTCACATTTAATTCTGGAATGTCAGATCTCGTGGCTCTCTCACATGTGAATGCCTTGTTTTTTCATCTACTCCAGAAGCTCTTTGAGGAAAGGAACAGTTAATACACTTTTCTTGGCTCCTTTTCCTGCCAAATTGAGTTGAGCACACAGTAGGTCCTCAACTAGGGCAATAGGGCATGAGGAGAAGAGCCTGAGGAAAATGTGGGAGGACAAAGGGCAGAGAGGCATGACTTCCCCACAGCAACTTGCTGGTCAAACTGCCAAGACCTTAGAAGGCCACGGAGGAGGTACAGACATAGTTCCTTTAAGTCAAGATGCTGATAACTCAAAATTAACAACCACGAAACAGAGAAGTGAATGTCAGACTATGTGGCTTAAAGATCTTGGAAGTCCAGAGGATTCTGACTTGACTGTTTAGAAGAGTTCAGACCCCAGGGGTGGCAGTGGGGCTGTGCCAGTGTGACGTGTAGCAAGGGATCCATTAGTATCTGCCACCCATGCCTTAATCAGACCGTAGAGTCTGAAAGAATTTCATGCCTTTCCTGTAGTGAAAATGACTTTAAAATGACTCCTAAAACCAACAGTGGCAGGTCATTTACACTCAACATGTTAGGTCATTGATAAAAATTTCCGGGACATGACCTGGTCCCTGAAACATCCAGATGGACCACTAGGGTATGTAAAGTTTCAGATCTGTCCCCCTCAATCACCCACTCCTACAGGAAAGGGCAGATAAGCCCATGGACTACCAGGGCAAATGCTGGGATGCCTTCTATAAATGATACCATTCTGTCTGCTGCCTGGGGGCATATTAAGAACAGCACTATTGCCTAATCTCATGGGAAGACCAAGTATCCAAGAATTGATCCAGATGTTTCCACATGACCTTGCTTCACTCCAAGAGGCAAAGTAACTATTGCATAATTCTATAAATCTAAATGCACACACAGCTCCTACCATACGATTGTGAAATCAAGAACCACTTCTTCTGTGTATCTCTTTAGAATTTAACACAGAAACTATCAACACGTTAATTCTAAAATAAATTATATATATATATATATATATATATATATATATATATATATATATAGAGATAGAGAGAGAGAGAGAGAGAGAGAGAGAGAGAGAGAGAGAGAGAGAGTCCTCTTCCATATTGGAGTCTCTATTGAAGGATCCAAAGAAGGAGGCCCATAAAAAAATTGTCCAGTAAGAAATGAGTTGTTCTCTGCCCAGTTCACACGACCCAAGAGGACAAAGCCATACACAATAGAATGTAGCAAGACAACTCAAGGTAAGCTGTACAGGGGTTCTCAAAAAATGTGCCCACCATTCTAATTTTAGGCCTTTTTAAACTAAAAGAAGATAAGTAAGGAGGAAAACGAGAACAGTTTTGAATATCTGCCTATTGGAAAAGATGAAACTGAACTACTCTGTCAGCAAGCTGATTTCAACAGATGATAGAAATGATTAAAATCAGCCGTCTGTGTTAATTAGCACCTATTACCACAAATATATCGTTCCCCTGTCACCACCACTGCTTCTTCTTGATTCAAGCTGTGATGGCAAAGATTCTGCTACCCGCAACTTCAAGAACCTTCCAAAACCAAGGGTCTCTTCGTTGCAAAGATCATTTGAGTTCACCTTGCCCCTTCTGCTACTGAAAGACTGTTTGGCTCCATTTCAAAGCTAGTGATTTTGCCCCCAGAACTCTTCGGTCTTCAATCCATGGTTGTCTGGGGTAACATCTGTTCTGACGTGGCCTGCTGTGTTGAGAGGTACAACGCTTGCCCAAAGTGGTAACAAGGAATTTATTAGGAGTTACATGCAGTGTTCTGTGTTGTCTTTCATAGAATCAACCACTACCATAAATTTCAGATCCACACACTTGTGCTGTGGTCACTAAAAATGTAGCCTGGCCACAGAGACAGGCCATTTGAAGTCTGTATATCCCATGGCACTAGGCATTCAAAACAGAAAGAATCTGGGTGACTCTCTAAAGTGAGGGAAGTGATATCACCTTAACTCTCTGCCCACCATCTGAGAAAATCACCCAACAGAAGTCAGTAACAGCAGACACTGGAGGAGCCCCGCTCCAGCCCCCTGACCCTCATGGGGGTGCCCTTGATGTAATGTCCTGCTCACAGTTTCCCCACCCGGGTGCCTGCATCTTCCAACTTCTCCTCCTGGGGGCTTTCTCCAGCACCAGGGGAGGTTGATGGGCACAGAAGCACCTGAAAGGTATAGAAGATTTAATTCTGGAAGAGGAGAGGAATGTGAACAGCCCTCGACCAATAGGGGACTGGATGTGGTGGATAAATACCCCAGCTTCCTGCCTCTGAGGCGGGTTCTTCATGTTCTCTTAGACCTAGAGTTGACCCCAGGTATCCATGGTAGTATTCTGTTTAAGAATGCACCTTTTATCAACCCTTTCCCCTACTTTGTCTCACTTTGCTCATTCCCTCTCTTGAAGCAAGTCCTGGATCACCACCTGTGCTCAAATTCTTGTCTGAAGGTCTGCTTTTAAGAAAATCCAAACTAAGACAGAGGTTAACCAGACAGGCTTTAAATTCATAATTGTTTTTCTTCCTGTCTGTGGCGTATTCCACAGGGAATACATTAGCTCTCTCTTAGTATCCCAAATATAGAAATAGTAGGCACAGGGAAAATGCTAGAAGGGAGAGACACTTCTGATACAACAACAGTGAGTGGCTAAACTGGCCTGAAAGCCGCTCACCAGCAGCTATACTGGTGCCTCCCAAATCCAGACATCCCAAAGATCTCTTTGCTCACATTACTTTTCATTTAAGAGCTGAGATGGGTTTTCCGTTCTGAGCACCATTCAGCATCTTCATGGGCAGCAGCATGGTATAAGGCAGGAGAACAAATATTATCAATTACTGATGTCTGTAATGGGACCAGGGTAATACTAGTGCCCAGCAGGCCAGGCATTTACAATCATTCTACAGAGAAAAGGATAAGGACTTTGGAATCAGACAAACTCAAAACTCAAAATTCGACCCTAACATTTAAGATCCTGGGCATCTTAATTTACCTGTCTAGGTTTCAAGATCCTCGTCTATACAATTGCAGATACTAGTTCCTATCCTATAAGGCTATGACAAAGATTGTGTATGATGATATGTGACAGCTCCTGGAATGCGCCTAGTTCAATAAGCATTTGGTTCCCTTTACCACTGGAAGCCAGAGAGCTGTTTTATCAAAAGTGTTTTGGATTTCTTAAGCAAATACATTATTTGCCAGAATTACTTAATGTATTTAATGGCAATGAACCTCAAATGGATTAAAACATTTTTTTTAAGCTCTAAGATCACAAACCTCTCCTGTCACACCTCTCTTTGGCTGAAGTAGTTTTCCAGTGGAATTTAACCCTCCAGGCAAAGACATCTGATCCTAAATAAACCATAATACACCCTTCAGAGTATGGTAGCCATAATTCCCAGGTCAATTAAAAACATTGAAGAAAGATGCTGAGAAAACTGACTTGCTTTGATGACACATGCTTTAAATAATTAACCAGCAACCATGCAAGTTTACACTGTGTCCATTAGTTGATTGTTCTATTTAGAAAAGGGACTGTCCCATATGGCATGCCAAGATGTGGACCATATTCCAACTTCAGGAACTTGATGCTGCTGACAGCATGTGCATCCTGGCAATTGAGATATTGGAAACTTGTGCAAATGAAAAGTCACTTTAAAACCTTGTGCAAATGGTATAAGCGGTGATTTGGAAAATATGCTGGAAAGTTAGCTGCCAAAAACAAAAATGAGAGCAATTTAAGGCACTTTAAGTTGCCAGCAAACATGCCAGAGCCTAGCACACACCCAACACAGATGGATACAGAACACATAGCTGTTGAATGACTTAATGAATGCTGGCCTCTGTGCATTTTCCCCGGTACACTTGGCATGCCCACAACATAACATCTGAGAACCAGAAATAGGAAAGGTGGCCTTTCAGATCAGACAGGGACAAGAGACAAAATTGAGAGGTTGTCGTGTGTCTCTCCTGATGAATAACCTTCCAAGCTTGCTGAGAACAGGCAGACCTCTGAGAGGCAATAATTTCAGGTACGACAGTTTAGCTAAGTAACACCAGTGCCCCAACAACACAGTTCAAGTTTCTGTTATCATGATACATTAACCATCAGAAACTGTTAAAAGTAAAAACTCACTGCTAGTGCTTCAGTCCACAATCACTATGTAAATAACATGCGCTCCGCAATTGGTGACCAACACACCAATGTTTTCACAGTATCGCAACTAGTCACTGCATCATGGATTCCAATGAAAAATCCACGTGACATTCTACGAGACAGATAATCAAAAGAAGTACCTGGCCAACAAGATGAAAGTGAAGCAAAAAAATGAAGAGTGGTAACAGTGGAAGGAAAATGAAAATGTGACTAGAGTGTAAACAGAGTTATAGAAGGCACAGCCTGATGAGGCTGTGCTTCCTGAGACTCTAGAAATGCAGAAAGATGAACTCAGTGAAGACACTTAGCACAAGTGAAGAAAGTGGTTGCGACAAAATGGATGAAGATGTCTCAAAGGAAGTGACACTGGCAAAAAAATATTCACATTAAAGAAACTCTTGGAGATACTTCACAACACTGAAAGCATAAAGGATGAAATGTTGGAGGCTGATCCAAACTCAGAAAGTAGTAGGACAATTTGCCAATGCCTAGAAAAAATGCTCAGTTCATACCATAAGCACAAGTTAAAAGTACTTTCGTTTTTTTTTTTTTACAAAGAAATGAAATACTTTAATTCTTGATATTTCTATGTTTTTAATTATGTGTACTAAATACTAGTTTTACTATTTTTCATTTCACTAGACATTTGTAACCAATGGTGAGATTGTTTTTAATAATGTGACAAAAAAATTTCCAAATTCACAAAAACATCACAATTTTTCTCATTGAGTATTAAGATTGGTTTTCAAAGTTTCAGCTTGCATGGTCATTTTTACCATTCTGTACAACCACAGCAGAATTAAAAAGATGTCAGGCAAACAGGATTCTCCCTAAAAGTGAACCCATAAAGAAGACAAACAGCAAAATTTTGCCTAGAGGCTGGTCCTGATTCCTGGCTCCAAAAAAATAGGTAAGATGCCAGCAATGTGGTCAATTTTCTCTAAGCCCTGTTTTTCTATTTCTGGGACTGCACTGTGCTCCAGAACAAACAAGAAACAAAATCAAGCAGTGTAGGTATAAAGCTTCACCATTTATTAAGCACTCAATTTGGGAATGGGTTTCTCCATTGAATGCTCTCAATTATCTAAGGTACATGAGACACTTACAACCCCTATTTATAAGGATAAAACTGAGCCTGAGAGAAAATGAAGCACTAACCCCAAACCGCACAATTAGGAATTAGAAATCTATAGCAGTGCTGAACAACAGAAATAAACTGTCTATAAATGCAAGCCACACTTGTAACAAATTTTCTAGTATTCACATTAAGAAAGGGAAAAAGGAAAAGTGAAATTCGTTTTAATTAACCAATCACTGTTGAACTCTGAACAACACAGGTTTAAACTGTGCAGGTCCACTTATACGTGGATTTTTTTCCCCCAATATACAGCCAGACTTCTACATCCCATGACTTGGCATCCATAGAATCCCAACAGTATTTTCAACCCATATTTGGGAATCTGCAGATGCAGAGAGCAAACTGCATGCTTTGTTCTACACCATTTTACATCAGGGACTTGAGCATTCGGAGATTTTGGTATCCACGGGATGGGGATGGAAACAATTGTCCATTAATGTGGAGGAAAAATTGAAGTTTTGGGGCAGTCGAAAGTTGAATGCAGATTTTCAACTGCAAAGGGGAACAGCGCCCCTAACTCTACATTGTTCAAGGTTCAACATATAATCAACATAAAATTATTAATGAGATAGTCACATTCCTTTAAACTAAGTCTTCAAAATATGGTATTACACTGACAGCACACCTCAATTCAACATTTCAAGTGTTTGACTACCTGAATGTGGCCTTAGGATACAGTGTTAGACAGCAATGGGTACTGTCTCCAAGAATGAAAATTTCAATAACTACGGGCCTCATATTTTGATCCACAAAATTATTACCTCAGCAATTATATCCTTCCCTTCTAAAGAATGCCCTGAGGAAGTGGTCACTTTTAATTTCAGAAATTGGCTTAAATTCCTTTCTTTTAAATTTTCTCTTAGAAAAGTATTAAGCCAAGCAACTGAGGAAATTACTCTAGTGAGGAAAAGTAGGAGAGTGGGCATAGATATACAAGGACTGGTTTTTGTACCTAAGTAGAAATGTTGCCTGACTGGGAAAGCCCTCACAGAGAGAATACCTGAGTGGGGTCACTGACTTTACTTTCTAAGTGGTATGTATTTTTCTATTTATGTGTGACTGATGTATAGATGTAGAATTGATTTTAATATATTGATCTTCTATTCAGCAAATCTGGGAGATCTTTTGCATTAACTCTAATCAGCTGCAATAATCTGTTTTTTTAATTAGAAAAATCACAAAGTTTGTAAATAAATTTATTCATTGCATTTCAATGCCTCTCCCTACAATATGATAAAACTTTTGTTCCAATTTTCTATATCCTACATGATATTTTATTATTGGATCTGTGGTTTACTAAGAAAACTATTAATATCTCTCAATATGATTAAAAATGTGTCAGGTGTTTTTTTCAATTTCTTCTTGAAAACCATCAGTTTTTGCTTTGTTATTTTGAGACTATGTTACCAAGTGCTTAAAGATTTAGAATTATTCTATCTTCCCAGTTAGCTGTATCACTTACCATTGAATAATGGTTTTATTCCAAATAATAATTTTTGCCTTTAAATCTATACTATTAGATAATAATATTCAGTCTTATCCAACCCAATGGTACCTTTTGGGCAGTGTTTGCCTACATCTTTTCCCATTCTTTTAATGTCAACCATCTGTGTCTATGTTGTAGATGTGTCCCTTGTAAACAACATGCAGTTGAATTTTTTTACTCTAACCTGACAATCTGTCATGAATTTAGTCCACCTACATTTATTATTATTCATATTTTTGAACTTATTTCTACCACCTCATTTTGTATCTTTTATTTATCCCTTTTCCCCCCCTATTTGTTCTTTTCTCCCTTCTTCGGACTGATTGGGTTACATACCAATTTTTACTCTACTGGTTTGGAAATCGTATATCCTATTCTTAGTATTTTAGTAATTTCCCATAACTTTTAACATGCACATTTAACTCGATAACATTAATCTGTAATCGATATATCCACTCTCTTGAGCAAAAGTACAAAGACTGCAAATGTTTTTTTGATCATCTGCCCAAATTGATTATATTTATAAAGTTAATATTGCTTCATATAATCTAAAATATTTTCTCACACGCACGCGCGCGCGCGCACACACACACACACACACACACACGAATTCTATTATCCAAAATTCTTTAGGGTTTCATTCTATTCAGAACTTCAGAGAAAACTGGTGCTTCCTGGAAGCCCAAGGTATTACCAGTGTGGGAATCATGATTATGTTAATTTCTTGGTACAGGGTCCCAGGACCATGAAAGCCGTATAAAGAAGAATCCCAAACCCACTTGAGGCAACCTGTCTTTACTTAAGATATTTCTGGAGAAGACTCATTAACCTCCAACCAGAGCCCAGGTCAAAAGAGACAAACTTCCTAGCATTTTCTTTTGTGGGAAGTATATATATTATATGGTCCCCTTTTCATTAATCAAAGGACTCTGCTTTCATGGGGAAGTCATGTCTCAATTGACCTCCCCAATCCACTTACACCCCAGTCCTTGTATGGTCATTAAAGTCACATCCCTTGTTTACTGAGATGGGCAAATGCCACCAAGGAGGTGAGACTGTCAGGGCCAGTATGCTCCTTGGGTATTCAGCTTTTTCTTTATTCATAGTTCCAGCAATATTTCTTACTTCCTAGTAAGTTCGGCTTGGCTATTATACTGTCCACCATTTCCTGTTACTTTGGATTAGGAAGATTTTCAGGTTATCTTGTCTTCTGGACATTGCACAGCAGTCAAAATGACCTTTTGAAAAGGCTTATCTGGTCATGTATTTCCCTTCCTTCTTAAAACCCTTCAAAGATATCCCATCTGCTCTAAGGATAAAACCTGGACTTATTTTTTCCCATGTTGAGATATAATTGACATAAAATATTATGTAAGTTTAAAGTGTACATTTAACATATGTATATATTGCAAAATGATTACCACAATAAGATTAGCTAACCTCTCCATCACCTCACCTAATTACCTTTTTTGTATGTGTGTGGTGAGAACATTTAAGATCTACTCTCATAGCAACTTTCAGGTATATAATATTGTTAACTATAGTCAACATGCTGTACCTTAGATCCCCGGAATTTGTTTATCTTATAACTGGAAGTCTGTACCTTTTTTAAACAACATCTCTCTCTCCCTCAGGCTCCTGGCAACCATCATTGTATGCTCTGTTTGCCTAGTATGGCTGTTATAGATTCCACATATAAGTGAGACCATACAGTATTTGTCTTTTTCTGTCTGACTTCATTTAGCATAATGCCCTTGAAGTGCATTCATGTAGACACCTGAATTCTTACTGCAACTTAGCAACAGCTTGCCCCTGCCTTCTTCCATCCCCAGTTCATCCTGCCCCTCGTTCATTTCACCATAGCACATTACCTTTTCACGCTCAGTCTAATGCCACCAACCACCTCCAGAACTTGGTAAGCACTAGGTTCCTCGCCTGATAAACTTGCCCCATCCACCTCACCTTCTCGTTCCTCAGGTGCTTTCTTAGTGATCACTTCCTGACAGAAGTCTTGTCTGCTCCTCCAGACTAATTTAGGGTTCCCCATTATATGCTCTTACAGCACTTTCCTTCCAGCACTTTTCTCAGTTTATGATTATACACTTAATAGTGTGAGAATCTAATTGATGTCTGTCTTCTCGGCAGACTCTCAGCACTGGAACCCTAACAGCTGGGTCAGGGCCTGGATCATGATATCCATTCACAAGGCACTAAAGGAATACTGAGTGAATTAGGATTAATGCAGAAGTTGAGGTGACGACTTGCTGATAAAGGCATGAAGGCCTGGAATATTATGATACAACAGTAGAATGACAGGAAAGGTCAGATAGGAGAGACATTGAAAAGAAAGAATTGACAGCAGCTAGCAATCAGATGGGAAAATAAGTTAAAAAAGAGCTACGTGTCATTAGTAGAAATCCAGAAATTTGCATTTTAGACATAATGAGCATGAAGTGCAAGAATATTCAGCTGGAAATGTCCAGTGGCAGCTGGAAATGATGGTGTGGTGCTCCACAGTGGAATGAAGATCGTGATCATCTGAACCAAGGTGGGAGCTGGGTCTCTGCATGAGGATGCGGTATCCAGGGGAAGGTGGCTGGGGGAGAGGAGCATAGTACCCGGGGAAGCGTCCTAGCGACAAACGGAAAGAGGGTAGAAGGGGAGCCAATGAAAGACATGGAGAAGAGCCCCAGTAATGGAAAACAAGAGACTGTAAACGGTCAAAGAAAGAAGCGATGGGTTTCCAACAAGAGAGATGGGTCAGCCACATCAAGGGCTGCAGGAAGATCAAGACAAAATATTTTTACAATATACCAGAGGTGGCTATGTAAGTTAAACCCTGCCATAAACTTCCTAGTCCTTTCACTGTTCATAACACTTACAAATCTTGTCAGGATATAATTCAGAATAGCAGACAAGATAGAAGCCTCCAGGATTCGGGGTCCTTTTGAACTGTGAAAATATAACCTTACATTAAATTGCATTCAGAGTTTTTAGAGGTTAAAAATTAATACCTCAAGAAATTCCCAATTATTTTGGGGGGAAATGTGTTCTGGAATTATCTGCAGGTGTCCTTTCTCTCACCTCTTATCCTCCACCCCACAAAGCTGTGATTTGGAACCTTCCGTGTTGTTTAAACCAATTCATTTCTGATTCGCAGATTCAGTATTCTAATGTTACTCACATACCCAAGGTTTTATAAAACATATACATAAACCCTATAAGTAGTACTTTTACTCATTAACATAGGTCCTGGGAAACTGCACAGGGTACATTCAGTCATTCTCTTCCAAAATAATTCTTCAAGTTATATGGAGAATAAAAACCTTGCTTTAATATCAAAAACAGACATAAAACATCTCAAAATAACAACAAAACCTTTCACCATTGCTACTTAAGCATTAAAAAGGCGAGAGAAAGGCACTTTTTGAGCAAAGCAAGTTTAATGCTTTAAATAGTAGACTTTATTAAGAAGAATATAGGGGAAAATCTATACTTCAGGAGAAAAGTAAGCATCATCTAGAACATACCTTTCCACCAGACTGTCCAATTCTAACTTTTCATTGCCCTTGATCTATTTTACAATTCTGTACATTGATAGTGATGCAAAATATTATACGTGCAAATTTTGTTCAGTAGGTTCAACTCTCTCTGACTGTGAAAGAAACCAATTTTGCCTCTATTTGCACAAAATTCCTGATCTATGTATGTGTTTGTTCTTTGGATTCTCCTTTAAAATGTTTATAATGTCTTACCAGTTCCCTTATCCACATGAGTTAAATAAAATCTTTTATCTATGTTCTTTCTATAGCTGTATGGACATTAAGATTTACCATTTCTGAAAATTATTGTTTAACAAGGAGAGAAGGAACTTGTCCCACGAATTTAGAGGGAAAATAAAAAACTGACCCATACTTGCCACACATTGAATAGTGTGGGAAATGCCAGCTGCACTCCCAGCTGCTTGCAGTACAGTTCTGGGAGAAGAGTAAGGAACTGCTCCTTTCCATAGCCCAAACAGTGTTGCCCAAATCACAATCTATATGGGACATCTCAAACACAACACCAGAAGAAATAACCTCATCCCACATCTCTCTGTTGACTCAATGAATGAATAAATGAATGGATGAATAAAGCTGAAACACCTACAAAAATTGGGGGTTTTATTTACTCACATCAGGACCCATGCAGACTGGCTTCAGATTAAGCCATCGCCCCTCCCTCTGAGTTGTAAATTAATCTTCTCTTGAATGTCCAGTACACCCATTCACAATCCCACAGGACTCTTCCCCTCCTCTGCCTTTTCCAGGGAATCCTTTGAGTTATAATTCAAAAACCTAAAACTCACTGTTGAGATGGGAGTCTATGGCAGGGATCTGATAGTGTTGAAGCACAGAGACAGATACTTAAGCCAATCACTTTTTCCAAAGCAACAGTCTACAGACCTTGAAGGTATAACTGGGTCAATTAAAGGAGCCTTTTCAGATCTTGCTGCCTGGTGAGATCAAGTTCACTTATTATTCAGCATTTCTACAGCCATTAACATTCATTTCTCAGCACCCTTTGCCAGAGAGACAAAGGGCAGCCATTCTGCAGTAAAATGACCCCCATTGTCCAGGGACACTGATTCACTATTCATCACAATTTCTCTCAATGAGAGCTAAGAGTGCCAAAAGCTCTGAATGCAGAGTCTGGAAGGAGCACCTTGGCCAAGAAGGGATAGAGCTGCAAATGCCACAAGCACCACTGACATAGGCCAGTGGAAGTGCTAGTTATAAATAATTGTGATTTACTCATCCATGCAGCCCTGGAAAACCCCCTGGACATGCTCTGTAAATCCACTCACAAGCACTTTGTCAGTTTTTCAGAATTCGGACCTGGCATGCCTGCCCCAACCTGAATGAGACCAAGTGAGATTTCCATGACCAACAGCCCCACTTTGAGAATGGAGAAATGGAGAGGCAATCTTAGAAAGGATGGCACTGAGGAAGTGGGGGCTGACAGCACAGAGCTGTGGTTCTGGTGGTACCTAACGGGGCCTCCAAGCTCCACTTGGTGTCTGCACAAATCCTGGTGTCTCAGAGGATATGAACTAAGCATGGCTGAGCTGAAACACTGATAAAAAGTCATCTCTGACATGTCACGAACAGGAACACCTCCCTTAACTTCTGAAGCTGCCCCAAACCCCATCCGATCCTCACAGACTCATCTCTGAAGCCCTCTTTGCCCACTTGCAAGATCTCCTTGGATCCAGCTGGTTTGCTTTCCCAAACCTACTGCAAGGTCCTCACAGGGCCACACACACCTGTCCAAGTGGCATGATCCAAACGGGGGCTCCAGTAGGGTCCTGTTCACAGAGACAGGACTGGGAGAGGAGGGGTCCCATCACCAGCCAGGCCCATGGGTGGGGCAGTGCTCACTACTGGTGCCCACCCAGATCTCCTTCACCTCAAGGGTACTACCCTAGCTGTCATGAGTGTTGGTTGCTAATGGCGCTCACCTGCCCCCTTCTCCAGAGAAGGTGCCTCACCTGGCAATTCACCCCACATCCCATGCCAGTTTGTAGCCAGTGGCCAGAGAGCAGCTGACTAGGGGTACACAAGGCAGCCCCTTGGCTCCCAGACAGGATCAATTCTGGGATGTAGTTGTATTCTGATCTCTCTGTGGGATTGGATGACCCCAGCAGAGATTATATCCCAGTTCAGCTTTCATCCCCAGCCTATCCTGCTTTATCAAGCCTCCTTCTGTCAATAACTCACTTGCCCAAGAACAAGGATATATCAACTGGAGACAGTGGACACCCTTCTAGAAGGAGGTTAATGCCTCCTTATTCATTTGCAACTTCCCAAGGAAGAGGAATTATTGCAGGCAGTGCGGTGCCAGCTCTGCTGGTCTCCCTGAGCCTGTCTTCATGTGAGCACACCATACTTCAGTCCACACTGAAGTGTTACTGTCCTTTGAGCTCCAGCAGCCTAGAATTGGGAAAGTACTGGAAAAAGTTTTCTTTTTAATGCTAATGCACATTTCAGAGCCACCCCATGTCTAGTGGTAAGACAATGTGGTATTGAGGATCTGCATGCTATTTCAAAAGAACAGAATCCTCAGATCTATTCCAATAAAGGCTGTGATGGCTAATGGAAATGCCACCAGCCTCTGCTTTCAGTTGCAATTACGCAAACTCAGGTGGTAGCCCTAGTTATTCCTGGGTGACTGAAAGCCCCAAACAGCAGCCATATGGGTCTTTGATGATTTTCAGGGGAAAATGAACAGATTAATGCTTTATTAAGGCCTGTCGTCAAACAGAATCACCTAAGACATTGGGTGGTGGAAGAAAATAACAGAAGGGGGATTGGAAGCCGGCATTTTCACACCTCATTAAATAGATTGGGTCTCTCAGGTCCTCAGGGGTAGGGGCAGAGAGAAGATGGAGAAAATGAAGGATGAACCCAAATTGTTCTTCTTCCAGACCAGGGCTCATAGTGTCCCACAGAATCCAAGGCACAAGGACACAGGAATGAGGAGGCAGCTTGGAAGTGGTCAAGAGGGCTGCACCTGGCCAAAAGGTCAGAGATGGGCAGGTGATAGCTACATAAAACCCTGCCAGGCCAACTCGGCCACTTGCCTTTGCTTTGTGTGTTCACTCCCAGCCAGGCTGGCATCTCTGCCCAGGACATCCCTTGTGTGTCCAGGGCCTGTGGACTAGTGCCAAGCCTGTATGCAGGACCCCTGGGTGTCCAATCAGTTCTGCCACAGATGCCTTCACTCACCAGCTCCCAGGAGGCACAGCCATCATGACAGAGGCCTTCAAGGGTCCCAGGCTGGCAACAGGGGGCTAAGGGTCCAACTAAGAGCTGTGTCTCCGCAGAGGTCTCTGGGTATGAGACCCCATATGAGGAAACAGTCACCCAAGATGCAGCCTCCACTCCCAGAGTGGTAGAGACAGAAGCCAGACTGGTGTTCTGACCCCTGGCCTTCCATTCCAAGCTCCAGATCCCAGCCTCAGGCCAACCTGAGCTGGGGAGGTGCTTTCTAGAAAGCAGTGCACTACCTAGAAAATATGCCATAGCCTTAGTTCTTTCTGAGGGTCTCTGGGTCATTTATGCCAGTCAGTCTGCTTCATGTGGGCTCGGCATGAGTGTAGGAAGACTGTCTCTCACAGGCCTGGCCTCAGACACAGTAATTCTGGAAAGACTCATTCTTACTGTATTTTTTTCCTTAAATAAGCTTTTCTCTGAGAGTTCGTTGTTGTGATCGCACTTTCTCCCATATGATTAACACCTCTCTACTCTGTGATTCATTCCCCTGACTGCATTACTACCTCAGTTGTTGGTCCTCCCACACACAAGGATGTGTGTTGGGGGGGGAGGTGGTGTATGGGTGTGTGGTGTGTGCTGTATCTGTGTGTAGTGTGTGGTGTATCTGTGTGTACTGTATGTGTGTGTAGTGTATCTGTGTGTACTGTATGTGTGTGTGTGTGGTGTGTGTACAGTGTGTGTATGATGGGTGAGGGATGGGAATACAACTCCTATTTGGAGATGTTATGAGAGGAGAGAAAAAGACAAGTGTATGAAGAAGAGTAGGAGGAGGGAGGAAAGAAGGAGTAGAGGAGAATCAATAATATTAGTAATAGTTATTACTGTTGTTTCAGCCTTGAGAGGGCAAGGCATGTGCCTCTAGTGTGTCTCCTTCGGGAACCACCCCCACCCCATGTGCTGCAGGGATTCAACACCAAACAAGGGTGAGCACACCATGGTGCAACAACTTCTCCACCCTCAAAATCTGGATTCTCTCTTGTCTGTGGTTGGTTTGCCCATGAAGCCTTTCAGGCCAACAGATCTGACCATAAAGTTCAAACTCAATTATCCACTTTACTTTAATATTCAAGTTACACTTTAAATAAGTACATTCACTTTAGAAAACTGTTTATTAGGATCTACTAAAGCCAAACCACACACCCATCATAAAACATCAACGTTGGGGTATAGACCTAATTGAAATGCATACATGTGATCACAGAAAGGCACGTATAAGAATATTCTGAGCAGCACGACTCGTACTGAAATTACTCAGATGTCCATCAATTTGACAATAAAATGCTAGTCAGTAGCAACAATGAATAATCTACAACTGGTCAAAATGATGTAGGTGGATCTCAGAAGCATAACATTCATCAAAAGTACATATTCATCTTTTATACTGAAATGACACACAAAAACAGGCAAAACTGACCTATGCTGTTAGAAGTTGGGATAGTGATCACTCTTGGGGTAGGGGTGACTAGAAAGGGCCACGAGGGGCTTCAGGGGTGCAGGTCCTGCTGTTTCTTGACCTGGCAGCTGTTAAGCCTGTGAAAATTCATCAAGTAATACATTTATGATAGATACAATTTTCCACATATGTTAAACTTCAAAAAGCTTATTTAAAAGTAACAGAAATGAATCATATTCTCTTTTCATTGGAATCATCTTTGTCATTTCTTATTTGGGTTGAAAATAGAAAAGGCAGCAGGAAAATGTAAGAGGGGCTTAGGCTCTTGAAGCAAAATCAATGAAAGCAAGGCCAAGCCAAGGCTTAAATCCAAAGTTGAGGTGAGTGAAAGGGAGCTGGGGGGTGCAGGCATTTGGCGAGAAGGAGATGAAATCAGAGTCCCACGTGAGAGCTGTATGATTTGTATCTCGCCATTCTGCCTAAGTTTCATTTCACCGTGGGAAATCTCAACCCAACTGAATTTAGCCACACATGGATACTCATGCTATCAACATCCGTTCAAATTCCAACATGTGTTTACTGACGTGACATAGAACTAGAGACCAGGGTACCACACATGGGGAATGTGTGAGGGATGGAATTTGCACCTCACATTTGAAACTGGGCCTGCTGGCTTTTGAATGACTCAGAGACTGAAGCCAAGCTGAGCTGGCATGTCACACGAACAGATGTTGAACCCTGGAGAGCACTGATTGCTGTGACTTTGAAGGGACCCCTCATAAGGCAATTCTCATGAAATTCCTTTACCAGATGACTTACAGGTGGCAAAGTAGTCGAAGACAGGCAGTTGAGGCTCACGAGGAGCAGATGTTGCTGCTGGCTCACCAAATCTCACTACTCCATCCAGAGCCTGACAGTAGGCTCTGCAATTCCTAGTCCAATGCCATTTCCTTCCACTCAAGAAAGAAGTTTGCTTTGGGAGGAAAAGAGAAAGAATGAATATCTGCAGCTCCAAAAACCTGGATGGTCTCTGAACTCAAAGTTTAAAGAATCTTCATGGGAAAAATAAAGGCACAATGTGATCACTGCCCTATGTGTCTATGAGGAGTGAGCTCATCAAATGTTTGTGGTATTGCCATAATTTCACATTATCACTATTTCAGACCAAGTGCTATATAACTAATATTACTTTTTAAAAGTTAATTGTAGGATTTGGAAGTATCTGAAGTGTGGATATTTCCCTAGGGAATAACAGCCTAGGGAAGAAGAGAAAATCTCTACCAGCTCGACTATTTTAAAAAGTCGTTTAGAAACCTAGACACTGGGCTATAAATTCACCATCCCCAAAATTTCCTCCCTCCTTTTCTACACATGCATCCCTATCTATGGGTGTTCTGTCACATCTCTTGGCCTTTCAATATACCTTTGATGCTCATTTTAAGTTGTTTTTTTTAATCTAAAAACATTAAAAGGAGGTGGAATACAGAAACAAATAATGAAATATGGGCCAGCCTATTGCTGCCTCTCTAGGAAGGAATAGAGAGGTTCTCCAGACACAAACTGCTTTGCTTCCCTTGAATTATTTTATGGTTTTAATCCACATTGCTCGCTGTCAACACCTAATCCACCCTCAAAGTCACAACACTTTCCCAAATCACCCGGTTTCCTCACACATGCTGCATTCATTCTACACCAGCCACGACACCACTCCTAGACACTGGGCCAGTCAGCCAGAACCTCCCTGGGCTGGGGGTAAATCTCCAGTCAGATCCCAGTGGGGACCCAGCCATTGCTGAGCATTTGAGATAAGCTCATGGATGAAGGACAGAGAGTCTACTTTCCCAGTGTTAGGGGCTGAGTTGTGCCCACAAAAATCATATGCTGAAGTTCTAACCCCCCAAGTACTGTAGAATTTGGTCTTATTTGGAAATAAGGTTTGTACTGTAGGTGTAATTAGTTAAGATGAGGTCATAGGACAGTAGGTGAGATTATCCCCAATTCACTATGACTGAAGACCTTATAAAAAAGAAAAATTTGGACCCAGAGGCAGACATGCACAGAGAGAAAGCAACGTGAAGACACAGAGAGCAGACAGCCATCCACGAGCCAACAAAAGATGCCACAGAAGAATATGACCCTGCAAAAACTTTGATCTGACTACTAGCCTCCAAAGCTGTGAGACAATAAATGTCTGTTGTTTAAGTTAAAAATAGCAACAAAAAGCTACAGACCCTGGATCCTGCAACAACTTCTCTAGGGCACGGGGCCCTCAAAATAACTTGTTCTCTGTTCAAGGTGAGTAGGGCATAAAACAGTCAAAAGGTTTGGAGGCATTTCATCTGAGGTCAACTAAGCACTGCTTTCTCTAACTATTAATAGAAATTCATTTATTCATTCTTCCAACAGCTACCTAGCAAACTTTTCTCTGCAGAGCAACCCACTATGTACTACAGAGAGGTGGAGGCATTTGAGATCCAGAAGCTAACTGAAGAGATTTCAAGGTGAATAACTGATCTGGTGACTCCACTGCTTAAGTGTCACCTAGAGAAACTACTCTCACATATGGGCACAGGAGCTGTGTGCAAGAATGTTTAACTACAGCACTATTTGTGATGAGAAAAACAATGCAAACAACTCAAATAAATGTCCACTATCATGGGAAGAGCTAAAAAGCAAAATCACCTCTGGTATGTCCACATGAATGAGTCAGAGACCAGTGAGGAAAACAAAGTACTTCAAATGGAGGAAATTTAACACGGGGAATTGGCTGTATAGGTGATGGAGTAGCTTAGAAGCTGAACAGCCTGGTGGGGCAACTCAGAGATTAGCAACAATGGGAAGCTGTCGGCATCCCTAAAATGGGAAAGGCAGAGAGAGAAGGGGTTATCAGCAGATCATGAAGGAAGGAGCTTCCAGCATAAATGAAGTCACAGCCAGGGAGGGTGTCTTAAGTGGGTTGGAGAAGTGAGGTGCAGGGAAAGGAGATGCCCTTCCTTCTTTCTCTCTCTCCTGTACTTCCTGTTGGCCGAACCTGCCTAGAAGACAGAGGGCAGGGGAGCTGGGGAAGGTAGCTCCCAGTGAAAAGAGCAGAAAATATCCTGAGGGTGGACAAGATATCCTGAGACAGCATCCTAATATTAAAAAGAAGATAGATCAATCTCTAACATATACTATTGAATGAGAACAAAATACAAAAGGAAATACTCAGATTCATACCACAATTAAATGCCACACATTTACTATGGAAAACAAAAATGTATATAAATGGGGATATGCCCAACTGATTATGGAATGACTCTGGACAGGGCCATTGATATTGAGGATAAGCTAGGAGTGCTCAAATAGAACATTAGCATTATCAGTGATGTCTTAAACTTCACCAGCAGGAAGTAACCCAGGAATTAGTTTGGTAATAACAATTTTAAAAGGCTAATGCACAAGCCAGTTCTGGTATGTGCTGCTTCCCAGTGTTGCCAGCCAGAGCTGGTGTCCCCTTCCTGAAGATTCCCCTGGCTCTTTGTAAGGGCATGTCACATGCGGCATTAGAATTTATTGTTTATACATGTCTCTCTTTTCTAATGGACTGTGTGTGCCTCCAGGGCAGGGACTGTTTCTTATTGAGCTCCATATGGTACCAAGAGAGTCTCCCCAATAAAAGTCAGTTGAATTATAGCAAATTAAATTACGAATAAGTTTAAAAATAAAAGTTTACCATTAGATGGAGTAAAAGGTGCAAAGACACAGAATTTGAGTTAGGCCTTGAATGAGGGGTGTGATTACATGTTTGAGAGCCTGTCATACTGAAAGAATGAACAAAGGTTGTAGCTTTACTTGGTTTGTCACCCAGTGTTCCATCCTGTTAAATTCACTTATAATACATATGCCTCCTGGACCCTAAGGGCTATGAAACTGGCTTTCCATCTCCAAGGAAGGCTGGAGCCAAATTTTGAAGCTTGAAGTACAGGCTTCAAGGTTCAGTATAACTTTGTTATAGACTGAATGTTTGTATTCCCTCCAAAATTCATATGTTCAAGGTGATGGTATTAGGAGGTGGGGCCTTTGAGAGGTGTTTAGGTCATGAACATGAGCCCTAATGATTGGGATTAATGTTCTTATAAAAGAGACCCCAAGAGCTCTCTTGCCCCTTCCACCACATGAGGACACAGTGAGAAGGAAGAAAGCTCTCACCAGATACTGATTCTACTGGTGCCTCAATCTTAGACTTCCAGCCTCCAGAACTCTAATAAATAAATGTCTGCTGTTTTAGCTACCCAGTCTATAATATCTGTGTTATAGTCTGAGCTAATACATCTTTGTAAGTAGAAGGAAACAGAAATACTAGCGGATGTTCAAAGGGAGATGCGTCTGACCATCGCAGCGCCACATCAGGAAGGTTGGTCCAGTGTGATATGCTGGAAAAGGGCTGAGAGCTGAGAGACCAAAGAAGCCAGGGGCCAGAAGGTGCAGGTCTGAGGTGGAGCTGAGAGTAGACAAAGTGAGAGGAAAGATGAGGAAGACACTGTGAAGGAAGAAAGTATAGAAATCCTGCTTTCTGGATACTGGTGAAGACATAGGAATCCAAGATGCTCAGACATCACACCTGGGAGCCTAAATAGAAAGCAACCGTGGTTTGGGAGGTACGTCCATGATAAGGTAAGTTTTGTTTTAGAAATATTCACACTTGGAGATGAAGGTGACCATCTTAGTGAAAATAAATATTGTCCTTTGCATCTCACAGGAACCGGGACACTGCCAGTCCAAGTAATATCTCTGAACTGCAGAGAGTACCCCAATCTCGTGGGTGCACAGACTGGGAAGAAGTACCTAACAGCTTCAAGGAAACTTGCAAAAAGGAGCCCTTCCTCTCCTCGCTGCAGCTCCATGCCAGTGTCTCCACTCCTGCTTACCCAGGCTGGACGTCCTCATGCAGGGCATGGCTGGTGCAACCTAGTTAAATGATTTTTGAGGTTTAAAAGGTAATTGGGGATGCAAAAAATTAGTCAAGTTAAGTACTCTTCGAGTAGAAAATAGAAGAGTAAGGATATTCACTGCTCAGCAGCATTTAACTTAGTGGGAGTGAGTTTCAAGCGAGGAAACAATTCCACAAGCTCTCACACTGTCACACAATATTCCAGGTAAGTGCCAGCTAAGACTTGATAAACAGAGAAAAACTTTATGAAACCATTTACTGGGAAGGGAAGAGTATAACATGGGCAGGGCTCATCACCCACACTAATAAATGTCTATAATTATTTACAGTGGTACCTCTTCTGTCAGTGTGGCTGATAAGAGGACCCACCGGACCTCTTCTAAGCTCAGGGAAGTCGCTCCAGGAAGAAGCATCCTCCCAGATGCAGGCCTCGGCACCATCCTCAAAGACAATGCCAGCAGGCAGACCGTCGGGGGCCGTCTGCTACCACAGGACTTGGAATCAAAGCCCAGAATAAACTTCAAAATAAATATTGTGTAACAAAAATAAAATCACTGTCACAGGTGTTGCTCCTCCTCTCAGTCCTTTCAGAAATAATTCATCTCTACCAAAGCCTTCCTGGTGCTCTCATGAACCTGCATCTCTTGCTGAAATCAGCAAAGGCACCATCCCTTGGAGACTGAGAGGAGCAAGCCTGGGGTAGAAAGGAGAAGGTGTGCCATCCCATCTTCCTTTCCACCCCAAGGATGTTGTCATTCCCCTCTTAACTTCCTTAGGCTCTCGAAAGAGCAGCAGTCGCTTCCTGAGGACAGAAGGGTCTCTATCTTGGCGTTTGCAATGAAACCCATGAGGTCTGCTGGAAGTAAAGTCACTCAAAGAGCAAAACACTTTGCTTTGGCTTTCTTCATGTGCAAAAGGCAAAATCACAGCACTTGCTTGATATGCTTACAGCAGTGCATCTCAAACTTCTACATGCAGTAAGAGACCTTGTTAGAACAAAGTTTCCTGGCTCCCATCCCCAAAGACTCTGATTCAGCAGGCTGGGGTAGGGGCCATGACTATGCATGTCTAGGAAGCTCATAGGGGAGGGGGTGTCAGGTGACACTGATGTTAACTGATCCAAAGCCCTTTGAAAATCCCTGGTTTCTACTATGAGTAAGAATGCATGACATGCAGAAGCAATCTATCAAGCTGTGCAATCTCAACGGCTCTTTAAAATCAACACAAAAAAATTCACATTTGTGAGAGTAATTCTCATGAAACAGAAATGAATAATGATTGAGGGCATGCTCAGAAGCAAAACTGTATTTGTCTGGCTGTAAAGTAGCAGGAAGTATATTTCCAACATCTTCCAAGAGGCTTAAAATTTTACATTTTAAAATTATTGATTTAAAATTATTGATAAAATTAGAGAGCTTTAATGTTACCTATGTAAAGACAATTTAGTGTAAATGTTCACATTCTACAGATGAGAAAACTGAGAACAAAAGCAAATATGCAGGTTAGTAGCAGGAGTGGGACTAGAATCTCTGTCTTCAGACTCACGATCCGGTACTCCTGTGTGGACCATGAGCCAAGTTTCCTATCCATGACTATTTTCATAGCAGAAATAATAAAGATACAGAGGATGGTAAAGTTTTACTGTCCTTCATGACGGAACAATAGAGATCAGTCCTGCACAATATCAACATAAAAGATTTCATTCCTGGTGTCTCCTAAAATAAACCTTAATTCCGTGCTGACACTCAGAATGTTCATCAGAAAAGAACGCTCCCATGCAAGCATACCTCTTATCTCCCCTTCCTCCTTTCCTTCCGACCCTACTTCCCAATGGACTAAAAAAAAAAAAAAAAACATCAAAAAAACCCCCAAACATCTGGGTGAAAGAGCCATCAAGAGATAGTATGGCACCCCAGAAGCCTTCAGGAGCATCCTTTACCAGACAGGACAAGATGTGTCCATTTATGGTTTTCTTGGCTCGAAATTGAAGGATAATGTTCTTGCCATCTTAGGCAAAACAACACTACGGATCTGCCTCAGACTAGACATCCTTCTCCTCCCAGGCTTACAGCTGTTGTTTGTAATTCTGTTAACACTGCTGGCCTGTACAACCAGAGGGAGCCTTGAAGGATCTCCTCCCCCACACTGGACTTCTCACTACTCTTGAGAAATTGAGTTAACGGTTAAAACTTTGTTTCCTCCTTATTTTGTTATCAGAGGAGCAGTCAGCATGAAGGAAAACCGAAGCAACCGTGGAGAACAGAAGATAAGAAAAACAAAATGTCTATTTAAAAAAAGTGTGGGTCATCATGTGACATTTTAAGCAGATGCGTTTGTCTGATACTTGTCACTCTCTTGATCTGTTTTCCAAGTTAGTGCTACTTCTTTGCCATTAGTGTCCCGTTAACACCTTGTTTTTGCCTTCCAGCCATTGTAGAGGTCCTGGTAATATCTGAGGAGGAATAATTTTAGGTAGAAATGCAGTCTGAGGTTGAAGAGATACAGTGGGGACCTGAGGCCAAGCAGAGCACATCTTGATAATAAGTTAAAATGAAATTAAAAAGTCATTCAAAAACACTCTAAGACAGGGAACCTAGTGGACAGAGCTCTATATGAAAAAATATGCAAGTCCTATAATTCCACAGACATTCTCCATATAGCTCTACCAGTTAGTTGGGACACATTGTATCACTACAAATACAGTAATCATAAAGTTACAGTGACTTGGAACACACACATGCACAAAGATGTTTAATCAGCAATAATAAAATATTTTAAATAGCCTATAATATTTTAAATAACCAACAATAATTAATTATGTATATTCAATATATGTTCAATAGAATTTCCTATATAGTCAATGGAATGCCAATCAGCCTGTGAAATGGTAATTATAAAATAACTGACAGTTGCCTTTATTAAAAATATGTTGTCATAAAAATGCAATATGGAACATCATATCAGTAAGTCAAAATGCAACATACAACACTGTATTTATTTTATGATGACCACCCACCTTATTTTATGAGAGGATCATTCATTGTGTGAGGAATATCTACCACCTATATAAAAATTATTTATGCACACAATCAAACACTAGAAAGAATACTGAAAATTAATATTTGATCTCAGAGGGTGGCATAACTTTAACTTAATTTCTTCTTTCTTTCTATTTCTGTTACTAACATAGTTGGCAATATTCCATCAAGGATACAAATTAAGTTCTATTTAGTTGATACAATGTTATCTTGGCAAAAAGTAACAATCTAACAAATATTTATGGAGTTTCTCTTCCATTTCAGGCACTGAGCACAAGGCAGTAAACACAACAGATGAAGTTCATTCTCCCACGAACTGACATTTTCATTGGTACAGGGTAATAGCAGCACAATGAGAAAATGAATATATAGTACACCAAACAATGAATGACACAGTAACTGCTCACAGAAATGCCTGCGTGGTGTGCACAGAGTCAATCACTCCAGGGCATTCTGTTCCTGCTTTTCAGAGAACCATGGCCAATATCTGATACGCTGAGTATATTAGCTTCCTGTTGCTATTGTAATAAATTCCCACAAACTTAGTGGTTTAATACAGCCCCAAATCTTACAGTTTTAAAAGTCAGAAGTTGTACAGGATTCTCATTGATCTAAATTCCAAGTGTCAGCAAAGCTGTTCCTTGCCTTTTCCAGCTACTAGGGGGTACCCATATTCCTTGGCTCATGGCCCACTCCCATCTCCAAAGCCAGTAATCCCATCAGTCCGATCTCTGCTTCTGTCATCACATCACATTCTCTGACTCTGCCCCTCCTGCCTTCCCACCGCCACCCCCCACCCCATTCAGACCTTTGCGATTACAATGGACCCATCTGGATAATCCAGGATAATCTTCCCATCTCAAAGTCAGCTGATTAGCAACCTTAATTCTATCTGCAACCTTAATTTCCCCTTGCCATGTAACATAACAGATTCCTGGGTTCCAAGGATTAGGACATGGGCATTTCTGAGGGGAAGGAGGACAGTATTCTGCAATGGGGTATCTTCTTGTTGAACTCTCTGGCATGAAATGTCTAGTTACCTCTTTCCTAAACACAGATGTTTAGCACAGTGGAAAGTACCACTATCTACCTGTAAGACTCTGGGCAAGTTGCTTTACGAGGACAATAATACTGAATACATGGTTTTGTGGAGATTATTAAGTGAGGTAAACTATGTGAAAGAGGTGTGAACCTAGAAAACAGAATAATCAGTTGGTTAATATTAGACAAATTCAGCTGTTCCTGAATCTCTCTATCCATGAATTAAATTTCTTCATCTTGTAACAAACTAACAATGTCAAGCTAAAATCTGAACAGGCATTCTGATGCTATGGTAATTAGCCAACAGCATGTGATCTGCCCTTTCCTGTATTCCCATTTAAGGAAATAAAGAAATAACATAAAAAGATGCTGAGTGTGGACGAGCCCCTAAAATACAAGAATGGGACATGACAGGTAGATCACATGAGGTGACACACTAATCCCCAGGTATGAACCCCTATTTCGGAAACATGCTGCTGAAAGGAACTGCTTTCACGGGCACCCCCATACCATGAACATGTCTTTTCATCCGTTAAGAGACCCAAATTCCTTGAAATGCAACTCAACCAGGGAAAAAGGGCATATTGCCTTCTGGAGACTAACAAATAAGAAAAGAGATAGAAAGAATCACAGAAAGGATACAAACTGGGATGGTAGACTGTAAGGTATTGTCTCTAGTTGGAAGAACTAGAAAGAACTATAAACTGATTGGAATTATATGAATAAAGCTCCAGCTAAATATTCAAACTACGAGGTAGCAGAAACAACCCTCTCAAGCTGAGTCACCCTAGAACACACAACATAAATAGAATTTAGTCAAGGACCAAAAACACCAACCACATCTTCAACTGAAGATATGCCAGCAGGAACCTGAAACAGTGTGGCAAGGTAAGTGCTCTGGAGGACCAGGAAGGTCCATTCACAATGAAGGAGTTCAGAACAGGCCTCCTCAAAATAGGCAACTCTAGCGAGTGATTTATTTTGAGCTGAAAACAATCAAGACCCTGCAGGCTCATAAAAGAAACTTTTATCATTCCAAAAATTTAAATTAGGGACTTTGTCCATAATAAGAGCTATCACCAGAAACAACTTTTTATAACCTATCTATGCGGCAGGGCAAACTACAAATTACTGCACAGTTTATCTTCTTATCATCCTGCAACCACCTTCTTCTCTTCCTCCGAAGCCCCAGGGCACTTTACCTCATTCTTAATGCAGAAGGTCATATATATCTCTTTTTAACTTTCTGTCCTCAGACCTCTTATGTATGTGGCATCTCTGATTCTCACACATATGTGGGGTTCCCATGCATATGTATGTAATTAAATTTGGCTATTTTCTCTTATTAATCTGTCTCATGTAGATTTAATTATTAGACCAGCTAAAGAACCTAGAAGGATAAAGGAAAGTTTCTCTCTCCCTGACAACAGGAATACCCAGGGCCTGAATTTTCTCTTTCAAAGGTGAATAACTCAAAACAAATTTTGAAAATTCTCTGCAACATAAAAAAGAATACTATACTTCCAAAAATGATTTATTACAGAAAGTAGAAGTAAATTTTAGAAATAATCTATTTTAAAATCTCAATGATATGCAAGAAAACATGGGCTATATGAAAGAAAAAATGTAAATGGACAGAAAGGCCAAGATTACAATGGAAACTAACTAATAAGGGGGAAAACAATATATGAAATGGTTAAAAAACAGAAATGAATAGACAAATGGAATAAAAGGTAGTAGAGCAAACTCAAAGTGCTGAAGATCACTGAGAAAAAAATTTAGAAACCTGTGCAGAATGAAGAGGAAATGACAAAAAGAAGAAAATAATGAAAGAGAAGATGATAAACATAGAAGACAGACAAATGGCTGTATAAATTACAAATAGTTCATGTTCCAAAGAAAGACAACCAAAACTAATGAAAAGCCACAGTTAAAGGTCATATTCTTTGGACAAAATGGAAGAAAGTTAGAAATTGATATTTTAAAATATACACATAAAAGCACTTTGACAACTTAGAAATTAAAAAATCACTCTCCTAAATAATTGCACATAAAAAAAAACAAAACTAGAATTACAAGACTATTTGAAAAATACAATGATAACTACATGACATTGTAACACTTACGAGTCTAAAGCCACCCTTCAAGTCAAATACATCATTAGTAAGAAAAATATATGTACAAATAAAGCACTTAGTTCAAAATATTAGGAAAACAAAGAAATTAAGAGAAGATGTTAAAGTACTACTAAAGCTGTAATCACTGACTCAGAAAATAGGGGAAAAAACAAAACCGGTAAAGATACTCAAGAGGTGGACCTTCCAAAATTAATGAAGACAAATACAGTCAATTTTGATAAAGGAAATAAAGAGAAACACGTTAGTAATGATAAAATGTTATGCAATCACAATTATAGGACAAAGTTAAAATTTTTAAATGCAGTGTATAATTATGTTCATTTAGAAATTTTAATGAAATTGGTATTTCCCCGAAAAAAAAAATCAACTACACAGAAAAGTATCAATGGAAGAAATCAAAAGTTTGTCCAAAATTATCTTCAAGAAGACCATAGGCCAGAAAGTACTATAAGTGTTCTTTCAAATTATAAAGTTACAAATCATTTCCATGCTTCATAAAATATTCTAGAACATGAAAGAACATGGAAATCATCAATTTGTTTTGTAAAGTTAGCGTAATGCTAACACCAAAACCTGGCAAAGCAGCTTTAGGTCAATATCTGTCATGAATATAAAAGCAAAAATTCTATGGAAAATACAAACAAATCAAATCGAACATCATATTAAAAGAAAAAGTATATCATGGCTATCTACAGTTTACTTCAGGAGCAGCTTAAAATGGATATTTATTTACAGTATGTTATATAAAACACTTCAATAAATGTTAATAAGGCATTTGACCACATACATCATTCATGGCTGAATTTTTAAAAATGCTTAGAAAACTAGAAGCAGAAGACAACTTTCATAACATAAAGAAAAATAACTAATTTAACCAGCAGCCAACAGTAAAAACCTTTTCAACTACAGCATGAATTTTAAAATTCCCTATAATAGCAAATAACTGTAAATGTGGCGTATAATACAAGGTATTGGTTTGTATAACAAACTTGTTTTTATTATTTATGTAGTTTAAAACTTAATCAAATATAAATAATAAAATTAAGAATAAATTATAAAAAACAAATATTTGAAAGAATGTATAAAAATGAAATAACAATAAAAATTAATACCAGATTAAGTTTTACAAACAAATGTAAGAGGGAGATAACCATGGATCTTGGCAGATCATTTTAAACCTTGGATCACATGAAGAAGCTCATTATGAATGAGAAGAATTAATGTGGTAAAAAAAACACTTTTTCTACAAATTATTTATATACTTGTCAAAGCCCACAGGTATTTGGCCAAAATTTGACAGAGATTCTAAAGTTTACCTGGAAGGACAAATGAGTGATAAAGCAAATTATTTTTTCCCAAAACAAGAGCAATCTTGTCTATTGATAATTAACAAGCTAATAAACTATAACAATTAATTAATGGATAAGTTGAACCAAAGAGACATCACAGAAACTGCTTTTGTACATAAGAGAACAAACATGGAATAAAGGTGGTACCACAAATGTGTGGGTAAAGTAAAGATTCAATAAACAATTTAACTGTTAAACTTGTTTATTTATTTAATTTACATCTTCACTTTATGCTAAAATAAATTTCAAATAAGTAGCGTTAAATTTTTAAGAAATTAAACCATAAAAATGGGGAAAACATATAACGAATGATGTGGAATTAACATATGATTCAGATCTTGGATCTAAGAATAAAACAGTGAAAACAAACAAGGAAAAAGATATAGTTTTGACTAGATAAAAATGAAAACCTTCTGTATGCCAAAAAACAAACAAACCATAAGCAAAACTTCTGAATTCGAATAAACAATTTATATACAGAATATATCTCTCAAAAATCATTAAGGAAAACACTGTTAACCCATTAGAAAAAAAATGGAGAACACACATGAACAAATTTTTTCCACAAAGAAATAGGAATGACCAATAAACATTAAAAAAAAATATTCAGCCTCACTAGCAAAGCAGATAGGCAAACTAAAACACTGAGATACCATCTCTCCACCAATTGAATTTAAAATATGTAGAATAATCATAATTTTTCAATTCTGGCAGCAAACAATGAATTGAGCATTTTCAAGCATTGCTGTTGGACCCTCTAGTTTGTTCAGATTCCTGGAAAGTTATATAGCAGTAGGTGTTACCCTTACAATGGGCATGCTCTTGAATAAACAAATATTACTTGCTACAAGAAGTAGCTCATCCTTGAAATTCCCTAAATTTCCCCTTCTACTAACTATACTGCATGCCAAATAATTGCCAACAAGATTCCAGCACTTCAGAAACATTTCAGAATTTAAAATAATTTCACCAAGAGTTTGTATTAAATGTATTTCTAACCTTAACTTTCTGCTCTTTTTTCCGTAAGTATTTACTAAGCATGGAATAGGAAAATCTGGGTCTGGCCTCAATTCAAATTCTCTTTCATATCAGTCTCCTCAGACATTGAATACTCTAGGAAATGAATCATGTTGAAAGTAATATTGTAAGGAGTGTGGTTAAACTGCTTGAATGAACAAATGACTTGAATAAACTATTTCCATGAAGCATTCATTCGGACATATTGTGCCAATGACAGAAAAAACTGTCCGTTAAACTGTTAACTAATCATGTGTGACCTTTATCTTACATTTAGCTCAGGTTACCATACCTGAAAGCAATAAAATGGCAACAATTGAGAAAACTCTCCATGTCCCACCTTCAACTTATAAGTAGCCTTTTGTGTAAAGCAACATTATGGTGAAATTTCCCTTAATTCTTAAAGCTGTAATTTTTAAATTAAATTTATTTTGGAATAGGTGATAGGAGTTACTTAACAATTCCTTTTGCACAGAGAGGTATGTGGGATTCGTGCAGTCATAAATGAGCAACACAGGTTATCCCTGTGATGTTGGATCTATCCAGCATTTTGACTGTGGGGATCACAGTTACTTACACAAGTAATAAAACTGCACAGAACTTAACACACACATACACACAAGTACAAATAAAACTGGGGAAACCTGAATAAGGTTAGTGGATTATATCAATGTCACTACCCTGGTTATGATATACTGGAATTTTGGAGGAAACTGGGGGAAACATACAAGGAATTTCTCTGTATTATTTCTTACAACTACGTGTGAGTCCACAAGTAAGTAGCTCAATAAAAATTTCAATTAAAAACAAGTATATGGTGAAAACTATGCCTCCCACCGCCAGCCCTGACTATTAGCCCTTTCAGGAGGCAACAACTCTTACCAGTTTCATGTGTATAGTAGCTAAAAGAGAAAGGAGGAAGGAAGACAGGAAGGGAGGGAGAAAGGAAGACTTAAATAACTTGGAATGGTCCTGCAATGTATCAAAATAAACTGTTCAACTCTTTCATACTCATAGTTGTCCTTGAGACAATGTCCTGAGTCTAGGAGAATGTTTCTGCTGAACAAATCCCCTCTACTCAAACTTCTTCTCCCACTGGACCCCCAGGTCTTTTCCCTCAAGTCAGGACACTGGGTGATCCTTCTCTAGGAAATCTGACCACCCCTGATAAAGAACTATAACTAGAGACATGGAGCACTACCCAATGACATGGCTCAGTCAGATCACCTTACAGACACACAATCATCAAGCCCTCCTCCTTGTAGTTTCCAATCATCATTTTAATGGCTTCTTAAATATGAGTACACACCAAAGATCATTTGACATTCAAAGAAAGCACATAATATGAAAAACAAAATAAGGCAAATAGACAACAGCACACAGAGTCCATACAGAGAAAAGAAAAATTTCAAATACACTTTCAATATACTTAGGGATATAAGAGATGATACTGTATCATTGAAGTAGAACAGAATGCTACTAGAAATAACTTTTGGAGAAAAACAGAGTTCTTGGGAATAAAAAACACAGCAGCAGAATTATAAAGCTCAGTATTAGAATTGAAAGATTTGGTTAAGAAAATCTATAGTAATCAGAGCAAAGGGCTGAGGAAAAAATGGGATAAAAGAGATTTTGAAATAATCAGATTAACCCAGGAAGTCTAACATCCAAATAAGACAATCCAGAAGAGAGAAGAGAGAACTTAAAATGGAAAGAATTAAAAGACAAGTTCCTAGATTTGAAGGACATAAACTTCCAGATTAAAAGAACCAGGAAATGCATGAAAAATTCATGAAAACAGAACCATTACAGTCATATAAGCATGATATGACTGAACATTAGGAGCAAAGCCAAGAGCAAGCATGACCTTAGATAGAAAAAACAGGGTTCACACAAAAAAATAAAAACTAGAACAGCATCTTCTCAGAGGTGATACTTGGATGCTAGAAGACAACAGAGCAATCCCTTCAAATTCTGAGGGTGAAAAAAAGGTGTTCTAACTGAAATTCTTGACCCAGCCTAAATGTCTTCTGGGTGTCGGAATAGAATGGATATATTTTCAAACCCACACTGTCTCAAATCTTAATTTTCTTATTTCCACACCTCTGTTTTAGGAGGTACCTGGAATGTGTGATCCCCAAAAATGTATACCACAAATGAAGGAATAAACTAAGAAAGACACGTACATGGGTTTCAGGATACAGGGCTTTCAACATAGGGAGAGCTGAAAAAAAATGCAGGAAGAAGCTGAAGAGAGATAATAGCTGGCAGAAAATTTAACAAGCAACCACTCCAGGCTAGACCAGGACAAAAGAATCTGGTAAAGAGAACTGGACAGAATATCTAATGGCCTTGTATATATGAAGAGATGAAAGGAACTGGAGGAAAGCTTGGGCTTCAAATTAGTGGTAAAGGCTTAGAAAACTAAGCAAACCAATATTAATTCATGTTGAGGACAGAAAAATTAACCCCAGTGTATTTCACAGCTCAGCTACGAAGACTACTGGCATGGCTAGGATAAGGTGAATATTGACCATTGATCTAACCCAGTGGTGCCCAGTTTCAGCTGCACATTGAAGTTATTTGCCTCACTTTTTAAAAATCCCAGGCTACAACCCAGAGCATTACATCAGAATCTCTGGTGGGTAGGCCAGACATGAGTAAGATTTAAAGACAACATGGGGTGATTACAATACATAGACAAGATTGAGCCCCACAGAGCTAACTAAAGATACCAATTTCACTCTTATGTATTCTACTCACAGATTTTAATTTGTAGCCATACTGCTTATAATCTTGGCTTTCAACAGTTCACAATATTTTATCTAAATATCCTACCAGTAATCGAAGTCAGAATTCCAAAAATGAATGTGCCACGTTCTCACTTAAAAACGGCACTATTCTTAGTGTCATCTTATGGCATCCCCTTTCTGCTTGTCATTTCCTCACCCACATCACTCTTACATTTAAACCCTACTCAAGAAACTAGCTTGTTACTTCTTGTCCTCCACATGCGGTGGCGACTGGCTCACTACAGTGAAAATGACTCTTGCTAAGGTCAGACAATGCAGAATCACAAAAGTACAATGAGGAGATAAACACAAAATTGCAAATGTGAAATTGCCCTAATCTAGGTCACAAATGAGTTTACTTTGTTTACTCTCTCCTAGAAACGGTGATTGGCAAGAAATAATGGCTAGATTTCATAATTTAAATAAGCAACTCATATTGGCTTGGACAGCTCCAGAAAGATAAAGGCATTCCCCGTTCCCTCGAACCCCCACCTAATCTCTAAACTCTAGAGTTCAAAAGGCCATGACCAACACCTTCCATGGTCACAGATGGGTCGAAGTAGACAGAGTTTCTGTCCAGGCCGCAAATATCTACAGATTGCCATTCTAATCCCGCCTCCGTTCTTTCTATATATCAATTTCATTAAAAGGCCAAGACTTCATTTGGAGTCTGTGCCTAAAAACTGATCCCCTTATTGCAGCCTCTCATGATGCTTGGGGTCCCAACTTATATGCCTATCTGCAGTATATGAGAGAAGCTGTCTCTTCTGCACTTTTGCCAGCACTTGATAGTTCCATTTTGCCAATCTGATGTTCAAAAGTGGTATTTTATCATTTTAAAATTTACTGATTACTATTAAGGCTGAGGACTTTTACTTGTGTCTCTTGGTCATTTGCAATTGCTTTTTTGTGAACTGCCGACCTGTATCTTCTGCCCATTTTTCTATGCGTTCGCTTTTTTGTCCCCACTCTTTATCAACCTAATTTCTTTTATTTTCCAGGTTCAAGCTTCTCCTGACCAGCAATACCTCTTCCATGCCTGTGTATTCCTCATTCATATATCTTATAGTGCTTGAAAATTCATTGTTCAATGCTTCTCTTCCCACTAACATCTGAGCACCATGAGGACACAATATTCTGGTTACCCCTCTCAGACACCACTGTCACACAAGCAATCAGCAAAAAGCCACAAGTGTTTATTGATGACTGAATGAATGGAGGTCCTTGTATCTTATACCACTGGGGTCTAGAAAGAAGCTCACTCAAGGGGTGGTACCAAAAAGAGTTTCATATAGGGACCATTTAACAGGTGGGCAGAGTTGGGGAAACTGACGAGGATGTTTGGGAAACCCCCAGGACTCATAGCAATGAGAAGAAGCATTACTTCCAAGTCAGAAGAGGATGAAAAGAGAATGGCAAGTGGACCCTATGAGACCTGTAGCCACAGAGGAGAGTCTGGGAGAAATAATGAAATCTCATCCAAGCCTGAGAAATGATGACTCAGTGATTACAACTGCCTGGATGCTGCCCATCACTATTTCATTAAAGGAAAACCTTCTTCCACCTGAATCCTTAATACTTCAAATTCTAAATCCTACAGAACAACACGACTAAACCATTGCAAACAATAAAATAAAAATCACTGCCAAAAAAGTTCTACAGAAACTGAAGGCAGGAAAAGGCCAGAAAAACTAGAATTATCTTCCTGGCAGAATCACCCATTTGCTATGTGACTTCAGGGATATTTTCTGAACCCCTCTTACCTCAGTTTCTCCATTATAAAAATCTGTATACTATTATCCCCCCCCCCAAAAAAAAAGAATTATTTGACTCAAGGAAAAGAAATCTCCTTAAAGAAAAATAGAGTTGCCAAAATCCTGTCCTATCAGCCAACTTCCATCAGGCCTTGGAATTCTTAGCAAATGGCTGGTTTTGCAAACTTTTGGCTTTGCCAACTCTCCAGTGTAAAAAAAAAAAATCTTCCCACAAGGATTGGAGGCATGAGAGTAGAGGAAATCTCTGAGAAAAAATCTGGGTTGATGAGCAGCTAAGAAAAGCCAGGAGGAAAGAGACACATCTATATATGTTTAGGCAGAAAATAGAAAAGGTTGAAAAGCAATGTGTTTCTAAAATACTGCTTCTATGAAAGCAACCTTCTGTTACTCCTTCACTCCCTGGCTGACTGAAAAAGGCAGTGTGATTCCCATATTCTATTCATGTCCTTCTAAGCCCAGGCTAGGGAATACAGAAGCATGCAGCTCTGATGCAGGTGACCTGGAGTTCAAATCCCGCCACTTAATGAAGTGATACTGGGCAAGGCATTCACCTTTCTGCAACTCAGTGTTAGCTCATGAAAAATGAGTAACAACATCAAATTTGCTGGATTGGAGACAGAATTGTAAATCATAAAAATAAGGTGTGTGCCAGCCAGAGAGCTCCCAACACACTATAGTTAATTTTTTATCACAAGCACTCTAGTTTGGAAATTAAAAGAGCTTCTTTATTTAACAAATATCGTTGAGCATGTACTATGGGGCTGAGTGACAAAGGTAAACAAAGGTCATAGGGTCCCTGAACTCCTAGACCTTAGAATCTGGTGAAGAGAAGATGTTACTCAAATCATAACCAAAGAAATACATAATTGCCACCCGTGATAAATGCTATGAAAGGAAAATAGAGTCTGCTCAGAGAGCAAAATGGGAGCCTGAAACTGGTCAGGAAGATCTTGGGGCAGAAAGTAAAGGATGAAGGATTAACTAGCTATGGTGGTGACAGTGGTTTCAGTACATGCTTGAGGTCTGAGGCCAGAAGAAGCAAGAAGCATTGCTCTTTTGAGGAGCAGAAGAAAGGCCAGAATGGTGAAGCATGGAAAGGGAACGGGAGATAAAGCTGGAGAATCTGCCAACGCCTCCCTCAAGGGAACAAAAAGCTGCAGTTATGGTCCTCTGAGAATGGAAAACCACAAAGCTAAAGATGGGATCTCAGACCTACAACTGACATTTGCAATTCAAATGTCCACTGCAGGCTTCTTTTCAAATACCACTGCTGGACCCAACACCTGTTAAGATGAGTAGAAATGTTTTCATAATTGGAATGTATTTCAAAAATTACATATATACACACATGTGTGTATGTATGCATTATTCACCATTTACCATCTAGGGAAAAGTCTACAATCACTCCTAAGTTATTTTCTCTTTGAATCCCCGGTTTTCCAAAGATAACCACAATATCTCTCATTGCATATGCTCTCCTTACCATGTACCCTGAGACTCCTCCATTGAGTAAATGCTGGCAAAAATGTCTCTTCTCCTTGAACTTGAGCTGACATCTCTCACTGCCTTGACCAACAGAAAACAGTGAAAGTGATTCCATGTAATTTCTGAGGCTAAGACATAAAAAAGCCATGCACTTCTACCTTGTTCTCTTGGAACCCAGCTGCCATACTTTGAGGAAGTTCAAAGCAAGGCACATGGACAGGACACGTGTAGGTGTTCTTGTTGAAAGCCCAGCAGAGGGTCCAGTCAACAACTGGCATCCACCCCAGACATGGGAGTGATGTTGTCACCAGATGACTGTAGACCCAGCTGACAAGTCATCTAGCCTTTCAATTTTTCCAGCTGAAGCCCCAGAAATAATGGCACAGAGACAAGCCATTCCCCACTACTCTCTATCCAAATTCTTGACCCAAAGTATCCGTGAGCAAAAAAATAAAATGATCGTTTTACACCACTACCTTTTGGAGTGGTTTGTTATGCAGCAATAGTAACTGAGACAAACAGTATCTCAAAATGTATGTGTGTATATTTATGTATTAGTATGTATGTATGTATGTATGTATGTATGTTTAATTTTTCTTATTCACTATTCGCCTCCCTAGGAACCTTCTAGATGGGATAGTTACTCCTGAATTAGAACTCCTGCACTTTATCCACACTGCTTCTATAAAAAGATGACCAGGTTTATATAAAAGATCCCGAATAGCCACAGTAATCCTGAGCAAGAAGAACCAAGTTGGAGGTATCACACTACCTGATATCAAACTATATTCCAAGGCTACAGTAATCAAAACAGCATGGTACGGGTATAAAAACAGAATAGAGAGCCCAGAAATAAATCCATGCCTATACGCTCACTGAATATAAGACAAAGGAGGTAATAATATACAATGGGGTAAAGAAAGTCTCTTCAATAAATAGTGTTGAGAAAATTGGACAGATACAGGCAAAATAAAGAAAAGAAAGAAAAGAAAAGAAAAGAGAAAAGAGAGAGGGAGGGAGGGAGGAAGGAAAAAAAAGGAGAGGAAGGAAAGGAAAGGAAAGGAAAGGAAAGGAAAGGAAAGGAAAGGAAAGGAAAGGAAAGGAAAGAAATGGAACCATCTTTTTACACCATATACAAGAATAGACTTAGAATGGATTTAAAGTTTAAATGTAAGACTCAAAACCATAAAACTTCTAAAAAAAAAAACATAGGCAGTAAGTCTCTGATACTGCTAAAAGGGAAACAAAAGAAAAATAAACAAATGGAACTACATCAAACTAAAAAGCTTTTGTACAGCAACAGAAACTATCAACAAAAAAAGTGACAATCCACTGACTGGGAAAAGATATTCACTTATGATACATCTGATAAGAGGTTAATATTCAAAATACATAAAGAACTTATACAACTCAACGGCAACAAAAAACCCAAACAATCCAATTAAAAAATGGGCAGAAGATCTGAACAGATACTTCTCCAAAGAGGAAATACAGATGACTAACAGACATATGAAAAGATGCTCAAGGTCACTAATTATCAGAGAAATGCAAATTAAAACCACAATTAGATGTCACCTGACACCTGTCAGAATGTCTATCATCAATAAATCAAAGAACAAATGCTGGAGAGGATGCAGAGAGAAGGGAACCCTTGTACATTGTTGGTGGGATTGCAAATGGTACAGCCGCTATGGAAAACAGTATGGAGATTTCTCAAAAAATTTAAAATGGATATACCTTTTGACCCAGCAATTGCACTTCTGGGTATTTATCTGAAAAACAAAACAAAACAAAACAATACTTCATAAAGATCTATATACCCCAATATTCATGGCAGCACAATTTACAATAGTTAAGAAGTAACTATTATGGAAGTAACCCAAATGCCCATCAACAGACAACTGGATAAAGAAATTATGGTTCATATATACAATGGAATATTACTCAGCCATTAAAAAAATAAATAAAATCCTACCATTTGCAATGACATGGATAGATCTAGAAGTTATTATGCTGAATGAAATAGAGAAAGATAGACACCATGTGATTTCACTTATATGTGAAATCTAAGGAAGAAAAAGAACCAACTAATCAAAAACACAAATATAGATGACAATTTGGTGATGGACAGAGTGGAGGGCTTGAGGGACTGGAAGAATGGAGTGAAGGGTTAAAGAAGTACAAATTAGTAGTTGATAGATGGTCACGAGGATGGGGAGCATGGCACAAGGAATGCAGTTAGCATTAATATATTGGCTGGGTGGAAAACCAGAGGAGAGAAGGAGCAATTAGGGGGATCATTTTATAATTTAAATGTCTAACCAATGTACTGTATACTTGAAACTAAATTAAAAAAAAAAGTGTACTTGGAATTTATCCTAAGGAAAAAAATTAGATTTAAATGGGTTAACTATGCAGAAGTCCTCTGTAGTATTTAGAAATAAATGTACAAAATTAAAATTATACTAAATTCTTAAGAACAGGGCATTGTTTAAATAAATAGTGGCATATCTATGCAACAGAATATTATATTAAAATTATGTCATAGAGTATATTTACTCATAAGGAGAGATTTACATGGTATACTGTTAAGTGAAATAAAATGTCTGGTTATAGGAATATATACAACCTGAGTCCACTTTTATAAAAAACACCGTATTTATGTGTAAGTGATATAAGTATATATTTGAAAGGATCACACTAGTTAAAAATGATATTTTTAGAAATGTGATGGTGGCTGATCTTTCTTTTGGTTTCACTGTATTTTTCTAATTTTCAAAACTCTTCTTGTCTACAGCCATGCTACCCTGAACATGCCTGATCCTGTCTGAGATGGGAAGCTAAGCAGGGTCTGGCCTGGTTAGTACTTGGATGGGAGACCACCTAGGAAGACCAGGTGCCATAGGCATAAAAACAAACAAGCAAACAAACAAACAAACTCTTCTTCTTAAATATGGATTTATCCTTGTATTCTCAGTGAATAGCATACTACCTGATATACAATGGTTCCAAATAAATGTATATTTGATTATATGAAAGAATATAAATTGTCACAAAATCAACAAGGTAAAAACAATTAAATTAATTTGTACCATTCTAAAAAAAAAAAAAGAAAATAACCAGGTTCCTTAGTTTAAAGAAAAATTAAACCACTCAAAACACACCAAAGTAATCCATCCTCACTGCAAACAAACAAACAAAAAAACAAACAAAAAGAAAACCTCATGAGCTAATCTGACAATTTATTTCAATTGACTTTGAAAACAGATTGAAAATGAGATCTTCATTTGGCAACAGCTAAATAGGGCACCCAAGGCTCTTTCCTTCTCTGCTGTTGAAAGCTCAGACATCTGCAAAGAGTATCTGCAGATTAAATAAGGCAATGCTTATGAAGTGTACTTAGCACAGTGCCTGCCACTTAAGAGCCCACCAAATTCCACTTATTATTACTTTTGAGTTGTGAGAATTAACATTTTTCTTGATTGGAGAGCTGACCCTTTCTGACCTAAATTTAGCAGAAAAGAACCTACACTGAGTTTGGTTAGATGTCAAGAAAGGGATCTCAGATTCCATATGATTAGAAATATTACACAACATTAAGCAACATAACTGCCACACGCCTCTATTTTGCTTTGGTAAAAGAACTCTACTTTTTAGTCAAAAAAAAAAAGAAGAAGAAGAAAAGAAAAATTAGTATATGTTAGATTAGAAGACAGGCTTCTGAGAAATAACACTTAATCGCTGCATCGTTTTCAAGGTGACTAAATAAAAAATATTACTTTTGATCATTATGAAGGTACCCCCTATGTGGTTATATAAATATTAAAAAGCTGCACCCAGATGGTGGCAAGAGTACCAGGGAACAGAGGTGAGATCAAAGAACCAGGCCACCTCAGGTTGGTTTCTTCCTCTACTCTTCAATTGCTGTGACTTATGTGAATTACTCAGTCTAAAGCCTTTGAGAAATTTAGCCTTTAAAACAAGGCAAAATTCCAAACTTTTTATCCATACTAAAAGGACCTTAAGTAAAGCAGCCCCAAATTTCCAGGGTTAAATTCATTATTTAAATTCTTAGATATGCTGAATGACAACCCCAAGCAAAATAATCATTTACAGACTCACACATTAATTAATATCTTTAAAAGTATCTCAAAAACCTGCCTTGCTGCAAAATATTGCTGTGCATCACATAATGAAATTATCAATATCTAGAGGGAAAAAAAAGGTGATTTGGCACATAATCATGACTAGCATGCCATTTGGAGGAAATAAACAGAAGTTGGATGACATCCTCTTAACACTGTTGGCTTTTCACTGTTATCTTCAGTTGCTGGGGTGAGGGTCTTCTTAAGCCCTACATTTATGGGGAGTGGGGTGGAAATGGAGAAAGACTATGAATGATAATAAAAAGAGATATCAAGGGAAGGAATGGGAGAAAGGGCTGTACTATGGAACAAAATCTGAGTCAGTGGCACCTGAATACAAATGTTACTGCTAGGGAAACCATTTCAAAATTACATCCTAGTTTGCAGAGTGTCTGACACTCCCTCTCCCAAACCCTCCCAGCTTTCCCCGAGGACCCAGGCAGACCCCTGCCACTGATGGACTTAATTGTATGGTTCACATTCTCCATCCAGAAAATGTCTTTTATATCTCGCAAAGTGGTGGGAACTCTATGACTCACAGAGTCCCCACATGCAAGAAAAATGGCTGCATGTAATTGACTTGGAATGATCCTTTCCAAAGGTAGCATGAAGTACAGACTGGCTTTGCACTTATAGAAATTGAGATTGAAAGGCGGTTCATGAAAACCCTCTTGGTAAGAATTAGCAGGTCTGACTCTGCCTTCAGAGTGAAGTCTAGCTTCTCTCACCCCGATACAGTCCCCGTCCCGATGTCAGTTTCCATCTCCAGACAATCTGGGATTCAGGAGCAAGGGGGAGAGCAGTGGAGTCTTAACAACTCCACTGAAGACCAGAACAGACTCTCATATTACCATATATGATGAAGTCTGTCAAGAAGGACGCTAAGACCTGATCCAAGACGGACCATCTGCTTTCCCCACAAAACACAACACCAGCCAATTTAGGGGAGATCCCTTTTTTAATTAATGGTACCTTCAAAAATATTTTACCATCACTATCAAAATGCCTTTATTCTGCACTTCATAACATCTTGTATTAAAGCTACATCTATCTTAACACCAAAGCACATATTTGTAACTGCTTTTTCTCACAAACATTTATATGGCTATTTTCCCAGGAACTGTGCCACTGGAACGGCCAGAATATAAAATTGTTTTACAACAGTTATTCTTCCAAGTCTTTCCTCTGTTTTTCAGACAGCTGCAACCCCAGAGTCCAAATTGTTTTCGGTGGACAACTATTCTGAGCACATTTCTCCATAAGATCTATTTCAGCTCAAGAAAGGCCAACGACAAAGATAAAACAAAAGTTGTGGGTTAGAAGGTGGACCCACTGCAGGGCACCGTGACTGTTGAGTGTAGAGTGATGGATAGCCCAGTCCAAACCATTTCTTCCAGAACTGCTAGTCCACAAAGGGGATCCGTCTTCTTGGTGATGGTCAGTTTAAGAGAATAAGCCCATTACTAAACCTTAGCTAGGTGGCCAACACTTTATTCCTATCTTAAGTTCCCAGCACTTGTTCTGGAAAGGCGGGTATGGAACTTTCTACCTGGTCCATCTCACCCGTTCTACAGAGAACACTGGAGAACTGTGTTCACCAGTCAACCAGCACCCTTTACGCCCTCAAACCAAAGAGTGTACAGGTGGTTACTTGCACAGGTACCAAATCTTACCAGAACAACTTTATTACCGGCCTTGGGGGACTTGCTTAGGATAACAGTCCTCACCGCCACCACCACGTCCCTCCAGTTTGTGGGTAAGAAGGGCAGACCTAAGAGGCACAGGTAAGGGCTTCCAGGGCCAGCCAGGCACCCCAGAGTGCTAGACGCTTATCCACGCGAGGTTCTCGCCTTCAGGGTCCTTTCTGCCCGATCCCCTACGAGGGGCAGTGCAAGTACTCGTGCCCGGCACCCTCACCTGCCGGCCCAGCCTGCTAGCCCCGTGCCCAGCCCAGGGAGCTCCGAGCTGCCGGAGCCGCAGCGCCCACTCGGGGCAGGCAGCGAGCACTCACCATTATGCTCCTGCATGCTCGACAGCGACCAGAGCAGCAGCGCCACCAAGGCCAGGAAACAGAGCTGGCTCAGCAGAAGGTCCCTCCGGCGACTCCGGCGACGTTCGCGGTCCTCCTCCTCGGGCGACGGCATCCTCGAGAGGCAGGGCAGCGGCCCCCGCGGGGGCCCTGGCGAGCGGCAGCCGCTCCGGTCGCGGGCTGCTGCGGCGAGGACGGCGGCGGGAGGCAGCCCCGCTCCCTGCAGGCGCGCGTCCTCGCTGCGCTCCCGCCCAGCCGCCGCCTCCTTTTCCTCTTCCCCGCCGCTGCCGGTCTTCTTCTCGTCTTGGTCTTCGTCGTCGCTATCGCTCAGTCCCTCCTCCTCCTCCTCTTCCTCTTCGCCTCGGGCCCGCGCCGCCGCCTCCCGGTGCTCGGGGTCCCTCTCCTCCTCGCGCGCCATAGCTCCCACGCTCGGCGTCCGCGCTCGGCCTCGGGCGGCGGCGCGGCGGGGGCGGCCGGGAGGCGGGGGCGGTGGCGGCCGAGGAGGAGGAGGAGGAGGAGCAGGGACGGACCGGCGGGAGGAGGGCCCGCCGCTGGCCAACTCGGCCGGCTGGCGAGGCCACCCGGGCTGGCTACGGCCTCGCCGGCTGCAGGAGCGCCTCGCGGGCCTCCCGCCTACTCCATGGTCCGTGAGCAAGGAGCCGGGGCCGATCGGTGTTGGAGCGCTCAGGGAGCACAGGGCGAGCCGGGGGCACGGAGGGCGCAGCGCCCCGCAGCCTGCAGCGAGCGGCGGCTCGTGCGCGGGCGGGGGGCAGTGCGGGGACGTAGCCAGCGCCGGCCAGCACCGCGCAGAGGGGGCGCGCGGGGAGGAGACAGCTGAGAAGGGAGTCCCGTGCGCAAGCCTTCAGGCGTTGCGAGCCAGGGGAAGGGGGGCGGCGCAGGAGGACCCCTGCAGCGAAGCCCACGCTGCTGAAAGGAGGATCTCCAGGAAGATGGATTCACCCAAAACTTTCGGAGAAACCCAGGGTCTCTTCAGCCTTCCCCCCATCCTCTGCCCAGAGAGAAGGCGCAGCGAGTGCGCTTGGCTGCGCGCGCCCAGCCACCCGCCTCGCCTCCTCCCACGGGCCTCCTGGGTTTTCCTCCGCCCCCTTGTGGGGATCCCCCTGCGCGCCAGGCTGCGGACCTGGAACAGGACTGCCCAGAGGCTCTTGGCTCACTCGGGTTGTCCTGGCTCCCCCCTCTGGCCCGGGCTCACACTTCACTCCCTGATCGTGCTGGACCAAACCCGATGCTCTGGCTGACGGAAGGCGAAAGGGGGGCGGCTGGCACTTTCCCTGGGTCAAGCGGCCTGAAGGAGGCTCCTGTGCTCCTTGGCAGGGAACATTAGCCTGCCCCTAACTGTGAAGTCAGAGCACTAGTCCCACTATTCCCTTGCCTGCAGTTCTACTCCCGTATTCACCTACTGAAAGTGTTGACTGTGCTAGAGCCTAGCTGCACCGTAGCCCTGCAGAAGGTGCCCACTTAGAACATCTAGTGGCCTCAAGCGTACCCACCCTCGCTACTCGGGCTTCCCAGCTTCCTCCTGGGTGCTGGCTAGGATAGCTGACGGATACAACCTTGAGAAGATGTCTTTGTGGTGCGGTTGAAAACAAAAGGGCTTGTTCAAAATCAAGGATCACCTGAAAACCAGGTGTTTGAGTGACTGTCTCCATGGAGTCTGGTCATATCCAGGAATCTAGTTGCAGGTGTCTGGGGGCCGGAGGGAAGAAAAGATGGAGCCTCTCTACAGGTTTCTTCACTCCTAGGTCAGGGAGTATCCACAGTGTCCAAGTGTTGTAGCCCACAACCTCCCAGCAGACCCCCAGCAGCATCTGGAGACAGCAGGGTCTTGGCAAAGAACAAAGCAAGATTTCATAAGTGTCTTCCTTTCCACAGAGGGACCACTTCACCCAACAAGACTGGAAGACTTTCGCTTCCTGGGCATATCATTTATTTACTCCTGTTCTCAGCTTGGCATTTTGCAGAGCACCTTCCCTATAATGCCCTTCCCTGCAATGTCGTACAAAGTGGCTGTCCCCTTTCTTTGATCACCAGGTACTGATGAAGATTTAAAGATGTGAAAGTGTGTTGAGGCTGGAGTGTGTGTATGTGGGGGTGGAGGTGGGGTGCAGGTAGTGGTGGGGGGATTCTCCAGTCACATTACCTCCATCAAACATTAGGAGACACAGAAATGAAAGTTTAGGAAGTCAGAATACTCTCTCTTTCAACTAACCAGGAAAGACTTCAATCTCTTTTTCTAGTGTAAATAGGAAAAGTAAAAGTGAGAGAGGGAATCTGGAACTAATTGGGTTAGAAAATGAACACTACCCACTCAGGGGAAAATTGCCACAGGCACAAGGAATTGTTTAATCTGGTGATGGGAGAAGTTGTCAGGAAGAGAGCAAGAATACGGGAGGGGAGAAAAGCAAGAACTGGCAATTTCCTAGAAATTCTCTCAGCACCTGCAATGAGTGAAAGGAAAAAAGAACGAGAGTGCTCCTATGCCACATAGAAATGATTTTTAGTTAATATTCATTCTGACAGATTTCAGAGTGAAGGAGTGTGTTGAAGTGCTGCCAAGACTGCCAAGGAGCCAGCCTCCAACCAAGGAAGAAAACTGGAGGGTTCTGGTCCCCAGCCTGACAGCACCAAGGACTGGCAGGTTCCTCACCCCGACACTGCATGGCTTCTCTGCAAGAAGGAGAGGGAAGATTCCTCCTCTGGTCAGGAAGTCCCTTTTCTCCTCTCCCTCCGACAGACACACTTAGAAGGTAGGGATGCAGCAGGCTAAGTTCTCTGTCAGCACTGTACAAGGGAGACATACCCCAGTGGGCTCCTTTTCAAAGGAAAACAGTTATTTGTGAACTGCCTCTCCCAGTCTTCAGAAGCTATCCCAGTTTTGTTGGAAGCAGGATCTGGAATAACTAATGTGTTATTTATCTTTCACCATCAGGATCCTCATCAAACCTAAGATAGCTTTGCCTTTTATTTCTTTATCTGTTTGATTTCCCATTTTGTGCAGGGAGCCTAAGGGAGAAAATCCCAGGCCCTGATACATTAGTCTAAGAATTTGCTTGCCTGGGAAGAGATATCACCCCAAGATGTGCCTGGGCCTTCACCCTTTCAGAAATAAGACAGGCATGTTTACACAGCACCTCCTCACCCTGCCTGGGTGTGGGGGGTCATGACCTGTGCCCCCTGTTTTTACCTCCCATAAACATTCCAGTTTCAGTTCTGTGCAAAGACTTTGGCCCTGATATGCAGGCATGGAAGTGGTTCATCTTTCTTACAGCTCTGCCTTTACAATAAAGAACAAAAAAAAACTTCCATGATCATATTCTCTGATGCTCAGCTCAGGCCAGCTCTAAACCAGTCAGCAAGTGGGGCTTTATCTGTGCCTAGACGATCAGTATCTTCTGGGCTCTCCTGTTTAATTTCCAGGTCTCCAGCCTCCCCTCATCCACAGCACCCAGACCTGACAAGTGATTTCCACGACAAAGCGAGGTTGTGTCTCCATAACACCAAACAATACCACTGATTGAGAAGGAAGGAAGAAGAAAAAGAAAAATCAGAGAAACCACTTGCTTGGTGAGGTGATGGGTCAGCCTCCTAGCCATGGCTGCTCCATAACACAGGCAAACGTGGCCCAACCAAAGGGAGGAAAGACCACTAGATGTTCATTAAAAAAAAAATCCTTTAAACACAATAAGGCCAATTGGGGAACAAAAGGGAGGAACTCTTCCATGGACAGTTCCTGGAATAGTCTTCAGATGTCGTACCCCCTCCATGTGCACCTAAAGATTTAAACATCCAGGCCCTCCATTGTTAGTCACTATCTAGCCTTGAGAAACCTTAAATTCACCCATTGCTCTTCACTTCCAGATATGTCACTCTGAATATGCACAGTCAACCAGATCTGGACAAAACCCCAACTTCACCCAGGAAGGCCTGACAAAGCTCATTTCCCTCCCCATTCTATTTGCTGTCTTTATCAAAAAACAAAAACAAAAAAAAAAAAACAAAAAAACAAACAAACAAAAAACCTGTAAAGTTGCTCCTTTAGCTTCTTCCTGAGCTGTCAGCATTTCTAAAGACATGAAATAATTACTCCTATGAGTATGTTGATCCCACACTCCATGTCGTGAGGCATTTGAGAGTACCATGTTTGCAAGGTGGGGCTTATGTTAGTTTAAGTGTTCAGTTTACTAGTGGACGCTTCCAATTTTTAATTTTCTTTTTGCCTAACTGTCTGCAATTTGTTTGGTGATTTTGACTCACTCCATAGATATAACTTTTTTTTTCTAGTTAACCATTATTGTATTCATAGCTGTCTATCATTTTTTAATTTATCGAGGTATAATATATATGCAGGAAAATGCATACAGCTTAAGCATTTAGTGCAATGACTTTATATATGTGTATACACCCTACATGGGTTCCAGATCACAATTTAGAACATTTTCTGCCCACTCCCCACCAGGCAAGAACCCTCCAAAGATAACCCCTCTCCTCACCTCTTTCACCATAAGTCATTGTTGTCTGTCCTTGACCTTCAGGTACACAAAGGCTGCTTTTGTTCAGCTTTGCTTCTGCAGGATCTGTCCATACGGGTGTGTAGATCTGGGTATTTGTTCTTTTTTCATGCTGCATAAGTATAGATTGTTTTTTACCTGATGCTTCAGTTCCCTTCCAAGTTTAGTGTAAGCCAAGAATAACCAACCACTGCCTCTGGATCAGAGACAAATGACCTTCCAGATTAACTAGTTTTATAAGGAACTTCAACTGAAATTGAAACAGTCATTTGCTGCTTCTCAAACTGGTTATACTGCATAAGGAGAGGCCCAAGGGTAACTGCAGGACAGAAGGTCAACTGGCAGACTTAGGGGGGTCAAGATTTTAAAGACAAGCATGGAAGAATTTCTAAGATGTGCATAAAATTTAGAGACAGCTTTTAATGGAAAAATTCAGCACAACCCATTTCCTGTGCATTATTTCCATCTCCTTTTTCTTCTAAAGAGGGAAGTAGAATAGGTACCATCAGGAAAAATTCCCACCCAGTCCTTGGCAGAGCCATGAAGCATCCTTTTCAATCAAATGTTGTGGACACAAAAAGTACAAGGGAGCCTGTTATGAATGTCAGTTACCAAGCCCATCCTGAGGAAACAGGATTCAGAAGGCCTGGAAGTGTGTATTCTTCACAAGCTCCCCGAGATTTTTCTATGTAAATGTTTGAGATCTGCTCTTCTAGAGAAAGGGGTAGATTGATATGTATTTTTAGTGATTACTGGAGGGCAGATTTAAAAGGAAAAATATATTACCTAGCCCCTTTTGGTCAATATTTTTAATTGATTTTTGGGTGTTTGGAAGAAATAAAAACAGAGAGTATACGTATACCCTCTATACCTGTGGCTGTATCTAGCTCCTGTTTTGCATGAATTCTTTTTAAAATTATATATGTAATCCAGAGCCATGGAAATAATAGAGTAAAATTTTAAATCCTCAGAGGACAAAATTTAAATACTCATATATTCCGAGCAATTTGTTCATTCTATCAAAATCGTTCAGAAAGAAAACACTTAAACCCTGCTAATTTTATTTCACCATATGAATTTAGGCAGACAGGGTGCCAAGTGTGGCAGAGATACCCAAAGAGGACCCTGGAGGCTTATTTTTGTTCACATAGAAATATTAGGCTTGGAAATCCCATCTTTTTCAAGTTAAGCAAAATCTTTTTTTTTCTTTCCGTGTGTGTGTGTGTGTGCACGCGCGTGCGTGTGCATTTAGATGGTCAGCAATACTTATTTTTGGAGGTGGGATTATAGGATTTGGGCTGGGGGATCAGTGAATGAAGAGGGATTGCATTTTTTTTCTTTTACACCCTTTTAAGAATTATTTTTCCTGATACCAGTATGCTCATTTTTTTTAATTAAAAAATTAAGAAAAATTAAAAGGATCTGTCCATGTGTAAGTAGCTAAGACAAGTTGACGTAAAGGATTCGACATGGTTAACTTTGGCGGGATTGAGCAAAAGGCCAGGTCTGGGACTCCAGGACTGCCTTGCTATGAGAGCCATTTTGCCCAACAGTTTGCAGGGGCTGCTTCGTGCTTTGAAGCTTGTTTCTGAGGAGCCTCAGTACCATGGCAGTGAAGGGGCAGGCCACCTAGGTGGCACCTTTGCTGGCTGGAGCAGAAAGCTGGACTTCTGGCCACAGATCTAAGGTGCAGGCCACTTCTTCCCTGTGCAGGTCACTTCTTGTTTCCTCATTGTTAACTGGAAAAATGGCAACAGCCTTTCCTCAGAAGGATGTTTGCAGCAATGAAACATTTTGAAAATGCAAAAACATTCAGGAGAAAGAGATTCCAAAGTCCATCGCTTTTCACTTTAACAACTTTGAGTTATCTGTTTGAGGATAAGTACAGCAAACCCTTTCCCCATAACACCTGGAACCTTATCGCAGATTAGAATCCACCTCAATTCAAGCCCAGCTCACTTGCAAAGTGAAACTTCTTTAGTGCTGTAAACAATAACCCATCACCAAGTTCCTATCACCAGAGAGAGCTGAGGTCAGGTTCTAAAACAGTGGGATGGTTCCACATTGTTGTATCATGCCATTTACCAGCACCCTAAGTAGAAAGTTGACAGTCCAAACGACTAACCTTGAAAAACTGTGGTGATGCGTCCCCTGGTGGCAGCAGTAGACATCCTCCTGGGGAATTTCTATCGCTTCGGAGAAATGTTTCCACTCTACCTATGACTGGTGACTGGTTCAGCTTAACTTCAGAGGATATCCTCCATCTCTTTCCTTTCCACATTTCTGCTAGGCAACGTCTGACACTGAAATGACTGTTGCCTCACACACAGCACTCCCTGCCTCCAGTGTTTGTTTCATTGGAGATATTTCTTCAAATTGTAATTGTCAGCCATACTTAGTGCCTTAAGGTACTTAACTCTTTCACTTGTTTAAAATTAAAACTCTTTCTCTGAAAATTGACACCTGAAGTAGACAGGACCTATTTGCAGTATTTTTTTCCAGTCATTTAGGTCCTTGTTACTCAAAATGGGCCAAAACATGGCATCTCTTGGGAACTGCTTAGGAATGCAAAATCTCAGAATTTGTATCCGTAAAATTCACAGAAGATTCCTATGCACATTAAAGGTTGAGAAACATGAATTTGGTTGTTCCTCTTTGATGAGAAGACTAGGACTTCATAACTACCCGTACTTATGGCCAACTACAAATTATAATACTCAAGATTACATATACCATTTTTTAAAAAAACTTCCTATGTCTCATTTGCTTATGAACACCTCTTAAATATGGAAAACCAACAAAACAAAATTCCCAATGTTTAAGCATTTAAAGTAATCTACAAGCAATAGATTCTGAAATCCCTGAGAAATAAGAATTCCAGCTACATCATTAAACATTTAGTTGTGAATAGCAAGTCCCTCCATTCCAGTTAATACTCAAAAGAAGAATTTCTGAGTTAAATCCCATGCCTACTGTAAACTATGTTATTTCAACACCACTACCACTGTTTAATGCATTTTAAACAGAAAACGGGGTATAAATTAAACTGAAAAAGCAGCATGAGAATTTTGAAATACAGCCCTATCTTGACATACTTCTTATTTTCTTTCAAAGTATTTTCACCCATACTCTGCATTAGTCATATTCTCGTTAAATAGTATATCCAAAAATATCAAGTTTTGACTAGAATGACAAAAGTTATTAAAGGAATGAAAAAAACAGTTCCTTGAAATGTTAAAAATTGAGTGCAATAATTTTTTAAAACTTATTATTTTGAACTAATTTCAAGTTTACAGAAAGTTTGGAAAAATAATACAAAAAGTAGGCCCCTCATAAACTTAGACAATTAAATGATTCTGAGTTCTCAGTGCATCATATCAAGGGGTTTTCAATGTAAATATGTCTTATTGTTGATGATGTTAACCTTGAGTAGTCTGGGTTGCTATTTGGAGAAGATACTTTGAAACTAAGCAAATCTTGTTTCTCCTCAAATTTTTACCCATTAATTTTAGCACCCATTGATAGATTTTGTCCTCAGTAATGATTGCCGTGGTATTCAACTACTTTGTAAAAAGGGACTTGCATTTCCTTGAAGCATTAAATGACTGCTAGAGGAGACTTGAGTGTGTGTGAGTACTCTGGGAATTTTAGGATGTAGGGAAGCTGTGTTCAAACAATAAAAAATGAGGAGTAGGAAAAGGAAAACAGAAGGGCCCCTTTATGGGTTGGATTTCCAGCCTATCTTGGTATCCCAAGGAACTGTTTATGTCAGCGCAGTGCCCAACTTCAAGACCACATAGATAAGATTTCACAATTTATCCATAGATATCGATCTACCAATCAAGGACTTGAGAATTATAAGACATAGAATTATGTCTTTAAAACAATAAGAGTGCTATTCAGTGCAGAAAAATCAAATAAATGTCTGTATGAACCCCAAATAGTAAAGTATACAAATCAAGCTGAAGTAGTTATTTACAATTAAACAGATTGGATTTTGTTTTAAAAAAATTTCCTGGCTTTATTGAAATATGATAGACAATATTTACATTGTACAATTCAATGAGTTTTTTTTCTATTATGGTTGGCATTCAATAATATATTAATTTCAGTAGTACAGCATAATCCACATAACTCATAAAATGATCACCACACTAAATCTAGTACCCCTCTTCCCCCTTACATATTTATTACAATGTAGATAACTATTTTCCTTATGCTACACTTTATATCTCCATGACTATTTTGTAAATAGCCATTTGTACTACTTAATCTCCTTGCCCTATTTCACCATACCTCCTAAACACCACCCTCCTATCTAGTAGTCCCCAAAATATTCTCTGTATATATGAATTTGTTTACATTTTGTTGTTGTTTATTTTGTTCTTTAGATTCCACATGTATATGAAATCATGTGATATTTTTCTTTCTCTGTCTGACTTACTTCATTCAGTGCAATACCCTTTAGGTCCATCAAAGCAGTATCTCTGTCCATCCCCTTCTTTTTAGTCTGTGTGTGTCTTTTAATCTGAAATGAGTCTCTCGTAGACAGCATATGTAGGGGTCTTGGTTTCTTATCTATTCAGCAACTCTATCTTGTGGTTGGAGCATTTAATTCTATTCCATTTGAGGTACTTGTTGATAGGAATGTAGTTATTACTATTCTTTATTCCTGTTTTTGATACATGTTTTCTCTTCTTAAAGAAGTCAAACATTTCCTGTAATACTGACTTGGTGTTGATAAATTCCCTTAGCTTATTTTCGTTTGAGAAGCTCTTTATCTGTCCTTTGACTCTAGATGATAGCTTTGCTGGATAAAGTATTCTTGGTTGTAGAGCCTCAATTTTCATCACGTTGACTATTTTGTGCCAAGCCTTTCTTTCCTGCATAGTTTCCTTTGAGAAATCAACTGCCAGTCTTATGGGTGTTCCCTTGTAGGTAACTAAATGCTTTTCTCTTGCTGCTTTTAAGATTCTCTCTTTGTATTTAACTTTTGGAATTTTAATTATGATGTGTCTTAGGTGCAACTCATCTTTTTGGGGACTCTCTGAGCTTCCTGGGGTTGTATGTCTATTTCCTTCACCAGGTTCGGGAAATTTTCCATCATTATTTCTTCAAACAGATGTTCAATGTCTTGTTTTCCTTCAGGTATCCCTGTAACATTGATATTTTTACCTTTAATTGTGTCCCATAGGCTCCTTAAATTATTATTATAGTCTTGGCTTCTCTTTTTTTCTCATTCTGATTGAGTGCCCTTGGCTTCCCCATCCTTGGTTCAATCCTCTTCTTTTCCACTCTGTTGATTCCCACTAATATACTCTTCATCTCAGATGATGTGTTCTTCATTTCTGACTTGTTTCCTTTTATAATCTCCATTTCCATTTTTATGTTTATACATCTTTTTGTTAAAGTTCTTACTGAATTCATCCATACTTCTCCGAAGTTCATTGAGCATCTTTATAACCATGGTTGTGAATTCTTCATCTGTTAGATTGCTTGATTCCATTATTCCTGGATCTCTGTTCTGTTCTCTCATATGGTTTCTACTTTTTGTATTCTTATATTGGCTGCCTTTCTGTGTCTGTTTCTATGTAGTAAGCAAAGCTCTTAAGCCTCTCAGTCTTATTAGCATGGCTTTGTGCAGTAGGTGTCCAGTGGCACAGTCCTGAGAGAGGATCAGCTACAGACCAAGTTTAACTCCAGCCTGTGCCCCTCCAGGGCCATCTGTTAACATTCAGTAAGCAATCTACAGATGCCATGCTTACAGTTGCCTCAAGAGGCCATGCTAGAAACTGAGGCCAGGCTGCTACCAGTGTGGGTCTTGGAGTTGGTTCAGCAAGGAGCACCAGACTCACCAAGGACACAACTGGATGGGGGTTGGGTAGGGCAGTGAGTTGGGAGAGGCAGAGTTTCAAGGAATCCTCTGGGTGGAGCAATCTCTGTTATCCAGTTTGAAGACATGTCAGCTATGGAGGCACTGCATTCACGCACTGGAAGGGAGGAGGGGTGGCGCTCAACAGAGGAACAATGGATATCACTGGGACTTCTTCCAGGGAGAGAGCCCCACCTCTGACCCTCGCTCCAACAACTCAGTGTCCCCCTGCAAGTCCCTGGAGCCCCCTGTGCAGCTGACCCAGTGCTGGTGTTCAGAGCAAGCAAGTCCATCACTGTGAAAGTCCAGTTGCAGACATGGCCCTTTTAAAAGGCATCTGCAGCTGCCATAGCCTCTGTTCCACTCAGACACCCGGAACTGATCAGCCTCTTCTTCCCCCTTGCCCGGCTCCCACCTTCTACCATTGGAAGGTGATTTCTTATTTCTCTCCCTAGTTTTAGTGCTTCTGTTCATCCAACCCCAGGCAACTCCACTTGTTTTTTGCTCCATATTTCTGTTACAACTTTGATTTTGTTACAAGAGGGGATGAACAAAGCCTCTATCATCTATGCCATTTTTCCCTGAATCTAGATTGCCTTTTTTTTTTATTTTTAGGTAATTTACATTTTATTAATATTAACAAATCTTTTGATAGACTCTATTTTCATTCTTGATTCCTTGAAGTGCTTTTCATGTAGATATCCTTGGTCAGACCTATTGGGTATTATGCTATTTGTGACCAACTTCAAAATGTCATAATTCGTTTTGCTTTATTTTGTTCTTAAAACATGCATCCTACTTTCTTTGTATTTAAGAGAAACCTCAGAGACATTAAAGCTCAACAAGAGCTCCTTGCTCCACACACACACAAAAATTATTTTTATTCCTTCTTAGCCACCAATCTCTAATTCCATAACTATGAGCAATTATTCTGCCAATACCAGGGCTCAAATGAACCATAAGCTAATTTTTGCTTTTCCACTGATATGCAGGACTAAGAGAATGTCATAACTTTTAGGTGCCTTCATTTCTTCATTTATAAAAACCCTAGTTTCTTTACTCTCTCTGAGATGCAAGCTATCACATCATTGTTCGTTAGACCCAAGAGACCCTAACTTCTCACTATACAGTTATCAGGGGGTTTCAATTTTCTGGTAGGAGGAACTGCTATCCACACCCATGGTGATCACAAGCATTAAGATTTTGGTTCTTGATCTTTGTGAGTTCCTCATTATAGTAATTATCACATGTGAGGTAATTAATTAGGAGTTTTAGTGCACTACAAAATCTCACATAGGCAATGTTTCCCTGGTTCTTTAAAGGACCATGAGCAGAAGAATGGTAAAGTGAGCATATTCAAAAATCTTTCCCTGCACAACGGCAATGAGAACAGTGGGGGAAATGGTTAGAATTATTTTTTTCCTGACTCTGAAAAGACTTCCAGCAATGTGAGAAGTATTTACTCAAGAAAATAATGGCCAACGTTGTGTAACAGCAGCAAACTTTGTGGCATTTTAATTTACTCTAGTCCCACTTTACTTCCCAGCTCTATGATACTCTTGAAAACCAATAGCCTACGATCATAGTAAAAACAAGCAGCCTAGCAGCCATGATAAAGGGAAGAATGTCTTTTTCTTTTTTTTGTGATATTCTAATGGTTCTGTGGAAGACCTCTCTTTATTTAGCCTGACTTAGAATTCATTAACTACAAATAGATTTTGCCTATGACAATTTGTTGAAAATAATTGGTGAAAATTGTTTAACATTATAGCTGTCTAGGGTATTGAATAACATATGAGACAGACAGTAGGGTGACAAAAAGTTTTAAAAAGCCATAGGAAGCTTTAAAAACTCCTAATATCTAGAAATCTAGAAAGCCACACACACATGTTTGAGGACTTTGTGCATGTTCAGAGCTGAGCCTATACTAAGGAAAGACCCAAGAGGCCCTAGCTTCTCACTTCTGATTGACTTGAGGGTCTGCACAAATAAAGAAAGGAAGACTAAGACAGAATTGTAAACTGCCTGGCTGAATATTGAAGGCATGCCTCAACACAAACACACTGAGCCCCTTGGCAAAGGAGACTGGTTGGTTCCAGGCATTTAAGGAAATTCCTATCAAACTACAGTTGACCAGAATATTAACAAAGCAAAGATTTCAGTGGCCACACATGATAAAGAATGCAGATTTTGCAGAATTAGTTTAGAAAAATCACTGGTTGGGGGGGGGGCAGAAGCAATAACAATGAACCCTAAGGAGAGAGAACAGTTATATTTTCAGATTAGTCACATTATTTTACTTGAGATGTCTGGTTTTGGGCAAAAAAATATATATGCAAAGAAACAAGAAAGTATAGCCTATAATAAGAGAAAAAGCAGTTCATGGAAACTGTCCCCAAGCAAGCCCAGACATTAGACATACTGGACAAAGACTTTATATCAACTATTTTAAGTGTTTCCAAAGAACTAAAAGACATTCTAAAAATCTAAAGAAAACTGTAATAATATTAAGTACTGTAATAATATTAAGTACTGTAATAATATTAGGTACAATAACTAAAATGAGAAATTCACTAGAGAGTTGTAACGTAAGGTCTGAGCAAGCAGAAGAAAAAATTGGCAAACTTGAAAATTTAGGGATTCTAGTCTGAGAAAAAGAAAGATAAGAAAATGAAGAAAAATAAACAAGAGCCTTGTAGACCTATGGGACATCACAAAGTATACCAACATATGCATAATGGGAATTCCAGATGGAGAATAGTGAAAGAAATAGGATATTTGAAGACATAGAGGCTTAGTTTTTTCTAATTTTTTTAAAAAAATTAAGTTTATTGGGGTAACATTGGCTAATACAATCATATAATTTTCAGGTGTACATTATAATTTGACATCTATATATTCTATTGTGTAATTACTACCCAATCCTATGATAGATGATTGGCTAAAGAAGCTGAGGTACATATATACTGTGAAATATTACTCAGCCGTAAGAAGAAATGATATACTGCCATTTGCGACAACATGGATGGACCTCGAGATAATCATGCTAAGTGAAATAAGCTGAACAGAAAAAGTTGAAAATCACATGATATCATTTATATCGAGATATAAACCTAAAAGCAACAAATGAACAGGACAAAGAAACAGAGACTCAAGGACATGGACAATGGACTGGCGGTTACCAGATGGTAGGGGGTAGGGGAGGAGGGGAGAGGTAGACAGGGTAAAGGAAGTCAAATATGGGGGTTAAGGGGACAGTGAAGTTGGTAATCTTTAATAAATTTTTTATGAAAATATTAACTACATATCCAAGAAGTTCAACATAATCCAAGTAGTATGAACACAAAGATATCCACATCTAGACATATTATAATCAAAGTGTTGAAAGACAAAAGAATATTGAAAGCAGTAAGAGAAGTGATTCATTATATACATTCCTCAATGAGGTTAACAGCTGATTTTTCATTATAAACCATGAAACTTAGCAGGAAGTGGGATGGAATACTCCAAGTATTGAAAGAAAAGTATTGTGAACCAAGAATTCTATACCAGTAAAACTATCTTTCAAGCATAAAGAAAAAAATTAGACATTCTCATATATATATATATATATAAAAACAAAGAATTACTCATTAGCATACTTGCTCTACAAGAAATACTGAAGGGAGTCTTTCAGGCTGAAATAGAAGGATATTAGAGAGTAATTCAAATTTACATGAAGAAATAAAGAACACAGGTGAACATAACTACATAGGTATGTAAAATACACTGTAAGTCTATTCTTGTAGTTTTTAAACATATAATGTATAAAGATGTAATTTGATTGACAACAGCATTAAAGAAGGGAAAAGCAAATTTTTTATATACAATTGAATTTAAGATGGTGTTAATCTGACACATTTTAAAGATGTTAATTATAATCTTTAAAATAATCACTAATAAAACAACTAAAGAAGTAAAATAAATGACAAGAAAATTAAAATAACACCCTAGAAAATATGTATTTAACACAGAACACCAACAATAAAAAAGGGTAATGAAACAGTATAAGGCATATAAAAAACAAATATCAAAATGGCAAATGAAATTTCTACAGTATTGATAATTGCATCAAATAAAAATGTATTAAATAATTACAATTCAAAGGTACAAAGTACAGAATGGATGAAAATAAAGCATGACTCAAATATATGCTGTCTACAAGGAATGTACTTTAGATTCAATGAACAAATAGGTTGACATTAAAAGGATGAGGAAAAATATATGCAAACAGTAACCAAAAGGGAGCCGAGTGGCTATAGTAATAGCAAGTGAAATAGACTTTAGGACAAAAATTGTTACTAGAGACAAAAGATATTTTATAATGGTAAAAAGTATTAATCCATCAGGGAGACATAATGATTGAAAATATATGTGCAGAACCCAAAAAACTTGAAGCAAAACTGTCATAATGGAATGGATAAATAAATTAAAAATAACAGTGGGGGACACCTATAACCCACTTTTAATAATCTACAGAATAACTAGAATGAAGATCAACAAATAAATAAAAGATTTGAGCAATGTTATAAACCAACTATATTTAACAGACATTTGTAGAACATTTCACCCAACAAGGGCAGATGCGCATGGAACATTCCCTAGGATAAATCATATATTAGGATAAAAGCAAGTCTAAAAAAGTTGAAAAGAATTGAAATTATGCAAAGTATGTTCTCCAACCAGAATGGAATGAGGCTAGAAATCAACAGTAGAAGGAAAATTAGAAATTTTACAAATACATAAAAATTAAATGAGACATTGCTAAGTAACAAATGGTTTAAAAGATGAAATCACAAAAAAATTTTAAAATATTTTGAAGCAAAATACATACACAATCTCTTTCTCTCTCTCTCTCTCTCTCTCTCTCTCTCTCTCTCTCTCTCTCTCTCTCACACACACACACACCATACCAAAACTTATGAAATATGACTAAAGCATTGCTCAGAGGAGAATTTACACATGTAAATGCTTATTTTTAAAAAAATCATAAATAATCTAATCTCTCACTTTAAGAAAATATATTTAAAAAGAAGAAACTAAACCTAAAGCTAGTACAAGGGAAAAAGTAATAAAGATTAGAGTGGAAATAAGTGAAATAAAAGAAATAAAGAAAAATTGATAAAACCAAAATTTCATGCTTTGAAGAAATCAACAAAATCTTTAGCTGAACTGACCCAGAAGAAAAATAAGACTCAAATTACTTAAATCAGAAATGAAAGAGATGGCATTACTAATAACTGCACAGGAATAAAATCGTAAGGGAATACTATGAAAAATCATATGCCAAGAAAGGAGATGACCTAGATAAATGAAAGACATAAACTACATCAACTGACTAAGGCAGAAATTAAAATACTTGAATAGACTTATAACAGGGAATTAAATTAGTAATCAAAAACCTTTATAAAGAAAAGCTTAGGACTAGCTGGCTTTACTAATGAGTTTTATTAAATGTTTAATGAAGAATTAAAATAAGTTTTTCACAAACTTATACAAAAATAGAAGAGGAGGGAATGCTTTAAGCTCATTCTAGAAATCCAGTGTTTTTCTCATATTAAAACCAAACAATGACATCACAGAAGAGAAACTTATAAATGTAGATTTAAAATCCTCAATAAAATGCAAACAAATTGAAACTAGCAATATACAAAAAGAATTACACACCATAAATAAGTGAGAATTATCCTATGCCAGGAATACATTTGTTTGACATACAAAAATCAACAAATAGTACAAAATTTCAGTATAAGAAAGGACAAAAACCACATGATGAGCATTATCAATGTAAAAATAATTTGACAGAATCAACATTCTTTCATGATAAAAGTCCTCAACAAACTATAAAGAGAGGAGAACTTCCTCAAAACAACAAATGGCATTTATGAAGAACCCATAACTAGCATCATAATAATGAAAGATAAGCCAAAAAAAAAATAAAAAAATAAAAAAGGATGTCTGCTTTCAAAACTTTTAACATTGTAGTAACGATTCTAGCCAGAGCAGTTAGGCAAGAATAAAAGAAACAAAAGGGATCAGATTGAAAAGGACAAAATAAATCTACTTCTATTTACCAAAAGCTACACGAAAACTATTAGAACTAATAAATGAGTTTAGCAAAAACAAAGGATACACAATCAACATAGAAAAATCAACTAAATTTCTATACCCCAGTAATAAATGATTTGAAAATAAAATTTTTAAAAAAGAATTCCATTTACAATGGTATCAATAAGAATAAAATACTTAGGAGTAAATTTAACAAAACAAGTCCACTGAAACCTACAAAACATCATTGAAAGAAACTAAAGATATCCAAAGAAATGGAAGGACAGCCTAGTTTCATGGATTGGAATATTTAATATTGTTAAGATGGCAATATTCTTTAAATTGATCTACAGCTTTAATGTATGTTGCCTGTCAAAATACAACTTCTGCTTTCTTTTGCAGAAATTAGAAAGTTGATCCTTAAATTCATATGGATGTGGACTTCCACTTTCTGGTCCAGCATATAAAAAAATTGGAAGTCATCATCCTGTCCTAAAATTTTACTAATGTCTTTTAACATAAGTATAAAGGTGAAAAAATGGAAAGTTCAACAACTCTTTTTAGATCCATAAAAGAAATACGGTAACAGGGAAAAATTGTTGCCCTCAAAAAAGTAGAGACAGATGGGCAAAAAGAGAACATTTTAACTTATCAGAGCAAAAACCCCTGAGGCAACCAGTTCCAATGTAGGAAAATGTTAACTGCTCTTGGTGAATTACTGGAGGGTAAATAAGTCTGAGAGCTAAAAAGTTGGTGGGGGAGCCAGTCATAGGAAGGAACCCATGCTTATGTGATTTTTACCATCCAGGGCTCAAACAGACTTCCATAGCACTATTGAAGAAAAATCTCCTCATGCTTCCAGCAGGGGAGGGAAAAAGGAAACATTTTGAAAGATGACACAATAAATGATTGGCTAAAGAAGCTTTGGTACATATATACAATGGTATATTACTCGGCCATAAGAAGAGATGAAATACTGCCATTTGCGACAACATGGATGGACCTCAAGATAATCATGCTAAGCGAAATAAGCCAGATTGAAAACGTAGAAAATCACATGATATCACTTATATGTGGGATATAAACCTAAAAGCAACAAGTGAACAAGACACACAGACTCAGGGACATGGACAATGGACTAGTGGTTACCAGAGGGTAAGGGGTGGAGAAGGAAGGGAGGGGTAGACAGGATAAAGTGGGTCAAATATAGGGGGAGGGTTAAGTGGATAAAGGGGATCAAATATAAGGTAGCTGATGGAAACTGGACTTTGGGTGGTAATCACACAATAGAATATACAGATGTCAAATTATAATGTACAACTGAAAATTGTATGATTATATTAACCAAAGTTACCCCAAAAAACGTAATAAAAAAGAAATATGACAGAGCACCAGAGTCTAAACTATTGGCAATTTAAAAGCCTAAACAACCTGGAGTAAAAGAAATATTCAACCTCATCCCACACTAGCCATCTTGTCCCACATTAGGGATTGGGAGGAGAGAACTGAGAGGCATTTGTGAAATTCACAGCCCAGAGGCACAGACTCACTAAAAGACTGAAGCCTAATCATAGGACTATAGAATGTGTCCCCTCTCAAGACACCTCATCACCATATTACTAAAGGCCTAATTACTGCAGTTCCATTTACCCTGTACATCATGCCAGACTATCAAGAGAATACTATTATAAGACATATTTAAAGGCAAAAACCAGTTTGAAGTGAGAGGATGCATCAGAATCAAACTCAGATTTGACAGGAAATTTGGAATAATCTGACCAGGAAGTTAAAACAATGATGTTTACTATAGTAAGAGCTCTAATGTTTGAAGTAGATACCATGCAAGAACAGATAGAAAATGAATTAGAGAAATGGATATTCTTAAAAAAATAAAAAATAAATGCAATAAATTTAAAACACTATAATAGAAACAAAAATGTCTTTGATGAGCTCATTAGTACACTGGACATAGCTGAGGAAAGAATCTCTGGACTTCAGGATATGTTGATAGAAACTTCAAAGTGGAAAGGTGGGGAGTAAAAAAAGACTGAAAAATACAGAACCAAATAACCAAGAATGGTAGGAGTACTTCGAAAGGTATACATATGCATAATGAGAATACTAGAAGGAGAATAAAGAGAAACAAAAATATTTGAGGCAATAATGACATTATTTCCTCCAAATAAATGTTAGACATCATACAACAAATCCAAGAAGCTTCGAGAACTCCAAGAAGGATAAATTCAGAAAAGGAGTACATCTAGGGCATATCACATTCAAATTTCAGAAAAATCAAAAGTAAAGAAAAAAAATAATGAAAGAAGCCAGAGGAAATATACCATCTTCTAGATAAGGATTATATCCAACTTCTCTTCAGAAACCATCAAGCAAGAAGAGTGATGTGATATATTTAAAGTGTTGAGAGGAAAAAACGCCAAACTAGAATACTGTACACTACAGTATTATCCTTCAACAGTGTAGAAGAAAGTCTTTCTCAGACAAATAAAAATTGAGGGAATTTGTTCTAAGTAGACCTGCCCTGCAAGAAATGCTAAAAGGAGTTTTTCAGACAGACAGAAAATGGCATAGATTCAAAACTTGGATCTCCATAAAGAAAGGACGACCATCAGAGAAGGAGTTAAGTGAAGGTAAGATAAAAATTCTTTTCTTATCCTTAAATGATCTAACAGATAATAGTTTGTAAAATAATAATAGCAACAATGTATTTACATACGCATACACATATTTAAGCATACTTATGCATTAGAGAAAGAACGACAGCAATGACCAAAGATGCAAAGGTCGGAAGGGAGCAATTTGTATTATTTTGTTATATGGTATTTTCACTAACTGTGAAGCAGTGTAACATTATTTGAAAGTGAATTTTGTATTAGTTGTAAATACAAACTCTAGAGCAATGACAAAAAGAAATATAACTGATATGCTAAGAAAGAGGAGAAAATGAAATTATATAAAATGCTAACTCAAAATCACAAATGTCAGAAATAGAAAGGAAACCAAAAATAAAAACAAAAAGGGGCAACGAATTTAAAAAACATAACAAATATGGTAGATATTAATCCAACTGTATCAATCACCTTCAATATCAATGGTCTAAATATACCAATTAAAACAAAGAGGTTATCAGAGTGGATCAAAAAGCAAGACTCAACTATATGTTGTTTATAAAAAGTCTACATAAAACAAATATATACAGAGACTAAAAATAAAGACAAGGAGAAAGATATAACATGCTAATACTAATAAAAAGAAAGTGGAAGTATTTATATTAATTTCAAACAGATCAGGCTTCAGAGTAAGGAAAGTTATCAAGGATAAAAAGGGACATTATGAAATAAAAAAGGGGTAAATTTTTCAAGAAGACATAACAACCTTTAATGTGTATGTGCCTAATCACAATGTCTAAATATGTGAGAGAAAAAAACTGATGAAATTGCAAGGAGGAAGAAATAAATTCATTACTATAGTTGGAGACTTCAGCACCCTTGTCTCAGAAATGGAGAGATTTAGCAGGCTGAAAATCAGTAAGGACATAGTTGAATTCAATATAATCATTAATCAACTGGATATATTTGACATCTATAAATTATTTCATCCAACGATAGCAGAATACACATTCTTCTCAAGATTGCATGGAACATTCACCAAGATGGACCACATTTTGGGCCACAATACACACCTTAACAAATTCAAAAGAATAGAAATCATACAAAATGTGCTTTTAGACCACAACTGAATTAAACTAGAAATAAATTACAGAAAGATAACTGAAGAATCTACCAAATATTTGGAGATTAAACAACATACTTCCAAATAATACATAGGTCAAAGAAGCAATTTTGAGGGGGAAAAAACTATTTTGAGCTAAATAAAAATGAAAATGTAACTTATCAAAGTTTTGAAGATGCAGTGAAAGCTGTGCTTAGAGGAAAATTTAGAGCATTTCATATATATATATATGAAAAAGATCTAAAATCAATAATCTTGGTTTCCAACTTAGGAAACTGAAAAAAAAAGAGAGAGAAATTATCCAAAGTAAGCAAAAGAAAAGAAATCATAAGAGCAGAGATCAATGAATTTGAAAGCATAAACATAATAAAGAAAATCAACTAAATCATAAACTAATTCCTTTAAAAGATCAATAAAATCAATAAACCTCAGGTCAAGTTGATTAATAAAAAAAGAGAGAAAACAAATTACTAATATCAGAAATGAGGGGTCATCAATCACTACTGATTCTATGTATATTAAAAAGATAATAATGGAATATTATGAACAACTCTATGCCCACAACTTTAATAACCTAGATAAAGTGGAACAATATCTTCATGTATGCCAAAACTCACACAAGAAGAAATAGATGAGTAGGCCTATATCTACTAAAGAAATTGAATCAAAATTAATAACTTTCCAAAACAGAAAGCACCAGTCCTGAATGGGTTCACTCATGTATTCTATCAAATATTTAAGGAAGAAATTATATCATTTCTCTAAAGTCTCTTCTGAAGAAATAGGAACAGAGAGAGTAATTTCTAACTCATTCTATGAGGCCAGAATTACTATGGATACCAAAACCAGGTGAAGATATTATAAGAAAAGAAAACTATTGGCTAATATCTCTCATGAACATACTTGCAAAAATCCTCAAAAAGCATTAGCAGAAGGAGATTTGACTTTGTGTCATGAACACATATAATGCAATATACAGATGATATATTATCAAAATGTACACTTGAAACCTACATAATTTTATTAACCAATGTCACCTCAATAAATTTAATTTAAATTTTTTTAAAGCCCAAAAAGCAGTAGCAAATTAAATTCAAGAACATATAAAAAGAATTATACACCATGATCAAATGGGATTTATTCCAGATATGCAAGGCAGGTTCATCATTTAAAAATAAATTAATGTAATCCTTCATATCAACAAACTAAATAAGAAAAGTCACATGATCATATCAATAGATGCAGAGGAAACATTGGACAAAATCCAACACTCGGTCATGATAAAATCTTTCAGCAAACTAGGAATAGATGGAACTTCTTCAATTTGATTTTTAAAAGTCACAAAAAATCCTGCAACTAACATCATACTTGACAATAAGAAACTAGAAGCTTTTCCACAATAATCAGGAAAAAGACAAGGATGTTCTCTCTCACCACTTGTTTTCAACATCATAGAAGCCCTAACCACTGCAATAAAACAAGAAAGGAAGAGTAGACAGATTGGAAAGGAAGAAATAAAAACGTCTCCTTTTTTTATTTGCAGATGACATGATGATTGATGTATAAAATCTAAAGGAATAAATAAAAATATCTTTTGGAACTAATAAGCAACATTGGGGTTGCAGAATATAAGATTCATATACAAAAGTTAATTGTTTTCCTACATAGTGGCAATGAATAAGTGAAATGAAATTAAAAACATGATATCAAGCAAAAATAAATGAATGGAACTATATAAACTAAAAAGTGTCTGCATAGCAAAAGAAACCATCAAGAAGACAAAGAGGCAACCATCTGAATGGGAAAATATACTTCCAAACAGTGCCTCTGATAAGGGCTTAATTTGTAAAATATATAAAGAACTCATAAAACTCAGCAATAGAAAAACAAAGAATCCTATTAAAAAATGGGCAGAGAACCTAAGCAGATACTTCTCCCAAGAAGATATACAAATAACCAACAGACATATAAAAAGATGCTCGACTTCACTAGCTATTAGGGAAATGCAAATCAAAACCACAATGAGATACCATCCCAAATGTGTTAGAATGGCTATCACTAACCAAACAAGTAATAACAAGTGCTGGAAATGTTGTGCAGGAAAAGGAACCTTCATGTACTGCTGGTGGGAATGTAAATTAATAAAGCCACTATGGAAAATAGTATAGAGGTGCCTCAAAGAATTAAGAATAGAATTATCATATGACCCGGCATACGACCTCCTCTGGGTATTTACCTAAAAAATTTGAAAGCATTTATCTGCAAAGATATATGTACCCAATGTTCATAGCAGCATTGTTTTCAGTGGCCAAGACATGGAAACAACCAAAGTGTCCATCAATAGATAATGAGATAAAGAATATATGGTACAATATATACCATAGAATATTACTCAGTTATAAGAAAAGATGAAATACTGCCATTTGGAATGACATAGATGGATCTTGAGATTATCATGTGAAGTGAAATAAGTCAGACAGAAAAAGTTGAGAACCATGATTTCACTCATATGTGGGATATAAAACTAGAAGCAACAAACATACATGACAAACAGAGACTCATGGTCATGAAGAGTGGATTAGTGTTTACAAGAGGGAAGAGGGAGTGGGAGGTAGATGGAGTAAAAGGGGTCAAATATTTGATGGTGGAAGGAGATTTAACTTTGGGTGATGAACACACAATGCAATATACAAACGATGTATTATTGAATCGTACACTTGAAACGTATTTGATTTTATTAACAAATGTCACCCCAATAATCTTAATAAACAAGAAAAGAATAAAATAGTTAAATACTATTTTTTAAAAAATAAATAAAATAAAAACATGATATTTAAAGCACTCAAAAATTACTTAGGTATCAATCTAATAAAATATATATAAAAATTATATGAGGGAAACTACAAAACTCTGATGAACTATTTCAAAGATAAACTATATAAATTCCATGTCCATGGATAGGAAGCTCAATATGGTCAAAATGTCAGTTCTTTCCAACCTGATGTATAGATTCAGTTCAATCCTAATAAAAAATAAAAATTAAAAAAAAATTAAAAAGAAAACCTCAGCAAGTTATTTTATGGTATTGAAAAGTCGACTCTAAAATTTTCATGGAGAGGCAAAAGACCCAGATAGCTTACTATCAACTGACAGTGTAGTATTGGCAAAGAACAGATAAAATGTCAATGGAAAAAAGTAGAAATTCCAGAAATAGACTCACATAGATAATCAACTGATCTTTGACAAAGGAACAAAGGCAATAAAGTAAAGATATAATGTTGCTGGAATAACTGGAGATCCACATGAAAAAAAAAAATCTAGACACAGACTTCGCACCGTTCACAAAAATTAACTCAAAATGGATCATAGACCTAAATATAAAATGAAAAATTATAAAACTCTTGGAGAAAATTTAGGTGCACCTGATATGGCTATGCCTTTCTAAATACAATATCAAAGGCACAATCCATGAAAAAAAATAATTTATAAGGTGGACTTTATTAAAATTAAAAACTTCTACTCTGCAAAAGATACTGCCAAGAGAATGAGAAAACAAGCCACAGATTGGGAGGAAATATTTGAGAAAGATATATCTGGTATAGGACCATTGTGTAAAAAACACATGAAGTCTTAAAACATACACAAAAAGAAACAAATCACCCAATTAAAAATGAGCAACTCACAACTCGCTGAAGATATACAGATAGCAAATAAGCATGTGAAAAATATGTCCCACTTCATACATCATAAGGAAACTGCAGTTTTAAACACCAATGAGACACCACTACGCCCTTATTAGAATGGCCAGAACTCAAAACACTGACAATATCAAATGATGTGGAGCAACAGGAACTGTTGTTGTTTGTTGCTGATGGAAATACAAAAATGGCAATAACCACTTTGGAAGGCAGTTTGGTAGTTTCTTAAAAAACTAAACATATCTTACCACTTGATCTAGGAATTACGTTCCTTGCTATTCAAAAAGTTGAATACTTATGCCCATACAAAAAAACTGCACACGTGCTTAAAGCAACTTCTTTTTAATTGCCAATACTTGGAAGCAACCAAGATGTCCATTAGATGTATTGATAAACTGGCACATTCAAACAATGGAATATTATTCAGTGCTAAAAAGAACGAGCTATTAAGCCAGGAGAAAACACAGAGGAACTGTAAATGCATGTTACTACCAAGTAGAAGAAGCCAATCTGAGAAGACTACACACTGTATAATTTCAACTATATTAGACTCTGGAAAAGACAAAATTATATAGACAGCAAAAACGTCAGTGGTTTACAGGGGCCAGAGGGAGGGAGGGATAAATAGACAAAGCACAGAGGATTTTTAGGGCCATGAAATTGATCTGTATGATACTATAATGGTGGAGACATATCCTTATACATTTGTCAAAACTCATAGAAATTACAACACCAAGAGTGAATACTAGTGTAGACTGTGGACTTGGGTGATAATGATGTGTCAATATAGCTTTGTCAATTTTAAGAAATGTACCACTCTGGCGCAGGATCTTGATAATAAGGGAGGCTGTGTGTGTGTGTGTGTATGTGTGTGTGTGTGTGTGTGTGTGTGTGTGTGTGTGTGTGTGTGTTGGGGGTGGCAGAGGGCTTATGGGAACTCTCTGTACCTTCTGCTCATTTTTACTGTGAACCTAAAACTGCATTAAAACATTGAGCCTATTTTTTAAAAAATCTACAAAAATAGCCAAAACAACCTTAAAAAGAACAAAAATGGAGAACTCACACTTCCCAGTTTCAGAACTTACTACAAAGCTACAGTAATCAATAATGTGTGGTACTGACATAATGGTAGACATATAGATCAATACAATATAACTGAGAGTCCAGAAATAAACCCACATATTATAGTGAATTTATTTGAAAAGAGTGCCAAGAAATTTCAATAGAGAAAGAACAGCTTTCATAACAAAAGATACTAGGACAACTGAATATCTACATGAAGAAGAATGATTTTGAACCCAAACTTCACAGCTTATACAAGAATTAATTCAAAATGAATTAAATACCTAAATATAAGTGCTAAAATGATAAAACTCCTAGAAAAAAATTATAGTCATAAATCATTATGACCATGTATTAGTCAATGGTCTTAGATACGACACAAAATCCCAACCAATAAAAAATTGATTACTTGAACTTCATAAAAGTGAAAAATAATTGCTTCGAGACTATCAAGAAAGCAAAAAGACAACCTATAGAATAGGAAAAATATTTGCAAATCATAACAGATAAGAGACTAGCATCTATAACATACAAAAAACTTTTACAACTCAGCACTAAAAAGACAAATAACTCCATTTCAAAATGGGCACATTTTTGAATAGGAATTTCTCCAAAGAAGATGTACTAATGGCCAATAAGAACATGAAAATATGTATGTTTAACATCATTCATCATTAGGGATGTGCAAAACCACAAAGAAATATTACTCCACATCCACTAGGATGCCTATAAGAAAAAATACAAACAATAATAAATATTGATAAGGATGCAGAGAAATCAGAATTCTATTACATTGTAGATGTGAATATTTAATGGTGCAGCTGCCTTGGACAACAGTTTGGCACTTCTTCCAAATATTAAACATAGAATTATCACATGACTCAGAAGTTTCATTCCGAGGTATATACAAAAACATTTACACAAATGCTCACTGCAGCACTGTTCATAATAGCTCTAAGTGGAAACCCAATTGTACATGAGCTGATAACTAGATAAACAAAATGTGGTTTATCCCTACAATGAAATATTAATCAGCAATAAAAAGTAATGAAATATTGGTACATGCTACAATATGCATAAACCTTGAATATATTTGCTAAGTGAGAGAATTCAGACACAAAAGGCTACATATTTTATGATGTGGTTTACATAAAATGTCCAGAAAAAGCAAATCCATACAGGCAGAAAGATTAGTGGTTGCCACAGACTAGGAGAATGGGGAGCAAGTGCTAATAATTGTGGGTTTCTTTTGGGGATGATGATATGTTCTAGAATTAGATTGTAGTGATGCTTGCATATCTTTGTAAATATACTAGAAATCACTTAATGGTGCATTTTAATAAGATGAATTCTAGGTATGTGACCATTGTTATTAGTGATTTCTTCTACATTGGTTTTGAGTATTGCAAAATGCAATGCTAAAGCTTTCTTTTGTCCAAGCAGCCTTTTAAACATGTCATAGATGCTTTGTATCTGATGTTATTGTCTTATGTAAGCACAAGACAAAGTAGATCCATGATCTCCTTATGTCTTGTAGTCTGCCTGTGATTGAAGAAGACAATGAACGTGGCCACCCACAATTTGTCTACTTCTGACCAGTAATTCTTTTACATTATCCACTACTTTATTACTTTCGAGCACACAACTAGAGGATATGCACAAAACGTAGCATGACTATAAGCTCTTCATCCACTCCTGGCCTTTGCCATATACGTTCCATTGTCAATTTATCCATCTTTCCTGTACTGACTTTCCATTCTATGAATAGTTCTTCAGAAGATTCATATGTTAACTGCAGAAACTGAAAAATTTCTTAGTAAGCCATCAACCATTGCCATCAAATGTAAAAAAGGCCTCGTGATTGTGTATGTTCAAATGCCTGATGAAACCAAAGCAGTACATTAAATATTTGTATCCTTTTTGAGTGTAGCATTTTATAATTCGGTAAAAGATTTTTACAGCATACTTTTAGAAGGAACTTTGCACATAGGATTCGGTGCTTCATTCACAATTACTGAGAATTATTGCAATTTAAAACATTATTTTGACATATTTTTGTTTAAAACTTAAGCTCCTCTTAACACGAAATTATGAAGAATTCTATTCTTAAAGCACTTAGAATTTTGCTGTTTTCCATTTTTAGAAGTAGGAACAAAATATTTGCTTTTACACAGTCTTCAAAGTATTTCTTCATTCTCTTTTTGTTATATTTGGATGGAAAATGTTTTATCACAGTGCTTTTGGCTCTTTTCCTTCCTCGTGGAATCTTGAGGTAGCAAAGTTGAAGTTCTGCTTTTACTTTGTCTTAAGATATGAAGTCTCACATAATACTTTTTCTTATAGCTTATATAGCCATAAGTAACTAAAAATTAATACAGTTCATGTAGGTGATTTTATTTAATGTTATAAATGCTAGTATATCAAACACATATTATTACTGTTTTACCTTACACTGTCATTGAAGTAAGTCATCAACATCATCAATAGGTTTTTGCAAACTGCTGCTTCAAGCGAAACGACATCTAGTGATGGCTAATTGATACAAATGAGTGTTAAATTAAGGTCCTATGGCATATTTATGGTCACAAAATCATCACTAAACTTCTAAATAAACATCAAAACCACTAAAATATTAAACATTTAAATGAATGTTAGCTGTGCATACATATAAGAAAGAGTAATAAAAACAGGTCAGATAATGATTTTCCAGCCTGATAATTCCAATTTCAGGCCTTGGGTGTCTAAAGCCTCTCCAGACAGCTCATTGAGAATGCCAGAAACTCACCCTGAACAGAATTCTTCCATTGCAGGGCCACTCACACACACACACACCCTCACGTAGACTGACACCATTAGACATGCCAATTCACCTAACGTGCACATTACTGAAATGTGGGCAAAAACTGGAGTTCCTGGAGAAAACCCACATGGACGTAGGGAGAGCATGCAAAGTCGACACAGACAGTGGCCCTGGCCAGGAATCGACTTTTTTTCTTTATCAACATTCTAATGAAATGATGTTGAGTAAAACATCATTTGACGATCTGCTATATTATTACGGACTAACTTGTGTCCGCCAAATTCATAAATTGAAACCCTTACTTCCAACATGACTATATTTGGAGATTTGGCCTTTAAGAAAGGGGACCATTGCAATGAAGTGAATATTGCAATAAAGTGAGTCACAAGAATTTTTTGGTTTCCCAGTGCATATAAAAGTTATGTTTATACTGTACTATAGTATAGTCTATTAAGTGTGCAATAGTATCATGTCTAAAAAATATACATGCCTTAATTAAAAAATACTTTATTACTAAAAAATGCTAACCATCATGTGAGGTTTCAGCAAGTCATAATCTTTTTGCTGGTAGAGGTCCTAACCTTAAAATTGTAAAAAACAAAATATCTGAGAGGCACAATAAAGTGAAGCACAATAAAATGAGGCATTCAAGGTTAATGTAAATAAAGTTAAATGAGGTCATAATAGTAGGACCCTAATTCAATAGGCCTGGTGTCCTTATAAGAAAAGGAAGAGACATCAGGAGCACATGCATAGGGGAAAGGTCATATGAGGACACAGCAAGAAGTTGTCCATCTACAAGCTAGGGAAGAGCCCTCACTAGAAACTGGGCACCTTAATCTGGGACTTTCGGCCTCCAGAAATATGAGGTAACAAATACATTCTGTTGTGAAAGCATCCCAGACTGTGGTATTCTGTTATGGCAGGTTGAGTAGACTAATACAATTATTTTTCAAATTTATATAAACATTGATTTGCTCAGAAAGTGTGAGATGGTTGGTCATATTAAAGTTATTCAGCTAGTACCCTCTTGTAAAATATTTACAATAATTATCAATTGCTTTCTCTGTTAAAATATTGAAAATACTAATGACTTTTATACATAAATTTAATGACTCACAATTATCATTAATTAGTACAACACTTTACTCTTTTAATAATAAATATACATTTACAGATTTTTCACTGCAAGATACATCTAAAATGCTTGCCTCTATTTGGAAAATATATTCAAATATTAAAATAAATCTAAAAGGCATGTCATTCTGTTACCAGCATTGTTTCCATACATTTAAGTGGAAATGCAAAGTAGAGCACAATATTGAGGCCAAAGCTAGACTCTGATGCATCCTTACACTTTGTGCCAGCACTTCCCATTAAATCCAATTAAACTCAAAATATCTAAATGAGAACTAGCGGACCAGAGATTCAGATCTTGTTTGGGAATGCAATGTCATTTTTAGAACGTTATAAATTTATGATCTGAAAAGTTTCACTTTCATGGTACTATAATAATAATAATAATAATAATAATAATAATAAGCCAACAGCATTTGAACAATCTTATATGGAACAATCTCTATGGATGAGTTCCTTCATTCTCCAAGAGCTAATTCTCTGAAGCTTTCAATCACAATGTGGGCTGCCACAGAGACTTAATGAAGCCTGTCTAAATGCCCTAGCCACCTTGGTGTGGAACTCATCATTTCCGTGATTGAGTCAGATGCTTACATTGGGATTAGGTAATAGCTTCACTGAAGAAGAACCCTTGTTTCTGGAAGAGCACCAGCAATATTCTGGGAGACTAACCTGATGAGTGTGTCAATGAGCAGTGTGTATTTTTAGATACATACTTTTCTTGACACTTCTTTGCCCCATGTATTATTTAGAACTTCGTTTTTAAATTTGTAACTGTTTTAGGATTTTCTAATTATCCTTCTGTTATTTCTAGCTATCCTTCTGTTAATAATTCTATTGTGGCCTATAAACATACTTTGTATGATTTCTAATCTTTTAAATTTATTACAGTATAATTTATGACTCAACATATAGTCAATATTAGTGAAAGTGCCATGTGAGCTTATGAGGAATGTGTATTCTGCTGTCGTTGGATGGAGTATTCTATAAATGTCAAGTTGATTGATAGTGCTATTCAGATCTACTATATCCTTATTGATTTTCTGCTTGCTTTGTCTATCAATTACTGAAAGGGGTGTTGAAGGTGTCAACTATGATAATGGTTTGTCTATTTCTCCTTGAAGTTCTATTAGTTTTTGCTTTACTTTTTTTTTAATGCTCTATTATTAGGTGCATACACTCTTAGGATTGTTATGTCTTCTTGGAGAACTTACCTCTTATTCATTTTGTAATGCCCTTCTTTGTCTCTGATAACTTTTCTTGTTCTGAAGTCAGTTTTGTATGAAATTAATGTAGTTACTCCAGTTTTCTTTTGATTAATGTTAGCATAGTATATCTTTTTCTATACCTTTCCTTTTAACCTATCTGATAGACAACATATATTTGGGTCTTGTTTTTGATTCAGTCTGATGATCTTTGTTTTTTAATTGCATATTTAGACCTTTTGTATTTACTAATTATTAATATAGTTAGTTTAATATCTGCCATGTTTGTAACTGTCCTCTATTCATTGCACTTGTTCTTTTTTTCTTTTCTTTTTCCTTTCCTTCTTCTGCCTTTTCTGGTTTTAATTGAGCATTTTATATTCCATTTTCTCTCCTCTCTTAGCATATAAATTATACTTTATTTTTAAAAAAGTTTCAGTGATTGCCCTAAAGTTTGCAGTATACATTTATTTACAACTAATCTAAGTTCACTTTCAAATAACACTATATCATTTGACATGTAATGTGGCTACTTTATAACAAGAGTATTCCCATTATTCTCTCTCATGATAATGCTGTCCTTCATTTCATGTATCCATATGCTATAATCACTCAATACATTGTTACTATTATTACTTTGAACAGTTCTCTTAAATATTCTGAAAATAAGAAGAATAAAATATTTTATTTCACCTTCCTTTTATTCCTTCTCTGATGCTCTTTCTTTATGTAGACCTATATAATTTTCCTCCTCCTTGAAGAAATTTTTAAACAATTTTCTGGACTGATGTGCTGGCAATGTATTTCTTCAGTTTTTGTTTTACTGAAAAATCTTTATTTTTCATTCAGTTTTGAAAGATAACTTTTCCGGATATAGAATTCTATATTTCTTTCCTTCAACACTTTGAATATTTCACCCACTCTCTGCTTGCTTGCATGGTTTCTGATGAGAAGTTTTCTGCAGTTCTTATCTTTATTTCTCTCTATAGAAGCCTCCTCTCCCATCTTCTTTCAAGACTTCATCATTGGTTTTCTGTAGTTTAAATATGCTATACCTCAGTGTAGATTTTTTGGTATTTATCTTGGTGTTTTCTGAGCTTCCTGGGGCTGTGGTTCTGTGTCTGTCATTAATTTTAGAAAATTTTTTGTTATTGCTTCTTCAAACATTTCTTCTTCTTTTTCTTATTCTGGTATTTCAATAGTGGGAATGTTATACTTTTTGAAATTTTCCCACAGTTTTAAGATATTTTGTTATAATTTATTTTGTTTTATTCAGTTTGGGGACTTTCTATGGCATACCTTTAAATTCTCTGATTCTTTCCTTAGCTGTGTTGAGTGTACTGAGGAGCCTATTAAAGGTTTTCTTCATTTCTGTTACAGCGCTTTTGATTTGTAGGGTTTTTTAAATTATTCTTTGTTACATTATCCATCTGTTCTTGAGTGTTGTCTACTTTTTTGATTACATTATCTATCTGTTCTTGAGTGTTGTCTATTTTTTCGATTATGGTCCTTAACATATTAATCATAGCTATTTTTAATTCCCTGTCTAGTTACTTAAAAATCTCTGTCATATCTAAGTCTGGTTCTAATGCTTCCTTTTTGTCTTCAAGCTGTGTTTTTTCTTCTTTTTAGCATGTATTTTACTATTTTATTAAAAGCTGAACATGATGTATTGGGCGATAAGAATGAAAGTAAAAGTCTTTAGTATAAAGTTTTATGTGTCTACAAGTTGAGCTGTGTTTAGTGTTCGTTATAACTGTAGGTGTCAGAGGCTTCAAATTCATTTAACATCTTTGTTTTTATCTCTCATGTTGCCATTGGGCTGCTTAAATAGAGTCTGCACTTTGTAGCTCTTTAGCTCTAATCCAATGTTTTTATACTGAGCTCTATTGATGTGGTGGTAAGTTTTCTGGGACAGGAAACATTCTATGACTGCATGATTAAATCTCAGTCTTTAATAGGCCAATTTTCCTGGGCCGTGACCTTCATAAGTGTTTCTTAGCTTTTACCCCCTCCTCTCAGGTTCTGGTAAAATCATTCCCCTTAGAAATTAAGTGCTTGCAATGAAGAACTCTCTGGGCACAGCTTACAAATGGTACTTTTCCACCTCCTGCTGCCACAAACATGAGGGAATCTTTCTTAGCTTTCCACTATAAGAATCTAGTTGGCTTCCTAAAAGTAGATCCAAAAAAGTGAGGGAGCCCCCTATGATCAAAGACTCCAAGAGTTTCTCACTCTCATGCTAGTCCACACTCAGCCTTCAGTTCATCAAAACTAGCACTTAAGTGATCCTACTCATTTATGGCTCTAGCAGCTTCTGCTCTAAATAAGCAGATTATCTGCATTCACTGCCTCTCCAGATTTGGAGGTGGTAGTTCATTCTCTGATCTCAAATCTTTGATGAGTCCAAGAAATTTTGTTTATTTTCAGTTCGTTCATTATTTTTCTTGTTTTAAGAGCAAACTAATCACTTCCAAGTTCTTTACATGTTGGAGCTGAAGTCAAAAGTCCTGAGTCCATATTTTTGTAATAATGAAGAAATCTAAATTAACAGTTCCCAATCTATTTGGCACCAGGAACTGGTTTCATGGAAGACAATTTTTCCATGGACTTGGGTGGGAACATGGTTTTGGGATGATTCAAGCACATTATTTATTGTGCACTTTATTTCTATTATTATTACATTGTAATATACAATTAAATAAATATACCCACAATGTAGAACCAGACGCCACCAGATGCAGCACTGCAATTAAAGTACATCAACTCATTTGCCACTATAAAGCCTGTCACTAGATGCAGCTTAATTGTCACTTGCTACTCATGGATAGGGTTTTGATATGAGTCTGTAAGCAATTGATTTATTTTGGTCTCTGTGCAGCTGAACCTCTCTGCTAATGTTAATCTGTGTTTGCAGACACTCCCCAGCACTAGCATCACCGCCTCAGCTCCACCTCAAATCATCAGGCATTAGATTCTCATAAGGAGCATGCAGCCTAGATATCTCACACGCATAGTTCATAATAGGGTTCATGCTTCTATTGGACTCTAATGCCTGATGATCTGAGGTGGAGCTGAGGAAGTGATGCTAGTGTTGAGAAGTGGCTGCAAATACAGATGAAGCATTACTTTCTGGCCCACTGCTTACCTCCTGCTGTGTGGTCCAGTTCCTAACAGGCCACAGACCAGTACCAGTCTGTGGCCTGGTGTCTGGGCTCCCTAAATCACATGGGCTTGAATAATAAAGGGATTTCTTTGCTCATATAACTAGGAATTTCTAAAGTAGTTCAAGCCTTATGTTTGGTTTGATCTTATGACTCAACAATACCAATAAAAACACAGACTTATTTCATTTCTCTGTTCTGCCTCCTTAGTATTATCTACAACCTGGGCACAAGGTGGCTGTCAAAAAATCCCACAGCTATATGTTCCTTCAGGGAGAAAGAATAACTCTTTTTCAATGCTGAAAAAAAGTCTAGGTTTCCATCTTGATTGAACAATCCTAAGTCGTGTTCATTGCATCAGTTAGCTATTGCCACAAAAAGCTGTGTTGCAACCAGATTACCTTGGTGCCATTTCACAATAAGTGTCACTGATGTGTCTAAAGTCTGTCTAAAGGAAGCTATGCTAATGTCATCTGGGCTCCCTCACATGGCTTCAGGTTGTGCGTGCAGCAGTCTATGCTAATTTAAGCTGGGGTGCACTGGGTGGCTTCACTTCAAGCTAGGAAGGCTCTCCTCTATCTATCTCTCACTCTCCTTGGATCTGAGACTGAATCATGTTATTGTCATAGAAATGACAGGGGTGCAAGAGGGGAACACAAAAAGCTTCTTAAAGCTCATGCTTGAAACTTGCACAGCATTAATTCTACCCATGTGCTACTCTTCAAAGGAAGCTACACAGCCAAGGCCAGACTCAAGGGACAGAAAAGTATATTCTGCCCTCAGTGAAGCCATGATAAAGGCATAAGCATTGGCGGAGATTAAAGTCAAACACTCAGTCTAGTGGCCTCACAATTCACCAGCCAGTTTTCACAGGACTGTGAATGGCCCGATTGACAAGAACCAGTAAAAATCCATGGCCTGGAGCTACTGATTAATTTACACTGTACTACTTTGCTACAAAGTACTACAGGCTGGGTAACTGGGCAACAACAGAAATTTATTTTTTTACCTTAACCTGTATAGGGACATCTTCTCCTTCCTGTGTCTTCACATGGTCTTCCCTCTGTGCATGTCTGTGTCCCAATTTCACATTCTTATAAGGACTCCAGTCATAATGGATTAAGACCCAACCTAGGAAAAGTAACCAAAAATATCCACCACACGGAAGGGACTGAGGGAGCAGTATTGTGGGTACCACACCCCAGGTCACAGAATATGTCACCCAGAAACATGGTTGAGTCAGCTCTTATCACAAGATGTAAAAGCAGTATACTTCCACACCAGGAGCCTGATGAAGGCTGTGTTCTGCCGTTATAGGAAGTACAAGTCCCCTACCCTCTGAAGTCTGCTGGAGGTCTCTCTTTAGTGCAAATAATTATTTTACCATGTATCTTTGTGAGAAGATGGAAAAGGACTACTCCAACTATTGTATCAAAATCAATAAGAATGGAAATAATCTACCAAAAAATTTGGTGACCTCTCAGCCACTTTCTTGAACAGGCCTTCTTTCAGGTATAACTGGATTTTTTTTCTAGATGACAACCTCCTATTGATATCTCTAAAATAACACAAAGTTTACAAGTGAGTATTTGAGGCTTTTCTTGGCACACCTGAGCCATCTTTCCCTAATAAGAGAGCAGGAGTAATTCAACATTACAACAGTATAATCATGGGTGTACTTAAGTTAGGCTCAAGTTAACAGGTCATGAAAAGTCATAGGTGTGAGCACCTGTGACTGGGGAGCACAATATCCATGCGGTAGTCTGTACTAAGAACCACCATGGGGAAAGTGCAAGTGCTGATGGACTCACAGTATTAGTTTGTTGTAGCTGCTATAGCAAAGCATCACAGACTGGGTGGTTTAGACAATAGAAATTTATTGTGTTTATAATCAAGATATTGACAGGGTTGCTTCCTCCTACAATGTGAAGAATCTGTCCTAGCTTCTGGTGGTTTGCTGGCAATCTTTGCCATTCCTTGGTTTGTATCTCCCAATCTCTGCCTCCATCTTCACTTGGAATTCTCCATGTATGTGTCTTTGTGTAAATTTATATTTTTATAAGGACACTAGTCATATTGGATCAGGGCTCACCCTAATGATCTCATATTAATTAAACTAATTACATCTACAACTACGTTATTGCCAAATAGGATCATATTCTGAGATACTAAAGGTTAGGGACTCAGCATATGAATTTTAGGGAAACACAATTGAATCCATAATAATAAGAAAAGTATCCATTAACCACAGAGACACTATTTCTTATAACAAAGACCAAAATAGATTGTAGCATCAAGTCAAAGTAATATGTCATAACATCATCATTGGGAGGAACCACAGTAATGCTATCTGGGTCCTCAATTTTCTTTAGTTATGTTTTAATTCAGGAGTAAAATTTAGGACACCTAAAGAGTAGACATTTTTCAAACAATCTTCACTGAATATTGTTTTTCTAAATTAAACTACTGATAATTTTGAGATTATACACTGTGGCCAGGGCATGAAATGCAGCCTTTTTGAATATCCTGTTAAATATAGTTTCGTATGTCTTAACAGCAAAATAGACAGACCACACACTTGAAGAGGAGGCTAGCCCACTTAGTCTCAAAAGTGAGCTGATGGGGTATCCAGAAAGCAATTTGGGTGATAAATAATGGGAACTGAGTTGAGGCGCCTAAACAAATAAATATGAAGATGTTCATAAGCATTCAGGATGTTTTCCAAATCACAATGGCAAGAATGGAGAAGCCCCAGGAATAGGGAGTTGATATTCCATAGGAAACTCAAGCAGTCATCACTTTCTATTTCTCACCTGTGTACTTCTCTGCTTTACTTCACCCTTCTTTATTTTTTTCTCTTTGTCTTCTTTTCTTCTCTGCCTTATTCTCATTTTTCTTTTTCCTCTTTTTTGTTCCCCCACTCTTCCTCCTTTTTATTCTTCTCCTCTTACATTCTTTCTCTTTTATCTGGTCTCCCTGCCCTCTTTTGGTTTCCAATTCATATGTAGATAAACAATCTTCTGGATATGTCACACCTGAAAATGCTAGGCAAAATAGTGAAGTATTTTCTTCCCCCAAGAGTTCATTTTTGGTAAAAGACAGAAAAATAAGTTTTTCTACAAGGGCCATCTGCTTCTAAATAATAATTTGAAAATCTTGTTACATATTATATACTTAAAATGATACACAAAAATAATAATGGAGAAGTGGGAATAACAGATTAGGTACTGTAAATTTATTAAGGCTTACCTAAATCAAGAAGCAGCACACACAAACCTAATTTATGCAAACTAAAAATGTATATAAACAGTACACTATTCTGATACTGGATCATGATACATTACTTGTACATATAACTACTACTGTTATTAATAAACCTCTGGGACACTTAGTTTTATGCCTAACAAAACATCAGCAAGTCTTTAAAATCTTCGCTTTCTCCTTTTAAGGAGGGTATTTCTAGACACTAATTTTCCTATCTAATATTCAAATATAGAAAACACCTGATTCCACAAAGTCTTTTAATTGGTGAGGCCTCAAGTCCTGTTTTCTAGCTTGAATTTTTGAATAGTAAACAGTCCATGGAGACCACACACAAATACTATGACAGGAGAGTTGCTATGTTAAGTCTTTTGATGGTACATGATTTGTGATGAATCTTTATGACATGTTGAGCAACGCATTGAAAGGGATCCCATCTGGTTTATTAATACTTTGTGCAACCACTGTAGAGGTCTATTCAAGTGAAGTTCAATTCAGTAAAAAGTGCTTATTACCCTGTGCCTTTGATATTCTGCTCCCCACCCTTTCACAAAACTCATTCTATGGAGAACATTCTAGGTAGTTTATATATTGCTTAAAACCATGATTAACAGACTGAGCCAGAAGACCAGCAAATTTCTGATTGTTGAAGATTTTCAGATTATAGACCAGTGGAATTTTACATTATTGCAGGGCGCCAGTCATATCTCTTATCATAATTGGGGCTCTGCACAAAGATTGCACTATCACTTAGGCACTTAGCAAAAATTTCCCACCTATGGAATACAAGCACACTCCTATTTCTATATATCTTCTTTTCATTTCTACTGTAGCATTTTGGTTGACACTGGAGAGTAAATCTAAGCAGAACCTTTCTGAATTTGATGGATCCATGAAGCCATCTACAGTGAATGAGGGCTATGATGTATGAAAGTTCTCTCCAACTCTCTAGTTTAATTCATAATGTGCTATTGAACACAAAAATGCAGGTTCTGAGTAAGTAACTGGCTGTAAATCCAAACTATGATTAATAGGGGGAGAGTAGTAGGAGATAGTTCTGCTGGAGACCTTGTATCCATACTTTGTTTCAACAGTTGATTGCTTATGTCTGGCTTCACTGCTATATACAAGAGGTGGCATTTTTAGGGTGTAGTTACTCTGTGGCTCAATTCCCACTGTAAAATTATTGTTTTCTGGAATGAAGTGGGTATAATCATTCGGATGTGGTAGTTCTGTTAAGATGTCAGTGTGCAGTGGCACCAATTCTAGTGTCTCGAACTCTCTGGTAGCAAAACTGGTGTCTCAACTCTCTGGTAGCAGTAAGGTTTTACACATACTTCATCCTTTTTAAGATTAAAAGCATATTCATAGTTTTCGATTGCTTTGAGTTCATGATGACTGTGAAGATCAGGCCAACACCATAATCAGCAATGTATAACACATGAGAGTCCTTTTTGATGAGATACATGAAAGTGGCCATGGAGAGACCTGGTTGGTTCAGAGAAGCTGTAAAAGGCTGTTGTATCCCACCAATCAATCACATTTGGTGTACTCAGTCCCCAAATTTCAGAGTAAGTGCTCGGTAAGATGATATGTTTAGTATTAGAATTTTGAGTAGTGATGGGTTTCTCAAGCCCATCTTATCATCTTGCTTTCTTTAGCTTCTTTGACAAACTTTTAACTGCTTTCTCACACCACTTTTCTTCCTGCCTGTTCTGCTCTTCTCCACCTGCTTCTCCAGATCCACCAGCTGATTTCTTCCATCCCAGTAGTTTCTTTGCAACTGGTAGAATGAGTGGCAAGATGGATGACATGTTCTTACCAAAGGCAGCAATCAGCACTAAGAAAATATTCTGCTTTATCTAACCTAGACTGAGGCTTAGGCTGAGAATTTAGCTGAGGGAATATCCAGCAGGCTATTTTGGTAGTGAAAAATGCTGAGGCCATAAATGACATGAATGTGCAAATTGAGGAGGAGGAAGCACTGGAGTTAGATGTACTCTGGTGGCTCCTCTCATCCCAGTGGTCATACCCCAGGATGATGTCATGTACATGATGGCAGGAGGGAAAGTCAGAGACCCAAAAAGTATGAAAAGTTATGCTGGAGACCTCTGAAAAAGCCAAGACCCTGGACTCCTCCAAGAATGATCCAAGACTTCTTCCCTTGGTTCTGTTGCAGAAGTATGAATATATCATGCTTAGGTTAACACTGGCTCTGGGCATAGTAGAGAAAAAAGAAGTCTACCTTGAGAATTCCCAACCATAATCTCACATTTTCTGTGAGTATAGAGCTTAAATTTATACTCCTATGTGATATGATAAAAATTTTGGCTGAAGCCAAAAATACTAGGTTAAACATTGTCCAAGGTTGGTGGCTACACCTAGACACCTTGCAGGAGCAAAACAAACTTTTCTCTAAACGAATCCCCTTAAAAACTGGCCTCAAGCAATTCATGCTTAGGTTAACACTGGCTCTGGACATACAAAAGTCCAGGAAAACTCTCTCTCTCTCTCTCTCTCTCTCTCTCTCTCTCTCTCTCTCTCTCTCTCTCTCTCTCTCTGACAGTATGTCTCTCTGTTTCTCTCACTTATACACACACACACACACACACACACACACACACACACACACACACTATCATCACCATCACCACCACCACCACTACCACCATCACCAAATCCAAAAGGATACAAGCTGCCATGGGAAAAAGACAACAAAAACAATAGCCCACAGAGTCACACTCACAAAGGCTGATGATATTGGAATTATTAGATAAGGATAAATATAAAAGAAACATGTTTAATATATTTAAAGATATAAAAGAGTACATGAAAGAAGTAAATGAAAAAGAATTTTAAATAATTAAACAGTATTGAGAGAAAGAAAAATTTAAATAATGAAGATTTGAAACTCAGTGGACATGTTAAACAGCAGATTAGACACAGCAAAAGAGAAAAAATATTAGATAAATGGAAGATAGAATTGAAAAAATTATACAGACTGAACCACAAAGAAAAAAAAGAGATAAAGAGGTTCATATAGAACATTAAATCATAATAAATAAAAAGAAACCTAACCTAGACATGTAGTAGGCTAAAAGGCATAACCCATACACAAAATGTGAAACAGTCAAAAATAAAAAAAAAACAGATTCATGATGAAGAAACAGAAATTAAACTCATAACTTGCTTATCACAAGCAACGAAGAAAGTAGACATTAGTTAATACCTTGTCTTCGAGATGTTGTATTATATCTTTGAAGAAGTTGCAGTTGCTGCTGCTGCAGAGCTCTTCTGCCCATTTCTGCTCTTGACTCACTGCTGTTCACTCTCGCCGAGGAACAAGTTGGTCAGGAAGCTGCACCAGTAGCCATGGCTTTTGAAGATACTAAAGAAGCACTCCTGAAATGAGAGGTGGCGATTCACCTAGTCAGAATTACTCTAACCAGCCTTAAGGTAAAATCTTTGGAGAACACGTTTGCTGACTTGGTCAGAAGGACGAATGAAAATAATCTCAAAGTAAAAGAACCAGACCTGATAGATGCCTACCAAGATTCTGAGAATCACAAGAAAAACACCCTGTGGGGAAGGTTCTAAAACTTGGGATCATTTTCAGATGAGGATCCATAAGTGACTTATTGACTTGCACAATCCTTCTGGGATTGTCAAGCAGCTTTCTTCCACCAGTATCCAACCAGGAGTCAATGTTAAAAGTCACCATTGTAGATGCTTAAATCAACCTTTTAAATTAACTATCAGTTGTTAAAAAAAAAAGATGTTATAGGAAATAACCCATAAAACTATTTTTCATGAATGACTACAAAAACAATAGGGGGTTGGGAATTCTGAAAAAATAAAAATATAGAGAATCTCAGAAAAGGATGTCCACAAATGTGTTTCAGAGTAAATAAAAATGATTCCAGAGTTAAAACATGGAATGGTGAGAAAGACAATGTTAGAAAATCTAAACAAACTTGACTGTATTAAAGATAACTATCACAGCTAATGTAATATTTACATATAGTATAATGGAATGGAATGGAATGGAATGGAATGGAATGGAATGGAATGGAATGGAATGGAATAGAATAGAATAGAATAGAATAGAATAGAATAGAATAGAATAGAATAGAATAGAATAGAATAGAATAGCACTTACCTCTGTTTTATCTAAATGGAAACTCAGACTGGAAAAAAAAAAAAGTAGGAATGCTCAAAGACACTACAAGGCCAACTAACAACCCACACATGCCTGGAGCAAAATACTATGAACCGATGTATACTATAGACTGCCTAAGACTCAGGATGGAAAGCTTTGGGAGTGTTTCATTAGAAAATGATGACATTCAAAGCACATGGACATAGGGGTTATTTAGAAATCTATGCCATTTAAATGTCTGGGGGAAGATTCACACTTATAAAAGACCCTAAGCTTTTACCTTGGGCTAACCTCTAGTATTAGTTCAAGTCTAGGTAAGTTTTGAAGGAATGCCTGAATCAGAAGCAGTTTGTAAAGACTAAGACAGGTGGGATTTTTTTTTCAGCTCCTGGAGTTTTAAGAGATCACTGTCAGAAAACTAGCTGAATGTAGATAAGGAACAGAAATTTCAGTGACCACACATGATGAAGAATACAGTTTTTGAAAAAAAAAAAGTTTTGAAAAAGTCTATTTGTGTGTGTGTGTGTGTGTGTGCATGCGCATGCGTGCACGCGTGTGTAACAAATTCTGGGGAAGAGAGAGTATCTGATTTCCAGAGTTACCACACTGTAATATTGAAATGTCCAGTTTTCAAAAAATAATCTCAAAGTATGCAAAGAAAGAGGACAGTATCAACTTTTCAAAAGAACAAAACCAATTAACAGAAATCCCCCAAGGAAGCTGAGATATCAGACTTACCAAAGTCTTTAAAACAACTGTCTTAAAGATGCTCAAAAAGCTAAAGGAAAATATGGACAAAGAAGTTAAGGGAATAAGGAGAACAATGTTTTAACAAAATGGGAATACCAATAAAGAAATGGAAATTATAAAAAGAGACCAAATAGACATTTTGGAGCTGAAAAGTATAATAACCAAAATAAATATTTTACTAGAGGGGTCCAACAGTAGATTGAAGAAAGCAAATGAAATAATAGAGCACTTGAAGATAGGATAACTGAAATTTTCCAGTTTAAGAAGCAGAGGTTAAAAAAGGAATGAAAAAAAGATGAATCGGGTATAAGGGACCCAATGGAAAGCATCAAGTGAACCAACATACACATAAGAAATTCTCAGATGGAGAAGTGAGAAAGTGATAGAAAAATAGTATTTGTAGAAATCTTGGCTGAAAAATCCCCCAGTTTGATGAAAAACATGAATCTCCAACTCCAAGAAGCTCAGTGAACTCTAAGATACATTGTATTCAAATCATTGAAAGCCAGAGACAAAGATAGAATTTTGAAAGCGGCAAGAGAGAAGCAACTTACACATACAAGAGATCCTCAATAAAATTAACAACTTATTTTCATGAGAAACTATGGAAGTTAGTTAGAATGAATGGGATGATATCTTTAAAGTGCTGAAAGAAAAAAAACCTAACCAAGAATTCTATATCTGACAAAATTTTCCTATAAAAATGGATGAGATATTAAAACATATCAAGATAAACAAAAGTTAATGGAATCTATTATCATTAGATCTAACCTACAACAAAACACTAAAGGGAGTTCTTCAGGCTGAAATAAATAGACTCTAAATAGTAATTAAAACACGAGTGAAGAAATAATACAGGGTAAATACAGGTGCAAATAAAAAAATGATATAGTTATATCTTTAGATTGTAACTACATGTTTCATTTCTTACATGATTTAAAAGACAAATACGTAAAAATAATTATAAATCTACATTATTGGGCACACAATGTATAAAGATGTAATTTGTAAGAAAAATAATATACGAAAGACAGAGCTGTTTAGAGGCAGAGATTGTATGTGCTATTTAAGCTGAGTTGTTTTCAATTCAAATTAGAGCATTATAAATTTAAGATGTTAAATGTAATTCTCATGGTAACTGAAAAGCTAATGGCATAAGAGATAAAAGAGTCATGAAATATAGGTAAAAATTTTAATTTACCAGGAAGATATAATAATTTTAAATTTCTAATCATCTAAAAATAAAACTTCAAATTAAAATATTTTAGTCAGACTGTTAGATTTTATCACACTGCTCCCAACAATTAATAATCCAAGTACACTCACAACTGCTAAGATCACAGGAGATTTGAACAAGACAGTTATCACACTTGATCTGTGGACAATATATGTTTACTAGACATAGTAAAAAGAAAAAGTAATAATGGAAATTAGAAAATATTTTTCATGATAATGAAATAATGCTTATTTAAAACTCTGGGGCAATTGAAAAAGTAGCAGAGTGGCATTTATAAATGTATGACCTTAAAAACACACATATTACATAAGCAATACTGAAAGGAAATAAGCTTAACATTCAATTTAAGAAGTTAGTAGAAGATCACTGAACTTAAATGAAGTAAAGAAAATAAATAATAAAGATAAGAACAAAAAGAAATGAAACACAAAGTAAAGATAAAATCAAGACAATCAATTATACCAAAAATGGGATTTTTAAGCAGATTAAAAATTCACAAACCTCTAACAAAATTAATCAGAGAGAAAAAATAAAGAAAGAGAAGAAGAAAGAAGAAAGGGAAAAAGGGAGGAACCAATAACATATCAGAAATAAAAAAGGGTACCTCACCATTAGTGTAGTAAACAGGATTAAGAGGATATTATGATTATGCCAATAAATATGGATAAAATAGATAAATTATTAGAAACATACAATTTACCAAAGCTTACTCAAAGAATAAATAGAAAAATATGATTGATGTGTAATAATAATAATAATAAAACTTCATTATTACTTTAAAATTTTGTACAAATAAAATATCAGGCTCAGACAGTTTTGCAGGTGAATTCACCTGTGTGTTCAAAGAATGGATAATTCTACACCTGTATAAATTCTTCACAGCAAAAATGAGGTAATGCCTTGACAGTAAAGCCAGACAAGACCAGTATGAGAAGGGAAAATTACAATTTCAAACATAACTAGAGAGGTACAAAGTCCTAAATAGAATATTGACACTTTGAATGTAGACATGAAAATAATACATGTAATATGACTATGGTGGGTTTATTCCTAGAACACAAGGTTAGATCAACAATAGAAATCTACTAAAATTACTGAAGTGAGTTTAAGTTTATATAGAACCTTTCAACCCAAATAGTGCTGAAATAAAACTATAGGCCAGTGGTTGATAACTGGGGGCATCAAAAAATATTTTCTACAGGACAGAAATTATTTAAATAGAACCCTAATGGAAAAATTCAGAAAAAAAATTGCTTGATTGAGCTACTCAAAAATTTAAAACTAGGTTCAATAAAAGATTCCAATAAGTGAAAATGAAGACCACAAATTGGGAGAAGATATTTGCCTCATATTTAAGGTAAAGAATTAAAATCAAGAATGTATTAACATCTCTTATAAATCCAGGAAAAAAAATAGCAAAATAGGAAAATTAGTAAACATGAACATCCACTTCAAAGAAGAATAAAAACAAATGACCAATTCACATGCAAAAACATCCTCATGTTCATTAGCAATCAGGAAAATGCAAATAAAAGCATAAATTATATAAATTTGTTCGTATCTTCTTGGTTACACTCATATATAGAGTATAAAACAAAATCAATAAATAAACAAATAAAACATACGAAAAAATAGAAAAAACAGGCTTATAAATGCAGACAATAGAATGGTGGTTCACAGAGGAGAAGTGGGTGGGGTGATGAAGAAGATAAAGGGGTTGAATACAAGGTGATGAGAGGAGACTATACTTTGAATGGGGAGCACACAATAGAGTATACATATGTCATATTATAAAGTTGTATTTCTTAAATTTATATAATGTTATTAACCAATGTTACCCCAATAAATTAAATTTAAGGAAAAGAAAAAAGTATATATTAAGAAGTCTTCGCCAAATGTTGAATGGGAATGTTCCTTCTCAATTATGAAGTATAACTTGGTAAAAATTACTTTGGTAAATACAGTTGACCCTTGAACAACATGGGTTTGAACTGTGTGGGTCCACTTATAAGAGGAACTTAAAATATAAATACATATAGTACAGTAAATATATTTTCTCTTCCTTATAATTTTCTTAATAACATTTTCTTTTCTCTAACTTACATTATTGTAAGAATACGGTATACAATACAGATACAAATATGTGTTAATTGACCATTTATGTTATTGGTAAGGCTTCCAGTCAGCAGTCAGCTATTATTAGTTAAGTTTTGGGGAAGTCAAAATTTATATATGGATTTTTTACTGTGTTGGAGTTGGTGCTCCAAACCCCTGCATTCCTTGGAGATATACTATAATTTGGTTTTAAGCATAAAAGCTGACTATATCTATCCTGGATCATAATAATATATATACATATAAATATATAGATATATACATATATAATTAGAGAGACATATATGTCATTTGTAATATATATATGGTATATTCTATATGTTTCTTGTGACCTAGAATCTCCATTTAACATATTTGACCTAGAAAAACAATGCACCAAGTAAAAGGTAAAACATTTTTTCATAGCATCATTGTCAGAATCTAGAAATAGCCTATCTGGTCAAAGTTTATCGAAAAATACATTTAATACATTCCACAATGCAGCAGGAAAAACTGAGAAAATTATAGTTAGGTACATCAATATCGATAAATTTCAGAAAAAGATCATGCTAGGTAGAAAAGAAATCAATTTTTAGAAGAATGACCAAGGCATGATTCCATTTATGTAAAGTTCAGAAATCAAGTCATATATTATCTAGAAATACACACACATGGTAAAACTAAGAAAGAAAAGTGAGGAAATGATTGATACTATGACAGGAAGTGTGTAGACGCATCTGAGGAAAGGTACATGGAAGGCCGAGACACAGGTTTTTGACTTTTAACAAATAAATATTATTCTTTAAAATGTACATACATGTTACATACTTATGTATTATATATTTTATAGGGTTTTTTTTAATGGTTACTTATAGATCCTGTCTTCAGGTTATATTTCCAGCCATCTGAAGAGAGACGGAAATTCTCTAGGTCCAAAATTTAACTCTGGATAACGTATCCAGTGCTGAATTAGTCATCTGTTTTGGAAGACTGGACCAGAGTGGCATGATAAAACATGCAGACAGAAGTGCTCCTATTGCTGATATAACCATGTAGGGAGAAGAGAAAGAGAAGAAAGAAGTTCCCAGAATATGATTGGATGGGAATTATTTTGGTATATAACCCAACATTTGTTCACAAGTTTGAGCTAGGTTACCTTCAGATAATTTTTAAAATAATTTTCAGATAACTTTTTGAATTTTTAACCTAGAAAATCTAAAATGAGTATATCCAAACATTCATAGAAAGTTACAGATATGGGCAGGGAAACTCTGGTGAAGTACCATCATTCTACCAGCTAGTATCCCAGCTTTCTCACCAAGAGAATTCTGGACCAATTTGGCCAATGAGAGGCACTGACAGAAGATACTAAACAGAAGTGAGAATAGCCAGTGCACTTCTCCCTCTCTATTTTCCCACTGTTTTCCAGCAGTGGATGGATATCTCCTTTATGATCTCAAATACAAGGAGCAGATGGTTAGAAGTTTATCTGATGAGTAAGTTCATTTGATAAGAATGTGGGTGGGATTTGAGAAAAATAAAAAAGAATCTTAAGAATCCTGATGGAAAAGAGATGCGGGACTGCAAGAGAAAATAAAGGATGCTTAAGCAGTTGTGAGAACCCAGACAAAGATGAATAAAATGAATATAGATTTGACCCAATGTACAAAAAGACTGTGAATTGAACTTAGAAGATGTGGGTGGGAATCCCAGCTCAACCACTCTGACTTCAGGGCTAAACCATTCTGAGTCTCAGTTTCTTCATCTATAAATTAGAGACAGTTATGACAATAACACCGGCTTCACTGGGCTGCTTTGAAAATATGTGCAAAAGACACAGCAGAATCAGTAGCATGCCCAACAACTCTCAAGAGCTGAAAGTAAATCTTAGTGTACTTTTACTTCTCTGCCCATTTAACAATGCTTACCAACCCAGCTGGTGAAGATTGAACTGTACGGCTGAGTAGTTGATGGCAGGGGCTGCTTCCATCTCAGAGAGTCAAAGGCAGGTATAGACCTGCAAGTCAGATGGATGCCAAGGGAGGTCCATCTCAGACTTGGTGGAGAGAAATCGAGCAAATGCCCATGTATTTGTTATCTATTACTGAATAACAAACAAATCACTCCAAAAGCTTAGTAGCTTAAAACAATAATAATTATTTACTATGCTTCATGGTTTCTGGATCAGGAATTCAATCAAAGCACAGAGAAAATGGCTTGTCCCTGCTCCACAATGTCTGGGACCTCATCAGGAAGACTCCAAAGCTGGGGGCTGGAATTGTCTGAAGGATCATTCACCTACCAGTCTGGTTGGCTGACTATTGTCTGGTAATTTAGCACCTTTAGCTAGGGCTGTTGGCTGGAACACATGGCCTGTACTTCTTCACAGTAAGATAGCTGAGTTTCAAGGGAGAGAAGTGAGAATGAATCACTATAATTGTTTTGGAACAAAGTAAATGCACCCCCAAGGTTCTGAAGGTAGTCACAGATATTACCCAGACACTTGGCCAGCCAGCCAATACAGAACGAAATGGAGATTTGTTAACAAGAGGGGAAAATGACTGCTAGATAAGAAAACACTGGTGTCTTCCATGCACACATAGCATTCAGCACTATCCAGCTACATTTCCACCCACTTCTCTAATTTACTTAAGTGAAAGATACTTCTCCAACATTGTCAAATTTATCCAAGAGGTGTCTAGACCAAACATTTGTTTGGTTCATTTCCCTGGATGCCTATTCCACTTATCCGTATCTCTTCTGGCTTCCAGATATACCATAAATCTCTCTCTCTCACAGCTCTTGACGACCTGCATTCCTACACCACCAGTTATTTATATTTCTCTTTTAACTTTCGCCTTTAGAGCTATCTTTTTTTATATGCCTTTAAAAATAATTAACAAACTTGTAAAAACAGTTTTAGATTTGCAGAAAAATAGAGTGGAAAGTACAGAATTCCTATAAACTCCTCCTTCCTCCCCAATTTCCCATACTGTTAAAATCATCTTATCAACCAAATAAAAAGGCAACCAATGGAATGGGAGAAAATATTTGCAAGTCATATATCTGATGAGGGGTTAACATATAAAATATATAAAAATTCACAGAACTCAATTTAAAAAAAATCCAAATTCCTGATAAAAAATAAAAAGTGGGCAGAATTGAATAGACATTTTCCCAAAAAAAAAAAAAAAAAAAAAAAAGACATACACATGGCCAAAAGTTTCATGAAAGAAGCTCAACATCATTAAATCATCAGGGAAATGCCAATTACAACCACAATGAGATATCAGCTCATACCTTTTATAATGGCTATTATCAAAAAGATAAGAAATAACAAGCACTGACAAAGATATAGAGAAATAAGAACCCTTGTGCACTGTTGGTGGGAATGTATATTGGTGCAGCCGCTATGGAAAACGGTATAGAGGTTCCCCCAAAATTAAGTATAGAATTACCATATAATCAAGTAATTCCACTTTTGGACATTTATCTGAAGAAAACAAAATTATTATCTCAAAAAAATATCTGCTTTCCCCTCATATTCATTGTAGCATTATCTACAATAGCCAAGACATGGACAACTTAAGTGCCCATCAACAGGTGAATAGATAAAGAAAATATGCTGTATATATACAATGGGATATTATTCAGCCATAAAAAATAAGAATATCCTGTCATTTGCAGCAACACAGATACACTTTGAGGGCATTGTGCTAGATGAAATAAGCCAGACAGGGAAAGACAAATACTGTATGATCTCACTTGTATATGGGATCTAAAAAATAAAAAAAAAAACCTCAACCCCAGACCTCATATGTACAGAAAACCCATTGATAGTTGCCAGAGGCAATAGGTGGGGTTTAGGCAAAATGTGTGAAGCGGGTCAAAAGGTAGCCAGTTATAAGATAAATGAGTCCTGAAGATGTAATGTTCAGCATGGTGACTATAGTTAACAATAAATTATTGTATATTTGATAGTTGCTAAGAAAGTACAACCTAAAATTTTTTATCATAAGAAAAAAATATGTAAAAATCTGTAACTATACGTGGTGATGCATGTTAACTAAAGTTATTGTGGTGATCATCTTACAACGTATACATATATAAAATCATCATTTTGTATACTTAAAACTAATACAGTGGTATATGTCAATTATATCTCAATAAAAAATTATGCATTAATGTGGCATATTTATTATAATCAATGAGTCAATATTGATACATTATTATTAACTAAGGTCCATAGGTTTCTAAAGTCCATAGTTAACATTACAGTTAACTCTTTGTAGTGTACCTTCTACAGATTTTCACAAAGAATGGCATGTATTCATCATCACTTTATCATCCAGAATCGTTTCATTGCCCTAAAAATTCCGTGCTCCACCTATTCATTGCTTCTTCCCCCTGAATATGTGGCAACTACTGATTTTTTACTGTCTCCATAATTTTGCCTTTTCCAGAATGTCATATAATTAAAACCATGCTGTATGTAACCTTTATATTTTGTCTTCTTTCACTTAGCAATATAAATAGTTTTCATGGTTTGTTTGCTCATTTATTTTTATCATTGATTAATATTTTATTATGTGCATGTACAAGAGTTTATCCATTTACCCATCTTAATTACTTCTGAATTATTGGCAATTATGAATAAAGCTGCCACAGACATTTATATGATTTATTTTGTTTTATTTTATTATTATTATTTTTGTAGACCTACATTTTTAACTCATTTGGGTAAACAGCAAAGTGTGATAGCTGGATAATATAAGACTAAATTTAGTTTTATAAAAAACTGAAACTGTCTTCCAAAGTGGTGTGCTGTTTTTATATTCCTAGCAGCAATGAGTGAGAGTTCCTGTTGCTCCACATCCTTGTCAGCATTTGGTGTCATCGATGTTTTGGACTTTAGTCAATCTTGTAGGTGCATAGTGGTATCTAACTGTTGTTTTCATTTGAAGTTCTCTAATGATATATGATGTTGTATACCTTTTCATGTTTATTTGTCATCTGTGTATCTTCTTTGGTGTGGTATCTGTTCAAATCTTTTGCCCATGCACTGTGTTGTTTTCTTATAGTTGAGTTTTAAGAGCTTTTTCATTATTTTGTATACCAGTCCTTTCTCAGATATGTTGTGCAAAGATTTGCTCCAAGTCTGTAGTTTGTCTTTTCATTTTCTTAATGGTATCTTTCATAGAGCAAAAGATTTTTAATTTAATAAAATACAACTTATCAATTTTTTCTTTCATAAATTATACTTTTGCTATTATATCTAAAGGGTCATTGTCATATGAGAGGCCACCTAGATTTTCTCTTATGTTATCAACTAGGAGTTCATTGCTTTTCTTTTTCACATGTAGAGCTATGATTCATATTGAGTTAATTTTTGTGAAGGGTGTGAAGTTGGTGTCTAGATTAATTTATTTGTATATGGGTGTCCAATTGTTCCAACACCATTTGTTGAAAAAATCACTTCTCTATTGAAATTGCATTTGTTTCTTTGTCAAAGGTCAATTTCTGAGCTCTCTATTCTATACCACTAATCTGTGTGTCTATTCTTTTGCCAAAACTACACTGTCTTGATTACTATTACTTTATAGTAAGTGCTGAAGTCAGTAGTGTTAGTTCTCTAACATTGTTTTTCTCCTTCAACATTGGATATTCTGGGTCTTTTGTCTTTCCATATAAACTTTAAAATAAATTTGCTAATATCCAAAAAATACTTTCCTGGGGTATTGACTGGGGTTGCATTGAATTTATATATGAAAATGGGAAGAACTGATATCTTAACATACTGAGTTTCCATATCCATAAACAAAATATATATCTATCTTTTTAGTTCTTTGATTTTTTTCATCAGATTTTTTTTCTCATGTAGATTTTCAATGCACAGTTTGTTAGATTTGTAATTAAGTATTTATTCTTTTGGTGCTAATATAAATGCTATTGTGTTTTTAATTTCAAATTCTAGTTTTTCATTGCTGTTACATAGGAAAGATAGTAACTTTTATATATTAACCTTATATTCTACTACCTTTCCATAATCCTTTATAGCTGATGTTGATTTATTGATGTTGATTTATTGGAATTTTTAGAGACAATTATGTTATCTGCAAAATAAATAAATAAATAAATAAATAAATAAATAAAAAGATGGTTTTAGTTTTGTCCATCCCAATATGTATAACTTTTATTTCCTTTTTTGTCTTTTTAAATTAAGTCAGACTTCCAGTACTTTGTTAAATAGGAGTGTAGATATCTCTGACTTGTTCCTGACCTTCTCAGGAAAATATTTAGTTTTTCTCCATTGTTTATAATGTTAGCTATCTTTGGTAGATATACTTTTTAAAGTTGAGGAAGTTCTCCTCTATTCCTAGTTTTCTAATAATGGGTAATAGATATTATCAAATGCTTTTTCTACATCTATCAATATGATCATATTTTTTAAAAACTTGTCAATGTGATGAATTATTTTAATTGATTTTCAAATGTTGAACAAGCCTTGCCATACTTGGAATAAATCTCGCTGGTTATGGTGTATAATTCTTTTTTATACATTGTTAAATTCAATTTTCTCATATTTTATGAGGATTTTTGCATCTTTGTTCATGGGAAGTATTGACCTAAGATTTCCTGTCTTGTAATGTTTTGTCTAATTTTCATATTAAGGTAATATTAGCCTCATAGAATAAGTTAGGAAACATTCACTCTGTTTATATTTCCTAAAGGAAAATATAGAGAATTGGTATAATTCCTTTCTTAAATATTTGGTAGAATTTCCCAACAAAACTATCTGGACCTGGAGCTTTTTGTTTTGGAGGGTTATTAGTTATTGATCCAATTTCTCTAATAGGCCTGTTCAGATTATCTCTTTTTCCTTGTGAGAGTTGTGATCAATTGTGTTTTTCAAGAAATTGGTCCACTCATCTAGGTTATCAAATTTGTAAGTATAGTTATTTATAATATTCCTTTATTATCTTTTAAATTTCCATAGGATCAGTAGTGATAACTTCTCTTTCACTTCTGATATTAATAATTTTTGTTTTCTTTCTATTTTTTCTGAGCTAACCTGGTTAAAGTTTTACCAATTTTATTGATTTTTTTTTCAAAGAACCAATGTTGGGTTTTGTTGATAGTCTGTTGAATTCCTGTTTTCAATATTATTGATTTATCTTCTGATTTAGTTTCTTTTATTTTGTTAATATTGGATTAAACTTGCTTTTATTTTTCTGATTTCCTAAGGTGGAAACAGAGAATTTAGGTTCTTCTTTTCTAATATAAGTATTTAATACTTTAATTTTCTCTGTAAGCACTACTTCCACTGCAACCACCTCACAAGTTTTGATAAGTTGCAATCTCTTTTTGTTTATTTCAAAATAGTTTTGCATTTTTCTTGAGATTTCTCCTTTGACTCGTTTGTCATTTACAAGTGTAGTGTTTAACCTCCAAGTTTCTTTTTGTTTTTTTGGTTTTTGTTTTTGGCGGGGGTTCCAAGTATTTTATTCTAGCCATTTCTGTTACTGATTTTTAATTTAATTCCATTGTGACTGAGAGCATTCTTTGTATTATTTTTTTAAAGTTTGTTAAGATGTGTTTATGTCTCAGAATTTTGTCTATCTTGATGAATGTGTATGTCTTATAATTTTTTGTTGAAAGCTGACATAATGTAAAAGGTAAAAGGAACTGAAGTAAATAGACATTTTGTGTGAAGTTTCATGTTTACATGGCTAGGAGCTAAGCTGTGTTTACTGTTTGCTATAGTTATCAGTGTCAGAGGCTAAATTTTTCTTAGGTGTCTTTGTTTTTGTCTCCCTTATTTTCTTTGGGTTTCCCTACAAGTTTCTTCTTAATTAAAGTCAAGAGATAGGTAATTCTTTTAGTTGTAGTCCCTTATTATCAGACAGGAGTCCTGTTGATATGGTGGTAAGGTGTGAGAATAGAGGAGGCATTCTATAGTTTTATAGTAGATCTAGTCTTTTAGTGAGCCTGTGCTTCTGAGCTGTGACCTTCATACATGATTCTCATACCCCCACCCCCACCCCACTTTAGGTGAGATGAGAAGGCTAGAAGGGGCTGGAGTTAGATGTTTTCCTTTCCCCAGATGGGTTAGGCACCAATAAAATCCCAGTTGATTAAATTCTGGTAAGGTAGTCTCTTTTGAGAGAAAGCCTTGTTAAGAACAGTGTGCTCTGGATATATTTCAAAACGGTTCCTCCTCCTCTTGCCCACACCGAAAGCATGAGGAGATTTTTCTCTGGTCTTCGCAATGTGAACCTGGTAGGGGTCCTGGAAATAAGACTCACTAAAGTCTGGGTGCTTCCCCAAAACCTGGAGTTTTTATCTCTCAGACCTGTCCACACTGAGCCTCCAGCAATTCATCTGCTACAGTTTAGGTTTTCCATTCCAGGACTGGTTCCTGTGGAGTTTTGTGCTCCTGGGATTCTTCCCAGTAAGTTATGATTCTCTGTATCCAACTATCTGTCTCTCCAATTGGCAGGGGAGGGAGAAGTGTTGCCCTGCGACCCAAATCTGAAAAGAGTTGTTGATTTTCAGCTTATTCAGCCTTTTCCTTGTTTTGGAGATGGGAGTGATGACTGCCAAGCTTCTTACATGCTGAGCCAGAAAGTGGAAATATCACTTGGAGGCTTTTAAATCTATATATGTCAGTCTTCTTCTTCTTCTTCTTCTTCTTCTTCTTCTTCTTCTTCTTCTTCTTCTTCTTCTTCTTCTTCTTCTTCTTCTTCTTCTTCTTCTTCTTCTTCTTCTTCTTCTTCTTCTTCTTTTTATCTGGATTAATGTTTCATAATGCCAGGGAACTCATCTTATTAATACAGGCATACCTCAGAGATATTGTGGGTTCAGTTCCAAACCACTGCAATAAAGAGAATGTTGCAATAAAGTGAGTCACATGAATTTTTTGGTTTCCCAGTGCATATAAAAGTTATGTTTACACTATGCTGTAGTCTATTTAGTGGGAAATAGCATTATATTTAAAAATACAATGTACATACCTTAATTAAAAAATATTTCATTGCTAAAAAAATGCTATCATCTGAGCCTATTGGGAAAATGGCACTGACAAACTTGCTCAATTCAGGGTTGCTACAAACCTTCAACTTGTAAAAAATACAATATCTATGAAATGCAAGAAAATGAAACTCAATAAAACGAGATAGGCCTGAAACATCACATAATAGTTTTGAGTGTTTATTATATACCAGACATTATACTCATAAGTACTTTACACATATTACATTTTGGACTAATAATAATACTAGCTAATGCTTAATAAACATTTGCTATGTTCTAGGCTCCATTCAAAAAAATTCTCAGATTTATTTCAATTAATTTTTACCCCCTAAAAGAGCTAAAGGAAATCAAAATAAAGCAAAATCTGGGAAATAACTATTGTTAGAGATGTAGAACTGAGGTTCAGAGAGATGGTATAATTTGGCAAAGTCCCACAGCTAGTGAATGGTGTGATCCACGGAACCAAAACAAACATAGCTGACTTTAGATCCCACGCATCCAAACATCATGCCATACTGCCTCCAGGTGGACTTTGTTCTATCTCCCATATGGTGTCTTTTGTACAACAAGCATCCACAAAATACTTCCAGCTGTTCTAAAATTTTAAAATAGCTTTAATTAGTAAGCATACCTTTGATATCTGTGTTAAACTCAGAAAGTCTGCTGCCAGTTAGTAGCATCTGCATGTGTGATATGCTACTCAAAGTAAGCTACCACTGGGAATAAAAGAAAAGCAGTAGATATGGTTTTTGCTTTCTAAAGATCATGGCTGCAGTGAACAGTTAGAACATCAAAGAAGAACAGGAGATTCTGCTTTCATAGGGCAACTCATGAACACAAGCAAATGAAAATAAATAATACATTTAGAGTATGAGGCAGTGGGAAAATATTGAGTTCGCAAATTCAAACAGACTTGGGTTTTAAAATTATTTTTGCCACAAGTACTCATAAAACTTTGAGAACATTTCTTAACCACTCTGAGTTTGATTTTCTCACCCATCCAATGAATAAAATTATTCTCTGTTTCCTATGAGGAAAATGAAAAAAGTGCATGAAAAGAGTCTGTGATGGTAGAAACTAAATAAATATATGTTCTCTTACTATTATATGCAAGTACTATAATTGGGGAGTTTGCACTTCATGGAGGGAAGTGTATGACCTTCATTTAAATGGACAGATCATTCATTTCCTGACCCTAAGAAAGTTATGTAACCTCTCTGAACTTCAGAGTCCTTTCTTTGTTTCATTTGACAAATCCTTGTTGAGCATTTATTGTTAGGCCCTAGACTAAACCAGCAGAGTCTGGACCAAGCCCCATCCTCTAAGGGCTTGTAGTACTTATCTGTAGTAGGTATAATCACAGCCTCTTGCAGGTGCTAAAGGACAAGAGACATTGTATGTAGCACAATGCCTGGCACATAGTAGTTTAGTTTGCATTGCAAATTCAGTCCAAGAAAGATGAAAGAGTGACAAAAAAGAAATAAAGGTCTGTATTAGGTTTCTGTTGCTATTGTAACAACCATAAACTTAAAGGCTAAAGAACACAACTTTATTATCTAATAGTTCCACAGGTCAGAAGTCTAACATGGGTCTCAATGACTAAAATCAAGGTACTGATAGGGCTGCATTCCTTCCTGTAGACTCTAGGTGAGGTGCTAAGGAATCGTGTTCACCCAAAATTCATATGTTGAAACTTTAACCTCCAATGTGACTGTAGTTGGAGATAGAACTTCTAGAAGGTAATTAAGTTTAAATAAGGTTATAAGTGTGGGGCCATAATCCAATAGAATTGGTAACTGAAGAGGAAGAGGAAGAAGAAGAAGAAGAAGAAGAAGAAGAAGAAGAAGAAGAAGAAGAAGAAGAAGAAGAAAGAAGAAGAAGAAGAAGATGAATAAAAAAGAAGAAGGCGAGCATCGAACAAAAAAGAAGAAAATCCTAGACCGACGATACAGTCTTCTGCATTCTACCTGCTTCTTGCTATTGCTTTTCGTATTTCGTGGTATGAGGCTGAACGCCGATCTCACTTTGGGTGCACATACAAAGGAAAGACCATGTGAGGACACAATGAGAATATACCACCTGCAATCCAGGAAGAGGACTCTCATCAGGAAGTTAATTGATAGGAACCTTCATCTTGGACTTCTAACCTTGAGAACTGTGGGAAGTAAATTTCTGTGCTAATCTATAGTATTTTGTTATGGTAGCCTGAGAAGACCAATACAAGTAGCATAATTTTTTTTTCCAGTTTTTGTTTGTTTGTTTGTTTTTTGTTTTATTCAGCTTCTAAAGGCTGCCTGCATTCCTTGGCTCATTCTTTCCTTAGCTCCTCCTCCAACTTCAAAGCCAGCAATGCTCCATTTCTCTGACCACAGCTGGGAAGAGTGCCCTTCTCTTAAGGACTCATGTGATTAGATTGAGCCCACCTGGATAACCCAGAGAACTCTTCCCATGTCAAGGTCCTCAATCCTATCACATCTGAAAAATCCCTTTTGCCAAGTAAGGTAATATTCGGTTTTTGGGGACTAGGACATCTTTGGGGGGATGTTACTCTGCCTACCACAGGGTACAAGGGGGTCCATTTGGAATTAGGGCATAGATTCTAGCAAAACATCTGAGAAGTTCATAGGAAGAGAGATGGCAAAGTAGTGCATCGAATTTCCAATTTACTTATGTCAGTGTAAGAATGTCCAAACCTGTAAAAAATTTTTATGAGTTTATTAGAATTTATTTGAGCCAAACAGAGGTTATACCTGGAAGCAAGATCTCAAAAGACTGGGAAAAAATGGTTCTGAGAATGACAGTTTACAGTTTATTTTATGCATTTGGAATTAGGAAGGGAACATATAGAATATTACATGCAGCTGGGTAAAAGCAAGGGGTGGGATTCGATTACTGGATAGTTAATAAGATTATGTGCTTTCTTCAGGGCAATTATTCTTCTGAGGGGTCTGAAAAAGAGGCATTTTAAGTGCGTATTAATCTAGATACAGTAAAACAATGGATAGGGGTTGCTTAAGGCAAAGATAAATCTTTTTCAAAAGAAGTTATATGCCTGGGGCATGATTACCTACCATGACCTGCCTAGTTAAGAATTCATGATCAGATGACCCTGTGAAGTTACTTTCAGTTAGATTTATTACAGTGCCCCTTTTTCATACACACTTACATGGTAGCTTCTCTCCTATAGCAATGACACTCAGCCAAACAGAAGGAATGAAGTGGTCTGGACAGACAATTTCCTCTCTAGACATGAGTTTGTAGTATGTGGTCCCAAAATGCCTTGAGTTAGCAAATCTGGTTTGCTATTATCTTTTCTATAGCATATATATGATTCTGATAATTAGGAAAAGATCATGATACCATGATTTTCAAAAATCTAGCTCTTCATCTTTTAGTTCATTTACTAAAAAGCTGTTACATCTATAATGATATCCTGATGTCACGGGGTCTTCCAGGAGAAAGTGAACCCTAAGATCTTCTCTTAGTATTTATCTTCCTATGGTCACCTGTCCTTCCACATTTTCCCCTACCTGATTTCATTCTCACCTTCCTCATTGAATCACCTACCAAAGAAACCTTAATTTTTTTTACTTCTTTATTTTTCAGAGCTCTAGATTTTTTTACTTTAAACTTTTAAACGACTTTTTTAAAAGCTTTTAAACTTTAAACTTTCTTTAAACTTTCAGCTATTTTCAAAGAGATATCATCTTTCCAAATGAAACACAATGTATCAGTTTTCTGGGGCTGCTGAAAATAATTATCATAAGTTATGGGGCTTAAAACAACAAAAAATTTATTGTTTCACAGTTCTAAAGGCTATAAGTCTAAAATCAAGTTGTGGGAAGGGTCGTACTTCCTCCAGACTCTAGGGGAGGAACCTTTCTTGCTTCCTCCAGCTTCTGATAATTCCCAGCAATTCTTGGCATTCATCGGTTTGTAGACACATCACCCCTATTTGACTTCACTGTCACGTGCATTCTTCCTATGTGACTATGTTCTCTCTTCTTAGAAAGAGAAAAGTCATTGAATTAAGGCATACCCTAATTCAGTATGATCTTATGTTAACATAACTAATTGTATCTGCAAAGACTCTGTTTCTAAATAAGGTCACATTCTGAGGTTCCAGTGGGCATGAATTTTAGGGAACATTATTTAATCCAGTATATCTACCTATTATGATTATTTAACTGAATTGCAGCATGGCTCTCCCTTGAAAGCAATTCTACCTTCATCCTAAGTTTAGCGGCTCAAACAGTAGCCAAGCTTTAGAAAAACACTTGTTTTTTCCATAATTCTAAAAAAAGTCATTTAAAAGTATCTGTCACTCTCTGACTCAGAAGTAGCAGAATGTGATTTTACTCCTAGGAGAAAGTCAACACCACAGCACTGTAAATTGGGCTTATGTAAATCAAGTGCCCTCCCAGTGTTCCTAAGGGGGTATTACTGTTAACCTGAGTGCTGATGCTGGGAGTGAGAGGTTACGTGTTCTTTTTGAGCATGTAAAGTTGATGTGTGTTCTAGCAGAGCTGTGTCTGTAAGATTTGTTGCTTAATGTACATGAGAAATACATATGTTCCCAGCATGGATTTAAACTGCCCCATATTTATTGCTATGCTTCTGAAGTTATGTGTAATTTTCTATGAGCAGGCCAGGAGGACTTAATGTGGGCATGCAAGTTTTTTTTACTTTATACTATATGAAAACTGAGAATTAACTGAGCTGGGCTGAGAGAACCCAACATACTCTGGGTGGTCCATCTTTCCCCTGGTATCCCAAAGCCTGCATAACACAGTGAGTCCAGATGCTGATCTACTGTGTTCTGGCACAATTGTCTTATGAGAGGCAGGCAGCAAACTCATACTCTTATGGGTAAAAAAATTTTGTCTGGAGAGTGTTCACACTCTCCACCACTGGGAAGAGGTCTACATTGGATGGAATATATCACCTGGAAAGATAGGTCTTATTGTGAGAAGAGAAAGAAAATGCCTTCTTGCTCAGGAGCCATATGGTTACTGATGACCACATGCTGAGCAAGATAGAGGGTGTTCTCATTAGGAGAAAGTGTGTTGGCCCCTTAAGGCTGGCAGCAGAAGGGGAGTAAGGCAAGGAAACATCCATCAGATACTCCCTGTCAAAAACTCAGAAAAAAAAATGAAATTAAAACCACCAAATCAATAAGTAGTATTTAGTAAGTTTACTGTGAATATAAGGACAGTTTGCAAACTGGGAGTTTTCAAATTTAAAATTGCTATAAAACTCTGGGCATGATGCTACAGGATGGCTTATAAAGTGAAAGTAAAGAAGTTGTTTAACCTTTACGATGATTGGTTATTACAATGGGGTTTCCAGATGACAGGGAATTGGTTAAAAGTGATTATCTTATACTACTTTTAGGAAGATGACTTAAGTTTATTTTATGCTTATCGAAGGCATTTACAAGAAGCAGCTCAAGTTAAATTTTACTTGTTTTGCAGAATAAGTTAAATTAAGTTTCACTTATGTGGTCTAAATAGTTTTATCTACTTAGTGAATTTTCAAAATAAGTCTTCATTTTAATTTAATTTTTATTTTAAGACTCCCTAACAATTAACCTACACTGGGGCTGGGTGTCTCTAGGCATAGACACGCACAGTATTATAATTATAAGTAACTTTGCATTGCTCATCCTTCCCTTAGCTCTCAGTGCTCATCTTATCAGTCACAGTCCAACCAGGAGATAGAAACCAAACTGGTTCACTTAATAAAGACAACTTAGTATAAAAAATTGTTAACTAGGAATTAGACATTGAGGAGGGGACATCAGGTGGCTGGTGTTAGTGTCTCTGAGCTTGGAGGGATTTTCCTGTGGGGCTAGCTAAAGACCTCTGAGGAGAGAGCACTGGGCGGCCCATGCTTATGTCTCTGAGCAGGATGGGATAAGACTGTTTTTGTGAGTGTTGAGAAAACTGCAAACTAGCTCTAACTACTGCTATAGGAACAAATCATTGGTGTCACTGTGGAGAAGCAAGGTGTGGCACTGATGACAGGAGCAGGAAACACATAGGGAAGACCAGGCCCTTTCCCCCTTCAGCCTGTGGTCTCTTGTTTCATGCCTTTATTAATGGAACCTAATGGCTGGCCAAGCACAGATGGGTCTCAGCCCCAGCCCACAGAGCAGAGGATAGAAAGGAGAGTTGGGAGCGGGGAGGCAATAGCTTTGTGCTGGCATATTTCAACCCTTTGTCTACTCAGCCTATACATACAGCCTCCATATATCTTACACATCAACAAAACACCTCTATGTTCACCTAAAAAGATGCGACCATCATTCAGACAACTCACATATTCTAAATCTCTCCAAAAGATGAGGAGACCCAAAGTCCCAAGCGTCATTGTGTCCATCTCTAAGTAGTTTGTTGAAACCAGGGCCTTGATAGCCCACAAGCTCAAAGCAGCCTGGGTGGGGAAGCAGAATGTCCATATTCACCATGTGGCCTCTCTGAGTTTGAGAGCCTTTTTTACACAATTTCTTTTTTTTTCTTGGTTGTTCTTGTTCTGCTTCTTACTGCATTCAGGGATCAACAAGGGAGCACTCTAATTTAATACCTGTAAAAAATGTCTCTCAGCCATATCTCTTGGTAAGTGAAAATGCTGGACTGCAATTTCAAAGGCTATGAACTCATCTCTCTTTCAGCTGGACTTTTAAAAATAACTGATTTTTTCTTAAGGTAATCTGAGGTTCTTATGACCTGTAAACCACTTGGAGTTCAAAAATGGCTCATGAAATAACAAATTCAAAAAGAAAATAAGTTGTTTCCTACCAGTAGATAGTTTTAAAATTATTTCTACATTATGTGATTTTAAAATGCAAAAACATTAACTGTTAAAAGTGAGGCTACAAAACTGGTAGTCTGAACGCTGCCCACAGTCACTTTTTTGTGTGTGTGAGCACAGTGTCTTTTTAAATTTTTTAAAAAATGAATCTGAATATTGTTGGACAGGGCATGTGGTCTTCAGTTTGCCACAATCACCACAAGTCCCTAATTTCACACTCTGCTCAATATACACAACTTGTTTCTTACTCGCATATGGACTTTTCATTAATAGTTAAACTAATATTGAAAGCCAATTTTTTTTTTAAAAGGCACCCTATATTATCTACTGTAGACTCATTAAACTAAAAGACATCTGGCCTACCCTCCTGCCTCCAAGGATAGCTCAATCTGTGATCCCTGGCAGAGCTCAGATACAAAAGGGTCCTGTCCCCATAAGTACCACATTGGAATTCCAGTTAGAGTTTTAAAGAAGAGCAGCTCAGTGGGTACATTTTTTAAGTCAGCTAAGAGGACACTCGAAAATCATTTTTTGGTGTGGATTTTGAGCTCAGCTGAATAAAACAATGTGCAAGGACACAAGTTAACCTACCTTATATTTAGATGGGGAAAGAAAGTATGGCTCTCTTATTAACAATAAAATAATTAATCTGCTTAGGAAACTTCCCTTCCCTCATCCCTCAGGGTAAACTAGAACTAATTTTGACAATCAACAATAATTCCGTCTCTTTGGGCTGCAGCATTCTTTTTTAGTTTACACTAGTTTCTTACAGACAAATGCTTGGATCATTCAAGTTCTGCCCCTCCTTCTTCTCTCCTTTATTATGACACCAAGGAACAAGGAAGCACTTACTTTGTCCTCAGGAAAGCTCTGCACCCCTGCTCCTCCTTGCATTGCCCACTCACCTTGAGAATCATCTTCTCTGCAACTCCAGGTTCAACTATTTACATTTTATTTGACACAGGGCACTTGTGCCTTGAGCCTGTCTATCTTTTAATTATACATTTTAAAAAACCCCACTAACTCAAAGATTTTGACCTGCAATCCCCCGTCCTTCTTAATTACAGATATCTATAACTTACAACATAAGTTGTGGCGGTCAAAACTGTGGATTTTGAGAAGAGATAGACTTGAGTTTTAATTCTGACTCTGCTGTTCACCAGCTCTGTAATATTACTCAAGTCGCTTAACCTCCCTCCATTTTTGGTTTCTCAGCTGTAAAATATCAGTGTGGTAAGGTGGACAGAACTACTCTCTTTCTTCCAAGTGAAAAGAAGATCATTGAGGTTGGGACCACAGATCTCACATGAATAAGTGTGGCCACTGTGGCTGTGCGGATGCATGTACAATGTAAGCCAGGCTTGGAAAGAGCCAAATGATCCTTAGCTCAGTGATGCTGCAGATACTGGTAAGCAGGGAGGAGCTCGTTTCTTTGTAAGGGACTAGACTTTGTTGTCTCTTGGTGAAAAATAGTGACCATTTTGGTGAGTACACTTCCCTCTTTGGTAACTAATGAAGAAATCAGCTGGGAGTATAAAACTGGAGGTGGAGGCACCACCCCACTGCCTGTCCTGCCCACCTTCTACCTTATGGAGTGGGCAGTACTCAAACCAAGGAAAAGCCACATCTACTTTTAGATGAAGCTGAAGAGCTTGGTTTTAATCATAGGAGGGCCTGGGGGATGGAATGTCCTCCTGGTACCAGGAGGAGATGAGATTTCCCAAGGGAAGGAGATGGGACACAAGGGCTGTGAAGCTGATGGATAGGACTGCAGGGAGGGCAGAGAAGTTAGGAGAGGGGGCAGTCATGGTTGCCCTTCTTTGAAGCCTCAGTCATCAAGGCTCTTGTGCAGGATGAGGAAGGGACAGAGCCCACTCTCTCCTTCTATAATACCCTGTTATAGCATCTTGCTAACCCTTCACATAATGAAGTCATATGCCTACAATATGACCCATTGTGTGTTTCTCTGAGGAAGACAGGCAAAGAGAGGAGTACTAGAAACAGAAATAGCAACTCATGGGGCCTCCAGCAAAGACAGAGGCCTGTGGACCATTACCCTACTGTGTTAAATGTTACTAGAAGGCATCAATGTCTCAGCAGCAGTCAAGGTGCCCATAGACAAGGGAGAGAAACTGTTTCCCATGAGGTAAAGGAAGAAAACTGAATTTATCTTTATCCCCAGTAAATCAGTAAGGAGCAACTTGGTGGGCAGAAATGCAGGGCCCCTGAGTTTTGGAACCAAAAGACAGTAGTCTGAAGGAGTAATGAGTTTTGTTTGATTACTGATCCAGATCAGGGTTAATTTGAGCTGGGTCCATTTCTTAAACCACAATGAACTACTAGATCTATGCAATGCCAGTGGTGGGTAACAATATCACAAAAACAGAGGTGTAAGAAATGAGGGCAGCCCAGGAAAAGCACATTACCATATATGAGGTAGTCTTGCCCAGAAAAAAACAATCAAACAAGAATCTGATTGAGCCTTTAAATTGCTACCAATTTATAAGAAATATGGAGGACAGAGGAACATGTTAACCAACACCATGAGGATACAGTCAGTAAAATCTAGACTACCAAATTTTATATGGTGAATTTTCTTCAACTAAATTGTAAGGAATAAGGGCTGTCCAGATTTGGCCTTTGTCCCACCAGAGTGCCAGATTCTTTGGTGTACATCTGAGACCTAGTTGGAACCCCACGACTGCTGGCTGACCTTGGGAAGCCACAACTCACAGTGAAGCTCATGGTAACTGTCTATAAGATGATGCCCTCCTGAGGGTCGAATGCACTGTGGCATTTAAAACCATCTGTTTAAGAGTTTGGAGAAACATGGTGGAATGAGAGATGTCCCCAGATATATCCCCTTGAAACGATAATAAGCTGAACATCTAAAACTCAACAAAAAACACCCAAACTGCACACCAGCACCTCTGAGCATGGGATCTGCGCATAAGAACTACCACTGGTGAGAACCCCGGGTGTTGGGTGGTGGACTGGGAGAAACAAAGAAGCTGCCTCTCATAGCCACTGGAGCTTCCTGTAGAAGGAAAGGGAGGGGAGAAGTTGCTGCGAATTCCTTGAACAGGCAGCCTGGGAGTGCTGTGAGCTCCACACGGCCAGGCTGGCAGCAGGGTTCAGTCATCAGTGCAGACAGCAGAGAAGCCAATGGCAGAGAAGCAACAGTTGATTTTTACCTGCTGTGGTGGCGAAACCGACACTGAGCCGCAGCCTTCTACTCCCAGTCACCAGGGCCCCTCCCCCCTTACCCTCTGAGACAGAGCACCCTGGAGCCCCAGGGGAATCTGAGCAAACGCTACCAAAACTGTCACTAATACTGACAGGAACTGAGATTGAGGGTAGCGAGCATGATTAAACATTTATAAGGAAAAAAAGACATTAACACCTTATATAAATCAGGGCTCCAAGAGGCGCAGATGCCACCTACTGGAAACTGAAAGAAAAACACCCTATTTGCAACAGGCTTGAGACCATTATATAATAAATCTTCTTTCTAGGAAGAAAAAAAGAAGCATAATACACTTCCAGTAATGCCCAGGTGGAGAAATAGTCCATTAAATACCATGAACAACCAAGGTGACAAGGTAGCTCAGAAAGAAAGAGAAAAATCTCCAGAAAATAAGCTTGCAGACGTAGAAATATGCAACTTAAATGACAGAGAATTCAAGACAGTACTTTTTTAAAAACTCAGTGAGTTTCCAAATGAGTCATATCGACAATTTCAGGAACTGAAAAAACAACTAGATGAGCAGAGCGAAGATATTGAAACCCTCAAAAATAACAGAATAGATCTTCTGGAGATAAAGACACACTGCAAGAGTTGAAAAATGAAATAACAAGCTTGGGAAATAGAGTTGATCAAATGGAGGAAAGGATCAGTGATATTGAAGACAGAAATCTAGAAATAAATCAGAAGGAAAAAGAGAGAAACTGAAGAAAGAAAAATAATGAAAGAGAAATACAAGAACTAGCTGATACCATCAGGAGAGGAAACATAAGAATAATGGGCATTCTCGAAGGAGAGGAAAAGGAGCAGGGACTAGAAAGCATTTTCAGACAAATAGTGGACGAGAATTTCCCAAATCTAAGGAACGAGCTGGAGCTTGGAATTCAAGAAGTCAACATAACACTCAATTATCTCAACTCCCAAAGGCCTTCACTAAGACACATTCTATTAAAGTTATCAAAACAAAGACAAAGACAAAATTCTCAGGGCAGCCAGGGAGAAGAAGACGATAACCTATAAAGGAAAATCCATTAGATTGTTGTCAGACTTCTCAGCACTAACCTTACAAGCCAGAAAGGAGTGGAATCAAATACTCAAACTATTAAGTGAAAGGAACTACCAGCCTAGAGTAATGTATCCAGCTAAGCTCTCCTTTAGATCTGAAGGAGTAATTAAGATGTTTCCACACATACAAAAATTGAAGGAATTCTCTACTATTAGGCCTGCACTACAGGAAATATTGAAAGAGGTTAGCTCACCTAAAACAAAATGACAAGAAAAAAAATACATAATTAGGAGTAAGGTAACTATTAGGCAAATAGAAGCAGAGAAGTGCAACCTTTACTGAGAACAGGGCATTATAAGCTTAAATAATAAGAGAATTGCTATAGCACAACGTTCAGTAAACTTATGGACAAACTGAGACAACAGCGACTGAAAAGGGTATAACTATCCTTTTCATATTCATAATGGTAACCACACACCAAAGAATCAGAACTGAAGCATATAACATAAAAGAAGAAGAACCAGAGGGAAAACCCACAACACATACACCAACACATGCACAAAACACACACACACACACACACACACACACACGCACACACACACACACACCGCAAGGACAAGGAAGGAATGGAAACATCAAGCTACCAGAAAGCAAAAGATAAAATGACTATAAAAAAACACATTTTTCAATAAATATCCTAAATATTAATGGACTGAACTCACCAATAAAAAGGAACAGATTTGCGGAATGGTTCAGAAAACAAAATCCAACCGTATGCTGCATCCAGGAAACACATCTTAGCTCCAGAGACAAATATAGACATAAAATGAAAGGGTGGAAAATAATATTTCAAGAAAATAGCATTCAGAGAAAAATAGGAGTAGCAATACTAACATTGGACAAAATAGACTTTAAAATAAAATAGGTAAAAAAAGATACTGAGGGACACTTCATAATGATAAAGGGAATTATACACAAAGAAGACATAACAGTTATTAACATCCATGTTCCCATTCAGGGAGCCCCAAAATATGTAAAGAAGTTACTAACAGAACTAAGGAGAAAAACAGACCAAATCGCTATCGTAGTAGGGGCCTAAATACCCCACTGTTGGATATGGACAGATCATCCAAAATCAATAAGGAAATACCATCCTTAAATGACACATTAGACCAATTGGACATAATTGACATTTACAGAGCCTTCCATCCCAAAATCACTGCTCATACATTCTTTAGTGAACATGAAACATTCTCAAGGATTGACCACATACTGGGACACAGAGATAGCCTTAACAAATATAAGAGAGTTGAAATCACACCAACCATATTCTCTGATCATAATGCTTTGAAACTAGAGACCAACTGCAAAAAGAACCACAAATAGATGGAGATTAAATAACGTGCTACTGAAAATAACTGGGTCAGGGAAGAAATAAAAAGAGAGATTAAGAGATACATAGAAATGAATGATAATGATAATACAACATATCAAAACTTTTAAAAGATGGCAAAAGGGGTCATAACAGGAAAGTTCTTTTCTTTATGGGCCTATCTCCCAAAACAAGAATGTGCCCAAATAGACAACCTAATGCTTTATCTTAAAAAACTAGAAAAGGAAGAATAAATGAAGCCTAAAGTCAGCAGAAGGAAGAAATAATCAAAATTAAAGCAGAATTAAATGAAATTGAAAACAACAACAAATAAAAACAATAGAAAAAGATAAATGCAACAAAGAGCTGGTTCTTCGAGAAAGTTAATAAAATCAACCTGGCTAGACTCACTAAAGGAAAAAAGAGAAAGGACACAGATAAACGGAATCAGGGATGAAAGAGGGGAAATTATGATTGACATTGCAGAAATACAAAGGATCATACAACAATACTATTAAAAAGTATATGACACCAAATGTAATAATCTAGGAGAAATGGACCAATACTTAGAAAAAAACAACCTTCCCAGACTGAATCAAGAAGAAATAGAAGATCTAAATAGACTAATTAGCAGTATGGAAATTGAAACAATCATGGAAAACCTACCAAAAAGTAAAAGTCCAGGACCAGATGGCTTCACCAGTGAATTCTACCAAATATTCAAAGATTTAATACCTATTCTCCTCAAACTCTTCCAAATAATCAAAGAGGAGGCAATACTTTCCAACACATTTTATGAGGCCAATATTAGCCTGATACCAAAAACTTTGTAAAGATAACACACACATACAAAAAAAACTACAGACCGATACCTCTCATGAACATAGATGCAAAAATCCTAAATAAGATACTAGTGAATCGAATACAGCAACATATTAAAAGAATCATACACCATGATCAAGTGGACTTCATCTCAGAGGCACAGGGATGGTTCAACATATGCAAATCAATTAATATGATATGCCATATAAACAAATTAAAAAATAAGAATCATATGATCATATCAATAGATGCAGAAAAAGTCTCTGACAAGATACAGCATCCATTTATGAACAAAACACTTTAAAAAATTGGTATAGGAGAAAAGTACCTTAACATAATAGATGCCATATATGACAAACCCTCAGCCAACATTATACTTAATGGTGAAAAACTAAAAACCTTCCCTCTAAGATCAGGAACAAAGCAAGGCTGTCCACTATCACCACTCTTGTTCAATATAACATTGGAAGTCCTAGCGAGTGCAATCAGGCAAGAGAAAGAGATAAAAGGCTTCCAAAAAAGGAAACAAAGAAGTCAAATTGTCACTGTGTGCAGATGTCATGATTCTCTATATATAAAACCCGAAGAACTCCACAAGAACACTACTAAAAACAATAAGCAAATACAGTAGTTTCTGGATGCAAAATTAACATTCAAAAATCCACAGCATTCCTATATTCTAATAGTGAATTGTCAGAAAAAAAAGTGGAAAAAATAATTCCTTTTGCAATTGCAACAAAAGGAATAAAATACAAAGGAATAAATATAATGAAACATGTGAAGGACCTATGTAATGAAAACTACAAGACCCTATTAAAAGAAATTGAAGAAGATACAAAGAAATGGAAAGATATTCCATGTTATTGGATTGGAAGAATCAACATAGTTAAAATGACCTTATTACCTAAAGCATCAGCATTTTTTTAAAGAAATAGAACAAAAAATCATCAGAATTATATGAAAACACAAAAGACCCTGAATTTCCAAAGCCTTCCTGAGAAAAAAGAATGAGGCTGGGGGCATCACTCTGCCTGACTTCAAATTGCACTACAAAGCAACAGTAATCAAAATGGCATGGTATTGGCAGCAAGACAGACACACGGACCAGTGGAACAGAATCGAGAGTCCAGAAGTAAACCCATATTTATATGGGCAAATAATTTTTGACAAGGAAGCCATAAGCATACAGTGGAGAAAGAAAGCCTCTTCAATAAATGGTACTGGGAAAACTGGAAAGCCACCTGCAAAAGAATGAAACTAGACTGTTTATATCATCACACACCAAAATTAACTCAAAATGGATTAAAGACCTGAATCTAAGACCCGAAACAATAAAATGCATAGAAGAAAACACAGGAACTAAACTCAAGGACCTTGGACTTAAAGACGATTTTATGAATTTGACCTCAAAGACAAGGAAAGTGAAAGCAAAAATAAACCAATGGTACTACATCAAACTAAAAAGCTTCTGCTCAGCAAAAGAAATCATCAACAGGGTAAAGAGATAATCATCCAAATGGAAAAATATATTTGCAAGCAACACCTTCGATAAGGGCCCAATATCCAAAGAACCCATACGACTCAATAACAACAATAGAACAAACAATCCAATCAAAAAGTGGGCAGAGGACCTGAACAGACACTTCTCCCCAGAGGACATACAAATGGCTAACAAATATATGAAAAGATGCTCCACATCGCTAGCTATTAGAGAAATGCAAATCAAAACTACAATGAGGTACCATCTCGCATCTGTTAGAATAGCTGTAATCAACAGGACAAGTAATAAGAAGTGTTGGAGAGTATGCAGAGAAAAAGGAATGCTCATACACTGCTGGAGGGACTGCAATTGGTACAGCCACTATAGAAAATATTATGGAGTTTCCTCAAAAAACTAAGAATTGATCTACCATATGATCCAGCAATCCCTCTACTGGGTGTTTACCCCAAAGACTTGAAAACCCATATTCGAAAAGATATTTCCACACCAATGTTTATAGCAGCATTATTTACAGTAGCCAGGACATGGAAGAAACCAAAGTGTCCTACGATAGATGATTGGATAAAGAAGCTGTGGCACATATATACAATGGAATGTTACTCAGCCATAAGAAGAAGTGAAATAGTGCCTTTTGAAACAACATGGATGGACCTCAATATAATCATGCTAAGCAAAATAACCCAGACAGGAAAAGTTGAAAATCATGTGATATCACTTATATATGGGAAATAAACCTAAAAACAACAAATGACCAGAACAAACAGAGACTCATGGACATGGACTATAGACTAGTGGTTACCAGAGGGTAGGGGGTGGGAGAGTGGGGAGGTAGACAGTAAAGGGAGTCAAATATGTGGTTACATAAAGAAATCTAACTATGGGAGGTAAACACATAGTGTAAATACATATATGCCTTACTGTTAAAGTGTATAGCTGAAACTCATTGGATTTCATTAGCCAATGTCACCATAAAAAAATACTAAAAAAATTAAAAATTAAAAAATAATAAATTGCAAGGAATAAGTATGGTGGGGAAACCTACAGAATAAGAGGCTTTAAATACCTATCAACCAGCATGTGGACCTTCTTTGGCTCCTAAATCAATTTTTAAAAATTATGATACTTATGAAATAAATGGAAATTGAACACTGACTAGATTTTCATGATACAAAGAAATTATTGTACATTTTTAGGTGTGATCATTGTATAGAAGTTATGTTTTTTTAAAATCATATTTATTCAGATACTATGTAGTAAAAAAATTAAACTTGCTCTAAGAGTGATTTGACTTTTGCCCTCAGCTTCTGGTGACCATCCTATATGTTGGGGTGCTTTCATCTGACCAGCATCTGTGATCCTCATTCTGTATGAAAATCCATATTGTGTGGTAGCACTTATCTCCCAAAAGGTAAATTGTAGAAGATCAGATGCTCACTTTCTCTGGTAAGTAAAATGTGTTCCTCACCTCAGAAAACCTGTTTCTAGAGTCTGGAGCTGGTAGCTCAGAGAGGCAGGGATTGTTTAGAAGCCATTCTGGCAGGAAAAGGAAGTATTCAATATTATGCCAATGCCAGTGGAATGAGAGAGTTCCAGCATCCGTGGTGGCAGTGGTTGGGTCAAGTCCAGCAGCCAAGGTGCCAGGGTAGCTGTAAGATGCCACCTGGCAGTGGTGGAGCTAGCTTTAGTATTAGGAATTTGAAGATGGTAGTGGCAGTGACATCAACTCTTGCATCCAGGGTTCACACAGATGACAAAGGTCAGCTACTGCCTTCCAGTCTCCCGGGTGGCAATGGTGGTAGTGTCAGTTCATGCATTCAAGGGCTTGGTGTCACCTGTAACACTTAGCACCAAATATCCCAAACTGGCTGCTCTTTTGACATCTTGGCTAAGGGTCCAGCTTCCTAAATTACTTTAGCTTCTTCCTATTTTCTGGCCATAGTTCCATGATTTTTCTCTTAATCTTCTCAGTCAATGAATTCTTCTGCTGCTTAATTGAGCTGACCTCAGTGTCTGTTTGTAACCAAGATTCTGGAGCAGTTCTTTCCTCATATTTATCTCATTTCTGGTCCTGTGGCCCCACTGAGTCCTGTCTGCTTTCTCTGAGGTCCACAGGGGCCGGCTGTTAGAGATGAATGCAAGCTGGGTGTGCATGAAATTGATGAAGAAACCTTAGGGGTTATTAGTGGAGCACTGATAATAGCATTAATACCCTAAACATCACCTGTCACCAGTGCCTACTATGTAAGCTGTATGAGGATTCACACGGGTGGTGTCTGGCATGTGGCAGATGCTCTATAGGAGATGATCATATGCTCTGTGAGCATAGTTGCTTTTCAGAGACAGGTTTTCAGAAGACTACCTAAACCCTTAGTGAACAACAGAGAGGGAGGAGTTGGGAGAGGAGATAGGAGAGAGGGAGGGAAAACAAGGAACATAAACTAAATGAGAAGTTCCCAAACCTGAAAGACAGAACCACAAGCAGATGCCAATATTTAGCATATATGATCCCAACCCAGGAGGTCTCTGTAAAGTCCAAGAGTCCTGTTGCCCCCGTACATGCTTCAATAAAATACAAATGCCCTTTAGAGACAAGGGCTAGGTGTGTGTGCACATACATATGCACACATGCGCACATGTGCATATACACAAATACATGCACTACCACCATTGCCACCTGAGAGACTGGAAGGCAGTTTGTTCAATGAAAGCTTTTAGCCGACTGTTAGTGACCCAACCACAGCCTTCCCTGGTGACTCTTGCAAACTTGTCTCCAGGTTAAATCTTGCTAGGGAATCTGTGAACATGCAGCACTGTGGGAATCCAGGTAGGAGGACCTCTGAGGTTATTATCATTACTTTTTAACTAGATGAGTTCTATTTTCAGAAGGAAGTGGAAGGAGCCAGCTCAAAGCTGTCATATATTTCAAATCACAAGGCTTTCCCATGCACTCCATGGAGGCTGGAGACTTCTGGTGTTTGTTCAATGAAAGCTTTTAGCCGACTGTTAGTGAACTATTAAATACCACAAAATGAGGTGAGGAAAGAGAGGGAAATCCCCTCGCTGGCAGTACTTTAAGAAAATAAAAGACTTTGTAATTTCTCCGGAAGAGAGAAAGAGTTTCAGTGTGTTTAGGAAGAAGAAATTACATTGGACAGTCTCTACTTCTCTTACTGTTCTTAAACGAATGTCCTAGGAGGGTACTGTTCCATAAAGCCTAGGTTTGATTTTTTATTAAGGTGTTTTTGTGCCTTAAACTCATACATTTTTAAAAATTTCACATTTTTGCATTCTTTACCTACACCCCCTTCTGTGTGGAATCACGCTTGCAAGCCATGGTGGGGGCATTAGACCCCTACCTCTATTGAGTCAGCATGTGTGCATGGGTGCACTCACATACACACACACAAACACACACACACATGGGTGTGGGGCACAATCCATAATATTGGCAAAGCTTGGGTGCCAGGCAAAGGCGTAAGGATATGGATTTTATTTTGGCTATGGGACAGATTTGATTTGTACCTGAACCAGAGCCACTCTCTTTTCCAGCCCTACCACCCCATGTTGGATTGTGTGAGACTACAACCTTGCAAAAAAGTGAGGCTCTTCTTGGGAAAGGTAACTGATGCATGTCAAAGGGGTAGAACGGAGAAAATAACCAATGTAATAATACAGTGGGCTCTCCACTTGAGGTGCATGAGTTGTTTCAGACACCAGTATGATGTCCACAGGTCTAGTTTCTACATTCTTCCTAAGTTTGTTAAACAAAAGTTTGGGCATGCTGTTCAGAGTGACCTACATCCTTATCTCAGTATAAGACCTAGGGTTCCCATGTCCTCGATGAACTTTGCCATCTTACATAAACAACACAAGAACAAAGTGGTGTTACTTTAGCTTTTATGAACACATTTTTGTCTTCAGCTGAAAAGTTTGTACATCTAGTGTATAGCAAACAGAATTGTTTAAAAAAAAGTGGCTCTTGTCAACATTCTCACTGGAAAACTCCCAGGGTTCTCCTAATGGAAGAGACCTATGTGTGCCCATACAATGCTGGCAGAGCCCACAGGTGGATGGATGTCTGGTTTGCTTGGTCATCTCATTGCCCTTCCCTCTTATCAGGCCAGAGTAAGTTTACCTCTTGAAAAAAGGTCAGTTCCCCATGTTTCAATTCTGCTTCCCCTTCAAAAGAAGGGACCAGGCAGACCACAGTTAAAGAGGAAAAAAAAGAAGCAGAGAAAGAACTAATTTTTTCACAATCCAAAGAGTGAAGCTTAGAATTCAAAGGTGAAAGAAATAAAATAAAAGGGAAACAATGACAATGTAAGAAGAGGTGTGGGGAGAGACATATGGGAAATTTTCTCCCATATTTTTCTGCACATTTAAAATTATTCCAAAATGAAAAGGTTGCCAAAAAAAATAATAATAAAACTAAAAGAGAAACAGATCATCACACCACAGTGATTAAGAAGTTTTGGAATCTGACATACCTAGGTTTAGGCCCCTCTATCAATGACTGGTTGCATGACCTGTACAAGTCAGCTAGCCCCTCTGGGTGCTCAGGAAAAGCTAGCTACTACCATTACATTCCTACTAATAAACAGGGTCTAGGAGTCCATCAGGAGTCACACGGAGCCTGTCTTCTGACATCGCGATGTAGGCAACTCATCAGTCAATGGGGCTAAAGCTGGTCCTGTGGAGGGAGCCCAGCACCCTCCACCCACCTTTGCCCCTGAATTCTTCTACCTTTGGGAGCAGAGGACTTTACAACCCACACCTGAGCCCAGAAATTTGATAACTTTTTGTGAACTATAAAACTAAGAGAAGCAGGCATATAATCTATAATGAATTTCAGAAACTGAATATTTTTGTTTTAAAAGAATTCTGTATATTGATAATTATAATTCTAATTATATGCAAAACGGAGCTGAGTTAAGCAATATCGAATGTAGTATGGACCTCTGAAAAGATGTTTCTGCTTTCAAACACAACTATTACCAGGCTCTGCTTAAGGATGTGGTGGTTTTTCTTTTCCTTTTAAGAAAACTTTTTGATTCCCTTGGTCATTTATCAGAGCCAAAAATTAAAATGCTTCTCTAGTTTATTCTTTTAATATGAGCCATCTTTCCCCCTATGCACACTAACTGTACAATCAGGGGAAAAATTTATTTAAAAATTTAAAATATGCATTCAATAAGTTGTCTTACCAGTTTATATAATGTACACAATATAGAATCATACTGGCTTTAATTAATGCTCTCTTCAAAAGTAAGGGTCCTAATTCATATCAGCATGGCTCCTTTTCCTTGAAAGTCTCACAGAATCTTTAAGGAAGCAAAGTAACTAGGAAATAAAGGTGTAAAAAGTGCTAGATTTTTCTGGATAACAAAATGTGAGGAAATTTTGAAGTTATCAGTCAGAATGGGGCTGCAAACAGATGAGAAAAGTACCTAGAAGCGGGATCCCACACTGAGAGAACTAGCCAGAGGCAAGTGTAAAGAAACAGAAAATTTAGTTTCGATATAGCACAGCATTTGTCTTCAAGTTAGGATAGCATTTGACACAGGCCTAAATAGATTGAAGTTTTTTGTTTTGTTTTTTTTTCTCACATGATGGTAAGTCCAAAGTTGGCAATGCAGGGATAGTCTGGCTGCCCTGCAAGTACCTCAAGAACAAAGAGTCTTTCTGTTTTCTTTATCATGTGCTTTTTTTTCTCATTATGGTTAGAAAATGACTGCCGTACCTTCAGGCATCACATTTAGCTTCTAGGTAGGAGCAAAGAAAGAGGTTTATATTAGGAAAGCAAGGGCTTATCCTGCTACACAGAACTGTGTCACACTCCTCAAGCATATCACTACCACAAACAAAACTGAGGTTCTGTAATTAACAAAGGAGAGGGAACGGCTGTAATTAGCAACTAAGCAAGTCTGGCCCAGTTTTGCCACTGCATGGGCCTCTCTAAGCCCTCCCTGAACCTTCAGTAATGTGGCATCAAAAAACCTTGTCCAAGTGGTTGGGTGGCAGGAACCAGATTAAGGGACTGAGCTCCATGTCTACAAGGGTGCTGAGCAGATCAAGAAAGCAGACATGGAAAGTGAGCTAAAACTTGGTTCGAAATTCCCTGGGAAGCAAGAGCACAGAGCCAGATGTGAAGATGAAAATTCAAAGCCTCAGGGAGGAGGTGAAACAGGAAGCTGAGTCTGTTGGTAATGACTTTGTGATTATTGTTGATGGTAATAGATGATAGATGATAGATGATAAATAGATAGATAATAAATAGATAACATCTGTTGAACACCTACAACATTCTTAGCACTGTTCTATGTGTTTTTTCTATGTTCTCTTAATTAATACATCCAAAAAATAAAAAAGCAATGCAAATTATTTTAATTTTACTAATGAATACATGGAAGATGAGAAAGGTTATTCTCTTAACAACCTACAAGTTCTTGCCCTGTTTTTTCATGTACTGTTAAAGCACAGGCTCTAGAATATCCACCTATCTTTCCTTGCCTGGTGTTAACCCTAGACCAGTCATCAGGTAGCCTGGCACATTGCACCTAATGTTCTGCTTAAATCCTCAAAAATGCCAACTTCCCTCTTTTTCCCTCTGAACATTTGATCTCTGATTACCTCAACCACTCTATAGAGTGGTTTCCTCACACAAATTATCTAATTTATCCTCAAAATTGCCCTCACTGCAATGGGAAGAAGACTGGACCAGAACATAAGTGTTCAGGCTTCCAGCCATCTCTTCTCTCTCTGTCCCTAACTTTCTAAAATAATTATATAAGGAACCCAGAATGACTCATTCTAACCAATTGGCAATTTCCTTAAGTAACCAGTCAATATTTCCTGAAGGCGAGAAAGAAGAAAGGAAAAAGCTTAGAAAATGGCAGAAGGTAACACTACTGCCAAAGGATACAGAGGTCAAGGGGAGAGAGAGTCCATCAAAGTCTAATACTAGGGCCTGATTCAGATGTATCACAGATTTATAGAATTCATATTGTTTCTCAGACAATCACTGTGGGCTGCCAATCAACACTCATGTATAGTTTACTTCACAGAAGAGGGTGGTGAGATTTCACTCTAGTTCTACCTCACACTAGTTGGGTGACCTTGGGCCTCAGTCTTCTCAACCATAAAATGAAAAGTTTGGGATTATAGTTTTAAAAGTCTATGTTCCTCCTAGAACTTCTAAGGTTTAGAACTCTATTTCTACCCACTTAGCCCCAATAAATAAGTGTTTATTTTTCCTGGTACACTGAAGTTTAACCAACAGTGGTCACGTGTCTTTAAAAAGTTAGCAACTCTATTTTTGCGAGTACAATCCCCAGCTAGAGTGTCAAAAAAAAAAAGGAAAAATCATCAACAAAATGTTGAGCCTGCGGCATCACAAATACATCATAAAGCAAATTGTGAGGGAGTTTATAAACTTGGGTTGATGGAATTTTTCCTTATACCCAGAAGAGTTCAAATGCATCATAAAATATTAAGAGGCCTTGCAAAACTCATAAACATCTCTAAGTTCTGATATCTTGTTTCCTTGGTATATTCTTCAATTTCACTGGCCATGGTGAGTTAATGTTGAAACCTGAATTTCACAAATTTTGTTTTGAATATCCCCAGCATCACCAGAAAGAGTCAGCCTTTTAAATTAATGCTCAAGTATTTGGTGGGTGATAGAAGAGCAATGAGCCCAGTCATAGGATTTCAAACTTGTGGACCTTCAACATCTCAACTGCTCCTGCTGTCTTCCTGACAAAGTCCAGGCCCAGCAAGACAAAAATGCAAGTAAGACCTAGTGGGTGGTGCTCATCAGGGAAGGCAACATTTCAGTAGATACTGCAATTGCAGTGGATACTGTTGGTACCTAGGCCACATTCCCTCAACACTTATCATTCTTGTGTATGTCAACCCAATGTCTTCCAACTGCAAGCACTTATGCATCTTTGCCAAACCAAGAGCCTTCTCTGGTACCTGAATCCTGTTCTGCCTGGGCATATGGAGGATGCACATGTCAGGGAGCTAACACCCTCTGGGAGAGGCCTTAAACCAATAGCATATGGGAGCGATGGACAAATGCCTCAGCTCCCTCGCTCCTCGGGAAGGATAACTCTGAGGCATGTTTCTCACTCTTCCAGAGGTCCCCGGTGGGATAGAACCCTAGGTGCCCCAACAGTGTGCTAAATAACACATATGCCATTGGCTTTTTTTCACTCTCTCTTTGATTTCTCTACTCTCCTATCAGTGCTTCCACAGATCACTCCTGAAATAAACTGCCACCTCTTGAGAAGCTCAGCCTAAGAAAGTCATTGAGTGTAATTTGACAGGTAATCCATTTTTACATGCACACATATTCAGGCATAAACATATATCTATCTATACACAGCTTTCCACATAAGCCCAAAATTGTTTATTGCAGTGGGATCTTAAAAGAATAGTTTCTCCTTAAGGAAATTACAGTCTTGCATTATGTTTCAGTTTCATTTTGTAACTTTTATTTCTCTTTTTTATTGCAAAAGTGATAGATGTTTATTGCAGAAAATTTAGAAATATAGCACAGAAAATATGATAAAATTCACATCTTCAATAATTTTAACATCTGAGTAGTACCACTATTGATATTTTGGTAAGCATCTTTTCAAATATGAGTGTGTGTGTATGTGTGAGAGAGAGAGAGAGAGAGAGAGAGAGAGAGAGAGAGAGAGTAAGAGTACACGTGTGTGTAAATGCTCACAAATAGGATCATGATGTGTATACCATTTGGAAATCATTTTTTCTATTTAGCAATGTCTTAAACATCTTGTCCCATATTCTATTAGTACTGCATTTTAATGGTGGAATGGTTTTCCACTATATAGTTGTGCCTTAATTTATTTAAGTAATCACCCTTCATTGGACATTCATTCAGGCTGGCATTTCATATTTAAAGTACATCATGTTTCTGTTGTTCTTCTCAACAACACTGTGGAGAATGTGGGTCAAATAGGGACTGTTTGAAAGATAAGCCAACAGTAGCCCATCTCATAAGAGACAAAATTAAGCTATATGAAGCATTACAAGGACACCATTAACTATTATATCCTGGAACTGAACATAAGTTGTATTAAAGGAGTTAATTTATCCCTCACCTTGCAAATATCTCTTTAATGAGGCCTTTATTCATGCACATGAGATCGATGAACATCACATCATGTCATCCTCATCTTTTGAGTCACAATTGATTGAGCCAGAGTGGACACCTGACCAAAGAGGAGTGATCCATTGGCTGGCCAGATGTCTAATTCAAGAGCGTGATCTGGGTCAACAGAAGTCTTCTTGTCCTAAGAATTAGAATGAAGAGATTGAGAGGAAGATTTCTGTTCGGTTGTGGAGGCCAATGGGCATAATGTTGCAGGCAGGGAAGCTATTTGGGGCCAGTTACACATCATAGATGTGAGAAAGTAAAGTGCAGAAGAAGATTGGGAAGGAAAGATTGGATAGAAATAACAGAAAAGGAGAAAAAGTGAGAGAGATAGAGAGAGAGAGAGAGAGAGAGAGAACGTGAGTGAGTGAGCCCTAGAGATGCAGTAGAGTCCAGCCCCATCTTCAGAACTGACCCGTTCACACCTATTCTGAATCCTTTTTATTCAACTACTTCTAGACTTTTCTGTATTCTTAAATCCATTTCACATATACCACCTTTATTTTGTTTTTCTTAACTTGAACTCATCTGAGTGTTAGTCTATTCTTTATAAATTAAATATTCCTGGCTTAGATGTAAAGTCTAAAGAAATGTATAGATGGATGAGTCAGTATGAGCAGGAATAGTCAAGACGATATTCATGAATGAAGCAAGACGTATCCAGGCCTTAGAGGATGTGTGGGATTTGGATGATGGTAATGAGCAGGAAGATGGGCAATGATGATGGAATAAGCTTGGGAAGTTTGAGGGCAGATCCTTGTGATTTCTCTTACCAGATCCCTTTCTGAAGAGGGAAAGATACTGAAAGTTGAGGAGGGAAAGCCCGAATAAAGACCAAGAGAGACTTTCATTTCATCACAGAATCCCTCAACAGTAACCATAGAATGTGAAGAAACTAAATGTCCAAGGAAGAGCCTACTAGCATCATCATTGCTTTTCTCAGACAGAAAGCTAAAGCCTGAAGGATGCTAATCTCTTTAAGGCTAGTATGGGATAACTTAGAAAGTGAAGTGGTGAAAGAAAGAATAGGGGTAATGAATTATGCATGAGGCATAATGGGACACCTGGAACTCGACCGTGCTATAGTTTACCCTTTTCCCATTGCCTCAATTTTCCCACCTATAAAATAGAATCACTGTTATTTTTCTTCAACCATTTGCAGGTCAACTGGAGTTCCTCCACTGATTATGTATCAACCCTGTTAAAACCTGATCCTGGTGCTGAGAAACAACTTCCCAGAATTGCTGAGGAACGTCAATCAAAGAAAGATCAGAAGAGTAACACAGTTTTGTCCTCAAGAGTATAGAAAGCCAGAGACTCAAAAATTCTGAGTGGAAATAATGTCACAATAGAAAATTTCCAATATGCAGCCAAAAAAAGTTCATAATGTTATGAACAGTTATCAGTAGGAGAAAGATGATTTCTTCAATTCCTTCAATGTGGCTATTATTAAATATTTAAGAATGTAAAGCATTGCTTCCCTCAAGAAATCAAAAAGGTGAGTCCCCAACCACTGCCAATTAACCAATCAAAAATAGACTTGTTTTCCAGCCCAGCTTGGCCACTGTGAGCATAGGTAAATCATTCCCCTCTCAGAGTGGAGGTGGGACCAGGTAGTGGTGAAGATGTTGTCCAGGAGCAAAGCCACGTTTCTCCAGCTCCTGAGCACTGGGCCCGGTCCTGGTGCAATGTGGGAAAATCGAATTTAAGTTGTTAGGAAAATCTACTTCCCATCCTGCTGCTTCCCTGAGAGGACTGGCACTCACATGCCTAGACAGGGCAACACTGGCAAGAGCGCAGCTAACTGTCTCTCCTTCCCTCTCCAATCCAGCTTCACCACTAATGAGAATGGTGCTATATTTAATTCCTTCATCGTATCCCATCCACTGGCTTTCCATGGACTATAAGGTCCCAAACAACCTGGCCTTCAAGACTGTCTCCCCCTAATCTCTTTTCATTCCCCCCTGCCATGTCCATGCGATGACCCTGTTCCTCAGACATATAAAACTTATTTTCACCTCTGGGATGTTGCACTCATTGCTCCAAGATTTTCACAGGCTCTTGAATAGTCCTCCTACAGTCAGTTCTGCTACAACACAATCTATGTGCTCCTAAAAATCACCATGCTGTGCAAAAGCAAGCAATAAAACCACAAGGCTTGTGGTGAAAATGTGGGGGTAGGAGCACAGCATTCGAAAATGCCAGTGAAACATTAAAAAGATTAGAACCTAATAAAAATTTTAAAAGATTGGAAACTAATGAAAGTAGCACAGTTTTACACATGTAAATGGTTAAGAAATACATAAATATGACAATAAATGTATCACTGAACTTTGACAAAGGCCTAAAGTTTGCTTGTGGAAGTGGATGCCAGATGGGTTGCAGCTTGTGAATGATTGTGAACAGGATGAGAGGACATTATCTGAAATCAAACAGAAGTTGTATCACTAGATGTGGATGGGAGTGACTCATAACATGTGTTGAACTGAGGTAGCTGGTAGATGTTCGAGAGCCATGCATATATGCCTTTTGTGCATTCCTACAAAGCTTGGGATACTGTTTTCTGAGTTTATCTAGTGTTTTCAAAGACAAAATTATTCATAAGCAAATTCAAAACTTGTTTCTTAATATAACAATCACGTTTGAACAAATCTACATTTTCTAAGCAAGTGTGACCTCTTCAGACAGGCCTTCACTAGCCACCCAATCAGAAGTGGCCTCTCCTCCACTACTACAGGGCTTAACACCCTACTGTTTCATTCATCCTGTGAATCTTATCATTATCTAAAATTATCTTAAATGTTTATGTGTTTGGATTTGCATTGTCAGTTCCTCCTCATAAATCTCTAAGCTCCATGAGGGGAGGGGTGTTGTCTCCTCTGCCTAGCACCTGTGTTCCCAGCACCTAGTTTCTGGCACAGGGTAAGTGTAAATAACAAATGAATTAACTCCTTGTATTTTCATCACACATTAAATGTTCCAGAGAAAGGTGTATGCTTAACAGTGCTACCCCATTCCCACCGTAGCCCTTCAATAAAGCTCAGTGAGGAAATTTGAATTTTTTTCTGTCTTTAGATTTGTTCCAACTACTATTGCTGCACAATAGATAATTTCAAAAGTAGAAAATAAGACAGTCATTTTATTATGTTCTCAGATTCACAGGTCAGGAATTTGAACAGAGTGCAGAGGGGATGACTTGTTTCTGCTCTTTTACATCTGGGATCTCAATAGCCAGGGGCTAGAATCATCTCAGGCTAGTTCCCTCACAGGTCTAGGGCCTGATCTGGAATACCTCAGAATTTAAGACTGCCAACTAAAGTGCCAACCTGTGACCACTATATGTGGCTTGGCTTTCTCACAGCATGGCAGCCTCAGAGTAGTTGACTTCTTACTTGGCACTCCAGGGTTCCAAGCAATAGTGTCCCAGGGCACCTCTGGTGGCCCATCTTCAGAAGTTACCTAGAGGCATTTCTGCCATACTCTATCAGTCCAACTGTCACAGTTGTGATACAATTTTTAAAATGATACTTCAAAGGTATTCTGGAACCTGTGAGCATGATGAGATAAACTTCCATGATTATGCTGTATGGCATAGTTTATCATAAGAATTGGAAATTATCTAGATGAACCTAATGTAATCTCATGAGCCCTTAAAAGCAGTGATGCTTCTCTAGCAGGTGGGAAAAGAAGAAGTCACAAAGATTAAAAATGTTGCCAAAACTTCTAAACCAATTGAAAGAGTTAAAAAGGAAAAGGAAAAAAAAACAATCCAGAAAATAAGTGCAAGACTATAGAAAAAAGAAAAATTGAACAAATAGGAACCATAAAATTAGATGGTAGATAGTATAGTTATCCAATGGACAGCTATGGAGTAATGAAAATGAGTGAACTACACAACGCAAAACAAAATGCGATAATCTCAAAAATATAATGTTGAAGGGAAAAGCAAGTCCCAGAAGAATAGAGTATGAACCAAGTTAAGAAGCATGTAGAACTAACATATTAATTAGGGATACTTATATTTGTGATAAAACTATAAGTAAAAGCAATGTCCCGATAAACACAAAATCAAGATAGTGATTACCTCAAAGAGAGATAGGGTCTGGTAGGGCCCAAAAGGACTTTAAATGAATTATTAATATTCTAATTCCACTACACTCTGCTAGTCAAAATGTGAATCATGGGGCCAGCCTAGATTTAAGGGTTAAGAACTACATAAGAGTATGAATAACAGGACATAGGAGCTGTCTTTGGAGATGACTTACCTTAAGAACTACACAGAACTGAGTGGAGTTATTAGGGATGTCAGGAGAAGGGAAAGATCCCCATAGGCAACACAATTCATGTTATTCTCCTTTCCTCTCTCTCCTCCTACTCATGAATATAGGATTTCATAAATTTGTAATTCCTCTTTTTACATAAAAAATTATTTTGCATTTATTTAAGTTTTGAAAAGTGAAGAAAGAAATGATGATAGAACAACAGGTGGTCCCAAGCCTCTCCTTTTAACTAGGTTCAGAGGTCTAATGTTTTTCCTAAAGATGGTGGGCAGTAAATAATCACCACAGCCAGGTACCCTAAGTCCCAGAATATTACTTGAAGATGCCACGTAGTCCCTGGCAGTTTCTAAATGTCTGTGATGTGTTCGTGCAGAGGTATGAAACCAATTAAAGTGGAAAGTTCTTAAACTATATAGTGCTTTTAAGACCTAAAGTTTTATTACCTTCGAGTTAAAATAGTTAGGATTCCCTATTCAGGTTTTCAACACCTCAGAGTTGCAGATTTCTCCAAATAAATTTTAACTAAATAATTTCACTTCTTAAAATAACAAGGACCACATGTAATACTGAGAAAGCAAAAGGGAAGTCTAGGGTATTTAATGGTGTGGGGAAACATTTACTGTGTTATTCTGAGAAAGGAGAGAGCTTGAGGCACGGCATAAGTTCATTGAAGTTTAGTCCAAATCCTGTCTTGCAGGGTCAGCCAGCTGTATGTATGGCAGAATGCTTAGGACACAGTGGTACCAATACCCCACGTGACAATGCCTCTACACCCACACTTGCCAGCTTTTCAGAAGTCTAATCTTTTCTCAGGATTACATACCTCTGAGAACAAGCCCTCATCATCCATCTCACCTGACAGGAGTACAGATCCACAGCTGTCGATGCTGCCAGCTGCCAGTACCTCGCCCATGTCCCATTAGCACTCATCATTCCCGTGCATACCTTGCACCTCACAGGAGAGAGCAGTTAACTCTACCTGAGGGCTTTCTCTGGCCCATAGAGTTTGCTCAGCCTGAATGTGCTGTGGAAACAACTCATGATAACAGTGACCGCATCAGATGCTTTATCTCATGGGTCATCTCATTTATACTTCACAATATCCCTGCGAGGCAAGGTTATTGAAAATCTGAGGTCCAGAGAGGTTAAGTAAATTACTTCAAGTCATGCAGCCCATAAAGGGTGATGCTAGAACTATAACCTAGATCATCTGAATCTGGAGTCCCAATTTTTAAGCATGAGACCAAAGAAAACCTTACAGACATGAGTATATGAGTCCTTTTATCCTTCCTTCTTTTGTTTTTGTTTATTTGGTTTTATTGGTTTCCATTCTGACATTGTTCTAGGAGGTCAAGTGGTTTGGTTTTCTTTCATTAAAAATTTTTATTGTGGGAAGAACACTTAACCTGAGATCTATCCTCTCAAACTTTGGTTATTGTTGACCATGGGTACAATGTTGTCCAGCACACTCTCTAGAGCTTATTTATCTTACTTAACTGAAACTTTATGCCTGTTCATTAAAAACTCCCCATTTCACTCTCTCCTTAGCTCCTGGTAACCACTATCCCAGTGTTTGATTTTATAAATTTGACTCTTTTTGATACCTTGTATAAATGGAATCCTGTAGTATCTGTCTTTCTGTGACTGGTTTATTTCACTTAGCGTAACGTCCTCAAGGTTCACCCATGTTGTCGCATGTTAAAGAATTCCCTTTTTTAAAAAACACTGAATACTATTGCATTGTATGTATATGCCATATTTTCCTTATTTGTTTATCTGTCTATGGACCTTTAGGTTGTTTCCACATCGTGGCTGTTGTGAATAATGCTACAATGAACATAGGGGTGATAATATCTCTTTGAAATCCCGATTTCAATTTTTTTTTTGGATAAATACTTAGAAGCAAGATTGCTGAGTCATATGATAGTTCTATTTTTAATTTTTTGAGAAACATCCATACTGTTTTTTTCTAGCAGCTGTACCATTTTGCATTCTTACCAATGGTGTGCAAAGGTCCAATTTTTCCACACTTTTGTCAATAGTTTTTGTCTTTTGTCTTTTTAATAATAGTCATCCTGACAGGTATGATGATACCTCATTGTGTTTTCGATTTGCATTTCCTTGGTAATCAGTGACATTAAGCACCTTTTCATGTATTTGTTGGCCACTTGTATATCTTCTTTAAAGAAATGTCTATTCACATCTGTAGCCCGTATTTTTATTGAGTTACTAGTTTTTTTGTTACTGAGTTGTATGAGTTCCTTAGATATTTTGGATATTTACTCTTATCATATATATGGTTTGCAAATATTTTCTTCTATCTGATAGGTTGCCTTTTTTACTATTGATTATTTCTTTTGCTGTGCAGAAACTTTTTTGTTGGATATAGTGCCACTTGTTTATTTCTGTTTTTGTTGCCTATGCTTTTGGTGTCATATCCACGAAATCACTGCCCAGACTAAGATCATGAAGTTTTTTAATCTATGTTTTCTTCTAAGATTTTTACATTTTCAGGCCTTACATTTAAGTCTTAATCTATTTTGAGTTGATTTTTTGTGTATGGCATAAGATAAGGGTCCTTTTCAAGTGGCTTGTTGGTAGTAACAGTACTGCAAATTTTGCAGAGTTTGAAATAATCTCTAATTGCTGCCAATAATTTTGTGTATTAACATTCTTCTGTTTAAAAACACCAAACGCGGTTCACTCTTTTACATAAAAATACTCTTCTCCTTGTGGTAAAGTGGGAAGACCTTGGATTTAGGGCAAAAATACCAGAGATTTTTATTCCAGCTCTGCCACATCCCACATGCCCCCAAAAAGACAAGATATACAACTTGCCTAAAATTCAGTTTCCTCATCTGTACAATGAGTTAAAGATATTTATTCAAAAGAAGGATTTTAGGTGTGCAAATGATTAAATCAGATGATATAAATGTTAAACAGTAAAGCACTATAAGAATAATAATGGCTTATAATATTGTTGCTGAAGAAAAATTATTAACATGAAAACTAAAAATGCAAGCTTTGGAGTAAAACAAACATCACTTGGAGATTTGGGAAAATGACTTAACCTCTGAGCCTGCACTTTCATATGAAGTAACCCCTAACTCCTACTAAGTGAGATGATGTATGGAAAGACGAAAGTTGTAATTGACACCTAGTCCAGAATAAAGGTAGTTTTAGTAGCAATAAGATTTACGGTCTGTGTGTCATTGTGCCTTTACATGCAAATTTGATGACTGGAATTTAAAGACATCATATAAGCACAATTTCTAGCAGGAAGATATTTAGAATAACATTCCGAGCAAATGCCAAAGGCCAACTTTCTCCCTCTCGTGCTTTGGGGCTGCAGTTCTGGGGCTCTGTGCTCCCAATCTGATTGGCTGTGTTCATCTCTGTCCATTTCACCTGCCTATCCAGCATGATGGCTATTAGCACCCTTACTTTCTCATTGCAAGTCTCAATAAATACTTTTAAGTACATACCATGGAAAAATGATAATGCTGCCTAGCTTGTCCACGATTCTGAATACAGAGGCATTGCAACTTAAGCTCTAGCTACCTGACCCAGGCTGATACCACATCTATATATATACTGACACCTGCATCTTGCATATATATAGGTGAAGTTTTTCAATTAGCTGTTGATACATTGCAAATTAGGGTATACTATCTATCTATCCCCTTTAATGATGCTGCATCCCAGATACACTGTGAACAAATCAAGCCTGGATTTTTTATTGTCCAGGTAAATTATTTTAAATGTTGTTTTCTACTTATACATCTACCAATGTGCAAGGAGGCATTCAATTTCAAACTATACATGTTTCTATTTTAGTCCATCATACTGATGTGGAGAGACTGTAACAATTACTTATGCATAACCCTGCGGGCTTCAACGTAAGTTGAGTAAAGACCAGATAATGCACAACTATCATGCTGATCAGTAGTCAGCTGAATACTGGAGGGACACTCTCTGAAGATCTCTGGAGTGTTCCCACCGAGCAGTTTACCCATCTCCAGTGCTCAACTATGACCACCACCTTGGCCACTCCAGAATTCCAGCTCCATCTCTTCAACTCAGGGAGCCCACCAGGTTCTATTTGTCCCCCACTCCTCCAACCAGCCTTTTCCTCTGTTTCGCTACCTTGAAACTCTCTCCAAACAAGTAAGCTGGTTTGGAATGGAATGCTAATCAGAGACCTCACTTTTTTTGTTTCCTCTCTCTGTCACTATCCTTCAATTTGGGTATCCAATGTCTTGAGAACCATTTTCTACATGTATTATCTTTTATTTTAGTTGTCTCACGTGGGAGGGTAAATCTGGTTCCTGTTCTTCCACATTGGCTGAAAATAAAAGCTGCTTTTATTGATATTTGTGTATCTGTAACCAATCCTGTGGTTGCAATTAACAAATGAGTGTCATTCTGTAATGGATGATGGTTGATTATTTTTGTTCACATTAATGAGTAAGACAAAAGTGATACAAGGCTGTAAGTTGGAATACCACTTATTTATCAATGACATGAGTGACTTCTTTGCTAAAATAAATAATAGTTTACAAATGTTGGGAAAATCTATAAGTTTTGTGCTATTCACAATTACAGACATAGCATACTCTAAGTTTAATCTAATTTATTAATATTTTCTCCATTATTTTCTTAAGTCAAGCCAATCAACAAAATAGCAAACAAAATCCTGTTTTACAACATCTGCTTATTTACATTGTATAAATATTTCCACCATGGATGAATATATAATACCAATGTGATGTCAATGAACATATAGTTGAGAAGAGATGTGCAGTAGCCACCATGAGATGTACTTCTACTATGTGGATGCAATAGACATGAATGGCCCTAAAAGCACAAATTATAGTAAAAGAATTAGGAAATGATGAGTCATTAGTATTTATTCTCTTTATTTTTAGCATGGTATATTTAATTGTAAGTTTACATAATTTGATTTTTACTAGTGGCTTGCAAAATTCCTGAAGACTTTCCAAATAGCTCATGTGAGCTAATACAAGCTGAGTTTGCTCATCACTAGACCTAGCCTATGATTGGGCTACAGACATGGGTCATAGCAGAGGCAGACATCCATGGAGAAGGTGATTCTTGTTCCTGGATCTTATAGGACTAACTAATCATTTGACAAATGAAGAAAGTGGACACTGGATAGAGGGAGCCATACATGAGAGGACAAGCAGGAACTATCATTCTTGACTTTAAACTCCTCGGGAGAACTTCATGACCTCAAACGAAGACTCTGGGTTCGACTCTGTCTCTACTTAATTAGTGTGGCTTGAGGCATGCCATTTAATGATTTGTACCTTAGCTTCTCCAACAGCACCTACCTCATAGAGTTTTGGTTGGAAGTAATTGAGTTAATTCATGTTAAATACTGAGAAAAGCGCATGGCGTGTAGGCACCAGGGAAAAAAAGTAGCTGGTGTTATTATTACCTTTAAACAGCCCCGTCCCAGAGAAAGTCCTTTCTGTCAGCACTCTAAATTCACCCTGAAAGATTCAGTGCTGACTTTAACACCTGAGAAAAGTATACACAGGACACAAATGTCATTTCCTCTGCCCCTAGGAACACCCAGGAAACAAATCTGTTTTTCCATCTCAACAGCACCATAGTGCAGGCAGTATTGGGGGAGATCAGATTCATGCAGGCTCAGCTCTTCCTAGGTCTGTGTTCAGAGACATCACCACTTTGGCAGCTTGAAATCAGCCATGGTGAGAGTATTTTCACCACAGAAATTGGCAAATACTACCAAGCAGGGCTTTTTCTTCAGAACAGTTGTTAACACACTATTGCTCCTTCTTATAGCCTTTATGACCTAAGCAGTTAAATTTGTTTAATTGAAAGGATACATTGGACTTCACTTCCAGAAAATCAATCTCTCTCTAGCAAGGCCTTAAAGTAAATAATGTAGCTTGTTCATTCTTATTACCAAAACATACTCCTACCAAAGAAATAAGCAAAAGTAGCCTAATGCAAAGAGTATTTCAGGACGGTTTTGGAAACAAATATACAGATTCAAGATAACCTCATACCTAATACACTACCATTAATATTGGCTTCTCTGGAACTTAGCAATTTGCAGAGTGCAATTTGAAATGACCCAAAGCCCTTCCCTGTGATAAGAGCACATCAGGAAAGTGCCAAAGACAGTTTTCTTGGCCCTTTCACAGACAAATGCCACCTGCCATCCTCCCCATTTGAGGAAAGAGAGGTCCAGAGGGGAAAGAGCCATGGCAAGATCACCAGTTTCTTCTGAGAACCAACCCCAAAGTAGAATTGAAGCCATCACTAAGTGATACTCATGCTAAGCTAGAGTGGATTTCTACAAGGCATACTTAAAACCAATAAATGAGTGTAGTAGGTAGCATTATTGGCTCCAATTTTTTATGTCCTTTCCTATATGCCTTTACAATCTTTCTCACTAAAGGAGCATATTACTTCTCTGCCTCTTTGACTTTGGACTTGTCAGTGTGACTTTCTTTAGCCAATATAAGGTGGAAGTGAGTCTATGCCTGAGCAGAATACAAGTCTGAGCAGAATACACCCCTGGCATTGTAGCCTGATGCTGAGCCATCCCAGCCTCCCTGCAAGAAGCAGAGGTGCCCAGACAAGCCTGGTTTAGATCAGACAAACACTAACCAACCACAGGCATGAGAGTGAATCCCTCTGGGATCCTCAGAGCCATGCCAGCCCATGTGCAGATTGCTATTGTATATCACCAGGACTTTATGGTTATTTTTTTATCCAGCTCTATCATAACAATAGCAATGTGAAAAAAAATAAATAAGAAAAAAGTTATTTTTTTCCTTACCGAAAGGAACAATTTCTTAAAAGTTGACAAGAGTTTAAACCTTGAAACCTTTGAGTTTACGCTGTCATTTTCATTCAGTAATCTCAAAAGGTTTCTTCATGCCTGGTACGTTGCTGGTCCTCAGTAAATGTTACTGTATGCCTGTGTGTCAAGGGAATTGTTTGCATAAAAGCCGTCTTATGTAAAATGCCTCATTAGGTAGAGAGCTTTCTGGCACTGAAGATAAAGCAGCATTGATTATATTTCATTTCTAAAATATAAAAGGCATTTTTTCTTAAGCTGATAAATTAATCAGAATTTATATATAGAAGTGACAAAAAGGTGACCAAATGGTCTTGATTTGCTGGCTCAAAAATTTTAATGTTGAGGGTAGGTCAGGTTTGGACTATGTTGTCAGGACTCAGACTGTCTACCGGGCTCTTGATTGTTCTGTGTTGTGACCAGAGGCTCCTGGGAACCTAACCTTATATTTGCTCTAGGGACAATGGTTTAGTATTGCCTAATTCAGTGTTCATGGTGACTTCATAAAACATAACTACTACAAATAATGAGAATTCACTGTATAAGTGTGTATGCATGTGTGTTGCATGTATACACTCTCAATTTTGGTTTTTGACCTCTTCATTTCTTGCCTATGGCTATTTTGAGGCCACAAATTAGAAGCCACCAATGAGAACAAAATGTTACAAAACAGCTTACAGTAATACAATGAGTGAGGGAAGCTGCAAAGACCCAGAACATATAGCATTAAAAGGAGCACACATTATTGATCTCTTATTTTGTGCAAGTTCTTCAGATAGGCCATGTGGGAGGCCAAGGGAGAGACTACTCAGAAAACTGGGTCATTGTCAATTTCTCTCCTTTTCTACAAATTCTTTCCTCTGTGTGACCAGCCAATGCACATGGAAAATCTTAAGACTCAAGAGGTGGATTTGGTGGGCGAAAGATAAGGGAGAAGTGATAGGTGTCCCTAGAAACTTGAGCCTAATCCATTTCCTCCAAGACAACTTTGACGACACATCTCTGTGTTTAATGGCTACTGGGCATGTGACAGCCATTATTAATAAAGTAGTGATTGGATTCTGCCATAAATACTTCCCTTGGACACAGTTTTCCCAGATGCTTATGGGCTCATAGGGGAGTCTGGTAGAAGGATCTTGGTATTTCTGAGCTCTTAATTATATCTGGTCTCAGAAACCTCAGCTTTAACTCCTGACACAAAGCATCAGGGAGTTAGTGGATCAAGTCTGAGCAGAAAACAGTATTGAAAAGCACTGCTTGTCAGGCTCAGAGGTCACCCACTTGGCTTTTGGGTAAGGTCACTCTTGCTTTCAGGTTAAAACTCACTCCTACTGCTGCTCTCTAGGTGAATGTGTGTGTAGTAGAATTTGCTGGAAAACCAAAAGCTGGGCAAGTAGGAGGAGAGACAGGAAAGGAGAATAACATGAATTGTGTTGCCTATGGGGATCTCTCCCTTCTCTTGACATCCCTAATAACTCCACTCAGTTCTGTGTAGTTCTTAAGGTAAGTCATCTCCAAAGATAGCTCCTATGTCCTGTTATTCATACTCTTATGTAGTTCTTAACCCTTAAATCTAGGCTGGCCCCATGATTCACATTTTGACTAGCAGAGTATAGTGGAAGTGACACTGTGAATTGCACAGGTTGGCCATAAAAAGCCTTGCAACTTCCACCTGGGTTTCTTGGAACAAATGCTTTAGGAGAAGCCAGAATACATGGTAAAATTCGGACTATCCTGAGATAACCATGATATAAGGAAGCCCAAGCTAGCTATGTGGAGATGCCCAGTTGCTCTATGCTTCTACCTGAAGCACCAGACATGAGTGAAGAAGCAGATTTGACTGTGGAATTCGGAGAATGCCTCCAAAATTGCTTTAGCATCAAAATCAGCCACAAGGTTTTACACTCATGTGAAATCTTGGGACCTGTGGAGAGGGTAAGCAAGACATCAGCCCATAATAAGTCATTCCCTTTTCTTCTTGGCCCCTGGAGGGTCTGGGTATCAGCAAAAGTGGCCATAGCCAGTGCCAAGATGTAGGCCCCAAAGCAACCTACTGCTGTCTCTTTGAGGGTTTCTGGAAGGCAAGATAAACTTCAGCTGAGCTGCTACTGGCTCTCTAGCAGGACAGGTCATTGCAGCCCTGACTATTAGGGAGGCTGGAAGAACAAATGGTTGGAATCAAGCAAGGGAATACCATGTGGGGTAGAGGAAGACATCTGGATGCTCCCTGACATTTGATACCATGAAGTTGGCCATCAGCCTTGACCAAGATCTGAGTATAAAATAAAGGAGATGTTCCTAACTTTGGCGCCTCTCCTTCCTTACACATATTAGGTGTTCTTGTATTATCATTTAAAGCCTCTCCTCACCTAATGCTAAAAGCTGCCCTCAAAACACAATGTAGTATAGTGAGTCTCACTTCTAATAATACCATCTGAGATTCTCCTTAAAAATCTTGAACTTCCCAGCCTTGATCAACCCCTAGACAACTTGAATCACCATCTCTGAGGTGCAGCTTAGTATCATTACTTTCTAAAGGTCCACAGGGGACCCCAGTGTGCAACCCAATGTAGGAACCAGGGACTCAGCCATTTGAATGCTTGTAAGATATTTATACATCCTCAGCCAGTAAGTCTACCATTCAGAGATGAACTTTAAGGTTTATATAAAAAGATGATCATCACAGCAATGTTTATACTAGTAAATATCAGAGGCAACGTAAGTGTTCATCAGGCGATTGGCTTAGTAAATTATGGTTCATCCTGTTATGAAATATCATATAGTATGTCAGTCATGTACTTTAAGAATATTTTAGGACATGAGAAAATGCTCGTGATACATAATATATAATCTTAACTTTGTAAAATATATACACTTAAGTATATAACTATAAAAAATGTTAACAGGGACTATCTTTCTATTTCTGAGTCCTAGAATTATGTGAGTATATATGCACACACACACACACACATACATACATATACATACATACACACACACACACATATTCATCTTTGTACTTGTTTTTCAGGTTTCAAGGAACATGGTCCTATTGGTCACTGTGGGGGTTTGGGATTATGTAAAAATTTACAAGAAAGGACAAATGATTTCAGCCTCCCCACAGCCAGGCCTCAGCAGCCTGGAGGCACATACAAGAATGAGACCATTCAGGGTAAAAAAAAATGCTCAAACTATATAAAGTTATCCCACGGCTCCACAAACCAGTGGCTCACTAATCTAATGCTTCACCGTTTTGGTGAGACAACTCTTTTCAGTGGCTGCTTCTGCCTTTCCTGGAGATACTAATTAACTGTCTGCCTCCTATTTGAGTTGAGCAAGAGGAGATATGATTGGGATAACCAGATAACATCTAGGACCGATACTGTTAGGCAGACCTCTTCAGTCATTCTGTTGACTGGCTGCTTTGGATCGGATCCTCATCCTTGCTCCAATCACCTGGGGTCAGAGCAGTTAAGTCTCAGTTTCTGCACAGGGAAATGTTTCTCAACCCATCATCAGTGGTCCATGGGTTCATGTGAAAGTGATTTACTAGGAAGTGTTCCTGGAAAACCTGCTAGGGGAATGGAAAGATGGGACCAGTGTGCAGCATCCAGCAAAGTCCTGTGTGGGACTTGGATCACTCCTACAAGGAAGTTCAGGAGAGGTATCAGAGTCATCCAAAGTGTGGGTATGAGGAAGGCAAATCAAGAGAGCAAGATTACCTCACCTCCATACCCATCAGTAATTAGAGGAGACCTGTGGAGAGGGTAAGCAAGACATCAGCCCAACTGGGGAAGTTAAATTCCCAGGAGCTCTGGGTTTTCATGTGCAGGGAGGGCAGTCTACAAAGGGAGACGTGCAGGTGATGAATGTGGGGAGTGGAAGCCCACTGGGATGAAAGGTGATGTGAGTAGAGCACTACATCCTGTTCTGTGAGTGGCCCAGTCGGCCCAGCTGAATTTCATCCAGTCATTAAGGGTCACATTGTTAGCCTTTATTCCTGAGCTAGCCTCACTGCATTAAAGCTGTTTTATCTTGATTTTTGGTAGAGGAACAATCAGGACTCCAATGGTGGTTCAGGGAGGAAATAACAACATGATTGTTCAAGGATGTCCCATCACCCAGGTGATGGACAAGAGAGATCCTTGTGGTCCAGGCAATTCTCCTGCAGTCTGGCTCATTCTTAATGAGGTTCAATTATTATACTTCCTTCTCTCCCCCCAAATCCTCCTCCTCAACTTTTGTTTTTGTTGGAACATCATTCATAACACCCAAGTGGGTGTTCATTGAACATTTTCTCCCATTTTCTGTTTTAAGCACAGATAATTATGCACATCAAGTTAACATGTGGAGGTAAATATTGTAATTTGGCTTCAGGGATATTACGAATAATGTGGTTTTTGTTTCCACTGCCTTGCCAGCTAAACAGAGAGCATTGTGTCTCCTCCTGGAGGGGATTGGAATATTCTGGAAGACACATAAATAATATTTTTTAATTTAAAAAATCACTTCTGAGTCTTTCCAGTAGCGTCCCCCCTCTTTTGAATAGCAGCATTATTTGTGACATCTGGTGGCGCACAACTCAGCCTGTGAGTCATGTGCCAGCAAGACATATGCTCCAATGCCATTATGAAATGGTGAGCAACCCCATGACCAAATGTGGAAACTTTGTTTGCAGATTAAACAAGAAGCTTTCTCCAGAGGCTCCTAAATCAACAGAGCTCACGGTTACTGCTGATTTGCATTTATGCTTGAAAATTGCTGGGGATCATTTACATGTGAATTCTCACCTTACTCCAGAGGGGAGAAAACAAGTCACAACAGACTGACTGGAGGACAACATTCAGAACAAAAAAATGAATGGGGCTACCCAATATAACACGTAACTGATCCAACAGACAATTCAAATATAGGGCTGGCCATGTGCTCCATGAACACCTCCCAAGTGGTTATCTGTATTAAGTAAGGTCCAGCTCCTGATTGTTGCTCTGGAATGCAGCATGGGCTTCTCCCCAATACTACTCGAAAGTAACCTTGACTAAAACCCTAAAACTATGAATATTTCAAAAATTGGCTTCCATTCCTCACAAACCTGCTAGCTAACTGGGGCAAGGGTAACTGAGCAGTCTGGAACCATGAGTGATTTTATGATAAATAAATGTTCATTCATAAACAAGAACTGAATGCCCAAGAGCTGTGCACACATATGGCTAACTTACCCTCAGGTGGCTGGGGATGGGGAACAGGAAGTATCTCCTTTCTTCTCTACATTGAAGATTAGCTTCTGGAGATAGTAGCAGCGAGAAAATCCCAGCAAAGGACCTGGGTTCAAGTGTATCTTTCCATTGCCTGGCTGTGTGCCTTGGACAAATGACTTCTTGTTCAATGGTCAAAGTCTGGCCCTTAGTCATGAACCAAGGGTGTTTCTCTAGGAGCTGGCTCTATAAAGAGCAGAGAACATTTACACTGGGGTTTAAAGAATGCTGTGATTTCAAAATAAAAAATAGTCAGGGCACCTGGGAGAAGTAAACACATTATTTTAAAGTTAATTAAATATAGTTTATTTAGTACCTGCCAGGTGCAACATATAGAAAGGAATATAAAGTTTAATAAATCCCTGATTTCAGGGGGTTTTGTGATCCCAGAGGGTAAAGAAGTTTGAGAGTCAGCTGATAAAAGGCAAAACGTAGAGTGAGAGACTGAGATACTCAAATGCAGGCTTAGGTACACAGTTACAGAGCATGGAGAAAGCAGTCCCCACTGTGGAACTGACAGGCAGAAGGGAGGAAGCAGCTTTTGAGTGAAGGGCTTCTAATAGGAAGAGCAAAGGCTCCTGCAGCACCTCCAAAGTACCCGGCACCTCTCTATTGACTCATGAAATTGTCACATCAATGCCATTAAAAAGGATGCTACTATTACTTCCACTTCACAGATAAACAAAGTAAGGCACAGAGAGGTAAAGTAACATGCCCTCACATCCTGCCTGGAGATCACCTTCTTTAGGATAACTTTTCAGCTTTTCTATCTCTTCATTTCTCTTTTTGCTATGGCACTTAACATCAGGCCTGGGCTGCACTTTACAATTCAACTTAACAGGTATGTATCAGTTTAAGTAGATGGGAAAGGACAGCACAGGGTCAGAAAGAACCAAGGCTGGGGGTTCCATCATTGAGAAGCCCATAATCCAGCAATAAGGATATAGGCTCAATTCTAATTCATAGTGGAATGCCCCGTGTGCTGTGATAAGGGAAGGACAGTTCACTGTTTAGGATGGATTCAAAATGATGACCAGAGATTGTGCTCCTTTTTCCCTATTTTAAACAAATATGTATTTTTTTCCTGATCATGAAAGCAAAAACTCATTAGAAAATACAGGAAAGATAAAGAAGAAAATCAAAATTATTCATAATCTCACTATCTAGAAAAAATCATTATATGCTGATATATTTTATTTATTTTAATCTCATTTATCTGCAAATTGTGACTTTTTAGAAAAAATAATACTAGAATTACACTGTTTCTATAATATTATATTAATATTGTATCATGAGCATTTTCCATTGTCACTAAAAATTATCTGACACATAATTTTTAAAGGCTACATAAAACATTCATTGATGTGCCACAATTCACCCATCGATTTTAATGTTGTTGGATATTTACATTTTGCCAGGTTTTGGTAGTAAAAATAATGCTGCAATATCTACTCAGATCTTGCATAGAATCTGCCTTCCATAAAAAAAATAGTTAACTTTGTAAGAAATTACAGAATTTCTAATTAAACAGTATTCATTCTTGCTGCCAAGTGTTTTAGACCACGGACTCACAGTCCAGTCTCACAGCTACCACTTGTGCCCAGGAAAAACTGTCTTCTCTTCTCTCATGCCATTATGTCAGCTATGTTGACCATGTGGTGGATGCAGGGCCATCCCCTTGGTACCATCTTGTCAGGACCATCTTGCCATATAATAGCCAAGTAGCTACCTGTAGCTCTATTCATATCCTAGCTATCAACGATCCAAGTGAAAAACGAATTTCCCTTTGCCAGTAGTCCCTAAAAGCCCTAGAAATGAGTCTCGTTGGTACTCTTTGGGTCATGAGTGTATTGTTCGACTAATTATGAAAGTCAAAAAAATGGAACAAGCTGGTCAACCTGACCTGTGTCTTGACTTCTTTCTTCCTGGTTGTGTCCTGTGCACTGTTTCCAAATAGGCCCAATTCAAGGTTTGCTAGTTATGCCACGTTTGTAATAAGGAGCAGAAAACTGGGTCAGGCTGGAACAGATCCAACAACCAGTCTTTTGGGATAACCCTGCCAGCAGCTCAAACTGAATTATGCCCGAAACCAAATCTACCTTCCCCACTAAAGCACATGCTTCCTCCTGTTCTCAAGAAGCCATTGTAGTGTGTGGCAGACGCTATGGCTTAGCTCACCCAGATTCTATTTACAACCCACTCTCATTTGCTCGTCTCTACAATAAAATCTAAGAAAGCTAAAAAGTCAATCTCCTAGTCTCTCTCACTGTTAGTAGTAATCATGCAAGCACTCTTGGCTAATAATATGTAAGCAGGTGATGGCTGGAGCTTCTACAGTCATCTTGTAATTGTAAAAACGAGAGCCACACACTAAGGTGGGAAGAGCGTGAAAAGAGGACACTGGGTCAAAGAGGATGTCTATAGCCGCTAAGCTAGTCTGGGCAGCCCACCTCCACACTTCCTATCACATAAGACACAGAGGCCACCATTATTTACAGCCAAATAAAATTTGTAAGATATGTACCACCTGCCTTCCCAGTCAACTAGAGAATTTCCAAGTTTCTTCATCATTTCCCACAGTGTTACTCCTAATCACTGATTGATCACCAAGCACTATTGATTTTACTTCTTCAGGGGGAAAAAAAAAACAGAAGCAACAGGAAGCCAAATTTTAGGTAGAATATAAACAGTGAAAACTGTTTAGGTGGGTCACCTTTGCTTGGGGTGTTCTATAATATATTAAAAATGTATTTGGAGGGAGGCTATAAAGCAACAAATTCAAATCTTAGAAGAGTAGTTAGTCACGTTAAGATAGATAGAAAATGTTAAAGTCCCTTCCATCTTTGAAATGCTAAAATAATTCAATTAGAACCACCAGGCATAGCTTCCAATATGTAAAACAGAACAAAATACTGTTGCTTATAACCCAAACTGTCTTACTATAGAATGGATCTTATAAAGGGAAGGTCTTTGCCCTAGATGTGAAAATGCTTTGTTATGCTTGTTTAGGAGCGGAAGTTTGAAAGCAGCTGAGTGCCCAACAGAAGGGAAGAAGTTAGGAGAAAGAAGGGCAAGGAGAGAGGAGCCAGTGAAGCTGTGAGAAAGACAAGTCACAGAGGAGACCTAGGTGATTGAGTGTCTAGAAAGGACTTTGAAAAAAAAAGGAATTAAGATATGATGGATTAAATTGCTGTGTGAACCATTAGGCAATCTCTCCCAGCTCTTTAGTACAACATTTTGTCTGAAGATAACTTTTAAACTGAAGCAGGAATCGAGTTTCTCAGCTGAACAAGCACATGGAAAATACTTTTTTTGCAACACAGCAATGACCCCAGTCCGTGGAGGCCACTAGAATTTGAGCACACCCTGGAACTCACAGACATCTTGGGGTGGTCTTGGGATTTCAACAAATCATGAATTTGAAGTTCAAGACAATTTTAAATAAGTTTCAAGGGACAGGAAGCCTCAGTTGACGTAAAGTCTTCATGTGATAAAGAGACAACTGTTTTCTTGAATAACACTAATCCCACAAGACATTATATGTGAGCAGGTAAGCCAAATAGCAGATTAGTAAATGTTTTTATTAACTGTCTTTCCTTTTTATCAGATTTTCTGTAGATGAAACACAGGGGTAAAAGACAATCAGACAAGAGACTTGTACTAGAGACTGTAAGAGAAATGCAGAAGGCATAACATTGGTCTGATAGGAATTCAAGAGGGAAGGATTAAAGAAAATGGAAAGGGATAAATAATCAAATATGAATAAATATTTATCTGAAGAAAGGCACATGTTGTGATACCAAAAAAACTAAACATAATAACTTTAAAATCACATCAATACTATATAGGTAAATTCCTAAACTCTAAGGATAAATAGGAAAATGCTAAAAGACCACAAGGGAAAAAATATCTATTAAAAAATAAGAACATAAGTACTATAAAGATCTTATGCAAGACACAAATCTCCAATGTCATGAAGGAAATGATTGATATATTTGGCAACATAAAGACTATAAATTCCAGTAGTTTCTTATTTATTTAATATGAAATGTGACAAAACTATTTGAAATACATATATGTGATTAAATTAAGTTTTGAAAATAATACAAAGCAGAGGGGGAAAATGGCGTAGATGATAAAGGCTCTGTTCATCATTCTGGTGACCAAGTCAAAGTTGTGACAGAAACAAGGAGCAAGCAGCCAGAAAAAATCATCTGGGATCTAGATGAACAAGTCATACAACTAGGGAGAAGTCCAGGAAATCACCCTGCAATAGCAGAAGGTAGGACAGGGCAAGGATGCCAGGCTGCCTGATCTCCAGTAGCTGAGTGAGATGGAGACAGCGGCAGCAGCGGACGCCTCTTAAAAGGGCTACATCCACGAGTGAATTTTTGTGGTGACAGACCTTCTTGCTCTGAGTGCCACTGCTGATTTGGCTGCATGCAGGGGGCACCAGTGACTTACAAGGAGATATTGTCAGAGTGAGGGCCAAGGCGAGATGTGCTGTACAGAAGTCCCAGCGGTATCCATTATTTCCTGTTGAGCTCTCCACTCTCCCAGTACATGGACACAGTGTCACCATAGCTCAGACGTCATCAGGCTGGACAACAGAGGTTGCTCAGCCCAGAGGCTTCCCTGAAACCCTGCCTCCCTCACCTCGTGGCTCCACCCAAGTAACATCCAGGTCTATCCTCAGCAAGTCAGGTGCTGCTTGCTGAGACTCACACTGGAAGCAGCCTCGCTTTCTGGTGTGGCCTTTTGAGGCAACTATACACACAGCATCATGGATTGTTTAGTGAATTTTAACACCTATCCCTGGAAGGACAAAGGTGGGGGCTAAATTTGGCCTGCAGCTGAACCCCTCTCAGGACTATGCCACTGAATACCTACCACACAAAGCCACACTAGTAAGACTGGGAAACTTAAATGCTTTGCTTAGTACATAGAAACAGGAACAGAAAGGCAGACAAAATGGAAAGACAAAGAAGCAAAAACCATATGAAAGAACAGAACAGAGATCCAGATAAAATGGAGTCAAGTAATCTAACAGATGCAGAGTTCAAAACACTGGTTATGAAGATGCTCAATGAACTTTTGGTAAGTGTAGATAAATTCAAAATGAAAATGAAAATTATAAAAGGGTACCAGTCTGAAATAAAGAACACATTATCTGAGATAAGAAATATATTAAATGGAATAAATAAAGGAATAAACAAAGTGAATAAAGAAGAGGATCAAATGCCCTATCTAGAGGATGGGAAAGCCAAGGACACACATTCAAAATGGCAAGAGATAAGATGCCAATACTTAAAAATATTTTAAGGAGCATATGGGACACTATTACGAGTTCAAAAATTTGTCTGATCGGTGTAACTAAAGAAAATCAAGATGTTGAATAACTGTTTGAAGAAATAGTGATGGAAAACTTCCCTAACTTGGTGAAGGAAATGAACATAAAACCTCAGGAAGCTCAGAGAATCCCAAAAATCAGGGATCCAAAGAGGCCCACACCAAGACACATCATAATTAAAATGTCAAAGGTTAAATACAAAGAAAGAATACTAAAAGCAGCAAGAGAAAAATCAGATAGTTACCTACAAGAGAACATCCATAAGATTGGCAGCTGATTTCTTAAAAGAAACTATGCAAGACAAAAGGGCTTGGCCCTAAATACTTGATGTGATGAAGACCCAGGATCTACAATCAAAAATACTTTATCCAGCGAAGCTATCATTTAGAGTTGCAGGAAAGATAAAGAGCTTCCTAAATAAAAATAAGCTAAAGGAATTTATTACTACCAAGCCAGTATTACAGGAAATATTGAAGGGACTTCTTTAAGAAGAAAAACATGTATCAAAAACAGGAATGAAGAAGTGACAACTACATTCCTATCAATAAGTACCTCAAACGGAAAAGAATCAAGTGCTCCAAGTAAAATAGCGGATGAATGGATAAGAAAACAAGACCCCTACATGTTGCCTATAAAAGACTCACTTCAGATTAAAACATAGACCAAAAGGAAGGAAATAAAAAAAAACATATTGCTTTGATGGACCTAGAAGGTATTTAAGTCAGAGAAAGATAAATGCTATATGATTTCACTTATATGTGGAATCTAAGGAATAAAAAGAACAAACTAATAAAAAACAGACTCATAAAGATAGTGGACAATTTGGTGATGGACAGAGAGGAGGGAGTTTGGGGGGCTGGAAGAATGGGGTGAAGGGTTAAAGAAGTACAAATTAGTAGCTGATGGATGGTCATGGGGATGGGGAACATGGCATAGGGAATGCAGTTAGCATTAATATGTTGGCTAGGTGCAGGGTCAAGGAAGGAAGGGAGCAGTTGCGGGGGGTGGGGATCATCTTATGAACTTAATAGATGTCTAACCAATGTACTGTATACTTGAAACTAATTAAAATAAATCATTTTTTTAAAGAGAAAATAATAGGAAGCAAACAACTGCATGTACCACTAGAAAAAGGAAGGAGATGATATGAAAAGACTTTTCACTGTGTTTATTGAGTATCTTTCTGAATTGTTTTGAATTTCAATTAGAATGCACTATTTTTTAACTTGAAATTTTTTTTAATATGAAAAACACATAATAGAAATTGACTTTTATTTGTGAAGTAAGAGGTAAGGAACTGCCTACTTTATATTTTTTATTATTTATTTCTTTATTCCACATGTATTAACTGGGCTTCTACTATGTGCTAGGCATTATTTTAGGCACTAACATACAACCATAAATAAAACAGACAAAATCCTCTGCCTTCATAGTATTTTACACTCTAATGAGCAGAGATATACAGTACAAATTAATAATAAAAATAATAATAATAATGGCCAACACTTATATAACACTATTTATAAACCTTCTACTCCCAAGTATCCTGGCATTCCCACCTCAGGCAGCAGCACTTCCACCTTCCCAGATGCCAGGCCAAAGCTCTTATACGTAGTCATTCTCTCTCTCTCTCTCTTTCTCTCTCTTTCTCTCTCTCTCTCTCTCTCTCTCTCTCTCTCTCTCTCTCTCGCATGTAAATGCACGCACACACACATGCACACACTCTGACAGGAAATCCAGCATGTTCTGCCTTACTTTTATTACTTTTTCCATCTCCACCTGGTCGATTCTCACTTGGATTCTTGGTCAATCTTGGGCTGTTGTGAGAGACATCCCTTGTTTCTGCCCTTGCCCTCCCCATCTGCCACATATATGTCTTCAACACAGCAGATGGACTGATTTTGCTAAAATGTTTTAGAGCATGCCCTTCATCTGCTCAAATTCGAGCCCCCCTCATTTTCCCATCTCCCTCAGAATAATATTCGATGTCCCCACTATGCCAGCGAGACCTAGCCCCTGGCCCAACCCTGCTCCCATGACTTCATCTCCTACTTCTTTCCCCTTTGACCTTGATCTAGACACATGGACCACTTTCCTATTTCCAGGATGCTTCCTCCAGGATATAACTCTTCTTGTGCCCTCAGCCCGGATCTCTGTTTACCTGGAGGTCCATGTGGTTTACACATCATCACTTCAGAGGGGTCTTCCCCTATCATCTATCAAAAATTGAACCCTCCCTCCGCATCCCGCTCTGGCCCATTGATTCCACTCTTACTATGTACCCAAGAGAAAGTGTGTCTATGCCCAACAAAATTCACATACAACAGTATTCATAGCAAGTTTGTCAGTAGGAGAATGGATACATTGCAGTATATTTATATAATGAATAGCAAAATATGAATCAACTATGAATGAAAAACTGATGAAGATTAAGGCCAGAGTATTGGTTCATTGTTTGAGTGATTGACTGGGAGGGGAAACCAGGGAAACTTCTGGGATTTTAGGAAGGCTCTGAATCTTGATCTGGGTTCTGGTTATACAGGTATAATCACATGTGCTAAGGACTGAATTACATCTCCCCAAATTTAAATTTTGAAGCCCTCACCCCCATGCGACTGTATTGGAAATAGGGTCTTTATGGGGGTAATTAAGATTAAATGAGGTCAGATGGGTGGGGGCACTAATCTATTAGGATTAGTACCACTATAAGAAGAGACACCATAGGGCTCATTCTTTCTCACTCTCTGCCATCTGAGGACACAGCAAGAAAGTGGCCATTTGCAACCAAAGGAGAGAGCCTCACCAGACATCATCTCTGCTGGCATCTTGATTTTGGACTTCCAGTCTCCAGACTGTGAGAAAATAAATTCCTGTTGTGTAAGCCACCTGATCTGTGGTATTTTGTTATGGCAGCCCAAGTTGACTACACAGAATATAACATGTAAATTTTTATCAAGCTGTATATTCTTAAATACACTTTAGGCACATTACGTATATTATATCCCAACAGGAAATATAAAGAATAAAAAACAGAATGTCTCCAACATTACCATGGAGAAATACCTAAACTGAGTGAAAAGCTGACATTTCTGGTGCCTGTCCTATATCTGGATTGGTGCACCAGATAAGCAACTCCCATGTAACATGGTACCTGGGGCAGCCTGGACCACTTTCTAAACTTTTGGAAGGATGCTGCCCTGTGGAGGGTGCCTGTGCAGGCAGGAAACTCCATGCCGAGAGTCAGCCAGTCCTTCTTTATACCTCAGATGATGAAGGATGGAGGAAGTGACCAGGCTTCAGAACAGGGAAAGAGATAGCCTCTGCACTCCTGGCCAGGACACTTGTCATTGCCGGGTAGTTAGTGATGCCTCCCCTGGTTCCCACACAGCATGAAGATGAACACTGCCCGAAGAAGTAATATTGGTCAACAGCCGATGGGAAGGGCCACCTCAGGGGCATGCCAGTGCTGCAAGCTGCCACACAATGCTGAAGGTAGAGCTGTTGACAGTTATGAAGACCTGTCTAAATACTTCTGAGCTGGGCAAATATGAAAGGGGAAAGGAGACATAGAGTGACTTGGAGTTAACACAAAGAACAAAATGATTAAGACAGGACATTTATAGCATGCTCTCTGGCTTCGGAGAAATGCAGCTATTCTTTCCTGTTTTGCTCTCTTCAGAATCTTAGTATATTTCATTTTTCTTACCCCAACCTGATCACATAACACCACTTTCTACTTGAAACTGCTTTCCAGAAGAACTTCTTTAGCGATCATAGGAAATTTTTATATCTACACTTTCCACAGGCAATCTCACTTCTTCTAAAAGTATGAAATGAGTTCCAACCAGGAAATACATTTATGACTGCAAAAACTGGGTTCTGCTTAAAGATTTCTATATTTGGGTGAACTCTGCTCTAAAGAAATCTCATAAGCAAATTTATTTATTCATTTAAAAAGTTTTTATTAAGTGTTTATAATATAGAAGACTTTGCATCCAAAGCTGCAAGAGGTATCTGTAGAGAGTGATCATTTACTTAAAGACTCGCTGCTAGGTTTCTTCATGCATTTAGGAGATGACTGATTATTAACTAACTGATTAAAACAAGATGGGGATAAAGATGGAAAAAATAAATGAATGTCAGGTGGTATCAACTAAGATGAAAACATTACTGCCAATGAGAAAATGGATGCTATTTCTAAAAGTTTGATTTATACATTTTCTCAGAACACATTTTTGTAAAAAGTAGGTACAACTATGTACATAAAACTAAGCCAATCACTCTCAACAAGTAGAAAGTCCTTGATACTCTTAGTTGAAAGGAAAATAGTTTTGCTTTCTTAGCAATTATTGAATTTAGTTATATAATTTTAAGTTAATCATCACTGGGAGACAGAAATGTGAAACCATGGAAATCACTTAAATTAAATTACTAACCTTAAGAAATTATACTTTCCCAATGATTAGTGTAGAACTCCTATAATATAGCTCCAATTGATATTGCAAAGGTCAGAGGCCATTCAAACAGAATTAAGATTCTATTACCTCATTTCCCTAAATTGGTTCCTAATAGTGTTCATGAACAAAACAAGAGGGTGTTTCTGTGGTTGAATATGTGGTTTAACCAAGTTAAAGAGGACTTCTCAGGACTTCTCAAAACCATAGTATGCTAACATGCATGCTAAGTCTCAAGACGGGAGTATCTTGGGAGACTAGCATTCTATCAGAACACACTTCAAGGAACCCTTCTCTGTTTGAATATGTCTGGAGAGACAAGTTGCTGTAAAAATAAATGCCCTTTCACCTTCAGCTACCTTTGCCATGCAAGGCCACCATGTCTCATGTCATTATAGAAAAGAGTATAAAAGTCTGGCATCTCTGAGACAGCCTGGTTTCCACTCAAAGGCTGTGAGGCATAAGGTGGGTATGTTCACTTGTATTTTCCATGACATTACCTAACTCTGACCTCTGCCCTCGGAAAATCACATCTGTGATCTGGGTGTCTCTGGCTGAGTTACAGAAACTCCTGTGGTAGGATGGTGATCCAGGATACTTACAATGATGAGAAAAGGAGGGACGTGTAAGCAGAAGAGGGAGGCAGCAGAAGAGGGTTGCAGGCAGGCAGGGGTCTTGGCAGTAGGGAGGCTTGGAGGAGGAGCACTCAGCAGATAGCCAGAGGTCTGAAGAAGAGGTGGCTACTATTTGTTAGTTTCAGTTAGGGTCTACTGTGATAACAAAACTTAAAATCTCAATGATTTGAATTGCCAAAGCCATCCTGAGAAAAAAGAATGAGGCTGGAGGCATCACTCTGCCTGACTTCAAATTACACTACAAAGCAACAGTAATCAAAATGGCATGGTATTGGCAGCAAGACAGACACACGGACCAGTGGAACAGAATCTAGAGTCCAGAAGTAAACCCATATTTATATGGGCAAATAATTTTTGACAAAGAAGCCAAAACATACAGCGGAGAAAGGAAAGCCTCTTTAATAAATGATGCTGGGAAAATTGGAAGGCTGCCTGCAAAAAAAATGAAACTAGACTGTTGTCTATTGTCATACACCAAAATTAACTCAAAATGGATTAAGGACCTGAATATAAAACCTGAAACAATAAAGTGCATAGAAGAAAACACAGGAACTAAACTCAAGGACCTTGGACTTAAAGAGGATTTTATGAATTTGACCTCAAAGACAAGGAAAGTGAAAGCAAAAATAAATGAATGGTACTACATCAAACTAAAAAGCTTCTGCTCAGCAAAAGAAATCATCAACAAGGTAAAGAGATAATCATCCAAATGGAAAAATATATTTGCAAGCAATACCTTCAATAAGGGCCCAATATCCAAAACACACAAAGAACTCATACGACTCAATAACAACAATAAAACAAAAAGCTGTGGTACATGTATATACAATGGAATATTACTCAGCCATAAGAAGAGATGATATACTACCATTTGTGACAACATGGATGGACCTCGAGATAATCATACTAAGCGAAATAAGCTAGAGAGAAGTTGAATATCACATGGCATCACTTATCTGTGAGATATAAACCTAAAAGCAACAAACGAACGGGACAAACAAACAAGGACTCATGGACATGGACAATGGACCAGTGGTCATCAGAGAGTAAGGGGTGGGGGAGGAGGGGAGAGGTAGACGAAGTGAAGGGGTCAAATATAGGAGGGTAAGAGGAGGGTGAAGTGGATACAGGAGATCAAATATAGGGTAGCTGAAGAAAACTGGACTTTGGGTGGTAAACACACAATAGAATATACAAATGAAAATGATAATGTACACCTGAAAATTATATGATTATATTAACCAATGTTACCCCAATAAACTTTGTAAAAAATTCTCAATAGTTTTGCACAACAATGTTTCATTCTCACTCACACCACTATGTGATGTAACTCAGTGTTTCTCTTCAGCAGTTCCTCTCCATGTGGTAACTCAGGATCCAGAATCCTTCACCTCGTGGGGTGAATCACTGAGGAGAGGGGAGATAAATGGAAAAAAAATTGCTCAAGGTCATAAGCTGGAAGTAGTAGAAATAAGATTCATAATCATGTGGTCTAATTCCATGGCCCCATGCTTTTAACCAATTTGCATTTTCCCAGGACCCAGATATTGACAAGCACTTAATAGATGCTCAATAAAGTCTAATTGATTGAACAGTCAATCATTGGTACTAAGTGGCTTTCAATCAAATGTATTGCCTTTGCTGTTTTCCTCACACATTTAGAATATAATTCTAAAACAATGTAGCAAGTCACTCATAGCACACAATTCCATGGGAAGTTTAAACAGTCCCACTAATTGTGTGGCCTTGCATAAATAAGACTACTGGTTTTTTGATTCTTTCTCTGACCCTTTGAAGCTCATACAGACAAATCTGAGGACTCCAATTCTTTCTGGCCCAAACATCAACAAGTCCCCTACTTCAGAGGTCCCTAAGTCCCAAGCCGCAGACCAGTACCAGTCCATGGCCTGTTAGGAACTGGTTTGCACAGCAGGAGGTGAATGGTAGGCGAGCAAGAGAAGGTTTGTCTGTATTTGCAGCCACCCCCCAGTGCTAGCATCACTGCCTCAGCTCCACCTCAGATCATCAGGCATTAGATTCTCATATGAGCACTGGTCCCTGGTACCAAAAAGGTTGGAGACCACTGCCCTACATTGAGCAGGTGCTCCAGCATCTCTGCCAGATAGTCCTTGGTGACAAACCTTTGCTAATCCCACCACAGATGGGAATAACTTCAAGCAAAAGAAAGAAAGAGAAAGAAAGAAAGAAAGAGAGAGAGAGAGAGAGAGAGAGAGAGAGAGAGAGAAGAAAGAAAGAAAGAAAGAAAGAAAGAAAGACAGAAAGAAAGAAAGAAAGAAAGAGAAAAAAGAAAAACAAGGACTCGAGATTTTTTATTCATTATGGAACAACCATGCTTAGAAGCTAATAAACATAAAAGAGAGAAAATTCAGAATGAGATAAAGAAATGTGACTTTTTCTCAATACTCAGAGCCATTTCATTAGCTATTCAACCACAGTTCTCCCAGGACTGGTATAATCTGAAGTTCTGGCTCATATACTGAGTGGATTCCCCCCACTATCTCCATTATCTGGGGAAAATCCAGTCGATTCATAATTATCCTAGACCAAGGTGGGGTGTGGAGGGGAGAAGCTCCCCATGGGAAAGAGCCTGTTACATTTTCTCGGGAGCCTCCTCATGCATTCTCATGCTGGGAAAAGATGTTCACTATAGCAGACAGTTTGCGGCTTAAAAGGCAGTGTTCCCCAGAGCACAGGCACTGCAGTAATTTACAGAGGTCTCACGCTGTCACAATTAGCATGACTGAGTGATTTTCCAATTTGCAGAATGTCTTGGGAAGAAAGTAAAAACAAAACTCAATCCCAAGCACACTACTCAGAAATAATCACAAGGAGTACCATTCTCATCCCTGCTTTTCTCTTAGGTCTTAGGTGATTTCCAGAGCCTGTTTCCTCAGACGTCAAGCGATGTCACCACGGATGGTACAGGCTCCTTCAAAAGGCCTCCTCATCTGCCCTCTAGTGGTCAGGACAGATCAGCGCAGAAGCCCCAGCGGGTACGCTCCCGTGGGTTACGAGTTCGCTTGCATTGACTCACACAGGTATCATTGTAGAATCCCCAGGGCATGACATAGTCCCTGGGACAGAGTATGAGTTCAACAATTATTTGTCAAACTAAATTTAAAAATCAAGTATTTGAGACCTGTACACAGGGTAGTCAGAGAAACATAACTAACAGATCCTGGCTTCAAGGCATTTACAAACTAGCTGAGGAGATAAATATAAATACAGGGACATCCGCCATTTTCCCAAACCACACCAGTCTTGTGGTGTAGTCCAGGACTGTGGACCTGGGTGACAAATCAGTAACTGACTTGGCCTTCACCAGTAAATCACTGAAATTCGAAGACAGCTATGTCTGGCCTCTTGGGGAGGAGAGGTGCTTTCCTTCTCTTGCCATTCATGATGTAGCCCCAGGTTACTAGGTGCCCAGCCCCACCCTTGCCCGTGTTGAAGGCCCTGTCCTCCTAGCCTTGGCCACTCCAGCAGTTATCTTGAACGTTCCCTCCTCCGTGCCATGTCCCAGGCAAACTTTGGTTTCAGAGCCCTGGCAAGCCCTTAACCAAGAGGACGGTTCTCTCACTTGACTGGGTGTTTTGCTTCATTCTAACCCCCCTTTTTTCTCTAAAAGCATGATATGCACCCCCACTGTTTAGACTAGCAAAATAATCTCCATCACTCTTAAAAGCTATCCTTATTCCAGGCCAGCCTTCATGGGCCCTGGACTCAGGTTGAGCATTTCAACATCCTTTCAACAGGGCATGCCCAATCAATTGTTACAAGTCAAGTAGTACTAAATGGCTTTTATTGAGAACTCTGAATGAAGGTTTGGGGTCAGCTCAGCTACTCGGGGGTGCCTCCTTTACAGATCTCTCCACATCTTCTCGTGTTCTTTAAAAAACAGCTATGGTCTCAGGTAATGTGACCTCTTAAAATTGTTTTCAAAGGGGAAGAGAGTGGCTGACCTTTCTACTCACATATGTCTCTCTAATTATGGAAGAATATTTCCCAGAGCCCTCTAAATTCTTCCTTTTACATCGGACTGTCCAGGACAATTTATGTGCCCCACCCCCGCCTTAGCAGAGACTGAGAGAATCTCCTCCCAGTGAATGAATAAAATTATGATTCTTTTAGCAAGAAATGTGGATGAATACTTTTGCGTAGGTAAACAGTAGTGCTTGTTACAACCAACTGAAAGGACCTGCAACAATAGGGTGTTGATTATCTCATGTAACAGGAAGTCCAGAGGTGGACAGCACCTATTCCTTCATCAACTGAACTATGTCAAGACCCCAGTGTGGCTTCTCTGTGATTCTCTCAGGTTTTCCCTCTTAGTCCCTAGATAGCTGACTTTGCATCCTCACATATACCATCTCAATGCAGGCAGAGGGATGTTTGAATACAGAGGAAAATTCTTCCCTTGAGTGCTTAGATGACTCCTCTTCTGGCATCATTGGTCGAGATCAGGTACGTGCCCATGTCTTAGTGAAAGTGTGTCTGGGAAAGCTGCTCTCTTTCCTTTTCCAAAGTAAGAGGTACACTTCTGCCAGCAAGGAAGAAAGGCAGGAGATGGCTGTTGGCTAGGCATAGTAGCAATTATTTAGCTACCATGAGAATGAATATTCAAAGTAGAGATCTCTCAATGAGGGTGTGTCCATTGGAAACAGGTTCATGGATGAGCAAGCATGTGGTCAGTTAACCCCTTATAAAGGACACAAAATCGATCCTCTCGGTACATTATTAAATTATGTGGACAATGTATAGAGAGAACATTCAGTTCAAGCTATTTCAAACCATCGGCCCATATTCCTTGAAAACACCAGCTCAGTGCCTTTGCTCTACACCTTGGCCTGCTTTTCTTGCTGAAGGAGACAGAGTCATCTCTTAGCTACAAATCACTAGACAATTCCCCCTCAGATGGACTTAGGAACCGCAAGTGCAGGCTGAGTTTGGGAGGGAGATGAATAGACCAGATCAGTGGGTGGTTTTGACTCCAACCCTAGAAGCTTTATTAAGAATGATTGCTAAAAGTCCCTGCCAGATCATTAAAACTAATTGCATCATCCTGACAATAATGAACCACATTTCTCAGATTGATGTTGTAGGTTTCACTGGTAAAAAGCCACAGCTTTACCTAACACCTCTGCTTTTTTATGTCCGGCTTCCCCTTGGCAGGCTCAGACCTTGAGACCCCTTAACGGGACATATAACTATCGACTTGGCAGTTTGGAGCAGTGCATGGATGATGCAGAGATGACTGGTAGGTCTGGTACGTCACAGGGCAGTGTGTGGGGCAGAAGGAGCACAACTGACATCCTTTGGAAACTCACTGCGATACAATCTTCACTATCATTTTTAACTTCCTAACAACCTCAAGGGGGAGCTATTCTTGTTCCTGGTTTACAAAAGAAGAAAGTTCAATCTCTCTGAGGATTTGTAACTTGTTCAGTCATACCCTTTAGGACTTGGCGGAGCCTGGCATCAAATCCAGGATTTTCAGACTCCAGAGGCATGCTCTTTTCCTTGTTTTATCTTATGGAAAATTCCAAAAGTTGCTGCAGATCAGGTCTTTCCTCAAATTCTCTGAGAATCCCTGTGGGATTTCCATATCCATCTGGAAGGGTAAGACAGTTACCCCACATACAGTTCTCAAGAGTCAATAAGTCTCAGCAACCAGGGGTCCAACTTTGTGTTCACAGAAGAATGAGCAATACCTTACTTAATAGCACTTTAAACAGTAATGTTAAAATGCAAACACTCTTGGAACGATAAAGAGATACCTAACATTTCCATCAAGATGGGAATGACCATTAGGAGAACTCCATGTGACAGAGAGGAAGAGGCACAGAAGTGCAAAAACATCATAGATTTAGAAGGTCTCAGAGCAAGAGCCCTAAACTGGAGATTATATAAACCAGAGTGTGACTCCACCTGTCTCCAACCAGCTCTCCCCAGAGGTGACAGTTATGGACAGCATCTATTGCCTCCCTCTGGCTTTTATTTGGCTTCAGCCAATGCTAAACATGGCAGAAGTCAGCTATCTGGTGGAAAGTTGACTACATTGGACTTTCCCATCATGGCAGGAGCAGCGCTTTGTCCTCATAGGGACATAAACACGTCCTAGACAGGATTTGTCTTCCCAGCCAATAATACTTCTGCTAGAGCTACTATTCTTGGACTTCATTGCCATACTTACCACATGACACTGCTTCTTTTCAGAAGGTCTGTTTTGCAGCAAAGGAAGTGTGGCAATGGAAAAACTCACATGGAATTCACTGGTCTTTCCATGTGCCCCATCACCCAGAAGCAGCTGGCTTGAGATGTGCTAAAATGACTTGCTGAAGGCTCAGATAAAGCACAGCTGGGAAACAACACTATATGAGATTAGGATGTTGTCCTATACAATATGCTTAAAATAAGCATCTAATATATAGTGCTCTCCCTGAGCCGCTGGAAAAAACTAATCTTTTTACTGTCTCCATATTTTGCCTTTCCAAAACATTATATGTGGAATCATATGGCATGAAGCCTTTGCAGACTGGTTTCTTTTACTTAGCAATATACATTTCAGTTTCCTCCATGCCTTTTCATGTCTTGAATAACAATCTATTGTATATACACATCACAGTTTGTTTATCAATGCACCTACTTATTAAAGTACCTCTACATTTCTTCCAATTTTTGGCAATTGTAAATAAAACTGCTATGAAACTTTATGTGCAGGTTTTTGTGTGGACATAAAATTTCAACTCAATTGAGTAAACACCCAGGAGTACAATTGCTGGATCATATGGTAAGACTGTTTAGCTTTGTAAGAAACTGCTAAACTGTATCCAAAGAGGCTGCCTTCCCACCAGCAATGAATGAGAATTTCTGTTGCTCCACATATTTACTAACATTTGGTGGTATCAGGTTTTTTGTTTGTTTGTTTGTGTTTTTTTATTTTAACCATTCTAATAGTTATGTAATGGTATCTTATTATTTTAATTTGCAATTCCTCAATGATGTATGAGGTGGAGTATACTTTCATATGCTTATTTACCATCTATATATCTTCTTTGGCGGGGTGTCTGATTTTTTGCCCATTTTAAAATCTGATTATTTCGTTTATTACCATTGAGTTTTAAGAGTTCATTTTTATGTTTTGGCTATAAGTCCATTATCAGATATTTTGTTTCACAAATATTTTCTCCCAGTCTGTGGCTTGTCTTTATTTATTTATTTTTTTAAACAATGTCTTTTTCAGAGAGGAGGCTTTTGATTTTAATTAAATCCAACTTAGTGTTTTTTATTTTATGGATCATGCTTTTGGTATTTTATCTAAAAACTCATCACCAAACACAAGGTCACTGAAATTTTCTTTTAGCCATTTTTATAGAATTTTTATAGTTTTACATTTTACATTTAGATCTATGATCCATTGTCAGTAAATTTTTAAGAAAGGCTTAATGTCAGTTTCTAGATCGATCTATCTATCTATCTATCTATCTATCTATCTATCTATCTATGTATCTATTTACTTACCTACCTATCTACCTACCTATCTTCCTTTTTTCCTTCCTTCCTATCTACTGTCCTTCCTTTCTTCCTTCCTTCACTTATTCATTCCTTTCTTTATTTCCTTTTTCTTTCTTTCTTTTCTTTCTTTCTTTCTTTCTTTCTTTCTTTCTTTCTTTCTTTCTTGCTTGCTTGCTTTCTTTCTTGCTTTCTTTCATGTTAATGTAAATTGTGATGCTTTTGTTTCCACTGTAAGTGTATGTGTGTATGTGTGTGTTTAAAGATTGGCCACAATAGCTGACATAAAGCAGCAAACAGGTTATAGTACTGTCAACTGAGTATAAACAACTGAGTATAAACTTTCACAGAATATAAATAATATTCAGACAAGGATACTTGGTGATCAGGATAAAACAAGCAGAAACAAGACCTCTCTATAATTATATCTAAACCTCATTAGAAATAAAGACATTCCACAACCACAAAGTTAACTAAATTAACTTATTTTTCTTTACCCTTGACAACTTTAACTCCATTTCCTTCTTTTTGCCCCCTACATAACATTTACCAAGATACTCGACAACAGGGTCATTCATACTTCTTAAAAACACCCAACCTAGAACCTAAACCTTCCTTAGAATCACCCAATAAGCCCAGACCCCATGAGAAACCTTTCTCAACATTCTCTTACTGTGACATCCCGATCCACTCATTGTGCACTCTCTCCCGCTATAGAAAGTTGAGTAAACCTCACCTTGTTTGATTCTAGATGTGTTCCTGGAGTCTTTGGCTGGTGGGGCTTTCACAGAATATATGCACATGCATACATGCATGCATGTGTGCACACATACACACGCCATTTCAAAGTGTTAAATGATGTACTCAAAGATGAAACTCATTGTACTCCTCAAATTCACCATCCTCTTGTTAACTAATTCAGAAAAATGATGAGCTAGACTACTCTTCCAGATTCTGAGCTAATTGGTCCTGTCCTTTATCTGTGCAGAACTTACTCCAGGACCCCTGACCTTTGAAGCCAAGACTCAAATATCTCAAGGAGAGCCCCAGTACCCAGACTAATTTTTCAGCTCCAGCGAAAACCTCTAGGCCTAAAACAGGGATTACAAATGTCTGAGGAAACATTGGACTTCAAGAACTAAAAAAACAAGCAGAGAAGGAGATGTGAATTGCAAATGTTGAGGCAAGACAGAAAACTAGAACTCCTCCTGTGACAGAGAAATAAGATCCCTGGTTTGAGAGAGAGAGATTCTCAACTTGGCTCTGTCACTTTGACCAGAGTGACTGTGAGCTGGTTGTTTTACTATCTCAAGACTGTAAAAAGAAAAGATTGGGCAAGATACCTAGTCTTCTAATTTGAGCTCCTCAGAGCCCCCATGTGGCCCTGAACACTGGGGCAACTGGGAGGAGCTGAGAGGGCTCTGGAAAACTCTTGACCCTGCCGCCCAACAACTCTGCTCTAATCCATCTTAAGTATTTATGCTTCTAATTTAGACAGTGTTTGAATGACTTTGGCAGATTTTAAAAAAAAAAGTAGCTTGAAAAATTACTAGACTACATAAATCTCTCCTATCTACAACTTGTAAAGAAAGAACCGAATACAATCATTAGACACAAAAGCAGAACATGTTCAGCCTGTTCTTCAGAACTTCAAGGTCAAATGTCTGATGACCACTCCCAATAAAATGCTGGCTGGAGGTTCTCTAGCTCAGAGGGAACATTAAGAAAAGTCTCATTCATGGAGGAATTGTAAATAGTATTAGTATGCCATGCCTATGTTAACATTTAGGAATGTACAATGCTTTATCTAAAAGAGTTAAGTAATGTGGGGAATTCAGATACCACAGGGATATGGAGAGATAGAAAGAACTATGTTTTTTTGTTTCGAGCCTTCAACATGTACCACATGCTATTGATGCATAGGGCCAGCCCTGTTAAGGTCCTGAACTGCAGGAGGCAGCAGTCAGAGCAGTAGAGCCAAAGCATTAGAGATCCTGGTAGAGAGGGAAAATTGGAGGAGAGGCTGATGTACTTCTATGATAATGGGATTAGACAGGAGGCGAGACAGGAAGCGAAAAATGTGAGTTTGGGGCTGAGGACGAGGTAATGAGGTGGGACCCACTCGCTAGAGGTGCTGCCAAGTACAAGTGGGAAGCTTGTCAACAAGTCTCTCTGACAATGGCCAATTTATGTGGGGGGAAAACACTACATAAGTAAGCTGTCTTCATGGGATTTCAATTTTTAATTTTTCATAATTTTTAATATTATTAAAGTAATAATATTACTTTAAAATAAGTAATTATATACATGAACGTGCACAATGACTAGTGTCTGGCTGATGAACTTATACAAGCTGAACACACAAGTATAATCAGCTTCCAGATCAAGACATAGAACTTTGCCACCCACCTTCAAAGCCTTCTTATGTCCCTTCCAATCTCAGACCACTCCCCATCCTGGCTTCTAAGACCACAAATTAATGTTTCTTTTTTTCAAACTTTCTGTTACTGGAGTCAGGCCTCGTAATATGCCCTCTTTTATGCCTGGTTTCTTATGATCAACATTATGTTCATGAGAATCACTCATGTTGTTCCATGTAGTTGTATTTCACGCATTTCATTGTTGTCTTATTGCACTGTATATGTATGGCACAAATTAGCCATCAATTCTACTGTTGATGAACAGCTGTGTTACTTCCAGTGTGGGACTATTATGAATAATGCTGCTAAGAACATTCTACTACATGTCTTTTGATGCATAAATGTATGCATTCCTACTGGGTTTATTCCTAACAATGGAATTGCTGGATCATACTATATACATAAAAACTAAAAAGGCTGCTGACCCTTACACATTTCCAGTCTGCTTCATTAGACATAATTAGACAGTGTACCAAAGTGATCATACCCATAACACCTCCATCAGCAGTGCCTGAGAGTCCATGGGATTTTTAGATTTTAACACAGAAATCACTGGAAAAGGAAAAGGAGGAAGAGAGGAAAGAGAAAGAGAAGGAAAAGAGAGAACAGGAGCAAGAGAAGGAGGCTGAACAAGATAGAAGAGGAAAGGAGAGGAGGAGAGAAGACAAGACGAGGAGGGGAGGAGGGGAGAAGAAATTGGTAACGGTGACCCTGTAAAAATGTAAAAACAGTCTCTCTTCCCTCTTTAGGTTACTGTAGTAACCTAAGTAAAGATAACAGAAATTTTGACTTTTCTCAAATGCTATGAGAAGAAAGCACATACAGTTTCTTATTATAGGGGCCTGCCTTTGGTGGTGGGGGGCAGATATTAAATTGTCTGATAATTATTGAATTATCTGAGTCTGCTAGAAACATACCACCCCAGCAAGTGACAGCACACCTGGAGCCCAAAGCAGTACACACTTCTGCCCTTAAGGTTACCAACAGTTTTATCTGACACATGGATTGGGCAGAAGCCCAAATGCACCAGTGATATGGTTCATAGCCTACAAAGGGATGCTTTCGCAGTGACTGGTCCATCTACTGCCAAGCCATTCCAGGGACCAATGGGGGCTGGTGGTGACTGTGCCATGCTCCAAAGATTGAATAAGGCCATCGGAAAATGAAAGAGACTGACACAGAATTAGGTTGTACTTTTGAGTTCTACTCCTACAGTCAGGAAATAGTTACCCTGAGTCACCAAATTGGACTGAACCAGCAGCCCAGGCTAATGATGACTTGGTGGCTTGGCTGGGCCAGAGTCTACAGAGCAGGAAAGCTTTAGCAATTATTCCCAACAACAGGACTCTGACAATGATGAGGATTCATAGCTAAGTCTTGGGAGCTGCTATCACACGTTGGGGTGGTAGAAGTCAAAGGCCAAGTGAAATATATTAGTTTGAATGCTGTGTATATATTCTATTTCCTTCTCAAGATTAAACACACTCCCTAAGCGCCTTTCATGACAGCCTTCTGGGTGTAAATGGTCTGAGAGGTCTGCATTCAATGTCAGTTTCAAGTTGAAAAGAGAACAAAAATAAAATTGTACTTTTAGAAGCTGAGAGAGGCAGACTAAATGGGGTTGAGCATGAAAGCAGATTCAAGAGACCAAACTAACAGATGCTTTTCTTAAATGCAAATATTCCATCAAATTACAAGGAAGTTATGTGCTGTTTGAGAATGAACTGCATCAAGAATGTTTCGTCTCATCTCATTTCTTTTCTTCATATTCCTGAGCATATTCATGAGATAAGGAGAGTCTCAAAATCAATGAATAAATAACATAAAAGATGATCTTCTGTCTGTTTTGGATGGAGCTCTGCCTGGAGTCAAGGAGGAAAACCAGATACATGCTTCTCAAGAAAATGGCATTGGTGAGTATGGCAAGAATTTTTGTTTTAAAATACACATACCCTAAATAACAGGGAGGAGGAAAGGTGTTTACTGGTGAGTATAATCATCTACTTTCTCATTTGCATTTTTGACTTCTTTTTTTCTATATTGAAACAATCTCATTAAAAAAAAATACTAAGTTCCTTCTATGTATAGATGCTAAATGAAGTGTACAAAAAATCCAATTAATTGAAGAACCAAAGATGAATAAGAGAAATCCCCTCTCCACAGAGCCTGGAGTCCAGTAAAGAAGACAGTCATATGACCCACAATAATACCACATGGCAAGGAAGGCACTACATAGGTGGTTGTGAGACCTGATACCAAGACAAGGGGCTTCGGAACTCCCATCCTGTCTTGGCCACTTATCATGTGAGGACCGGAGGAACTCCTTCTCATCAATGTTATTACAAGAATTAAACAGATTCAAACAGGGTGGCAACTGACACAGAGTAAATACACAAAAAATACCAGTCCTTTTGCCAAGTCATCTGTTGTCAACTGGCACCACTAGCAGTTCTACCTAAGACTGGGAGCCACATTTCCTAGCACCCTTCTCTCTGCGAGGTTCCAGGTTTGAATTAGAAAAACATGTTACCAGTGAAAAGAACTTAGTGGGAAGGCAGAAGGGAAGCAAGGAGCCCCAGTTCATGGGAAACCAGGTTGTCAAATGCAGCAATTTTGTTGAAGATTGCTATTTAGCAGACCTAGTCTCAAGCTTATACCTTAGTAAGTATACATGGTGGGTTCTCAGACATCCTTGAGAGTCCCAGTCTTTCCCCTCTGAGTTATGAGTGACTGTCCCATCCTTCCACTTCAGCCTTCAGGTTGTCACTCCCTCAGATCCTCCCACATTCATGTAACCCCGAATTCCTTTTTTTTGTAGCATAGTGAATCTGTTTTCCTGACCAAATCCAGACTGATACATTACTCATCCCAAAGACATGAACAATGAGAACTAATAAATTGTATTTGGGGACTGGCTTATAGTCTGACATGGTTGCCAAACACCAATATATGTATTTCCAATCCACCCTTGGTAATCCACAGATACAGAGGGCCAGCTGTAGTTATACTCACATTTTCATCTGTGCCAAGGTCAGCACCCCTATCCCCCGTGTGGGTTCTATGTTAATAACTGGTCATAGAACTTAGGGTAGAAGAACACAGGAGTCTTCAAATTTGAAATCACTGCTGAACACACTCATGCACTCACATTCTGAGTTTATTTACCATTATTTTTGCTGTGATACTACTCATGGATCTGCAGGCCAGTTGTGGCTCTGTTGGATTCAACAAAGTTTAGGTCCAGGATACAGGTTGGGTTTGGTTCTGCTTGGTGGATTTTATTCCATAACCCAGGAAAAAGGAACTACACCTTCTTTACAGGGGTGTCCTCTTCTGAATTCGTTGGGTTCTGCTATAATAATGCTGTATAACAAATAGAACAATGTACCAGATTTCTGGGATTTCGTGTCCACCTAGCTTTTGCTATTATATAAATTAGACTTCAGAATCCTCCTCCACAGTTTCTCAGTTCTCAATGCAAACTGGCATGCTGACTGAAAAAAGATTTTTAAAAAACAGTGATATTTGTGCCCCTAAGCCAATGATCTCCAATATGAGGTACCCATACCCCAGAAAATAGGGTAAACATCTCTTTGGGATATAGAAAGAACATATTTAACTAATTTAATGTTTAAACCTATATTTATGGTTTTTTTCCAAAAGCATAGAAACGATCTCAGCCTTCTAGTAATTAAAATATGGAATAACATGGGGTCTCCAGTAGATCCATATGCCAGTCATGTCCCCAGGGATCCTGATGGAAGGTATGAGAATTCTATAATGCAAAGGGGCTAGCACTGATTTTTATTTAGCTTAAATAAGCCCATTTAAATTGAACATTTATATCTACTATTACTGATGAACATAATCCTAAGGTATTTTGTCTTAAGATTTTGCAACCCTTCTCAACTGAAGGTTAGGAAAATTAAGTCCTAATATTCTAAAACATCCACTGAATGTAATAGCTTACTTTCTCTTTATACATCCAGAATGGTACTATGTCTGTACCTTTTGGGGAGGATTTATAAAAATTACTCAAATTGTTGTCTGAAGGGCTTAATTAAGTTGAAAATGGCTGAATGAAGTCATTGTGTTTAGCAAGACTTTTTTTAAAGCATCAAAAATAAGAAGACAAATATTGGTTTTTTAAATTGATGTTTAAAGTCCCTGTCTACTACTTTACAAACTTTCAAAAGAAGGGTCAAAGAAGTACAAATTAGTAGTTGATAGATGGTCACGGGGATGGGAAGCACAGAAATGGGAATGCAGTTAGCATTAATATAATGGCTAGGTGTAGAGCCAGAGGAGAGAAAGAGCAATTAGGGGGATTGTTTTATAAACTATATAAGCATCTAACTAATGTACTGTATACTTGAAACAAATTAAATAAAACTTTTTAAAAAACTTTTTGGTGATGGGCAAAAAGTCACTCAGTTTTGGAAGAACACTTGACTTTCCACAACAGAAAAAATGACTGAAATAATGTATGGAAACAAACTAAAATGTACCCCTTTGTCAGCAAACACCATTGGAGTACTCACAGAAAACACCACTGAAGAATTAAGCATTTGAACAAACAGGTAGTGCAGGAGGTTATAAACAGATCAAGTGCAGATGTTTCTAACAAGTTTTACCTTATGGGATTTACCAGATTGGTTTCAATAATTAAATCCACAAGAAGTACTTTTGGTGAGTCACTATAATAAAGATATGCAAGGAAAGATATAATCTCAACAACTGAGTTTTTATAATATACAAGGTTTTAGGAGACTACAAAAGAACTCTGAGATAAGGCTGCCAAATCAACACTACATATTAGACATGCTTACTCACTGTCTCATTCATAGGCAAACTCTTAAGCAAATATGTTGCAGCCAGAAGTGTGTCAGGACTGTAGGATGTCAATGGTGTTGGCAAATTTATAAGATTAAAATCTTTAAGATCAAGTAGAATTTCTACAATATTTTATAACACAAGGGAACTGTTATGGACTGAATATTTGTTTTCCCCCAAATTCTTAAGTTGAACTGTTAACCCCCAATGTGATTATGTTTGGAGGTGGGGCCTTAGGGAGGTTATTGAGTTTAGATGAGGTCTCGAAGATGGACTTTCATGATGAGATTGGTGCCCTTATAGGAAGAGTAAAAGCCATAAGAGCGCTCTCTCTACCAGCACCCCCCAAGGAAAGGCCATTTAAGCACACAGCAAGATGGCGGCCATCTACAAGCCAGCAAGCAGGTTCTCATCAGACGCCCAATCTGTGAGCACTTTAATCTTGTACTTCTCAATCCCCAGAATGGTAATAAATACATTTCTGTTGTTGAAGCCACCCAATCTTATGATATTTTGTTATTGCACCTCTGAGCAGATTAAGGGACTGACTTTGAAACTTTTTTGTGCCGTATATAGATTTGTATGTGATCACATAGCAAAGTACTTAAAAGATTTGGCAGACTTTAAAATTAATCATATATTCTTCTTTTACAAAAAGACAAGTGTTCAGATTTGCTGACCTGTCTGAGATGACAAGTGGCTGTCACTGTTCTGCTATCTAACAAATATTTCTTTTTAAAAGAAGTGCCACATCTGTCTGTTCAAGGTATAGATGACATTTAAACAAAGAGTGAAAAGAAACTTCTTTTAGAGTGAAAAGAAATTTCTTTTTAAAAGAAATATGTGTTATGAAGACAGAATTTTTTTTTATAAAAGACGTTTGGATATGTTCCCAACATTATATAATTTTTTTAAGTGTGTTACCTATTAAAAACTCCACTCTCTCCACACTCTAAAATCTTGCAAACCTGGAAACATTTTGTAACCTGTTACACAATCTTCCAAATGAAGAATGCTAGTGGCTTAGAAATAATATCTTCAAAATATACCAGCACTACATCTTCTGATTCTTTTGGAAGAACAACTAAAAGTTATCAAGGAGGAATTCGACTTGTTAGAAACATTTTTTAAAAAATATTTTCAAAGTCGATAAACATTGAAAATTGTTATATTGTGATTTGGTAAGAATAGTCCACAGCATGTTTATTCTTTTTAATTCAATTTAGTATGAAATCACTACCAGTTTTGACCAATAAAATTGGCAATTTCATGTGGTTCAACTATATATGAGTGTGTGTGCGTGTATGTGTGAATATATATGTATATGTATATATATATACATATTGTGTGTATGTCTGTATCTATGTATGTACATATGTATAAATTCGTATGACATCTAATGGCCTAGAGTCTCATGACTGCCCTGAGACTTGTGGATCCATAATCCATCCATCTCCACTCAAGTACTTTGAGAGTTGGGGGTAGTAACTGGAACTCTGGGAAGCCAGTTGTGCCTCACTTCCTGATGGACCTGGGAACTACATAGACTCGTTCAATGCCTCCAGGGCCTAAAGAAGAGGAAGTATTGTGACAGTATTTGGAAATGAGCCTTTGGGAGGTATTAGGTTTAGATGAGATCATGAGAGTGAGATTAGTGCTCTTATAAGAAGAGGGAGAGATACAAGAGCTCTGAGCATCTAAGTAGATGGGCCAAGACAATCTCAGAGACCCTTTGCCCAATGATAGGAAGGCATTAAATGTTAGAGAGAGGGTGAGAGAGAGAGAAGAGAGAGAGGGAGAGAGAGATCTAGTAGTTAGATTGAAGGAGGAGACAGCAATGGAACTAGAGGTCTGGGAGGCAATAATCTGTATGACTAAGGGCCTTATGGGATGAAGTACATGGTGGAAAAATGAGAACAATGGAGAATGAGATGTGCCTCTAAAAAATGAGAAACTCAGCTTTCTATCTGTGTAGGGAAAAACCCAGTGTTTTCTTACTATGTCTTTCTTTCCTCTGTTTCTCTTTTACTATTCACACAAAACACTTCGCTCTTGGTCACCAAATGGTGAATGTTTTTCCCCACACCAAGAGATGCTCTGGGACACCAGCTAAGTGTCCTGCAATTTAATTCAATTCTAATACTATCTACCTGGATATAGTGTCAGATCCCACAGATTAAGGACTCAGTCCCACAAGACTGCCACCACCTCACCTCACCTCAGATGCCCATCGCAAGTATCATAACTTCTGTCCAGTTTAGCTACAAATCAAAGGCTCCTGAAATCCCCTCCTCAGGTTTGATTAATTTACTAGAGCATCTCACAGAACTCAGGGAAACACTAACTTACCCTTACCAGTTTATTAAAGAATATTAGGAAAGATACAAATGAACAGCCAAATAAAGAGATGCATAGGGTTAGGTTTGGGATGCTCCTAAGTGAAGAAGCTTCTGTCCCCGTGGAATTAGAATGCATTACCCTCCTGGTGCAGGTGTGTTTGCTCACTTGGAAGCTCTTTGAACCCTGAACTTTAGGGGTGTTATCATGTAGGCGTGATCAATCATTAATTCTATTTTCAACCCTCTTCCTTCTCAAGGGAATGGAGGGACAGAGCTGAAAATTCCAAGCTTCTAATCATGGCTTGCTCTTGGTGACTAGCCCTCATCCTGGAGCCATCCAGGAGCCCATCCAAAGTCACCTCGATAAAATAAAAGACACTCCCATCATCCAGGAAATTACAAGGTTTTCAGAAGCTCTGTGTCAGGAATCAGGGTCTAAGACCAAATATGAGAACAAAAGATGCTCTTAGTGTTCTTATTACTTAGGAATTTATAAGGGCTTTAGGGGTTGTGTCAGGAACTTGGGACAGAGACCAATCTACATTGTTATTATAAATCACAACGTTACCAGATAGTGGGGTCCTCTCCTGGCACATTGTCCAGGTTCTTGATGTCTCGAACAAAGAATTGAGCAAGACACCAAAATACAGTGGAAAAGAAAAGTTTTATAAGAAGGGAAAGTACACTTCCAGACGTGGAAGCAGGCCTGAGTAAGAGAAGCATGACTTAAAAGGCCTGGTAACAAAGACTTCAGGGTGTTATCCCTTTTTTGCTGTGGGTGGTTACTTAGAGTGGGCTTCCTTGATTGACAAATAAGATTGACAGGACTCAGTGATTGGTCCTTTTGCTTTCTGCGCATGTTTGTTCCCAGAATTCAGTCTGTTATAATGATATTAATGAATTTCTGAGCATATGCATCGTATTATAATGATGGTATAATGAGACTCAGGTGAGTTGAAGGTTGTTGGGGTCTTCATTGCCTAGGTGAGAATGACTGGCTTAACTGGTACCTAAATCTCTGCCTATTGGTTTCTCCGTGTGAGTTTAAAAAAATGCCTTCTGGCTTGCTTAATTGTGAGTGGATTAGGGTGGACTCCTTCTAAGATAGGATGACCTCAATGTCTTTTCAGGCAGCTGCAGAAACCCCCTCACTAACTTTCCTGCCTATCTCTTTTCTAAGAGCCATGAACCTACTTATTATTATGGATGTTGAGGGACAGGAGGTCTATTCTTCCATATTTGCTTCCTATTGAGAATGGCCATAGTTCCTGCCTACAAGGGTTTCATGGAGCTCTTTCCCTTTCTGCCTCAGAGTAGGGTCTCAGGTTTCCTGTTGAAGTGCCACCTCAGTCCCTAGACAAGGAAAAGAAAATACAAACTCATTATTTCAATCATACATCTATTAATTTCTATTATTGATTTTTCTGTTAAATGAGGAAAGGGAAACAGGCTTGGTTAATACGTTTCTTAAAGAGTAAAAATAAAGACCTTTGGCTTAAAGTTCCCACCCCCTCAGACTCTTTGGGCCCTGTCTGGCGTAACAACATTTCTGCTTAACAATGGGCTGATGACCCTTATCAATACCCAGAGAATCTGAGTCTCCAGGGCAATTATCAGAATTTGAGGGAGAGGGCCCTTTTCTCCAAGAAAGGAGGAAAGAAAACTTAACTAGGCTTACTAAAAAGATGAACTCTGCAAGAGATGTCTCATCTCATTTCCTGCTAAAGATTAAGAATTCTACAAGTGATGTCCTGTCTCAACAATATCACAGCCTCCTTTCACCTCTCACTTCTGAACACTTTGGCCCTCAGCAGTCTCTCAGAATTTAGATGAAATCCTGAAGCTAAAAAAAGATAAACCCTGAAAGTACTGAGTGAAAGTTCCCCCTACCCAGCCACAAAGGAGAAATTAATTCAGTTAAAGACCATTAGAAGTTGCATTTCTTGCTTACCTGAGGGAGTGGCTTGAGATTGCAAAATTCCAATGGATTTCAGCCCTCAGGGAAACCTTAATAGAGGTCCCTCTTCCTAGGGAAGGTGTTCCATCTTCCATCTTGAATAGAAATTCCTTGAAAGTACAGATTGAGAGGGCAATGGAGCATCTCCCAACTAAACTAAGAGCTTTTACAAGACACCTTTGGCTTGGAATCTGAAGCAGAGGTAGGTAGATTGTCCTTATTTGTTCAGGTACAACTGTGGTGGCTGAAAAAATGACTCTTATGGGAAATTACTGCTTGGCTATGCCCATGGGAACATAGGCTGTCACCCATAGGAAGGTAACATTCTAACGATAAGCTTTCTGCTTCTGTACCTCCGCTTGCATACCCAACCCGTGGGTTGACAGGTAATGAATAGAAGAAAAATAGACCTTTGTGTTTAGACAGAATGAAGAATGGGATTTTGAGCTTAAAAACCCTGTACTTCTACCTTTTGGGGCTGCTTAATTTGGGGTTTGCGTACCCCTGGCAGACCCAGCAGGCTGAATGAAGAGTGTGTTTCCTATAACTACTGAGTTCTGGTGGTCCGTGTGTCTTTCGAGGGCTGGTGGCTACAACACAACCACTTTATAGCAAATCTCAAAGTTATCATTTCTCTTTCACACTCTTATCCTGGCCTTCAAATTCTTAAAAATAAATGCAGCACTTGATTAGAACAGACAGTTTTTTGAGAGCAAGAAAAAGATTCAGGATTGTGCGTCTTTCATATATCTTCTTATCTTTCCTGGAAATATTTTTAGTAGGGAAAGACAAGTACAAAAGCAACCATAATCAGAAGTATTGATTCTAGTGCTGAAAACATTTTTCTTAAGTCTCCGAAATTATATTGTCAAGCAAGGAAAGCAAATAGAGCAAGCTTTCTCCTTGATTGCAGCTATAAAAATGAATGAGGTGTTATGGACCATGGATTTTCAGGAAACTCACTTCTGTCTTCCCAAAATCCCTTCCTCTATGTACTGACCTTTCAAGTTTGAAAACTTGGTGGTATGTCCATCTGCTTTGTGAGATACACAGCCAAACACACATGTTCTAGTACAAGGATTTTCAAGCAATTTCTGGGATTTTTAAAAATTTTTTTAGAGCTTCCTGGAAGGTTCCTGAAAACACAAGTTCCTGGTGAACAGATACCTGTGCTACATGCCAGCTACCTTGCCTTTGCCAAGTTATAGGTGACTCAATATTTAGAATTGAGTTAGGTGGTGGGGACACAATGATAAATGAGATATAATCCTTGTTTTAGTTAACATGATATATCAGGGAATATAAACTCATGAATGTGGTCCTGCGATACCTCATAAAAAGGGCTAGGATAGCAGAAACCATCGTGTGTTAAAGGAGCACAAAAAGGAATCTCGAGGGATTATGAAAGGCTTCCCAGAGGAGGTAGCATCCGATCCAAGTCGTAAAGGTTAAATGATAATTTCTTGGCAGAGCAAATGGAATGGGCAATGGCTGAGAGAACTATGAGGCTTTTGGGGATCTGCAAAAAGTTTAGTACAATGAAGGAAAGACATCAGATTTTTTTTCCAAGAGGGTTTATTGAAATATAATTTACATGCAATAATATGTGCCATTTTAGGGCACAGTTCTATGAGTTTTGACAGATGCATAATGATGTAACCAGTACCACCACAATCAAGATATAGGAGAGTTTCATCATTCCTAATTTTCCTCCAGTGACCCTTTGTAGCCAATCCCCTCCACTGATTCTCAGCTCTTGGTAGCCACTAATCTGTTTTCTGTTCCTATGATTCATTTTTCCAGAATGTCATATAAATGGAATTATCTATGTGTACTATTGTGAGTCTGTCTTCTTTTACTTCGCATAATGCATTTGAGAATCATCTGTGTTGTTGCATGTATGTACATGAAAATATTTTCCGTGTGTGAACCCTATCAATTTAAGGCTATGGACATTTGACATTTACACTAATCATCTGATCCTAAAAATATAAATTATGATAATGTTTTAATCACCAAGAAGAATCTCAGAAGGGATTCTGGAAAGATGGCTGCTTTTATGTATCGCCGTTCACCTCCTTTTTCCATCTCTCCATCTGGAATTACAGAACTAGCAATGTACAACCAAAGATAACCCTAAAAGAAAAGTCTTTGTCTGCCCTTGTTCACTTTGCTGCATGTGGTCCTTAGAAAGCCTGCCTAACCACAGATTATTGTGAACGCGGAAGGGTGATGCACATTGAAATGCACAACACCAGTCCCTGTGGATGGGGAATGCTGTCATTTATCCACAAATAGGCCTATGGGCAGAAAGATTCCTTTCATTTTTTAGCATAGTAAACGGGATTTTTTTTTTACTACCACCTCATAAGTGCAAAAATTGCCAGTCGAAACACCAAAACTATAATCTCTACAAATTCAAAGGGACTACCCACCTATAAATAAATAAAATGAGAACTATTTAAGAGAGTGGTGCTTACTCTTGGCTGATACATTGAAATAACCTGGGGAACTTTAAAAGCTACTGATGCATGAACTCCACCCTCAGATATTCTTCATTAATTGGTTTCACTGTGTCCTGGACATTGGAATTTTTACCACCTCCCTAGAGTGAGTCCCATGTTGTACTAAAGTTAAGAACCACTGAATTAAGGAAATTCAGCAACCAGAGAGAGAAGACTATATTTAACAAGAACGAATAACTACTATTAAAATAGAGCTAATGAAAGAGACAGATGAACTTAAAGCAGACGAGAACTCCCAAGAGCATTCAATTTAACACAGAACAAAATATTTTAGAGAACTAGAATACTTATTTCTGAGATTACAAATTCAATAGACTGAGAAGAGAATATTCTTTGTTGAGACCAAACTTACTATTTTGGAAGGTCAAGTAGAAAAAGTATTTTATAAATTATGTATAATTCATGAGGAATTAAAAAAAGAGACTTGGAGGACAGACCAAGATATGTGAATGTGAAAAATTAAAATTTATTAGAAGGGGAAAAGGGACTAGATATGAAGTAATAAGTGAGAAAATCATAAAAAAATATTTGAGCAGAATTTAGTCTTCAGGTTAAAGAAGTGATAGAGCCCCGGGTAAAGTTAATCATAATTTAAAAAAGAAAAAAAGAAAAAAGGAAAGAAAAGAAAGAAGCCTAGAACTCCAGTAACATTTCCTGATGAAATTCCTGAATTCCGATTATGGAAAAGGAAATGTACATGCTTATAGAAATAAACAGATTACTTCCAATGGAAAGAAAGATAAGCTGAAATCAGACACCTGTCTGTAATACTGGAGGTAAGACTATAAGAAAATGTTTAAAGATGACTGAATGAGGACACTATTCAAAGAATCCTATAGCTTGCCACAAAATCAATCACCTGTCAAGGAAAGATATTTTTAGACATGCAGAGACTCAGAAAGTCTATAGAAAAAAATATAGATAATTCTTATATTAAACTATTCCAGACCACAGAAAAAAATGAAAAAAATTTCAAATCTATTCAATGAAATTACCTTAGTTATACTGGCAAAACCTGATATAAGATGTACGATCCTCTCCTCCTACCCTCCAAAAAATACTACTCTAGGTCAACTCTATAAAGAAAAAAATTATAAATGAAACATTAGCAAGCTGAATCCACCACTGTATTAAAAGGATAAGCCATAGCTACGCAGGATTTATTCCAGGAATGTAAAGATGATTCAATTCCCAGATGAATACACTACGTTTTTGGTGTGTAAGTTGATATTATATGGAATTTAGGCAATATAAATCACAATCCCAATAGAATTTTTTATAGATATAGAAAAGCTGATTCTAAGATATATAGAGAAAGGCAAACTAGAATGGTCTTTAAAAAAAATAAATAAGAGGAATCATTACCTGATTTTAAGACTTAACTTTGATAAAGCTATGGTAATTAAGACCATAGAACAAAATGAGAGTCCAAAAACAGACCTACATAAAAATGGCCAACTTATGTTTCGGATACTGAGAAAAGCAAAATTGAATTGCAAAAGCAATTCAGTAGAGGAAGGACAGCCTTTTCAAAAACATGGAAATCTGACATCTACATGCAAAAAGATAAATCCTACCTAACCTACACAGTTTTTACAAAAATTAACTCAATATGGATTATAATTCTAATCGTAAAATCTAAAACTATAAAACTTTTAGGAGAAACCATAGAAGAGAACTTCATGACCTGGACTTAAGAAACAAGTTAATAGACATGACAGCAAAAGGTGAACCTAAGAAAAAGTAATGAGAACTCTCAAGGATATACATTTTAAAGCAATAATTCTCTAATTAAATTCATTAAATCATAATATGGAAATATGTTATGGTATACCATTATTTTAAATGACTATTTTGAATATATTTTTAGTGGCATGCAAAATAGAATGTTAGTAATTTTGGTGAAACACTTCTTGAATCACTTTGTAGCATTAGAATTTTTATAAGAATTAAATGTGGAATTTTATACAATGCCTTTGTAGCATTTGCTAAATGCAATTAGGTATAATTCTATTTCTCTTATATTATTCACATAACAAATTATGTTAAAGATTCTAGAATAGGAAATGGTAAACATGAGAGGTATGAGACTGCTGCTGGCATGATACAGCGTATTCGTTTATGGCAAACTTTATTTTTTATAAGTAGAAAGAGTACACTCTAAAATAATAACATAGAAAATACATAAAGTAATAACATAGTCATTTATTATCATTATCAAGTATTATATACTGTGCTTAATTGTATTGCTATATTTTTATATACTGGCAGCACAGTAGATTTGTATATATCTGCATCACCACAAACACGTGAGTAATACATTGCACTACTACATAATGGTAGGACAGCCATGATGTCACTAGGCAATAGGAATATATTAGCTCCAGTATAATCTTATGGGACCACCATTGTGTAAGCAGTCCATCGTTGATTGAAACGTTGTTATGTGATGCATGACAGTATGTTATTCAACACTCTTTTGGAGGGATTTTCTTGAAGTTTTAAGACAAAATATTCAGGGCTAATATTGAGGAAGTAAAATTAATTTCACTTGAAGATTATTTTACCATACTTAGAAACATTCTTTCTGCCAAAATAACTACTAAAATTAATGCAGATTGGATTATGTGGTAATATAAAAGTATGGGTTACTGGTGGAATTTGTTTTTTAACGTTTTGGGTGGAGTACAACCTGAAATGTTTTTATTATTATTTAATATTAGACTTCAACAATATTCTGTTGAAACTTCCTTTCTTATTCATTTCATTTGGATAGTATCCATAGTCTTTTGGTCCTTTTCAGGAACAAAAAGCTTAATCTAGTCTAGTTAAGTGTTAAAATTACACAGTAATAGATAACCAATTCATTTTTGTATGTTTGTACATAATATTAAAAAATATTTATTTTAACTATAGTTCATAACATACTATTAATGTACCCTATTTATAAAATGTTCCTTAGTTTTGGTACATTAGAGTTATGTCCAATGCCTGGATATTGAGATAATCCTTTAATAAGTACATTTTTAGTATATTGCTTCATTTTAGAGTTAATTTCTTGGGATAAATTTCCAAGTATGTATGAATATTTTAACGTTTCTTCTCCCCCCCCCAAATTCTTTTTTTAAGAAGGCTGTACCAATTTTACTGCTATTAATTTTAAAATATTGGTTGAATATGTCTCTCCTACCATTCTGATTGGGCAAATTATTACAATTGTATCTTTTCATCATCTTTATCTTGTTCCTATTATCTATACAAAGAAATAGTAAATGCCCAGTGGTCAACAAGGCCTCTGACTTTAGTATCAGACCAGTTATGTAATTCTTCTTTAGCAAATGTTTGAGTTAGGACCTGGCTAACAAGTAGTCATGGGAGAAGAGGCTAGATCTTTTGTTCCATCCTGTGCAGAGGGACTTCTACGGCTGACAACACTTTTAAATGAGCTTAACCACAGATTTTGTACTGTTGAAGGATATCTTAGGAGTAAAAGAGAAGTACAAGGAGAAGGGGTCACATGGTATTTTCAGTGATGAGGGAGGAATGGGAGTGACCCCCAAAAGGACCTAGAGGAGGTTCCAGTTTGGAGTAAGAAGGAGTAAGCACACTCCAGCTTGTTACTCTCACTGAATGCAGCTATAATCTGTACAGAATGTGTGGGGCAGCTATTTGAGGACTCTTGAAAGTAAATGGTAGCAAGAAGATTGGGGAAAAAGAATAGAATTCAAGTGCCATTGAACCATTTATTTTCCTCCAGTATTCCTCAGCCTGGACTAGGTGTCACCTAAATCCTGGAGGTGGGCATAGGTATGAATGAAACATCTATAGAAAAACACTCTAGTTCTGGACTGTAGGATAGAAAAGGGACCTTCTAACACTCAGAGAGAGCATGGAACCCTCCCCTTTTTGTTTTTTTTTTTCTATTCTCTCACACTCCAGCTTCCAAACAATACAGTACAAATGCTGGTACCAGCAGAAATATCCTGAGGATATACAGGAGCCCAAAACTCTGAGGAAGATAACTTTTCGCATCAGTTGGAAGATCTGTGTTCCCACGTGGGAAGGAGAATCCCCATTGTTTCTGTCTTCCTTGACTCCAGACAAGGGTGCACTTGGGGGAAGGGTGTGGCAAAGAAGGATAAAAAACCACCAAGCTTTTATTTGGAGGACCAAAAAAGGGGGAGCCCTTAGGAAACCAGAAAGTTCTAAGGAGGTCACAGACAGAACAGAGCTCCGGAAAGCAACCACATGGGTTGGTTGTGATTCTTAAGCTCAGCCAAAAGCTATATATGCATGGACCTGACCATAAAAAGCAAACCATAGACTTCAAGAACTGAACTGTCAAATAGACTACACCCAAATACAAAATGGGAGTGGGTAAGCATAGGTGGGACAGATATAAATGGCCATGAAAGGATTTGGAAATGTAACTGACATTAGATATATAATCTAAAGAGATTGATGAGAACTTGTGGCTTGAAAAGTTTGATTGCCTGGTATAACAAGAATATGAATATTCTACATATGATTTTTGAAAGTTCCAGAATTTTATAACATAAATATTCAAAATGTCCAGGATACAACCCCAAACTGCTTGACATACGAAAGAACAAGAAAATCACAATTCTTAGTAGAAAAGGCAATTAACAGATGACAATGACAAGATGACATAAAAGTTGGAATTATCTGATGGACTTATCAGCTACTATAAAAATGCTCCAACAAGTAAGTGTAAACATTCAAAATAGTGGAAAGCTAAGACAACACAGCAAAGTTATAAAGAACAGCCACATGCAAATTTTATAAATAAAAAATACAATAACGAAAATATTTTCAAAACTCACTGTATGGATTCAATAACAAAACAGAAATAATAAAGAAAAGAGTGGATGACATTGAAGCTAAATCATTAGAAATTATAAAGACTGAACTAAAAGAAAAGATTTTTTTAAAAAAATGAGTATATTCTCAGGGATCTGTTGGACAATACTCAGAAGTATAATATTTGTCATCAAAGTATCAAAAGGAGATTTGAATGAAGGCAATGCAGGAGATAATATTTCAAGAAATATTGCCTGGAAACTTGTCGAATGTGGTGAAAGACAAAAATCTACAGATTTAAGAAAACTGCCAAACCCTAAACATTATAAACTGAAAGAATTCTATACCCAGGTACCATATAATCAGTAATAAGCCCTAGAGAGGGTAGACCAATATCCAGAATTGCTATAATATGTTATCTAAAATGTCTAGTTATCAAACATGCAAAGAAACAAGAAAATGTGAACCATGAACTAGGAAAAAAAAAGCAACAAAAACTACCTGAGAGAGACAAGAAGTCAGCTTTAACAGAAAAATACTTCAAATTAACCATTATAAATATATTTGAGAACTAAAGAACTGTGATTACCATTTTGCTTCAAATAAGAAATAATAATGAAGAATTAGAAATTCTGTAAAAGAACCAAATGGCAGTTCTGCAACTGAAAGTCATAATTGAAATTAAAAAATCACTACAAGGGCTTAACAATACATTTGAACTGACAGAAGAAAGAATTAGCACACTTGAAAATAGAATGACAGAGACTGTGCAATTGAAGAACAGAGAGAAAAAGAATGAAGAAAAAGAACGTATCAGAGAAATGTGACACCTTTAAGTGCACCAACATACATGTAATGAAAGTACCAGAAGGAAAAAAGAGAAAGGAACGTAAAAATATTAAAATAAATGATTTTGAAAAACTTCCCAAATTTATAGGAAAATATTAATCAACACATTGAGGATATTTAACAAACTCCAAGTAAGATAAAAACAAAGGGATTCAAAAATAGTCATATCTTAGTAAAAATACTGAAAGCCGAAGACAAAGAGGAAATTTTGAAAACAGCAAGAGGCGGGGGAAAGACTCATCACTTCCGAGGGAACATCAATAAGACTAAGAGTTGACTTCTCATAAGAAACAATGGAAGTCAAAAGGCAGTGGGATAGATCAAAGTGCACAAAGAAAAAAGCTGTTAACCAAGAAGCCTAAAATTGCAAAGCTTTCTTTCAGAAAAAAAGGCAAAATTAAGGTATGGTCAGATTAAAAGCTAAGAAAATTTGTTGTTAGCAGACCTACCTTACAAAAAATTAATAGAAGTTTTCTAGGCTGAACCCAAGTGACCCAGTAATTTTTATCCAAACATACAAAAAGTACCAGTAAAGGTTAGTATATAGTTGTAAAAGATAACACAACTGAACAAATCAAAAAAGACCTAAGTAAATAAAAAGAAATTCTAGTTCATGGATCAGAAGATTTAACATTGTTCAGAAGCCAACACTTCCCAAACTGATCTACAGATTCAATGTCATCCCTAAAAAATCCCAAGAAGTGTTTTTGCAGAAATGGAAAATCTTATTTTAAAATTCACATAGAATTGCAAAGAACCCAGAATAGCCAAAACAATCTTGAAAAATGAAAAATAAATTTTGAAAACTTTCCCTTTCTGATTGAAAAACTTACTTTGAATCAACAGTAATCAAAATAGTGTGTCATACTAGCATAAGGATAGACATATTGATAAGTGGAATAGAACTATGAGTCCAGAAATAAACCCATACCTCAATGGTCCATTGATTTTCAATGAGAGTGCCATGACCATTGAGTAGAGGAAAAGCAGAATCTTCACGAAATGGTTCTGGGACAACTGGATATACACACAGGAATCAATAAAGTTGAACCCTTCACGCCATATATTAAAGTTTACTCAAAATGGATCAAAGACCTAAATTTAAGAGTTAAAACTATAAAATTGTTAGAAAAAACATAGGTTAAATCAGCATGACCTTGGATTTGGCAATTTCTTAGATATGCCAAAAGCACATGCAACAAAAGGAAACAAGTAAAGTGGACTTCATCGAAATAAAAACTTTTGTGTATCAAAGGTCATTTTCAAGAGAATGAGAAGATAACCCATAGGGGAAGAGAAAATGTTATCAAAGCATATATCTAAAGAGGAAATTGTATCCAGAAATATAAAGAATGCTTACAACTCAAAAACAAAAAGAGAAACAACCTAATTTTAAAATGAGCAAAGAACTTGACTAGACATTGCTCCAAAGATATACAAATGGTCAGCAAGCACATGAAAATATACTCAACATCATTAGTCATTAAGGAAATGCATAACAAAATCACAAGATACCACTTTATATTCACTTAGGATGGCTATAATCAAAAAGTCAGATAATAACAAGTATTGACAAGGTTTTAGAGAATCAGAACCCTCATTTACTACAAATGAGAATATGAAATAGTGCATCCACTTTGAAAAAAAACATCTGGCAGTTCCTCAAAGAATTAAACAATCCCACTCCTAGGTATATAGCCAAGAGAAATGAAAACAAATATGCACACAGACACATGTACACAAATGTTTACAGCAGCATTATTCATGCTTGTGAAAATTTGGTTACAATCCAAATAGCAATCAACAAATTAATGGACATAAAAAAAGAATGAAGTAGTGATATATGCTGCAACATAGATGAACCTTGAAAACCCTATGCTAAGTGAAAGAAAATACTGCATATTACAAGATTTCATTTACATGAAATGTCCAGAATAGCCAAATACATAGAGACAGAAAGTAGATTGGTGGCTGCTTGGGGCTGGGAGTGAGGGGATGGAATGGAGGATATAGGAGGTGATTGATAAAGAGTACATGTGTACAGAATTTCTTTGCAGGGGTGGAGGATAGTGGTTAAACGTTTTTAAATTGACTTTGGTGATGGTTGCAAATATTTGCAAATATACTAAAAGCAATTGAACTTTAACACTTTAAATGGGTGAATTGTATGGTATGTGAATTACATCTCAATAAAGCTGTTATTTTTTATTTTTTTATTTGGTTTCAAGTATACAGTACATTGATTAGACATCTATATAGTTTATAAAACAACCCCCCCCAATTGCACCTTCCCTATCTTCACCTTCCACCTATCCAATGTATTAATGCTAACTGCATTCCCTATGCCGTGCTCCCCATCCTCGTGAGTATCCATCAGCTACTAATTCGTACTTCTTTAACCCTTCACTCCATTCTCCTAGCTCCACAAACTCCTCTCCCCTCTGTCTGTCACCAAATTGTCCACTATATTTGTGAGACTGTTTTTGATTAGTTTGTTCTTTTTATTCCTTAGATTCCACATGTTAGTGAAATTATATAGTGTTTATCTTTCTCTGTCTGACTTAAATGCCTTCTAGGTCCATCAAAGCAATATCTTTTTCCATTCCTTTCCTTTTCACATGTAAGGGATATTGTTTTCTTATCCTTGCAGCCACTCTATCTTTTGGTTGGATCACTTAATTCTTTTTCATTTAAGGTACTTATTGATAGGAATGTAATTGTTACCATTCTTTATTCCTGTTTTTGATACATGTTTTTTCTTCTTAAAGAAGTCCCTCCAACATTTCCTGTAATACTGGCTTGGTGGTGATACATTCCTTTAGCTTATTTTTGTCTGGGAAGCTCTTTATCTGTCCTTTAACTCTAAATGATAGTTTTGCTGGATAAATTATTGTTTGTATATCCTGGGTCTTCATCCTGTCAAATATTTTTTGCCAAGCCCTTCTGTCCTGCACAGTTTTGTTTGAGAAATCACCTGCCAGTCTTATGGGTTTTCCTTTATAAGTAACTATCTGTTTTTTTCTTGCTGCTTTTAATATTCTTTCTTTGTATTTAACCTTTGGCATTTTAATTATGATGTGTTTTGGTGTGAGCCTCTTTGGATCCCTGATTTGTGGAATTCCTTGATCTTCCTGGGGTTTTATGTTCATTTCCTTCATCAAGCTAAGGAGGGTTTCCATCACTATTTCTTCAAACAGCAGTTCAACTTCTTGATTTTCAGTTATGCTGATCAGACGACTATTTGGAGCCTCAATAGTGTCACATATGCTCCTTAAAATATTTTTAAGTCTTGGCATCTCATCTCTTGCCATTCTGAATGTGTGTCCTTGGCTTTCCCATCCTCTAAATAGGGCATTTGATCCTCTTCTTTATTCACTTTGTTTATTCCTTTATTTATTCCATTTAATATACTTCTTATCTCAGATAATGTGTTCTTTATTTCAGACTGGTACCCTTTTATAATTTCCATTTCTATTTTGAATTTATCTAGACTTCCAAAAAGTTTATTGAGCATCTTTATTACCAGTGTTATGAACTCTGCATCTGTTAGATTACTTGACTCTATTATATCTGGATCTCTGTTCTGTTCTCTCATATGGTTTTTGCTTCTTTGTCTTCCCATTCTGGCTGCCTTTCCATGTCTGTTTCTATGTGCTAAGCAAAGCTTCTAAGTCTCTCGGTCTTATTAGTGTGGATTTGTGAAGTAGGTGTCCAGTAGCATAGTCCTGAGAGGGGTTCAGGTGCAGACCAAACTTAACCCAAATTTCTACCACTCTGGGTCCACCTGTTAAGATTCAGCAAACAATCCACAGATGCTGTGCTTATAGTTGCCTCAAAAGACCACATCAGAAATCAAGGCTGCCTGCAGTGTGAGTCTCAGCAAGGAGCACCTGACTTGCTGACGATATAACTGGATGTGGCTGGGGTGGGGTGACGAGTTGGGGAAGGCAGGGTTTCATGGAATCCTCTGGGCAGAGGTATCCCTGTTATCCAGTTTGATGACGTCTTGGCTATGGTGGGGCTGTGTCTGCACACTGGGAGCGGGGAAGGCTCAACAGGGAACAGTGGATACCATTGCTCTGCACAGGCAAGTCTTGCCTCAGCCCTCATTCTGAATATGTCTCCCTGTAAGTCCCTGGTGCCCCCTGCATGCAGCCTAAACAGCACTGGTGCTCAGAGGAAGCAGGTCCGTCACCATGAAAATCCACTAGTAATCACGGCCTCTTTAAGAGGCTTCTGCCACTGCCGCTGCCTCCATCTCACTCAGCCACTTGAGACCAGGCAGCCCCACGTCTTTGCCCCGCCCTACCTTCTACCATTGCAGGGTGCTTTCTTGAATTTCTCCCTAGTTGTATGGCTTGTTCATCTAGATCCCAGGTGATTTTTCCTTGCTCCTTGTTTCCATCACAACTTTGAGTTGGTCACCAGAAGGATGAACAGTCTCTATCATCTACACCATTTTTTTCCTCTCTCTCGGTTTTTTTTTTAATTGCTGATAATACCAAGTGCTGACAAGGATGTTGAACACCATTACAGGGAAGAATACCAAATGGTTCCACCACTCTGGAAAATTGTTTGGCTGTTCCTTATGAAGTTAAACTTGCACTCAGTTAATCATGATCCAGAAATCCATCCTTAGGTATTTATCCTTGAGAAACAAAAAAAAAGTATGTTCATATAAAAACCTGTACATGACCATTGATAACAGGTCTATTCAAAGTACCCCAAATTGAAAAAAATTCAGTCCAGTGGGTGAATGGATAACAAACTGGTACATCTATACAATGAAACACTACTCATTGATTTAATAAACAAAATGAATTCTTGATATTTGCACCAACTTGGATGAATTTCAAAGTCATTATCTTGGGTGAATTAAGCCAATCTTAAGAAGCTATATAAGATTCAACTTATTTGGCATTCTCAAAAATACAAAACTAGTGATGAAATTCAGTGGTTGCCAGGTGTTAGGTATAGATGGAGAATGAGACTATAAAAGGGTAGCATGAGAGTTTTTATCTTAATTGTGGCAATAATCACATGAATCTATATACATGTTGAAATTCATAGAATTGTATGCCAAAAAAGTCAAATTCTATTCCCAAAAAAGTCAATATTACTGTTATGTTAATTTAAAAATTAAAAATATTTTTAATCAATGAATAAAAATAAAATAAAATAAAACAAAATAAAAAAGAAGGAAAAAAGAAAGAAAGAAAGAAAGAAAGAAAGAAAGAAAGAAAGAAAGAAAGAAAGAAAGAAAGTAAGAAAGTAATAAAGAAAGAAAGAAAGAGAAAAGAAAAGAAATAAATGAAAGGAGGGAGAGCGTTAACAGTTCCAAGGCCAGCAACTCTGCTGGGAAAACAAGGGAAACTTACAAGTAGGATGTAAGTTTCACTGGCACACATATTTACATAATCTGTGAGGGGCCACCAAGCAACCACATGGCAGGATATGTGATGGACAGGATGTAGGGATAAATGGCTAGATGTCATTCAGTAAGATTACATGACCACTCAGCCAACTAAAAGTTTAAAGGAAAGGTGGTGGCCATGGCAATATCAGCATTCTCAGTAGAGTTCCACTGTGACTGATAGAAAAGTAGAAGGGGCTCCTGGATCTTGTATTTGTGGTTCTGTCTCTGGCAACTGCAGTGATTCAGGGAGAATACAGGAAGGTAGGCTCCCTCTTGCACCCTTATGTGTATGACATATAGAGAGAAAAGGAAGTAAAAAAGTGAACCAAAATAAGAGAACCTCAATCATGGTGACCCCAGACACTTCTCTCCCATGAGAATGCCCTCCATCTGCCTCCTTAACAACTGACATGAAGACTTATGACCCAAAGATTCCTTGTCTTGGACTGGTTTGTACCCAGCAATAGCTAACTGATTTATGTGAGGAAGTGCCAAGAAGAGACAATTCCTAAAGTAAAATATCACACTAATCCTAGCCTTCTCACATCTCTTGTCTTCCAGAGAGAGAGGAGTCACCCAGGGGCTCCAGCTCTTCTCTTTCCATCCATTACACACATATAGCCCCCATGTGTCTTCCAGGCAATACTCAAAATGGGCATCAGATCAGTTTTCACCACCCTCTTTCCCCTGGCAGACATTTTTATAGGTTTAGTTTTACAGAGGAAACAGTCAGTGAGATGGAATTTGCTTACTAGAAATCAATAGGCTTATTAAGGATCAGTACTGTACAAGGAAAGGGGAGGAAGTAACATTGGGAAGAAGGAGAAATAAAACCATGAGGTGAACCCAATCCAGCAGAGATGTCTGAAACAAATATTGCTTTCAGAATTGTCTCATGTCTAGCTGAAATTTCCAGGCCTTTATATCCTCACATCACTCTGTCTCGAGATGTGGGCCAGGCCAGGCTGTCCCTGAACGGATGTGACCCCAATGAGGCAGCTGTTTGCAGCTGAGGCATACCTTGATATAGCTGCTGGCTGAGGCTGCCTACCGACCACACTCCCCACACTTGGGAAGCAGGTCCTCCCATGAGAACTTGGGCACATGTGTCTACATGGTTATGATAACAGTTCAGTAGTTATGGTGGGTATCATATTTTATACCCAAGGGCCTAAAGACAAACGTTGCATCAAATCAACTAATATGGGTGGAGTGCTCTTGGCACTGTGAGGGTTACAGAGGCCTTTCCCCTATTCCCAAGTCACCTGTAATCTAGAGGGGAAAGCCATAGCCAAACACCTTTACACAGACAAAATAAAATTGTTCCTAAATAGAAGTGCTGGCATGATGTTCTGGGGACAGAGAAGATATTCTCAAAGAAAAAACTAAAAATATATGGTAAAAATATATGTACATATTTTAGTGCTGAGCTAAGGATATAGACAATAAGAGATCTAAATTCAGAGAAGGACTCAAGGACTCAAGTAATCAGGGAGGCTTCAGGGGGAGGTGAAACTTTCCTGGGCCCTGAAGGATGAGCAGAATGTGGATAATGGGAGTGGAGAGTAGTGTTCCAGTGGGGTGAGCTGCATGTCCGAAGCCAGGGTTACAGAGACTGCAGCCTAGATCTCTCATCACCCCCTGGGATTCCCACAGCATCTGAGCCACACTCACCTGGAGGCAAGGATGGAGCAGGTCCAGTCTTCCTGTATGATGACTAGCATGGCACAGCTTTACACAAGAAGGCCATATTGCACATGATCAATAAGTGAGGAACAGTCAACTATCTCAGACCGAATGATGAGCAGAGAAGAGCAGTGATACTTCCCCTTGCGTGATGTCTTTTTCAGGAGGTGTAATAGAGCTGGCAAAACTTTTTCTTCTGTATCTCTGCTGGAAGCAAGAATGACACAGCTCTCCTTTCTGAAATGCCTGAGTGCCTTACCTGGGCTCTAACTCTGAAACTCAATTCTGTGGTCAAGGAACTTCCTTCTTCCCCAACAACTTCTTGTGGAAGGTGCCATCAAGATTAAGAATCTTTGGGATGATTCAGTCCTCCTCCCACTAGCCAGGGGTCCCAGTGATGAAGGGCTGTGGATCCTGGGTGCCACAGAACCAGCAGCAGAGACTGTCCTTGGAACCTGGAAGCCGAGTTGGCATAGGCTGTGTTCTGAGCTTTCCATGCGTGCTTTCACTTATCCTTACCACCAGGCCACACAACTCCAGAGGCCATTATTCTCATACTCCAGGAGAAACTAATTGTGTAGAAAACGATGTGATCGAAGCCCTGGAAATGTGCAATTGGGTGCCCTGCTAAAAATGGTTTTGAGTTAGGAACCATTAACATCCCCATTTCACACATGAGGCAACCAAGCTAATGGGAATAATGTGTCCTGGAGCAGGTGTACTGTGACTATGCAGATATTGGAATCTAGATTTCTTTGTCTGACTTCAAAACCAGAGCTCTTAAGCTGACCTGAACTTTCTAAATCTCTCCCCAATTCATGAGACTTGATGAGGCCCCAAGAAGGCCTCAGAGCACAGCAAGAGATGATGCAGTCACCTGGGAGAAGAGACTCATTGGAGGCAGCCTCACTGTCAGATAAGCCATGGGTACCTGTGAGCAGAAGTGCATTCCCCTCAAATGGCCAAACCCAGCACAGAAAAGCAGTCAACTCCATTCTCTATAAAAGTAAATTTGCATTTGGAAACATGATATTCTAACATTGTAAACACGGGATTTTGACAGGCTTATGTTGGACATGGAGTCTATCACCTGCTGGAAGCTTCCCAAGGCAGTGTCTATGGGCTTTAAAAAGAAAAAAAGCCTTATAATTAGAGGAATTAGCTCTTGACTTGCTCAAGAGCTATTTAATTACCTGTATTATGCCATAAATAACAATGACAAGAAGTGACTTTTAGAACTTTGTATGGCACAGTAACTGAGACAATTGGAAACAGCATCAGGGATATCCTCTCAGGATAATCCTGTCTTAGTGCCTTTTGTGTTTAATACTTTTCTCTTCCTGGACTAACTGTTCACATTATCATTCATCCCCATCTGTTACTTTTGTACGATGTATTGACATTCATAAAATTCTCTCACAGGATGTATTGACATTCATAAAATTCTCTCACCTGTGAAACGCTCTGCTCTCTGTCCTATGGGTGGAGTTTGCAGGAACTTTCAGAAGTGAAAATGCTGGTGGGTGATTGATTTCAAGAGACCTAAAGAGGATCAAAAGGTGACAAGTATGAACCTTCAGGTCCAGAATGCAGGAACACCAGTGCAAACTTTTTTCTACAACAATGAAATTTAGTCACTGTTTCATAACCCCATTCCTTCTGATGAGGGTGAAAAATCTTAATCTAGCTCAATAACAGGATAAACTCAGTTATTTCAGATTTAATCATTTTCCTCTCTCCTTCCTTCTCCCTGGGGAACTTATAAAGCTGGTGGCATAGCGGTTGGGGAGGTGGGCACACAGAGCATCAAGGTGATGGCAGGAGCTTTCTAGTCCATGATCAATATCTGACCATTCTGGTGTCTGCAGACCTGCATGTCTCTGACGAGTTCCCTGTCACGGCCATGTTCTCAGAAGTCTTGTGTCGATGGTCCACAACCTCTGTCTCTTCCCCACTGAGGACACCATCAAGTCTTCATGCATCTTGGGAGCCCAGAAAAGTTCCAGGAGACTTGGAGGGACACCTAAGAACCCTTCCCTATGTCTCCTTGACTACAGCAGAGCCTCACTGGTGCACAGTAGGGACCTTACCTGGACAGCCTGTGCAGGTATCCCTGCTCTCAGATTCCCAACCTTTCATGGGCCTTCACAAGTTTATATAGGAACTCAAAGCCTGAGCACTGACTACTATTATTCTCTGAATTCCTGCCACCACAGTCCTTCCCTAGGTGGTGTGTGTGCGTGTGTGTGCCAGGAGGGGAAACAGCCTCTTGATCTTCTTCTACCTCAAAGTCCACACCTGTCCTCAGACTCAGCATTCCCTGTATTCAGTACATGAAGCCCTTTCCCAGGAACAAAATGCTGTTTATTAAGTACTTTGCCAACCACTGAGTTAAATTCTTTCTACGTGAGTAGTTCCTTCAGTCCTCACAACAAAATATGTGCTGATAGTATTTCTCTTTTGCAGTTGAGGAAACTGAGTCACGAAACAATCATGAAGGCTTCCCCAACTCCTGCAGCCAGTAAGTAGTGAAACTAATTCAAACCCAGGCAATTCCAGGCCTTGTTAACAGCCACGCTGGCCCTGCTGCCTCATACACATGACTTCTCAGCCAGAGTCCACACTTAGCCAGCCTGGATTGTCTTCGTTCACTGGTGGTGGTGCTGTGCGCCCATTCAGACCCTTCCATCAGGCCAAGGCACGTGCTCTCTGGCTGGCAGCTTTCACCTGCACACTTTTCCTCACCCAGGTTTTTTCCCTTCCTAAATCTGCTTACAGTGGGAATATAAAGCGCAGCCCCATGCTTTCACCTAGTACAGCCCAAAGCCTCCATGGGACTGGCTGAGGCCGTTGTTGACAATGTAGAAGCTCAACTGTCTCCTCTGCCCACTCTCACCCCCCAGGGGCTGAATCTGAGAGCACACCTCTAGTTCAGAGCCAATGTCCTGGTTCTACCCAAAGACAGTAATCATGCAAGCCGGTGGTCCTTCTTTGAGGGTGCCTGGAAGAGAGGCCATCTGCCCCATGTGTCTGAGCTGACTGGTCCTGAGGGAGCCCAAGACAGGGGCTGCTTTCATCCTGGATCTGGAGGGGGCTTGTCAGCTGACTGCTGCCAGGAGCCTGATGAAAGGGCAGTCTAGGCTTCTCCCTGTCCAGCCAGAGAGGTGATGTGTGCCATGACTCTCAGAATGCGTTTTGTCAACTCCACTCCTCACACCTGTTGCCAGGAACCTCCTGTTGCCCCTGCAGTTAATTGCCTAATGTTAAATCTGAAATAATTTTTGAGGGTGGCAGGCACATAGCCTATGTGGAAGCAATGTGGCGATGTCAACAGGCCTCCCCTGAAACACAGTGGGGAGGGGACAATAAGCCGATTAGGCACAGAGATTTATATTTGAGACCTGTAGGGTGTCACAGACAAGCTGTGTGAATTTGGGTAATGGTTCACCCTCTCTGAGCCACCCTTTCACATAGAATAAGGGGTGGTGATGATTACATGTGTTCTGGGAGGCTTCCTGCAAGGGCAGGGGACGTTCTAGGTCATTCTCCCTCCACCTTCTCCCCCTCAATTAGGATGGGAAAAACCAGAGACAACTGATCTGTCCCAGGCCTCAGGTCCAGACAGTCATAGATAAGCTGAGAAACATGACCTTCTACAGCTCTGAGGGACTCCTAAGTCTGTGCCACATGATGGAAAATATTATTCAGCTGAGACTTTAAATAGCTGATGCATCTGGGGCTAAAGGTGGCCTGCAAAACAGCCAGAGCAGCCAGCATCCCACAATGGGGGCCTGAGAAGGGTGCCGAATCATCCTTCTTTGTGTCTCAGGGTCCTGGGCACCCCGTCAGGAGCGACTGATTTTGCTCAGGCCTTCCCAAAAAAACCACAGCTGTGTTCTACCTCCCACACACCCTCAGGAGTGCTCAGGTTACAAACGAGTTTTATGCCATCTCAATATCCTTAAAAAGTGGCTCTCAAACTCAGGGTTCATCAGAACCACCTAGGATGTTGTTAGTCCACAGATTGTAGGGTCTAACCCCAGATTCCTGCCTTGGTGGGTCTTGAAGGAGCCTGAGGATTCACCTTCCTCACAAGCTCCTAAGAGATCCTACTGCTGCTACAGTGGTACCGTACTTAAGAACATTGCTCACGACCAGAAATGCTCTCAGCCTTGGCTTTCTATTAGAATCAGCTGGCAGATTCCACCGACCCAGTACCCAGGCCCTACCCTAGATGAATTAAACTGACTTATTTTGTGGGACCCTAGCATCAGTATTTTAGCTCCTTTAGTGATTCTAATGTGCAGGCAAAGTTGAGACCCATTGCTCCAAGGAATCAAACTATTGCTTTGGAGAAGACTGTTAAGGGTGGAAAATTTTCCAGTAAGCCAGCATTAAGGATTTACTTCTGATTCTGTTAACCAGGGTGTGGTAATCTGCTTACTTGTTAACCAGGGTGCGGTTCTAGGCTTTATAAACTGCCTCTTTTGGGAGCTTGGGGCTGATCTCCTCTGACCCTGCGTGGTGGAGAGTCAGTCACTGGCCAGCTAATAAAGGCTCACAATTCATCTCAATTGGCTCTGTGGGTCTTAGATTTGAACACAACACAACAAAGACCAGGGCACAGCATCAAGCGGTGACACATAATGACTGATCCAGAAGTTGAGATAATGGGCAGATAACTGAGAGTGGAAATTACTGACATCTCTAGAAGCCACTGGAATCCCAGCTAGAAGTAGCCCTGTTGAGTTCCAAAAGATTCCTAGGCAAAGTCTGATTGGTGACTGCTAAAGCAAACCCCATCTGTACTCCTTATCACTCCTTATAATCAGGCCCAAGGACAATCAGAAGCTCTGGGAACTTTAAGAAATGCGGAATCTCAGGCCCCATTTACCTAATTGGAATCTGTACTTGAACAACCCCAGCTGATTCTTGTACACTTTAAAGTTTAAGTGCTTATCTGTGAGGTAGGTGGGATCTGGCAGCACCTAAGCAGGGTCTGGGAGGCAAAATCTGCTCAAGCCCAAGGTTGTCCCAGGGGTCGACTCAAATCCAGAGAACCCTGGAAAGCTGAGGACTCCTGTTTCGTATATAAATTACTTGGAGAGTTGTGTGTGTGTCTTCAGAACTCCCAAGGAAACCCCACTTTGCCCTCACCCTATCCAATGACCTGACTGAACCCTCAAACCTGAGACTATCATGTCCACCATGCCTGAATGGAGTTATAACCGTGTCCTAACCACAGTGATCTTGAACATGGCCTGCATATTAGAATCATCCAGATAGTTTTAAAATCTCTTCAATGCTTGAGCCACACCCAATCCAATTTACTTCAGAAGCTCTGGGGTGGGGTCCAAGTGTGTCAGGACTTTAACATTCCCCAGGTGATTCTAGTTGGAACCAGAAAGTGCCCACAGTAATCTTCAGAATTGTCTCTCTTGACGTCCCTCAAAGAGCTTTCAGTGGTTTCCTGCCTGTCCCTCCTTCCTCTCTGCCATTAAGTTGGACACAGTATCTTCCAAATGGGAAGATACTGTGGGCTTCCTGCCAGACAAAGAATGTTATTCTGCACACAAAACAAATTTGGTTATCTTTGCTGAGCTTGCAAATGGCAAGAAAGCTACAGTCCTCTGATTGTTTTAGTCTTGTCTAATTTTTCAGCAAAATACCCATGAGTTCAAGCTGCTGCTGTCAGATTGTGTCTGTGACACCGACAGAGGCCACTGAGCAAGCAACATCCACGGGACTGAGGCCAGAACAAATTTCTCTTGGGCCGTCCCATATTTCAGGGGTAGCATGTGTGCAAGCATCCTGCTGGTCAGTGAAAGAATCCACTTTTATGTCGCCTCCTGCATTCTTCTAAAAGTCACTAAGAACAAAGATTTGATTAACTGGCTATTAGGAGGACTGTTTGGGACTGATCTTGCTTGGGGTAACTTTATGTCTTCTATGCCCACAAAAATAGAGTCAGTTTTTACACTCTAAGAAATATATGATTGTCAGTGCTTTGTAAAAAAAAAAAAAAAGTTAGAAGGTAATTGTTCAGTTTCAATGCATATCCTATTGCAAAAGCCCTTGGATTTTGCCAACAATTTTGTACAGTTAGGCACATTATGATTCCCAACTGTTGTGAGCTGAATGATGACCCCAAAGATATGTCTAATTCCTAATCCTTGGAACCTGCAGATATGACCTTATATGGCAAATGGTGTGATTCAGTTAAGGTTCTTGAGAGCAGCCACTTATCCTGGATTGTCCTGGTGGATCCTAAATGCAATCACATGTATCTTTATAGAGGAGAAGCAGAGGAAGTTTTGACACAGACACACACATGGGAGAAAGCAGTGCAAAGGCAGGGGCAGAGATTGGAGTGATGCAGCCCCACGTCAAGGACACCAGCAGCCACCAGAAGCTGAAAAGATGCAAGGAACATTTTAGACGTCCTTGAAGGGAATGCTGTTTTGCCCACTTTAGCCCTGTGAAACTGATTTTGGACTTCTGGGCTCCAGAACTGTGAGCGAATACATTTATTTTTGTTTAAAGCTACCAAGTTCGTGGTAATTTGTTGCTGCAGGCACAGAAAACTAATACAGCCTTTTATCTCCAAATTCATTTGTTCCACCAACATTCACGGCATACCAACTGTGGGAGAGGTCACTGGGATCCAGGGACCCAGGGAATAAGCCAGACTCAGTTCCTCTTCCCTGGAGCATTTATCCCAGGGAGGCAGACGGCAGTGAGCATGCTCACAAGTGTGGAAGTAGAAGCAGAGAATGGCAAGCACTAAAGGAACTAAAGCCAGGAATGTAAGAGTGAGTGCCCAAGACCAGGGCAGAGGAGGGGCAGATGGAGGAAGGCAGCTGACATTATACGTGGTCACAAGCTCTCTCTGGGGAGATGACATGTGAGCTCAGACCTAAGTGGGACAAAGTATTCAGGCATGGGAAGATGAGCACTGAACAACCAAGGCAGAGGGACAACCATGTGGAGCCTGGAGGCAGACAGGAGTTGGTGCGCTAGAGAAACAGCAGCCAGCATGTGAGCAAGGACCAAGTGGGAAGGTGAGAGCAAGATGGAGCTGGCGACCTAGACAGGAGTTGCCTTTTATTCGAAGATATGGTGTCAAACAAGGGAATGACCTGACCTTCCAAATTAGAAGCACCCTGTAATGCTTAACATTCCTGCATTTACTGCCCACAGTACACAGAGCAGGGGAAAAAGGAGTATTGGGGTACACTTGCTTTTATGTGCTGCCTCCTCCAAAATGGTTCTTTGGAGGCACAGAGCATAAGATTTTAATGAAAGGAAGAAGAGCAGAGGAGTGGAGGGACCAGAGGTGTAGAACGTGAAGGCTGCTCTCCTGGGTTTGCCCCAAGCTATCCCCCAGAGTTCTGCCAACTCCCCCCAGGCTGAACATGGGGGTTTTAGGAGTGAGGGGTGGCCTAGCTTTAGGATCTGCTGCTTTGTTCTTCCCACAGAGGGAGGAGAGGTGAAAATATGGGTCATGTCCAAGCACAGTGTTGGGGTCCTCAGTGCAGAAGCCAGCTGTTTCCACAGGTTGATCTGCCCCATCTCCTGATTTAAGTTATTACAACTAGTCATTTGGTGATGAGCTCTGTCAGCTTACTGTGTTCTCTCCACCCTCACACTTCCTCGCTTCAGCAGGCCATCCTCAGGACAGTGCTCTAAGACTGAGAGCAATATGGCACAATCACTGCCCTGGGCCAGAACCCCAAGGGGAGAAGTGCCCTCCAAGGCCCACCTCCCAGCCCCACCATTGGAATCCCTGATCGGGATGGGGGTGGTCCCATTTCTTAAGACCTCAGAGGGGATGTGCTCCAATACCGCTTAATGACCTTTGGGTGGGCCAGTGGGAAGAACAGATGGCTAGAGTGTCTTTTCATGTGAGAAGTTTCCAGTGCTTCCTCTACTTTGTCTGCCATGAGTAATGACATCCACCGATATCAGATTTTTCTGACTGCCCAAATTGCCAAACAGAGCTAATCAGGTTTTCTGGTAGCCCTTCTACTTTTTGTTTTTAAATTTAAAGACCTGGCAGGCTCTACAAAAGGCCATGACCAGAGCTCAAAGTTTTGGAAGAGATGAGTGGTGGCAAATTAGTGAAGAGGGAACTCCGAAGGAAATTAATTTTGCACTCCTGGTGGAAGCATTGCCAGGGGGCAGGAGAGAAAGAGATTTCGTTCCAAAGCGTCCATTGCCTGGTTCCAAAATCAGTTTTATTGTGTTCCTCTGCTCCTTGGTTTGCCCCATTATGCAATGGGTACAGTAATTGTGATAAAGCTTCAGGAGATAGGATATACCAGTGGTTGGTTTATTCATCCTCTATCTAGGCATTGGGCTAGGAACTGTGGAAAATACAGAAGATGTAGAATTTTGGGCCTCTATTCTCAAAGAGCTTAGAATGTAGCTCTGATAAAGAGAGCAACCCATTCAAAAGAAGCAGAGAATAAAAGTGTCTATAATGATGTTTTTAAGGTGAGCATTGAAATCCCCTAGAGCAGCAGTCCTCAACATTTTTGGCCCTAGTGACCAGTGTTCCTGTGAGAATCTAATGCCTGATGATCTGAGGTGGAGCTGAGGCAGTCACGCTAGTGTTGTGGAGCGGCTGCAAACACAGATGAAGCCTCAATTGCTTGCGGCTGGCCGCTTACCTCCTGCTGCGTATTCTGGTTTCTAACAGGCAACAGATCTTACTGGTCTGCAGCCCAGGGGTCAGGGACCCCTGCCCTAGAGGGCAGTGAGAGCATGTTGCCCGGCCCACCCCAGGGTTCCTGATCTAATGGATCTTGGAAAGACCCAAGAATCTGCGTTTCTAACACACTCCCATGTCTTGCTGAAACCGCTAGCCCGAAAACCACATTTTAAGAACCACTGGGATAGCAGAAGCACAGAGAAGGAAGAACTGGGCGCTGGAGTTAGCTGGAACACTGGGGAATATAAACACCTTCCTTCCTGCTTCGTTAGTGCAAAATCAAGGGTGTCCAACAATGGGAGATTCCCAGGAATGGTTCTCCTGCTGTTTCCACAACAGACAATTGTTCCTAGCACAGTGCAGCTTCCCCATGGTAATGAATCTGTTTTATTTAATTTCCAAACCATCGTAGACTAATATTTTTTTGTAAAATACAAAACCACAAGTGTGGCTGTTGCAACAATGTTGTAATGCCATAAAAATTTCCAAGTGCTCATCCTATCGCCAACTGGTAACAAGCTCATGGCCTGGCCACTTTGAGGGCACCACCTAATATCTTCCATGTCCCCAAGAGGTCTTCATACACACAGCCTGAACACAGCCCAGCACCTAGCACTGGCCAAGCACCAGGGAGCTGCTGTGGGGACGTTTCCTCTCGGACTGCTCCCCGAAAGTGGGTGCAAACCCACTGGAAAAGGACAAAGGAAAGTTGTAGCATTGTGTCCACTCACATAATTAAGGCAGAAATTGAAGAGCAGGGCAAATCCCACCCCTCTATCCCCTAAGTGTAGCTCTTGGGGCATCATTTCCACAAAACCAGGAGAGATGGTTCTGGAGGCAGCAGCAGGCAATGGGGCTAAGAGAAGAGCCCTGACATGACCCCTGAGAGGAGCTAAAGCCACCATGGCCACATCTCTCTCCAGCCCAGCTCCACACCCCTAAGCTGTGCCAGCATCCCAAAGAAGGATCAAGTCTAAGTGGTCAAGAGCTGCTCCCCACAACGGCCTCTGTGACAGAAAAGACTGCCTGGGACCCCAGACATTCCTGTTTCTGACCCCTCTTCCCAGCTCCTTTCCTGGGCCACAATGGGATGCTGTCCACTCTCTCACCTTCAGGAAATTTTGAGGCCCCAGTCCTGGCATTGTTGGGAATGACAGGTGGGTGATAAGCCTCAGGAGACTCATAGGAACCAGAATTGCCTTGCAGATGTCACAAGAAGCCAGGCTGTGATCCTGAGCACCTTGCAGGGAGCTTCCTGAAACCATTTAACTCTCACTGACCACTGCTCTGAGTGGCTAGGCTGTGTCCTGAAGCTGGACCTTGGGGAGAACCTTGAGTGAGGAGGAGCAGCAGGCACAGTCAGCCAAGGCCTGCAGAAGTCCTATGCTCCTGTGGGGAAGAGGGGAGCTTTATCTGTTTTGCTTTGAATTTTACTGAATATATGTCCAAACAACAAACCTTCACTTTCTGCCTTTAACCCTAGACAACACTGTGATTTTCCTTTTGGCCTTTCCCTAGCATTCAGTATTTTTCCAACATTCTCTGAATGCCTACTTAAATGCTGGAAAAGTAGGGGTTATAAATATAAACCAACACAGGTCCCACTCCTGAGGCACTTACGGTTCCATGGGTTGTATCTATTAGCTATTGCTGTATAAGAAATCACCCTAAGATTAATGGCCTACAAACTGTATCATTTGTTTCAAAAATACCAACTTATAATGCTTCAGGACTTCAGTCAGAGCTCTGTGGAGAAAGCTCGTCTCTGCTCCATAGGGTGTCAGCTGGGTGGCTGGCCTGGGGCTGGAGGACCATGATGGTCTCACTCATGTATCTGAGCTCTCAGCTCAGGTAGTTCATGTCTCTTTCCTGTGGCCTCGCTTTCCACATGGTGTCTCATCCTCCAGGGCCTTTCTTTCCAGATGGATAGTAATAAACTTCTTCATATGTGGCTGGATTCCGAGAGAGCAAAGAAAGAGATTTACAATGACTGAGGCCTGAGTCCCATTTCTAGAGGGTCTGCTTTCATTGGTTTGAAGTGCAGCCTGGACATCAGTCTCTCCAGGTGCTTCTCTGGTGAGTGGCTGAGAACTTGGCTCTAGCCCCTCATATCCAAGAGTGGTTTACAGGCCAGCAGCAAAGGTACCTCTCAGGGTATGTTAGAAATGCAGAACCTTAAGCCCCTCACAGAAAGTGGAGTACTTTCATGTTAGTGGAACTATGACTGTCATTAAATGATGGCAAATTCATCCAGAAGGAGCAATGTTGGACCTGTGGCTCCTTCTCTTTCACCACAGGTGTTCTGGATAATAGACCTCCAGGTGATCCCCCAGCTCTGTGCATCCCACACAGAGGTGTTTCCAATATAACAGCCATCAGGAGTGATAAAAATAGAAAGAAATATCCACATTCATTAGAACTACAGGGAGATAAGAGGGCAGAAGGAGGTGGATGATTTTTGCTGAGGTGGGGGAGATGAACAAGGGATGTAATTCAAGTGACAAGGACACTTGAAGGTGATTCTAGCTGCCTCCTGCCATTAAATTAGTGTCTCTATCTCTGTTTGTAGAATGGTGAGGGTATATTCCTGTTCCTGGCCATCTACTTTTGCCCTAGGTAGCTGAAGATTTCTGTGGAAAAAATCACACACCCTTGCAGATGGGAGCCTGCTGGATGATTCTTCTCTTGCCTCACTCCAAATCTGATACATCGCAGAGTCCAGTCCATGGCCTGTCTGCTGTACATCATCCCCTACCCTAAGTCTGCCCCACAGCATGTCTTTGCCTGCTCATTTGAGTTCTTACCCTGTCTCCCTGTCTTGCACCCCCTAATCCAGCTTGCATGTGGCTACCTGAGTCAGCTACTAAACAGCAAGCTTTTGATGATGTCACCCCTGTCACAACTCCACAGCAGCAGAATAAAGAAACTCAGCCTCCTTGGGGCAGCACACAAGGCCCATCATAACCTGTTCTCTCTCCTCCCAAGTCTAGCCCCTGCAACACACACCCTAACCCTGGATGCTTGCAGTTCCCTCAATAGGTGACAATTCTGGGGGATCTGTGTCCTCACCCTATTATTATTCCTGCTGCTAGAATACCCTTCTCTCCGTCTCTGCCTAGTTAACCCCTGGTGCTCCCAGGAGCACAGATTGGAGAGGGGCACCCCCTAGAGTTTACACTTGGTGCATTTGTGTCCTTGGGTATAGCTCAGGTGGCACTTTGCCCTTGAAGCCATCTCTGATATGAGGTCTTCACAGAAGTGCTCCCTGCCCAGCTTCCATAAAAACCCCATGCACGCTTCTAGAGATATGTTTGTCAAGTACAGCTGTTATGGGCCACATGTGACTGTTGAGTGCTTAAAATACAACTAGTCCCAGTTAAGACTGTGCTAGCTGGAAAGTTACTGCATGGCTATGTCTATGGGAACATAGGCTGTCACCCATAGGAACATAACATTCTAAACAAGCTTTCTGCTTCTGTAACCCCGCTTATGCACCTGACCTGTGAGTTGACAGGTAGTGAATAGAAAAAAGATAGTCCTTTATGTTTAGACAGAATGAAGAATGAGATTCGTGGCTTAAAAAGCCTGTACCTTTACATTTCGGGGCTGGTTTATTTGGGGTCTGCGTACCCCTGGCAGACTCAGCTGGCTGAAGAAAGAGTGTATTTCCTATAACTCACAGAGTTCTGGTGGTCCGTGTGTCTTTTGGGGGCTGGCAGCTACAACATTTGAAGGCCCCAGTGAGATCTCAGGGAGTCACCCTGAGATCTAAGACTGGACCGGCCTTTGAAGCAGTAGCTGTCTCAGTTACAGATTCTAAGGTGTGGCCAACCTGAGATGTTCCAGGGCCCTTGAATGCCATGATGGGGTAAATGCAGTTGTCAAGGATACAACATTCAGGACACGCTCTTTGTTCCTGGTCCCGACAGGCATCTGGAATCTCCGAGGCCTCGGCGTCTGGATAAAAGGTACCTTCCTGGTTCTGTTGACCAGTCATTGGGGGTCCGAGGAGAGACTGGATGCAGTCATATCTCCTGCACCATGGCCAGGCCATGGGACGCCGCCTCCTGTTCCCTGTTGTTGGGTTTTGTTTATTGTCTCTGGTCTTGTCTAGGTTGTAGGTGGCTGACTTCTCTGGGTCCACTTACACCTCAGTGATTGTTCTTGTCTGAGTGTGTGTTTTGTGTTTTCTGTTTTGTGTTTTCTGTACAAGTGATGGGGGGAAGCCTGAGTTCACAAAAGACACCTTTGGGGTGTCTTCTCTGACATTTCAAAGAAGGGTTTGTAAAGAGAGCTAACTATGGCATAACGTTTTCTCCAGGCAGACTAAAAACATTGTGTGAAGTTGAGTGGCTGTCTTTTAATGTAAACTGGCCTCCGGAGGGCTCTTTTGACAAGGGTTTAGTGAGAAATGTTTAAAAGGTTGTCATGGGAGACCTGAGACATCCTGATCAGTTTCCCTACATCCATCAATGGTTAAACCTTGTTCAAAACACCCCTCCTTGGCTCCACTGGTGTGCCCAATCTCTGGGGGCACAAGTCTTAATTATAGACACCCCAAAACATACAGCAACTAAATCTCCAAGATGGCCCAGTCCCTCAGTCCTCCAATCTCCACTGGAGGACAGTGACCTTCCCCCACCCCATAATCCAGGAAAACAGAGGCCAAATAACACTGCCTCACCTTCTCGGATGGCCAGCAGGTAACCCCTATGGGCCTCCTGCACCCGCTCCAGGCGGGGCACCAGCCAATACCACCACTCCGGCCATCCTCCCCTTGCGAAAAACACCACCCCATGGGCAGCACACTGACAGGCCTTTTATGGTTTACGTGTCTTTCTCGACTAGTGACCTGTACAACTGGAAGGCACAGAATCCACCTTTCTCTGAGAAACCCCAGGCAGTAATGGGACACTTAAAGAGTGTCTTTCAGACTCACTGCCCCACCTGGGACAATTGCCAACAGCCTTTAATTACCCCCTTGACTTCAGAATAACTCCGAAGCATTCAGTCTGAAACACAAAAGATAGCTGTGGGAGGGAGGAGAGTTGAGAAAGCAGGAGAACAGATTAAAGAGAAATTTCCCTCCACCCACCCAGACTGAGGACACAATTCTCAGGCAGGGAAAATGGCATTGGATCGGTACCACCAGATTCTAATTGAGAAAATTAGGATGGCTGTTCGCCAGCCAACTAAACCTTTCTAAGATAACTAAAGTTATACAGGGAGGGACCTCAAAAATCCCCTGGAGTGTCTCTTAAATGAGGCATACCAGGTATACATCCGCATTAATCCTGAGGCCCCTGAGAACCAGCAGACAATTATTATAGCCTTTGCTAGCCTGGCAGCCCCTGATACCCGGCATAAATTGCAAAAATTAGAAGGTTTTGCAGGGATGAACCTCTCCCAGCTTGTTGAGATAGCCCAGAAAGCGTTCAACAACAAAGGAGCACTGGATGACCCCAAACGTATGACTCAGATCCAAAGCTACTGTCATCAACCCAGCCAATCTGTTGCCAGACTCAGACTCTGAGACCTCCATTTATGACTGCACAGATTTCACTGATGCTGTGTGTTCCTCACGGCCAGACCTCAAAGACTCCCCTCTTCTTGAGACCGATGAAGTTCTGTTTACAGATGAGAGTAACTTCATGCAGTAAGGAAGGAGGTATGCCAGGGCAGGGGTCATAACTCTAACTGGCACTATCTGGTCACAAGCCATTCCCCATAGGACTTCTTCTCAAAAGGAAGAACTCATCGCCATCACTAAGATGGAAAAAGGACAAGGTAGTCACAACATACACTGACAGCCAATATGCCTTTGCCACTGCCCATGTACACATAGCCATCTACAAGGAAAGAGGGCTTCTGACTTCAGCTGGAAAGGACATTAAGGACAAGAAAGATTTTAGCCTACTTGAACCCATATAGATGCCTAAGGCTCTTGCTATTGTTCTTTATAAAAGACATCAAAAAGAAAATAGTCCTGAGGCTGAGAAAAACCTACTAGCCGATGCAGAGACAAGAACAGCGGCCACAAGGCCAGTGGGGCCCCCACCACATCTACTAACTGTTGTCCCTTCCTCTGTCTCCAACCTATATAGAAAAAAAAGACATTTATTTTCAAGATAAGAGAGCCACTAAGAACAAACAGGAATGGTGGATGACCCCAGATAAAAAAAAATCAGGCTCTCACAGGCCCTTGAAAAGACTCTCTATCAACTACACCAGACCATACACCTAGGGCAGACTAAGATGCTCCAAGCTTTAGACCCTCACTTTTACTCATTAAAATGAAGAACTGCAGAGGAGATTGCCTCATGATGCCTGGGTTGTGCCCAAGTTAATCAAAAAGAAGAAAGAGGAAAAGAAGGAGGAGGAGGAGGAGAAGGAGAAGGTGGAGAAGGAGGAGAAGGAGAGGAAAGAAAATAAGAAGTAAGAAGAAGAGAAGAAAAGAAGAAAAGAGGAAGTAGAAGAAGACGCAGTAGGAGGACTGAGCTGCTTCTTCTTCCTTGTAAGATAGATTCCCTTTACTCCAAGAGGAGGAGAGAAGAGAAGAGAAAAGAAAACTCTCCGGCCCTAGAGAAGGAAGAACTTATCCAGGAGACCACTGAAAAGCCGATTTCACTGAGGGCTACAAATATTGGGGGGCTACAAATATTTACTTATTTTTATAGACACCTTTTCAAGATGAGTAGAAGTCTTCCCTACCAAGAAAGAGACTGCCTTAGTAGTTACTAAGAAACTACTACAAAAAATCCTCCCTTGATTTAGTCTCCCTGAAACTTTAGGGTTAGATAATGGGCCAGCCTTCATAGCAAAGGTATCACAGCAATTGGCTAGCTATCTAAATTGACAATAAAAACTCCACTGCGCTTACCGGCCCCAAAGTTTGAGCCAAGTAGGGCAAATGAATTGAACCCTAAAAGAGACATTAGTCAAGTTAAGATTAAAAACTGGTGAGACCTGAGTAAAACTTCTCCCCTTTGCTCTTCTCCAAGCCAGGTGCACTCCATCTATTAATAGATTCACCCTATTTAAAATTTTCTTTAGATACCCCCACCTTTAACACTTAAAATAAAAGATAAAAAAAAAAAAAAAGAACTGCATAACCTTGTCTTGCCTGAGTTTTTACAGGCCCTTCAAAGTGTACAGAAAGAGATTTGGTTCTGAGTTCATGCTGTCCACTCAGCCCCAGGGGATGGATTTCCCCCTCAGTTTCTGCCTGGGGACTCTGTGTGAATCCAGAAGTTCACTTCCAAAGTACTAGAACTCAAATGAAAAAGACCCTTCACTGTCTACCTGATGACGCCCACTGCAGTTAAAATAGACAGCATACCATCATGGATTCATCACTCCCACGTGAAGGCAGCACGAGTGGGGACAGCTCAGGAAGACGGGCCCTTAAGACTAAGACTCAAGCGTACATAAATATAACCTTCTGTTTCTTCTTTTTCTCCTCTTTAGCCCAGGCATTCGACCAGCCACAACCAGAACCAGAAGAAACATTAATAACTTTGCTAACAACAATACACAAAGGTCTTAAATAAGACCACCCCAGACATAGGACGAGATTGCTGGTTGTGCCTAAACCCAAAACCCCCTTACTATGTCAGGGTAGAAACTCCCCTAAATTTAACTGAGCTCAGCAGGCTAAAACTTCAAGTCGATTCACTAGCAAAAGTAGTCCTTCAAAATAAAAGAGATTTAAATTTATTATTTTAAAACAAGATAGATTATGTTTGGCTCTAAGTAAAACCTGTTGCTTCTATGCTAATAACTCTAGAATAATTTTAAAAAGCTTACAACTGATACAGAAAATTTAGATACCAGATAAAAACAGAGACTAGAATCAAATAACTGGTTTTATAAGATGTTCAGTTGGTCACCATGGCTAACAACTCTTCTATCTGCTGTAGCTAACCTTTAATCCTCCTCCACTTCTTATTAACTTTTGGCCCATGTTTTCTCAATTTCCTTTTTGCATATATAAAAAAGAGAATTCTGTTAGACTTTTAATATTACAGAATAGAGGCTATGAATAAATTCTGCATAAAGAATCAAAGATTTGATTTTCTGCTAAGGCCAGTGGGGAATGCGCTAGCTGGAAAATTACTGCTTGGCTATGTCCATGGGAACATAGGCTGTCACCCATAGGAACATAACATTTTAAACAAGCTTTCTGCTTCTGTAACCCCGCTTACGCGCCTGACCTGTGAGTTGACAGGTAGTGAATAGAAGATAGTCCTTTGTGTTTAGACAGAATGAAGAATGGGATTTGGGGCTTAAAAACCCTGTATTTCTACATTTCAGTGCTGCTTAATTTGGAGTCTGCATACCCCTGGCAGACCCAGCTGGCTGAAGAAAGAGTGTGTTTCCTATAACTCACTGAATTCTGGTGGTCTGTATGTCTTTTGGGGGCTGGCGGCTACAACAAGACGTGTGTTAAAGGTAAAATGCACAACAGATTTTAATGACTTTGTGCAAAAATAATGTAAAACAGTTTGTTAATAATATTTGTATTAATTACATGTTACACAATATTTTGGACATATTGGATTAAATAAAATATTAATATTAATTCACCTGTTTTATTTTATTGTTTTTATTTTTATTTTTGTAATAACTTTTCTTTTTTAATTACAATTGACATATAATATTATATTATTTTTAGGTGTAAAACATGGTGATTATACATTTATGTAACTTACAAAGTGATCACTCTGATATATCTAGTACTCATCTGAAATTATACTTAATCCTTACAATATTATTGACTATATTCTCTATGTTATACTTTATATCCTCATGACTATTTTTTACTAAAAATTTGTACTTGTTAATCCTTTCCTCCCTTCACCTATTCCCTCCAAGGTCCCTCCCATCTGGCAACCATCAAAATTTTCTCTGAATCTATGAGTTTGTTTCTGTTTTGTTTGTTCATTTATTTTGTTTTTTTAGATTCCACATATAAGTAAGATCATATGGTATTGGTATTTCTGTCTGACTTAACTCACTCAGCAAAATACCCTCTAGCTCCATCCATGTTGTTGCAGATGTCAAGACTTCATTTTTTTTTATAGCTGAGTAATGTTGCCTTGTACATATGTATCATTTCTTTATCCATTCATCTATTGATGAACACTGAGGTTGCTCCAATATCTTGGCTATTGTAAATAATGCTGCAATGAACATATGGATATATATGTCTTTTCGAATTAGTGTTTTGAGTTTCTTCAGATAAATACCTATAAGTGGGATTTCTAAGTCTTTCTTTGTCTCTTGTTATAACCTTTGTTATTACTATATTTTGTCTAGTATAAGTATTGCTACCCTAGCTTTTTCTTTGTTTGTTTCCATTTGCATGAAATATCTTTTTCTATTCCTTTACTTTCAGTCTTTCGATCTGAAGTGAGTCTCTTGTAGGCAGCATATGTAAAGGTCCTGTTTTCTTATCCATTCGGTCACCTTGTCTTTTGGTTAGAGCATTTAATCCATTTACATTTAAAGTAATTGTTGATAGATATGTAGTTATTGTCATTTTCTTATTCATATTTTTGATCCTTTTGTCTTCTTAAAAAGTCCTTTTAACATTTCCTGTAATACTGCCTTGTTAGTAATAAACTCCTTTAGATTTTTCTTCTCTGGGAAACTATCTGTTCTTCAATTCTAAATAATAGCTTTGCTGGATAGAGTAATCTTGGTTGTACATTCTTTTCACAGCTTTGGATATTTCATGGCAATATTTCTGATCTGCAAAATCTCTGTTGAGAAATCAGCTAACAGTCTTATGGGAGCTCCCTTGTAAGTAACTAATTGCTTTTTTCTTACTGCTTTTAAGACTCTCTTTGTGTTTAACTTTAGCATTTTAATTATGATGTGTCTTGGTGTGGGCCTCTTTGGGTTCATCTTGTTTTGGATTCTATGTGCTCCCTAGACTTGTATGTCAATCTCCTTCTCCAGGTTAGGGAATATGCCCATTATTATTTTTCAAATATATTTTCAATTTCTTGCTCTCTCTCTTCTCCTTCTGGTATCACTATGATATGTATGTTGTTACATTTGATGTTGTCCTTAAACTATCCTCATTTTTTTAAATTCTTTTTTCATGTTGCTGCTTTGATTGGGTGTTTTTTACTACCTTACTTTTCAAATTGCTGATTCGATCCTCTGCTTCGCCTAATTTACTGTTGACCTCACTAAAGTATTTTTTATTTCAGTATTTTTTATTTCTGACTGGTTCCTTTTTATCTTTTCCATTTTTATGTTTCCTATCTCTTTGTTGAAGTTCTCACTGAGATTGTTGAGCATCCTTATAACCAGTGTTTTGAACTCTGCATCTTGTGGATTGCTTGTCTCCATTTTGTTTAGTTCTCTTTCTGGAGCTTTGTTTTGTTCTTTCATTTGGGAAATATTTCTTTGTCTACCCGTTTTGGCCACCTCCTTATTTGTTTCAATTTTTTAGGTAGAGCTGCTATGTCTCTTGGTCAGAGTAGAGTGGCCTTATGTAGGAGGTGTCCTGTGGAGTCCAGTGGCACAGTCTCCCTGGTCACCTGAGCTGAGTGCTCCAGTTGTGTCCCTTGTGTGGGTTGTGTGTACCCTCCTACTGTAGTTGAGCCTTGATTGCTGTTGACATATCAACGGGAGGGACTGCCCCTCAGGCTGGTTGATTGTGAGGATTAGCTGTAGCGGAGGAGCTGTTGTGCAGAGGCTGACCCAGCTGAGTAGGATTTGCTGTAGCAGGGCTTGGTGCTTGTTGAGTCTACCTTTTGTGTGTGTTGTTTGTGGGGATGGTTGGGTGGTGCTCCGGTGTGGTCTGAAGCTGGCCACCAGGTGTGTTGGTTCTGGGGCCTCTTGGAAGGAGCTCTGGTGCAGGTCAAGTTTAGCTGCTGCCTGTTCCCTCTCTGGGGCCACTTGATATGACCTACAAAATGATCTGCAAATGATTGCCACTTGTGCTGGGCTTTGAGGTGCCTGGCAGAGGCTAAGCTGTAAATCTAATCCAGCTGTTCTTAGTGCTGGTCTTGGGGCTGCTTAGCAAAAGGTACAGGGTAAGCCAAGGCCAGATGCTGCTTGTTTGGGATTTGTGAACCTTTGAGAGGTTTCAGAAAAGTCCACAGATGCACTAAGGCCACTTGTATGGAAAAGCCACTGTAAGCAACTTGGGTGGACCAGGAAGTTGGGTGGAACAGGGCCTCAGGGAATCACCAGGGCAGGATGAATGGCGATAACAAGGTTGATGGAGACTCAGACATGATGCTGTTCTGCATGTGCAGGCTGGGTAGTGGGAGGGCTCAACAAAATAACAATGGCTTCAGCCAGCATGTCTTTCTGGGAGAAAACTCCCCCTCTAACTCTTGCTCTGAAGCGAAACATTCAGTTCCTCCCTGTATGTCCCTGGAAACTTTTAGGGTGTTGCCCAGTGCTGAAGTTCAGGGTAAGTGAGTCTGTCAGAGAGTAAGTCTTTGTGTGGGCCCTTTAAGAGGAGTTTCTGGGACTCCGGCAGCCCTTCATCTCACTCAGCCACAATCTCCACTGGTTTTCACAGCCAGAAATTATGTGGACTTCTCTTCCTGGCACTGGAATCCTGGACTGGGGAGCCTGGGGTAGGGCTAGGACCCCTCACTCTTCAGGGAGGACATCTATGGCTGAGATATCCCTACTGGTTTTTAACCACCACACATGGGTGTAGGACCAGCTATTCCTAATCTCTGCCCCTTCTACCAGTCTTGATATGGCTTCTTCTGTATGTCTTTAGTTATAGGACTTCTGTTTAGGTAGACCTCAGGTGATTCTCAATGATGGTTCTTCTGTTGTTTAGTTGTAATTTTGAGGTGGTTGTGGGAGGAGCAAGCACAGTATTTACCTACTCCACCATCTTGACCAGAAGTCTCTCTTTTTTTACTTTTTTTAATATGGCTACCAGAAAGTTTAAAATTGCTCATGCAGTTTACTTTATTTCTATTAGTTATGCTGGTCTAATAATTTTTTCTCCCAGAGTCCTTCTTTATTAGTTTTAACCTAAGGCAAATTATTTAATTCTCAGAAAATCAATTTCCTTTCTATAAAATGTAGGCAGTATTATTTTTATCTTTTAGAGTCATGGTGAGAAATAATCATGCACCCAACATAATTGTTTCCATGTATTAGGTAGAGCTGCTATGTCTCCTGGTTAGAGTAGAGTGGCCTTATGTAGGAGGTGTCCTGTGGAGCCCAGCGGCACAGTCTCCCTGGTCACCTGAGCTGAGTGCTCCAGTTGTGTCCCTTGTGTGGGTTGTGTGTTCCCTCCTATTGTAGTTGAGCCTTGTTATAAGATCTCTATCAGTATAACATTAATTGTATTATATAGAATTAACAGTTATAGTGACCTTGGTGGTCTCAACTGATGTATTCATTTAAGACACATAGATTCTCATACAATGCATGACACATAGTAAGTGCTCCATGCACAGAGTGTATAAAATGGGAGTGGAGAACAAGTCACAGACTAGAGGTCGATTCATGTGCAACAGCCCAGCTTTTATCTTTCTGCCTTCCCCTCGGTGGTCTGTGCCTGAATTTCTCTCTCTGGTGTCCACCAATCTGACCAGTGCACCTACAGCCTCAGAAGCCTCACCCTCTTCTCTCTCCCTCTCCAAACCTCCTTCCGTGTTGTTCAAGCCTGATATATATATTTTGTCCCTGGCAAATGCTTCCAGAGAAGTGCTGCCAGGCGATTCCCACAGGGAGCGGTCTCCTCAGGAGCCATGAGTCACTCCAACACTTTCATTGTTGTTGAAGGCAAGCAACCAGACATTATTTTCCTAGCTATTTCTGGGCCATTTTCAGAGACATCTTTGTCTCTAAACATGAACTTCTAGACCAGCAGCAAATCATCCTGGATAAATGTTAGCCATTTTGAATCCTGGTAAAGAAAAGCCTGGGATTTGCCTGCAGAAAATGAAATGTCACTGTTCTGATACTGATGTGGGTATAGCAGGGGTGGGCACTAGCCCCGGGAACCAGTGTCAAGGCCTCTGCATTGCTAAAGCCAAATGCCTTTGGAATAATCATAAATTTGCTGTGAGATGTCATTTAGACTGGATTGAGTGACTTGAGTTTGCAACCTAGTATCAATGCTCCAGGGAGGCTTTCTCCCACTCTGATGAAGATCAATGGAATTCCAGGTTGGGCTAATGTCCAGACATGACTCAATCCACTCTCAGGTCTCTACAGCCACATTTTCTGGGAAATGTGGACCCTGAAACCCTCTTTCTTAGAGCCTGGAGTCAGCTTTTTGGCAGAAGACAATTCAGAAGTTGAAATGATTGGAAGACACAGCAATCAGAAAGCAGTACTTATCCCCTCAAGGCCAACTGCTGTCTCAACTAGCAAAACAGTGAGACTTTTGGACCATACATCTTGGGGCCATCAGAGGCCATAATAACCATGAGCCTAATCATGAGAAAACTGAGCCCAGAAATGGGGAGGACTTATTCAAAGGTGATCCTAGAGGACTGGAGCCTTCTTAATCCCAGACCAGCTACCTATCAGGGCTCTTTGCAATGGGCTGCTGTCAGGACTTACACAAGGAACATTCTTAGCCCCAGTTCCTGTTTATTAACACACAGCTAAGGATAAATGGGGCCACTCTCACACTGCCTAAAATACACTGTTAAAGACTCACTGATCTGAGGTCCCAGGTTAGCCGTAAATATTTGGATGGAGGTATTAATTCTCAACAATTCCTACTTTAGGCAGTGCCTTCCTCCAAGATGACACCCCAACACAAAGGAATGGTGGTGTTCACAGGAAGCATAGTGTGGAGGGAGATGCAGGAAGCATCATCATGGAGCGTGGGATGCTATCTGAGAGGGGCAACTGCAGTGGAGACAGAGCTTCTGGAAGGCCAGAGCATGAATAGGCTAGTTATAACATGAGGAGAGGTTAAGTAGCTACCTTAATCTGGACAGATTAAGTCATTAGCCCCAATTCTTTCCTTCTCCTTGTACCCATGCCCCTGCCTTATAACTCTGCAGTCCCTCCACGAAAAGCAGAGGGGACTTCCCACTCTCTGATTTGGCCTTGGTCACAGGCCTTGCTTTTGTCAATAGGATGTGGGCAGAAGGGCCAGCATATCTGTTCCTAGGCTCTCTTATTTCTGCTGTCACTGGAACAACAGCACCCCCTGGTTGCCTGCTGTCCCCTAGCCTGGTATTCAAAAGAAATCCAGGTGAAGCAGAACCTGAGCCCTCCTGGCATTGAGGATCCCAGCGCAGCTGGTCAGGTAGTGTGGAGCAGAGCCACCTGTCAGCTGACCCTGACAGGAAACGGTTGATGCTGGTCATGGCCCAAGGGATCCTCACCTTCCAGAAAGGTAAAATTTGGAGAGAAAAACCAACACTGGATGGTCAACTCAGGCTAGAGGGAGACTATGAACAAAGGCATGAGGTGGGAAAGGACATTGAGGATTTAAAGAACAATAAATAGCTCAGAGCATCTGGGGCAGTGCTATCCAAAGAACTTTCTGTGATAATATAAATGTCCTATATCTGTGCAGTCCAGTGCGGGAGCCATCAGCCACATAGAGCCATTAAAAACTTGATGCAGTTAGAGGTGCTGAAAAACTGAATTATTTTCTTTAATTTTAACTAATCGATATTTAAAGAGCCATGTGTGCCTACTGACTGGACAGTGCAGATCTGGAGCATTGGATACAGGAGGGCTGAAGTAAGACAAGGCTGGAGTTCTCTTTCACTCAGTGGAGTTTTTGAGCTGAAGGGGCCCCATAATTAAAACAGCACTTCCTGTGTCCCAGGCCCTGCACCCAGCTAATCACATGTCATCTCATTGAAACTTCCCAGCATCTTTGTAAGATAGAACATGTTATTAACCCATTTACAGATGAAGAGCCTGAGGCATAGAGGTGCTAAGTGCTGTGCAAGGTCACTTGAGGGGCAGACCAGTGCCAAAACCTTTGCACTCACCACCTCTTCACTCCACACTGGCATAGCCAGCCATGTCCAAAGGCTGATTTCTGTGGTTTTCCTCTTTGGGGGTTGGCTTTGCCTGCTTCCCTCTACCTCAAAAAGCAGCATCTGAGACAGAGTTGCACGCAAGAAGTTACTTTTGTTCATCGATTTTGTTGTTGTTGTTGCTGTTTGCAGAGGTAGGTGGTTAGCACAAAGAACAGGATGCTTGGCTGAGGGTAAGAACATCAACTCAACAATGCTTTATTGAGCTAGTCACCACTGCGAGTAACCAGGCCCCTCCTCAGTGTGGCATTCTGAGGACCCCTGTTGGATGTTCCTTTTGTTCCTCTGAATTGTCTACCTGAGACATGGTGGAGGGGAGCATACATCTCTCAGGACCTGTCTCCCACTGGCCAAGGACAGACCCAGGCATGTTCTGCACCAGCTGAGCTGAGTGGCTCCCAGTGTTCCTTATGAGGACCTGGACAACTGAGAAGAGGTATGCTCAGACCACAGCTGACCTGAGCTCATTATCACACTAAAGGTGGGAGCAAACAAGTGGCCGACCCATACTGCATGATTACACTTACATGAAAATGCCCAGAATAGGTCATAGTCAGAAAGCAGGTTAGTGGTTAGCAGGGGCCAGGGAGAGAGGAGTGGGTGCTAATGGGTACAGGCTGCTTGCTTCATGGGCTTGGGAAAATTTTCTGGGCTTAGATGATGGTGATGATTGATAGTGAATTTTATACTGTGTGAAATTTACCTCAATTATAAAAAAGTGGGCTGAAAGAAGCATGGTGAGAGAAAAGAAGTGCAACCCAGGGTCCAGGCTCTGTCTTTAACTGAGAGCCCAGCCCTCAAGTGCAGCCCGCACCCAGGAAACAGACCTGTCCCTTCACTTGGACCAGAACCCCCAGAACTCTAACCAGGGAATCAAGGGTATTGTAGAGCCCAGGAAATCTGGCTTAGTGGTCTCCACCCTTCCTAATTGTTGTCTGAAGGCCGCCTCTCTCTGATTGCCTCAGACACAGTGAGGTCATAACACATGTCCAAGGCCAGGATGGGAGTCTCACCTATACTTGGATGTTTTTTTCCTCACAGAAGTATGAGAGAATTTGAGGCCTCAAATATCAGATGCAGATACAAACAATTCTTGCTGTGCCTTTTTTGAAATCCTGACTCCCAGAATCTCTGCATGATAAAATGGTTACAGGAGGCTGCTAAGTTTTTTAACGCAGCCATATAGCTGGGCCATCTTCCATTCACTATTTATTGCACACATATAATGTGTCTGGCCCTATTCTGGGCATTAGGGATGCAAATATGAGAAAACTGAGCCTATCTTCAAGGACAGACTCCTGTGAAAGAACAGATATGTCATACACAATATAGGCAGTTAATGGTGCTGTGTGTGTGGAACTCCCCGTGCAAAACCCTGAGTGGCTAGTTCTAGTGGGAGAATCTCGACAGACTTCCTGGAAATGGCTTCCAAAAGTATGGAAGGGTGGACGCTGCAGTGTTTTCTCTACAGAGAGTCTGAAACTACATAGCACGTTTAAGAAGTTATTGGATATGAACTGTAGCCGTGGCTGCTGAGGTGCGGCTTTGCCACAGCTCTCCCAGTATCATCTCCCCAAAGCCCTCACTCAGTTCCTGAAATGTGTCAAACTCTCACTCCATTTACAGCCTTCTTAAATGCCCTTCCCTCTGCCTAGAACACTGTTCTTCCCACTCTTCCAACTTAGTTTTATTTTCCCCCAGGTCTCCTCAGAAAGACCTCTAGTACATAGCTCTTCCCAGCCTTCTCTCTCTACACACCACACTTGCAATTGTATATCTATTGGTCATTTTGCTAACTAACAGCCTCCTGGATAGACTGCAAATTCCACAATGGCAAGACGAAAACAGTATGGTTTCTTGGTGCCTAGTGCAGTATTAGATAGTGTTGGGTACACAGTAGGTATTCCATAAATAGTTGCTTTACAAATCCATGAGTCCATGAATGAATGAGTGGCCCCACCTGTGGACCTCGGGCCTGTTCTAATCTTTGTTCCTATGATTAGCTCTCATTTCTAATTTAACTTTGCCCCCAACCATTGATTTGCTGGATCCTGCCCACCTTGAGTATCTGTCTGCCATCTTCCATGATCCCTACTTGCTACCCCAGCTAAAACACAGCCCCACTGAGCCATGGTTTCTATCCACCTGGTAATGCCCAACTCTGCTCTATCAATCCTCTTCTCAGGGGTCAGACATCACCCATTAGCCACATCACTTTCAGATCAGCCCCCAACACAGGGCTGCATTGTAGCAAAGAAGACAGTGAGGAAGGGGTTTCCCAGAGTTAGGACAAGGGGGAACCTTATGATAAGCCACAGAGAGTTTATCCAACCACTAGACTCCTGCCCCTCCACATGCACCAAAATACATTTAGACAGAAAAAGATTTCACCAGATTTGACAAGGTCATATGATGTCATTGCACTGAAGTGGTTCCAGAGGTGGTAAGATAAAAGAGCACCCAGGGAGTCTCTCAGGAGACATTGGGAAGCTTGACATTTGCAATACAAGGAGAAGGGAAGGGAATGGGAAAGGAGATATGATTGCAGCCATCAGTCTCCGCCTGCATGGGGTGGCTTCAGCAACATCGTCCCCTAGGTCGTGTCATCATCTTAACAAACACAGAGACCACTTGTTATGTCTAAATATAGCCAGGAGGATATTATACAGAATTATTCTCCAGGAATGTAGAAAGCTGTTGCTCATTACAGTTCAGCCTGGCTTGATTTCATAATCAAACGAGGAAACTTTTCGCATATTAACTGTCAGTGCCAGGAGAACTGAGAGAGAGGCAACAAGTTCACCCTGCACTCGATTTTCCACAGCAGTTTTCCCCTGGGTCTTTCTAGTAAAAAGAAGGCAGAGCTAGTGAGTAAGATAGCCATTTCAAGAAGAAACCATGGATCCCAAGCAAGTCACTTATTTGGCCTGAGAAGCAAGGGAAGGTCATGACTACAGTTCTTTGTTTTCCCTCTTGTGTGCTGAATTTCTTTTCCAGAGTGGAATTAGTTTCTTATCTGCAAGGGAATGTCAGGGAGACTGGGTCCAAACACTGCCTCTGCCACTCACTAGCTGTGTGACTTTGAACAAGTGACTTTATCTCTCTGTGCCTCAGCTTCTTATCTGTAAAATGCGGATAATAATAGTAGTTCTCTCAAAGGACTCAGTGAGATTAACTGAAATCATTCATTCAGCACTCAACAATTATTAATCGAGCACCTATTATGTTTCAGACACTATTCTAGGTGCTTAGGATACACCAGTAAAGAAAACACAAATATCTTTGCCCTCATGGAGCTCATATTCAAATGTAGATAGATTAGCAATAAGCATTAAACCTAATAAATAAGTAAATTATGTAGTATGTTAGAAGGTGATAACTGCTACAGAAGAGAGAATGTAAAGCAAGTATGCGAGAGAAAAGATGGCCACATGTTCTTGGCTACACTAATTCCCCTTTTGTTGTATCAAGACTTTCCTCGATGACCTGCTTGACCGTGAGAATGTGGCAGAGCGATGTTCTGGGAATTCCAAGGTAAGATCAGAAAAGTTTCAGCTTCCTTTTGGATCTGTTGGCATATTCTCTCTGGGAGCCTTGAGCTACATGTTGGAAAGGTGATGTGGAGGTGCTCTGGTCAACTGTCCAGCTGAAGCCAGCCTTCCAGCTATCCCCGCCAAGACACCAGCAATGGGAAGAAGTTATGAGGACTTTCAAGACCAGCCCATCACCAGCTGAATATGACCAAATGACCTGAATTGATGTGTGTGAAGCATAATAATTGCCCAGCTAAGCGTGACAAGAATTTTTGACCCGTTAAATCATGAGATACAATAAAATGATTGTTGTTTGAAGCCGCTAAATTTGGGGGTGATTTGTTACTTAGCAATAGATAACCAGAACAGGATGGTAATGGGGTCTGGGGTATAGTGAATCTAAAATCCTTTGGCCAGCTGCCGTGAAATGGCATCTGATATTATTATCCCCTTCGGTTGTTTTCATTAGCCATCTCTCCTTTCAAAGGGCACTATTTCATTCTGTTAGGCGCCATTCAAATGGCGTTCGTGTTTTCATGCATAGAAACAGATTCTGTTTCTCCTCTTGGAGATGAAGTTACAAAGAATAAGCAAGTGTAGAGAGGCTCGTACTTCAGAATTCAAGGGATGGCAGGATAAGTAAAGACCTCCATAAGATATAGGGCCTTGAGAGGGCAGACATTGACTTCTGCACTTGAACCTCACTTCCACACATATGCCTTCTCACACTTAAAATTTTTTGGACTGCATTTGATTGGCAGAAAGGTTTTCCTGGCAATAATAATCTTATACAACTCTTAGAAAAACAATTACAATTGTGTCTCATTAATCCACATAAATTTCAAGAAACCACTGTGAAAAAAACCATGATCACTCATATTTTAAAGGTTTCTCTCTATGTTCTATTTGCTCAGTTCCAAATATTAAGGAAGGAAAAAAGCCTCCCAATAGAGAATGTCTGCAACTCGTAGACCTAAAAAGTCTGGAATTGTCTTAAAAGAAAATAAAAGAATATTACTATATTGAGTAATTAAGAATTTATTCCAAAGAAAGCAGAATCTTAGTAAATGATTCATTTAGTTGAGAGAGAGAGAGGGTGTAAGAGGGAAAAGAGAGAAAATAGAGAGAGAGAAACACTCCACTCTAAAGGGTAAGTGAACACAGGTAGGCATTCTAATTTAAAAAAAAAAGTTAACAGCCACAGGATGGCAAGAATTATTTGGAGATATGGATGGAATATAAATGATGGTAAGGGCGAGAAGATATAATTTAAAATATCAAGTGCTAGACCGAAAAAAATTGGGCAGAGCAATCAGGATATTCAGCTAATTGATGAGCAACTAAATGTTTGGAAATGTTGTTTTGATAAAGGGTCAAACCCCCTCCCCCACTTCCCTACCCCCACCTCCACACCCACCGGATCAAGTGGATAGTGTCGCATCCATTTCCCTATGCCTGACAAATGGTCAAATGTCAATAGCATGCCACAGTACTATACTGCCACAGAATGGCAACTATTCAAATTGCAGGTATAGTACCTGAAAGAACTGATTTCACTTCTGGGGGTACATATTTTGCATATTTAACACTATATGAGAGGTTATAGTTATCTCTAGAGGAGTAATTGAAATAAATCTATATTTATTAAATATCTATGATGTGCTAAGAAAGATGCAGTCCTTATCTCAAAAGAGCTTAGATAAGGAAGCAGTAAATACATAAGGGAAAAATAATAATAAATATTATATGTCATGGAAGTTTACAGGAAAGAAATATCCATAGCAAGCAACAGGATCCCTGGTTTACCATGATAGGTGAGATAAGAAGGAATAACTAAGCAAAGTAGAGACCCAATTCTTCATTCCACATTCTTATGTCAGGTGGGGGAGGAAGGGAGAAAAGGGAAGGAAACCAACTGCTGTTGAAGCCTGCTGTGAGCTGGGAGTTTGAAAGCTGCTGTTTCATTTACTCTTCACAGCTCTTCTACAAGGAAAAGTTACTGTCAAAGTACTGAAGATACTAGTCAAATAGAGATTGTTGGTGAGTGATGTCAGAAACATGGCAGAGTGAGAAATGTCCCCAGATCTCTCCCTTTGAAACAATGATAAACTGAATATCTAAAACACAGCAAAAAACACCCTATCTGTACCCCAGCACACCTGAGCATGGGATCTGTGCATAACAGCTACCACAGAATATTTGCTGGAAATCCAAGACCATATTTAAAAAAATAGAGAAAACAAGAAAAAAAAATATTGACGACCATTAGTAGTTAATTAGATCCCTGAGCTTGGATCCTAACATGAGTCTGAAAAAGTCAAAGATCCATGCCCTTTGCCCTCCATAAAGTCAAACTGTTTTAATATACCAAACATCTCCCCCATTTCCAAAAATACTGTAATTTTTTAGAGAGATTCATGTGAGTTGGTGCTTTGCCAACATGGGTCAGTCGTTCTTTATACAGCTGTCTCTTATGATGAAAGGACATTACTTTGATGAGTCAAAAGTGGAACTGAAACTGCACCCAGAAGAAGCACACCTGACTCTCTGAGAGGTTCAGATCATCTCACAGCTTTCTACAGCAGCATGGCTAGATGATGAGGATACATATCAGCCTCTGTAGGAACCTCTTAAAATTGATGATTTCTGACCCCAGCCAGAGAATTTGATGCATCAGGTTGGAAGTGGCATCCAAGAATCACTTCCCAGGTGGTTTGGGTGAAGGTAAACCATGAACCACCTATTAAAAGTTGTTCTGGATGCTTTAGATGAAAGATATGAACATCTTTTTGCCAGCAATCTTGTTCTCTGCCTCTCTGTACACCATATGCACCACTCACAAGGGGTGGGGGAAAAGTTACTCTGTAGATGCCTTCCATTTCATTTCATTTTGTGTTAGTCAAGGTTCTTTCAGGAAAACAGAAAACACCCTAGGCATTTCAAACAAGGAATTTATTCCAGGGGATTGGTTACATGGGTGATGGATTAACTGAGAAGCCACACAAAAATTAGTGATGGCTAGAGGCAACTCCACCGTCAGGGCTGGAAGGGCAAGGAGAGGAAATGGTGTTGCTGAAGCTGCAGAACCTGAAGGCGAGATCTGGGTCTATGGAAGGAGTAGCTGCCCAGTAGAAACCGTGGAGGAAATGCTACTCAGAGTAGAGATGGGAAATCAGATGCTTTTCCTTGCCCCATTGAGAGACTAGGGTGGAATTCTGAGGGCCCAAATAATACATATGTTTACAGAGTACCCTTCTTCAGTTGGCCTCAGGCCTGGGTGAGCCTCAGAATCAGCTGGATCCCCAAGTCAGAGATTATGATGCAATAAGTCAGAGACAGGGCCTGGACAAAGGTATTTTGAAGTGGCTATAAATGTGCAGCCAGGGTGAAAACTGACATGGTAGACCATAAACTCCAAAGAGCACGGATGTGTCTACCATTACATGTTCAACAATACCACAGTGTCTGGCCCAAAGGAGATGTAGAAATACTCAATACACATGTGTTGAATGAATGAATGAATGAATGAACAAATAAGTAAATGCATGAACAGCAATGGCCCAGAGCCCTTGGTGAACTGAGCAGACCAGATGGATACCACTGCAGAGCAGAAGAACATGTAAAGAACGAGTGGTAAGAAATAATCAGCACTAAAAATATTAACATGGCTATTAAGGTTTATCCCAAGCAAAACATCTTTAGCCTGAAATGAATCAGATCCCAAAAGGAGCAGATCCCCAAAAACTGAATCCAGAAGATGAGAGACCAGCTATCCATCGACAGTTCATGTAGAGTTGCCACCCTCTGAGTTTACAAATACACCAGTAGAGACTCTGAGGACTGTACTCTGGTTATTTTTCAGCCCTTCCCCTAAAAAACAGTGTGTTCCCACATTTCTGGTTCCATTTTGCCTTCAGGCATCTAGGTATTGTATGTGACAAGCAAGAATCAAAGAAAACACTTTTCACTATGGTGCAACTAATCAGTGACACCAGTGTAGCTCCATCTACCTCATGCATTGGAGGAAATGGCAGAAAACCATATCCCACCTGGGTATAGGATAATAGCACCTGCTCTGCTTGTAGCGGCCTGTGGAACCTTAAATAAACCACAAGTGCCTTTGCCTCCCACTTTTCCATTCTATAAGCCCCTCTTCCCTTCATGTCTTTATCCATTTCTCTCTCTATTTCATTTTTTCACATCCCTCTTTCCTCTCATCATAGCCCTCTCCTTCCTTTCCCTCTCCCTTCCCAGTTTTTCATGTCCTGGGACCTCATCTCCACTTTGAGCAAAGCCTTCCTTGGTTTGTGTTTCTATTTTCTCCAGGATGAAATGGGACTAGGTGCAGACGTGTCCTTGAACATCTCATCAGGGAGGAGGGCTGATACAGGGCTTTATAGAAGAAAGGAGAGTGAGTTGCCTTGATTACTCCCTGAGAAACTTTAGAACTTGGGACATTTCAAATTGACATAAAAGAGCTGCAGGCAGGGTCACTGGCAGCTATTTCAGTCCTCTCTGGTCTTTAACCAGCACTTCTGTCCCCATTGTGGGAAGCTCCTGTCATAGAACTCTGGCCCCATTGCTATATTGCAAACATGTGGGCTGCTGTGTTTCTAGGCACCAGGGATTAAAGAGTGCACCCAGCACCCAGCTGGTTGCCCCACAACCTTCAAAATGCCAGAATTGACCACAGTGGCACCTGCAGTAAATGATATAACTAGACAAATGAACCAGAATGTGGTGACAGTTCTCAAGTCTGATTGCACAGCAAAATAACCTAAGGAGCATGTAAAAGACATCTAGATGCCAGGACCCACCCCAGACATAGTGAATTAGACTTTCCAGGGGTAGAGTGCAGGCAGCCAAGCCAATTCCCTCCTGCTCATCTCAGAGAACCACAGCCCTGAAGGAACTTAGCATCTAGAAATGGCAGAGCGTTTAAACCTAACTGAGATGTCTCTGGCCAATGCTTTTGAATTCCATTCACATTCTCTACATAACAGTCAAATTGTCTATTTTGAGGGGCCTACTATGCACATTTTTAAATAAACTAAACAAACCCAACATGGCAAAGTACCAATCCCTCTCTGCCTTACGGACTTGGACTTTTCTCTAAGCCAAATTGAAGCAGCATGGCACAATTTGCAACTTCTACCCCATCCCCTGTTGCCCCTGATATTTGTTCTAAAAGAATACTATTGAGATAGTACTGTGTGATTGATTGTTCTCCTGGCCTCACTCAACAGGGGCGGCCGACTCAGTGTACAGCCTTTGTCAGGACTCGGGTCTTCTCCTTGACTGCATGAGAGAGAGAGAGTCCTGAAGCTAAGGGCCTGAATACCTTTCTGCCCCCTCAAGGACAGTGCAGCCTGCTTTCTCTGGCCAAGAGTGGAACAAACACAGAGCAGATACGTGAAAAAGAGAGTGTTACTTACACTTCCTTTGGGGAAAATTTTTCACCCTCATTAAGGCAGGCTTTTGACCCTAACCCAGTGGCTTTGGAGCATTTTATTAAATTTCTTGAGGTGCCATTGGTTAATAAAATTATGTAGATTTCAAGTGCACAATTCAATAATACATCATCTATATATTGCATTCTATGTTCACCACCCATGATCAAATTTCCTCCCATCGCCATATATTTGACCCACTTTACCCCTTCCTACCTTCCCCTTTCCCTCTAATAGCCACTAAAAAAAAATATTGTCTGGGTCTATGATATTTTGTTTGTTTGTTTGTCTTGTTTGTTTGTTGCTTGCAATTTTATATTCCACATACGAGTGAAATCATATGGTTCTCAACTTTTCCTCTCTTAACTTATTTCGCTTACCATGATAATCTCAGGATCCATTCACATTGTCACAAATGGCAGTATTTCATCTTTTCTTGTGGCTGAGTAATATTCCATTGTATATATCTACCACATCCTCTTTATCCAATTATCTATCAAAGGACGCTTCAGTCGTTTCCATATCCTGGCCACTGTGAATAATGCTGCAGTGAACATAGGGGTATATATATTTTTATGAATAAATGTTTTCAAATTTTTTGGATAGATACCCAGAAGAGGGATTGCTGGGTCATATGGTAATTCTATTCTTAATTTTTTGAGGAACCTCCATACTTTTATCCACAGTGGCTGTAGAAATTTACATGCCCACCAGCAGTGTACAAGGGTTCCTTTTTCCCCACAACCTCTCCCACACTTATTAGTTCTTATCTTGTTGATAATAGCCATTCTAATAGGTGTGAGGTAGTATTTGGAGAATTTTTAGCAGCAAAATTATATTTTTAAGTTTCTTACTTGGAAATCCCATACCTCAAACAGATAACCAAGAGCTGCCCTGCTTGATGCCAGAGGCCTTCGTGTGGCCTCCTGTCCCTCCATACATCCTGCACGCCTTACATGGAACTCGCAGCTTCCATAAAGCCAAGTTCAAACATGGATCAAGCTAGTGGCACCCTCTTCTCTCACTCAGAAATTTTTGTAAGATTTCAGAGATACGTATGGAAAGCTGATGATGAGCCTATAGGATGGAAGATCATGGCTATTTTCCAGGAGAGATAGAATAAACCAGGTCACCTCTCTTAGTTTGGGCCCCTTCAAAAGTAAGGACTTTTGAGACAAGACTTTAAGTACAGATTATTTCTTTAGGAAAGTAATACTAAACAAGTAAGGGAGCAGGGCAAGTGAGTGAGACAGAAGAGGAAGAAAAGCCAATGAAAGGGTATGTACCGAGGTTGCTGCTGAGAAAATGGGACTTGAGCCCACTGGGAATCATACACAGTATCACTTCCCCCATAACTGTCTGCCTGAACAAAGGGCAGCTGGGCATTTATCCGCAGGCTCTGGGTCCCCTGGGGTAAGAGTTGCTCTAGGGTCACTACCTACCCTGTTGTGTGCAGGAATGCATGTGTGTGTGCACGCATGCGCACACACACACACACACACACACACACACACACATTTATCTGGGATGTAATTATACTCTTGAAGCTTAGAAGAACTATCCCCCACAGTGGCAGTTAAAATCAGACATGAGCCTTTATGGACCTATTAGTGTTCTTGTGCACACTCTTTCAAGAATAAGATGGTCCCCTCAAAATCACATGCTTTGTTATCAAAAATCCCATTAAAAATGGATGAGACTCTCTCGGCACTCTTCATGTAGTAACAACTCATCCCTGTGGACACACTTTCAATGTCCAAGGAAGCGGTCTCCATATTCACACCAGCCACTCTATGCCTGACTCATGTCAGCACTGATAAGTCTCCTCCCCCAGCTCTTCCAGGCTCCAGGATCAGGGCTGGAACATCCAGGATGACCTTGCCCAGCATCCATTGCATAAAATACTCCTTTGATGGGGTGTCTGCAGGATGACCCTCAGGCCTGGCTGTCTTTTGGGATATACTTCAGCCCACCAGCAATTAGAAGTTCAGCTCAAGCATATCCCAACCGTCAGAAGCTGGGCTGTGCCTCACCTTGATTTCTGAGCTCAGGTTAGTATAACTAAGCTAAGCAAGCATGGATTTTTCAGGTAGAACTCTCAGGCTGACTTCCAATAAATTCTCCTACTGGATTCAGAGAAAGTAAAACCCCTTTTTGCCATTATCACTGCTGTCAAGTGGGTTAACATCCACCGCAAGGTAACGGAAGGTTAAACCAACAGAATACAAAAAAGTGTGTGTAGAATAATGCCAATTCTGTTTGAGAGAGAGAGAGAGAGAGAGAGAGAGAGAGAGAGAGAGAGAGAGAGAGAGAGAGAGAGAAAATGCAAATTATACAAGATGTCATTTGATCGAGAGTCCATAGCTAACTTAAGCCAATGGTTCTCAAAGTGTAGTCCTGAACCACCAGCAGCAGCATCACTTGAGAACTTATTAGAAATGAAAATTCTCAATCTCTATCCTATCTTATACTTACTATATCAGAAGTTATGAGAAAGAAGCCCAGCAATATAGAAGATTCTGATAGATGCTAAAATTTGAGGACTCCAGAGTTAGGCTAGTTGATGAGACAGTCATTGTTCACTGCCAGGAGCTGAAAAAGGACAGACTCGCTGTCCCCCAGGAATGTTGGTGTGGTAGAGGAGATAAGGCATGTGCTTGCAGCGACAAACTACCAAGGAGAACAGCTACATGGGCAACTCAGACAAAAGCAAGGGGTCATAGGGAGGCGGGTGCTAGAAGCAGTCTTAACAAAGGAAAATTAAGTAAGGCAGAAACAAAAGAGAAAAAGGAGAATGCTGATGGAGAGAAAAATCAAAACAGAAGGGAGAGAGAGAGAGTGAGCGAGAGAGCAAGAGCAAGAGCAAGAGGCAGAGAAGAGGTAGAAAGAAGTCCTGGTTGGGCTGGGTGCCCAGCTTTATAAAGCCCTTAGTGGTTCACCAGCTCATTTTCTTTCTTCTTCTTTCTTTTCTTCCTTCCTTTCTTTCTTCCTTCCTTTCTTTCTTCTTCCTTTCTTCTTCCTTCCTTTCTTTCTTCCTTCCTTTCTTTCTTCCTTCCTTTCTTCCTTCTTCTTCTCTTCCTTCTTCCTTCCTTCTTCTTCCTTTCTTCCTTCCTTTCTTCCTTCTTCTTCCTTCCTTCTGCCTCTTTCCTTCCTCCTTCCTTTCTTCCTTCCTTCTTCCTTCCTCTTCCTTCCTTCCTTCCTTTCTTCCTCCTTTCTTTCTTCCTTTTCTTTTCTTCCTTCCTCTGTTCCTTCCTTCTCTTCTTCTTCCTTCTTTCTTCTCTTTCTTTTCTTTCTTCCTTCTTTCTTTCCTTTTTCTTTCTTTCTTTTGCTTTCCTTTCTTCCTTTCTTCCTTCATTTCTTTCCTTTTCTTTCCTTTTCTTTCCTTCTTTCCTTTTTCTTTCTTTCTTTTTTTGTATTATGTTTATTGCAGTGACATTGGTTAATAAAATTATGTAGGTTTCAGGTGTACAATTCTATAATACATCATCTGTATATTGCATTGTATATTCACCACCCAAAGTCATATCTCCTTCCATCACGAAATATTTGACTCTCTTTATCATTTTCTACCTTTTTCCTACCCCCTTTTCCCTCTGGTAATCACCATAGTGTTGTTTGTTTATGAGTTTTTGTTTGTTCATTTGATTTGTTTATTCATTTGTTAGTTTCAGTTTTTTTTTATATTCCACATGAGTGAAATCATATGGTTCTTGACTTTTTCTGCTCCCCTACAGTGTCCTGGAAGAGTTTTTATACTTGAAGAAGAGGGTAACAGTTTGTGAGTACAGAACAGACTTATTCTGTGTTGTTCCCAGGGAGAGGACTAGAACCAGTTGATGGAGTTTTAGGAAGAGTTCTCTTAAAATGGTGAATATTTATTCTGCAATTTGAAATCTTCATAAATCAAGCATAAGCCAAATGCATCTGTGAAGAATATTGTAAAGAAGATTCCTGCTTATCATGAGAGAGTGGTCTGCAATTCTTGAGTCTGGCCTGCTCTCTAACAAGACCTATGCATGTAGTTGGCTGCTAATTTGCATGGCTGATTTACCAGGCCAGTGCCCACTTGGGTGGGGAAGCTGGAACCTCCTTGCATTCTTTGAAGTCTCTAGGCACGTGGAAAATTGGAAACCCAAACATTTCTGTTCAACTCCTTTGTCAGTAACAGGAACCAAACAGCTTCTCAGCTGCTCTGTGCCATCAGTAGAGAGGATGTAATGCCCTTGATGCTACAGAGTTTTTATTGTTATGAACAGCAAAGCTGTGAGTCAAGTATGGGGCCTCTCCTAAGCAGACATTGATTAAAAACATTATGAACCTCTCCCACGCCCCATCTGATGGTGCATTTTATTTGTGCACATATATGGTGTTGTTTTTTAATCCTCTACCAAGTTTTTTTCTGCACTCCCCACTTTGTAGTGCATTAGTCACCATGGAAACAATGAGGCTCCAGTGGGATAGGCATAGCTTAATTGACTGATACAGAAAGCCATTTTGTGCAATGGTTAGATATTTTGTGTGTATGTGTGTGTGTATAAATATATTCATTTATATATAATATAATAATTATCATATTATATAATATATATAATTATAAAATCCAGGACTTTAGGAAAATTCCAATAACTTAAGAAACTTTCCAAAAGAAATAGTATACACAATGAAGTTAAAATTCTAAGAATGTGGGACCAGCATATTACCTGGGCCAAACACTATAACTTGGCATATAGAAAGGAAATATTGGGTGAGGGATCACCGGGCCAGAATGGAAAGAATTGCTGAAATAACAGATGGAAGAGCTGTATTCCTGCCCTGGGCATGCCCAATATAACTGCCTGGGTGACTCAGGACAAGCTATTTTATTTCTCTAAGACCGTTTTCTCATCAATTGAGAGAGCCAAACAAAATGGTTCTAAAGCCCTTTCTGTGTGCGTGTTCTAAGATTCTAACCAAGCTTGATCAATGGTCTCATCTGTTACTATAGAAGACCATCTTGTGGCAAGTGTGAATTCATTCATTCATTTATCTGTTCATCCATTCATCCATTTATTTATCCATCAAACAATAATTTATAAAATATTCATATTCAGGTAGGTCTAATGCTGGGTGAATTTTGTAGGAAATTGAGGTATTGAGTCTTCTGTTGAACAGTATTTTTGGAACAAAGAATTCTCATAGTATGAAAACACAGTGGAACATAGTGAAAACATGACCTTATTTTTCACAGATCAGCTGCCTTATCACTTAGCCAGAACTATAAACAGTACAAACCCAAGGACAGTTCCACAACCCTATCGACCAGGCACTGGGCCCCAGAGGCTCAATTCTTCATGTCTACTTCAAGAGATGCACTGAGGAAGTAGAATATATATTCCTAAATTATGTATGTTTCCCTCTGCAACTCGAATATCCGTGATTAAGAGACAATCAGTGGGTTATGCATGGTAGCCAAAAATTCTGGATTAAAAAGACTAACTTGATCTAGAAATTGTCCTGAGTTTCCTTGGTCCTTAGTTTATCCTCTCTCAAAGATCACAAATAAAAACTGAGGTCAAAATGTTACTCCAAATTTAATTGTTATTTCCTAACAGTTATTTCCTTCCGTTTTCCAAGCAGGATATCTCAGGGATTTCTTTCCGAGGGAGTTTACCCCAAATATTTTAAACAAGAGTCTGAAAAAACCACACTAGTTCAACCATATATCAGCTTCCTGGCTCACTCTGTTTGCTCCCGATAAAGATGCAGGACAAGCATAGACCCTATTTATTAAGGGTGTTATGTATTAATTATTCAATGATAGTCAGTATCAACTGGCTCAACCACCCTGCCAGATAGGAATTTTGTCCATATTTTAGGTAAGGAAAATGATGTTCAAGGAGATTAAGTAACATGTTTCTTGTCACACAGCTAGTATGAAGTAGGTTCATTTGCTTTCCAAGCACCAGGTGGTGTGTACAGCAATGTACGAGTTATCAGTGGCCACAATAGTGCACTGTAACAAAACATCTCAAAATGTAATAGCTTAAAATCGCTATTTATGATTGCTCTGAGTCTTTCTGCCATTCCTAGTTAGGACTCCTCCTGCATCTGGTCAGTTGTGGGTTGTCTCAGCCGGGCTTTCATGTCTGTCATGCTGGTCTCAGCTGGGAGGAGGAAAGTTGTGACTGTGTTTCAAGTGTTAATACTCCAGCAAACTATCTCAGGTGTGTTCAAGTGAGCAATCCCCAAGGTAAAGCACTGTTCGAACTTCTGTTATGTCACAGACCACATATGCTAACATCCCACTGGCCAAAACAAGTCACATGACTGAGCCAAACTAGAGTAGAATAAAGAATTGAGACCATCAATGCAAGCAGTCTTTTCACCTCCATGAGTGAAGGCAAAATTGATGGTGAGACTGTTATTCTGTTTCTTTTTTTTCAGAAAAACATTTAACATTATGGCTTCCATTTGTGAATAGCATTTAAAATAAGCCTATATATAAGGAAGATGAAAAATAAAATTTTATTGCTTACTATGTAGATGAGAGAGCTAAACAGAATCTAGCTTTTATTTTTAAAAGATTACACAATCTTGAAAACAAATAATTTGTTTTTTCTCTAAGGAAAATCCAGGATTTCCTTTGGACCAAGTTTGGTCTAAGTATGGAGTCAGTATCCAAATTTGAATCTTTATAAAGTCAGATGTTTACACAATTTCTATAAACCCATCCAATTATTAAAAATTAACTAATTTCAAAGCAACATTAACATTCTGGAGTGATGATAATATAAAATTTTTTCTAAAGAAGGGAAGAAATGAGTTAAACCACAAAGCCTATGTTGTTTTTCCTGGGTTACCTGATTAAAACCAAAGGTCCCAATAGCAGGTCCAGTTGTGACTGAATGACACTCATATGCTTAGATGGCATCTTGCCCTTCCAACACCAAACATCTAAAAGTTTTGAGAGTTTTATAAACAAAACATTTAGATGCTTGACCACATTTTTCCATTTTCCATCTGGAAAAGAATGAAGGCAGTCTGAGGTTGTATGATGATTATCCTAGAGTCAGGGACTTCCAAGTGAGCGATCCAACTTCTTAGATTGGAAGAAGTCTCTGACTTCTGACGCCAATATGATTGTACTGAGCCCAATTTCCTTGGGATATTGAGCATCAGGCACCTGCCCTGTGCTCAGCAGTGTACCAGACATGCAAGGGCTTTAGATAAGTCCAAGTCTTTGAGGAGTCCAAATCCATCCATCCAACCAATCATTCACTCATTTAAAAATGTTTACTGAGTTCATATTGTGTGTTATGATCTATGCTAGGTAGAGTCAGAGAGGACACTGCCTATCTGGAGCTTACATTCTAATTGACTTACCCTCAGGATATGGTTACAGAACATGAGGTGATAGTTTAGGATCAATAGATTAGGGGCTATCCTCCCAATAGGAGAAGAGTCAGTCAACATTTTGGTATGGCAGTTTAGTGATGGGTATTAAAAGCTAAAAAATTTTATATTCCTGTTGGCCCAGCAAATCTACTTCAAGAAATATATCCTAAAAATTACTGTATATGTAAATCATCATATATGTGCATAAAGTTTAACTTACAAAGTTATTCACTGCCATATTGCTTAGAGTAGTAAAAAGAAAAATGGAAATAATCCAAATGGCCAATGAGAAATGAGTTAAATAAATTGTGGTACAGTCCCACACTTGAATATTATGTAGTCATTAAAGCTTATGTTCTATACATATTGTTAAGTGAAAATTTAGCTTATAAAATAATATGTAGAATAAGATCTTACTTTGGATTTTTAATAATATGGGATTACATAGATGGATATAAATATCCCAAATAAAACTAGATCATTTTACAAGCTTCAAAACTGCTGTCATATCAAGCCAGAATTGAAGAATAATGCATTTCTTTACTGCAGTTTTCTGGTGTTATATGGCAACAAATATTTCTTTAAAATTTTTCTTTTATTTTTTCCTTCCCTTAAAATTTAACTCCACACTATGAATACTTGGATATCCTCTATTTCTATTTTTGATCTTGCTCATCCCCAACAAATTCCAGCCTTTGAGATTTTCTTCCTTAGTACACTCTCCTTCTCACTAACATTCTCCTCTTCTCCCTTCTTTCTCTCCCTCTCTCCTCTTCTCTCCCCTTCTCTCCTTTCCTCTCTTCTCTTCTCTTCTCCTCTCTCCTCTCCTCTCCCTCCCCTCCCTCCCTCCTCTTCCTCCTCCTCTTCCTCCTCCTCCTCCTCTCTTCGTCTCCTCTTCTTTCTCTTCTTCTTCTTCTTCTTCTTCTTCTTCTTCTTCTTCCCCTTTTCTTTCTTCTCTCCTCCTCCTCCTCCTCCTCCTCCTTCCTCTCTCCTCCTCCTCCTCCTCCTCCTTCTCCTCCTCCTCCTCCTTCTTCTCTCTCTCTCTCTCCCTCTCTCTCCCCTCCCTCTCTCTCCCTCTCTCTCCCCCTCCTCTCTCTCCCCGCCTTCGCCCTTTCATTATCCCTTTTTCCTCTTCTCTTCCAAATTCCCTCCAACTATTATCTTTTTCTCCTTCGGGTATCTCCATGCTCTTTTCTACATAGATCAGCTTGGCTTCTCTCAGCTTCTGTAAATTTCTTTTCTACCAATAAAAAAGTCCTCCTTCTCATAAAAGGAGGGCAGAAATACAAGTACATATGATTTAATATTTTAATGTTTTAAAATATTTACTATTGATATTGGATATATCTGAGTATTAAGATATACGATAATTTTATTTTCCTTATTTGCCTATTCAAATTTTTCTTAGATTTTCAAAAATAAACATGTATTTCACTAAATAAGGTGGGACGATTTTCTTAAATGATACAATACACTGGACACTGTACATTTAGATGCCTAATAATTTTCCCTGAAGGAATTACAAAGTTGCTAAAAATATATGCCCTGAAATGGTGAGCACCTTTCTGACAAATAAAACACTGTTGCAGTGTCCTCTGGATGTCTCCAGGAGCATTACATCTTCCTTAGTGAAACACTGAAGTCCTATAGTCTTTTTTCGGCTAAAAATTCCCATCTCCTTTTCTGCTGAGCTTTACCCATCAGCCACAGATGCAACAAACAGATATGATAGGGTTCTCAGTGTAGCAGACTTGACATAAGTGATCTCCTGTATCAAAGGGTACTGCAGAATGACTGAGGTACATTGTAAAAATGTCAGTCTTACCCATTACACTTCATCTTTCACTTTTTAGCCATACACACACATACACATATTCTATCACCTTCCCTCAAAAACCTAACTGTGAACATGAGGAAGGCATGCTCATGTCTCTACCAGACTCTTACCAGCTCCAAGCACTTGGTGACCCAGGGACACAGATCCTCCCCCATCTCCTCTCACTGTTTTAGAATGTGCCCAGAATGGTGTTTTATAGATGTAAATGAGCAAATATCCTCATGTTCTTCTGCTCAGGCCCCTTGTCATACTCCCTGCTTATCACTGTCACTGCCCTCCATGGACATACCTACATACATCCTACTTCTCACAACTCCCCAAAACTCTTTGGCCAAGGTGCCAAAGCAGAACAGGATTTTATCCTCCCCATTGCTGGGCCACACCTCATTCCCTGAACACTAAGCATTGTCCTCTTGCTCAGCATCTCACAAAAGTGCCTCATGAGGTGATGTCAGAAACATGGTAAAGTGAGAGATATCCCCAGGTTTCTCCCCTTGAAACAATAATAATCTGAATATCTAAAACTCAACAAAAACATGCAAACTGCGCACCAGCATGTCTGAGCGTGGGATCTGCATATAAGAGTTATCACAGGTCAGAACCCCAAGAGTCAACCGGTAGACTCAGACAAAGAAGCTGTCTCTCGCAGACAGAGCTCTCTGCATGAGGAAGGGGAAATGAGAAGATGCAGTAGGTTCCCTGAACAGCCCTGCCTGAAGAGAAACCAAAAAGGCCTTCTCCAAGACACATTGTATTACAATTATTAAAAATCAAAGACAAAGAAAGAATTCTTAGGGCAGCTAGGGAGAAGAAAATGGTAACTTATAGGAAAACCCTTTATACTTCTCAGCACAAACCTTACAAGCCAGAAAGGAATGAAATCAAATATTCACTCTATTAAAGGAAAGGAACTACCAGTCAAGAATCTCCTACCAGCAAAGCTCTCTATTAGATATGAAGGAAAAATAAGACTTTTCCAAACATACAAAAATTAAAAGAATTCTCCACTATGAGGCCTGCATTACCAGAAATACTGAAAGGGATCAGCTAACCTAAAACAAAATGACAAAGATCCAAATTCGCAAAAGGGAATGGAGATAAGACACATACAGAAGAAAATGGACTAATATATATATATATAACTGTCCTCTACATATTTTTAATGGTAACCTCATGCCATAGATTAGAAACTGAAGTATATATACTATACTTCAAAAATATAAACTATGTAACAAGAACGACCAGAGGAAAAACTCACAACCCCCTCCACCAAAAAAAAAGGAAAGAAAAACAAGGACAAGGAAGCAACGGAAACACTGAGCTACCACAAAGCAAAACGTAAAATAGCTATAGGAAAACTTCATATTTTAATAATCATTCTAAATGTAAATGGACTGAACTGATGAATAAAAAGGCACAGAGTTGCAGAATGGATCAAAAAAAAAAAAAAACCCAACTATATGCTGCCTCCAAGAGACATATCTCAGCTCCAAAGACAAATATAGACTCAAAGTGAAAGGGTGGAAAATGATATTTCAAGCAAATAGTAGTACTAATATCAGACAAAATAGACTTAAAATCCAAAATGTAAAGTAAGATACTAAAGGAGACTTTATAATGATAAAGGGTATCATACACCAAGAAGACATAACACTTGTTAATATCTATGCTCCCAATCAGGAAGCCTTGAAATACATAAAGCAATTACTAACAGACTGAAAGGAGAAGAGACCAAAACACTATTGTAGTAGGGGATTTAAATACCCCACTGTCGGATACGGACAGATCATCCAAAAATCAATAAGGAAATAACATCCTTAAATGACACATTAGACCAATTGGACATAATTGACATTTTCAGAGCCTTTTACCCCAAAACAACTGCCTGCACATTCTTCTCTAGAACATTCTCAAGAATCAACCACATCCTGGAACACAGAGATAAGCTTGACAAATATAAGAGGATTGGAATTATATCAACCATATTCTCTGATCATAATGCTTTGAAACTAGTGATCAATTGCAGAAAGAAATCAGGAAGAACTACAAATACATAGAGATTAAATAACATGCTACTGAAGAATAACTGGGTCAGAGAAGAAATAAAAACAGAGATCAAGAGATACATAGAAACGAATGATAATGATAGTACAACATATCAAAACTTTTGGGACATGGCAAAAGTGGTCATAAGAGGAAAGTTCATATCACTACAGGCCTATCTCCAAAAACAAGAATGAGCCCAAATAAACAACCTAATGCTTCACCTTTAAAAACTAGAAAAGAAAGAATAAAGGAAACCTAAAGTCAGCAGAAGGAAAGAAATAATCAAAATTAGAGCAGAAATAAATGAAATTGAAAAAATGGTAGAAAAATTAAGTGCAACAAAGAACTAGTTCTTTGAGAAGGTTAATAAAATTGACAAACCCTGGCTAGATTCACTAAAGAAAGAGAAAAGACACAGATAAACAAAATCAGGGATGAAAGAGGAAAAATCATGACAGACACTGCAGAAGTACAAAGGATCATACTAGAATACTATGAAAAGTACACAACACCAAATTTAATAACCTAGAAGAAATGGACCAGTACTTAGAAATATACAACCTTCCTAGATAGAATCAAGAAGAACTAGAAAATCTAAATAGACCAATCAGCAGTATGAAAGTTAAAACAATCATCAAAAACCTACCAAAAAGTGAAAGTCCAGGACCAGATGGCTTCACCAGTGAATTCTACCAAACATTCAAAGAAGATTTAATACCTATTCTCCTCAAAGGCTTCCAAAAAATTGAAGAGGAAGCAAGAGTTCCTAACTTATTTTATGAGGTTACTTTTACCCTGTACAAAAACCTAGTAAAGATAACACAAAAAAAAGAAAACTACAGACCAATATCTCTCATGAACACAGATGGAAAAATCCTAAATAAGACACTAGCGAACTAAATACAACAACATATTTAAAAAGATTATAAACCATGATTAAGTGGGCTTTATACTAGGGTACAGGAATGGTTCGATATATACAAATTGATTAATGTGATATACCACATAAAAAAATTTAAAAATAAGAATCATATGATCATATTAATAGATACAGAAAAAGCCTTTGACAAGATACAACATTGATTTATGATCAAAATTCTTAACAAAATTGGTATAGAAGGAGTACCTTAACATAATAGAAGCCATATATGACAAACCATCAGCTAACATTATACCAAATGATGAAAAACTAAACACCTTTCCTCAAAATCAGGAATAAGACAAGGCTGTCCACTATCGCCACTGTTGCTCAGGATAACATTGGAGGTCCTAGCAAATGCAATCAGGCAAGAGAAAGATATAGAAGGCATCCAAATAGGAATCGAAGAAGTCAAACTGTCACTATCTGCAGATGACATGATTCTCTCTATATAAAACCCTAAGAACTCCACAAGAACACTACTAAAAACAATAAGCAAATATAGTAAAGTTTCTGGATACAAAATCAACATTCAAAAATACATAGTGTTCCTGTACTCTAATAATGAATTGTGAGAAAAAGAAAAGGAAAAAATAATTCCTTTTGCAATTGCAACAACAAGAATAAAATACCTAGGAATAAATCTAACAAAACATGTGAAGGACCTATATAATGAAAACTATAAGATTCTATTGAAAGAAATTGAAGAAGATACAAAGAAATGGAAAGACATTTCATATTCTTGAAATGGAAGAATCAACATTGTTAAAATGACCTTATTACCTAAAGCATTAAACATTGGCATTTAAAAAAAAATAGAATAAAAAATATTAATATTTGTATGGAAACACAAAAGACCCCAAATTGCCAGAGCCATCTGGAAAAAAAGGAGACTGGAGGTATCACTCTGCCTGACTTCAAATTATACTACAAAGTGACATGGTATTGGCAGCAAAATAGACACACAGACCAGTGGAACAGAATCGAGAGTCACAACATAAACCCATGTTTATATGGACAAATAATTTTCAACATAGAAGCCAAAAATATACAGTGGAGAAAGGAAAGCCTCTTCAATTAATGGTGCTGGGAAAACTGGAAAGCCACCTGCAAAGAATGAAAGTAGATTGTTGTCTATCACCACACACCAGAATTAACTCAAAATGGATTAAGGACCTGAATATAAAACCTGAAACAATAAAGTGCATAGAAGAAAACATAGGAACTAAACTCATGGACATTGGACTTAAAGGATTTTATGAATTTGACCTCAAAAGCAAGGGAAGTAACAGCTAAAAAAATGAATGGGACTACATCAAACTACAAAGCTTCTGCTCAGCAAAAGAAATGATCAACAAGGTAAAGAGACAACCATCTGAATGGAAAAATATATTTGCAAGCAACACCTCTGATAAGGGCCTAATATCCAAAATATGCAAAGAACTCATACAACTCAATAACAACAAAAAAACAAATGATCCAATAAAAAAAAATGTGCAGAGAATCTAAACAGACACTTCTCCCAAAAAGATATGTATATGTCCAACAAATATATGAAAAGATTCTCATCATCACTAGCTATTAGGGAAATGCAAATCAAATCCACAATGAGATACCATCTCACATCTGTTAGAATAGCAGTCAATAGGACAAGTAATAACAAGTGTTGGAGAGAATGCAGAGAACAAGGAACCCTCATACACTGCTGGTGAGACTGCAAATTGGAAAACAGTATGGAGGTTTCTGAAAAAAACTAGCACTTGATCTACCATATGATCCAACAATTCCTCTATTGGGTACTAACTCCCAAGACTTGAAAACCCATATCCATAAAGATATTTGCACACCAATATTCATAGCAGCATTGTTCACAGTGGCCAGGACATGGAAGCAACCAAAGTGTCCTACAATAGATGATTGGATAAAGAAGCTGTGGTACATATATACTATGGAATATTGTTCAGTCATAAGAAGAGATGAAATACTGCCATTTGCAACAACATGGATGAACCTTGAGCTCTCATGCTAAGTGAAATAAAGCAGACAGAAAAACTTGAAATCTCATGATATTACTTATATGTGGGATATAAACCTAAAAGCAACAAATGAGTAGGACAAACAGAGACTTATGGACATGACAATAGACTAGTGGTTACCTGAGGGGAGGGAGGGAGGGGAAAGGGGGAAGGTAGATAGGGTAACACGGGTCAAATACGTGGTGAGAGAAATAAATCAAACAATGGGCAGCGAACACCTAATGCAATGTGTGCGCGTGTGTGTGTACACGCGCGCACGCCTTACTATTAAAATATACACCTGAAACTTACTGAATTTTGTTACCCAATGTCATCATAACAAAAAATAAAATAAAAAGTGTCTCATGAAAATGGCTCTTTTGTCTTTTGTCTCTGGCTCTTTTAACAGTCCCAGAGAATGGGCCAGGAGTCAGCTCCCTGCCATTTCCACCCTCTATCTCTCCTTTTCTTCTACTCTTTCAACAACAACAAAAACACAAAGTATGTATAGGAACTCATACAAACACTTGGTCTGGGAGTCAGCTCAACCCCTCTAGCAGGAGAAGATACATCCCAGCTCTGGTCCGCCCAAGACCTCTGGTACACCATCAACAGCCAATGTTTTTGTGGGTCTAAATAGGTACTTTCACTGAAAACTAGCAGCTCTTGGCCATGAGTAACATAACACCAACAGACCTAAAAGCAAAGATCTATGTGACAAAGATGGACAAATATGGATGGACCTTTGTAACTCATCCAATAGGATGCAGCAAAAGTAATGTTGCATGATTTCCTAGACTAAGTCATAAAAGCTAACAGCTTTTACCAAGCTCTCACCTGGGACAAGTAACTTTGGAGCTCTAAGCTGCCATGTAAGAAGTCTGGCTACCATGAAGTCATGCTGAAGAGATTCTGTGGAGAGACAACAGAGAACAAAGAAAGATACCTGAGGAGACCCCGTTATTCAAGTCTTTGCAATCAACCTCTAGACATGAGAGCTGATGATTCAACCCTTGGCCTCTGAGGCATTCCAGCTGACACCATGGGAACCGAGATACAGTGTCCCCACCAAGCTCTGCCACATCACAGATTTCTGAGCAAAATAAATATTGCAATTGTCTTAAGCCACTAAGTTTAATGTTACCAGTATAATCTGCAAAACCTAGGCTCTGAAATTCTAAAGACCCCTGAGAACTGAGGTTAGCTTTCTCTCCTTGCTGGATGATGACCAGCACATTGTTAACTCCAGGAGGATGGTCCCTTGGCATGTGAGAAACTACATGGTACCACAAAAGGACTTCTTTCTTGGTCTCTGCAATGAGTCTATTTTTACATGTCTGAGACCTACAGTGCTTTGTTTATGTGAAAGCCATGAGCAGGAGTCTTTGGGGAAAAATAGGACTTGGCACTTTGAGCTCTGGGTCAAAAAGTATGGATAGGGCCTTGCCATTTGGACTGTCTTCTTAGATGTCTCTAACGTAGCAAAAGCTGGAAGTTATTGCCATAATTTTGGAGCCCCAGAATCCGGCCTTCAGATGAGGATTTGAAAGCAAGTGGTTTATTTGGAAGACGATCACAGAAAACACATAGGAAAGTGGAGAAGTGACACTCTAGAGGAAAGGAAACAAATAACAAATGTTATCAAGTCAGATACCACTACCAGCAATTGGGACTCAGTCCTGTTGGGGACCTCTAGGAAACTGGCCATCCAGAACACGCCTCAGAGTCATCCTATACAAAGGACAAGGACACATTCCCCCTGGCCTGTCCCATGCCAGAATCGAGCACACCACTTAGAGTGGCAAGTGCCCCCAGTAGGAAGCAATTACCCACATGAGAAAAGTGAGTACTAAGGGGATATGGACAGGCATCACAGTATCTGCCAAGCCATTGTGAGACTGGGCAGGCCCCACGTCAGTTACTTAGTAGCAAAGCTGGTAGGAGCCACCCTCTTTTAGCTCAACAACAATGAAGCACAAAGGTCCTAAGGCAGGACTGTGGGAAGCCAGCTGGGAGGTGAGGTTGGAGATGGGGTGGCAGGCCAGAATATGCAGGACAACAGCCAGGACTTTGGATTTTGCTAAGTAAATGGAAAAGCTATGGATAGTTTGGAACAAAATGCCACAAGTCAACTTTTGAACCCATTTCCCATTTGCCATGAGAATATTCAGAGACAGTGCTTGAGGCTGCAGCGTTTACCCCGAGATAACTTGCAGATTACAGTCCTAAACTTACCCCTAAATTTTGCCACAAAATATCTCACTTTTATTATTATTTTCACATTGTTCTAGTATATTGATAATCTTCAGAAACAAATAACATTATTCTATTCATAGCATTCTGGTTTTAGTAGTGGTATTTCCATTTACAAAATGTAGTAATTCTTGATCACTGAAAATATTAAATCCTAGAAAACATAGCATTCCTAAGCATGATGTTAACATCATTCTCAAATAGTTGTTAGCCAAAGATTCATTTGATGAATCCAATTTATATATACATGTCTGTTACATTAGGATTACAGACAAGTTCTGTTTAGAAATAACTCCAAGAACAGTTTTTACATTTCATTTTCACAGTGAAAATGAATTAGATTAGCTTCGGTCTCAAAGAACATATTTATGTAAAATTAAATTAATGCTGGCAGCAAGTTGTGCTCTTTTTCATAAACAAAAAAAAAATGGGGTAAGAGGATCGCTCTGGCTGCTGTGCTGAGGAAAGACAATAAGGAGTAGATGACCAGTTAGGAGACTGCCACAATACTGCAGACAAGAGGTGATGATGGCTCAGACCAGAGTGGTGGCAGTGGAAGCCATTAGAAATAGATTCAGATATATTTTGGGGGCCCAGCCACCAGGATGTGCTGATGGAGTGCATGTAGAGTGTGAACAAGAGGGAAGAGTCAGTGGTGACTAGAAGATGTTTTGCCCAAGCTCCTGGGAGGGAAAGTTTGCCATTGACTGAGACATAAAAATCTGGGAGGCTCTGTATAGACAGTAAAGAAGTCAGGAGCTTGTTTTTGGATGTGTGAAATGTGAGGTGCCTATGAGACATCTGAGTGGAGATGCCAGATAGGCAGTTGTATAGACAGCCCTGGCATTCAGGGCTGAGGTCCGGGCTGGACACAGAGATTTGAAGATGGTGGGTGCCTCTGCCTCTGCCAGTGATCATCACTGGGCTCAGATGATTGTTTCTGAAGTTGACCATGAATCCAACTGGCAGCCCTGTAGAATTCCTATCTTGGTCTTTAGACAACTCAATAGGCTTCCTTTAGCAGGGAGAATTCCAACTTCTGTTTAGCTCCTAAATACTCAGGCATAGGGCTGAGCATTTGCCTTTGCTCACTGTTTCTCCTTGGCTTACCCTTATCAGTCTCTTGTCCCCACCCTTGTCTCTTTGAAGCCTCCCCCAGGATGATCGACACTTCTGAAAAGCACATGTGAAAAGCCCCTGTAGTCTCCACCACTCCCTCTGCAGAGTCAGCATCCCACTGGTCTCTGGCACAGAGCTTTCAACATTCAAGCCAAGTACACTCCAGGAGGCAGAAGGCAAGTTGAGCAAACACTGTTCTTGTGCAAATTCGGGGCCCAGTCCAAAGATCGGATTCTATTTTGGGGTGTCCTGGCAGAGGTGGACCAGTTTCCCCTCCTTCCAGGCCCCTAAGACGTGGGGAACTTATTGTCCCACAGATAAGCACAAAAGCAAATGAACACAGATCTCCTCTGATCACGTGTCATTTGAATCCACCCAATTAAGGATACCACCTGCCTCCCCCAAACTGGACTGTGGGAGACCCCTGCAGACCAACTTCTTGGCATCGGAAAGCAACGCACCTTTTCCAGTGGGCCATCTGGATGCGCTTCAAGGAATATCAGGAAAGAACCTGAATCTGCAACTTCTCTCATACTTGGAACTACTGAATTTTCATGTCTTATGTGAAATGTTCTTGTCCAAGAAGTCCCGGGTTTCCAAAAGGGAACACTGTGTGTCTGCTTTGAACATTTGGCGCTTGGAAATGCACAGTATCTCCAGCCTGGAAACCATAATCTAAAGCAGTCTGGGCTCCTCACACCTGCCTCCAGCAAGATGCAAAGCAGGCAGTCGATAGATTCTGTCAGAGTCAAGCATTTGTCGGAGAAGTATTGCCCCAAAAGGACACAAGAGCAACTTCTCCCACCGACTTCATTTCCTCTCTGAAAAGACTGAGTCCTGCCATATTGTACTCCCGCTCCCCTATATTTTAAAAGGACTTATTAAAAGTTCTGGTCCTCTCTTGAATAATTGAAACTCCAGCCCCCTAAGAGAGTTGGTTTGTCTTTGTAAAATGCTTACATTCTTTTTTTTTCTAAAAGTATTTTAGGGCCCGTGTATATTATTTACTTCAGGGGCACACAAGATAGAATTTGGTTTGGAAAGGAAACTCTAATTTGCCTACTCCTCTAGGATAAGAAGGGGCAGGATGGTGTGTAGAAACTCAGTGAGCTGAGAAGTTGGAGAGTAGAGTTTCAGATAGGTTTTGGGGCCTTGGGAAGATTTCTAACATCTCTGTATCTCTATTTCCTCACCTGTAAGATCTGGAGTGGGGAGAGTAAATTTGGCTGCTCTGCCATGTAAGTATGGGCCCTGTAATACACTGAGCTGCCTGCCCCGTGCTAACCACACAAACACCTCTCCCCTCTCCAGTTATCTCATACCTACATTCTTTCTAGTCCTAATGGTCTGCATTCTAAATGCTGAGTGGTTTGGCATTATTCACAAGAGCCAAGATATGGAAAAAATGTAAGAGTCCATCAATGGATGAATGGATAAGGAAGATGTGGTACATATACCCAAAATATTATTCAGCCATGGAAAGAAGGAAATCCTGCCATTTGTGACAACATAAATGAACCTTAAAGACATTACGCTAAGTAGGTCAGACAGAGAAAGGCGAGTACTTCATGATATTGCTTTTATGTGGAATCTTTAAAAAAAAATTCAGTTCATAGAAACTGTATAAAAGTGGTTGGCAGAGCCTAGGGGTAAGGGAATAGAAAAGGCTATAAGCTTTCAGCTATAAGATGGAGAAAGTCTGATGATCTATTATAAAATATATTGACTGTAGTTGACAAGTGTATCATACAACTGAAATTTGCTAATAGTAGAACTTAAATGTTCTCAGTAAATACAATAATACATAGGGCTGGGTGGAGTAGCACCTAAAGCAGAGGTCTCCAACACCTTCTCACTCCTGGTTCCTGCATTCCCTCCCTCCTTACTCCACCTCTGTAAGAGGCCTGACTCAGAGAAAACAGAAAGCATTCACACACTTTTGAGAATCCACAAGAGAAAGTTCTTGCAATGCAAATGGATTTGGAGGAAGTAGTGTATACTTGAAAAGAACTTACTCCATCAACATGGTTTCAGTCCACAGAGAGATGATTGAGGCCAGGCTGGCACCATTCCTGAAGCCAGACTTTGGCTAGAAAATCAAAATGAAATTTCTCCATTCATTGGAGAAATATTCATCAAGTGTCCACCAAGTACCAGGCCCTAAGGGTCCAGAACAAAACAGACAGGGGACCATGGAGCTTATGCTTTTGTGGAAGAGAGAGAAGCAGTAAACTGTCAGACAGTGATGAGTGCTAAGGAGAAAAATAAAGTAGGCATGGTTGGGGAAGATTTCAGCAGGAGGGTGAATTTGAGTCCAAGACAGGAAGGAAGGAGGAATCCTGGGTGCCAGTTGTCCTGGGTGAATACCTGTGGCTGGCAGCTGGGATGAGAGTAGGGATCTTTGTGGAATGATGTGGGACCCTCATTCCTGAGCCACCTGTCTTTCTAATAGTTTGGGTAATCATCTTATAAAACTGAGCCTAAGAGACTCTGGCTTACAACCACATACCACTTAGACACATGTGGTTTGTCCTGGTTAGTACATTTAAAAAAAGGATTTGAATTTCTTCCATTTAGGGACTGTCCAGTTTGCCCAGGCTAAGCACTCCCTGACACACTATACCTGTTATGTCACACATTTATGTTACTTTCTTGGCTTCTGCAGGCTTCTGGGTTGACAATTCATTTTTTTCAGTGCTCCCAGATGATTTTCTATGGAGCAGCTATGTGAGAATTATCCAGGGAACTGGTTAAAACTAGAGATTTCTGGGGCCAGCCCCCAGAATCTAATTCAGTGAGTCTAAAGTAAAAACCTGTGGTAAATAGTTGCAATAATGACCCAGATTGGTTTATACCTCTTGTATCCACACCCTTAGGCTTGTTCGTGTAACTTGCTTTACCAGTAGAATCTTAGTAAGTGTGACACAAACAAAAACAAGAAAGGCGCTGTGCCTTGAGGATCCCATCTGCTTCTGGATTCTGTGTGTCTCCATGTGAATGAGCCTGAGCTAGCCTGCTGGAAAAAGAAAGACATCTAGTCCATCGCACTGGTCACCCCAGCCAATAGCCTGCTAGCCACCAGCCATGTGAGGAAGGCCATTCTAGACAAGCCAGGCCTTAGGTAACCTGCAAGCTGACTACAGTGCTTAAGTGAACCCCACTAATATCAGATGAGCAGGTGCAGAGCAGAAGAACGTCACAGAGTCATAGCTAAATAAATGGCTGATGTGTTAAGCCATTAAATTTTGAAGCACTTTGTTACATAACAAAAGTGAACTGATACAAACACAAAGATTCTATAATTTTTGAAAACCCTCCAGGTATATCTGATGGTGCAGTCAGATCTGGGAAACCATGATGTGTTTATCTTCATCAGCACCACCTCACACCGTCTTTTCCTTCAGATGTCATTGTCTAGGCATACCTGTGGCCTTGCTGAGAGAGTGGGGTATGGTGAAAAATGACTCCAGTGGGAGCCCTGCACCGAGACCCACTTCTCAGTTCCCAGAGAGAATAAGTCCTTGCCTGGAATGTTGGTCTGGCTCAGGGACTGACAAAAAGTTTTATCATTTTTTACATTAACTCCAGAGACAGATGACATTAGGGAACAGTCAGGAAAAATAACCATAGAATTGTCCCATATGAATGTGGACAAGAAGGTATAGAAATGGGACACTCAGGTTGTTTATCTTCCCAAACCTAAGGGAAGATAAATCAGCCAGACAGAGATACAACATCCTGGGGACCTTGAAGGAGAAGGTTGGCAGCCAAGTGAGGACGTGGGTTCTCCCACGCCAACAGCAAAGATAAGTAAATGAGGGTAAAAGGATGGACATCATCCAAAGTGTGACCATGACCTTGCTCATTCCCTCCACAAACCCAGCTAGGAAAATATTGCTCTCACTTATCAAAATTGGAAGGTGAAACACACCCAAAACTCTGAGGGAGAAAGATACTTTTCCAGCAGCAGTCAAAATCATTTTCCTGGACAATGCCCTAAATATTGGAGTGAATATGTAGAACTTGTGAACTAAGGAACTGGTCAGAGCAAGCCACCTGAGGGCACTGCCTGGCCCTGCCTTCAGGTCAACCCCATCTCAGCCTGCAGGCAGCTGCAGACACTGGAGAGCAGGGCTGCCTCAATCTCCCTCAGTGTTCTTTCCCAAGGTCCGGCCCTGGGTCCAGTCAAGAAGCTCTTTCTATTAGCCATAGGATTCTTGCCAAAAATTAGCCCTTTCTCCTAGACTGAACATCGCACAACAATTCTACAAGGCATCCACTTATACACACATACACAAATATTCGTCCAGGAAACTATAACCTAGAAAACATTCTACATAAGCAAAATTATTTTAGAAATTACCCTTCTATCAGCAGTAGAGGCGGCATGCAGGAGGAATGAATGAAGCTCTTGTCTTAGAATCCATGGGCAGGGAGGGGATGGGGGCGCCAGACTTTACTATATGACCTTGGAACAGGTATTTCTCCATCCTGTACAGTGAGATCTTGAGTCTGGCTCCCTCTGATTTCCAAAGTGCAAGGATCCTGCTCTGAGTTCAACACAGCAAGACCAGCCCTGGATTTGGGTCGAGCTTCATTCACAGTAACAGGAAATGAGAAGGTAAGTGTCTCAAGTGGAACTACTGTCAAAGAATAGAGGCTCAAGAAAAATAGAATCATTGAACCTTCAAGTTTTCATGACCTGTACAATAAGGATGCTTCTAATACCTACAGCCAAGGACAATAATGACTAAATGAGAAGAGTGTATAAGGACTGGAGTAGTGTCTGGCAGGTAGAAAGCCTTCTATATATTCACTGATAATGCTATTGATGCTACTTCTCACAGGGAGCTCAGGTGAGGCAGGCATCCCACCTGAGAACACTGATGGTGACCTCTGGGCCTTCAAGTGAGCAATTGGTCCCTCTCCTCTCTGACCCTCCCAAGCTGGATTTTAGTTCTATTCACCAAGAGCTATTAAGTGACTTCTCCACAGCAGGCCCAGGAGACAAGGGAATGCAAAGGAATCAAGACTGGGCTTCTCCGCTCTAGAGTCTCTGTCCAGCAAGAACATCTGCAGATTCAGCCACACTATGTCAGTGGGCAAGGGATGTGTCAGCAGTCAGCTCAAGTACTCAGAGGCACACTGCACACACCTTCTTAAAACTGGCCCTGTTGTATGGTGCTCTAGGGATGAGCTGTCAATGCTAAATCCTTATAGCAGATGTGTTGGCAGCTTACAGCCCTGGTGCCTCATCGGTTCAGTGCACATCGCCCCGAAGTCCCACTGCCAACATGGCACCTCTTTGCCCGAGGGCTTCTGGTGCTAAAGTCACTTTACCCCAGCCATGAGATAGAATAAAACAACAAATAGTGGGTGGGAATTGGTAGGAAAATACCTGAGCTCCTGACCTCATGTAGGATGCTCTAGACATGCATTACACTGGTGCCCCAGAGCCCCCCAAGTCAGATGGAGCTCCGGGCACCCACAGAAGGAATTCATTTTATAACACTTAGTCAGCTGCCTTCCTTACCTGTCTCTGCTCCCCACTCTCCTGTCATAGTTCTTTCACCTCCCAAATAAACACTTGCCCTGGAATCCATGTCTCAGGGTCTAGGGAGACTCAGCCTAACAAAAGCCATGCTATGTTTTCTTTTGAGCTCCACTTGGACCCTGATGCCCGCCTATCTGTATTTTCTCCCATTACGAGGCCTGGTTCCTGCACTGCACATGGCCAGCCCTGGATAAACCTTGCTAGCAGTTGAACTTGCCTGATGTCCAATACTTCCTAATCTGTCTCACTTGCCTGAGTTGTTGGAGCTTCCATGTCGGAGCCAGTCTTGAGCTTTCCAACACTCTGAACCTGCCCTGGAGGCTGGACACCCCTCAAGGTAAGCCTCTAGAACCAGCTTAGGACCCTACATGTCCAGTGCGGAGACTTGGCCCATTCTAGTACCTTGAAACCCATGTCTGACCTCTTCATCCTCAGCCAGAAACCAAGGAATGAGTCTGGGCACCCAGGCAGGGTTCACAGTTGGCATCTAGACCTCTAGCTACTGAAAACTCATCCTGACGCTTGGTCCTCATGTCCTCAGCTCCTGACTTCCTGCCTTTCCTCACTGCACCATCGCTGTGCTATCTGGTTTGATGACTACTCTTGCTTTTGTGAGCTTGACACTCTGGGATTCTTTTCTTGAGTCTATGTACCTTTGGCCATTTCAGAGATAAACTCAGCTACATTCAGCCTGGTCCCAGGCAGAGTGCTGGGATGTGAAGACAGCAATGAAGTTATTTTTGTTCTAGTGGAAGATTCAGATAAGTGCAAGAGCAATTACAACCTACTGTGACAAATTCTATGACGAGGGTATCCAGTGCCATAGGAACACAGGAAGGCACTAAGAACGACGTCAATGCTGTGACTAAGAATTCTCCAGGGAAAGAGTGGGAGGGAGACATATTTGTCTGGTTCAGGAAGTGGCATCTAAAAAGGTCAGAGGAGATAAAAGAATCTCCAGTGAACCCCATATTATACATCTAGGAATTAACACAGAAGCCTGTCAATATCTAATGACACATTCTCTTCTCTGAAACTGAAATTTAAATATTTAAATGTGAGTAGTCAGTTCGCCAGTGAGCTTTGTTTATCATAGAAACCTACCTCTGAGTTCCTCCCTTTGTGCCACTTCAGCTCTGCAGGTGATAAACTCCATTATCCACAGAACCATTTAGCAGAAATTGGCCAAGGTACAAACAGTCTAATTTAGCCTTCTGTGTGGGTGGCAGCAAATCTGAGCACCAGATATCATGGGGTTTTGCTGAGCTGTTTGCTCTAGGTAAAGGGTAGAATGCTTGGTCAGCATAGGTAGAAAGTTCTAGAAATAAAGCCAGGAGCCTCATCTAGTCCACCAGCTCTAGCTATTTCAGCTCTAACTATTCATCTCCTCATGGGGTTGCCTTGACCAGCCATGACACAACCCCATCCCTCGGGGACAGGGCCTGCAAGACACTAAGGGCCACCCCCTTCAGGACACTAGTTGAAGAACTTCAGTAAACTGTCCTCCTCATTGTCAAGTCTTCTTTGACCTGTCAAACCAATGTGGCTGGGACAGGAGTGAGGAGTGTGCTTGCTAGCGGGTGATACAAGGTGGGCTCTTGTAATCTGGAGAGGTGGACCTCGGAGGCAAGAGGATGGTGGGAGACGAAGACTGAGGCATTGGGCGGATCCACGTTAGGCGGGATTGACAGAATTTGGGAGACACCGAGATTTAGAAGAGTGTTTTCTCTGTGAGTTTGACATTTTGAAAATGAATAGTCTCTCTATTCACTTTCCATCCTGCGTGCGCATACACCCATTCCCTCTTTGCCCCCCACAAAATGGTTGTCCTCATACTAATGAGGAAACTTACACAATCCCCTAAGATAGCCACCTTCCAGAGGCTGCCTTTAAAGTCCCTGGAAAAAGAGATTATAGAGATGCCTTGCCCAGAAATGATAAAGAATAGATTGGATATCAATTATCACAGTGAATCCAAATACAGTCCTACTAGAAGAACAGGAAATAGCCATGCTAAATTCCGACTAGACTAGGGTTTTATAAAACAAACAAACAAACAAAAATGCTTTTGTTTTTGTTTTTGTTTTTTCATCTACTCTATCAATCTTGCTTCCTCTAGTTGTCTCAGGGAACAACGTGATGTCAGTATTTCCTCAGTATCAGCTTTGTCTATATGCCAGTCTCATCCCATTTTTAGAAAACTGAAGTCAAACCTTTTGGTGCTCCCTAATATCTGTATTTTCCAAAATTCTTCCAATTTCTGTGGCTCTCTTTTCCACTGCTTTTACAAACACCTCACAATATTTAATCCTCAAAATCACTGGAGAGACCCTGTCCATTGTACACATCACATACCTTGTAAGAGAGTCATAGGGTGTGCAGAAGATGGGTCCTTGTATTCCTGCAACCACAAGCACTCACAGAGGCAGAAGTATCACCGCTGCATGTTGGCACAGCAAGGAAAAGGGCACAGCACCAGCTGAGACAACTTGTGGTGTAAAATGGAGCCATTCTCAGGCCCATTGTTCCTAAGAACCGAGGACAACAGCTACTTCGTAGGAAATGGGCACCATGTTCCCAGGAGACTTCCTCAATCAAAAGTGTGCATATGCCAACGCCCTAACTTCCTACATTATATGTGTATGTACACACGTATTAATTTATCTATTAGTTAGTAAATTCATACTAGAAGTAGAAGATTTCAAGAACTGGAAGAGTCTAGAGTAGGGTCAGCAAACTACAGCACATGAGCCAAACCTAGCCAGCCACTGCTTTTGCACAGCCTTCAAGCTAAGAACTGTATTTACATCTTTTAAGTTACATCTGAAATGATTACAACTTTTAAATCCCTACATAACAGTGTTAATTTTAGCCTGAAATATTTACTCTCTGGCCCTTTAAGAAAACATTTGCAAACCCCTGTTCTACAACAGTAACTCTCAAGGAAGCCAAAGTAATAGAAGGGGAAACGTGACCATCAGAATTTTGGGGTGGGAGCCGGGAAGATCATGGCCACATTGTTGCTATCAACAACAAAAAAGAGGGAAACTGGAAACTAAGTTGTAGTATATTAGTATGATGAAAATCCACACAACAGTAAAAAAAAGTTACATAGACCTAGATACATATCCATATGAGTAGTTCTCAAAAACGTTGATTGGAAAAAGCAACTTACAGAATGATCTGTATAGTCTGAAACCGATTGCATAAATCTACAAATAAAAGTTCAAAACAATGCTATGTACTGTTCTTAGATATAAATAGGTGTGTCTGTGCGCGTGTATGTGTGTGTGTGTGTAGATGTCGAAAATGGACTGGAAAAATGTACACCAAACTTTTGTACTATTGCCTCTAGGAAGAGAAAGAGGGAAAGCAAGGAGGGAGGCCAGAAATGAGATTGGGATGAAATGGTGGTAGCCAAGAGAACCTCAAATGCATCAATAATACTTTGCTTTTACACATACACATGCATACATACACGCGCACGTGCGCGCGTGCGCGCGCACACACACACACACACACTCTGAAGTTAAAAGTGTAAAATACAGATTCTGAGTAGTTGGAAACCATATACTTTTTTATTATTCTTATCTCCAAATTAACAAAGCATATTCTAAAATTACCATGTTTTGATTTACTCCTTCCTGCTCTAATCAATTTATTTTGAAATTCTTAATAACTAAAGAACAGTATTAAGTTTTTAATCTAATCAAAAAGAACATGGATATTTAACAAATTGAGAAGCACTAATCTGAAGCAGTGGCTTTCAATTTTTAATCAACTTTTAATTTTTAATCAACTTTAAAGTTAATTTACATACAATATATTTCACTCACTTTAATATACAGTTCAATGAGTTTTGCCAAATACACATAACACACCCATGTAACAACCACCACTATAAAGAAATGGAATACTTCCATCACCCCAAAAAGCTCTTTTTCTTCTATTACACTCTTGAGAGAAGCCTCAGAAATAAGCTATGTAAAATCTGAGCCATCCTCAATGAAATTGTAGGAAATAGAGGTGTAAATGTTATTTGAAAACCAGCATGTGTGTGTGTGTGTGTGTGTTTTCTCCTTCCTAAATATGAGCATTGATTTTAACACAACATTTCTTATAACCCCACAAGATAGCAGTTACCCTTTTATTATCTCTTGAGTGACAAAATGCATATGTACATATCGATTCCAAAGCTCCAGGTATCATTAGGCCATCATGGTCTAGAGGCTATCAATTATAAGAGAATTTAGTCTAATCTCTAATTTTACAGAGATGAAAACTGAGACCCAGGGTTGAGAAGACCTGCTTAAACTCACCAGCTGGAGAGTGTGAACCAAACTCAAGTGAAGGCGTATCAGGTCAACACACTGATGGAGTTAGCAATTCTAACAACATATCTGAACTCTTCCTACTTTACCACACTGCCCTTAAATAGCGAATTAGATGTGCCCACTCTTCTCTCCCAAGACCAGGGACAGGCCCAAGAGAGGTTGTGTCCCAGAACGCTGGGCACAGAACCGCATAGAGCCTCACTTTTCCAAAGACTGTGGCCCTTAAAGTTGAGAGAAAAGTCCAGGAGGTGGTTTTTCTACAGATTAAAAATGTGGCCAAAGGGTCATCCATCTGAAGGGGACTGGTCAAAAGAAACAATTTATGGTGCAAAGTCAACAAATAGGGCCTGGCCCCATTTCCTGCATATAATAGACATTCAAATAATAGTTGCCCCACTTCTACAAAGGATGTTGAAATACACAACAGAATACTTCCTCCTACTCTAACAATGAGGAAAAGCTGGAAATCTACAAAACCTAACTTTTTTTGAGCTCATCAAAGAGTTAAGGTCATAAGGCAACCAAATGAACTAAATTCCAAAGGATAAAAAGACTCTCTGAGGACAGATGGGACACACACTCTTTCACCTTTGTCATTGCACAACAGCCTGCAGAGGGGGCCACCACAAAAGTAGCTAAGAAGAAATGAGCTAAGATTTTAATGAATTCAAAAAAGTTAAGTCTGGGCCAGCAGATCAATTTAGAATTTCTGGGAGTCTCAGACATAAGTAGAGTTCACAGCCACTTGCAAATTCTTTGCCATGGGCCTTTGCTAGGAGCAAGAAAGGAGACTGTAACAAGTGCCCCAAGGTGGTGCTAGGGCGCAGGTATGATCTGCTGCTACTGAAGTGCAGGCACAACACTCGACCTACTTCCCAGACCTTCCATCAGATGAAGCAACAGCCTTAAACTGCTAGAGTAGGGGAAGGGAATACGTTTGAGGCCAGAATCCTGCACTGATACAAAGCAGAGGCCTGCTACCACTGGGAGAGTGTCAGGAAACTCTCCCAAACAAGATCCAAAGCAGATAAACGTGACAGAGTTGGGTTTCCATGGGGTGGGAGGGAGATATACTAATATATTCCTTTCCCTGAAACTCAAGAGCACAGCCACAGCCCCTGCCTAAATCTGCAGCTGGACCAGGAAAAGTGAGATAATCCCCATCCCCAGTCACGATCATGAGCACCAAGTAACGAGCAACAAAGTCTATTACTGAGGAGTGTCAAGATTTTAGATAAATTGACCACAAGGTACTTGCAAAAGCTGAGCATGAAACAGGAACACTGAGACAATCCCCCAGGCACCCCAGTCCCCACACAAAGCACAAGATAGAGGAATCTGAAGTCTGTGGTGTACTGAAGGAAATGATAGCAGAAACATAACCAAAACCCAACTCAGTTCCTAAGTAGATTAACTCAACCATGCAAGCTAATGGCCTGACAGAAGAGGCATGCCTTTTTCTGGATGTAAATACTAGTTACTTCAGTCCCTACTGGTTTTCTACACCAAATGTCTGGCATGCAATCAAAAATTTGAGATACACAAGAAAGAATAACCCATTGTAGAGAGATAAAACAATCAACAGAACCTGACTCAATGACTCAGTTGTTGGAACTGTCAGACATAGATTTTAATATAACTATTATTATGTAAAAAAATCTAATGGGAAAATTGAACATTAATTTAATGAATCTAAAGGGAACATGAACTAACAGATAAGGAATTTTAGCAGAGTCAAAAAGAGTCAAATACAAAATGCAGTTTCAGAGATTAATTCTTTCTCTGGCCTTATCAGAAGGCTGGACACAGCTGAGCAAGAAGTCAATAAACTTGACGATAAATCAAAAATTACATGTACCGAAACTCAGAAAGAAAAAAAAAATGAAAAAAACAGAACCAACTTGCAAAAGGTGTGGGACAATATCAAGCAGTCTAACATACATGTAATTAAAGTCCCAAGAGGAAAAAAGAAAATGAAACAGAATAAACATTCTTTTTGTTCCCTCTTTACATAATGTTTCTTTTTTTCTCTGACTGCCTCTAAGTTTTATCTTTTAAATTCAACAGTTTGACTATGGTGTGTGTGTGTGTGTTCTACATTTATCCTAATCTTGGTACCCCAAGCCTCTTGTTTGTGGTCTTTCATTAATTTTAGACAAGTATTGGCCATTATCTCTTCAAATATTTGGATTTACTTAAAGAAATGAAGGTTAAAATAGTAAAACTAAGGTAAATATGAAGCACATTTTTTAAATAGAATATTTGGGTCTCAGATGAGAAAATATCTTAAGTTGGTAAAGGTAGAGCCAGGAGTAGACAGTAGTGATAGGTCTTCTAACTAGTAACAATTTTATTCTAAAGATTGTAGAATTAGTCAAGCCTACCACCTAACCCGTTGTTCCTGTTCTTTCTCAGTGAGCAAGTCCTAAGGGCCTGTTATTTCTTACAGTTCAAGACATCATCAGAAGTTGTCCCTGAGGAAAGTAGAAGAGGCCCTGTGTCATGTCTGCTCAGCCCACCTCTGACTCTATCCTGCTTCATGGACAGTTTCTTGGGAGCACAGACTCACCTATCACCAACAGCTTCCCACATCAAGCACAACCCATCTGTGTTTCTACTTTCTCCCTTCTACAGTACTGCAGGGCCTTCTAGGCCTAGATCCAGAGCAGCCAAGAAGATAGGGAAGTCAATAACCCAAGGGCTACCCACAACAGGGGAATGAGGGGGCAGTGGATAAGTGCTCAACCTCTTAGCCTTCAGAAGGACAATTCTCTTTGCTTCTTAGAGGTATTAGCAAAATTTGAGCCATACTGCTCACAGTAACATACTCTTGAGTCTTTCTCCTTTTTTGTCTCATCTTCCTTGCTCCTTCCTCCTGTCTCCTGAGATCACCTCCCCGAAAACTACCTTGTTTCAGTCTCACTTTGGGAAAGAAATTCAAACCAAAACAGATTTCATTTTTGAAGGCTCAGGACCTCAGTACTTTCTGTCTTTGTCAGTCCAGAAAGATCCACTCCTGTTGCCCCAAGTCCCACCAGGGAATAGCTACACACACAAGACAGAGTTATTTAACTTGGTCATTTTTAAGAGATGAGCCAACCACTAATTCCAAAAAGAGGAAAGTGCCGGGGTGAACGTTGCCCTCACAAGGGACCAATTATGCTTTTGCATTTTTTCCACTGACATTAACACCCAGAGGAGCCAAGAACATGTGGTTGAGCCAACTGTCCTTGAGTTATCTAATTCCCAGGCCTCCATCAGACACACACAAATAAACATACACAGTGCAGTTCCTAAAAATGGAAATCAAACCATGACAAATTTATGGCAGGTTTAGGACCTAGATAGTCTTTAACCCATCTTTCCATGCTTCTAAGAGTTGAGAGTCAGGGCCACATGCCACAGAATCTAATGACCCCATGACTAAAAGCAGGCGAGGGGCATGACAAGCCCAATTTTGGAGTGGTTCCCCTAACAACACAGTCAGCCAAGACCCCCTCCCTCCCTATGCACCCTGACCTTTGTGGTGAGTCACTTCTCCTCCTCCTAACCTGGCCACCAATCCATCAAAGGAAAAAAGACAGCCCTCTTCCTTTTAGGAGCAAAACATCCTCTTCAAAGCATTGAATGTAAAGCCATTTCAAGACTTCCAAGGAAATTGTCAGTAGGACAGTTTGGAGCTTTCAGTTCCTCTAGGTCTAAACCCCACTGAGAGCCTCCTGTGTGCAAATAAGGCATACAGAGATGAGGAAAATCCAGTTTCCACCCTCAATGAGATTTCAATGTCATGGGGCAAATGACAACTCATAGCACAGGAAGATGATGCTCTTTGACTTTTTCAAGGAGTTTCAATTAGTTTCTCCTGTTAAAGCCCATGGTACGTCAGAGGGTAGAAATGTGGCGAGTGCTACAGGGTGCACCTGCAGATCAGTTTTCAAGTGGACAACTGAGTTAACAGTGTGAAAAATCCAGAAACAGCAAAATGAAAACCACCAGATCAATTAATAGTATTTAGTAAGAATTTATTGTGCATATAAGAGCAGTTTGTGAACTGAGAGCTTTCAAATTTAAAACTGATATGAAGCCCAGGGGCATGACTTTACAGGATGGCTTATAAAGTAAAAGAGATGTTTTTAACCCTTACAACGATTGGTTATTACAATGGGGGTTTCCAGATGGCAAGGAATTGATTAAAAGTGATTATCTTGTATCATTTTTAGGAAGATGACTTGAGTTTCTTTTATGCTTATCAGAGGCATTTATAAGAAATAGCCTGTTATGCTTATGTTCATGAAATAAGTAACATTTAGTTTATATATGTGGCTTAAATGGTTTTGTCTACTTGCGGAATTCTCAAGTCTGGTCTCTATTTCTTATTTAATTTTAATAACAGATACTAAGAGACTTTGGACATATGTAAGATATAAGTGAGAAATTTTTAAAAGGCCCAATGCTTTTCTACGGAAAAAGAGAAGTTCTCCTTAAGCTCTACCCATGCTCCTGAGAAGCCCCAATCTAAGAAAGCACTTTCTTTTAGAAGGTCAGGCCAAGCCTGCATCTCTGTCTGCTGCTGCTGCTGCTGCTGCTGCTGCTATAGGCTGGCCTACAAGTACCCAGGAACAACTCATTCAGCATACACTTATTTGCTAAATGGGACCCACACCAAACCCCAGTCATGACATTACCTTTAAAAGACATGAAACTTGGCTTTTAAAAAATGAGAAGCTGAACCTTGGACAGATGCTCTGATTAAATATGGGATGAGATCTAAACTCTCTCCAAAATGTTTAGCTACATTCACCTGGGCTTTTTCAGTCTTAAAAGATTATCCAGTTCCAAGATCCTTATCTCAGAACGTTCCCATGCTGAAATGAAGATAGCTGCAAATTCCTCAACTTTCCTCCTATGGGGAGATGGAGACTGAGCCCTGCTACTAGACTGGCCTTAGTGACTTGCTTATCCAAAAGAAAGTGGCACAAATGATGTTCTCAGAATTATGAGCCTCAGTCATAAGAAGCCTTGCAGCTTCTGCCTGGGACTCTCGCTAGGAACTCTCACTCTTAGGATGCTCCCACTTAGAATCCAGCCACCATATTGTGAGAGACCTAAGCCACGTGGAGAGGCCACACACTGGTGCTCCAGTGACAGCCTCTACTCATGGCCAGCATCAACTGCCATCCATCTTGGATGTCCAGCCCAGTCAAACCTTCCAATAACTGCAACCCAGCCACCATCTCACTACAACTGCACAGGAAAAAAAAATGCCCCAATAAGCCCAGCTGCCCCACAAAAATATGAGAAATAATCAGTTATTATTTTAAGCCACCAAGTTTGGTGGTATTTCTATCCAGCAAGTAGATAATAAGAATACACGTACAAGGGAAATTGGTTAAGAACCAAGATCCCTGCCCACAGTAATAGGCTGGTTCCCATAATTCAGCTGCCCCTTCCTTCACAGTTCTTCACTTACCCTGGGACCTGAGGGATTCTGGAGGGACCCATTGCTTCCACACTCCTACAGAATGCAACTCGTGTACATCAGAGTCAGGAGTGTTGAGGGCGACTCTCAAATTTAATAGCCTCATTATACGAAGAGCCTGAAGCTCAAAGAGATAAGGAAGAGATAAGGGGATAAGTTGGTGACAATGCCCGGGCTGCAAGTTGCCTCTCTTGACTCTAATTTTCATGCTTCAGCTACAACATTATGCTGACTCCCCATCTGTCCTGGAACAGAGCAGGCAGAGTCTGTAACGCAGATTTTGTAAAGCATAACTTCTTCCCTGGCAAAGTTACTCTTAGAACCACAGGAATACTGCTTGAATGAGATCTCAGAATTAATCTGCTCTTCACAAGCTCATTACATTGCCTAAAAGGGCAGACTGCCAAATGATGCCCCTTAAAATTTACTCTTTACACCTGTTTTGAGCATCTACCATGTGCCAGGAAATGAATCAAGCATAGCCATAAGGGACACAAGCATGAGTAAAAGAGAATCACTTCCCTAAAGCTGTCACCCTAGGCCAAGTCACAGACACAACTAACATAACTAACACCATGAAATGGTTTAACAGCACTATCTATAAAGGGGAATGGGGTCATCAATGGGTCGCTTCTGGAAGAGTAAAGCAAGATTCACAGAGTGGTGGTGTTTGAGCTGGCCTTGAAGAGTAAGTAGGAAAAGACAAAGCAGGTATGAGATGAGGGCGCAAGCAGGAGGAAAGGTTATGAAGGAGTCAAAGTCCAAAGTATGCTTCAGAACTTCAAGTATTCTGAATGACAAGTGAGTCAAGGTTATAGTGGAGTGAGATGGGAATGAGAATCTGAAGTTGGGCAAGGCAGGGCTTACATCTCAGGATAAATGTTTGGAATTTTATCCTGAGGGTAAAATCGGACATCGCATACCAGTACCAAGATGGATCTATGTTTCACAATTGAGACTTTGGCAGTGGGGAGAATAGACAAGAACTGTGTATTAGTCAGCTTTTGCTAAGTAACAAACACTCCAAAATCATAGTGTCATACAACAGTAAGTATTTATTTCTCACTTTTGCACCTGTATTTTAGCTACATATGCCTGACCTTGGTTAGGATTGGCCGGGCTTGGATCCAGACAATGAGGAGGGTCCAGGTATGCACCGTGTATCTCTCATCCTCCTTGGACTGGAAGCTGTCCAAAGCATTTTCTTCTTGTGGTGATGGCAGAAGTACAAGAAGGCAAGCCTAACTGCACAAGCGCGTTTCAAGCCTCTGCTCACATCACACTTGTGAACATCTCACTGGTCAAAGGAAGCCACATGACCAAGCCCACATCAGGGGCCATCCACCATAAGGCCATGATAAGATGGATGAATGATTCTATTACAGAGATGTGAAGAGTTGGGACCAATGATGCAATCAACCACAAGACAGGACAAGCAGAAAGAAAAAAGGTCCAATGGAAATATCATTGCAAAAGTCTAGACAGGAGGTGATGAGCATCAGAACAGAGCCAATGGCAGGAGGAAAGATAACAGGAAGGAGAATCTCCAGGCATAAGAGAGAGAAGAGGGGGGACACCACTGTGGCTTCTAGCTAAGCAACCAGAGAGTAGGTGATCAGACGGCTGAGATACAGCTATTTAAGTTAACTTTCTACCTCCCATCTGTCCCTGAAGTAAGCCAAAGGGAATCAACAGAGATTATATTTTTCTGGGGAACCACTTCTGACTCTGTCCCTACATAGCCTACTCCTTCTCTGATACAGCCCATCTATGCTAGTTAAGCCTCTCTCCTTTCTCTTGCTCACCTCCTCTCATCCATCATGGACTTACTGACAAGTTCACAATTCACACCTGCATAGCAGTTGGGAGCAACTGAGCCTTCTAAGCTCTGATCCCTGAAGGGCCACCTCTAACTTATTCCACCTCACCCAAGAAGTTTTATGAGCTCCTGGTTCTGAGGTAAGCAAGACCATAATAAATTCCCACGCCCACCATTTGAAGGTATATTTCTCTACTTTCCCCACGTGTCATCCAAGCCACAAGAAAATATTGTGGATGTAGCTTATTTCTGGGGATACTTACACAAATGGACTAGGCCTGGAGAGAGCCTCTGTGTTTCCTAGAATTGAACCATCTGGGGAAGGTGAAAGATAAGCAAGTACAGAACTGGCACTTTCTGGAAAAGCCCACTTTCCGAACAGCCAACACGTATTAATTAAGCACGGTTCCAGACATTGGTGGCTCTCGACTGTGATAGGCAGAATTCTAAGATGGACCCAAGTTTCCCACTCCATGGTATATGCATCTTGTATGAGTCCCTTGCCTTCAGTATAAATATGATAGGTTATCCTAATCTGTTGATTAGGTTAGATTACATAAGACTCTATCATAGTAGACAGGAGAGAGACTAGAATTCAAAGATACAAGCTCCTGCTGCCCTAGAAGAAGGCCATCCACATTGCGAACTACTGCTGGCAGCTACATGGAAAAGAGTGGAAAATGGCTTCTAGTTGCTAAGATTAGTCCCTGGATACTAGAAACTTAAGTCCTACAATCATAAGGAAAAAATTCTGCCAATAACCAGTTATCTTGGAAGAGGACTCCATCCACGTATTAGATTAGATTTCAACCCCAGCCATCACCTTGATTTCAGCTTGGCAAGATCCTGAGCAGAGAACCCAGCTAACCTATACCTTGACTCCTGACTCCACAGAAAGCATAACATAATAAATTTGGGTTTTCCTAAGGTGGTGTGTTTGTGGTAATTTGTTACACAACAATGAAAAACAATTATGGATGCCAACTCCAGGGGTTGGTAGTCTACACCGGGTATAACAGCTGTGGTATAAACTCATCAAGGACGTAGATTCCTTATCTCTTTCTGTTCCACCTTCCTTGTCACATGACTTCCATCTTCCTACATGGCTTATCTTCATGGTCAAAGATGGTGGCCTAATCTCCAGCCATTCTAAGCACAGGAAAAGGGAAGGAGAGAATGACCAAAGAGGCATTTCCCAGCCCTCTTTTCCCCACTTTTAAGGAAAAAGTCTAGAAGTTCTACCTCACAGCTTTTGCTTATTCCTTAATAGCCAAAACTTACATGGTCACAACTAGCTGGAAGGAGGTTGGGAAAAGTAGCTGGGCTCAACTGCTGCTTTTAAAATCAAACACCCTTTCACGATAAAAACTCTCAGTAAGTTAGGAATAAAGGGGAACTTCAACTTGATAAAGAATATCAACAAACAATAACAATAACAAACATCACACTTAATGGTGAGAAACTCAAGCTTTGCACTAAGATCAGGTATACAGCAAAGATAGCCCTTCTCACCATTCCCTTTCAAGATTATACTGGAAATTTTAACTAATGCAATAAGACAAGAAATAAAACATAAGAAGTATACAGATTGAGAGGGAATAAATAGAACTGTCTTTGCAGATTACATGATTGTCTATGTAGAAAATCTGAAAAAAAAAACTGACAAAAAAAAACCCCTCCTGGAACTGATAAACAATTATAGCAACCTTGGAAGTATGATGATACAGGTTAATATACAAAAGTCCATTGTCTTTCTATATATCAGCAATGAACAACTGGAATTTGAAATAAAGTACACAATACTATTTACATTAGCATCCCCCAAAATAAAATACTTAGGTATAAATCTAACAAAATCTACGTTAAAACTATATGAGGAAAACTACAAAGCTCTGATTAAAGAAATCGAAGAAGAATGCGAAAAGGCTACATATTGAATAATTCTAGCTATATGATATTCTGGAAAAGGCAAAACTATGAACATGGTAAAAAACTAGTGGTTGCCAGGAGTTGGAGGGGACAGAGATGAATGGACAGAACACAGAGAATATTTAGGACAATGAAAACACTCTGTATGATACCATAACAATGGGTACATGTCATTAGACATTTGTCCAAACTCATAGAATGTACAAGAGTGAACCCTAGTGTAAACTATGGACTTGGGCAATGATAATGTGTCAATGTGGGTTCATCAATTGTAACAAATGTACCACTTGGGTGGGGGATTTGATAATGCGTCAGGCTATACATGTGTGAGGAAAGGGAATATATGAGCAATCTCTGTATCTTCCCCTCAGTTTTGCTGTAAACATTAAAATGCTCTAAGAAAGTAGTCTTTTAAAAATAAAATTAAAAAAACAAGGTACTTTGATGAAGACAGGAGTCATGAATATTGGGCATATGTATTGATTTCTATTGCTATAAAACAAATTAGCACAAACATAATGGCTATTGGTGCATCTACTGGCATAACATTTAAAAACTGGTGGTTCTCCCATCTGTGTCATGGGGATTAACTCCATTAAACAAGAGACTCTTCTACAGATCTTTCCTGGATAATTCCATGTATGTTTTTGTCTCTGCTGAGATGACCGAGAGGATTCATGAGTCACAAACCAGATCTCTTCAGAAAGCTTTGTGTGTTACCAAACTTTGTGCTCGTTTCTTCCTTCTGATTGACGAGCAAAAGTTTGTCCAGCTACAACTTGACTTCTCCCCAGAGCACACTTTCCCAACAGTGTACCTTCAAATTTGGTGTCTTGCAATTGGGATAGGCTAAGAATTTCCCAAATTTTAAGTCTTCGTTGCTTTTTGTTTGATAATTTCTCCTTCTATTTATTTCTTTCTTTTCAGCAAGAAGGAACTAGGCTGCACTTTCAATACTTCACTTGGCAGTCTCCTCAGACAAATATCTAACTCAGCTAAGTCATTTGCCACTATGTAATGAGGATTTCCTTTTCTCTAGTTTCCAATAATGTGATTCTCATTTTCTTCTGAGCCCTCACAGAGGCACCTTTAATGTTCATACTTCTACAATGTTTTGTTTATGACACTACAGGTATTCTCTGAGATAATACCGGCTTTGTCTATCATGTTTCTCACTTTCTCCTGAGCCCTCACAGGCAAAGTCTTTAATATCCATATTTCTAACCAACAGTTTGTTCAAGGCAAACTGGAATTTTTCTACCATGGTCCTCCAAATTTTTTCAGCTTTTGCCCAATACCCAGTTTCAAAGTCACATTCACATTTTTAGGTATCTGTTACAGCAGCACCACACTTCCAAATACAAAAATGTATATTAATTTCCCATTGCTGCTGCAATATATTACAACAAAGTTACCGTAGTGGTCATTGTGGCTTAAAATGACACAAAGTTACTCTCTTACAGTATTGGTAGTGAGAAGTCAAAAATCAACCGGTCAGCACAGCTACACTCTTTCTGGAGGTTTCAGGGTAGAATCTATTTCTTGCCTTTTTTCAGGGCCCACACCTCACTTTGTATATAAATCTCCTTGGTTAGATGGATTAAAATGACTGTGACATTTAACCTCAAAACAAATATCAGGGTGAACAGATAGTCAAAAGATAAGCTCTAATCATTCAGAGAGTTATGATTTTATTAACTTAGATACTTGGTCTCAACAGTTGCTCCTCAAAGAAGACCACAAGTCTTCTTAAATAGCTAAAAGCTTAGGACAGATAACCTCAGATTTTCTCCAACTTTCAAACCTTCTTTACTGTGACTCTGGCTTGTACCATTGTTCTTAAATAATGTTCTTCATTCCTGTCATAAAACATGTCCAAAGCTACTTCTTAAAAAGACTAAAAAAAAAACCCAGCAAAGCAAGTTTTGGTAAAATCCATTTGGCTTTTGTGTTCAGCTCTCCAGCAGAAATTCAGGTAGGTCAATCAGAATGCAATTTATTAAAAGCCTGCCTTTTGGACATATACATCAGCCAACACAAGGAGAAAGAAAAAAATATGAGGCATGATGGTGGTGACTTGCATTTACAGAACGGAGCAACTAGACACTTGGCTAAGATAGGGTGTTTTGAAGTAAACATGAAATGAAGCAGTTTTCTGGTTTCTGTCAACTGAAGATTACGAGGCAGAAGTTAAATGCAGGCATTTTTTTCCTTTCACAAATAATATGGATGTTTGCAAAGTGCTTGTAAAGCATTCACTGAATAGCTGTGATTTACAGTGTTCCCTGCACCTAGAAAACAGAGAGATTTGACCATATTAATTGAACATAAAGTGCTAATAATCTCCAGCTCAAGAAATCCACAAGACCCTCCTCCTAACAAATATCTATGTAAGAGAAAAGAGATCAGTAATGAAATGAATGTGTTTACACTGTAGGGGTGAGGGGGGGAAATGGCAGAATGTGACTGTTCCAGGTTTTTTAAATTTTGTTTTGTTGGTTGTTTTGTTGTTCTACTTTGATTTCGTCTTGTTTAACTTTCAGGCATTCCTCTTGTTTCTCTAACCAAACCGTAAGCTCTTTGAAGGACTGCCCCATGGACCTTATGGATTTTATGAATCATAACCCCAGCCCAACCACAGGGTCTTACTTACCAATAGGCACTCTATAAATCTATCTTAGTAATGGCTGAGGATGTTCAGTTCCACAGTTTACAAGACATGAAAACTGCCTACAGCCTCCCATGCAGGACAGGGGGAGTACTTGTCCCTTGGGCCTAGCTGAAAAGCAAGGAACAAAGGAAAGTCTTTTCTTTTTTTTTTTACAAGTTTCTTAAGTATTTTATTTATTTTTTTATATGTGATTATTTTTTAATTTTTTAAATTTTAATTAGTTTCAAGCATATAGTACATTACTTAGACATCTATATAGTTAGTAAAATGATCCCTCGATTGCGCCCTCCCTCCCCTGACCCTTCACCTAGCCAATCTATTAATGCTAATTGCAGTCCCTATGCCATACTCCCCATCCCCATGACCATCTATCAGCTACTAATTTGTACTTCTTTAATCTTTCATCCCATTCTCGCAACCCCAAACTCTCCTCCCCAATATCCATCAACAAATTGTCCACTATATTTCTGAGTCTGTTTTTGATTAGTTTGTCCTTTGTACTCCTTAAATTCCGCATATAAATAAAATCATATAGTGTCTATCTTTCTCTGTCTGACTTAAATACCTTCTAGGTCCATCAAAGCAATATTTTTTTCCATTCCCTTCCTTTTCATATGAAGGGGTCTTGTTTTCTTATCCTTGCAGCCACTCTATCTTTTGTTGGAGCACTTAATTCTTTTCCATTTAAGGTACTTATTGATAGGAATGTAGTTGTTACCATTCTTTATTCCTGTTTTTGATATGTGTTTTTTCTTCTTAAAGAAGTCCTTCCAACATTTTCTGTAATTCTGGCTTGGTGGTGATAAATTCCTTCAGCTTATTTTTGTCTAGGTAGCTCTATATCTGTCCTTCGACTCTAAATGATAACTTTGCTGGATAAATTATTCTTGGTTGTAGATCCTGGGTCTTCATCCTGTCAAACATTTTTTGCCAAGCCCTTCTGTCCTGCATAGTTTTGTTTGAGAAATCAGCTGCCAGTCGTATGGGTGTTCCCTTATTAGTAATTATCTGTTTTTCTCTTGCCGCTTTTAAGATTCTCTCTTTGTATTTAATCTTTGACATTTTAATTATCATGTGTCTTGGCGTGGGCCTCTTTGGATCTCTGATTTTTGGAATTCTCTGAACTTCCTGGGGTTTTATGTCCATTTCCTTCACCAGGTTAGGGAAGTTTACCATCACTATTTCTTCAAACGTCTGTTCAACGTCTTGATTTTCTTCGGTTATGCCAATTAGATGGATATTTGGATGCTTAGTAAAGTTCCATATCTTCCTTAAATTATTTTTATAGTCTTGGCATCTTTTTTCTTGCCATTCTGATTGAATATCCTGATTGGCTTTCCTGTCCTCTAGATAGGGCATTTGATACTTTTCTTTATTCACTTTGTTTATTCCATTTAATAATGATAATGTGTTCTCCATTTCAGACTGGTTCCCTCATATAATTTCCATTTCCATTTTTTTAAAACTATTTGTTGAAGTTCTCACTAAATTTATCTGCACATCCCAAAAGTTCATTGCATCTTTATAATCAGCATTTTGAACTCTGCCTCTGTTAGATTACTTAATTCCATTACATCTGAATCTCTGTTCTCTTCTCTTATGTGGTTTCTGCTTCCTTGTCTTCCCATTTTGCCTGCCTTTCCATGTCTGTTTCTATGTGCTGAGCAAAGCTCCTAAGTCTCTCAGCCTTATTGGTGTGGATTTACGAAGTAAGTGTCCAGTGGCACAGTCCTGAGAGGGGCTCAGCTACAGGCCAAATTTAGCTCAAACCGCTGCCCCTCCAGGGCCACCTGTTAAGATTCAGCAAGCAATCCACAGCTGCTGTCCTTATAGTTGCCTCAAAAGGCCACACCAGAAACTGAGGTCAGCTGCCTCTACCAGTGTGAGTCTCAGCAAGGAGCACCTGACTTGCTGAGGATATACCTGAATATGGCTTGGGTAGGGCCCGAGTTGAGGGGAGGCGGGGTTTCAGAGAATCCTCTGGGTGGAGCGACCTTTGTTATTCAATTTGATGATGTCACAGCTATGGCTGCACTGTGTCCTTGCACTGGTAGGGTGAGGGCTCAACAGGGAACAATGGATACTTCCAGGGAACAAGACTCCAAGTGAGTCTTGCCTCAGCCCTCACCTTGACAACGTCTCCCTGTAAGTCCCTGGTGCCTCCTGCATGCAGCCAAATCAGTGCTGATGCTCAGTGAGCAGGTCCATTACTGCGGAAATCCACTCATGGTCACAGCCCCTTTAAGAGGCATCTGCCTCTGCCCCTGCTGCAATCCCCATCTTACTCAGCCACTGGAGACCAGGAAGCCACATGTCCTCACCCTGTCAGATGTTCTGCCATTGTAGAGTGCTTTCTTGGATTTCTCTGTAATTGTATGGCTTGTTCATCTAGATCCCAGGTGACTTTTCCTTGCTACTGCTCCTTATTTCTGTCATAACTTTGATTTGGTCTCCTGAGGGATGAACAGAGCCTCTATCATCTATGCCATGTTCCCCCTCTAGGAAAGTCTTTAGACCATGGGTTTTTCTTCAAGTAAGAGCCAACAGCCCAAGGCTGCTTTGTTCCTACCCTCTATCCTAGAAAGCAAACTTTGCCCAAGCCCAGATAGTCTCATCCTATTCAACCCATGTCTCCTTTGTTTGCAGCTCACAGAGCCAATTACCATAGAAATACAGAGGAAGGAACTAAAGCTGTTTCTCTTTGATGTGACACAGACAATGACGATCTTCAACTTTCTCTTTAAAAAAGAAAAAAGATAAAAATTACCTGCATCTGTATGTAAATAGTTACAAAATAATTACAAATTTCACTTAAAAGAAGGGAACAAACAGCAGGCAAAACAGACTCTTTCTTGGTTCATCTCTCTTCTGTTTAGGTTCAAAAGACAACTCGGAACCTTCCCACCTACACTTCTGGGATCTGGCCTATCAGGAGAAACTAGTCTATTTGCTGCCTATAGTTTTACTGTTGGAGGCTTAACGGCTGCTAAAGATAAGGACATCTGTCATAGTGCACTAGAAAGAGCCTTCTGTTTGCCAAAATCCAGAGACTGGAAAAAAGACATCATTTATGTTTTCATGTAAATGACTGAATCAAATGTTTCTTGTCACAAATTCTGGAGCAAGGCAGCTCTTACACATCATTGCAAGGTCATGGGACCTCTAGAAGATCCCATGACGCAACCTCCCCTAGGAGCCAAGTTCTTTTTAGGGTACAAACCAATTCTAAGAAAACTTGCAACACAGTACAGCTGTGACTGTTTACCCCAAAGCTCCTAACCAGCATCCATTCATGGCTACCAAACTCATGGCTGGGAGAGGGTGGTATGGCCCTAGTAACAGGGACTGGGACACAGATCACTGACATTATTTTACATATTCCGGTTTTTCTGGGAGGGGAGGGGGGTTCTGGTCTGCTCCAGTCAAATTTCTTCTCTCAGTTTCTGCTTGGATGACCCAGGAGACATCTTACTTTATCATCCTGATGACTTACCTTTATTCTTCTGTTTATATGAACCAGGAGCAATAAAAAAAAGTTTTTGTGTTGATAAATAACACACAAATGTGGACAGGTCACATTTAGTGCACATTACTCAGATGAATGGAAAAACATAGACTTAGCTTCTGGAGACTACTGCTTCTTAGTAACAGTAGGCTAGGTAACTTAGACAAAACCTCCCAAATAAAAACCACCTTCCGAAAATTACCAGTTTTCTAACAAGAAACAGTGAGGGTGACCCATTTGCTGTATTCTCACCCTGAGTGCCATTGATAGGTGATGTAAAATACCTAACAAAGTGTCTAGTTCTTCACAGAGAAAGAGAATGAAGGAATTCACAAAGAGTCAGCTTCATTGGGTGTGGAGTCACTGTGTCACTGCATTATAATACGGAGTAATTGATAGTCGTAATGGTGAACAGGAGTCATCAAGGAAGTTAAACCATGTAGACATTCTGCTTAAGAGTCTCACCTGCTTCAGAAAGACTTCTCTCCAAAATGCTCAAAGGGCCCATGACAAAGTTGTCTTGACATTTAAAGGCATATGTGAATAATGCATTTACATGAAATGCCATATTATCAAAGAATGCAGTCATACCTAGGAGATAGTGTGGGGTTTGTTCCAAACAACTGTAATAAGACAAATATCACAATAAAACAAGTCACAAATTTCTTGGTTTCCCAGTACATATAAAAATTACATTTTCTCTATACCGTAGTCTATCAAGTATGAAATAGTATTATGTTCTTTTAAACTATACACGCCTTAGTTTAAAAATACTTAATTGCTAAAAAATGTTAAATATCATCTGAGCCTCCAGCAAGTTGTAATTTTTTTTACTGGTAAAGGTCTTGTCTCAATGTTGATGAAATTGTATGTGAAGTGCAATAAAATGCAGCACAATAAAATGAGAATGGTTGTGCTGGATAGGTGAGATGTTTCTGTCTGTGGTTTTTTTTTTTAATCAGTGACTACGATTCATATGTTGAATAATTTACAAAATATGCATCATATTAATTACCTCACCATAAAACTGAGAATCCCCATGAATCTCTCGGTGACAGCACCTACTCCATATACATCAAAGGACATTTATTATTCACCACAAATTAAGCAACCTTCAGCCCAGAGTCCTTTGGGAGTTAACCTCCAAGCCCACTCCTGGTAAAATGCACACAACAAATTTGGCCAGGTTGCATAAGAAAGGTGCAGCTCCCCAATTCAGGCAAAGTGAGACTGCTACAAATGCACACTGGGAATAGTTGCTTCCAACTGCACACAGGTACAAGGAGTTTTGGGGGTGATATTCATTCTTAACTCCTGGTTGACACCTAATAGACCTAAGCTTATGTTGGACTCAGAAGATTGTACTTAGTCTTCATGAAGTATCTTCTAAATGATGCCTCTTCAATTCCCTACCCAATTAAGAGGCCACCACCTTCCTAAGATGTTTACAAATGATTCTGTAAAGAAGGTAGACACTGATAGATCAACCAATGTGGGTAAGATGTTAGCAGGCATAAACATAAAGAACTTTGTCCACTTTGTTTAAAGATGGTAGGGTTAATGGTCTATTTTTTCTTAAAAAGAATCTATCACAATCCTTCAACTAGTCTAATCTGCTCTACCCCCTTAATGCCTCCTGAAACTGGCCATTTCCATTCCAAGCCATGATACCTGCCCTCCTGGACTCTTTCAACAGTCTCCTGATGCATTTCCCTGCTTTCATGCTTGCCCATTCTCCACTCACCAATCAGTGATCTTTTTAAAGCAGAAATTGGACTAGTCACTCCCCTGCCTCAAGCCTCCCAAAGGCTTTCATCACTTAGAATAAAATCCAAACTTTTTGCCACGGCCTAAAACATCCTACCTGATCTGGCCCCTGCCTACCCGCCTTTGGCATATCTCCTATCATTCTCACCTCCTTCACTCTGTTCCAGCCATGTAGGCCTCCTTGTCAGGCAGGACTGGGACACATTAAGCCTGTTTCCACCTCAAGAATTTACAATTGTTGTTCCTTCTGCCTGGATTCTCTTCATACAGGCAGTTCCATGTCTGGATTCCTTTTACCATTCAGTTCTTCACTGAACTGTCACCTCAAAGAGACCCTCCCTGACCACCTTACCCAAAAAATTTGCCTCTTCTCACTCATCACCCTCTATGATTTAATTTTCTTCTGTTCACTTTATAGCACGTAATAGTTCCAGAAATCATCTTGGTGATTTGGCTTTAGCTTGATTTTTTTTATTCTCTTCCTGCTAGACTATAACCAACTTGAGATCACAGTTCTTGTCTATCTTGCTCAGTATTCTATGTCACCAACATCCGGAATAGTACTTGGGACATCATGGATGTTTAATAAGTGTTTATTGAATAAATCAACCAATTTTTTTTAGATTCCAGAGGACATGTAAGTAGAGCAGTTACATCAACTGCCATTTTGTTCAAAGATGATAAACTGAGCCATAATTTGGTCTAAGGTTTATTTGGATATCTATTAATAGTTTACCAATATTAGTCAAGTCAGGAAGAAAAAAATCAAAGATTTAAAGTCAATACTTTTTTCTCATTCTTCTCTTCCCCTTTAGACACATTCGTACCTTCCTTCCAAAATCTGAATTTGCTTAAACACTTAAGTACAGCATCAGGTCAGCCAGATCCAAGCACCAGGTTAATTACAAATGTATTTCTTGTCCTTTGACATCTGCTTAAGCAGCAATTCTCAAATTTTAGCATCATTAGAATCACTTGGATGGCTTGTTGAAACACACATACTGGACTCAAGGGTATACTGGAGCAATTTGTAACCACTCATGATTGGAGATTGTTAAATTTTCAGAAATTTTGCAAGTCAGTTGTGAAACATGGCTATCATTAAAAAGTAAATGATAAAATGTATAATTAAAGAAATTATGTTTTTAAAAACCATATTATTCAAATTATATGACCTTCTAGAAAAGGCAAAAATAGCATTTTTGGGGGGGGGGAGATGGTAAAAAAGATCTGTGGTTGCTAAGGATTAGAAAGAAAGGAGAGATGAATGGGCAGGCAACAGAGGATTTTTAGGGCAGTGAAACTACTTTGTATGTCATGTAATTGTGAATACATGTCATTGTACATTTGTCCAAACCCAAAGAATGTATAATATCAAAAGTGAACCCTAATGTAAATTATGGACTTTGGGTGACAATGACATGTAGGTTCAATTGTTAACAAATTTCCCATTCTAATGTGGGTTGTTGATAGTGAGGGAGCCTGTGAATTTGTGGTGCTCAATTTTTCTGTGAACCTAAAATTGCTCTAAAAAATAAAGTCTATTTAAAATACTACACTGAAAGCATTTCCTAATTATTTTACTACATGTTTCTATTATGTATGATCTTGAGGATATCTGTCTACTGCATCTGTATGATGAAAACAGTATAAAATGGTGTGATGCTGCACATCTCTTTATAACTCCTCGTTCAGTGGTGCTTTGTGGCTTGAAATTGTTCATGGTAGAAGTATTTACAGAATAGAAATTTTAAAATGCTATAAGTGTGGACTTGGTTTATTACTTGTTTGATTGTCTAGACTTAAGATAGTAATGAAGAAAATTTTAATAATATAGATTAAACTTAAATATGTATTGGTCTATGTCTATGACATTGTTAATAGAAAAATAATTTTGAGAAAATAATCTTCCAGTATTGAAACTATTACCTGATTCAGCAAAGAGGTTGCTCATGTCATTGAAGAACAAGTGAGATTCTGACATAACATAAATCTTTGTTTCATTTTCATCTTACTATTAAATGTAAACAAAAATATCAACTAACATTCATGTTGGAACTACACTCATTCACCAGTTGCAACCATAGGTTGTCTCTGATACAAAAGTTTGGTAAAAACTAATGAAAGTATTTTGTAAAAATAAATTTGTCATATGAAATTTATTATAAGGAGTATTGAATATATAATTAATATTTGTAAATTGGGTGCTGCATATCTGCCACTAAAATTTATAATAAATTCATGTACATTAATAGATGCTTTTTTTTCCAGAAAGACATTTGTTACACATTTGCCAGCACACAGCAAGCTGGACCCCATCCTCAGAGCTCTAGATTCATCAGGAGTAAAGTGAGGCCCAGGAATTTGCATTTTTAAAAGGTTCCATAGGAATGCTAGTTCTACTGTTCTGGAGACTACTCTCAGAGAACAGGAGAACATCTGATTTAAGAAAAGGAGACTTAAAACCACAATGAGATATCACCTCATACCTATGAGAATGAGTATTATCGAAAAGTGTTGATATGGAAGGATCTTGACAGTATCATGTTAGATGAAATAAGCCAGACAGAAAAGGACAAGACCCATATAATTTCACTCATATGTGGGATATAAAACAAATATCAACAAATAAATAAATGAAAAAATAAACAAACTCATAGATACAGACAACAATATGGTGGTTACCAGACGGGAAGGGAGTTGGGGAAAAATAAAGAGGATAAAGAAGGTCAAATATATGGTGACAGGAGACAAATAGACTTTAGGTGGTGGTGAGCACACAATGGAGTATACAGATGTTGTGTTACAAAGTTGTACGCCCAAAATCTACATAATATTAACCATTATTAACCAATAAACTTAATTAAAAAAAAAAAGACAAATGATAATAAGTGTTGGCGAGGATGCGGAGAAAAGGGAATCCATGTGCACTCATAATAGAAATATAAATTGGTACAGCTGTTATGAAAAACAGTATAGAATAGGCTCAAGAAATTTCAAATAGAACTACCATATGATCCAACAATCTCGCACATTGGTATATATCCAAAAAAATGAAATCAAGATCTCAAAGAGATATTTGCATTCCCACATTCATCAAAGCATTATTTATAATAACCAAGATGTGAAAATAATCTTTGTCCATCAACGGATGAATGGATTAAAAATTTATGTGTGTGTGTGTGTATTATATGTGTGTGTGTATATTATATGTGTGTGTGTGTGTGTGTACACACACACACACACACATATAGAATGAAATATTATTCAGACATAAAAAAGAAGGAAATTCTGCCATTTGCAACATGAATGGACCCTGAGGGCATTATATGGAATCTAAAAAAAAAATTTAAAAAAAAACTGATTTCATAGAAACCGAATAGAACGGTAATTGTCAGACGCTTGGCATAAGAGTGTCATAGGTAAAAAGGTACAAATTTTCAGTTATAAATAGAATGATTCTGGCAATTTAATGTACAGCATGGTGACTATAGTTCATACAGTGAGCATTGTATATTTGAAAGTTGCTAAAAGTAGATCTTGATAACAACACACATAGTTAACCGTGTGAGGCAATGGATGTGTTCAATATCTTAATCTAGATAATCATCTATAATATATGTGTATATCATATCATCACATTGTACACTTTAAATAATACAATTATGTTTGTCAATTATTTCTCAGTAAAGTTAAAAAACAAATTGTTAGATTATAATTATAATACACATGGAATTTGAAAGTTTAAATAAGAAAACATAATGTCAAATATCTCAGTAATTTTATACTGATTTCATGTTGAAATGATATTTTATGAATTATAATATATCATTAACATAAGAGGAAAAAGTACAAGAAAAGGAGGCTTTCATCATGGGGCTTCCAATTGATGGGTAGGATATTCACTTCACTGCACTCAGTCACCAAATATGTTATCAAACAAATATTGACTTCTGTTGGCGGCAGGCATTACAAGTTAATTCAAACATTTGCTCAATCGATGATAAATCTTGAGGCAAAATAAAGAGAGGCACTAACTCCACCAAGCTGGAGGCCAGCTCAGTGTTGTGACATGCAGGGAGCTAAAAGACTCAATAAATAGATTGCCCCATTAGCCTGCCACATCACCCAAATTCTCACAATTTGAATCAATCCAGTAAGGCCTTGTTTAAGTGCAAACATTTTTGCTGGGAGGGTAGAGATAGTAACCAATCGAAAGGTTGTCCTATACAAAACCATCTGCTTTGTTCCCAGACTAAGGCCGGACATTTCTCATTCCTTGTTCATTACATTTACACCTGCTTCATGTAGAACTAGTCCTTCAATTAAGTTGTTCCCGTTTTCTTGTGGACCTCAGGTTTGTAAAAGTACATTAATCATAACACTGGTGTTGATTGGAGGTCCCAGATGTTGGTGACATAGGAGAATGCTGAACTTACCCCTTCTATTACTCCTGCAAGACAACTGAGCACTGAACAAATACCTTCTGGGAACAAACAAGAGAAAGAGATTGAATAGAGAAGCCAATGGAGCTGTGGAAACTCCAGGTTCAGAGGGGTCCATAAGTGCCATTGTGCACATCCCTCTTTACCTCCATAGGGTGGGTAGGAGGTATAAACAGTTGCTCTGACCTGCCTGCAAGGTCACTGCAGTGTGTTCCTAAACACATTGCCTGAGCCTATGTTAGCCTAAACAAAGGGAGCAAGTAGGGTCAACAGGACAGTACCACATGTACTTGGCCTCCCCACTCAGAATTGCTCCAGCTTAGTAGGCCAGGGCTCTGAAGGTCTTAAGTACCTGCTAAGCTCCTACTAGCCTACCAAAACCACCCTGTACACAAAATGTACATAGAGTCCACTTCTACATAAGGCCACTATTCCAAGACTAGAAGAGACATATATTTTGTCTAATTTATATAAACGAACATAAAAAGTCAAACAAAATAGACAGAAGAATATCTCTCAAATAAAAGAACAAGAAAATGCCCAGAAAAAAAAACCCTAAGGAAACAAAAATAATTAATTTCCCTAATAAAGAAATTTTTTTTAAAAAGTTCATAAGAAAGCTCACCAAACTTAAGAGTGAAATAGAACTTAGGGAAAACTTCAAAGAGTTAGAAAATATAAGGAAAAAACAAGCAAAGTTCAGTTAAGATGAAGTAGGTAAACACTATACTTGCCTCCTCCCATGACCACATCAAAATTACAACAGAACAAACATCATTAAAAAATCACCTGAAGTCCAGCTGAACAAAAATCCTGCAACTAAAGAGATACAGGAGCCACCTCGAGACTGGAGAAGCAGAGACACTGAACAGACTGATCCCACACCTACGTGTGGCAGTTAAAAATCAGGAGGGACCTCTTGGCTATGCAGGCCCCCCAGGTGAGGGGTCCTAGCCCCACACCAGACTCCTGAGCCCAGGGTTCCAGTGCCGAGAAAAGAAGGTCCCATAAAATCTGGATGTGAAAATTATTGAGGATTGTGGCTGTGTTAGACAAAGGGCTGCAGGAGTTTTAGGCATTCCTCTTAAAGGGCCTATGCATGGACTTTACCACTGACAAATTCACTCTGAGCTCCAGTGCTGGGGCAGTAGCTCAAAAGACTCTAGGGACACATGGGGAGGAATAGAAATGTCTGGTTTCAGGGCAAGGGCTGGAGGGGCAGCTTTCTCCCAAACAGAAATACTGGAGGAGTCCACTCTTCCTTTGTTGAGCTCTCCTCACACCCAGTGTGCAGACACAGGCTGCTATCATATCTGAGTCCTCATCAAACTGGATAACACAGATCGCTCCACCCAAGGCATTTTCTGAGACTCCAGCTCCCCCAACCTGTGGGCCCATTCAAGCCAAGTCCACTGGTTTATTCCATAAAAACGGCCTGTTTTGGATCTTGTTGCAGGTTTTCCTACAATCTCTCAAAGATTCACAAAACCTAAACAAGCAGCATCTGGCTTTGGCATGCCCTATACCTCTTACTGAGCAGCCCCAAGCCCTACACTAGTAGCAGCCAGTCTCAGGTTCTGGCTTAGTCTCTCGAGGCACCTATAAGCCTAGCACAGATGGTAACCATCTGTGGATTGATTGGTGGCCTTGGAGGTGCACAGCCTGCACCTGAACTTGGCTTGCATCTTGGACCCCTCTCAGAACTGTACCACTGGGCCTCACAGCACACCTACTATATAAAGCCACTCTACTAAGACTGGGAGACATAGCAGCCCTACCTAATACATAGAAACAGGTACAGAGAGGCAGCCAAAATGGGGAGACAAAAAAAACAAGTCCTTCATGAAAGAACAGGACAAAGTTCAGAAAAAAGAACTCAACGAAATGGAGACAAGCAATCTACCAGATGCAGAGCTGAAAACACTGGTTATGAGGATGCTCAAGGAACTTAGCGGAAGTGTAGATTAACTCAACAAGAACTTTAACAAAGAGATTAAAAAAACATAAAAATGGAGTTGGAAACCACAGAAGGGAACCAGTCAGAAGAAATGAAGAATACAATATCTCAGATAAAGAGTACGTTAGAGGGAATCAACAGAGTGGAGGAAGCAGAGGATCAAATCACCGATACAGAGGATGGGGTAGTGGAGGACACCCAGTCAGAACAGCAACAAGAAAAAAGAATTCAAAAAAGTGAAGATAATTTAAGGAGTCTCTGGGAAAACATCAAGTATTAAAACATTCACATCATAGGGGTATCAAAGGAGAAGAGAGAGAGCAAGGAATTGAAAAACTATTTTAAGAAATAATGACAGAAAACTTTCCTAACCTAGTAAAACAAAATAGATATATAAGTGCAGGAAATTCAGAGAATTTCCTGAAAGAGATGAACACAAAGAGGCCTATGCCAAGAGGCATCATAATTAAAATGTCAAAGGTTAAAGACAAAAAGAATCTAAAAGCAGCAAGAGAAAAGCAATGTTACCTACAAGGAAGCTCCTATAAGACTATTAGCCAATTTTTCAACAGCAGCATTGCAGGCTGGAAGGCCTTGGCACACAATATTCAAAGTGATGAAAACCTAGGACCTACAACCAAGATTACTCTATCTGGCAAAGCTATCATTTAGAATTGAAGGACAGATAAGGATCTTTCCAGACAAGAAAAAGCTAAAGGAGTTCATCACCATCAAGCCAGTATTACAGGAGATGTTGGAGGGACTTCTTTAAGAAGAAGAAAAAAAATGTATTAAAAATATAAATAAAGAATGGTAATAACTATATATCTATCAACAAGTACTTCAACCGAAAAAGAAGTCCTCCAATCAAAAGATAGGGTGGCTGAATGAAGAAGAAAACAAGATCCTTACATACGCTGCCTACAAGAGATTCACTTCAGATTAAAAGACACACACAGACTGAAAGTAAAGGATGGAAAAAGATATTTCATGAAAACGAAAACCAACAACAAAAAAAGCTAGGGTAGCAATACTTATACTAGACAAAATAGACTGAAGGACTCAACAGCAGATTAGCTAACACAGAGTGGATCAGCAAACTGGAAGACAGACTAGTGAAAATCAACCAATCAGAATAGCAGAATGAAAAAAATACATATTTTTAAAAATAAAGATAGTTTAAAGGACTTCTAAGATGACATCAAGCACTCAAACATTCACATTACAGGGATTCCAGAAAGAGAAGAAAAAGAGAAAGAACGGAAACATTATTTAAAGAAATAAAGGTTGAAAATTTTTCTAATTTTGGAAAGAAATCAGACATCCACATCCAGGAAGCACAGAGAGTTCCAAACAAGATGAACTCAAGAAGATCACACCAAGACATAATATAGTTAAAATGGAAAAAGTTAAAGATAAAGAGACAATCTTAAAGGAAGCAAGAGAGAAACAAGGTATGTACAAATGAAACCCTATAAGTCTATCAGCAACTTTACAAGCCAGAAGGGCATAGCAGATATCTTTAAAGTACTGAAAGAAAGGAACCTATAGCCTAGAATAATTTACCCAGCAAGGTTATCATTTAGAACTGAAGGAGATATAGTTTCCTAGACAAGTAGAAACTAAAGGCATTCATCACCATTAAACCAGCTTTATGAAACATGCTAACAGATCTTCTTTGAGTAGGGAAAAAAAAGACCATAACCAGAAATAAGAAAATGAGAAAAATAAAAACCTCTGGTAAAGCCAAATATTCAATAAACATGGCAAATCAGACATTTAAAAAGTTACCATGAAGGTTAAAAAAAAAGCATCGAATTCAATTTAAACTACAAGAAGTAGTTGGGAGATATACAACACAAAAAATATATATATCTAAAATATTACATCAATAACATAAAGCACAGAGGGAGAAGTAAAAATATAGTTCTTATAGAATATATTCAAACTTGACTGCCTATCAGCTTAAAACAGACTGCAATAGATAAGTAATACTACATGTAAACCTCTTGGTAACCATAAATCAAAAACCTACAAAAGATATAAAAGAACAAAGAGGAAGGAAACATAACAAAACACTAAAGAAAAACAGCAAACCGCAAGGAAGAGAACAAGATAATAAGAAAGGAATAGAGGTAAACTATAAAAACAATCAAAACAATTAACAAAATGGCAATTAGTACATACTTTAAATGTAAATGTATTAAATGCTTTGAAAAATAGAGTGGCTGAATGGATTTAAAAACATGACACAACTATATACTATTCATAAGAGATTCACTTCAAATTGAAAGACACAGACTGAAAGTGAAGGGATAAAAAGGGATATTCCTTAAAATAGAAATAAAAAAAACATGGAGTAGCAAAGCTTATATCAGACAAAATAGATTTTAAAACAAAAAAAAAGTAAAAAAAAAAAAGACAAGAAAGATATGACATAATTATAAAGAGGTCAATCCAATGAGAGGATATAACAATTATTAAATATCCATGCACTCAACATAGGAGACCTAAATATATAAAGCAATTATTAATGTACGAATGAGAGAAATTCACTGTAACACAATAATAGTAGGAGATTTAATACCTTACTTAAATCAATGGATAGATCATCCAGATAATTAATCATAAAATATCCTTAAATGTCATATTAGATGAGATTGATTTAAAAGACATATATAGAAGATTTCAATCAAAAAGTACAGAAGTTACAACCAACACCACAGAAATACAAATTATTAAAGAATACCATGTACAATTATATGCCAACAATTTTGACACTCTAAAATAAATTTCTAGAAGTATATAAACTTCCAAGACTAAATCAAAAAGAAATACAAAATTTAAACAAACCAATTACTAGCAATAAAACTAAAGCAGTAGTTTAAAAAAAAAATCTCCCAACACACAAAATTCCAGGACCAGATGGCTTCACATTCAAAGAAGAATAAATACCTATTCTTCTTAAACTATTTCAAAAAATGGAAGAAGATGGAATACTCCCAAACTCTTTATGAAGCTAGTATTACCCTGAAACTAGAATCAAATAAAGACATCATTAAAAAACAAAATTACAGGCCAATATCCTTGATAAACATAGATGCAAAAATTCTCAACAAAATATTAGCAAACCAAATTCAATAATACATTAAAACAATTATACACCATGACCAAGCGGGATTCATTCCAGGGATGCAGAAGTACTTTAACATTCATAAATCAGTCAATGCAATAATCACATTAACAAAAAGAAAGATAAAAACATATGATCATGTCAATAGATAAAGAAAAATTATTTTACAAAATTCAAATTCCATTTACAATTTTAAAAACTCTCGAAAAGTGGGTATAAAATGAACATATCTCAGCATAATAAACGGCATATATGACAAACCTACAGCTAATACTATACTCAGTGGTAAAAACAGCATGGTGTTGACATGAAAACAGATATATAGATCGGTGGACTATAACAAAGTCTAGACATATTTTCTTGGTCAATTAATGTACAATGGTCAATTAATCTACAATGAAGGAGGTAAGAATATACAATAAAGACAGTATCTTCAATAAGTGATGTTTGCAAAACTGGACAGTTATATGCAAATAAATTAATGGACAACTTTTTTATACCATAGACAAAAATAACTCAAAATAGATTAAAGACTTAAATGTTAGACCTGTAACTATAAAACTCCTAGAGGAGAAGGAGAGAAAAAATAGCGTAGATGTTAGAGGCTCTGTTCATCCACCAGGCAAACATACCAAAGTTGTGACAGAAACAAGAAGCAAATAGCAAGGAAAAAATTGGGATCTGTATGAACAAGCCATACAACTAAGGAGAAATCTGAGAAAACCAAGAAATCATCCTGCGACAGCAGGAGGTAAGACAAGGTGAGTTCACAGGGCGGCCTGGTCTTAAGCGGCTGAGTGAGACTGAGGCTGCAGCAGCTGCAGATGCCTCTTAACAGGGGCCACATCCAGGAGCATATTATCGCAGTATCAGACCTTCTCACTCTGAGCACCAGTGCTGATTTGACTTTGTGGAGGGGACACCAAGGGCTTACCGGGAGATATTGTCATAGTGAGGGCCAAGGTGAGACTCACTCTGTACAGAAATGCTGGAGGTATCCATTGTTCTCTGTTGAGCCCTGCACTGTCCCAATGCGAGGACACATCGCCACAGAGCCCTGATGTCATCAAACTGGATAACAGAGGTGGCTCTCCCCAGAGGATTCCCTGAAACTCCGCCTTCCCCAACTCGTGGCCCCACCCAAGCCACATCCACATATAGCCTCAGCGAGTCAGGTGCTCCTTGCTGAGCAGCACCTAGACCCACACTGGAGGCAGCTGGCCTCAGTTTCTGGTGTGGCCTTTTGAAGCAAGTATAAAAACAGCACCTGTGGATTGCTTGCTGAATCTTAACAAGTGGCCCCAGAGGGGTAGAGGCTTGGGCTAAATTTGGCCTTCAGCTGAACCTCTCAGGACTGTGCCACTGGAGCTTTGCTTAGTACATAGAAACAGATACAGAAAGGCAGCCAATATAGGAAGACAAAGAAGCAGAAACCATAAGAGAGACTAGAACAAGGAACCACATATAGAGTCAAGTAATCTAACAGGTGCAGAGTTCAAAACCCTGGTTATAAAGATACTCAATGAACTTTTGGGAAGTAAAGAGATTAAAAACATAAAAATGGAATTGGAAATTATATGAGGGAACCAGTCTGAAATGGAGAACACATTATCTGAGATGAGAAGCATATTAAATGGACTAAACAAAGGAATAAACAAAGTGAATAAAGAAAAGGATCAAATGCCCTATCTAGAGGACAGGAAAGCCAAGGACATGCAGAATGACAAGAAAAAAGATGCCAAGACTATGAAAATAATTTAAGGAGGATATGGAACACTACTAAGGGTCCAAATATCTGTCTAATTAGCATAACTGAAGAAAATCAAGATGTTGAACAGATGTTTGAAGAAATAGTGATGGAAAACTTCCCTAACCTGGTGAAGGAAATGGACATAAAACCCCAGGAAGTTCAGAAAATTCCAAAAATCAGGGATCCAAAGAGGCCCACGCCAAGACACATGATAATTAAAATGTCAAAGATTAAATACAAAGAGAGAATCTTAAAAGCGGCAAGAGAAAAACAGATAATTACTTATAAGGGAACACCCATGTGACTGGCAGCTGATTTCTCAAACAAAACTATGCAAGACAGAAGGGCTTGGCAAAAAATATTTGACAAGATGAAGACCCAGGATCTATAACCAAGAATAATTTATCCAGCAAAGTTATTTAGAGTCAAAGGACAGATATAGAGCTACCCAGACAAAAATAAGCTAAAGAAATTTATCTCTACCAAGCCAGAATTACAGGAAATGTTGGAAGGACCTCTTTAAGAAGAAAAAGCATGTATCAAAAACAGGAATAAAGAATAGTAACAACTACATTCCTATCAATAAGTACCTCAAATGGAAAAAAATTAATTTTTTCAACTAAAAGTGGATGAATGGATAAGAAAACAAGACCCCTACATGCTTTCTACAAGAGAATCATTTTAGATTAAAAAACACACAGAGACTAAAAGGAAAGGGATGGAAAAAAAGATATTGCTTTGATGAACCTAGAAGGTGTTTAAATCAGCCATAAAAAGATAAACACTATATGATTTCACTTATATATGGAATCTAAGAAATAAAAAGAACAAACTAATCAAAAATAGACTCACAAATATAGTGGACAATTTGGTGACAGAGGAGAGGAGGGTTTGGGGGTAGGAGAATGGGGTGAAGGGTTAAAGTACAAATTAATAGCTAATGGATGGTCATGGGGATGGGGAGCAGGGCATAGGGAATGCAGTTAGCATTAATATGTTGTTTAGGTGGAGGGTCAAGGGTGGAGGGAGCAACTGGGGGGATTTTTTTTTGAACTATATAGATGTCTAACCAATGTATTGTATACTTGAAACTAATTTAAATTAATTAACTAATTAATTATTTTTAAAAACTCCTAGAAGAAAATGTAATCAGTAAACTCTGACATCACTCTTAGCAATATTGTATATATTTCCACAAGCAAGAGAAACAAAAGAAAAAAACTTAAAAATGAGACTACATCAGACTAAAACCTTTTTACACAGCAAAGGAAACCATCAACAGAAAACAAAGACAACTTATTGAATGGGAGATTTTCATAAATGATGAATCCAATAAGGAGTTAATACTAAAATATATATAAAGAACTCATATAAACTAACACCAAACAAACAAACAAGCAAACAAACAGATTTTAAAATGAGCAGAGGACCTAAATAGACATTTATCCAAAGAAGAGATATGGATGGCCAAGACATAAGAAAAAATGCTCAGACATCATTAATATCACTAATCATCAGGGAAGTGCAAATTAAAAATACAATGAGATATCACCTCACACCTGTCAGAATGGCTAGCATCAGTAAATCAACAAATAACAAGTGCTGATGAGGATGTAGAGAAAAGGGAACCCTCATACACTATTGGTAGGATTGTAAATTTGCAACCACAATGGCAAACCATATGGAGATTCCGCAAAAAATTAAAAATAGAGTTTCCATATGATTTAGTAATTCTACTTCTGGATAGTCATCTGAAGAAAACAAAAACACTAATTCAGAAAGATATATGTACCCCTACATTTATTGCAGCATTACTAGTAACAGCCAAGATATGAAAGCAACCTAGATGCTCATCCAGAGATGAATGAATAAAGATGCGGTATATGCATACAGTGAAATGTTATTCAGTGGTAAAAAAGAATTCAGTCTTGCCATTTGCAACAACATGGATGGACTTAGAGGGTATTATGCTAAGTGAAATAGGACAGAGAAAGACAAATACCGTATGATCTCACTTGTACATGGAATCTAAAAACAGAAAAAGAAAAAAAGAAAACAGACACATAGTTACAGAGAAAAAACTGATGGTTGCCAAAGGTAAAGGTGTGGGGGGATAAAAATAATTACCTCTGTGTTGTCATTTATACCAAATGTCTCTGTTTGCAAATATGTGTGCACATGAGTGTGTGTGTGTGCTGAGATTTGAGAACCCCATTCTATTCTTCAGTGCCTTTAGTGGGGATGGTAGAGGGTGACACAAAAGTTGAGGGAATCGATTGTGAGCATCTGGACTGTGAGCTACCCATGCTTGGTTAAATTGCACCCAGACCCCACAAAGAATTCTTATTATCAGATTTCCAGGCAGTTAGGCTGCCTCCTCCCTAGCGCAACCTCTTCTGTCTACCCCAAACCCAAAACAAAACAAAAGTCACTAAATTTTGATGGAAATCTACATTTTTTTCCTTTGTGGAATTCAGGAAAGTATTCCCAAGCAATGCCAGTGAGAAGATAAGATACGGCTTTATTTAGCTACCTTAAATCCTGGTCACACAGGGGTCTCCAGAAGATGTCCTACAAGGGTCCACCTTCCCTCTCTAATGCTCTATCCCCCAAATTTCCTTGCTCTCTTCTAAAAGAGCTCCTTTAAGCCTTCTACCTGTTGTCTGGCCTCTATCTTTTTAAAAGGACCCCTCTCCAGAGGGCAGTAGAGTTCAATCCTTTCTTTTCTTGAGTCTACATACTCTCCTGCCTCTAGCTTTGACTGAATGTCCAAGGAGTCTTCTGCCTATTTCAGGGAGAGAAGGAATCTCTGATCCTGTGGATGGCATCCACTGGGGTTGGACAAAAGGATGGGAGAAAATCACTCGTCTTTGAATTGAGGTTCAGTTTCTCTCCACCTGTAATGGCCGCAACTGGTATTTTTTCCCTCAGTTATCAAAAGATAAACATTCTTTGCCCATTTGAGAACAGAGCTCATGAAGTTACAACTACAGGAGGAACACATACTCCTCCTACTGGTATGCCTTGAACCCTCTCAACCATAAATTAATAACGGTGGAATTTTTAATACGAAATCTGTAGTCACCTTCCTCCCAGGCCTACTTTTCATTACACATAACCTGTACATAATCCTTCTGTTTGGGCCATATGTGCTGAATGACACGATTCTCAAAAAGGTTCTCTCTGATCTCCCAATTTTCCCCCAATAGGCAGCAAAAGGCTTCTGTCCAATTACATGTATATTTCATATTGCAATTTGGGTCTGTGTGACCCTCAGAGATGTAGGTAAACTTAACTCCAAACCCAAATTTCACAACTTGGTGAATTCAACATACTGTCATCTCCCAAACTTCTGCCCTCATGCCATTATGGCTCTCTCCCAACTGTATCTTCTTGAACTCTTCTCTCCCCATAGATCCCAAGATAGCCCCCAATAGTCTCCTGGTATTCGCAGCCTCTGTGGTTCCCCCTCACATTGTAACACTATACCAGGGTTAGTCTGTTTGTCCAATAGCATACAGCAGAAGTAACAGTGTGTCACTTCTAAGATTGGGTTATGAAACATTTTGGCTTCTATCTTAGTTTCCTCTCTCTCTCTCTCTCTATCAATAATTGTAAACTATCCCATTGAATATGAATATACCAGAATTAATGTATCTAACCTATTTGTGCTACATTTTAATTATTTCCTGTATTTATAAAAGATATTTCAATGAATATCCTTGGAACTAAATCTTTGAACAAATCTTTAGTAATTTATTTAGTATAAATTACTGAACAAACAAAGGCTTAGAAACAAAATGTTTTTAAGCTGCTAAAGCTTTTGGTATTCATTGCCTCACTGAGATGCAAAGCTAAATATACCATTTTCATTGTAAATGATAGCAATGTCTGAGTGGGCCTGCATTTCTACTAACATTGTGGATTATTCAAATATATTTCTGAAATGTCTGTCCTCTGTTAAATGTTGTTATTTTTAAGTATGGGTTCCACATATTATCTTTTATAATTGTGAGTGAACTCATTTTTTATTATATTTTAAACTAATAATTACTGGTATATAAGAGAATTGCATATCCCCCCCATATTTAATTTTAAGCCATATTTCTGAACACTCTTACAATAGTATTCTGATTATTTTCAGTTTTCCAAATAGAAAATGCCATAATTTGTAAATGATAATATCATCTGTAAGTCTTCCTTTCCAAAAATCATTCTTCGGCATCTGTCATACTTATTGGTTAATGCAGTGTATGGCAATATTGAATTATAGAAGGCACCATGCCAATATTTTCTTATTTCTGACTTTAATGAAAATGTCTCTAATGTTTCTCCATTAAATATGATGTTCCTTCTTAATTTAAGATGGACGTTGTAATCAGTTGGCAACCTTCCATCTGTTTTTGGTAACAGAAAACTAAACTCAAACTTGACTATAAAGTACGTTAGAAGTCCCACAGCAAGTTCAGGCAAGGCTTGATCTCAGTTTTAGTTCTAAAACCGCTTCTCCTCCTAGTCCCAAGATGTCTGCCAGAGGCTTCTTAGGGCTATGTGATTTCTTACTACAGAAAGAGAACATCCCTCTAGGTAGCTACTTTCCCAGGAGCCAGAAGAAATATCATATGTTACATTAGCCCAGTGGGCAGTCACTTACTCATTCCCAAACAAGTCACTATGGCTAATTGGCTTGAGCCAATTAGAAAATAGACATGGAGTGACCTCAAACAGTAGTGTTTAATATAATCATTTTTATCAAATTCAGGATTAATTCTTCTCTTCATAGTTCAGTTTTATCAGAAACAGATACATTCATCAAATATCTCTTTAGCACCTATTTTCTCTTTCTTTACACATTTTTAGAAATACTTACAATTGTTTTTACACTTCAAGATCCTTAAAAGTGATTCCTTCTAGAATTTCTTATAATAATTTGTAGACTTTTTTTTAATGTAGGAAGTGTTTGATAAATATCTCAAATTTTCAAAAGACAATCAATCCTGTTGGGATGTAGGCCTCCTGGGAGCCTCCTGACCACTAGGGGCCTCCAACAGCTCAAAAGCTATTAGCTTTTAAAAGGTTAATGTAGTCATCCCAGCCTGTGATAACAAAAACAACAGAATGGGTTCCGATTCAATCTACCCTTTCAACCTGGTTTCCAACCAAGCTGAGCTTATAGTTCTTGTCAATTTCCTACAGAAGTTCTGGCAGTTTTCCCCACTGTATCATGACTTCTGCTCTTCAAATACCCCTATCCATATTGCTACATGTCCTGGTTATTTGTGAACTCATCTTCTCTGTAAGATCGTTTAGGATAAGCTTTTTGTATCTGATTTGCATTTGTGTTGTGCTTAGCATATTACTTGTGTTTGATGATAATAGTTACTAGAAATTATTTTACTCAGAAACATGTCAAAATATTACTTTTCTAGCCATGAATTTCTAGGTCACTGGCTAGGCCCAAGGAAAACATTCAATATATGAAGGATAAAATAATTGCGTTTTAGTTTTACCTAAATGTTGCTTTATTGTTCCCTATTCAGCTCTCCTTAGCCCCACTAAAATATTTTTAAATGGTGCCTTCTGTTGGATTGCAGTTTTAATGGGGCCAATGTAACTTTCATCTATCAAAAATTTCTGAAATTCAAATATGAGTTTCCTGGTAGACGTTGCTGGTGGAGACACTCAGCTTTTGTCAAATCACCACTGGGCCAAGGTTGCTTCAGGTTTTGCAAACAGTAAATTATCAAATGAGATCTAGAAGAAGCATGCATATCATTGGCAGGATTGGGCAGAAGCTGCTTGAACTACTGACCAATGTCTGCAAATGAAGATCACTCTTCATGTCCATTACTCAGGTCCCTATATAGAGGTACTTAGAAAGATAATATTTCCCTAGCTGAGGATCTTGTGCCTTGTCTCTGAGGGCAGACATTGAGTGAATCTGAATCTTCCTGGGAAATATAAGCCTAAAATTAATTGCATATTTGTCCAATGTATAACTGTCATATCAGATCACTGCCATCAGTTAAGGAGAGAGTATACTGGGGCAAATAAATGATGGTGAAAGTGAAAATGAGACCCTAATTAGTAAATATGCTAATACTTCTTTATTGTTTCTGGAAATCAGCTCAATTTTGCTTGCCTTGATGGAACTAAAGATAGGTGGGAAATTACACAATCACTGGATAAATTTGGAACTGTGACTTGCACATCCCAAATAGTGAATTAAGATCATCATCATCCCTATCTTCCAATCTTTTTAAAATTAACCACTGTCTGAAACCTTTATTAGTGCCTGTGCCTTGCTCCTTTTGCCCATATATAAGGCTATATGTTCCATCCAAGGAAATAGGAAGATGTTGGTCAAAGGGTACAAAATTTCAGTTATAAAATGAATAAGTTCTGGGTACTTAATGTACAGCATGGTGACTATAGTTAATAATACATGATTAAATCTAAAATTTACTAACAGAGTAGATCTTAAGTGTTCTCGACACACAAAAAAAGAAAAGATAACTATGTGTAATAGATGTGTTAATTGACTGTGCTAATCATTTCACAATGTATACATATATAAATCACCACTTGGTACACTTTAAGTATAAACACATTCATTTGTCAATCATACCTCAATAAAGCTGGAAGGATAAAAGAAAACAAAGAAGTTAATGCCATTAGTAAAGTGTTCTTCACCCTCTCAGAAGGTTCACTCTTCAACTTGAACTAGCCTCTGGGCAGCAGCAACCTGAGTTATTTACCCTTATCTCACAGATCTGAGGGGTGGAACTGAGTCACCAAAAAAGCTTCTTTTTAGGAAGAAGCATCTTCCTGCAGATGTCCTCAAAGTAGGTCAATAGTATGCTAAACTTCAGAAAAGCAACTGAAAGCTGGGGATCCAGAGTAAAACAGCTGATGATGTGACAATTGTTTGATGGGCACTTCCACTGGGAAGGAATGGGAGGTGGTGAGACTTAGAAGTGATTGGCACCAGAAAGGCCTAGATTTGTGTTCAAATGCAGGAATCCTGAAAGGGCAGAGCTGGTTTCCAGAACTTTTAGGGTGCAAAGGTACAAGTCAGATCACCATAGCTGGGACTCCATGACAGGAGACATGGCAGGACCTGTCATAACAACTTATGTGCACAGATTCCTAGGATCAGCCAACATCACAAGTCTACCCTCCAAAAAAACCCAATTTTTACTTTGAGTATTGAGGCAATTTCCAATAAAAGGAATCTATACTTAACTCATTTTCCCCAAGTGAATATCTTAGGGTCCCAGTTGCAACGGCTCTAAAAGTCCCCATGAAATATTGACACTTAGGGCAGATAATACCCTTGTATTTGTATCTGACACAAGTGGATAATTGCATGATATTAGCACACATCATCCTTTTTCGGCTTCTGCTCAGAAGTCGCTCCACATGTGATTTAATCTTCTAGAGGGTTTTGGAGGTAGAGAAGAAGATCCTGTGAACTCTTTGTCCCATATGGGAACTCCTCTTCTCATGACGGGAAACTCCACCTGTAGGTTGTTTTCATTGACTATCTTCCATGCACACTCCTTAAAGAGACAGTCATCCTTCACTCATATAAAACTCCCCTGAACCTTCACAGGAACTGTCAAATTTCAAAGGAAACCAAACCCGTCTGTATCCTTATCAAACTTGTCCCCTCTAAATTGATCTGATTTTTCATGGAGGTTCATCTCCAACAGGCTGCAGCTATAACTGGATCCTTGAAAATAGTTCCCTTTTTAATCTTATTTGCAGAAGATACCCTTGGCATTATAGAAAACATTTAATTGTGCTTTCTGACCCGTACCTGAAGGTGGAAATTTAATATAAGAACCATTGCTTCTCAGTCCCTTTTAAGATTTGCTTGGCAGATGCAGATTTGGTGAGTGGTGGCTCCAGTTTTTAGATATTTTGAATTGAATTTCACCTAGTGCTTATGACATCAAATTCAACATAACCATTTGTAAGAAAAAGTAAATTAAACTGTAAACAAGTGAAACTAATGGCGTTGATATAGAAAACATCCATTTGAGAGAGGAATTTATGAGATTTTGAACTTTATGTTCAGTATTGTACTTTATTTCTTCTAATCTTGCTGTATGTAGAAACTTTTTAAGGTACTACAGAAAAGTGGGGACGGGGAGGGAGTGTCAAAAAAAAAGAATTTCCTCATAATTCTCCATCCAAACACAATACAGTTCCTTTGGCCTATTTCTTTCCTGTGATTTTTCTGTGCATTTTGAAAACGGTTGAGATAAAACTCTATAAGGCATTCACCATCTTGTGACTATTTATGTAATAATTTCCTATATCATTAAAAGTAATATAAACATTATTTTTAGGGGTCACATAATATTCTACTGCATCAATGCTCCATGATTTACTTAACCATTACTTTAATAACAGGTATATACATTTTCAGCTTCTCACTTTCACAACTAACCCTGCAGTGGCTATTTTTGGATCTTTGGCAGTAAATCTGAGCTGTGCTTAGGATTATATCTTAGGAAAGATTACTAGGAAGAAGTAATTACTAGATAAAGCAAGCAGCATAACTACTTTGAATCTAATAGGCTTGCTCAGCTGTTAGGCAAGCAGGAGGGCAGAATCCTACTGCCCGTCCCATGAAGGTGAATCAGTTAGACATAGAAATTACTTAATAAACATTAGCTGTAACTATACTTTCCTACATTTTCTAAGTTTCATAAAGAAAGTTTATAATCAGAAAAGAGGTTGTGATTTTTTTAGAGTTGCACAGTAACACTGTTGCCTGTTTCTTCTCAAGGAATAGTTAGAGAAGCACCATTGCTCAATTCTTTACAATAGTCAGTGCAGTTTATAAAGCCCTCTCCAGGGCATTTCTTTAACTGATCCTCTCCACAATTGCTTAAGTCAGGCAGCTCAGGTATTATCTCCATTGTACAGATGAAAAGACTGCTCCAGAGAATTTAAGTGTCTTGCTGAGGAAATGGACAAAAAAGCCTTGTTGACAACCAGGGTATAAAACAGCTGGCATTACTTTCTTTCAGTTCCTTTAACTTAATCTTTTTCTTGCTCTTGTTTATAGGAAGCTTACATGCTGCTAGGAAAACAGGGCCTGGATAGCCACTAGTGTAGTATAAAACTGAAGACAGAAAGAACAAGTGCATCTCTGCTTAAGGTCCCCCTTGAACATTGCCTGGTGAGGGACTAACTGTGTCTCTGATATTTCTTTCTTTGCGCTTGAATAACATGTTGGTGGGATGTTTTATGTAGCATGTTGTTTTTGCTCATGAAGAGAAACACTCGTTGGTATTAGGGCAATGGTTGCCAGAGGTTAGATATAGGATGGCCCAGGGGAGGCACAATGACTTATCATTGTCCATTATCCATGAGGACCCCAGAATGTTGGTGAAAAGTGTCTGTCATCTCAGGCATCTTTCTCTGATAGGAAACACCACATTCCTAAAATGTGTACGGGTCCTTTCAATTTCTTCAAAGATAAGACAATTTCTTACATTTTGATCCTTACAGCCACCTGGAGAAGTTGGTATTGTTATTTTCCCCATCCACAGGGAGGAAATTGAGGCCAGTATCACAAAAACTGGCATGTAGTTTTCCCTAAGAAGTTAAAAAGACTACCTTTCTGAGACTCCTTTGCAGTTAGGATGGGGCCATATGTTTGGGTCTTGGCAAATGGACTCTGGGTAGAAGCAATAGAACTCATTTAAGGCCAAGTAAACCAATTTTCTCTGTGATCTTCTATGCTTTTTTCTTTACTAATTGGCCATTTAAATGTAGAGGATACAGTAAAGGATTCCAAGGAGGACCTTGAAGTTAGAAGACACAACACATGGAAGGAAACTGAATTCCTGAGTCATAATGTAAAGGAGAGTCACTTGACCTTTATTGGACTATAATGTGTGTGAGGAATAAACACTAATGATGTGAAGTTATAAGATGTGAAGATTTGTTTGCTATTGTAGCATTGCCTAGCATATCGTGACTCATACAAAATGATTAGCTCAAGGTCACCCATGAATGACACTTAGGTTATACCTAAGTGTAGTCCTTAAATAAGAGCAGGAAATTCTGTCCCCAGTTTCTTTGTAGCTTATCCCTGCTTTATGCTAGAGTGGCCTGAAGGCTGGGAGTTAGAATCATATGTCACCCTCACACATTTCTGGAGGTTGATACTAGCTGTTGCCTGGAATCTCAAGTAGGGTGGTTGGTCAGAAAACCTAAACATGGCTCTCTGTATGATCTCTCTGCTTCTCTACAACATGATGATTGAGTTCCATGAGCAGGCATCCCAAGAGGACCAGGTGGAAGCTGTAACACTTTTTATGATCTAGACTTTAAAGTCACATAATGTCACTCCTGACATAGTCACAAGCCCACCCAGGTTCTAAGGAAAGGACCATAAATTCCACATCTCACTGGGAAAAAATTCCACATCTCACAGGAACATCTTAGGGTTGCAGCCATCTTAGAAAATACAGTCTGCTATATGTGGTTAACCAAGGCACACAGCAATAAGAAAAAGCCCAAAACAGACATTTTGGTCACATCCCCACCCCCACCTCACCTTTTGTTTTTTAGCATTTTATTTTATTTTATATTTTCTTAGTTTAAAGTATACGGTACATTGGTTAGACATTTCTATAGTTTATGAAATGATCCACCTGATTACTCTATCTCCCCTCTGGCTCTACACCTAGCCATTACATTAATGCTAACTGCATTCCCTATGCTGTGCTCCACATCCCCATGGCCATCTATGAACTACTAATTTGTACTTCTTTAATCTTTCACCCCTTGCTCCCAGCCCCCAAATCCTCTCCCCTCTAGCCATCACCAGATTGTCCTCTATATTTGTGAGCCTGTTTTCAATCATTCCCCCTTTTTTAACAAGAAAAAAGTGTGTGTGTGGCAGGGGGGATGGGTGTCTAGAAATTTACTCTAAATATCCACAAGAAACAGTTCACAATAATTTCCTCCCAGAAGTGAGACTGGAAATCCAGGATGGAAGAAAAGCTCGCTTTCATTGCATTTTTTTTTTTACTGTTTGAATTGTTTACCATGTGCCTATGTTATTTTCATAATACTAAATAGAATTTTAAAGCAACAAATGAAGATATTCTGAGTTGATTATGCACATTTTCTTTTTTTTCTCTGTTGAAATCATTAGATTCTTTTGGAGGCCAACAAAATGATGCAAATGAGGAAAAAGACAACTTTTTGATTTTCAATCGAGATGTCAATTTTCATTTTGTACTCACTAGGAAACAATTTGGCAAAATCAGAATCACATTTGCACATGTAAGAAATTCTTAATTTCTCCACATCAGCAGTTACCCATCCTGGCTGCACATTTCAATCACCTGGAGAGTTTTAGTAGACAAATTCTTAGGCCATATTTCTGACCTATAAACCATAGTCTCTGAGCTAGGCACCCAGGAATCTATCTATTAAAGCCCTCCCATGTGATTCTGATATTGTCAGCCCAGCCTGGGGTTTTGAAATTGGCACTGGAAAGAAAACTTCTGGAGGTCCTCCTTTCAGATGAGGATCCACATGGAATAATCTTGCTATTCCAGGTGTGGGCCACCTGAGCTTGTTAGGAGTGCAGATTCTCAGGTCCCATCTCAAAGCTACCAAATTAGAATTTACATTTCAGAAAGATCCCCAGTTTATTCCTGGGCTTATTAAAGTTTGAGAAGCATTGATCAAAAGGTTGTAATCCCAAGAACAGGGAACAAAACAGACAAAAAAATCTTCATGAGGTTTATTTCACTTTAGAGAGATAAACAGTAAAGAATAATAAGCATAATATTATATATTATTTATTTATTTAAATATAGCATGTAAACCTGGTGATTTTGAAAGTAACCTGTAACCAGTAGGTTGCTTGCCTTAGATTTAAAAATAAAACATTGGATGTTGATAAGTACTAGGGAAGGGGAAATGAAATATGAGGATAAATTTGTATCTTTAAAGCAGGCAAGACCTCACTGAAATGATAGCATTTAAATAAAAGTGTGAAGGAGTTAAGAAATCTAGTGGAGAGAATTCCTGGCAGAGGGCATAGCCAGTGCAAAGGCCCTTTCAGGCAGAGTGAGCCAACAGAAGGGACAGAGAAGTATCTCGGGCAATGCGAAGACTGTCTTCTACACACAGTGAGACGGGAAGCCTGAGTGGACATTATTTAACCTATGTTGTCAAAGGACCCCTCTGGCTACTGATTTGAAAATACACTGTGGGAGCAGTCATAGAAACAGGGACCCCAGTCACAAAGCTATTGTAATAATCCAGGGAAGAGGCAAAGGTGACCCGAAACAGGAGGCAGCAGGGGGTGCCTGTGAGAATTGGTCAGTACCCACATCCTGCTCTAAACTGCCATCTGTGATTGGCCTTCTCTCCCTACCTCCAGGAGTTAGGGACAAAGCTGACATTGGTTATGGTGTCATGTGGGCCACAGGGGGAAAGTTATGTAAAGCAATAGCCTTGCAAGAGAGCTAAAGTTGTGTCTCATTTTCCCCTGTTTGCATCAGAGCCCGCTGCTTACAAAGGCACCATCTGACTATGTTATTCGGAAAGGTTAATGTGCTCTGTTGTTTTACTGTTCTATATAAAGCACTATAATGATCACCAATGGGCGGAAATGAGAATTCCTGCAAAGCACAGAAGTTAAAAAAAAAAAAAAAACCACCTTAATTTCCAGCAATATTTGGAAGAAGACCCTAGGTGGCTCGCTCACAATTTCTCTTCTCACTCATTCATGAGCTGAATGATTGTCATTAATCTTTATCAGCAAAGATAATTAAGTAGAACAATTCTGGTGGGGAATGGGCCTGGAGGAGAAGGCAGAAGGAAGGGGAAGGAGAGGAGTCATCTCCATTAAGTTCTTTCTACCATCACATGTATAATATGGCTGCCTACACAAAGGCACTAAAATGTTCTTTCCCTCAGGTTCACCCTAGTCCAAACTTGAAATCTTCCAACCACCAGGCCACATCCTGGTAATCACTAGTGTCCTTTTACTTAGCACCCTAATAAGAAAACTAAAGCCTGGGAAAGCAGAGTGACTTGCTGAAGGTACATAACAGATTGGTCCCAGAACAATGAATTAAATGCAGAGGCCCTTGTTCACAACACCACACTGATCTGTGTGTTAACAGTTCAAGATCAGCTTCTTTAGGCACTAATTAGGAGCTCCCTACTCCATTGTATGTCAAAATTAGTGCTTCCCTGGAGAACCCTCAATACTAATCCTGACTTCTAGTGTTATAACGCCGCTTTCAATCAAGAGTTATTATGTGAAAATTAAATGTAATGTCCATGCTCCCACCCTTTTTCTCTGACACAACCTTCCCCTCTTATTTTCTGTTCAGTCTTCTTATCTTCCTCAAGACCATTAGCTTTCTCTGGTTCTATTACCCTTGCTCTTTCATCTCTCTGCTTTCTAATTATGCTGGGGAGAGTGAGTGTTTAAATATTTTATTTGTTCCCATCACATTGACAATGACTCTTCTCCTTGACCAAACTTCAGTCAGGCTGCTCTAAGCCCTCTTCTCAATTAGTCCTCAACCTTGGCCCGTGTGCATGCCAGGGTCTACACAGTCTAGTCTTAGCAAGAATCCTGCTCAGTCAGTTTGGAAAGTCTCCCAACCTGCCTTGATATCTGATCACCCTGATATACCTTTAGCAAGAAACCTGCTAAGTTGATTTAGCAAGAAACCCCCTGCCATTGATGTCTCCTCTTAGTAATTCTCCATCCACTGACACTTCTTTTTATGCTTGTTGACCACAAATTCCCACCTGTCTTGCCGTATTTAGGGTTGAGCTCAATCTTTTTGTTGTTGTTCGTTTGTTTTTGTCATTAGGGTTTACAGTTAAATAAGATCATATCTTATGCTGTCTTTTCTTTAATGCCCAGTCTTAGAAATCTTGCTATGCTAAAATCATAGATCTAATTTATTGTAGAAAACCTTAATTTACATAATCATTCCCCTGTCAATGGCTATTACCAAAAGAATGCTTCATCTCTAAACTTTTATATTCAAAACTCCACTCCTGGCAACCTTTCTCTGCTCTCACCCCAGAGAGGGCCCATACTCCACCTCCAGCCTTCCTCATCTCAGTTGACAGGCAGATTGCTCAGACCAAAACCTCAAAATCAGTTTTGACCCCATATTCGATGTCAGGAAATCATGCAGGTTCTATCTTCAGAACACTTATGGAACCTGACCACATTCAACCCCTCCCCTGCTCTCATCCTAGTCCAAGCTGAGAGCAAAAACTTCCTCACTGGTGCCCTTGTTTCTACGCTCTTTCCCCTACCATATATTCTCTACACAGGCACCAGGGGATTCTGGGAACACATAAATCAGATGGTGTACCTTTCCTTGCTCAAAATCCTACAAAGCTCCCCATCATCAAACCTCACATAAATATACTCAGGTCTAACTGTTTGTTCAGGTTTTCAATTCCTTATAAAGTCTCCTATGTCATGTAAAACTTATATTAAATGAACCTGTATGCTTTTCTTCTGTTAATCTTTGTCAGTGTAATTTTCATACCCAGACAGGGACCTTATGAGAGTTGAGAAAAATTTTTTCCTCTCACACACTCCCTTATATTTATTCTCTTCTAAAATACTAGAGAATTTGCATGTTCTTTATATTATTGCTTCCTATGTATATAGCTCCATGAGAAGACAAATTCCATGAAGGAAGCATCTTTGCCTAGTTTGTCCACTGATTTAGCCCAACCATCTCTGAGCTTGGCATACAGTAGGTGCTTTATGAACATTTATTACATGAATTAATGCTTTTGTTATTTTTAATTTCCAGGGCGACATAGGAGATATACCTGTAAGTGAAATTGCTGGGTCAAAGGTACACACATTTAAAATTTCAATAGATTACAAACTCATCCTCCAAAGTATGTAACCAGCTAACATTTCCCACATCAATTGTAGGAATCTTTGTTTCTCCATGCTGGATGTTAACTGATAAAAATACTTATGTGGTTTTCATACAGGTTTCCCATGTTTATGCTGGTGATGCTAAGCATTTCGTTTTATATTTATTAGCCTTTTATAGTTTCTCTTCTTTGAACTTATTATCTTATAGTGTTTGTAACAGCTTAAATATTTTTTTGAGAAAATTATAATTTTCAGGAAAAATTTTCAAGAATGAGCAAAAGAGATCCCTGGGTGTCCTTTCATTGTCAAATCTGGGCCTTGCCTAGGTGACCTCCTAGGGATTCTCTAATTATATAGAGGTGTATGTCTTTGATTGACTCTCCATAGATTAGGTTGTTTTCCATACCTGTAGAGGTACCAGTTAAACTGAAGACAATTGATAGCTCTATAAATGGTTCCTGTCCACAGCAATGCAAACAAATTTTGTCCCAGAGAGAATATAACTCTCTGTAACTTCAATTCTGATTTGAAACTATTTTTTTTCTATTTTAAGAATCATTTCTTTTTTTAATTTATTTTTTATGGTGACATTTCTTAACAAAATCCAGTAAGTTTCAGCTGTACATTTTCATAGTAAGGCATATATATATATACATACATACATACATACCCTGTGTTCCCCTCCCATAGTTAGATTTCCTTCTGGCGCCACATATTTAACCCATTTTACCCCATCTACCTCCCTTCTCCTCCCTCATCCTACCCTCTGGTAACCACTAGTCTACTGTCTATTTCCATGAGTCTCTGTTTTTTTGTCCTGCTCATTTGTTGCCTTTCGATTTATATCACACATATAAGTGATATCATGTGATTTTCACCTGTGTCTGTTTGGCTTATTTTGCTTAGCATGATTATCTCGAGGTCCATCCATGTTATCATGAATGGCAATATTTCTTCTCTTATTATGGCTGAGTAATATTCCATTGCATATATGTACCATAGCTTCTTTAGCCAGTCATCTATTGTAGGATACTTTGGTCACTTCCATGTCTTGGCCACTGTGAATAATGCAGCTATAAAGATCGATGTTTAAATATCATTTTGGATATGGTTTTTCAAGTCTATGGGTAAATACCCAAGAGAGTAAATTATATGGTAGATCAATTCTTAGTTTTTTGAGGGAACTCCATATTGTTTTTCATAGTGGCTGTACCAATTCGCAGTCCCACCTGCAGTTTATGAGGGTCCCTTTTTCTCTGTATCCTCTCTAGCATTTGTTATTACTTGTCTTGTTAATTAGAGCCATTCTAACAGGTGTGAGATGGTATCCCATTGTGGTTTTGATTTGCATTTCCCTACTAGCTAGCGATGTTGAACATCTTTTCATGTATTTGTTAGCCATTTCCCCTCTAGGGAAAAGTGTCTGTTCGGGTCCTCTGCCCATTTTTTGATTGGATTGTTTGTTTTATTGTTGTTATTGAGTCGTATGAGTTTTTTGTTTGTTTGTTTTGTTTTTTTTTGTATATTTTAAATGTTAGACCCTTATTGGAGGCATTGCTTACAAATATATTTTCCCATTTGGATGGTTGTCTTTTTTACCTTGTCAATGGTTCCTTTTGCTGTGCAAAAGCTTTTTAGTTTGACATAGCTCCATTCATTTATTTTTGCATTTACTTCCCTTGCCTTATAATCATCTTTAAATCCAAGGTCCTTGAGTGTAGTTCCTATGTTTTCTCCCATGCAACTTGTTTCAGGTCTTATATTCAGGTCTTTAATAATCCATTTGGAGTTAATTTTGGTGACTGGTGATAGACAACAGTCTAGTTTCATTCTTTTGCAGGTTGCTTTCCACTTTTCCCAGCACCATTAATTGAAGAGGCTTTTCTTTCTTCACAGTATGTTTTTGGGTTTTTTGTCAAAAATTACATGACCATTTAACATGGGTTTCCTTCTGGACTCTCGATTCTGTTCCACTGGTCCGTGTGTCTCTTTTTCTACCAACACCATGCTGTTCTTTTTAATACCATGCTGTTTTGATTATTGTTGCTCATTCTTTCTTCTAAGGATGGCTTTGACAATTCAGGGCCTTTTATGCTTCATTACAAATCTGATGATTTTTCTTCAATTTCCTTAAAAAATGCAGACAGAATTTTTATGGGGATTACATTAAATCTCTATAATGCTTTAGGTAATATGGTAATTTTAACTATGTTGATTCTTCCAATCCAAGAACATGGAATATCTATTTCTTTGTATCTTGTTTGATTTCTTTTTAATAAGTCTCATAGTTTTAATTACATAGCTCCTTCATTTGTTTTCTTAAATTTATTTCTAGGTATTTTATTCTTTTTGTTGCAATTGCAAAAGGAATTATTTTTTCCACTTCTTTATCTGACACTTCATTATTAGAGTATAGAGACACTATGGATTTTTGAGCATTGATTTTGTATCCAGAGACTTGACTTTATTTGCTTATTGTTTCTAGTAGTGTTTTTGTGGAGTCCTCAGGGTTTACTATATAGAGAATCATGTTATCTGCAAATGGTGACAGCCTTGCCTTGTTCCTGATCTTAGAAGGAAGGGTTTTAGTTTTTCACCATTAAGTATAATGTTGGCTGAGGGTTTGTCATAGATGGCCTTTATTATGTTAAGAAACTTTCCTTCTATACCGATTTTGTAAAGTATTTTGATCACGAATGAATGCTGTATCTTGTCGAAGGCTTTTTCTGCATCTATTGATATGATCATAAGATTCTTATGTTTTAATTTATTTATGTAGTGTATCACATTCATCAATTTGCGTATGTTAAACCATCCCTGTGCCTCTGGGAAGAAGCCCACTTGATCATGGTGTATAATCTTTTTAATATGTTGTTGTATTCGGTTTGCTAGTATCTTATTTAGGATTTTTGCATCTGTGTTCATGAGAGATGTTGGTCTGTAGTTTCCTTTTTTTGCATTAGCAGGTTTTGGTATCAGGGTAATATTGGCCTCATAAAATGTGTTGGGAAGTATTGCCTCCTCTTTGATTTTTTGGATAGTTTGATAGTTTGATTTAATAGGTATTAAATCTTCTTTGATTGTTTGTTAGAATTCACTGGCGAAGCCATCTTGTCCTGGACTTTTACTCTTTGGTAGGTTTTTTGATGATCGTTTCAATTTCCATACTGCTGATTGGTCTATTTAGACTTTCTAGTTCTTCTTCATCGAATCTAGGAAGGTTGTATTTTTCTAAGTACTGGTCCATTTCTCCTAGGTTATTAATTTCGTTGTTATTAATTTTGGTGTTAATTTTTTTATAGTATTCTTGTATGATCTTTTTATTTCTGCAAAGTCAGTCACAATTTCCTCTTTCATTCCTGATTTTGTTTATTTGCATCCCTTCTCTTTTTTTTTTAAGTGAGTCTGGCCCGAGGTTTGTCAATTTTATTAACCTTCTCAAAGAACAAGCTCTTTGTTGCATTTATTTTTCTATCATTTTTTTCAATTTCATTTAATTCTGCTCTAACTTTGATTATCTCTTTCCTTCTGCTGACTTTAGGCTTCATTCATTCCTCCTTTTCTAGTTTTATAAGATGAAGTATTAGGTTGTTTATTTGGGCTCATTCTTAGTTTTAGAGGTAAGCTTGTAATGATATGAACTTTCCTCTTATGACCGCTTTTGCCATGTACCAAAAGTTTTCATTATCATTTGCTTTTATGTATCTCTTGATCTCTCTTTTTATTTCTTCCCTGACCCAGTTAATCTTCAGTAGCATGTTGTTTAATCTCCATGTATTTTTAATTCTCCCTGATTTCTCTCTGCAGTTGATCTCTAGTTTCAAAGCATTATGATCAGAGAATATGGTTGGTATGATTTCAATGGTCTTAAATTTTTTGAAGCTATCTCTGTGTCCCAGTATGTGATCGATTCTTGAACATGTTCCATGTGCACTAGAAGAGAATGTATAAGCAGCTATTTTGGGATGGAAGGCTCTGTAAATGTCAACTATGTCCAGTTGGTTTAATGTGTCATTTAAGGATGTTATTCCTTATTGATTTTCTGTTTGGATGATCTGTCCATATCCAACAATGGGTATTTAGGTCCCCTACTACGATAGTGTTTTGGTCTGTTTCTCCCTTTAGTTCTGTTAGTAATCATTTTACATACTTTGGGTCTCTCTGATAGAGAGCATAGATATTAATAAGTATTATGTCTTTTTGGTGCATGATTCCCTTTATCATTACAAAGTGTCCTTCAGTATCTTTCTTTACCTTTTTTCACTTGAAGTCTATGTCCTCTTATATTAATATCGCTATTCCCACTGTTCTCTGAATGCCATTTGCTTGAAATATCATTTTCCACCCATTCACTTTGAGTCTATATTTGCCTTTGGAGCTAGATGTGTCTCCCAAGGCAGCATAAGGTTGGGTTTTGTTTTTCGATCCATTCTGCAACTCTGTGCCTTTTTATTGGTGAGTTTGATCCATTTAGATTTAAGGTGATTATTGAAATATGAGGTCATCTTATAGCCATTTTATCTTTTGCTTCCTGGTAGCTCAGTGTTTCCATTGCTTTCTTGTCCTTCTGATTTTGTTTTCTTTATTTTGGTTGGCTTAGGTGGGTTTTCCCTCTAGTCCTCCTGTTTTGTGTTCTATACACTGGTCTGAATCTTTTGTGTGTGGTTACTATTATGAATATGTAAATGATAGTTATATGTGTGTGTGTGTGTGTGTAGACACAGTTGTCCATTTTCTTCTGTATGTGCCTTATCTCCATTCCCCTTTATGAATTTGGATCTTTGAATACCCCCTTTTCGGTCATTATTATCTCAATTTGTTCTTATGTATGCTAAACATTCATTACTATCATGTTATAATAATTCTCTTCTTATGATTTAAGCTTATAATGCCCTGTTCTTAGTAAGGTTTGCACTCCTCTGCTTCTATTTGCCTGATAATCACTTTTCTGGGTTTTTTGGAGGGGTTTTTTTGGTCTTTTTTTTTTTTTTTTTTTTTTTGGTGAACTGACCCCTTTCAGTATTATCTGTAGTGCAGACCTCATAGTGGAGAATTCTCTCAAATTTTGTATGTCTGGAAAAGTCTTAATTTCTCCTTCATATCTAGAGTAGAGCTTAGCTGGATACATTATTCAAGGCTGGTAGTTCCTTTCACTTAATAGTTTAAATATTTGCTTCCATTCCTTTCTGGCTTGTAAGGTTTGCGCTGAGACGTCCGAGGATCATCTAATAGGTTTACCTTTATAAATTACCATTTGTTTTTTTTTTCTCCCTGGCTGCCTTGAGAATTCTGTCTTTGTCCTTGCTTTTTGATAATTTTAATACAATGTATCTTGGTGAAGGCCTTTTTGGGTTGAGATCCTTGGGTGTTCTGTTGACCTCTTGAATTCCAAGCTCCAGCTCATTCCTTAGATTTGGGAAATTCTCGTCAAGTATTTGTCTGAAAATGCTTTCTAATCTCTGTTCCTTTTCCTTGCCTTCGATAATGCCCATTATTCTTATGTTTCCTCTCCTGATGGTTTCAGCTAGTTCTTGAATTTCTCTTTCAGTATTTTTCATTCTTCAGTTTCTCTCTTCTTCTTTCTGATTAGTTTCTAGATTTCTGTCTTCGGTATCACCGATCCTTTCCTACATTTGGTGGACTCTAGTTCACAAGCTGCTGTCTCATTTTTCTATTCTTGCTGTGTGTTTTTCACATCCAGAAGTTCTATTTGGTTCTTTTTGAGAGTTTCAGTCTCCTTGCTCTGCTCATCTAGTTGCTTTTTCAATTCCTGAAATTGCTGATTTGAGTTGTTTTGGATCTCATTGAGTTTTTTCAGAAGTACCATCCTGAATTCTCTCATTTAAGTCACATATATCTATGTCTGCAAGCTTATTTTCTGGAGATTTTTTTTCTTTCTGAGCTGCCTTGTCATCTTCGTTGTTCGTGGTGTTTAATGGACTATTTCTCCACCTGGGCATTAATGGAAGTGTATTCTGCTGTTTTTCCAGAAAGAAAATTGATTATGTAAAGGTCTCTTTTGCAAAGAAGGTACTTTTCTTTTGGTTTCCAGTAGGTGGCGTCTAAGCCTCTTGGATCCCTGCTTTATATAAAGTCTTTAAAAATGCTTTTTAAATTTTCTTGTAGATATTTAATCATGCTCGCTACACTCAGTTTCAGTCCCTGTCAGTATCAGTGACAGTCTCGACAGCGTTTTCTCAGATTCCCCTGGGGCTCCGCGGCAATTGGTCTTGGAGGGTATGGGGGAATGGGCCTTCCGGGTTGGGGGTTGGGGGCTGTGGCTCAGCCTCGGTTTTACAACCATGGCTGGCAAAAATCAGCTGTTGTTCCTCCGCAGTCTCGTTCCACTTCTCTGTTTTCTTCCCTGGTGACTGGGCCCTGCAGCCGGCCGGCCACGGGGAGCTCACAGCTCTCCGAAGCAGGAATGTACAGGGAACTCACCTCAGGAACTTGCTGCTCCCCTCCCTCTCCTCCTGCGGGGAGCTCCAGTTCCATGAGAGGCAGCGTCTTTATTATTCCCAGTCCACCACCCAGCACCCCGGGTTATGACTGGTGGTAGCTCTTATGTGCAGATACCATGTTCAGATGTGCTGGTGTTCAGTTTGGGTGTTTTTGTTGAGTTTTAGACGTTCAGCTTATAGTTGTTTCAAGGGGAGGGATCTGGGGATATCCCTCATTCCTCTATGTTTCCAAAGATCCTCTTTCTTCTTCTTAAAGAAGTTCCTCCAACATTTCCTGTAATATGGACTTGGTGATAATAAACTCCTTTAGCTTATTTTTGTCTGGAAAGCTCTTTATCTGTCCTTCAACTCTAAATGATAGCTTTGCTGGATAAATTATTCTTGGTTGTAGATCCTGGTTCTTTATTCCGTCGAATATTTTTTGCCAAGCCCTTCTGTCCTGCATAGTTTCTTTTGAGAAATCAGCTGCCAGTCATATGGGTTTTACCTTATAAGTAACTATCTGTTTTCCTCTTGCCGCTTTTAATATTCTTCCTTTGTATTTAACCTTGCCATTTTAATTATGATGTGTCTTGGTGTGGGCCTCTTTGGATCCCTGATTTTTGGAATTCTCTGAGCTTCCTTGGGTTTTATGTTCAATTTCTTCATCAGGTTAGGGAAATTTTCCATCATTATTTCTTCAAACAGCTGTTCAACATCTTGAATTTCTTCAGTTATGCCAATGAGACAGATTTTTGATCCCTTAATAGTGTCCCATATCCTCTTTAAATTATTTTTATAGTTTTGGCATCTTATCTCTTGCCATTCTGATTGAGTTTCTTTGGCTTTCCCATCCTCTAGATAGGTCATTTGATCTTTTTCTTTATTCATTCTATTTATTCCTTTGTTTATTCCATTAAAACACTTCTCATCTCAGATAATGTGTTTTTCATTTTAGACTGCTTCCCTTTTATAATTTTCATTTCCATTTTTATGGGTTTTTTTTATCTCTTTGTTGAAGTTCTCACTGAATTTAACCAAAAGTTCATTGAGCATCTTTATAACCAGTGTTTTGAACTCTGCACCTATTAGATTACTTTGACTTCATTATATCTGAATCTGTTCTCTTCTCTTTTATGATTTCTGCTTCTTTGTCTTCCCATTTTGGCTGCCGTTCCGTGTCTGTTTCTATGTACTAAGTAAAGCTCCTAATTCTCCTGGTATTATTAGTATGAATTTGTGAAGTAGGTGTCCAGTGCCACAGTCCTGAGAGAAGCTCAGCTGCAGGCCAAATTTAGCTCATATTTCTGCCCCTCCAAGGTCACCTGTTAAGATTCAGCAAGCAATCCACAGATGCTATACTTATTGTTGCCTCAAAAGGCCACACCAGAAACTGAGGCCAGCTGCCTCCAGTGTGAGTCTGGGCAGTGCTCAGAAAGGAGCACCTGACTTGCTGAGGATACACCTAGATGTGGCTTATGGAAGGCGAGTTGGGAGAGACGAGTTTCCGGGAATCCTCTGGGCATAGTGACCTCTGTTATCCAGTCTGATTACCTCATGGCAATGACAGCGCTGTGTCTGCATACTGGGAGGGAGAGAACTCGATAGGCAACAATGGATACTGCTGGCTCTTCTGTACAGCGTGAGTCTCTCCTTAGCCCTCACTCCAACGATGTCTCCCTGTAAGTCCCTGGTGCCCCCTGCATACAGTCACTGGTGCTCAGAGTGAGCAGGTCCATCACCATGAAAATCCATTCATGGATGTGGCCCCTTTAAAAGGCTTCTGCTGCTGCCGCCTCTGATGCTGCAGCTTCTGGCTCACTCAGCCACTGGAGACCAGGTCTCCCGGCATCCTCGTTCCATCCGACCTTTTGTTGTTGCAGGGTGCTTTTTTGGATTTCTCCCTGATTGTATGGCTTATTCATCAAGATCCCAGGCAATTTTTCCTTGCTGCTGCTCCTTGTTTCCATCACAACTTTCATTTGGTTGCTAGAGAGATGAACAGAGCCTCTATCATCTACGCCATTTTGGTTCCAGCTCTTTTTTTTTTCTTATATTCAATCATGCTCCCAACCCTCAGTCCCAGTCCCTGTCATTGTTAGCAACAGTTTCAGTAGTGTTTGCTCTTATTCTCCTGGGACTCTTTGGTGTTTTGGTCTTGGTGGATGTGACGGTAGGAACTCTCTGGGTTGGGGGATGGGGACTGCAGCTCAGCCTTGCATTTTACAACCATGGCTGGTAATAATAAATTGTTTCTCTGCCATCCCCACTTCCTTGCTTTCTGCCCTGATGCCTGGGCGCTGCCACCAGCGGCGTGGAGCTCACAACTCTCCCAGGCAGGGATGTTCAGGCAACTAGCCTCCCCCTTACCGGCACTCCTGTGAGAGGCAGCTTCTATGTTTCTCCCAGTCCACCGCCCAACACCCAGGGTTCTGACCTGTGGTAGCTCTTATGCACAGAGCCCATGCTCAGAGGTGCTGGTGTGCAGTTTGGGTGTTTTTTGTTGAGTTTTAGGTGTTCAGCTTATTGTTGTTTCAAGGGGAGAGATCTGGGGACATCTCCTACTCTGCCATGTTTCTGATGTCACTCCTGATTTGAATTTATTTTAACAACTGACTGACTTCTTCAATAATTAATGACCTAAATAAAATATTTGACACATGTTCATTTTATACTTGTATACATACTAAGAGTCATGTTTCTAACTTCTTGAAAATTATACCTTAGTAAACTTTTACTAGTCAGCCTGAGGAATTCAGCTTCTCTTAGGATTGCAGATCAGGGAGAAATGTTAGAACTATCTACAGCAGTGATACCAAGGATTAATATTCAGATTCTGACATTAAAGTGTAAGTTCACAGAAGGATAATGGGCTCTAAATCCAGGCTTCTGTGCAGTGAGAAAAGGGAATTTCTAAATTCTTTTATCTTATACTTTAACATATTAAGAGACTGGCGGACCTAAGGAAAGACCTAAGGGAGGACAGGCAAGACCGGATGAGAACAAAGGAGAGTTCCAGTAGCCTGCCCGGGGAAGAGAATGTCTAGTTGAATAGCTCTGAGTTGGAGGACCAGAAACATGTATATAAATTGAGAGGAAAGCAAAAGGCAGCAGAATCCAGACTATGAAAGGGATGGCTCACACACACTCCCAGCCACAGCAGGCGTGGGCACGACCAGCTCAACGCCGTGCGCAAGGTGGCAGAAGTGTCAGGCAGGAGAAGGGAAGGTGTGAGTTAAACTCCCCCAAGCAGCTTTTTGCTTTCATATGTCTAGTAATGACAGATCTAGCAAATAAAAATACAAACTGACCAGTTAAATTTGAATATCAGGTGAACAATGGATTTTTTTTAATGTAGCTGTGCAACATTCAATATTTGTGACATGTTATATTTGGAACATACTTACACAAAAAAATTATTTATTGTTTATCTGAAATTTATATTTAACTGGGAATCCTGTATTTTATCTAGCAACCCTACCTGTGGCACTGATGGAACCCAGAGTTTCTTGTAACATCTCCAGGTGCAAAGGAACTTTGAGAGCAAGTTGGGTAGCACGTGAAAGGAGGAGGAGGACATTGTGATGAGGAAAATTAGCTCAGTTAAAGGTAAGAGCTATAGAAAGGCCCACATGATTTGGGGACATAGGTAGACATCAGCGGAGATAGGGGAAGGAGCACAGTGAGGGAAGAAGTGGGGTCTTGTCAGTCAGAAAGGGCCACAGGTACTGACCAAGCTGGGAGACATTGATGCAGATTACAGTCTCAGATGCCCATGGGGATGGAAGACTTGAGCATGAACATGTGGCACATGGACAATCCCCAGTCCTAGACTGAGGTGACATTAGGAACAATCCAGAAGTTAACACATGAATCCTCTGCTTGTCCTTGTCATCGCAAGACCAGACAAGCCACAGACTCACCCATATGCTCAACTGTATCTTAGGAAATAAGGAGGTGGGGATGGAAGTTAGAAAATCCAAATGAAACTGGCATCCACCTCAAAAAAAACTACTTAATGTATTAGATCATATTAAGCTTACTGGAGTGGACAAAATTATGGGGTCTCAGTAGAGAAGATAAAATCAAGCATAGAAAAATAATGTATAATATATTTTATCTGCATTCCCGAGGGTATAGTAATTTTGTGATTCAGCCAAACTCATTTTTGTGTAGCATTGTTTTATCTTTTTTCTGCTTTCTAGAGGCTTTATGTAGTTGGGATCATAATCATTTAGCTGCCATGTGTTACAAATTCTCTGGTTATTATATTCTTGTGATTCAATGGTTATATCCTACCATTTGTTAGATAAAAGTTTTAGTTTTGATTTAGTCCATCAAAAAGTATCAATAATGCCTTCTTGAGGATTCCAGTTGACACTGTGCTGGCCTCCTCTCACAACCACATCAAAATTACAACTAAACTATAGAACAACTATCATTGCAAATTGCCTGAAGTCTAGCTGATCAAAAGTCCTACAACTAAAGACATAAAGAAGAAGCCACCTTGAGACTGGTATGAGGGGTGGAAATGTGGAATGGGCTGGTCCACACTTTCATGTGGTGGTTAAAAAGAGAGGGGTAGCTCAGCTGTGGAGCACCGCCCACCATCCAGAGAAGTGAAGATTTTCAGCCCCACCTAGTCTCCCCAGCCCAGGGTTCCAGTACTGGGAAGAGAAAGCCCCACAAAATTTGGATGCGAAAATCAGTGTAAAATGTAGCTGTTTTTTAGAAGGCTGTTGGAATCCCAGGTGCTCCTCTTACAGGGTCAATGTATGGATTTACCCGCTGATGAACTCACTCTGAGCTCCAGCACTGGGACAGTAGATCAAAAGGCTCCAGGGACATGTGGGGAGGAATGGAATTGTCTGGTTTCAGGGCGAGGGCTGGAACGGGCAACTTTCTCCTAGATAGAAGCGCTGGTGGAGGACACTATTCCTTTGTTGAGCCCTCCCCAACCCAACATGTAGACACAGGCTGCTGCAATATTTGAGTATCCATCAACCTGGCTAACATTGGTTGCTGCCCTGGTGATTCCCTGAGACCCCTACTCTTGCATCTTGCAGGCCCACCCAAGCCACTTCCAGTGAATTTTCCACACAAATGCCCTGTCTTGGCTTATGTTGCAGACTTTCCTAAAAATCTCTTAAAGGTTCACAAAACCTAAACAAGCAGCATCTGGCCTCAGCATGCCCAGTACCTCTTGTTGAGCAGCCCTTGCCCAGTACTAGTGGTAGCCAGTCTCTGTTAGAGGCTTGGCCTCTCGAGGTACATCCAAGCCTAGCATGGGTGGTAGCCATCTGCAGATTTCTTAGTGTCTCTTGCTAGGTGACCCCAGGCAGGATACAGGCTGGTGATGAACCTAGCCTGTGGCTGAGCCCCTTTCAGGAGACAACAGCTTGTGGGCCCTTGGCCAGCTTCAGTCTGACCCAGAGTGCCACTCATGGCCACATCCAAAGACAACAAGCTAAAGGGTAGACTGAGAAGGCACCAGAGTCTTGCTGAAGTGAATCCTGCTCTGTAGGATCGGCCCCTGACCAACAGCTCCTCCACTGTATTAACCGACCAGTCTTCACAATGATTCAACCTAACGGTCAGTCCCTCCCATTGATGTGCAAACAGCAAACAAGACTCAACTACAATAGTAAGGCACAAACATCCCATACAATGGACATACCTAGAGCACCCAGCTCAGGTGACCAGGGAGACTATGCCACTGGGCCCCACAGTACATGAAAGCACTTTACCAACACTGGGAAACATAGTCAATCTACCTAATACATAGAAACAAACACAAAGAGGAGGCCAAAATGGGGAGCAAAGAAACATGTCCCAAGTGAAAGAACAAAACAAAGTCCTAGAAAAAAAAAACAACTAAAAATGGACACAAGCAATTTACCAGATGCAGAGTTCAAAACACTGGTTATAAGAATGCTCAATGAACTTAGCGGAATAGTAGATGAACTCAGTAAGAACTTTAAAAAAGAAAACATAAAAATGGAAATAGAAAACACAAAAAAAGAACCATACAGAAATTAAGAATGCATAAGAGGGAATCAATAGTAGAGTAGACAAAATAGAGGATCACATAAGCAATTTAGAAGATTATTTAGCAGAAAACCCAATCAGAATAGCAACAAGAAAAAATAATCCAAAAAATAAGGATAGTTTAAGGGGCCTCTGGGACAACATTAAGTGTACCAACATTTGCATCACAGGGATACCAGAAGGAGAAGAGAGAGAGCAAGAAATTGAAAATTTATTGAAGATACAATGATGAAAAACTTCCCTAACCTAGTGAAGGAAATAGATGTACAAGCCCAAGAAGTCCAGAGTCCCAAAGAAGATGAACCCAAAGAGACCCACACCAAGACACATCATAATTAAAATGCCAAAAGTTACAGGCAAAAAGAGAATCTTAAAAGCATCGAGAGAAAAGCAATTAGTTACATACAAGGTAGCTCCCATAAGATTGTCGGTTGATTTCTCAAAATCAACTTTTCAGGCAGAAGGGATAGGCAGGAAATATTTAAAGTGATGAAAAGTGAAGACCTACAATCAAGATTACTCTACCCATCAAAGTTATAGTTTAGACTCGAAGGACAGGTAAAGAGCTTCCTAGATATGAAAAAAACTAAAGGATTTCATCACCACCAAGCCAGTATTGCAGGAAATGTGGAGGGACTTCTTTAGGGAATACGGTCAGCATTAATGTAATGGTAGATATAGAGCCAGAGGAGAGAAAGAGCAATCAGGGAAATTTCATAAATTACATAAATATCTAACCAATGTACTGTATACTTGAAACTAATAATAAAGTAAAAAAAATTTAAGAAAATAGAAAACATATTTTAAAATATAAATAATAAAATGGCAAGAACTACATATCTATCAACAATTACTTTAAATGTAAATGGATTAGGTACTTCAATCAAAAGATAAGGTGGCTAAATGGATGAAAGAACAAGACACACACAGACTGAATGCAAAGGGATGAAAAAAGATGTTTCATGAAAATGGAAACAAACATACAAAAATGCTGTGGTAGCCATACTTATATCGGACATAGTAGGCTCTAAAACTAAGGCTATAACAATAGTCAAAGAAGGACCCAGTAATCCCTCTCTGGGTATTTAGCCTAAGAAACCAAAAATACCACTTCAAAGGAACATGTGAATCTATATGTCCATTGCAGCATTATTTACAATAGTCAAGATATGGAGGTAACCTAGGTGTCTATCAATAGATGAGTGGATTAAAAAGAAGTGGTACATATATATAAGGAAATACTACTCAGCCATAAGAAATGAAATTTGCCATCTGCAACAGGATGGACCTAGAGGGCATTGTGCTAAATGGAGTAAGCCAGACAGAGAAAGACAAATGCCATACAATTTCACTTACATGTGAAATCTAAAGAACAAAAACAAACAAAACAGAAACAAACTCATAGATACAAAGAACATTTGATGATTGCTAGATGGGAGGGGGATGGGGGAGTGAGTGAAAAGGGGGATAATTAAGAAGGACAAATTTGTAGTTACAAAATAGTTACAGGGATGTAAAGTATAGCATAAGGAATATAATCAATAACATTGTAATAACTGTGTATAATGCCAGATGGGTACTAGATTTATAGTTTTGATCACTTCATAAGTTATATAAATGTCAATCACTATGTTGTACACCTGAAACTAATATAATATTGTATGCCAACTGTAATTTTAAAATAAAATATATAATAATAATAATGATAATGATGACTTCTTTATTTTTAGTCTTGCTCAAGAAAATTTTTCTATCCCAAGGTTAACAAATGTTCCTCTATTTTCTTGTAATATTTTTTATAGTTACAACTTGTACATTTGGCTTTTAATTTATTTCATATAATATATATGCAATATATATTATGATATATTTTTATAATCAATAAGGCAAGATTCCTATAATGCACATCATCTTATGCTTTCTAAAAATCCTGTTTGTATTTTATAGATTAATTTAGTGAGAAGCAACAAATAGACAGTATAGAAACATGGTATGGCTTTTCACAAACTCAGACCTCTACTGGCAAGATTTCATAAGAATTTGGCATTTTTGATGTATATCTTGCATATTTGTTGTTATTTTACCAGATATTTTATAGTTTTGTGGCTATGGAATCTTATTTTGTATTATATCTTCTAATGTATAATTGCTAGAGTTTAAGAAATGTTTAAACTTTTTATGTTGATCTTATATTGGACCACTTTATAGAAATCCAGTCAATTCTAATAATTTGTCATTTGATTTTCTTTGATGTTTGAGGTAATTACATCGTCTCAGAATATCTCATTTTTACCTCTCTTTTTACATTGGCCTTAAGTATAATGTTTAATAGTGATGATTGTGCTGTCTTTGTCTTGTTCCCAAATTTAATGGAAATTGTAAGTATTTGGTAGATATTGCATATCAAGATGTTACGTTAGATATGTCAGTAGCTTTCTTACCCCTAATATCAGAGGCTACCTGGTACACTGCCCTTTTTCCCAAGTACCCATTCTTACTGCTCAAACCTGTCTCCTACTGCTTGATAAAGGTAGGTGGTAACGCATCTGGCTGCTATAGCAATACCCCATCAATCACCCAGACAGGTGACCCCAAGGGCCCCTCACTCTCTGCCTCTACAACTTTAAGCTTAGAGCTCTGGTGGAGCCCTTGACCTGCTTCCAGCATTTAAAGAATCCTCATTTACATTTGTTTTAATTGGTGAACTCCACTTTCACTCTGAATTCATCTCCCTTCTGGCTTTCATGCATTCCTTATAATTTCAGGTCCATGAAAAGTAATGCATGCAATTTACAGAGGTATAATAAATGTGTTCTATATCTTTTTTTGTAATTTCTAGAGATCTAGTGCAGAAGTGGGTATGGGTTGCAAATGCGCTCATTCTGGTACCTTTATCCAATCCCCATCTTCACCCAGATAAGTCATTTTTACCCCTTTATCAAATACTGCCACCACCCCAAGATAGAACTCCTTTATCATCTTAGCATGTTATCAAGCACTTCTGGTGCTGGACACATTCTCTGACTATTCTGAGGTCCCTAGATAGAAAAGGCTGCTCAAGCTCCTTGATCCATCATGAAAGCCAACTACATATGGGCTGGTTACTTATGTTGTTGCACTAACTTTGTCCTCAAAGTCACCCTCTCAATAAGCATAACTCCAGAGAGAAGCAGAAAAGAAATAGGTAAGTTTTCACACTGATGGCTGCAGTCACAAAGACTTATTTTAGAGCATCAGACAAGCTAAGATTTGAGCTCAACTATGACCTTACAAAGAAGTTTCAAAACAGTATTGGGATTGAAATTGCCCAAGAAAGATGCTCTCACAAGTCGTTTGGTAATTGACTGTGTTACTCAAAGGAAATTGTACTAATACTTCTGGTTATTTCGAATCATTTTTTGATCTTCAAAAATTAGAATTACATCTTGACCGACTGCTTTGATGCACATTTGGTGTTTTATAGGTTCTCTGGCTTGGTCTAATTTGCCTACTTGGGGATTAGTTACCAGAAACCATTTCAGTCCTATGACCTCCCTCTCTAGGGAGCCATGGTAGAGTCAGGCTCGGAAATAGGAACAAAGAAAATACCATGGGAATTAATACATTACTTTTATGCATACTCATTAAAAATTATTGGCCTCATATGTGCAGAAGAATGGATTTGTAAGACTTAAGAGTTTGCTTTTATTAGAATTATCCTTTTGCTAGCTCTAATTTTTCAAACTTGATGTATAAACAGTTTTAGAAACAGTATGGCTATGGAGGGTGAAGGGTCAAGGTGGGATGTCAGCTGGCTGGAAAACCAACTCATGACTAGAAAAAGATTTTCAAAGCTCTGGAGTGGTGAGACTGAAGTACATCCCCAACACACTGAGAAAATATGATGTTAAGTTCCAAGGGATGTGACCAAGACTTTGCTGCCGCCTACTTGAGATCTGGCCTTGCCACCAAATGCCATACAGCAACCATGCACCCTCTTCCATCCGTAGAGTTACCAAACAGTGCAAAGCCATTTCTCACAGACTGCCCCTGCATGTCCCCCTGATTGATAGAAACCTAAAGATATTACAACGCTCAAAGTGAAGGTGGTGTCCTGGGGCAAGTGCAAGACTTGGGGGACACCCCACAACAAGCCACCAGTAACTTATCTACATCTGGACAAGTAGACACAGAAAGCTCCTGCCCTAAAAGGGAAAAGAATAAAGCTCATGGTCAAAAGAGCAGTGACTCCAATTTGCCTGATGCTAAAAGAGAATGTCTAGGTGCAGAATATCACACTTTCATATGAAGAATATTACAGTTATCATATGTTTGGATCCCCACAAAATAGACCTTAAAATGAGAATTTGAGTGCAAGCAGTTTATTTGGGATGTGGTCCCAGAATGTACCACTAGAGGAGTAGGGAAGCGAGGCAAGGAAGGGGCCCAAGCCAATAAAGGATTTGGGATGGATCAGGATGCCTCTGTGGGCAACTGAGGATCAGTCACACTGGGCACTTTGGGAGACAGCATAGAACATGGCACAGAGCTGTCCCACCCTTGGAACAGGGGTGAAGGAGTGGGGATACATTCTATAATTAGCTAATGGGTATTCTCAGGGGACATTAACTTCTACCTGCCCATCTCTGACCAAATATTCCAGAGAAATACCTCAGATGAAGAGCTGGAGGTATTTGCAGTAGAAAACCCTCAACATGCATTGAAAAATAAACGTGAGGGTATATGAACAGGGTACTAACTCCATCTGCAACACTGGCAGATTTTTGAGCTTTGTCGGTTTTCTGAGCTACCATCACATCCATCATGTCTCCCCTTGGGTGAATACAGCTAATACTATTTCTTAGACACCACTGTAGCCTTGCTCCGGTCAGGTTCACTTGCTATTCCGCAGCCTCCCAGTCATGCCCTTGGTCACTAGGATGTCTATAAATGGTGCTGGCATTTGTGGGGTACAAAAAGTTTCCCCCAACCTTCTTAGGGTTCCTGGCTGTGTCCAAAAATTAAACTGACAAAGACAAATCAACAAGAGGAAAGCACACAGTTTTATTGAATTTTAACACATACATAGAAGACTTCACAAAAGAATGAAGATCCAAAGAAGTGACCAAACTATGGAGATTTTATACCTTATAGACAAAGAAACAATAAATTTGTGAAGAATGACAAGACAAAGGGTTTTGGGCTAGAGGTGGTGAGTAACGAAGAAGTAACTAGGAAGGTGGGTTTTACAAGGTTTGTTTGTGCAAATTTCTTGGCTCCCCAATTCCCAGGCTCTGGTAATAAGAATATCTTCCTTTCTCCTGATGCAGAGGGAATATTTTTCACATGGGAGTTTTATGACCTATTTCAAAAAAGAAAGGTTTTGGGTGGGTGGGGAGGGAGGGGTCAAAGTGACCTCCCTGCTTCAGCCATTTCCCAGACTCCTTCAGCCTGAGATATTCCATATGCCAAGATGCCATATTTTGGAATGCCATGTCCTGAACCCCATCGCATCAAATAATAAAATTAGGTCCCCAGAAAAAAACATCCTGCCCTGCAGACCCAGGAGGCAAAGTGATTCTAGACTTTCATCAAAAGCCAAGGGCTTTTGCTGTTAAATCATGTAAAGAATGTTCTAACACTCATGACAGTACCTAGCACTTCTCACCCCTGCTATGGCAACAACCTCCAAAAGAGGATCCAACCTCCAGCGCTCCGCCCACTCTGTCAGCTCCTAGAGGAATAAGCTTAATGGAGCCAAGTTTTGTACGTGCCACTCCTTATTCCAAAACTTTTCATGGCTTCCCAGTCCCTGTAGAATAATGTCCAGTCCTCTTAGCCTTCCAGTCTCCATAATCTACACCCAGCCTGGTTTCCCAGTCCAGGATCTGGCCAATCTAGCCACTGAGACAGAGATAGACTGTGTCACCTCTAATACCCTTCCCTTGGAACACATTCCTCTCAGTCTCTCTGCCCAGCAAAATAATCTTGACTTGTTAAGAAACAAGTCAAGACTTGCTTCCTCCAAGAAGGCTTACCATTCACTCCATGTCACTGGACTCTCCCTCCTGAGTTCTTCTCTCCTGAGTCTTATCTATACCACCCATTTGGACTTTGACTGCACCACTTTGTGCTGGAGCTTATTGATTCATATATGCTTTCTTGCCCATTGGGATGGTGAGGGCGTGAAGGGAATGAGCAGTGTCTCACATTTCCTTCTGCTTCTCCAAGTTCCTAGAAAAGGAGAGACAGGCACAGGCATTTCTGTTGATGCTGCTAATGAAAGATGAGACAGATACACAGAGCAGAGCCTCAAGTCTTACACGCACCTAAACTCCTTTGGCCTGGTTAGTCAGAACATAGTAGGTACTTAATAATTGCTTGCTTGGTGAATTAATTTAGCAATCAACCTCTGCCCTTGGCATTGATTGCATCTTAAATAAAAGTGTTACTTGGTCCTCACCCAAGAGTCTCAGTTTTATTCACATTTTTGTGTTTTTATTTGGACCTCTCCACCCCTTCAAAATGTTACTCTACGCTCCCAAGTCTGAATTGGTTATTATTTTTTTCTCAATAAAAAAAAAAAACTTTGATAAAGGGAGAAAACAAATTTAGGTGGCTTTTTTATTTTCTTCTTTGAAACTAAAAGCATTGAAATTTGATATGCCTGAGACCTGGCATCCATGGCTGCCATGGTACCCAGTTCCGTGAGGAGTGGGACACCTTCTCACAATCCAGTCTCTGCAGGCTCTAAGGAATTGGGCAGATGGAGCACAGAGCGGAACCCTGCACCACTCATTTCTGTTTCCCCTGAACCTAGCCAAGGACTTAGCAAATATGGGCGAGTGTGGTCCCAGATCACATCTCATAGTTCATTTTACATTTATAAATCAAAGAGAGTGATTCTGGGAAAGCAGTTCTGTACATGACAGTGTGCTGAAAAACAACAGAAATAGACTCAAGCTGGCATCAATAACACAGGAGACTCCACATTAGGATCCAGGGAGTCCTGAACGAGAATGGTAGTAAGGTCAGGAATGGCTGAAACAGAGCCATGGAGAGCTCTGGCAGGATTCTCTCTTCATCACTGTTCCTGCTTCTTTCTGCACGTGGTTGCATCCTTCTCTCTGAGCCATTATAATTGCCACCCTCAGAGATAGATACAAGTACAATTTGGGCTCAATGCCCCCTTGTCCCCACTCACACACACATCTCAATCCAATCAACTGTGCCCCAAGAAGTGGAATCATATTGGGGAAATATGCCTGTTACAGGTCACCCCCATGGATGAGGAATGAAAGTTTCAAAAATCTACTGTGAGCTGTACACATATGCCCAAAATGCATCTATAACTGACCTCCTACAAAGAAGTACCCCAGGGGCAGCTTCAGAGCAAGGAACACTAGGATATGCGAAAGCATGCCCCAAATCTTAGAGTATTAGAGAGAGAGGGAAAAAACACAAGTCCATTTAGAAGATAAAACAATCCATGCTAAATTACTTGCCCCTGTTGAGGTTACTGGTAGATGGAATCTCTTCTAACAGTTTCTAGATTGGGAAGTTATTTTGTCTCTTTTTGTAATAAATATATTTTCCATTTGCCTTCGAGCGCTGCTACTGGTGGGATGAAGCAACCCAAAAGTAAGTGGGAAATTACTAAACATAGTGAGTAATCTCAAAGTGATCCCCCCATTTAGATGTTGCAGGACAGGTTTGTGTTCTCTCTCTGTCACCCTAAATTTCCTGTGTTTTGACATATCCCTGGCCTAGAAGGGCAGTTATGAGCCTTGTCATGTGATCCTAGGCCCAGAAACAGACAATCTTTTAGTGTGTATCTCCAAATTATCGATTGCTGCTTAGCAAAACACCCCAGAACTTAGTGACTTAAAATAACCACAATCAACTGTTTTGCTCACAAATCTGCGATTTGGGCAGGATGTTGGATAGCTCATCTCTGCTACATGTTGAGGGTGAAGGGTCCACTGTCACAACTCATTCCTATCGTTCCCAAGATGGGCTGCCTTTTGGTTGGCAACTAAGCCAGATGCAGCTAGAAACCTTGGATCCTTTCCATGTGGCTTGTCCCAGGCCACTTGAAATTCCTCACATCATGGAGGCTAGATTCCAATAGGGAACCCCTCAAGAGACAGAAAGAATAAACTGTTGGGTATGATAACTGGCACCATGGCACTTGGGCTGTATTCTTCAGATCAAGCAGTCATAGAACCCAGGTTCAAGCAAAGGGAATATACAGACCCTACTTCTCAATGGGAGGAGTGTTAAAGAATTGGGGCGGGGGGGGGGGGCTTGTTTTAAAATGACCACAGCTACATATAGAAGATATAACTATAAGAAGTTAATCTTGGCAGGATGAAACTTCAGCTTTTTGTTCAGACACTACTCCACAAGATCAGATGAGTCTCTTCCCTATGCCTCCTCTGTAATGGTGATCACAGCAGTCCTATCCCACCTCTACCCTTAGCCCAGCCCAGTCCATTTCCAGCACTGCATAGGGGGAGCTGAATGGCTTGATGCTTCCACTGAAGGCTGAACACTAGAGGGGAGGACTGCTGGGGAAGGGATCAAAAGAGTGAAAGTTCAAAGGTCAGAAGGGGGCAGAGGAAGAGTTTTTTCAATCATCCTGACTGCGTAGCCCAATGCAGTGACCCCAGGATCCAAGACTAAGGCACCATACCTATCGCAGAAGCTGGGACAAACCGAAGAGCAGAAAAGCCACACTCCTAGACCAGCACAACTCTGTATAGATTGGATCGGTGGTCAGAAAATATTTCTTATAGAGGGCCAGGTAGTAAATATTTTGAACTTCGCAAGCCACTAATGGTTTATGTCACATACTCTTCTCTGTTCTTTTAGAACCCTTTAAAAATATAAAAACCACTCTTAGCCTCCAGCCCACATAAAATATCCCACTGACAAATTTGACCCATAAGCTCTGGTTTATCCCCTTCCAATTCAAAATGTGGTCCAGTGGCCCAGCAGCATCAACATCACGTAGAAACTTGTTAATATGCAGAATCTTACATCCACTACAGACTTAGATAAGTCTTTGTTTATACAATGCTCCCAACCACCTTCTTCTGCATTCTATGAGTGTTTCTGACTGGCTAACAGGAAGTCCTCCAAGGTGACTTACACCCTGCTTTCCTTCTGCTATCAGGAACATGCTATAGGATCCTACAAACAACAAGCTGGGAGATGATTCTTCCCCTAAACACTATGCCACAACTCCTCTGGCAAAAACAAAAACAAAAACAAATGAACAAAAAAACAACTACATCTGGTTGGCTTCTCCCAAGTATCCACCAAAATATCTATAAAGGAACAGAATATGTGGAAAATTCATACCACTGCTGTCATAATTTGAGAGCATATCTGAAAAATAAAAGAGGTAGTTGATCAGCCGGAGGAGACGAAAATGAGGGTAAGATTGAGCCAAAGCGAAGTATAAAACAGGCTTTATTAGGGTCTGAGGGTGAGGTTCTCTGGTCCCGAGGGAAGGGGCCAGAGAAGTCTCACGTGTCTGGGGTATAGGCACGGTTTTTAAAGGTTTTGGCCCAGGATGTCGGTGGGGTCACAGGGTGGGGACTTTTCCATTTGGCTGATCTCAAGATGTCGGTGGGGTTACAGGGCGGGGACTTCTCTGTTTGGCTGATCTCGCCGCCTGGGAAGTCTCTGCTGCAACCCCAGTCGTGAGCCGTCGGCCATCTTAGGTATTGAGCCACCTTCCCGCTGGCATAATGGCACCCGCGAGCAACCGAACAGTATTGTCTGTGTTTCCTGCTCTTGATCCTAGGCTCACCTCAGGAATTCACATGTGTAACAGAATGCAGCAGAAGAAGTGCTGAGTCTCTTTCAGGAGAGGCTAAAAAAGTCCTACGGTTCTACAGGGTTCACATAGGATGCTTGTCCTAGGGGTGGGGGCCAGGGGGCAGCCACCATCTTAGAATTCAGTTACCCTGAGACCACTGAGCTGAAGAGGCCACCCATAGGAGTTCTGGCCTATAATGCAGCTCAGCTCCCAGCTGGCAGCCATGTGAGAAGCCATCTTGGACTCCTCCCAGAGAAGCCCTACATATATGCAGCCCCAGCTGACATCTGGGGCTGGGGATGACAGTGAGGGTGGAAGGGGAGGGGTTTCATTTGTGATACAAGTGAGCCTGTGAATAAAGTGGCTGTGGAGAGGTAGAGGTGGACACACTCTGAAAGCCTTGACCTCCACCTGTATTGTAATTAAGAAAACTCTGCAATGTAATGTGCCTTCGATCAATGAAAAGAGCTTTCTCTTCTTGGCCTAAAGATAAATTGACCAATCAGGGCTGAGGGGGCTACTCAGATGTAAGAATTTTAGTTTTAAAACTGGAAAAGTCAAGGATCTTTGAAAGCATGGTAGAGTGAGAGATGTCCCCTGATCTCTCCCCTTGAAACAACTATAAGCTGAACATCTAAAACTCAACAAAAACACCCAAACTGCATACCAGCACATCTGAACATGGTATCTGCACATAAGAGCTACCACCAGTCATAATCCGGGGTGCTGGGTGGTGGACTGGGAATAATAAAGACGCTGCCTCTCATGGAACTGGAGCTCCCCGCAGGAGGAGAGGGAGGGGAGCAGCAAGTTCCTGAGGTGAGTTCCCCGTGGCCTGCCGGCTGCAGGGCCCAGTCACCAGGGAAGAAAACAGAGAAGTGGAACGAGACTGCGGAGGAACAACAGCTGATTTTTGCCAGCCATGGTTGTAAAACCGAGGCTGAGCCACAGCCCCCAACCCCCAACCCGGAAGGCCCATTCCCCCATACCCTCCAAGACCAATTGCCGCGGAGCCCCAGGGGAATCTGAGAAAACGCTGTCGAGACTGTCACTGATACTGACAGGGACTGAAACTGAGTGTAGCGAGCGTGATTAAATATCTACAAGAAAATTTAAAAAGCATTATTAAGATTTTATATAAAACAGGGATCCAAGAGGCTTAGAGGCCACCTACTGGAAACCAAAAGAAAAGTGCCTTCTTTGCAAAAGAGACCTTTACATAATCAATTTTCTTTCTGGAAAAACAGCAGAATACACTTCCATTAATGCCCAGGTGGAGAAATAGTCCATTAAACACCACGAACAACGAAGATGACAAGGCAGCTCAGAAAGAAAAAAAATCTCCAGAAAATAAGCTTGCAGACATAGATATATGTGACTTAAATGAGAGAATTCAGGATGGTACTTCTGAAAAAACTCAATGAGATCCAAAACAACTCAAATCAGCAATTTCAGGAATTGAAAAAGCAACTAGATGAGCAGAGCAAGGAGACTGAAACTCTCAAAAAGAACCAAATAGAACTTCTGGATGTGAAAAACACACAGCAAGAATAGAAAAATGAGACAGCAGCTTGTGAACTAGAGTCCACCAAATGTAGGAAAGGATCGGTGATACCGAAGACAGAAATCTAGAAACTAATCAGAAAGAAGAAGAGAGAAACTGAAGAATGAAAAATACTGAAAGAGAAATTCAAGAACTAGCTGATACCATCAGGAGAGGAAGCATATAAATAATGGACAATATCGAAGGCAAGGAAAAGGAACAGAGCCTAGAAAGCATTTGCAGACAAAGAGTTGACTAGAATTTCCCAAATCTAATGAATGAGCTGGAGCCTGGAATTCAAGAGGTCAACAGAACACCCAAGGATCTCAACCCAAAAAGGCCTTCATCAAGATACATTGTATTAAAATTATCAAAAAGCAAGGACAAAGACAGAATTCTCAAGGCAGCCAGGGAGAAAAAAAAAACAAATGGTAATTTATAAAGGTAAACCTATTAGATGATCCTCGGACGTCTCAGCGCAAACCTTACAAGCCAGAAAGGAATGGAAGCAACTATTTAAACTATTAAGTGAAAGGAACTACCAGCCTTGAATAATGTATCCAGCTAAGCTCTACTCTAGATATGAAGGAGAAATTAAGACTTTTCCAGACATACAAAATTTGAGAGAATTCTCCACTATGAGGTCTGCACTACAGGTAATACTGAAAGGGGTCAGTTCACCTAAAACAAAACAACAACAACAACAACAACAAAAAAACATAATTAGGAGTAAAGTGATTATCAGGCAAATAGTAGCAGAGGAGTTGCAACCGTTACTAAGAATGGGGCATTATAAGCTTAAATTATAAGAAGAGAATTATTATAACAAGATAGTAATGAATGTTCAGCATACATAGGAACAAATTGAGATAATAATGACTGAAAAGGGTGGGGGGGGGATTCAAAGATCCAAATTCATAAAGGGGAATGGAAATAAGGCACGCACAGAAGAAAATGGACATGTGTGTGTGTGTGTGTGTGTGTGCGCACGTATACACATAAAATTATCCTTTACATATTCATAATGGTAATCACATGCCAAAGATTCAGAACTGAAGTATATAACAAAAAACAATAATGACCAGAGATGAAACCCAAAAAAGCCAACCAAAATAAAGAAAACAAAAGCACAAGGACTAGAAAGCAATGGAAACACCAAGCTACCAGGAAGCAAAAGATAAAATGGCTATAAGATGATCTCATATTTCAATAATTACCTTAAATCTAAATGGATTGAACTAACCAATAAAGAAGCACAGGGTTGCAGAATGGATCAAAAAATAAAAATAAACATACCAACCATATGCTGCTTTCAGGACACATCTCAGCTCCAACATTATACTTAGTGGTGAAAAACTAAAAACCTTCCCTATAAGGTCAGGAACAAGACAAGGTTGTCCACTATCACCACTCTTATTCAATATAACATTGGAGGTCCTAGCGAATGTAATCAGACAAGAGACAGATATAAAAGGCATCCAAATAGGAAATGAAGAAGTCAAATTGTCACTACTTGCAGATGACCTGATACTCTATATAGTAAACCCTAAAGAATCCACAAAAACACTGCTAGAAACAATAAGCAAATAAAGTCAAGTTTCTGGATACAAAATCAATGTTCAAAAATCTATAGTGTTCCTATACTCTAATAATGAAATGTCAGATAAAGAAGTGGAAAAAATAATTCCTTTTGCAATTGCAACAAAAAGAATAAAATACCTAGGAATAAACAAAACTATAAGACTTTATTAAAAGAAATCGAAGAAGATACAAAGAAATGGAAAGATATTCCTTGTTCTTGGATTGGAAAAATCAACATAGTTAAAATTAACATATTAGCTAAAGCGTTATACAGATTTAATACAATCCTCATCAAAATCCCATTGATATTTAATAAAGAAATAGAACAAAAAATCATCAGATTTGTATGGAAACACAAAAGACCCCAAATTGCCAAAGCCATCCTGAGAAAAAAGAATGAGGCTGGAGGCATCACTCTGCCCAACTTCAAATTATACAACAAAGCGACAGTAATCAAAACTGCATGGTATTGGCAGAAAAACAGACACACGGATCAGTGGAACAGAATTGACAGTCGAGGTAAACCCATATTTATATAGGCAAATAATTTTGACAAAAAAGCCAAAAACATATAGTGGAGAAAGGAAAGCCTCTTCAATTAATGGTAGTAGGAAAACTATAAAGCCATCTGAAAAAAGAATGAAATTAGACTGTTGTCTATCACCACTCACCAAAATTAACTCAAAATGAATAAAGGACCTGAATATAAGGCCTGAAACAATAAAGTGCATAGAAGAAAACAGAGGAACTAAACTCAAGTACCTTGGACTTAAAGAGAATTTTATAAATTTGACCTCAAAGTCAAGGGAAGTAACAGTTAAAAAAAATGAATGGGACTACATCAAAGTAAAACCTTCTGCTCAGCAAAAGAAATCACCACCAAGGTAAGGAGACAACCATCCAAATGGGAAAATATATTCGCAAGCAACACTTCTGAGAAGGGTCTAATATCCAAAATATACAAATAACTCATACAACTCAATAATAACAAAAAAGCAAATGATCCAATCCAAAAATGGGCAGAGGATCTAAACAGACACTTCTCCCTAGAAGACATACAAATGGCCAACAAATATATGAAAAGATGCTCAATATCGCTAGTTATTAGGGAAATGCAAATCAAAACCACAATGAGATACCATCTCACACCTGTTAGAATAGCTCTAATCAACAGGACATGTAATAACAAATGCTGGGGAGGATACAGAGAAAAAGGAACCCTCATAAACTGCTGGTGGGACTGCAAATTGATACAGCCACTATGGAAAACAGTATGGAGTTCCCTCAAAAACCTAAGAATTGATCTACCATATGATCTAGCAATCCCTCTACTGGGTGTTTACACTAAAGACTTGAAAACCCATATCCGAGAAGATATTTGTACACTGATGTTCACAGCAGCATTATTCACAGTGGCCAGAACATGGAAAAAACCAAAGTGTCCTATGATAGATGATTGGCTCAAGAAGTTGCAGTACATAAATATAACGGAATATTACTCAGCGATAAGAGGAGATGAAATACTACCATTTGTGACAACATGGGTGGACCTCAAGATAATCATGCTAAGCAAAACAAGCCAGACAGAAAAAGTTGAAAATCACATGATATCACTTATATGTGGCATATAAACCTAAAGGCAACAAATGAGCAGGACAAACAGAGACTCATGGACATGGACTATAGGCTAGTGGTTACTAGTGGGGTGGGGGAGGAGGGTGGAGGAACACAGGGTAAAGGGAGTCAAATATAGGGTTTAGGGGGAGGGTGAAGTGGGTAAAGGGGATCAGATATGGTAGCTGAAGGAAACTGGATTTTGGGTGGTAAACACACAATAGAATATACAGATGTCAAATGATAATGTACACCTGAAAATTATATAATTTCATTAACCGATGTTACCCCCAATAAACTTAAATAAAATTTTTTTAAAAATTAAAAAAATAACATTATAAAAATAAGAAAATAAAAATAAAATAAAACTGGAAAAGTCTCTGGCAAACCAGCATGAGTTGGTCACCTACTTAAAGAATTCCGAGTGTTTGCTATGGTCAACTGAGTGAGGGACGAAAGATGCCTCTCCACTGAGATGACAAACCTTTATTCCCATCAGAAAAAAAACCCTCATAAGTCACAGCCAGGCATGAGTATTGCTTATCATACATGTTGCTTCTCTCAAGAGCAAAGCTTGTGTCCAGCCCAGGGCTAAATGTGAACTAGATGGTAAAGGTAAAGGGATTTCTCAAGAGATGTCCTTAGGTTGCATGTGAATGAGCTGCTGACCACCTTCTATCTTTTGCAGCCAGCTCATCCAATCACCAAATCTTCTCCCATCTGTGGCCCCAGAAATCTGACCACCAGTTACCCCCTAGGTCAAAGCCATTATGTAAAAAAAGGAAAGCACATTTCCAGCTTGGTCACTTAGCAATCTTTATTAAGATAAACCTGCTTATAAATATTTAACTGTTCAAAAAAAGTTCCACCAGCTCCTGTTTGTTTATAGATCAGCTCAATTGCAGAGACTGAGTCTAGAACACCAGTTGATGTGGTAGACTGCTATAAATACCATAAACCCTGATAAAAAGGTTGCATTCCTGGTGGGCAGAAGCAAATTTGCAAATCTAATGGGGGAAAAACAAGCCACATATTATTCTACACAGGAAGAGCAACAGCACCCAGTAAGAACCACAGCTTCATCCCCTGCTGAGTCTGGAGGCCTGGGTGGTGACCGCAACTCTACCATGAAGATACATGAAGATACATGAAGATACGGACTTTCGAAGAGTCATTTGGCATAAGCTGGCCTCAGTTTCCTCTCCCTGAGAAATGAGATCATGGACTTGGCCCTTTCAGAGGTCTTTTCAGCTTTAAGGAAGTGACTTATCCCTAAATATGAGTGAAGACTAAAAGCATGGTGATGGCTAATTGTGCAGGCACAGGATTGGTACAGCTCCTGTGCAAGACTTGGAAATTCTGGTGACAAGACAATTACTAAAGTGGTCACTAAAGAAGATACAATGAGGTTTCAGCTTGAATTCTGAAGCATCTACCTACACAGACACTGTTGGGACTCCACCCAGATAGCCTCAGGTCTTACTTGCCATTTATTATGGACTGAATTGTGTACTTCCCAGGTGCCCAAATCCATAGGTTGAAGCCCTAACCCCCAATGTGATTGTATTTGGTGATAGGGCCTTAAAGGAGCTAGTTATGGTTAAAAGACGCCATTAGCATGGTGTCCTTATAAAAAGAGGAAGGGACACCAGGGGTACGCGGGCACATAGAAAAGGCCAAATGAGTACAACAAGGAAAAGCGGATGTCTGCAAGCCAGGGACAGAGCCCTCACCAGAAATTAACTTTGCTGGACTTTCAGTTTCCAGAACTGTGAGGAAATAGATTTCTGTTCATAAGCCACCTGGTCTTTGGTATTTTGTGGTGATAACACTAGCAAAGTAACACACCGTTTCTGTGTACCCAGTCCACACGTCTGTGCACTTCACCTCTATTGCTCACACTTGCAACTTGCACTGCTGGAAACACTGCCCAGTACAAAGAGACAAGAAGTGCCTTGGAGATTATGGCCCGCCCACCCTTGTGCAGAATATGCAAGCCCACTCTCTGGCCTTAAGGTAGGACACACTCCCGGTGCAATTCACACTCCAGAACCACACATGGGATCAGGCTGAGGCTGGAGCTTTGCCTGAAATTATACCCTGTTGCTTCTTCCCTCCTTCACGTACCTTACTTCTTATCAATTTCTCTCCAGAGTCCTATGCAAAGGTTGTCATCTCAGGGAGTGCTCTTGGAGAGCCCCACCTAAGACACAGGCTCAAAGGAAAGGTCCACTCCAATGGCATACTTGGAGCCAACTTGATATTCCACGTTCTATTTACTGCTTGCTCCTAAAGGGAAATGAGAAGGACCACACTGATGGCTGAGTCGTCCCAGACTTCAGTTTCCAGAACATCATGTTTTCAGCCATGTGTCTGACTGTACCATCGGATTCAGCCTCAGATCAGCTTCATGAAGCTTAGCAAGGATATAGGTTGTTCTGGTTAACCCTCCTATTTCCCTCCAGAGGTCTCAGGAATGCCGGGAGGTGACAGAAGCCAGTAATAATAAGTTATTAAGCAGGTTACTTCTGTGGGCACCTGCAGCTCCATCCAAGTGGGAACATCTGAGAAACAATGTAGGACTCATACCCCAGAGTTTTCCACTTAATGAGCAGGGTAGCTGAGGAATGTCTTCAGCAACTCCTGTACTGTAGAGTGGTCAGTAACTAGCCGAGGGCTGTTCCCAGGGTAGTGATATTCTCATGGCACTTCTGGTGGACACAGGGTGGCAGAGCAGGTGCCAGTGGTCATGCAAAGGACTCGAATGCTAGCATCTGGAAATGAGGCTGAAGTGTAAGGACTGAGGCACTGTGAGTATCTGACACACAAAGGATGATTTTAGGAACTGATGTTGGCAAGCCAGCAGAAGAGCAGACTTGTGAGGTAGGCAAAGAGGCATGATCTGAATTTGAACCTGAATTTTACTTGCTGGTATTGTGAGCTGTATAAGCTCTTCATCTCTTTAAGCATTTATTTCCACATCTTTGAAGTGTGGGCTAAAAATATTCATCTGAGGGTGAAAGTTTGAAGAATAACAGTATATTCGCCTTGTCTCAAAGTATCTCCCCACAAGATACTTATGAATTACAAAGGGGGAAAAAAATAGCCACTTTTACAGTGGAGAAACTTGGCAGATATCACCATAACCAAGTGATCAAAGTTATCAGCCCCACCCTTAATGGGACAAATCAGCATTACATGCTTCCTGGCATGATACACTGAGAGACACAGCAGCACTTCTGCACATTTCTGCCTAGAATGCACAACCTGACTCTAATCATGGAGAGACATCAGAAAAACTCAAATTGAGGGACATCTTACAACATAATTGGCTCACATTCTTCAAAATGTCAGGGTGTTGAAAGACAAAGAAAGTCTGAACAACTGTTTCTGATTGTAGGAAACTAAAGAGATGTGACAACTAAATGTGATGCATGAGCATGACAACTGGATGCAATACTAAGCCAGGATTTTGTTTTTTGTTTGTTTGTTTGTTTGTTTGTTTGTTTTGCTATAAAAGACTGAAGTGAAAATAAATTACATGATAGTATTCTATACATGTTTAATTTCTGGATTTTTATAATTGTGTGGTGATTTCATAAGGAAATTTTTGTTTTGGGGGAAATACACTCTGAAGAATAAAAGAGTAAAGAATAAAGAAGTATCATGTCTGTAACTTATTCTCAAACAGTCAGAAAAAAACTCTTAAACATTTTCTGTAAATCGGAAATAGTTGTCAAAATTAAAAAGTGAAAAGAAAAACAATAACCACCTCACAGCATTGCTGTTGTTGTTTTGAAAGTGACGTCACTGAAACTCCTCCCTCTCCAGGGACCGCTCACCCAGCAAACCCTTTATCCTTCCCTTCCATCACTCCCCACCCCACCACCCCCAGCTCTCCCGGCACCTTCTCCACGGCCTCCTGCTGGCCAATCTGCATCAGCGTCTCTCCCACCTTCCACTCCAATCACTCCACCTTACCCTCCTAGCACTGCCTCCACACTGGCCAAAATGATTTTTTGAAAGCAAATCTGACCTTATTTAGAATGCTTTCATGTTTCCTTCTTGCTTATAGGACAAAGTTCAGACAAATAAGACCCTCTGTGATGATATAGCTCATCTCTCCACTCTTTGCCCTTCTAGAGCCTAGGCTTCTATAGCACCAGATGATAGGATGACTGGGAGACCACAAGACCACATGATAAACCATAACCTACGCTTACCACGCTGTACCCTACTTTCACTCTTTTGAACATGCTATTTGTTCTCTCTGGAAGACCCTTCCTCTCTCTAACCAACAAAACTTTCACCAAACCCCTCTTCTACATCCCTTCCTTTGTTTCCCTGATCCATCATCCCAGCCCCAGACAAAGCCCCTCACCTCTTCTTCCACACTACCATTATGCCTCTTTTACCTCAAAACACAAACTTGGAGCAGGTAGGAACCTCAACTCCCAACTCAGATAGGGGTTAGAGGATAGTTTGTTTTTTCTTTAACTGTCCCAGCTATGTTGCCCCTTGAGTACGATACCTCTTTTTTTTAATAATTATTTTTCAGGTACAGTTGTCATATAATATTATATTAGTTTCAGATGTACAGCACAGTGGTTAGACATTTATGTAGCTTATGAAGTGATGCCTCCAGTAAGTTCTGCATCCATCTGACACCATACGTAGTTATTACACTATTATTGACTGACTATATTTCCTATGCTGTACTTTATATCCTCATGACTACTTGGTAAGTAACAATTTGTATTTCTGAATCCCTTCCCCTTTTTCACCTGCCATGCAATGTCCCTCCTATCTGGCAACCGTCAGAATGTTCTCTGTATCTATGAGTTTGCTTTGTTTTGCTTGGGTTTTTGTTTTGTTTTGTTTTGTTCTTTAGATTCCACACGTTAGCAAAGTCATATAGCATTGATCTTTTTTTATCTGACTTACTCCACTCAGCACAATACCCTCTAGGTCCATCTATGTTGTTGCAGATGGCAAATTTATTTTTTTTTATGGCTGAGTAATATTTCCTCGCATATATGTATCATTTCTTTTTTATCTACTCATCCATTAATGGACACCCAGGTTGCCTCCATATATTGGCTATTGTAAATAATGTAGCAATTAACATATGAATACACATCCCTTCAAAGTAATGTTGAGTTTCTTCCCATAAATACCCAGAAGTGGGATTACTGGGTCCTTTGCCTTTTGTTATACCATTGTTTTAAAATCTATTTTTTCTGATAAAAGTATTGCTACCCCAGTTTTTTTCTTGTTGTAGTTTCCACTTTCATAAAATATATTTTTCTATTCCTTTACTTTAAGCCTGTGTGTGTCTTTTGATCTGAAGTGAATTTCTTGCAGGTAGCATATGTAAGGATCTTGTTTTCTTATCCATTCGGCCACCCTACCTTTTGATTAAAGCACCTAATCCATTTATATTTAAATTAATTGTTCATAGCTATGTAGTTTTTGCCATTTTATTATTCATATTTTAAATCTTTTTTTTTTCTTCTTCTTAAAGTAGTCTCTCTAACATTTCATGTAATACTGGTTTGATGTCAATGAATTCCTTGTTGTTGTTTTTTTTAATTTGAGAAGTTCTTTATCTGTCCTTCTATTTTAAATGATAGCTTTGCTGGGTAGAATAATCTTGGTTGTAGGTCCTTGCTTTTCATCATTTTGAATATTTCGTGCTAATCCTTTCTGGTCTGCGAAGTTGCTGTTGAGAAATCAGCTGACAGTCTTATGCAAGATCCCTTGTAGGTAACTACTGCTTTTAAGATTCTCTCTTTATCTTTAACCTTTGGCATTTTAATCATGATGCGCCTTGGTGTAGACCTCTTTTGGTTCATCTTATTTGGGACTTCTCCTGTGCTTCCTGGGCCTGTATGTCTATTTCCTTCACAATGTTAGGGAAATTTTCCATCATTACATCTTCAGTAAGTTTTCAATTCCTTGCTCTCTCTCTTCTCCTTCTGGTACCCCTGCAATGCAAATGTTGTTTTGCTTGATGTTGTCCCAGAGGCCCCCTAAACTATCCTCATTTTTGGATTCTTTTTTCTTGTTGCCATTCTATTAGGTGTTTTCTACTACCTTATCTTCTAAATTGCTGACTCGATCCTCTGCTTCATCTAATCTACTATTGATTCCCTCTAATGTATTCTTTATTTGTTATCATATTCTTCATTGCTGACTTTTTAAATGTTTTTTATTTCCATTTTATGTTTTCTATTTCTTGTTAAAGTTCTTATTGAGTTCATCTACTCTTCTCCGAAGTTCCTTGAGCATTTACAACTAATATTTTTAACTCTATATCTAGTAGATTGCTTGTCTCCATTTTGGTTAGTTCTTTTTCCAAAGTTTTATTCTGTTCTTTCATTTGGGACATGTTTCTTTGTCTCACCATTTTGGCTGCCTCCCTGTGTTTGTTTTTATCTAGTGAGTAGGGTTACCAGGTCTCCCAGTCCTAATAGAATGATGGCCTTATGTAGAAGGCGTCTTGTGGGCCCAGTGGCACAGTCTCTCTGGTCACCTGAGCTGGGTGCTCCAGGTGTTTCCCTTGTATGGGTTGTGCATACCCTCCTGTTGTAGTTGAGCCCTGGTTGCTGTTTGCACCAAGGACTGGCCTTCAGGATAATTGGTTGTGAGGACTGGCCAGTTACTACAGTGGAGGAGTTGTTATGCAGGGGCTGATCTTACAGATCAGGAATAACTTTAGTGGGCTTTGGTGACTTCTCAGTCTGCCTTTTGGGTGTGTTGTCCTAAGATGTGGCCCTGGGTGTGGACTCCTGAAAGGGGCCCTGCCATAAGCCAAATACAGCTGCAGACTGTGCCATGCCTGAGGTCACATGGCATGAGCCACCAAGAAATACACAGCTGGCCACCAGTTGCACTGGGCTTGGAGGTGCTTTGAGAGGCCAAACCACAAACCGAGGCCAGCTGTCACTAATGCTGGGCTTGGGGCTGCTAAGCAAGAGGTACACGGCATGCTAAGGCCCGATGCTTCTTGTTTGGGTTTTCTAAACTTTGGAGAGATTTTAGAAAAGTCTATGTCGTGAGCCAAGACAGGTGGTAAGTATAGAAACACCACTGGAAAAAGCTTGGTTGGGCCACAAATTGGGTGGGGTGAGGTGGGGTCTCAGGGAATCACCATGGTGAGGTGAACAGTGTTAACCAAGTCTATGAAGATCAGATTTGGCAGCCACATGCAACTTTATGTCAGCAAGAGGGAGGGCTCAACAAAGAAACAATGGATCTGCCAGCACTTCTTTCAAGGAGAAACCTCCCCCTCTAGCCCTCACCCTGAAGTCAGATAATTCATTTCCTCCTCATATGTCCCTGACAACTTCTGAGCTGCTGCCCCAAAGCTGGAGCTCAGAGTAGATGAGCCAATCAGAGAGCAAGTCTATGTTTAGACCCTTCAAGAGGAATGCCTGAGACTCCAGCAGACTTCCATCTCACTCAGCCACAGTCTTCACTGGTTTTCACAGCCAGAAGTTGTGGGGCCTTCTCTTCCCAACACTGGAACCCTGGGCTGGGGAGGCTGGTGTGTGACTGACAGTTCTCATTCCTCACAGCCAAGATATCCCTCCCAATTTTTATCTGCCGCATGCAAATATAGTACGAGGCTGTTCCATATCTCTGCCCTCCTAACAGTGGCTTCTTCTGTATATCCTTAGTTGGAAGACTTCTGTTCAACTAGATTTTAGGCAATTCTCGATGACGGTTGTTCTGTAGTTTAGTTGTAATTTTGATGTGGTTATCAGAGGAGGCAAGCACAGTGTTAGCTGCTCCACTATCTTGACTGGAAATCCCTTGTAGTATAGTCTAATACCAGGTAATGCGATACCTCCCATTTTGTTGTTCTTCCTCAAGATTGCTGTGGCTTTTGGCGGGGTGTTTAATGTTTCCATATGTATTTTAAAATTATTTCTTCTAGTTCTGTGAAAAACCATTGATGTTTTGATAGGGATTGCTTTAATCTATAGATTGCTTTGAGTAGTTTGGATGTTTTAATGATGTTAATTCTTCCTATTCATGAGACAGTATATGCTTTCATCTATTTGTATCTTTTCAACTTATTTCTTCAAGGACTTATAATTTTCTGAGTATAGGTCTTTCATTTCCTTGGCTAAATTTATTTCTAGGTATTTTCGATGCAATTATAAATGGGATTTTTTTTTTAAATTTCTCTTTCCGATAGTTTATGATTTGGGTATAAAAATTCAACTAATTTCCAAAGATTAATTTTGTACCTGCCACTTTCCAGAATTCATCTATTAATTCTAATAGTTTTTTGGTGGACTCTTTTGAGTTCTTTATATATAGTATCATGTCATCTACAAATAATGACAATTTTACTTCTTCTTTTCCATTTTGGATGCCTTTTATTTCTTCTCCTTGTCTCGTTGCTGTGGCTAGGACTTCCAATATTATATTGAATAAAAGTAGTGAATGTGGACATCCTTGTTCCTGATTATGAAGAAAACACTTAAAATTTTTCCCCATTGAGTATAATATTAAGTATGTGTTTGTCATATAATGCCTTTTTCATGTTAAGGTATGTTCCCTCTATTCCCATGTTGCTGAGAGTTTTTATCATAAATGTGTGCTGAATTTTGTCAAATGTTTTTTCTGCATCTATTGATAGGACCACATGGTTTTTATCCTTCATTTTGTTTATGTGGTGTATCATGTTAATTGATTTGTGGATAGTGAACCAAACTTGCATCCTAGGAATGAATCCCCCTTGATTGTGGTGTATAATATTTTTAATGTATTACTGAATTCCATTTACTAATATTTTGATGAGGATTTTTACATGCATATTCATTAGGAATATTGGCCAATAATTTTATTTTTTGTAAACTTTTCATCTACTTTTTGAATCAGGCTAATGCTGGCCTCATAAAATAAGCTTGGGAGCTTTCCCTTCTTTTGATTTTTTTGTAATAGTTTGAGAGGGTAAGGTATTAATTCTTCTTTGGATGTTTGGTAAAATTCACCTGTGAATCCCTCTGGTCCAGAGCTTTTGTTAGTTGGGAGTTTTTGATTACTAATTTGATTTCTTTCATTTGTAGTATTTGGTCTGTGAAGAATTACTGTTTTTTCTTGATTTAGATCTGAGAGAGTGTACATTTCTCAGAATGCATTCATTTCTTCCAGGTTGTCCAGTTTTTTGGCATACAATTGTTTATTGTATTTTCTTATAATCCTTCTGTGATGTTGGTTGCCCCTTCTCTTTCATTTCTGATTTTGTATATCTGAACTCTCTCTCTTATTTCCTTGATGTGTCTGGTTAAGTGTTTATCAATATTATCTTTTCAAAAAACCAGCTCTTGGTTTCATTGATCTTTTGTATTGTATTTTTAGACTCTATTTTATTTATCTTTGCTCTGATCTTTATTATTTCCTTCCATCTACTTACTTTGGGCTTTCTTTGTTGTTCTTATTCTAATTCCTTTAGATGTAAGTTTAGATTGTTTATTTGAGCTTTTTCTTGTTTCTTGAGGTAGGCTTGTATTGATATGAATTTCCCTCTTAGGACTGCTTTTGCTCTGTCCCATTGATTTGGATTTGTTGTGTTTTCATTTTTATTTGTCTCAAGGTATCTTTTGATTTCTTCCTTGATCTCATTGTTAACCCATCATGGTTTAGTAACATGCTTTTTAGAATCCATATGTTTGTCTGTTTTTCCTTTTTTTCTCATAATTGATTTCTAGATTCATACCATTGTAGCCAGAGAAGAGGCTTAATATAATTGTAATCTTAAATTTATTGAGACTTGTTTTATGGCCTAACATATGGTCTATCCTGGAAAATGTTCCGTGTACATTTGAAAAAAAATGTATATTCTGCTGCTTTGGGGTGAATTGCTCTAAAACTATCAATGAAATCCACCTTTTCTAATGTATCATTTAAGGCTGCTGTTTCCTTGTTGATTTTCTGCTGGAAGATCTCTCCATTGTTGTCAATGTGACGTTAAAGACTCCTACCATGACTAAATTACCGTCAGCTTCTCCTTTTATGTCCTTAATATTTGCTTTATTCATTTAGGTGCTCCCAAGTTGGGTGAATAAATGTTTACAAGAGTTATATTCTCTTGTTCTATTGATCTCTTTACCATTATGAAATGTCTTTCTTTGTCTCTTATTATAGCCTTTGTTTTAAAGTCTATTTTGTCTAAGTATTGCTATCCCAGTTTTTTTTCATTTCCATTTGCATGAATTATCTTTTCCCATCTTTTTGCTTTCAGTCTATGTGTGTCTTTTGATCTGAAGTCAGTCTATTGTAGATAGCATATATATGGGTCTGGTTTTATTATCCATTCAGCTACCCTATGTCTTTAGTTGAAGTCTTTATTTCATTTACATTTAAAGTGATCATTAATAGCTACATAGTTATGCAATAACTCTTCTAGATTTTTCTATACTGGCTTACAGTTTTCCCAGCAGACTCAAGACCCAGGTGCTCATAAGGGTGTTCGAATTGATGAAACACTCTGTATTGGTTGCTTTCCCTTCCTTTCATCACCTTCAGATTTCCTTCTGGAGCTTCTTCATTGCCTAAACAAAGTACTTGCCCTTAATCTCTTGTCTCAGATTCGGCTTCTTGAGAAAACAAAATTAAGGCAAATAATATGTCTCAGTAATGTTAGTTCCCACCATTGTTCCATCTGTCCATTTGCATGCCTAAGTTCCCAGGTGATGCTGATCCTGTGATATGGGAACCACACTTTGAGAACTACTGGATAACTCAGATACCCCATCAGCAATTTCCAATTCAACCCTGAATATTAATGGTTAAAGCCTTGCAGTCTGCAGCAAATACAGTTACCTTCATGTGATTCCTGAGAGTGATTTCAGCAGCTCTTGGCTGTCTTGGTGAATGAGAGGCAGATCTTACAATCTCACCATTTAACATGAATGATTATATTAATTTCAACAACAAAGCTTGGGACAGTGGAAATTTGACTTTTCTTAGCTAAGTTTGTGCAGACTATCTTGGAAATTGTCACTGCTAGCTTTAAAAGAGATGCTAATTTCCTGATAACAAGGAGCTGTTCTTTCACATTTGGAAATCAATTCTCAACTTGGTTTCTTGGTGCAGTGTTTTTCTGATTGCTACTCAGCTTTCTCTCTCTCTCTGTGCTCAAGATCACAGATGCTGAAAGATGCACCTGTGGCTGGTAAGTAATTTTTATTTCTGTTGGCCAAGTGGTTGTTCCCTCTTTGTAATCAAGCCCAGGCCCATGAACAAGAGTTGCAGTTTACTATGGGGATGGTTCTTGTCATTCATCTTCCAAGTGAGCAAATTTTTTCCCATTTATTATATATTTTATATGCACAAATCATGCATAACAAGAAAAAAATGAAACACTGAATAAGAAGAACCCAAAAGAACACATTCACGTGAATGTGTTCTTTTATTGAGTAACAGTTATTGAGTAACAGTTATACATACAGGTTGAGTTCCATATTGTGATTGTCTTGTCTTCTCTCCCAGTATTTTTTTATTATTATTAGTTTCAAGTATACAGTACATTTGTTAGATATTTATGTAGTTTATAAAATGATCCCCCTGATTGCTCTTTCTCTCTTCTGGCTCTCCACCTAGCCATTACATTAATGCTAACTGCATTCCCTATGCCTTGTTCCCCATCCACATGACCATCTATCAACTACTAATTTGTACTTCTTTAACCATTAACCCCTTTCTCTCAGCCCCCAACCATCTTCCTTCTGGCTATCACCAGATTTTCTTTTATATTTTTGAGTCTGTTTTGGTTGGTTTGTTCTTTTTGTTCCTTAGATTCCACATATAAGTGAAATCATATGGTATTTATCTTTCTCTGTCTAACTTATTTCACTCAACATAATAATCCTCTAGGTCCATCCATGTCATGAATGGTAGGATTTCATTTTTTAATGACTGAGTAATATTCCATTGTATATATGAACCATAACTTCTTTATCCAGTCATCTGTCGATGGGCATTTAGGTTGCTTCCATAGTATGGCTATTGTGAATAGAGCTGCTATGAACATAGGGGTGCATAGATCTTTACGAATTATTGTTTTGGTTTTCTTTAGATAAATACCCAGAAGTACAATGCTAAACCAAAAGGTAGATCCATTTTTAATCTTACTAAAAACTACCAGACTGTTTTCCATAATGGCTATATCAACTTGAAATTCCACCAAGAGTGTATGAGGATTCCCTTTTCTCCACATCCTCGCCAACACTTGTTGTTCTTGATTTATTGATGATAGCCATTCTGACAGGTTTGAGGTGATATCTCATTGTGGTTTTAATTTGCATTTTTCTGATGATTAGTGACCTTGAGCATCTTTTCATACATCTTGGTCATCTATATTTCCTCTGTGAAGAAATATCTGTTCAGGTCTTCTGCCCATTTTTTTAATTGGATTGTTTTTTTTGTTGTTGTTGAATTGTATGAGTTCTTTGTATATTTGGATATTAACCACTTGTCAGATGTGTCATAAGCAAATATCACCTTCCATTCAGTTGGTTGTCTTTTTGTTTTGTTGATGGTTTACTTTGCTGTGCAAAATGTTTTTAGTTTGATGTAGTCTCACTTGTTTATTTTTCCTTTCGTTTTCCTTACACAAGGAGATATGTCCGAAAATAAATCACCAGTAGCAATATCAGAGAGATTGATGCCTATGTTTTCTTCTAGAAGTTTTATGGTGTCAGGTCTTACATTTAAGCCTTTAATTCATTTCGAGTCTATTCTTGTATATGGTTAGGTGGTCCAGTTTCTTTTTTTTTCTTTTCTTTTTTTCTTTTTGCATGTATCTGTCCAATTTTCCCAGCACTATTTATTGAAAAGACTGCCTTCATCCCATTGTGTATTCTTGCTTCCTTTGTCATATATTAAGTGAGTGTACAGGCGTGGATTTATTTCTAGGCTTTTTATTCTGTTCCATTGATCAATGTATCTGTTTTTATGCCAGTACCACAATGTTTTGATAACTGTAGCCTTGTAGTATAGTTTGATATCAGGTAGTGTGATACCTCCAACTTTGTTCTTCTTTTTCAAGATTACGTGGTTATTCAGGGTCTTTTATGGTTCCTTATAAATTTTAGTATTATTTGTTATAGCTCTCTGAAAAATGCTATTGGTATTTTGATAGGGATTATATTGAATTTGTAGATTGTTTTGGGTAGTATGGCCATTTTAATGATGTTGATTCTACCTCCCCACCATGACCATTGGTATATTGCTTCCATTTATTTGTATCTTCTTCAATTGATTTTTTCAATGACATAATTTTCCTTTTTTATTTTCTTTTTTTTATGGTGACATTGGTTAACAAAATCCAGTAAGTTTCAGGCATACAGTTTAACAGTAATATGTATATATATGTATATATATATATACACATACATATATATATGTATATATGTAGATTACATTGTGTGATTCCCCTCCCATAGTTAGATTTCTTTCTGTCACCACGTATTTGACCCATTTTACCCCATCTACCTTCCCTCTCCCCTCTGATAAGCACTAGTCTTTTGTCCATGTCCATGAGTCTGTTTGTTTGTCCTGTTCATTTGTTGCTTTTAGGTTTATATCCCACATATAAGTGATATAATGTAATTTTCAACTTTTTCTGTCTGGCTTATCTCACTTAGCATGATATTTCAAGGCCCATCCACATTGTTGCAAATGGCAGTATTTCATCTCTTCTTATGGTTGGGTAATATTCCATTGTTTGTATGTACCACAGCTTCTTTAGCCAATCATCTATTGTAGGACATTTCAGTTGCTTCCATGTCCTGGCCACTGTGAATAATGCTGCTATGAACATCGGTGTGCAAATATCTTTTCAGATATGAACTTTCAAATCTTTGGGGTAAATACTCAATAGAGGGATTGCTGGATCATATAGTAGATCAATTCTTAGTTTTTTGAGGGACCTCAATACTGTTTTCCATAGCGGTGGTACCAATTTGCAGTTCCACCAGCAGCATATGAGGGTTTCTTTTTCTCTGCATCCTCTCCAACATTTGTAATTACTTGTCTTGTTGATAACAGCTATTCTAACAGGTGTGAGAAGAGATCTCATTGTTGTTTTGATTTTCATTTCCCTAACAGCTAAAGATGTTGAGCATCTTTTCAAATATTTGTTGGCCATTTGTATGTCCTCTAGGGAAAAGTGTCTGTTCAGGTCCTTTGCCCATTTTTTAATTGAATTGTTTGTTTCATGGTTGTTGTTGAGTTGTATGAGTTCTTTGTATATTTTGGATATTAGGCCCTTATTGGAGGCGTTGCTTGCAAATATCTTTTCTCGTTCAGATGGTTGTCTCTTTACCTCATTGATAGTTTGTTTTGCTGTACAAAGCTTTTTAGTTTGATGTAGTCCCATTCATTTATTCTCACTTTACTCCTCTTGCCTTTGAGGTCCAATTCATAAAATCCTCTTTAAGTCCAATGTCCATGAGTTTATTCTTAGGTTTTCTTCTATTCACTTTGTTGTTTCTGGTCTTATATTCAGGTCCTTAATCAATGACATAATTTTCTGAGAACAGGTCTTTTACCTCCCTGGTTAAATTGATTCCCAGGTATTTTATTGTTTTGATGCAATTGTAAGTGGGATCGTTTTCTTAATTTCCTAAAGTTCATCATTGATGTATAAAAATGCCAGACTTCTGAATATTAATTTCGTATCCTGCTACTTTACTGAATTCATTGATCAGTTCTAACATTTTTTTTAGGTGGACTCTTTAGGGTTCTCTCTATATAGTATCATGTCATCAGCAAAAAATGAGAGTTTTACTTCTTCCTTGCCAATTCAGATACCTTTTATTTCTCTTTTTTGTCTTATTGCTGTGGCTACGACTTCCAACACAGTGTTGAAGAGGAGTGGTGAAAGTGAGCATCTTAATCTTGTTCCTGATCTTAAGGAAAATGCTTTTCCTTTCCCTACTGAGTATGATTTTAGCTGTAGATTTCTCATATATGGCCTTAATTATGTTGAAGTATGTTCCCTCTATTCCTACTTTGCTGAGAATTTTTATCATAAATGGATGCCAGATTTTGTTGACCACTTTTTCTGCATCCATTGATATGATCAGATGGTTTTTATCTTTCAATTTGTTAATGTGATGTGTCACATTAATTGATTTGTGGGCATTGTACCAACCTTGCATCCCAGGAATAAATCTAACTTGATCATGGTGTATGATATTTTTAATGTATTGCTGAATTCAGTTTGCTAATATTTTGTTAAGGATTTTTGCATCAGTGTTCATGGTTTTCCTTTTTTGTGATGTCTTTGTCTGGTTTTGGAATCAAGGTAATGGTGGCCTCATAAAAAGAGAAATTCTTCTTGAATTTTTTGAAATAGTTTGAGGAGAATGGGTATTAGTTCTTCTTTGAATGTTTGGTAAAACTCCCCCATGAAGCCATTCGGTCCAGGTCTTCATTTCTTGGGAGGTTTTTGACTACTGATTTGATTTCATTGGTGGTAATCAGTCAGTTCGGGTTTTTTGTTTCTTTTGCACTCAGTTTTGGGAGATTGTGTGTTTCTAGGAATGTATCCATTTCTTCCAGAATGCCCAATTTGTTGGCACATAATTGCTTGTAGTATTTTCTTATGATCATTTGTATTTCTGTGGAGTCTGTAGTTATTTCTCTTCTTTCATTTTTTATTTTATTTCTTTGAGTCCTCTCTCTTTTTTCCTTGATGAGTCTAGTTAAGGATCTGTCAATTTTGTTTATCCTTTCAAAGAACCAGCTCTTGGTTTCATTAATCTTTCGAATTGCTTTTCTAGATTCTATTTTGCTTAATTCTGTTCTGATCTTTATTATTTCCTTCCTTCTACTCACGTTGGGCTTTGTTTGCTGTTCTTTTCCTAGTTTTTAAAGTGTACTGTTAGATTGTTTATTTTTGCTTTTTCTTGTTTCTTGAGGTAGACTTGTATTGCTGAATTTCCCTCTTAGGACTGCTTTCACTGTGTCCCATAGATTTTGAGTTGTTGTTTTTATTTTCGTTTGCCTCTAGATATCTTTTGATTTCTTTCTTGATCTCATTGATCATTCATTCATTGTTTAGTAGCATGTTATTTAGCCTCTATGTGTTTGTGTATTTTCCAGCTTTTTTCTTGTAGTTGATTTCCAGTTTCATACCACTGTGATCAGAGAATATGGTTGATATGATTTCAATCTTCTTAAATTTATTGAGACTTGTTTTGTGGCCTAACATGTGGTCTATCCTGGAAAATGTTCTGTGTGCACTTGAGAAGAATGTATATTTTGCTGCTTTGGGGTGAAATGTTCTGAAAATATCTATTAAATGCATCTTGTCTAGGCCCATTTAGGCCCATTGTTTCCTTGTTGATTTTTTGTCTGAAAGATCTGTCTATTGGTGTCAATGGGGTGTTAAAGTCTCCTACTATGAGTGTATTACTGTTGATCTCTCCTTTTATATCAGCCAATAATTTCTTTATGTATATAGGTACGCCTATGTTGGGTGCATATATATTTACTAGGGTTATGTCCTCTTGATTTAACAATCCCTTTATTATGTAATGCCCTTCTTTGTCTCTTATAGACTTAGTTTTAAAGTCTATTTTGTCTGATATAAGTATCACTACCCCAGCTTTCTTCATTTCCATTTGCATGAAATACTTTTTCCATCAATTTACTTTCAGTCTGTGTCATTTGATCTTAAGTGCATCTCTTGTAGGTGTCATATGCATGGGTCTTTTTTTATTTTCCATTTAGCTACCCTATGTCTTTTAATTGGAGAATTTGATCCATTTATATTTAAAGCGAATATAGAAAGATACATAATTAGTCATCTTATCATTCATATTTGTGTTTTCTTTTTTCTTTTTTACCACTTCTTTTTTTACAGAAATCCCTTTAACATTTCTTGTAATACTGGCTTATTGGTGATGAATTCCTTAAGCTTTTTCCTATCTGAGAAGCTCTTTATCTCACCTTCCATTTTAATTGAAAGCCTTCCTGGGTAGAGTATTCATGGTTGTAGATTCTTGTTTTTCATAACTTCAAATACTTCTTTCCAGTTCCTTCTGGCCTGTAAAGTTTCTCTGGAGAAATCAGCAAAGATTCTTATGGGGGCACCCTTGTAAGTAACTACTTAAGTACACTTGCCTTTCTCTTGCTGCTTTTAAGATTCTTCTTTGTCTTTAAACTTTGGCATTTTAATTATAATGTGTCTTGGTGTGGATCTGTTTAAATTCCTCTTGTTTAGGACTCTTTGTGCTTCCTGAACTTGTATGTCTCATTCCTTTGCCAGGTTAAGGAAGTTTTCTGTCATTATTTCTTCAAATAGATTCTCAATCCCTTGATCTCTTTCTTCTCCTTCAGATACTCCTATGATGCAGATATTGTTATGCTTCATGTTGTCCCAGAAGTCTCTTAAGCTATACTCATTTTTTAAAATTATTTTTTCTTTTCTTGTTCTGATTCGGTGTTTTCTGCTACCTTATCTTCTAGTTCACTGATTAGATCTTCTGCTTCATCCAGTCTACTGCTGAATCCTTCTAATGTATTCTTCATTTCAGTGATTATATTCTTCATTTCTGTCTGGTTCTATTTTAGATTTCTATGTTCTTATTTATGCTTACTATCTCTTTTTTGATGTTCCCATTGCACTCATCCTCAGTTCATTGAGCATCCTTATAACCATTATTTTGAACTCTGTCTCTGGTAAATTGCTTGCCTCCGTTTCATTTAGCTTATTTCTGGAGTTTTCTCCTATTGTTTCATTTGTGGCATTTTTCTTTTTTTTCTCATTTTATTAGCTTCTCTGTGTTCATTTCTATGTGTCAGGAATATTTGTTTCATCTCTCAGCTTTGGCCAGATGGCCTTATGTGGAAGATGTCCCATGTGGTCCAGTGGCACACTCTCCCTGATTCCCTGTGCCAGGGACTCTAGATGTGATCTGTGTGTGGGTTGTGTATGATCATCTATTGAAGCTAAGCCTTTATTGGTGTTAGTACATCAGTGGATGGGATTAATACTCAGGCTGACTAACTGTAGGAAATGGCTGTACCACAGGGTATGAGTTGCTATGCAGGGGCTGACTCCACTGAGCGGGATTTGCCCTAGCAGGCTTGTGTACTTGTTGAGACCACCCTTCCTATACACCACTTATGAAACTGGTCAGGAGTTGCTCTGCTGTAGGCTAGTGCTAGCCTCCAGGTGAATTAGTTTTGTGGCCCCTCGGGAAGGGAGCCCTAGCAGACTAAGGTCAGTCACTGCCTTTGATTGTTCAGGGCTACTTGGTGGGAACTATGAAGCAATCCATGGATGGTTGTCGTCTATGCTGGATCTATAAGTAAGTGGAAGAGACAATGCCATAGGCAGTGGTCCTGTTATCCCTCGTACCTGGCTTAGGGCTGTTTAGCAGAAGGACCAGTGCTCCGCGAGGCCTGATGCTGCCTGTCAGTTGCCCATAAGTCTCTGAAACTGGAAGAGCCTCTGGGTGATTTGCATATTGGGTGGCGCAGGGACCCCAGGAGTCTCCTGGATCTGTTGAGCTAATTTCCCCCTGCCACTGCAGTGTCAGTTTAAATGCCCGTGCTGTCTCTGTGGTTCCCTGTACAAGCTTCAGATTGTAGCAAGGCCAGCTGCTGCGCACCTCAGAACTGCAAACACCCAATCTCTGTTTATGAGCTACTGAAGCTCATGAGCATGAGTTCATGGCCCACCACCAAAAGCTTCTTCCCAATGAACGGCCTTTGCATGGGTCACACAGAGTGCCGTTATTTGCTGTTGAATTCTTAACCCAAGGAAAGCACAGGATGGGACTGGGTTGCCTGGAAGCAGGCTTACCACAGGTAATTTGTGGGTTAGGTGTGGCGTCATCTCAGTGAGGCACGGGGCCATCAGGGCTATACAGCACCAGATTTGCTGCTAGTTCTGGGACTGCAGGCTCCCACCAAAATCACATATCACTGTGTGACCTACTGTTGTCTGTGATGGGCCCACAAAAGCCCTGAGATCTGCCCAAGCGATACTATATCTCATGCTGGCAGCAGTGATCTTCCCTGTATTCTCTGAACTTTGCTCATTTCACTGGCTGAGGTCTGTTGACTCTGCAGAATGTGCCACCTCAGGGCAGGGGCAGCTGTCTGTCAATGTGCTGTGGGCACTTTGTGGCTTGGATGGGGCAGGATCTCAGGGAGTCAAGGGCTGTCAGGCCAATACAACCTCTATTTTCTGCTACTTTAGTGTCTGCACTTTCCCACAGTAGTCACAGGGAGACAAGGTGCTATCTGAACCGGTCCCACAGAATCCTGCGATCCCTCAAAGAGATATTGTAGTTTGTACAGGCAGCACTGGTCTGCCCACAACTGTTTTCCCTGAAATGAGCTCACTGCTCTAGTCGAGGTCTGTCACCTATGCAGACTGTGCAACCCTAGAGAAGGGCCGGGAGGGAGGGTGCCTGTCAATAGGCAGCAGGCACTTTGTGGCTTGGACGAAGTGAGATCTCAGAGAGACAAGGGCTATCAGGCCAATCCAGCTTCAATTTTGCTGTAACTTCTGTGTCTGCATGTTTCTGTTGTAGTCACAGATCACAGCGAGACCAGGCACCACCTGGGGCAGTCCCACAAACCCCTGAGATCCCCCCACATGATATTGCAGCTCTTGCAGGTAGCAGAGGTCTGCCTACAACTAATTTCCCCACAATTCCCACACTGTGCTAGCCAAAGTTTATTGCCTATGGGGATTGTGAGATCCAGGGGAGAGGCAGGACTGTAGTGGTTGTCTGTCAACAGCCCCTGGTAATTTGTGGGTTGGGTGGGATGAGGCCTCAGGAAGACAATGGCCTTCGGGTCAATACAGTCTTGGTTTTTTTTTTTTTTTTTTTTTTTTGGTATAATAGTTCAACCATCATTCTAGGTTTTTATTTCTAAGTGCCACCTTTCTTTCTGATTTTATTTATTTTTTTTGGTGGGGCGAGAGGGGATCAGTTATAGGTTAATACAGTCTCAGTCTTTCTGCAACTTTGGTAACAGTTCTAGGGTTCCCACAAATCCCAGATCACAGCAAGACCAACTGCTATCTGGGACTGGCCCACAAACCCCCGATATCCACCCAAGTTCATGTTGGCAGCAGTGATCTGCCTAAAACTGTCTCCAAAATGCATGCTCACAGCGCTGACTTCAGGCTGCAAATGTCTGGCCCTGAAATGGTGCAGGGCATGGCAGCTACCTAACAACAAAAGCCTCGCAGGATCTCTCTCTTCAGGCCGGTGTTTCTGAATCGGCCTTGTGGGAGGGATCTGCAAGGGTTGCCTCATGGTGGGGGCTAACTAAGGCACAATGGTGGCTGCCTGCTTAGCCCTTGTTTGGGCACCAGATAATGCAGTCTTCCCCTGTATAGATCTTGTGCAAGCCTATGACCTACCACCAGTGCCCTGGGTGAGTGCCTGCAGGGGAGAGAGCCTGTGTGCAGGCCCTTTAAAGGAGCGTCTAGGGTTTTAGTCTCCTTCCATCTCACCCAGACAGCCAGAATCCCCTCTAATTTTTACAGTCAGAGTTTTTGGAAACTTCTTTTCCATGGGCTGGGACGTGGGCTGGGGAGCCCTTGAATGAGGTTAGGACCCCTCTCTCTTTCAGGAGAGCCTCTGCACCCTTACTCTCCCTCCTGGTGTTCCTCCACCATCCATGGGTGTGTGTGGCCCGATTCGCAACTTTATTCCCCCTACTGGCTTCAGTGTGGCTCCTTTATACTATCAGACATATGTGTTATGATCAGTTGGACTTTAGGTGATTCTCCATGTTGATTATTTTATACTTTGGTGTAATTTCAATGCGAATCTAAGAGGCAAACCTTGCTTTTACCTAGTCCACCATCTTCCTCCCTAGTATTGCTATCAGTGACGGTCAACACTGGCACTAAGATCATTGCCCTTGGGTCTCCCTGCGAGAGATGCTACTTTAATTGACATGGGTGTTGCCTGACTGAGGCAGGAGTTTAAGAGCTCCCCAGGTGGTATCACTTAAGCAACCTGTTAAATGGCATTTATTAAAGTTAAAGTCAATTCCTATTATTTATAATACTTATGTTCTATAAAGTCGCCACTAACACTAAATTAGTGAATAGTGAACCCCTGCTCCCAGGGGAAATACAGCATAACGTATAATTCAGCATCATTTCATTACAACATTGATGAGATGCCCAAACTTAATTCTTGTTTATATCAATTAGCCTGTGGTGAAATTGGTTTCGTTTTACATTATTTTGCTTAAAGTCAAATAACTTGTTGACAATGTTAAGAGAGAACTTACTGTGCAGAGTTATGTTCTCACAAGACTCTGGTCACAATATTTTCATCAGTCAACCAATACATAACCTTGTTTAATGTGTGTTCTGTTTAAAGACACCTTGTTTTCTAGACATTGTTGATTCATTAGCATTGAACTCATGGCCAACAGCACTATCCCTCATGCCTGAAAGAAACTTATCTAATGCACATATTTTCTTCACAAGGCACATCACAGCCTCTTGAGTTTAGGAACATAGACAGCACTTTAGCATTAGGCTCCAGGCAATTTTAAACATTGAAATCATCAACGTAAAGCACAAAAAAATGCGAAAAAAATTATAGCACTAAATATATAATGAAAAGGACAGTTGTTTATGGTAAAGAGTTGAAAAAAGAAAGCAGAGCATTGCCTTGTTTGACCCCAGCTAGAAAAGCAACTCAAATTTCTTATTTCTCTGCTCGTGTCTGTGAATGAGTAGGAAAGTGCATGAGTATTGATTTGGGGGAGTACAATATATTTCAGCAAATAGGCAAATTCATAATACAGAATCTACAAAAAATGAGAATTGACCATATACCTGCCCTCAGACCCAGCAATCCACTCCACTCCTAGAGAAGTGAGAATATATGTCATCACAAGGTAAGTACAGAAGGTCTTGAGCAGCTTTTTTTTTTTCATAATACAAAGTCAGAAACACCCACTAATGAGAGAATGAATAATGTGCAATATATTCATACAACAAAATGCTAATAGGCAATATAAATGAACTAGCTACCAATTCACTCAACAACATGGATGAATCTCAAAAGTATTTGGTTGAGCAAAAGAAGGCAGATACAAAAGACTATGCACGGTGTATAAAATTCAAGATCAGGTGAAACTAATTTGTGGTGATAGAAAACAGAACAGTTGTTACCTCTAGGATATTAACGGGAAGGGACATAAGGTTTCCTGGGTGCTCACACAGATACATAGGTATGTAAAAAATCATCAAGCTGCACATCTGAAACGTAGGCACTTTATTGAATATATGATATACCTACCTCTACCTCAAAAATTTTAAAAAGTAGCCAAACATGGGAACAACTGTTTTAAAGAAAATTTTAAGATTCATTAATGCCCTGGGCATTCCAAGTTATGCTGCCAGTTCCACCTTTTGGATCATAATGATGCATTCCCAACCTTTTAAAACCAGAGAACAAAGAATACTAGAGCTGGAACTCAGAAATCATCTAGCGCCAGGATGGCTAGTCAGTTTTGTGCTCATTGCTAACTCCAGTTAATCTGTAATGACTTCCTGGCATTCTGGGTTCAGAAGGATTCTGAGACTGCATCCAAACACAGCAGGGGAGAAGTTGCACAATCAGTTAGCATGGGTGAAGAGAGATGCAGATATTTGCCTTGTATTTTCCACTAGTCCAGTCTAGCTCTCCCTTTTTTCAAACACGGGTATTGAAACCCAGAGAAATTACTTGCCAGATTTCACATTGGTAGTCAGTAGCAGAGGCAAAATTAAACCCAAGTTCTTTTCTGAGCAGCCAGTTAGTATTTTCATAGCAGCCACCTCTACGAGATGCTGTGGGGATGGATGCTGGAAAGGATGGGTGTAAGAGTAAGGAACAAAAGCATAATCTTAACTAGACTAGAGATGTAGGCTGACCATGGGCAAAGACCATAAAATTTCCCTACTGAATGTTCAGGAAATTTTAAAGGATGCTAGTACCAATATCCAACTTGCTTCAAAATTATGTGTCCATTCCCTTATTCATAACTCTTCAGCAAGCATTATAATAGAAAGAGAATGGATATGAGTGTTCTCTGAAAACCATAAGATGCTTTATGATTGTTGACTGCTTTTGATAAAATTCTTATTAACGATCATAATAAATATCCACTATATGCCCAGTTTGTACTAGAAGTTGTGGAAAGTAGCACAAAAGTTGGAGATATGAATAGTTGAATAACAAATTGTAGTAGTAAGACCTAGATTCGGGCATGATACCACTCAGCAATTAATTTCAGACTATGCACCATCACCTGAGTCTCAGTTTTCCCAGTTGCAAAGTGGATTTTATATGAGATCTTATTTTACATGGTCATGAGAGAGATTGAAAGAAACATGAAATACTTCATGCAACAGAGCTGCAGTTTTACAGACAGAAGATTCCAAAGTCAAGCCATAAAGTCAAAATCATGTAGAGTCGAAATTGGCTAAAGACTAATAAATGTCAATTACTGCTTTTCAATACCCTTAAAGATGGTGTCTCACTCCTCTACCATGCTGGTCCTCTGGCTAATCAGATAGTTCAACTGAAGCCAGGATAAGGGGAGTTCCAAGTCCGTGTGGGTCTATTGCCTCTAAGATCCTCAGCCATAAAATTCTGACTTTGAGAAAAACACAGTTTGGAGCAGCAGTTCTTGATCTTTAATCACTGGGACAGCTTTTTAAAGACTCATGTCTGGGTTCCACCCAGTGTGTTTTAAGTTCTCCAGTGATAGCCAATGTGCAGCCAAGACAGAAAACAACTGATACAAGAGATGTGGAAGAAATTGTGAAGAAGCCAAATGGTATCAATTATGCAGATGAAGAGAGGTCTCTGCTCCACCACACAGTCAGCAGAACGACCAGAGCAGTGTCAGAAATAGAGATCTGCAGGATCCCAAGGCCTTCCATGATCTAGCACCCACCCACATGGGGAATGAGCCCGTGGAGGCACAATGGCACAGCAGTCAACCACCAAGGGATTAGGGACCACCACAGGCATCCTAAGGGATATTTGGGGGCCAAACTTAGGGTAAGTCAGGGATCAGGGAAGGGGTAAGGCAGGATTTTCAGTGATTTTTCTGGAGGACTTTAGCCTTTTTTCAGCACTGTTGCTATGACACAGCTCCAGCTCCTCCTCATGGGTGTGCAGCCCAGGCTGGTATAGAGGACAGAACACCAGAGTCCACTGACATTTACATAATCTATCACTGGACAAATGACTTTCACACACAGTACCTCACTTTGTCTTCCCAATAGTGCAATGAGTTAGCCAGGGGAGACATAGTTATTCTCAGGTTACAGGCAAGGAAATCAAGCTCAGAAGTTAGGAGCCTTGCCAAGGTCACAGAGCCAAGAAAAGGAGGCACTGGGATTCGAACTCAGATTTCCTAACTTCCAATGCAGCCTTCTTTTTAGTTACTATCATTAACAATAGTAAATAGTATTTACCAATCATTTATGTGCTTCATTCACCTGCTGTATTTTATTTCAATTATGTCATCTTAGCCTCATACTACACTAGAGGGTATGTATTGATTAGGATTACCATTTTACAGATGAAGAAATTGAGATTTCAGGGTTTAAGTAACCTGTCCAAATTCACATGATGTTCTACTAAGAATAGTTGTGGGCAACACTGCATTAGTAAACAACAAACACCATGACATACCAGCTGGAATACCTACTCGATAGTCAACAAAGCTAAAACCTACATGGAGGGGCACAGATCCCACCAGATTTGTGAGCCTGGTATGTCTAGACCATAGCTGGGTGAAACAAACTATGCCTACCTATACCATCTCCTCATTCCTCAGCTTCTTCTGAATCCAAGAGGCTGGGGAAGAGAGCAGAAGTCTTAATCTACCCAATTCCTGAGGTCAGAGCTAAAGTCTGATATGTGAGTATATCCAACACTTCATGTGTGTAAACTTGCCCTCAAGTCACAAGTAATCTACATGGATGACATGAATGAGAAAATCTAACTCCATCACATCTCACTCCACATTTTGAGGCCTCACTCAAGAATATAAAATACAAAGGTCCTACTTAATGACTTTCTCTTAAGTTCCTGCTTTAAAAGACATAGGCCTTGAAATCATCGATTATGGAACTAAAGAATATTATTCCCATCTTGCTACAATGCACTGGAAAGGATACACATCATTTCTGGGGTATTCCTGCCCAAACCACATCAACTATATCTAATCATGAGGAACATCAGACAAACCCAAACATTCTACAAAATAACTGACTTGATACTAAAAGAAAAAAAAAAGTGTCAAAGTTGTCCATGAAGGTCAAAGATTGAAAAACTGTTCCAAATTAGGGAAGATTAAAGAGACATGGCAGCTAAATGCAATATGTATGTTCCAGGATAAATTCCTGAACCAGAAAATATTTTTAATGAAAAAATATGAACAAAATTTGAATAAGATTGAACAGTCCATGTTAATTTCCCAGTTTTAAAAATTATACTGTAGTTATATAAGATAATTTTCTTGTTTTTAAGGAAATACACACTGAAATATTGGGGCAGAGAGAAAGAGAGGAAGTCAGAGAGAGAGAATGATAAAGCAAGTATGATAAATGTTAACATTTGGGGTAAAAGGATTTTTTGTACTATCTTCATACATTGAGCCTTTATGAGAAAACATGACAGAATCCTCCTCAGTCCTGCTGAAAATCTGTGCAGGATATGTTTCAGGATTGTATCACTGAGGGAGGAGAAAGCAGGGTCTTAATTTACCAACTCTTGCTCCCCTTCAGTTGAGGGCTACTTCTGGGGCAAGATAACTATGGTGTCCACTAGACCTATCCAACCTAACTTCTGACCTTCATACAGGGCATCCTCCACCTGATCACCAACTACCCAAAGGCTAGACTTTAAAAACACACATAAGCATGAAGTTGGGTTGATAATCATGTTCTGCTGGAAAACAAGGATACAGGTGCTATGGAATGAAGACTCAGAGAACCATGAATGCACACAGAGGAAGTGTTTTCAGTATGGACCTTCCCAGGCACAGATTGGGATTTTCCAACTATAATAATTAGAATAAAGGTGTTTTGAGACAAGAGGGCAAGCCAGATTTACCACGTGTAGCCAAGAGCTGGGTGATGCTTCCATACAGGCTGTCCAGAAGAAAGAAGCTTACTACTGCCTGGATTATAGCTTTAGGGCTAAAGAAGGTAGAAAGAACTGAATTTAGCTTGATTCCAGGCATTGAAGTAAGCCACCTGCTTCCTTAAGAACAGTTTACCAAAGAGGATGTATAGATGGCAAATAAGCACATAAAAAGATGTTTGATTTCCACAAGAGAAATGAAAATGAAAACTACAATGAGATATCATAGCAAACTTATCAAAATGGCTAAAATAAAAAAGTGACACCAAATTTCAGCAACGATATGGAGAAAGTGGACCACTCACACCTTGCTGGTGGGAATGTGAACTGATAACATCTATTCTGGAAAACAATTCGATAGATTCTTACAAAGCTAAATATGCAATTACCATATGATCCAGAAAATGTACTCTTGGGCAGTTATCCCAGATAAACTAAAATTTATGTTCATTCAAAACTCTATACATGAACATTTGTAGCAGCTTTTTATTCATAACAGCTTTTATCTAAAAGCTGGAAATAGCCCGGATGTCCTTCAACAGGTGAACAATTAAACAAACTGGTATATCAATACCATGGAATATAACTGTGATAAAGAAGAATCGAGTTGGATGAATCTCCAGGGAATTATACTGAGTGAAAAAAGTCAGTTACATATTGAATGATTGCATTATAGAAACGGAGAACAGGTTAGTGTTTGCCAGGAGTTAAAAATCGGGAGAGGGGATAGCAGGACAGTGGGAGGAAAAAGGGTGTTGCTATAAAAGGGCAACACAAGGGATCTTTGTGGCAATGGAAATCCTATGTATCATAACTGTGGTGGTAAATATACAAACCTGCACATGTGAATAAATTGCATAGAACTAAATACACACACACACCCACAAATGAGTACAAGTAAAATGGGGAAATATAAATGGGATAGTGGGGGAGTTGTATCAATGTCAACATCCTGATTGTAATATTATATCATAATTTTGCAAGATGTTATTTATCATTGAGGGAAACTGGATAAAGGGTACATAGGATCCCTCTGTATCACTTCCTACAACTACATATGAATCTATAATTATCTCAACATTAAAATTTTAATTTAAAAAAGAGATGAAAATAAAGAACATGCATATAAAAAGATTGATTCAAAATCTTGGAAATAAAAAATATATAGCTATGGGGGAAAAACACAACTTATGGGATAACCTCAACTAGACAGAGTTAAGAGAATTAATGAATTTGAACCGGCAGAGATCTGATCTGGTCTAGGATGTGAAGACTCAGATGTCTGCAGGAGTAGAAAGTCTCATAAATGAGTGAAGCAGGATGACCGAGGGATTATAGTAACTAGAAAGGACACATAGTTTCTAAAGAGGTATCTACTACTTGTAAGGCAAATGCATGAAACTCTGAGAGAAGTTTTAAAAGCAAGCCTTTATTGGGAGAGGGCTCCTGGGTGAGGTTCACTTGTCCAGAGAGGAGAGAGGCCAGAGAAGTTGTGCCCTGGGACAGGAGGGTGTAGTTGTTATAGGGTTATATGGGGGTAGGGTATAGAATGGAGAATGTCAGTTGAGCATCTGGGTTAGGGTAGTGGCGCCAGGGCTTTAGGGTGGGCCCTTATCAGTTGGGCATCTGGATTCCAATGTCAGGCTGGGAGATCTGGATTCCCATATCAGGCTGGGAAGTCTCCAGGTAGGTATCTGGCTGGCCCTCCCCCGTCGAACTTACATCCCAATCTCTTTGGTATAGGGGTGCTGAGTCAAATCTGGCTACTTCCTGCTGACCAGGGGCAAAGAGGTTGGGGGTCAGACCGGGGCTTCGGTGGGGAGGCAAACATATGGATGTAAAAGTAGCTGGTTGACCGTGATCCAGGAGACTTCGTGGATGCGTTTCTGAATGAATCAGAGTACGCATGGGGCTATTATTAGTAGTATATAGAGGAGAAGGATAGGTCCTAGAATTGGTACAATTAAGGTAATGAGAGTGAATCTCCACCGAGAGGCGAGTGCCTCATCCTCTCGGTGGGACTGGTGGAGGTCCTCACTGAGCTTAGAAAGGGTATTTACATTAGTTTCAACTAAGCCTGATTCATTGATATAGTAGCAACATTCTTCTCTAAGGAAGAGACAGGTACCCCCTTTATCTGCTGTCAGAAGGCTCTGTGATTTTGTAAAGCTACCTGAGCTACGAAGATGATTTTAATGGCCTCTTTAGTGAGTTCAGCGGCTGATGCTAGGGCTCGGAGGCATCATTGCCATCCTTTTATGGTGGTACCTAGCTGTTTAGAGAAATAAGCCACTGCTTGATATATGGGACCTACTGGTTGAGCCAGTAGGCTGGTGGCTATGCCTGAACGTTTATCAGTGAATAAGTGGAAGGGTCAAGCGGGGTTAGGTAGAGTGAGAGAAGGTGCCAAGGCAGGGCATCTCAGAGCTTAGAAAAATACTGTTTAACAAGAGCAGGAGCAGTAAGAGGGCCTGTAGGGGTTTCTTTGGCCACCTGATATAGTGGCTTAGCTAATAGGGCAAAGTTAGGAACCCAATGTCAGAAAAACCCTATAAGAGAATCTGTTCAGCATCTTGGCGGGGTGTGCAGATCTCTTAGGAGCTGAATCTTATCAGTTGTGAGAGATTTGGTGGTAGGAGTTAAGGCTACTCTGAGGTAGGTGACAGATGAGGTACAGAGCTTAGTCTTAGAAGGTGAAACCCGATATCTCTTAGACCCTAGGAAGTTTAGGAGGATAGATGTATTATGTTGGGACTGTTCAAATGAAGGGCTACAAAGGAGCAGGTCATCTACATATTGTAGAAGTGTGCTCAGTTGCAAGGGACAGGAAGTCAGGTCAGTGGCTAAAGCCTGACCAAATAGATGTGGGCTATCCCTAAACCCCTGAGGGAGGACTGTCCAGGTTAACTGCCTGGAGGCATGGGTGTCTGGGTCTTCCCAGGTAAAGGCAAAGAGGAGGTACGAGTCAGGGTGGAGAGGAATGGCAAAAAAAATTGCATCTTTTAGATCTAATACTGTGAAATGAGTCATGGAAGGGGGGATATGAGAAAGAAGAGTATATGGATTGGGGACTACTGGGTGGAGTGGGACGACTGCCTCGTTAATAAGATGGAGGTCTCGGACCAACCTGTAGGCTCCGGAGGGCTTACGGACAGGTAGGATTGGAGTATTACAGGGTGAACTAGTAGGGATGAGGATCCCCTGACCAAGAAGTCTGGTAATGATAAATTTAAGACCCCAAGGATGGGTCTCAGAAATGGGAAACTGCAGGCGAGCTGGATAGCGAGAAGGGTCTTTGAGGCAAATACAGATAGGAGTGTGATGAGTAGCAATAACAGGGGTAGATGTGTCCCAGACAGAGGGATTGACAGGGTCAAAAAGAGTAGAGAGAGGGGGAGTAGAATCTGGCACTAGGAGAGGTAGTAGGAGTGGAGAGACCTGTGTTTGTGGCCTTATATAGAAGGAGGCACCTAACTTGTGTAGGAGATCTCTACCTAAGAGGGGAGCTGGGCATGAGGAAATGACTAAGAAGGATTGTGAGAAGGGGAATCCATCCAGGGAACGTGAGAGAGGAAGGGTTTTAGGTGGGCATGAGGCTGGGCCGTCAATCCCCATAACCAAGATAGCTGAGGGGACTGTAGGACCCGAGTGAGAAGGCAAAACGGAAAAGGTAGCCCCCGTGTCCACCAGGAGGGAGATGGACTTATCTGCTACCTGGAGCATTACCCTGGGCTCGGCAAGAGTGAGAGGGGTCCCCGAGTCTGGGCCTCGTCAGTCATCCACTAACCTGAGAAGTTCCAGTGATGGTGTTGCCTGACTGGATGATCCCGCACGTGGAGGTACCACCAGCGATCCAGTCATTGAGCAATCAGATTTACAGTGGCCTGTCTCCCTGCATATCGGGCAGGGCTTCATGGGAGCCCGTGGGTTAGGGCCCAGTGGCCTTCATGGCCACATTTTAAGCATGCCTCAGAGGGGGTTGATTTGGGGTTGGCCCCAGATCCTCGGTCCCTGGGGTCCACTGGCCTCAAGGTAGCTACCAAGGCCTGAGTCTGGAGTGCTACCTGCTAGTGGAGATGAGCCTGGTGGCGAGTTTCAGCCATCTGTTCTTGGGCATTGAAAACTTTAAAGGCCATTTTCACCAAATCCTGTATAGGAGTTTGAGGGCCATCCTCAGCCTTCTTTAATTTTTTTCTGATATCTGGGGCCGATTGGGTAATAAAGTGGGTGGCTAGTACTGTTGCGCCTGCTGAGGAAGTTGGATCTAGACGGGTGTATTGAGTAAGGGTCTCAGTGAGGTGATTGAGAAAGAGAGCTGGTTTTTCGTCGGCCCCCTGGTTTACCTCCCAAAGTTTATCAAAGTTACCTTTTTGGAGACAGTTTGCACGCCATCGAGGATGCATTGTAGCATTAAGTCGCGTCACCAGCAGCCATCTTGCCCAGCTTGGTATTCCCATCCTGGGTCAGTTCCCAGGACGGCCTGAGGTCCAATGGGCATGGTGGCATCCATGAGGTGAGTTTGGTCAGCATAGGCCCTGGCAGCGGTGAGTATGCGAGCTCTCTCTTCACGTGTGAGGGTAGAGACCTGGATGACATACATGTCGTGCCAGGTTAGATCATAGGCCTGAGTGAGATAGCGAAATTCTTTGATGTAATTAATGGGGTTAGAAAAAAAAGACCCTAACCGCTTTTCTATTTGAGAGAGATCCTGTAAAGAGAAAGGAATGTGGATTCAAATGACGCCTTCAGCCCCGCAACCTCTCGAAAAGGGCAGAGGAGAACAGAGTCGGGGACAGGAGCAGAGTGAGAGTGGGTATGGGCTGAGATAGGGGATGGAGCAGGTGGCGGTGGAGGAGGAAGAGAAGGGTATATCAGGGGAGTGGTGGAGTCCGGTGAGACAGGTGGCAGAGGAGGAGCTAAGGGACTAGGGTAGGGAGGCAGCAGGGTAGGCCAGAGTGGAGGGGGAGAAAGGATTTCTGGAGGATTGCTGAGAGGATTGGCAGATGAATCAGTTGCAGCTTCACCTTCTGTGTCAGGGGTCGGTGAGGTAGAAGGCTTAGGGCTGGCCTCCTGAGCTAAGAGGACCTGAGCAGTGGAGCATTGAGAGCAGCAGGAGGGATGGGAGCATAGATCCCAATAAAGACTTGCACATATAGGATTTCAGCTCACTTTCCTGTCCTATGACAGTAAGTGTCTAGCTCTGTCAGAGTTTGGATGTTAAAAGTGCCTTCAGCAGGCCACTTAGATTGATTGTCTAATGGATATCTAGGCCAGGCAACTGTAGAGTAAAAGATTAGTCTTTTACATTTTAAATCTGGACTGAGGCCTAAACGGCTAAAATTTGTTAAGAGACACCCAAGCGGAGTTTTGGTTTCTAGTTCCAAATTAGAAGCTCCCATAGTCTCAGCCACCCGGACAGGTGAAACCAAAGATCAGGAATCCCCAAGACTGATTTAACCCAATGGCAGAAAGGACCGTGGAAAGTTTATTGGGAGAGGGCTCCCAGGTGAGGTTCACTGGTCCAGGGAGGAGAGGAGCCAGAGAAGTCACACTCTGGGGCGGGAGGGCGTAGTTTTTATAGGGTTATGTGGGGATAGGGTATAGAATGGGGAATGTCAGTTGAGCATCTGGGTTAAGGTAGTGGCACCAGGGCTTTAGGGTGGGCCCTTATCAGTTGGGCATCTGGATTCCAATGTCAGGCTGGGAGGTCTGGATTCCCATATCAGGCTGGGACGTCTCCAGACAGGTATCCAGCTGGCCTGCCCCTACCGACCTAACACTACTCACCTCTAAGATATTATTGCCAAGCAAGGAAGTAGGCCCAGTGTCACCAGATTTTCTAATTTTTCCAGAAAAGATAAAATCTGAATTTTAATAAGAAAATTTTCCCTTTTTAAATGCTGGTAACTAATTTTGAAATTCTAAAATATTGCACAGATCAAATAAACAATAACAGTGAATCATATTCAAACCTCAGGCAGCCAGTTTATATCCTTAGTCTAATCTAGCTCCCCTTCCCTCCATTTCATCTGAGTTTAAGTTCTACTCATCACCTAGGACTTAGCAAAGATTTTATCTTCTCCTTGACCATTCTCTGAATCCCACACAGGGCTACTGGCCTTTCTCTGTACTTATTCATGTTTTTAATCCGTAGTGGGAATCTGAATATTCAGAGAGCTGGATGTAGTTATATGCAGAGTTTTGACTTTGTGGGTGGTCACCCCTAACTGTATAGCCCACTCCACCTCCCCACCATTTCCTCTTTCCCTCTATTGGAGTATTCATTCCACTGTATTGAAATGTCTGATTGCCTGAGGGCTCTGTAGAGCTAACTATGGCCACAATAATACAGAATAACAAACAGATCAGCTAGCAACAGGCTGATGTGGGCTGAGTAGCTCTGCTGATCTTGGCTTGGTTTGTTTATGTGTCTGCAAGTTAACTGGGGCTCAGCCGATCAAGGTTACCCTTGGTTGGCATGGCTCTGCTCCACATATCTCTCATCCTTGTGGAACAAGTGGGCTAGACTGGACCTGTACTTTTATGACAATAGGAGAAGACAAGAAGGAAACATGTCAAGACTTCTTAAGGTCTAGCTTCAGATCAGCATACTGTTATTTCTACCATAATCGATGAGCCCAAGCAAGTCACATGGTCTACCCCAAAGTCAAAGTCAAATAGACTCTACCTCTTTAATGGGAAGGGCTATGAAATCAATTGTCAGTGAGATAAATTAGGTACATGTTGGGATGAGAATTGGGGCATTAATACAACCTACCGAATCCCCTGTGGTTAGGAGCCCTGACTTATTCAGAATTTATCATTGTTCCAGGTACATACTATGTGCTTAATAGCTGTTTTTGAGTTCCAAAGAGAAAGAATGAATGAGTAAATAAACAACCATTTCTTTTATAGATGAGGAAATAGTTCCAGTGAGGTGAAATGACTTGCCCAAAGTCACACAGTTAGTTCATGGCAGATTCATGAATAAAATTCACACCTTTTGTCTCTCTCCACCATCACAAGATGCTTGGTGATGAAACCATAATGGCGTGGCACTCACTTCTTTGCACACTGGGTCTGCCAAAGGCTGGCATCTGGCGTAGACACCTATAGACCAGCTCACAGTTCATATCTAACAGGGTTCTATGGGTGCAGCTGCCAGGATGTGAATCTTGCCAAGGTGTGGGTCTGGCTAACCCTCTGCCAACCTTTTGCATAAAATGGGAAGAGACACTTGCTCTTCCAACAGATACAACACAGAGCCAGATGTCTCCCTTGCCCCTGTAATCTTTCCTCCTTACATGCTAATCTCCCCATCAGGGGGTTGGAGGAGGCTGCTATTTCTGGACAGTTTCCTACAGTTTGATGCTTGTATTTCTAATCTCTATTGCCACTTGCTGGCTTCCCCTTTGGTACAGTAACAGTTCAATCCATGTAGATTTCATGTGTACTTGCCATCCCTGAGGCTGCTTAAAGTGAAAGCTGGGATTTTATTTGCCTGGTAAACTAAAGTTCCTTTCTCCCTTCAGAGGAACTGGCAACAATGCCTTCATCAGTGGAAGAGAAGTGGGAGACTAAAACATTACAAAACTCTCTTTGGCCAAGGAAAGGGTAATTAGACAAATCTCTCACTGCCTCGACTTGAGGAACAAGGAGAGACCAGAAGTTGCCATGTAATTTCATTTTTCTTGGCTTTCAGAGAAGCAAATTGGGTTTTAGTTGTCTCATTAGCCATTTCATTAGATAGCTGTGTGGCCTTAGAGAAACTAATCGACTTCCCTGCACCTGAGCTGCAATCTACAAAACAAAGGAGAGAACTTGTCGTATGTTTCTCAAGAACAGCCTTAAACCCTCAAGAGTTAGCTCAGAGCACCTGCCCCCAGAATGGGGATGAGTGAAAGAGGGGGTGGGGGCTTTAGGATAAACCACGACACTCATTGGTATTTAGCAGACTGCTCTTCATTCCCACACTATGATTTTCTCCTCTTCTAAGATTAGAAGTACTTGGTAGAAAAGTATGAAAAACTCCAGTATCACTACCTGGTCTAACAATGCCTAAGTCTATGAATCAAGATAATCAAACAACCAACCTCTCACCCTGAAAAGGAGAAATAAATACAACCACTCTAGAAAACTGGTAGATTTCTTATAAAGTTAACCATGCTTTTACCTAAGACCCACAAATTCCACTCTTTGTTACCCAAAAGAAATGAAGATATATGTCCACATAAACACTTATACATAAATGTTTACAATAGGCAAAAGTTAGAAACAACCCAAATGTCCATCAGCAGGGACACGGATAAACTGCGGTACATTCCAACAATGAAATACACCTGTCCCTCATTTACATGGTATTTTTTTAGCAAGTTACTTTATACATAGTACATATTTCCCCTGTTCCTACAGATTTTATATGCACGGTTTCCATTTACACTGTCTCATTTTATGTGGTTCTTTCTTTTTTATTTCCATTATTGGTTGTTACACATTCTAAAACACAGCTTAACTCAGCAATGTACAAAGAACTAATAATAACACACAATTATTAATGATCATCCCATTCGCTGAATGGAAAATCAAAAAGGGTGACTACTGTTAATTTTCAGGATTAGTTTTACAAATGTTTTGCTGTAGAAGTTGAAAATTATATGAAGGAAAAAATGTTTTCCTTTTAAAATACTTTTGGATGTCAGAAAGATGGCAGAGTGAGAGATGTCCCCAGATCTCTCCCCTTGAAACAACAATAAGCTGAATATCTAAAACCCAGTAAAAAACACCTAATGTGCACACCAGCATGTCTGAGTGTGGGATCTGTGCGTAAGAGCTACCACAGGTCAGAACCCCAAGAGCGGGCAGTAGACTGGGAAAAACGAAGGTGCCTCTCCAGCATCAGGAGCTCCCTACAGGAGGAGGGGGTGAGAAGAAGGTGTGGCAAGTTCTCTGAACAACCCTGCCTGGGAGAGCTTCTCTGCTTTTTGCCCTGATGACTGGGTACTGCTGCCACACGGGCAGCAGTGGCCGGTCATCAGGGCAAAAAGCAAAGAGGAAATGACAAAGAAGTGGGGATGGCAGAGAAACAACAGTTGATTGTTACCAGCCACAGTTGCAAAATGTGAGGCTGAGTGGCAGTCCCCGTCCCCCAAACCAGAGGGCCCTCCTTCTATATCTTCCAAAACCGAACACCATGGAGCCCCAGGGGAATCTGAGCAAACACTACTAAAACTGTTGGTAACACTAACAGGGAATGAGACTGAGGGTAGTGAACATGCATGACTACCAATAAGAAAAAAAGGCATTATTAAGACTTTATATAAAGCAGGGATCCAAGAGGTTTAGATGCCACCTACTAGAAACCAAAAGAAAAATGCTTTCCCTGCAACAGGCTAAAGAGAGACCTTTATATAATGAACCTTCTTTCTGAAAAAAAAAAAAAAAAGCAGAATACATTTCCATTAATGCCCAGGGGGAGAAATAGGCCACTAACACTATGAAAAACCAAGGTGACAAGGCATCTCAGAAAGAGAAAAATCTCCAGAAAACAAACTGACCAACATAAAAATATGCCATTTAAATGACAGAGAATTCAGGAAGGTATTTCTGAAAACACTCAGTGAAATCCAAAAAGTGTCATATCAAGAATTTCAAGAATTGAAAAAACAACTAGATGAGCGGAGCAAAGAAAGTGAAACCCTCAAAAAGAACCAAATAGAACTTCTGCAAATAAAAAACACACTACAAGAGTTGAAAAATGAAATAGCAAGCTTGGGAAATAGAGGTGACCAAATGGAGGAAAGGATCAGTGATATCGAAGACAGGAATCTATAAATAAATCAGAAGGAAGAAGAAAGAATCTAAAGAATCAATAGTAATGAAAGAGAAAGACAAGAACTAGCTAATGCCATCAGAAAAGAAAACATAAGAATAATGGGCATTCTTGAAGACAAGGAAAAGGAGCAGAGACTAGAAAGCATTTTCAGACAAATAGCTGACAAAATTTCGCAAATAAGGAATGAGCTGGAGCTTTCAGTTCAAGAATTCAACAGAACACTCAATGATCTCAACCCAAAAAGGCCTTCAACAAGACACACTGTATGAAAATTACCAAAAATCAATGACAAAAAAAAAAAATTCTCAGGGCAGCCGGGGAAAAGAAGATGGTAACCCATAAAGGAAAACCCATTAGATTATTGTCGGACATCTCAGCACAAATCTTACAAACAGAAAAGAGTGGAATCAAATATTCAAACTTTAAAAGAAAGGAAATTTCAGCCAAGAATAATATATCCAGCAAAACTCTCCTTTAGATATGAAGGAGAAAAAAGGAAATTCCTGGCATACAAAAATTGGAATTCTCCATTATGAGGTCTGCACTACAGGAAATACTGAAAGGAATCAGCTCACCTAAAACAAAATGACAAAAAAAAATACATAATTAGGAGTAAGGAGACTAACAGGCAGATAAAAGCAGAGGAGTACAACCCTTATTAAGAACAGGGCATTATGAGCTTAAACAATAAAAAGAGATTTGTTATAGCAAGATATTAATGAATGCTCAGCATATATAGGGGCAAATTGAGACAACTGTTGGGAGGATTCAAAGATCCAAATTCACAAGGGTAATGGAAATAAGGCACGTGCAGAAGAAAATGGATAATGTATACATATAACTATGCTTTACATATTTGTAATGGTAACCACACACCAAAGATTCAGAACTGAAGTGCGTAACATAAAACAAGAAGGACCAGAGGAAAAATCACAAAACCCAACCAAAATAAAAAAAATAATAAATTTGAAAAATACACACAAGGACAAAGAAGCAACGGAAACACCAAGATAGCAAAAGATAAAATGGCTATAGGAAAACCTCATATTTCAATAATTACCATAAATGTAAATGGATTGAACTCACCAATAAAAAGGCACAGAGTTGCAGAATGGATCAAAAAAAAAAAAAAGAAAAAAAGAAAAGAAAACCATATGCTGCCTCCAGGAGACACATCTCATATACAAAGACAAATATAGACTCAAAGTAAAAGGGTGGGAAATGATATTTCAAGTAAATGGCATTCAGAGAAAAGTGAGAGTAGCAGTACTAATATCAGATGAAATAGACTTCAAATGAAAAAAGGTAAAAAAAGATACCGTGGGATACTTCATAATTATAAAGGGAATCATGCACTGAGAAGACATAACACTTATTAATATTTATTCTCTCAATCATGGAGCCCTCAAATCTACAAAGCAATTACTAACAAAACTAAAAGGAGCAACAGACCAAAACACTATCATAGTAGGGGACCTAAATACCCCACTGTCAGATATGGACAGATCATCCAAACAGAAAATCAATAAGGAATAACATCCTTAAATGACACATTAGAACAGCTGGATATAGTTGACATTTGCAGAGCCTTTCATCCCAAAATAGCTGCTTATATGTCCTTCTCTAGTGCTCATGAAACATTTCCAAGGACGACCACACACCAGGACACAGAAATAACTTCAACAAATAAAGAAGGTTGAAATCATACCAACCATATTCTCTGATCATAATGCTTTGAAACTAGAGATCAACTGCAAAAAGCAATCAAGAACAATAAATAAATAGAGATTAAACAACATTCTACTGAAGAATAATTGAGTCAGAGAAGAAATAAAAAAGAGATAAAAAAATACATAGAAATGAATGATAATGATAGTACAACATATCAAAATTTTGGGGATATGGCAAAAGTGATCAAAAGAGGAAAGTTTATATCATCACAGGCCTATCTCCAAAATCAAGAACGAGTCCAAATAAACACTTTAACGCTTCATCTTAAAAAACTAGAAAAGGAAGAACAAATGAAACCTAAATTCAACAGAAGGAAAGATGTAATCAAAATTAAAGCAGAAATAAATGAAATTGAAAACAACAACAAAAATAGAAAAAATGAATTCAACAAAGGGCTGATTCTTCGAGAAGTTTAATAAAATTGACAAACCCCTGGCTAGACTCACTAAAGGAAAAAAGAAAGGACACAAATAAACAAAATCAGGGATGAAAGAGGGGAAATTGCTACTGACACTGCAGAAATACAAAGGATCACACAAGAATACTATGAAAAAGTACACAGCACCAAATTTAATAACCTAGAAGAAATGGACCAGTACTTAGAAAAATACAACCTTCATAGACTGAATCAAGAAGAACTGGAAAATCTAAATAGACCGATCAGCAGTATGGAAATTGAAACAGTCATCAAAAACCTATGAAGAAGAAAAAGTTCAGGACCAGATGGCTTCACCAGTGAATTCTACCAAACATTCAAAGAAGATTTAATACCTAATCTCCTAAAACTCTTCCAAAAAATCAAAGAGGAGGGAATACGTCCCAACTCATTTTATGAGGCCAATATTACCCTGATACCAAAACCTAGTAAGGATAACACAAAAAAAGAAAACTACAGACCAATATCTTTCATAAATACAGAAGCAAGAATCCTAAATAAGATACTAGCAAACGGAATACAGCAACATATTAAAAAGATGACATACCACAATCAAGTGGGCTTCATCCCAGGGGCACAAGGATGGTGCAACATATGCGTATCAATTAATGCGATACACCACATAAACAATTAAAAAATAAGAATAATATGATCGTGTCAACAGATGCAGAAAAAGCCTTCAACAAGATACAGCATCCATTTATGATCAAAACACTTAACAAAATTGGTATAGAAGGAAAGTACCTCAACATAATAGAGGCCATATATGACAAATCCTTAGCCAACATTATACTTAATGGTGAAAAACAAAAAACCTTCCCTCTAAGATCAGGAACAAGGCAAGGCTGTCCATTATCACTACTGTTATTCAGTATAACAGTGGAGGTCGTAGTGAGTGCAATCAGGCAAGAGAAAGATATAAAAGACATCCAAATAGGAAACTAGGAAGTCAAATTGTCACTATTTGTGGATGACATGATTACATAGAAAACTCTAAAGACTCCACAAGAACACTACTAGAAATGATAAGCATATACAGTAAAGTTTCGGGATATGAAATTAACATTCAAAACTCCATAGCATTCTTATACTCTAATAATGAAGAGTCAGAAAAAAAAATGGAAAACTAATTCCTTTTGCAATTGTAACAAAAAGAATAAAATGCCTAGAAATAAATTTAATGAAACATGTGCAGGACCTATATAATGAAAACTACAAGAGCCTATTAAAAGAAATTGAAGAAGTACAAAGAAATGGAAAGATAGTCCTTGTTCTTGGATTGGTTAAAATGACCACACTACCTAAAGCATTATACAGATTTAATGCAATCCCCATCAAAATCCCATTGGCATTATTTAAAGAAATAGATCAAAAAATCATCAGATTTGTATGGAAACACAAAAGACCCCAAATTGTCAAAGCCATCCCAAGGAAAAAAAACGAGGCTGGAGGCATCACTCTGCCTGACTTCAAATTATACTACAAAGTGACAATAATCAAAACAGCATGATATCAGCAGCAAAACAGACACATGGATCAGTGGAACAGACTCAGAGTCCAGAAGCAAACCCATGTTTATATGGACAAATAATTTTTGACAAAAAAAAAAATACAGTGGAGAAAGAAAAGCCTCTTCAATAAATGGTGTTGGGAAAACTGGAAAGTCAACTGCAAAAGAATGAAACTAGACTGTTGTTTATCATCACAAACCAAAATTAACTCAAAATAGATTAAGGACCTGAATATAAGACCTGAAACAATAAAATGCATAGGAACTAAACATAGGAACTAAACTCAAGAACCTTGAACTTAATGAGGATTTTATGAATTTGACCTCAAAGGCAAGGGTAATAAAAGCAAAAATAAATGAATTGGATTACTTCAAACTAAAAAGCTTCTGCTCAGTAAAAAAAAAAAAAAAAAAAAAAAAAAAAAAAAAAAAAAAATCATCAACAAGATAAAGAGACAACAATCCAAATGGGAAAATATATTTGCAAGCAACGCCTCTGAAAAGGGTCTAATATCCAAAATATACAAAGAACTCATACAACTCAATAACAACAAAAAAGCAAATGATCCAATCTAAAAATGAGCAGAGGATCCTAGAGGACATACAAATGGCCAACAAATATATGAAAAGATGCTCAGTATCGCTAGTTATTAGGGAAATGCAAATCAAAACCACAATGAGATACCATCTCACACCTGTTAGAATGGCTATAATCAACATGACAATAACAAATGTTGGAGAGGATGTGGAGAAAAAGGAATCTTCATATACTGCTGGTGGGACTGCAAATTGGTACAGCCACTATGGGAAACAGTATAGAGATTCCTAAAAAAACCTAAGAATTGATCTACCATATGATCTATCAATCCCCCTACTGGGTATTTACACTAAAGATTTGAAAACCCATATCCAAAAAGATATTTGCACACCAATTTTCATAGCTACATTATTCATAGTGGCCAGCACATGGAAGCAACTGAAGTGTCCTGTGATCGATGATTGGCTCAAGAAGCTGTGGTACATACATACAGTGGAATATTACTCAGCCATAAGAAGAGATGAAATACTGCCATTTGCAACAACATAGATGGACCTCGAGGTAATCATGCTAAGCGAAATAAGCCAGACAGAAAAAGTCGAAAATCACATTATATCACTTATATGTGGCATATAAACCTAAAAGCAACAAATGAGCAGGACAAACAGAGACTCATAGATACGGACGATATGCTAGTGGTTACCAGAGGACTATAGACTAGTGGTTACTAGTGGGATGGGAGAGGAGGGGAGAGGTAGATGGGGTTAAGGAAATTGAATATAGAGTTTAGGGTGAGGGTGAAGTGAGTAAAGGGGATCAAATATATGGTAGCCGAAGGAAACTGGACTTTGGGTGATAAACATACAATAGAAGATACAGATGTCAAATGATAATATACACCTGAAAATTATGTAATTCTATTAACCAATGTTACCTCAATAAACAATTTAAAAAAAAAGAATTTGAGAAGAAAAAGAAAAGATATTGCTTTAGTTTGATATAAAGCCATCAACTTTAAATGCTGCTGGAAAGCAATATGGTGAGAAGTGGTTGTACCATAGAATAAGATTCCTACAACTGAAGAGGGATTAACTGGCATTATTAATTTATTAAATAAATTGTTAATAAAGTACATAAATTAAAAAGAAAGAAAGAAAGAAAGAAAGAAAGAAAGAAAGAAAGAAAGAAAGAAAGAAAGAAAGAAAGAAAGAAAGAAAGGAAGGGAAAGGAAGGGAAAGGAAGGGAAAGGAAGGGAAAGGAAGGGAAAGGAAGGGAAAGGAAGGGAAAGGAAGGGAAAGGAAGGGAAAGGAAGGGAAAGGAAGGGAAAGGAAAGGAAAGGAAAGGAAAGGAAAGGAAAGGAAAGGAAAGGAAAGGAAAGGAAAGGAAAGGAAAGGAAAGGAAAGGAAAGGAAAGGAAAGGAAAGAAAGGAAAGCAAGTAGGCTCTGGCAATTTGAATGTAGATGATATTAACCATTTGTTGATCCCGAATTAACTGATAATGAATTAATTCACTTAAGAGCTGAAACTCATCCTGCCAATGAATATAGCAGTGACCTTGAACCAGTTTCATTGACTGTAGAAAATATTTACAAAGCTCTTCAATTGGCCACAAAACTGGAAATTCCAATTCTAGGTATTGATCCAACATCCAACAAGCCTTAAAATTTTAAAGTTTTAAAAAGTTGTATTGAATATCAAAGAATTTATATAAACTTAGCAAGAGATAGTGTTAGAAAAAGATCATCCAAAAACATAAACATAAATAATGACACCAAAGTAGTATTTTAAAATATTCTGATCGATAATGATAGCAACTCTGTGCCAATTAAAAAGAGAAGGTTGATTGCTTTAGATTACAGTATAGACACCAACAGCAAATAAAATGTTTTGGTTTTTCCGAAATTTCATTCGCATTTTTTATGAAAATATGTGAATTTAATATCTTTATGATTTATATTGGTCTTTTTAGTATTTTTTTACTGGTGAACTTTTTTACATGATTTTCTTCCATGTAAAAAAGACTCGCAGAACAGATATTTGTGTAAATCGAGGGACGTGCGTACTCTCAGCAAAAGAAAGAACTGACAATATATGCAACAAATTGTATGCTGTGGCTAAATGCTTGTTCCCCCTAAAAATTCATATGTTGAAATCCCAATCCCCAATGTAATGAATGGCATTTACAGATGGGATATTAGAAAGGTAATTAGGTCATGAGGGTGGGGCCTTCATGATGAGATTAGTGCCCTTAGAAGAAACATGAGATTGCATGCTCGCTCTCTCTCTCTCTCTCTCTCTCTCTCTCTCTCTCTCTCTCTCCCCTTACCCTTCCCCACCCCACCCAATTCCCCATTATGTGAGGGCACAGCAAGAAGGTGGCCATCTACAAGCCAGAAAGAATGCTCTCACCGGAATCCAACCATGCTTGTACCCTGATCAGGTTTGCAGCTTCCAGAACTGGGACATAAATTTCTCTTGTTTAAGATGCTCAATCTATAGCATTTTTGTATAGAGGCTGAACTAAGACACTGGATGAATCTCAAAATCATTATGTTGAGTGAAAGGAGTCAGATACAAAAATATACACACCATATGGTTCCATCCATGTGAAATTCTAGAATGGGCCATATAAAACTATGGTGATAGCAATCAGAACAGAGGCTGTCCCTGGAGGAAGTGCTGAAGGTGTTGGCTGAAAAAGGGCATGAGCAGATTTCAGGGGCTGAGGGAGATGTTTTCTATCATGATGGGGGTGTTAACTATGGGATATTAAATTATGCATTTAAAATACTTGCCTTTTACTGTATTAGTTATATCTAAATTAAAACAAATAAACAAAATAAAATGCTTGCCCTAGCTACAGAACAGAGAAGTCACTGGGAAGTGTGAGCTGCCACTCTCCTTGGAAACTGAGGAAGAACAGCAGCCTTCTAAACATCAGAGGCTTCTTGAAACTGCCATTAAAGAAGGGCTGTTGAACAGAAAACTTTGAGCCTAGGACAAACCAATTTATCAAGATACAACAAAGAGCCTACCCAGCCAAGGGTTGTTATAAACATGTAATGTCATGGATAATGTCACTGTGACAGGTAAGGTTTCCTGGAAAAAAGACTCTGGAATTAAGATTAGCTTGTAGGAGGCTTTTAGGGGAGGGCTCTTGGGATTAATGTTTGTAGAAGGGAAAAAAAGCAAGACTGGATAGAGGGAAAGCTGAGCTACAGTGCAATCTCAAAGGCCTCAGCCAGCCCCGTGGGGAGCTCTGGTGCTCAAATGGCCATTAGAGCTGACTCCTGAGGGGTAAAGGGCTGGACCTTCATAACCTGCATTGACCAGTCTTTGGATGCAGGCTGCTCCTGGAAGGAGGTCTTACATTGAGCTAGCCAATCCCAACTTGGGCTGATAGCTGAGGGCTGTCTGCTAGCAGCACTCAGGAGCTGAGAGAATAAGGCTTTCATAAGGTGGGTCTGGACAGCTTATCACAGGATCCACTACAGTTTCCAAAATTAATTTATAACAAAAACTCTCCCGTTTCTTTAGTATGAACCTAATCCTGTGTCCCTGACTTATATCCTTATTATAAAGAATAATAAGGATATAATTATTTATATCCTGTCACTCACCTGTCAAGTGAACGATGAACATACACACACAGTTGAAAACAAAAATTAAGCCAAGGCGATCATCAGAAATGTAAATCAAAACCACAATAAGGAATCTAAAAAAACAAAACAAATGAACAAACAAAATGAAACAGAAACAAATTCATAGATACAGAGAATAAACTGATAGTTGCCAGAGGGGCGGGGGGATGAGGGGTTGGGTAGAAAAGGATAAAGTAAGAAGTACAAACTTCCCATTACAAAATAGATCATGGTGCTCTAATATACAACATAGGCAATAGAGTCAACAACATTGTACACATTAATAACTGTGTACTGTGGCAAATGGTTACTAGACTTATGGTGATCACTTCATAAGGTACATAAATGTTAAATCACTATGTTGTACACCTGAAACTAATATAATATTGTGTCAGGTATAATTTTAAAAACCACAATGAGATATCACCTTACACCTGTTATAATAGTTATTATCGAAAAGACAATAAATAACAAATGTTGGTAAGGATGTAGAGAAAAGGAAACACTTGTACACTCTTGGTGGGAATGTTAATTGGTGCAGCCATTATGAAAAATAGTATGGTGGTTCCTCAAAAGATTAAAGTAGAACTACCATGTGATCCAGCAATTCCACTTCTGGGTATATTCTAAAAAAAAAAAAGAAGAAAGAAAGAAATCATTATCTTGAAGAAACATTATCTTAATAAAACTCAGGGAATTATGCTAAGTGAAATAAGTCAGGCAGAGAAAGACAAATACCATATCTCACTTACATGCTAAATCTAAAAATAACAACTCATAGAAACAAAGAACAGATTGGTGGTTGTCAGAGGCAGGAGTTGGGGGGTGGAGGAATTAGATGAAAATGGTCAAAGGTATAAACTGCTGGTTATGAAATAAATAAATTTTTGGAATGTAATGTACAATATGATGACCATAGTTAAAAATAGTGTATTGTATATGTGAAAGTCGCTAAGAAAGAAAATTTTAAAATTCTTATCACAAGAAAAAAATTGTAATATATGAGATGATGGATGTTAACTAAACTTATTGCCATAATCATTTCACAATATATACATATATCAAATCATTACACTAAACACCTAAGACTAATACAATGTTTTATGTCAATTATATCTCAGTAAAACTGGGGACAGGGGTATGGTAGGGAAATAAACCCAGGACAGCCCTAACTTTAAAAGCTTTTTGGAAATTTCCCTCCTCATTCCACAAATTAGATATAGAGGTCATACCACCAATTCAGGGCCTTACTGGAAAGGACTGATATCAGTTTTCATTGTCTGAAGAGAATATTATTCTTACATTACATAGAGAGAATAGTTAATATATTAGCAATAAAGCCTCAATGGAAGATTGTCCCATGAACTCAAGAATGCCATGAGAATATGGGTCTCTGACTGGTCCATGTTGTGGCCAAAGCAAAATGATGGTCTCATTTCTCCTAGCAACAGGCATTAGCTGTTTATTAATCAAAAGTCATTTCTCTCAGGTTCTTCCTCCACAAATTTGTGAAAACATTACTTATTTTGTGAACAACATCGGCTTCTTCTTTCTCTAGCTGTGTTCAGCCAGAGGCACCAATTTCTGAGTTAGTCCTGAACAAGGGCATGTATTTTAAAGCCAACGACAAGGACTTGGGAGCAGGTGGCTTATTTGGGAGGTCATTTTAGGAAGCCAGGGTGAAGGAGTGGAGACAGTGGCACAGGGAAGAAGGCAAAGCCAACGAAATGCAATTTATTGAGCTGATTATCATTGTGGGCAACTGCAGTTCTATCTTGCTGGGATCCATCTGAGGAATCATGCAGAACATACCTCAAAAATTGTCCCTCCGCTAGTTGAGAGCAGCCCTCAGTAGCATTCACAGCCCCACACTTGTGTGTGGCACCCAGGGACTGATTGAGCTACCTCCTGTGACTTTACAGAAAGTGCAGGTCTGTGGAAGAAGTGGGGGTGCACTGTTCAGGTTCCCTTTAAGACAAGACCTGCCATGCAGGTGCTAGCAGTGTGCTCAGCTACAGCCAGGGCTAGCTTCATGGTTTGTGACCTATACAGCCACGCAGGATCCCATGGTTAGAAGGGCCCCCACACTTGGCTTAATGTTCTGCTGTCACCATCTGGATATTCTAAGTAATTTTTGAACAAGAGGCCCCATTTTTATTTTGTACTGGGACCTTAAAATTATGTTGCTGATCTTGCTGACAGCCTTCAGCCTTCAGCTTTAATTCCTAAAGGTCTACCTATCAAGCAAAGTTCACATATTTCTTGGAGCAATGTCCAGTCAGTGGCTAAGCAAGGCAGTGACGCAAGTAAGGATCTAAAATTTTCCATCCAGTGCAAGACTCTTCTAAGGGTCAGGATTGGCTTTGCCAGGATCTGATGACTCCCCCTACCCAATTCTACTTACTCCCTTTCTGTTTCTCTGCTGTTACTCCTCGGTGAACCTTCTGCACTCCTAACTCTGACTTAGCATCTGCTTCTCTGAGAACACAACCTGCTGCTGCAGCTGAAGTCAGTTAGGATGAAAATGGGAACACAGCTTGGGTCTTCTGCTACCATCCAGCCTATGAAATTCCCACCCCTCCACCCACCAGGGGGATTGGCACTTTGCTATGGGATTGTAAAGCTGAAATGTGTCCTACCCATATGTCAATGTCCACCAACCGTCACCTAATCTTTACCACATGGCTCAGACCACACAACTGGTCTCAGTTTCCCAATTGGCACTTGAGTTCTAGTGAGACAAGATCTGTGCATTGTATGCCAGCATTCTGAGCTGGGGCACTGCCTATATCTTGCCAATCTTCCTTCTGTGCCACATAGGGAAAATCAATAAAAACCATTTAGGACACAGTCCAGCAGACTTTGACATTTGGAAAAGCCACAGTCCAACATCTATGTGGACTCAACACCCCAAATTCCATACAAATGATGTTATTGCCTATTGTTTCTTCTGTAATATTTCTCTTATCCAGCTGAGAACTTTCACTTTCTTTCCATTTATATGACCAGCTCATTATTTTTAGCTGATAACTTTTTCTTCAGCCATTTTTCACAGAAAAATAAAATTGATGTATCTCCACACAAGTTACAACATAGATGACAAGGTAAAATTACATTATTACACACCATGTGACTGGTAAATTCATAGACGTACAAACTCTATACTGATTCAAATAAACAAAGAATATAAGTATGCTCCCCACATCTAACTAGTCCCTAACCACAAATCGAATGAATATATCTATGCATAAATATATGTACCTTTATTCATAAATATGTATAGATACCACTGAGTTTTTAGTATATATAGCAGACTCCGTGGCTGTCCCACCAGAGCCCCTCAGCTAAACTCTTGAGTACCTGCAACTGTGGTAAGGAGTTCCTGTGTGTACTGGCAGTATCCCACCTGAAGTACCTGTGCGTTCCAGCTTCTCTGGCTGAGCTTTCTCCAGCAGCAGAGGACCTTGCTCAGATCATGCTCAGGGCAACACAGAGTTCTAAGGGATCCAGGTCACCAAGCAACCTCAAACAACAAGAAAAGAGAATTGGTGGATCACCACCCCAGTTTCCCCATCCTCAGCCTCTCAAAAGGCAATTCTGTGGCATGTTCTAGACCAGTGATTCTCAGACTTCAGTGTGGATCAGAATCATCTAGAAGGTTTAAATAACTTTGATTGCTGAGCCCTACCAGGGCTTCTAATCAGTTGGTCTGGTGTGGGTACTGAGAATTTGCATTTCTAACAGGGCCCCAGGTGAAACTTACACTGCTGGTTGAAAGGTGTATACATTAAGACACAGTTCTTAAGTGGTTCTTCAGTGGAATGCAGCCCCTATTGCTCACAGAGCAACTCTGCTGATCAGCACACATTTTATTGGCTTCTCTTTCCAGTCTAATTGTCCCCATTCCTGAATTTGGGCCTTTTTGGAATTACCTCCCAAATAAATACTTCTCACTGAAGCCTTGTTTTGTTTTGTTTTGTTTTTAATTAGTTTCAAGTATACAGTACATTGGTTAGACATCTATATAGTTCGTAAAATGCCCCCCAATTGCTCCCTCCCCCGCCCTGACCCTCCACCTAGCTAATATAGTCATTCTAGTTGCATTCTTTATGCCGTGCTCTGCATCCCCATGTCCATCCATCAGTTACTAATTCATACTTCTTTAACCCTTCACCCCATTCTCTCAGCCCCCCAAACCCTCCTCCTTTCTGTCCATCACCAAATTGTCCACTATCATCGTGAGTCCATTTTTGATTACTTTGTTCTTTTTATTCCTTAGATTCTGCATATAAGTGAAATCATATAGTGTTTATCTTTCTCTGTCTGACTTAAATACCTTCTAGGTCCATCAAAGCAATAGTTTTCCATCCCCTTCCTTTTAGTCTGTGTTTTAATATTAAGTGAGTCTCTTATAGGCAACATGTAGGGGTCTTCTTAACCTTTCCATTCAGCCACTCTTTTAGTTGGAGCACTTAATTTTTTTTCCATCTGAGGTACTTATTGATAGGAATGTAGTTGTTGCCATTCTTTATTCCTCTTTGAGATACGTGTTTTTTCTTCTTAAAGAAGTCTCTCCAACAGTTCCTGTAATATAGGTGGTGATAAATTCCTTCAGCTTGTTTTTGTCTAGAAAGCTCTTTATCTGTCCTTCAACTCTAAATGATAACTTTGCTGGATAAATTATTCTTGGTTGTAGATCTTGGATCTTCATCCTGTCAAATACTTTTTGCCAAGCCCTTCTGTCCTGCATAGTTTCTTTTGAGAAATCGGCTGCCAGTCGCATGGGCGTTCCCCTAGAAGTAACTATCTGTTTTTCTCTTGCTGCTTTTAATATTCTTTCTTTGCCTTTAACTTTTGGCATTTTAATTATGATGTGTCTTGGTGTGGGCCCTTTGGATGCCTGGTTTTTGGAATTCTCTAAGCTTCCTGGGGTTTTATGTCCATTTCCTTCACCAGGTTAGAAAAGTTTTCCATCACTATTTCTTCAAACAGCTGTTCAACATCTTGATTTTCTTCAGTTACACCAATCAGATGACTATTTGGACCCTTAATAGTGTCCCATATCCTCCTTAAATTATTTTTATAGTCTTGGCATCTTATCTCTTGCCATTTTGATTGAGTTTCTTTGGCTTTCCTGTCCTCTAGATAGGGCATTTGATCCTTTTCTCTATTCATTCTGTTCGTTCCTTTGTTTATTCCATTTAATATGCTTCTCATCTCAGATAATGTGTTTTTCGTTGCAGACTGGTTCCTTTTTATAATTTCCGTTTCCATTTTTATGTTTTTTATCTCTTTGTTGAAGTTCTCACTGAAATTAACCAAAAGTTCATTGAGCATCTTTATAACCAGTGTTTTGAACTCTGCATCTGTTAGATTACTTAATTCCATTATATATGGATCTCTGTTCTCTTCTCTCATATGGTTTCTCCCTCTTTGTCTTCCCATTTTGACAGTCTTTCTGTGTCTGTTCATATGTACTAAGCAAAGCTCCTAAGTCTCCCGGTCTTATTAGTGTGGATTATGAAGTAGTTGTCCAGTGGCACAGTCCTGAGAGGGGCTTAGTTACAGGCCAAATTTCGCTCAAACCTCTCCCCCTTCCAGGACCACCTGTTAAGAATCAGCAAGCAATCCACAGGTGCTGTGCTTACAGTTGCCTCAAAAGGCCACACCAGAAGCCAAGGCCAGCTGACTCTAGTGTGAGTCTAGGCACTGCTCAACAAGCAGCACCTGACTTGCTGAGGATAAACCTGGATATGGCTTGGGTGGGGCTGCGAGATGGGGAAGGCGGGGTTTCAGGGAATCCTCTGAGTGGAGTTAACTCTGTTTTCCAGTCTGATGACCTCACGGCAATGGAGATGCTGTGTCTGTGCACTGGTAGAGGGGAGGGCTCAACAGGGAACAATGGATACCTCAGGCACTTCTGTACAGAGCGAGTCTCACCTCGGCTCTCTCTCCGACAATGTCTCCTTGTAAGTCCCTGGTGCTCCCAGTGTGCAGCCAAATTAGCACTGGTGCTCAGAGTGAGCAGGTCTGTCACTGCAAAAATCCACTCGCAGACGCGGCCACTTTAAGAAACATCTGCCTCTGCCACTGCTGCAGCCTCCATCTCACTCAATGGCTGGGGACCAGGCAGCCCTGTGTTCTCGCCCTGTCCTACCTTCTGCTGGTGCAGGGTGCATTCTTTCTCCCTCGTTGTATGGCTTGTTCATCAAGATCCCAGGCGGTTTTTCCTTGCTGCCGCTCCTTGTTTCCGTCACAACTTTGATTTGGTTGCCAGAGGGATGAACAGAGCCACTATTATCTATACCATTTTGGTTGTCTTCGTTTTGTTTTTGAGTGGAAAATTTTATTTTATGAACTTTGTTTCTAAAAGTAAAGTTAAATGACAAGAGGATTTGTCTATTCTTTTTTTTTTTAGTTTTTTTTTTGTCTTTTTGAAATATAATAGACAATTGGTTGATCATATTTATACTGTACAATTCCATAAGGTTTTTAAAAATTATAGCTAGCATACAATAATATATTAGTTTTAGTTGTACAGCATAATGATTAGAGATTTATATAACTCACAAAATGATTACTACACTAAATCTAGTACCCATCTTCCCACTTACAAATTTAGTACATTATTAACAATTTTCCTTATGCTACACTTTATACCTCCATGTCTATTTTGTAACTATCCATTTGTACTTTTTAATTCCTTTGCCCTTTTTCATCTTCCCTCCAATCTAGTAGCCCTCAAAATATTCTCTGTACTATGAGTTTATTTCTGTTGTTGTTGTTGTTGTTGTTTATTTTGTTCTTTAGATTCCACATGTACATAAATTTCTGTCATACTTGCGTTTCTCTTTCCAACCCATTTCATTCAGTGCAATACCCTCTAGGTCCATCAAGGCAATATCTTTTTCCATCCCCTTTCTTTTAGTCTGTGTATGTATCTTTTAATCTGAAGTGAGTCTCTTATAGGCAGCATAAGTAGGGGTCTTGTTTTCTTAACCATTTGGCCACTCTTTCTTTTGGTTGGAGCACTTAATTCTTTTCCATTTGCAGTATTTGTTGATAGAACTGTAGTTATTACCATTCTTTATTTTTTTGATACATTTTTTTTCTTCTTAAAGGAGTCCTTCCAACATTTTCTGTAGGGACATTTTCCATCACTATTTCTCCAAATCATTCTTCAACTTCTTGTTTTCCTTCAGGTACCCTTATGATATGAATATTTTTACATGTAATTGTGTCCCATAGGCTCCTTAAATTATTATTATAGTCTTGGCTTCTTCTTTCTTGCCATTCTGATTGGGAGTCCTTAGCTTCCCCATCCTCTGTATCACTGGTTCAATCCTCTTCTTTCTCCACTCTGTTGAGCCTCTCTAATTTCATCTTCATCTCAGATAATATGTTCTTCATTTTTGACTGGTTCCCTTTTATAATTTCCATTTCCATTTTTATGTTTTTTATGTCTTTGTTAAAGTTCTCACTGAGTTTATCTACACCTCATTGAGCATCTTTATAACCAAGGTTTTGAGTTCTGCATCTATTAGGTTGCTTGACTCCATTATTCTGGATCTCTGTCCTTTTCTCTCATATGGTTTCTGATTCTTTGTCATCCCATTTTGGCTGTCGTTCTGTGTCTGTTTCTATATACCAAGTGAAGCTCTTAAGTCTCAGGGTCTTACTAATGTGGCTTTGTATAGTAAGTGTCCAGTGGCATAGTCCTGAGAAGGTCTCAACTTCAGGCCAAGTTTAACCCCAACCTATGCCCCTCTGGGGCCACTCGTTAAGATTTAGAAAGCAATCCACAGATGCTGTGCTTATTGTTGCCTCAAGAAGTTATGCAACAAACTGAGGCCAGCCACCATCAGTGTGAATATTGGAGCTACTCAGCAAAGGGCACAGGACTCACTACTGGGCACTACTGGATGTGACCTTGGTGGCGCTATGAGTTGGTGAGGTGGAGTTTCAGGGAATCCTCTGGGCGGAGCGACCTCTGTTAATACAGTTTGATGACATCTCAGCTATGGCAATGCTGAGTCCACATTGCGGGAGTGGGGAAGGGCTCAAAAGAAGAACAATGGATACTGCTGGCACTTCTGCCTAGGAGAGAGCCTCACCTCTGGCCCTCACTCTGACAATTCAGTGTCCCCCTGTAAGTCCTTGGTGCCCACCGCCACTCCCCTAGCACAGCACCCTACCCAGCACTGACACCCAGAGCAAGCAGGTCTGTCACTGCAAAAGCCCGTGTGTGGACAGGGCCCCTTTAAGAGGCATGTGCAGCTGCGGTGCCGCCACTGCTATGGCCTCTGTCCCACTCAGTCTCTCGAGACCAAGCCTCTGAGCATTTTCGCCTCCTCCTACCTTCTACTGTTGCAGGTTGATTAATCATTTTTCTCCCTAGTTGTAGTGCTTCTGTTCTTCTAGATCCCAGGCAACTTTACTTGCTGTTTGCTCCATGTTTCTGTCACAGCTTTGATGTGCTTGTAAGCGGGATGAACAAAGCCTCTATCTTCTGAGCCATTTTTTCCCCATCCTCAAGCCCTTGTTTTGAAGTGTCCACTTTGGTGGGATGCAAGCAGGACACTATGGTTTTATAATGTCTTTCCATTAAAAAGTATAACTATTAGCATGGTATTCTTGAAGGATATCCTGACCCCCCAAAATATTAAAAATCTCTGATTTAGATAAAGCTTTTACAAAGAGTCTATAAAAGTTTGGGGTCTTCATAAGAGAGATTCAGACCAGAATTAAGATCCCCTAGACTTTTATTCTCTTACATTGCCTATTTAGAAAGAAATATTTTCCTTTGCCATATGTCGAATTATGATCAAAAGATTATGTGTGAGAGAGAAAGAAGAAAAGAAAGGGAGAGGGAGACAGACAGAGACAGAGACTCTGGCAAGGGAATGAAACAATAGAGAGGGAGAGAACATCCATTCAGTCATTCTTCATCAGTTTTCACAGGACTTTCTTCATTTATGCACCAAATGGAGCCTAATTTTCAAGGTCTTGGGGTTTTACTTCCTGCCCAAACCACATTTCCCTTTCTTTTAATTGAGATTTAATTGACATATAACATTAGTTTCAGGTGTACAAAACAATGATTTGAAATTTGTATATTTTGCAAAATGATCATCACATTAAGTCTAGTTAACATCTACCCCTATACATAGTTAGAAAAATTTATTTTTCTCCTAATGACTTTTAAGATTTACTCTCTTAGCAACTTAAATGTGCAACAGAGTATTATTAACTATAATCACTATGCTGTACACTACCTCTCTATGACTTATTTATTTTATAACCAACTTCACACACTTCCCCCCACCCCCCACACTCTGGCAACCACCACTCTGTTCTCGGTATTTATAGGTTTGGGTGTCTTTTTTTTTTTTTTTTTTTGGTTTCACATATAAGTGATATCATATAGTATTTGTCTTTCTCTGCTTAATTTGTTTCACTTAGCATAATGTCTTCAAAGTTTATCCATGTTGTATGCTGTAATTTTATTCCTTCTTCTGGCTAAATAGTATTCCATTTCTTTAATCATCTATCAGTTGACACTTAGGTTGTTTCCATATATTAGCTACTGTAAATAATGTGTTTATGAATATGGAGGTGCAGATATCTCTTTGAGGTAGTGATTTCATTTCCTTGAAATATATACCCGAAAGTAGAATTGCTAGATCATATAGTAATTCCATTTTTAATTTTTTGAGGAACCTTCATACCGTATTCCATAGTGGCTGCACATTTTCTGTTTTCATTTGTCTGGTCAGAACCTGGGATTTCTTTGTACTACCCAGACACAGCAAGCCCTCCAGGTCCGCCCCATCAAGAAAGCAGATCCACATTGTCCTTCCTTGGCTGTCTCCTAAGTCTGCTTCCATGCATCTGAAAGCATCGGTGGGCTGAAAGGACCCAGTAACACTGTCTTTTTCCAGTGCTGACCTTAGACTAAGCAAAGATTGCTATGAAATTCCCTCTGATGTGGATCATGCAAAATTTACTACACATTTGCAGAGAGTGAAGCAAGTGGCAGAATGCTTTAAAACTCCAGTGCTTTAAAGCATGGAATGAAAACAAACCAGCCAGAACCCCTGAAAATCCCAAAGGCTATGTTCTGGGAGAAGCAGCAAATCTATCCCAGTAGTTCTGACTGCTTCCTTAAGGCTACCTTTTATGACACTGTGGCCTGTTTTCAACTTCTCTCCCCTTGATCTATAACTTATTTGACATTTGGGAGTTTGTTTTTGTAAATGTTCTCCTGGACATGTTGCCCCATGATACCTTCAGCTTGTGTACATGGCCTCAAACTCCATCAATATTGGCTTATTAAGTGTTTGGCCTTTTCGGAGTTGCCAAGGAGCATTGTTTTGGGGCCTTTCTGCCTCCAATTTTCCCCTCATAAATTATGAAATACATTGTCAAGTTCAAAGACCCAGGAGAAATGGTCTATTTGGAGCCATTGGCCTTGACTAATGTAGAAATTATTTTCCAAAAGGTAAATCAAGCGACCCTGTGTTAGGCTAAATAATTTTCCCTCACCCCCCACAATATGTCCACATCCTAATTCCTGGAATCTGTGAATGTCACCTGACATGGTAAAAGGGAATAAGCAAGTGTGATTTTTAGAATGGTGAAAACACACCCATACAGTCAAAGCTAAAAGTCAAATTCAATCCGAGGGAATAAAGATGTGCAACATGCAGGACAAATAATTGTTTGATAGCTTTAATATTGAAAGATAATTTAACTAACAAGAGTGTCCTATTAATTGGTGATGCCAATTTGGCATATAATCTGTAGTATAAAAATAATAACTAACATATTGAACCTTTAAAAATTAATTTTTAAAACCACAAAAGAAAAAAGGACAGATAGGAAACAAAACAAAACCTTCCTTAAGTAATTTACAAAAGAAAAAAATATCAAATTGAACATATTTTCTGTCTGGTAATCAAAGGATGCAATCAATATGACATATCATTGCCCGCTCATTATTTTCATGATGATCCCCAGTGCTGATGAAAATCTAGATCAATGAGCTCTCTCACACACACCCAGAAAGACCAAATGCTGACCCAACCTTCCTAGAGAACAGTTTGAGTTCATTTCAAAGCTTCAGGTCTTTGCTTACTCATTTGAGTCCTTTGGGTATAGTCATATGGCCACCCCAATGCAAGTCACGCAGATCTCCAAAAAGCCAGACCACCTAAAAATTACTACCATCACAGAAGAAATTGCCTCTTGAGCAGTCTCGTTCTAACTTTGAAAATTTGCCGGGTTCAGGACTCCCCAAATACAGAAACTTGCCAAAAAGAGAACTCCTCATTGCCTGCTTCCAATCCCACTTCTTTCTGTGGTGACCATGGTTGCAGACTGCCTCATTCTCCTCTCTTCCTCCCTCTTGAGGTTGAAGTTAAAAACAAGTTTGATAATTCTCCAATCTGACGGATATAAGGGCACATAAACCTAAGTCATTCCCCTACTCCAAATTCACACTAAGGACATTTTATAGATACAGGATGTGGATTCCAAGAGCAGTCAAGTCATCTAGGAGAAGAGGTGTGAGCCAGTCAGGAGTCAGACTAGGTTTGTAACATCCTTTCATTGAGAAACATATGGACTTGGGCCACCTGAAACACAGCAGGGCTACTGTCCCTGGGAGCTCGTCTGGCCCTGTGGCTAGGAGCATGGTGCAAAGAAGCCAGCAGCAAGTGTTTGATAAACAAAACCATCTAGGAAGCCTGGAGGGAAGGGATTTGTGGGGGAAGGAACAGTGAGACTGGGCTCTGGGTACCACCCAGGGAGATCTCATTTTCTTCCATTCATTACCCATCATTGTTCCTGATTACATTTTTTGCTCCTGGCCATCTCACATCCTTGAGTTAATCCGTCCCATTTGGGGCAATTTTATTATATTGTGTTTGCTAATTTCCTATTGGGAGAAACATGGAAGCAGGTTCCCACTCTTTATCGATGGCTCAGAAGCTAGCTGAACAGGCATGACACAGAAATTCTTTGCTTTTGCAGTCTGCCTTCTGTGAAGTAGTATTAGCTTTGAAATACAGACACAGCAGAAATACAGGCTAGCAGCTGCTTCCATAGATAAAGCAACAGAAGAATCAGGACAGAGGAAGCAGTGTTGAGAGAGGAGGGGTACCAGATAAACTATAAATATCAGCTCTGAGTTCCAAGATAGATGCTGAGGGCAGTAGTAGATGCTTTGCTACTTTCCTCTCTCACTTATTAGGCTCAATAGCAAAGAGGTTTTCTTTATCTCCTCCTAAAGAGAAATGAGCTTAGTGATGGGTTAGCTTATAAACAGTCTGATGTGACCTAAATGGCCACCTACCCACCATGCCGTTAGGAGTTATTGCTGAGCCTCCCAAAGGTCAGCGTATCAATTAGGTATAGCTCTGAAAAAAATTTCTCCAAAATGATAAAACAACATACATAGCTCATAATTCTGTGGGTCAGAAATGTAGACTGGGCTCAGCTGGGCAATTCTGATCTCAACTAGATGCCCTCATGTGTCTGCAGCTAGCTGCAAAGGGGCCGTGCTGATCCTGCCTGGGCTCTCTCAGGTGTAAGGGCCTTAACTGGAACAACTTGGCTCCTGGGCATTAGGCCTCTCCTCCCCCAGCCCTGGCTTATTGACATGTTGGAGGTAGGAATCTGAAAAAAGCAAGCCGAAGTATGCATGTCTTTTGGAGGCGCAGGCCCAGAACTGGCCCACCATCGTCTCCCTTTCATTCTATTGACTAAAGCAAGTCAAACAGATGCAATGGATATGTAAATAGACTTCCCTCTCTATGAGAGTTGCTGCAAAGTCACACTGCAAGAGAGATGAATATGACAGGAACGAACAAGTGCAGCCCTTTTTACAGTCTTGGCAATCTCCCACGGCTTACCAGAGGGATCCTTTGCCCGGTTACATACATCCAGTAGCTATTAAAACTTACTCAAGATATTTTTCATGAAGCAGTTTTGATCAAAGAACACCCAGGACTAGCCCCTCCACATGGGCTTAAATTCAAGGCACTCCTTCATCATGATACCCATGGGACAGCTTTTCAGTCTTAACACCAGCAACTGGAGGAGCAGCAATTTTTCAAGATCCAAGTCTGGGCAAAAAGGTGTCCTAAGAGTTCAGTGAAAACAGGGAACAGAAACCAACTTTGAGTAAAAAGGAATTTATTAAAGTGACAAGATTAAAAGAATAAAAACAAGGCCTGTTGAAGACCAGTGAGGGCAACAAGTCATCACCATCCTCAGCATGAACTGGAACCAAGTAAGCATTGCAGTCCCAGAGAAGGGGCCACTGGACAAGAGCCATAGCCATAAAAAGACATGGCCACTTTCAGAAACTTGGCCTCAGGCAGGCAGGAAGGCGGGAAAAAGCATCTTGACCTCTGTCTTCTTTTTTCCTTCTGGTGCCACCAAGTGACCAAAACCAACTGGAAGACTGAGGCGAGAGAGTCAAGTGATATGGTCCAAAAAGGTCAGCTTCTCAGGACAACTATTGGGACATAAAAGGGTGAAGAATGGGTTGGAAGGTGGCAGGGAGTAAGTAGAAGCACAATGCCACTGCTACTGACCACACCGGACAGAGACACCAGCTACGGAGGACACTGCTGTCGGAACCATCATCACTATGCTGTCAAGGAATGTGACAGCTCCCATCACTGCTGCCACCACCCTGGATAGACTCTGTCCAGCTTCTGCTTCTCGCCAGCTCTAGCTACCAGACCACGGTATGAAAACGAAGGAGGTGACTCTGAGCTGGTAGGATCTAAAGCACACACCTGCACCTTGCCTGTGAAGGAGGGTGAGAACATTAGCATCCCTTACTTTTTTGGCCACTGTATTTGAAGAGTAAGTTCTGTATTCCACCAAGATAAATAGGTTGGAAAATTCTCCAAACCCAGAAAGGAGGTAGTGCTAATGCTGGGTAACAAAGAGAAGAACCTTTACAGAAATCTTTGGGCAACCATAGGTCTGCTTCGTGCAACAGGCCAGTTTCACCCACTCCCTGTACTTCAGCCTTAAGATGTTACATAGACTGTGGAGCCTGTGATGGTGGCTCCCGCGTGCTAATCTATCTGCAGATGCCTAGGTCCTTCCCTTGTAGGAGTCTCTTTTTTACTTCCTCACAATCTCAAGGTCACTCCTGGTGCCTTGATGGGAATAGGGCCATAGGGACAGTAGGAGGGAATAGGCACTCTTCAAAACAAACAAACAAAAAACCCATAAGTGATCCTTTGATAGAAGAGCTAAGGAAATAAAAGTAATTATGCAATGCTTGATATATTGTGTCAGAGCCTTTGGGAAATCAGAATACTTTCATTTTCAGCTTGATACATATCTTCCGGAAGATGCTGCCTTCTGCCAACGAAATCTTGGCATAGGAGCTTGCCTCTTGCTGCCTGCCAACTGTGTTCAGTGCTCATTACAACTTCCCCACAATGAGTCACGTGTCCCCAATCTCATCCTGACACATGCCATCAGCAAAGAGGGCCGAGTTCATGGGGCAAGGAGGATTCATTTAGAATCTGCATTCCGCCCACTTTGGTCTGACCTGGAGGAAATCATTTTCAGTATTCACCTAACCAGGGTTCTCTATAAATATAACCCTGATCTATCCCTCCATTGTGAATGTAATAGCTGGTAAGTATTGAGTGCTAACTATATGCCCAGACCTGTAAAAACGTTCACCTCCCTAATCATTTTTACCTTCTATAACAACTCTATGTAATAGATACTGTTATTATTTCCCTTTTACAGATAAGAAACTGAAGCTCAGAGAGATATGGAACTCATCCAAAGTCATTCAGCTGATAAGTAGGAGAACCAGGATTCAAACCTTGGCAAAGCATAAGCTTCTAATCAATAGCCTCTACTCCCTATGGCGAATGGTATTCCCAACACTGTCCTGGGGCTCTGCAGGATTCCAAAGTCTCTTATATATCATTATATTTGCTTCAATTACATTTACCCGGTGACACTCTATTTTGAAAATGCTTATTTATACACAGTAGTATGAAAAAAGGTAACCAAACTATTTTCCAGAGGCAAATGATTGTTATTTGTTGATCAGAGGAAGATTTGTTAATTACTATCTGATCACTATCTGTGTAGAATTTTATCATTCACTATATTTATTACCATTTGTCACCTTGCCCCCCACCAGCTGCTGAGGTAAGGACCTTGTAGGTATCATCTCAATGAATATTCACAACACAAGGACATATGGGATAATTATAACAATAATTCCATCTTACAGATTAGGAAACTGAAGGTCACAAGAATGCTTCAAGTTCATTATTTGTGCAATATACCCAAAGTATAGGGGAGCAGCCCACCGAGGCCCACTGAAGCACTGACCAATCTTTATCAGATGTAGCTTTCTCTCATTTCCTCTCATTTTTCACATTTTCCTTCCTTCTTGGTCTACTGCTTTCTTGTTGCTTCTCTCTTCTCAATCTTTCTCTCTCTCACTCCAGGTCCTCTCTCCTTTGTCCACATCTCACACCTCTCAGCAGATTCTCTACTCATTGTTAGCTCCAGGGGTAATGTCCAGGCCCAAATATTCAAGACCTCCTTCCCAAGGGTACAGTCCCTTCTGGGAGCAACCCAGAGGCTCTTTTCCACGGCAGTGATAGGGAGCATGGAATGCTTTTTCCTATTACCTTTCAGGAAAATATCCATCCTGACAATTTGACAGATTCAGACATAGAGACACTGAGAAAGTCTGATACTTATTCCAAGCTCTTAATAAAAACTGGAAATCACATTTAAGATAATCTTTAATTGTCTAAGCTGATTGAAGTAAAAATCAACATGTACAATCCAAATACAAAAGTACATTGGCCCCCATGAATAGAGTTGTGGCTGGAAGTGATACTCAAAGTGCTATGTTGTCTCGGTTCTAACGTGCACATTTTTTTTACATTTCATCACCTCTGAAATCAAGGCCACAGTCAGTATCATCCTCACAATTGTTTCTGAGCAGGCGGCAATGGTGACATGGATGTCTTTGCCTGGGCTGTGTGGTCTTGGTCATGGTTCCTCATATTATATCATCACTTCAATTGTGCATTGAGGGTTCTAAACTAGTTGGATTTAATTTTCATTTAGAATGTAAACTAAATAGCACATAAAATGATGACTTAGCCTTTTCCTGCCTTAATTGGGATCTTTCTGGACTAATCTGATTTAGAGGATAGAGTCTATGGTGTGTGGTTCAGGAATCTTCTTAATATGAAACACTTAATATAAGAAACTTCATTGGACTGTGGCAATAATAGTTTCTAAAGATGAAGGCAAATTTTCACTTGTTGTGTATCTTCACAGATATGTTAAAGGGAAGGCAGAAATACCAAAAAGGGTTCCTCCATGGTCATGTTACACCAGGAGGCTCCCATTCTGCAAACTGATGCTGTTAAAGTTTATGTTCCTTGCAAGCCTACTAGGCCTTGGGGTTACAGAGTGAATAAACTAAACAGTCATGACCTAGAGTCTTTTCTAGAGATGACTAAGACATCTATGATTTCACCTCTCTCCCTATACTGGATCAAACTTCAGGTCAGTCTACTAATGACCCTGAGAAAATGATTTTAATAACTGTTTAGAAAGAATATTAGCAAGCTTTTTGGCAGTAACCGTGAAGCAGAACATAGACATACTCTGTGGCATAGCAGTTCCAAGTCTAGGGATGTACCCAACAGAAATACACACTTTGTTTACCAAAAATTTATGAATACATAAATTTCTGTTTTTCATATAATCACATACTCTGAAGCAATACAAATAAACCATTTACAACCACACACAACAACATGGAAGAATTTCATAGACATAATGATGAATGTAAGTATTCATACTATATGATGCTATTTGTATAACTTATGTTCTGGTAATCTCTTGTTGTTTAACAAATGATTCCAAAAGTTAGTGACTTTAAACAACAGCAATATTTGTTTGGCTCATGAATCTGAATGTGGGCAGAGTTTGGTAGGGAACAGGTCAACTCTATTCTACTTTCAGGTAGTTGAGAAGCTTGGAAAGCTGGAGGCTGTGGCGTCTGAAGGCTCTTTGCTCATGTGTATGGTGTGAATTGTGGATGTCAGCTGGGACCACCACCAGGGCTGTGGTTGAAACATATATACATAGCCTGGCATGTGGTTGGATTCCAAGGGTGAATATCCCAAAAGGATCAGGAAGCAGTCATATTGACTTATATAACTCAGCCCCAGAAGCCACATGGTATCACTTCCACCATGGTCACTGGTTCACACGTATTTAAAGGGAGAGAACAGAGACTCTGCCTCTCAATGAAGGAATGTCAGCATCACATTTTCAGAAAAGATATATTAGTGCAGCCATCTTTGGAAAATACAACTACCACAAAGTACAAAGCAGGAAAAACTAATCTGTGATCTTAGAAGGGAGGTAGTGGTTATCCTTAGAAAGGGGGTACTGACTAAGAGGGAACATGGGAGGGGCTTCTAGGATGCTCATATGTTCTATATTTTGATCCAGGGCTAATTCACTTTGTGAAAATGTGTCGAGCTGTACTGACTTGTGCATATTGTGGATGTATGCTACAACTCAGTAAAAGACTTTTTAAAGAATGTTAGAAATTACATTTTGACAAAGCTGGGTGAATTCAGTAGGTCCAACTCAAAATTTCATCAATGATGTTCTCATCACTTCCACTGGGATGCAACTGAGGAATGAATAAAAGCACTCCAGTCAGATGCTTGCTATCTTGTTGAACTCACAACTTGCCAACATGGAGCAAATGGGTTTCTTTTTCTCTGGGCCAGAGGAAGATTAAAACCCACCGTATTGGTTAATTTTATGTGTCAACTTGACTGGACCATAGTGCCCAGATATATGGTCAAACACTATTCTGGATACTTTGGTGAGAGTAGGTTTGGGTAAGAGTAACTTTTAAATTGGTGCACTGTGAGCAAAGCAAACTGCTCTCCATAATTTGGGTGGGCGTTGTCCACTCAGTTGAAAGCCTGAATAGAGCCAAAGACTGACTTGCAAGAGAGAATTTTGCCAGGCCCGGAAATACATCAGCTCTTTCCAGCCTGCTGGCCCACCCTGAAGATTTTGGACTTGCTGGTCTCCATAATTGCATGCCCTTTCTTAAACCAGATGTCAGCTGGGTGGTCTGGTCCTCTCAGGGATTTGGTAAAACTTCTCCCCGCTCCAATCTCCATGCCCATGTGAGGTGTTAAAGCTATCCTCTCTTTATCTAGAACTTTCTCCCAAAAGCTGCTTATTCCCTCAGTACTCCCTTGTAATTCAGACATAACCTCAACCCCTAGCTAGTTTCTAATTTTGAAAAAAAATCATTTTTCTCAAGCATTTTATGAGTTTATTGATTTTACCAAAGGTTTGAAAAGGTAAAAAAAAAAAAAAAAAAAAGACTTCTGTATTGGTCAGCTAATGACACAACATGCTATGTAACAAACAATTCCAAAAACCAGTGGTATACAATAATATTCCCTGATCACATATTAGTGAATTAGCTGGGAATTGGCTGATCTAGTGTAGACATGGGTGGGCTTGTCACAAGCCGTGGGTTGGGTCCAGGTCTACTACTCTTCATGTGTTCCTCATGGTCCTTGGTCCTGCAAATTCTCTAGACATGTTTTTACCATGGTGAAAGTAAGAAGTAACACAGAGCAAAATCCCTGCCCAACAGCATCTCAACCCTCTACCCTTGTCGTATTTGCTAACATTCCATTGGCTGAATCAAGTTGAATGTGCAAACCTAAAGTCAAGGGGTAGGGTAGAATACTCAGCCTCCATCCACAAGACCATGGCAAGAGTGTGGGTGTACAACACTAGAGCATTGAGAAGAATTGGGATCGATTATTTAAACTTCCAATGTGGGGTCTCCTGCCAACCCCCAGCCTCATACCATCTCCCTCTCCTTTCCTCTCTTCCACTTATCCTTTCCTCTCTTCCACGTCTCCTTTCTTAGAGCTTGGGCAAAAGCCTTCCCTCCATCTCAGCAGAACAGTTTCTCTTTTGTTCAAACCTCAAGCATTGTTTTCTTTTCCAAAGCTCAGAGCATCTCCTTCATGTAAGTAAATCTCTTCGTATATATCTTCAGGAAGCTTGCTAAGAAACTAAATTTGTCCAAAATCTATATGTAGAATAGGCAGAGCGCCTCAGTCTGGCTATGATGCTGCTGAACCATCTACTGTGAAATTCTTAAAAGAAAAGTGAGCCATCACCTTTCCTTCCTCTAAGCCCTTTCTCAGGCAAGCTGTGAAGTTGAAGAGATGAATATCGACTCTCCAGACCCCCAAGCCATTAAAAACAAAGAGTAAATTTACCCTGGGGAATTGTCTGAGTCTTTTTCTGAATAAACCTCTGTTCAAAACACAAAAAAACTTTTTTCATAGGAGTCTGCAGCAGCCCTTTAATGGAGCAGCAATGAAGAATGGAGTGTCCATCTGCCAGTGCCCAAGTGTATCCCTGGGCTAACCAGGAAAAATAAAGCAGAAAATTAAGTCTTCGCTCTTCACACAGGCTCATTCTCATCAGTCCAGACACATGGCTCACCCTACGAAGAGGGTAAGTGTGACAAAGACCCATGGAAATGAGAGGCAGCACAGCCCCTGACACTCCCTGGGACTGCTTTGATGAGGAATCATTTCACCACTAGACAATGAACACACCCATAGCTCTTCTGGGTCTGAAAGCTGATATTATTTTTTCATTTTGCTCCAGAAAAATCTGAGTTGTGTCACAAGGTTTACTTTGGAGGCGTGTGGTGAGTGGAGCAATATAATCCGTTTACATACAATATTTTCAAAAAGATGAAGAAAAATCAAGTGTTCAGACACAGGCTATAATCCATGACAAGGCAGCAGACTTCTGTAAAGTCATGGTTCTCTGAAGGATAGCAGAGACAACCTGCAGGTAGCTGTGGGGCTGTGGCATAGCACTGATTCAAAGACACAACTCTGAAACTGGGACACATCTTATTATCATAGATCCCTTACAACCACCTCCTCTAGGAAGCAGTCAGGTAGTAGCTGTGGCCTGTACATGCTCCAACATCAAAAGCACCAGCATCGAAACTTGTAGAGTGGCTGCAGTCAATAGTGGAGCACCTGACTCGGGCAGGGTGAGAACAAGGTGAAATATGTGTTTGGCAGCCCTCCCAAAGACGGAATTGAAAGCAGGCTAGCTTTCCGTAATTGAAAACCCAGATTAAGAGCCCAAAATCAAAGGCTTTCAGTTCTTGTGTGGATTATACTAAGAATTGCTACACCAACAAGGATCTCAATGTCACTAGGGACCATATTGTCACGGGAGAGGGGAGACTACAGGAATGAACAACGTGGAGTCAAAGTTAATCAAAATACTGGACTCCGATGTTAACAAAGTTAGAATACACTAAACAATAAACTTTGCTTGTGTTTCTTTATGTTAAAGATAAATTATAAATGATAAGAAAGCAGGATGCCACAATTTTAGTCGCAATATTTTTTCTTCCTTAGCAAGACATCATATAAAGTTACGCTTTAGTATTTTGTACTGGGCTTTAACCGATCCCAGATCTAACCCAATCATAGTTCCTCAAAATGGGCCAGAGACAGGCAAAACCATGAGCCACATTGAGTTTGTGCTCAAAGTCCCTACCTTTGTTTTTTGGAACTTTCCTTCTCCCTTCCTTCTTAAATGAAAAACCCCTTCCCTCAGATATCAAATGCTACTAGATCTGTGGTCCAGACCAATTCTCAGAAAAAGTTTTGTTGCTTTTTTCTCCCTGGGGGGCAAATGACAGAAGGCTCAAGAGAACCTGCCTTCCAGGGTACTTACACCTTAACAGTGGAAAGAAAAGAAAAGAGCCTTTGGGGTGGGATTCAGGGATTGGTGGTCAGAAGGAAGGTTAAGGGAGGTAAGGACTGAGTTTCTCCCAACCACCCCTTGAAATATGGCTGAGGGAGAGGCCAGAGTAGCAGTGAAGACAAATGGGCAATGTGGGCAATCAGAGGGGGATGGATTTGAATTGAGAAGAGAAACTTTCTTCTTTTCGTCAGGTTCCAAGTATATGTTCTAGGTGTTAATGACAACGTTAAATACACACTGGAGAGACAGGTAGGTGGGAAGCAAATCTGAAAAACACCCACCAATAGTAGAATGGATAAGCAGGTTACTATTTTTATTCATAAAATCATGTAGCAAAGAGTATGAAGGAGCCAATGTATGCACAAGAAACTCATGTACTTCCTATACAGCACATTGAGCTGAAGACTCCAGACGCTAGAGCCTACTAAGAGTATGATTTTGTTTATATAAAAAGTAAAAACTGGGGAAACTAAACGATGTTATTTTACATTGTGATTGTGATTTCCTTTGGTGGGACACCAGGTAGGAACTGAGAGGGAGTGAAAGGAAGACATCTGAGATCCTGGGAACAGCCTGTTTCTTGATCTGGGTGTTGGTTATTTGGGTGTGTTCATTTTATACAAACTCATTGAGCTGCATACCTAGGATGTGTGCACCTTCTGCATGTATGTATGTTGCTTATCAATAAAAAGTTTTTTAGAAAGGAAGAATTCTTTGGTAGCTGAGATTGGAGAAAAACCCAAACAGAATGCCTATCAGATCTACAAAAAGAAATCTACAAGGATTCATTAGTCTCTGTTTTTATCAGCCTGCCTAAAACATCACCACCCCCCAAATTATATATTATATGTCATTGTAACAATGATAAAGCTTGGCAAACAAAAAAGAGCTCCCTGGAGGGCCTGAGGAAACAAATTTCATACACATCAATCAAGGCTTTGAAAGATGTCAGGTTCCTTTTCTTTCACTCAATTTGAGATATAATTGATATATAACATTGTGTTAATTTAAGGTGTGCAACATAACAATTTGAGATATATATATATAATTATCACAATAAATTTAGTTATCCATTAGCACACACAGTAACATTTTTTTGTGATAAGAACTTTAAAGATCTACTCTCTTATCAGCTTCCTTTGTAAAGGAAGACTTGAAACATATGCATGTGCATGTGCACTACATACTTGCACATACACACCTGCACACACACAATGTACTCAATGACCTCTGAAAGCCAGATGTTGTAGTCTAGGCTAAACCATAGCTCTGTTTCAGTCATTCAATTTGCCCATTTTTGATCTCCAGTCTCTCCCCAGACAGTTTTTAGCCTGATACCTCCTACACTCTATGAGTCAAATATAACCATAAGTGATTATTTATTCAATTAACATTGACTGAGACCCTCCTCTGACCCTGGCCTGAACTATGTGTTTGATGTAATTTGACAGTAACCATATGAGGCCAGGCACATAGACATTTTATACATGGAGAAGCTGAGGCTCAGAGTGGTCACAAGGCTTATCCAAGGTCACAGACTGGATGGCAAGTAGAGGAGCTGTGATTAACCTGTAAGTTCCATTTCTCTTTAGTAACTGTAACCTTGATTTTCATGTTATTTAACACTGCATAAGGAGCCACCTCAAAACAATGGCTTGAAACAGGAATAAATCATTTGTTTTGCTCAGAGTCAGGGGGTTAACTGGGCTTGGCTGAGCGGTCCTTGTCTGAGAGATGTGCTGTCTGCATTCCTTTTCAAGGACTCCTCAGTGGGAATCTGGAGGTCCCCTAGCCTCTCTCTGTCTGGTCTTCCCTCGTGGCATCTCCACACAGCAACCTCAGGGTGGCAGGACTTCTCACATGGGCTGAGAGTGTTTCTATGAAACATTGACAGAGACCTAGGAAGCCCCACTGTGTCACTTCTGGCACATTCTGCTCTTTGAGGGTGTCACAAAGTCCTGCCTCGTTTCAAATGAAGGGAACCTAGATTTTGCCTCTTGATGGGAGGAGTATCAAAGAATTTGCAGGCATGTTCTAAAATCACCACATCCTGTACGTTATAGTAGTGGACAATAACTGTTGACAATAATTATTGTTTCAATATTTCACTCTCTTCCCTTCCTCTAAATATGGAATACACCTACCTTCTGATTCTGGGTTTGGCCATGCGACTTGCTCTGCCCAGGGATGTATGCACAAGGTTGGAACAGACTTGGGGTACCAGGCTTTCTCTCTTTGCCATCACCATGAGAAAAACACTCCTGGCACAACCAGCTGGCTACTCCGAGGAAGAGGAAGAGGATATGAGAGATGTAAGAAGCAGAGCCAAGTGACCCCCACATAGATGAGCAGACCCACAGTCACCTGCAGATCGATAAAAATAATTCAGGATTACATTAACCCACAGAGTGTTGAAATAGCTTGTGATGTGATGTTTTTGTGGCTATAAGTAAATAGTACACTGGCACTCAAAAAAGACATTGAGACTGAGAAAATGGCATAGATGATAGAGGCTTGTTCATCCCTTTTGCGACCAAATCAAAGTTGTGATGGAAACACAGAGCAAACCACAAGTAGAGTCACATGGGATCTAGATGAACAGAAGCAGTGCAACTAGGGAGAGAAATAAGGATTCAACCTGCAATAGCAGAAGTTCGGAGGGAGTGAAGACACGAATCCCAAGCAGCTGAATAGGACAGAGGCTATGGCAGCTGCAGCCGGCAGCTGCAGATATTCTTCTTAAAGGGTCTGGATGTTCCTCTTAAAGAGGCTGTATCTGCAAGTGGACTTTTGCAATCACAGACTAGCTTGCTCTGAGCACCAGCATTGGGTCAGCCACTAGAGAGGCACTAGGGACTTAGAGGGGGACACTAAGTTGTTGGAGTGAGGGCCAGAGGTGAGGCTTTCTCCTGGGTAGAAGTGCTGGTGGTATCCACTGTTCCTCTGTTGAGCCCTCCCCACTCCCAGTGTGTAAGTGCAACGCCACCATAGCTAAGACAGCATCGAACTAGATAACACAGGTCACTCTGCCCAAAGGATTCCCTGAAACTCCTCCTCCCCCAGCTCATGGCCCTACCCAAGCCACATCCAGCTGTGTTCTTAGTGAGTCCAGTGCTCCTTGCTGAACCAATTCCAAGTCCCACACTAGTGGCAGCTAGCCTCAGTTTATGGTTTGGCCATAAATTGTGCATTGCTTGCTAAATCTTAACAGGTGGCCCGAGAGGGGCAGAGGGTGGGGCTTAACTTGGCCTGTGGCTGAACCCTTCTCAGGATTGTGCCACTGTACATCTACTACAAAAGCCACACTAATAAGACCAGGAGACTGAGAAGCTTTGCTTAATACATAGAAACAGACACAGAAAGGCAGCCAAAACTAGAAGCAAAGAAGCAGAAACCACATGAAAGAACAGAAGAAAGATCCAGGAAAAATGGAGTCAAGCAATCGCACAGATGCGGAGTTCAAAACACTGGCTATAAAGATGCTCAATGAACTTAGGAGCAGAGTAGATGAACTCAGTGAGAACTTTAACAAAGAGATAGAAAACATAAAATTGGAAATGGAAATTAGAAAAGGAAATCAGCCAGAAATGAAAAACACATGATCTGAGATGAAGAGTGCATTAGAGGAAATCAACAGAGTACATAAATAAGAGGATCAAAACACCGATATAGAGGATGGAGAAGCCAAGGACACTCAATCAGAACAGCAATAAAAAAAGAAGCCAAGAATATAATAATAATTTAAGGAGCCTATGGAACACAATTAAATGTAAAACCCTCTGTGTCATAGGGGTACCTGAAGGAGAAAAAGAAGTTGAAGAGCTATTTGAAGAAGTAATGATGGAAAACTTTTCTAACCTCGTGAATGAAATAGACATACAATGTTAGGAAGCTCAGAGAGTCCCCAAAAAGATGAATCCGAAGAGGCCCACACCAAGACAAATTTCAATTAAACTGCCAAAAGTTAAATATAAAAAGATAATCTTAAAAGCAGCAAGAGAAAAGTAGTTAGTTACCTACAAGGGAGCACCCAGAAGACTGACAGCTGATTTCTCAAAAGAAGCTATGCAGGACAGAAAGGCTTGATACAAAATAGTCAACATGATGAAAACCCAGGATCTACAACCAAGAGTACTTTATCCAGCAAAGCTATCATTTAAGTTGAAAGACAAAGAACCTCTCAGACAAAAATAAGGTAAAGGAATTCATGAACACCAAGCCAGTATTATAGGAAATGTTGTAGAGACTTCTTTAAGGGATGGGGGAGGGGAGGAAACAGCAATTGGATTAAATATGGCGAAGTGAGATGTCCCCAGATCTCTCCCCTTGAAACAACAATAAACTGAACACCTAAAAATCAATTTTAAAAAAACACCCAAACTGCACACCAGCATGTCTGAGCATGGGATCTGTGCATAAGAACTACCATAAGTCAGAACCCCAGGTGTTGGGCGATTGACTGGGAGAAACAAAGAAGCTGCCTCTCACAGCCAGAGATCCCTGTAGGAAGAGAAGGAGAGAAGGAGTGGTGACTTCCATGAACAGCCCTGCCTGGGAGTGCTGTGATCTCCACGCTGATGGCAGCCGTGCCCAGTCATCAGGGTAAAAGGCAGAGACATGAGGACGGCAGAGAAGCAGGGATAGCAGAGAAACAAGAATTGATTTTTGCCAGCCGCAGTCGCAAAACCAAGGCTGAGCTGCAGCCCCCATCCCTCAACCCAGAAGGCCCCTCCCCCCATACCCTCCAAGACAGAACAGCACAGAGTCCCAGGGGAATCTGAGCAAATGCTACCAGCTACCAAAACTGTTGCTAACAGTGACAAGAACTGAGACTAAGGGTGGGGAGCATAATTAAACATCTATAAGGAAAAAAAAAGACATTATTAAAACTTCATATAAAGCGGAGATCCAAGAGACTTAGATGCTGCCTACTGGAAATCAAAAGAAAAACACCTTTGCAACAGGCTAGGGACCATTATATAATAAACCTTTCTGGGGGGAGGGGGGCAGGGAAATGCAGAACACACTTCCATTAATTCCCAGGTGGATAAATAGTACATTAAACACCATGAACAACCAAGGTGACAGGGCAGCTCAGAAATAAAGGGAAAAATCTCCAGAAAATAAGCTCACAGACATAGAAATATGGAACTTAAATGACAGAGAATTGGGGATGGTCCTTCTGAAAAAACACGAAGAGATTCGAAACAAGTCATATCAACAATTTCAGGATTTGAAAAAACAACTAGATGAGCAGAATGAATTCTTTAGCAAGGAGACTGAAACTCTCAAAAGGAATTGAAAAGACCTTCTGAAGATAAAGAACACACTGCAAAAGTTGAAAAATGAAATACCAAGCTTGGGAAATAGAGTCAACCAAATAGAGAAAAGAATTAGTGATATCAAAGACAGAAATCTAGAAATAAATCAGAAGGAAGAAGGGAGAAACCAAAGAATGAAAAATAATGAAAAAGAAATATAAGAACTAGCTGATACCATCAGGAGAGGAAACAAGAATAATTGCATTTTCTAAGGGGAGGAAAAAGCAGGGATTAGAAAGCATTTTCAGACAAATAGTTGATGAGAATTTCCCAAATCTAAGGAATGAGTTGGAGCTTGGAATTCAAGAAGTCAATAGAAGACCCAATTATCTCAAACCAAAGAGGCCTTCACCAAGACACATTGTATTAAAATTATCAAAAATCAATGACAAAGACAGAATTCTCAGGGCAGCCAGAGAAAAGAGACAATAACTTATAATGGAAAACCATTAGATTATCATCGGACTTCTCAGCACAGTTCTTACAAGGCAGAAAGAAGTGGAATCAAATATTTAAAGTATTAAGTGAAAGGAACTACCAGCCAAGAATAATGTATCCAGCTAAGCTCTCCTTTAGATATGAAGGAGAAATAAAGACCTTTTCTGACATACAAAAATTGAGGGAATTCTCCACTATGAGGCCTGCACTACAGGAAATACTGAAAGGGATAAGCTCACCTAAAACAAAATGACAAAAAATAATAATAATTAGGAGTAAGGTGACTAGCAGGCTGATAAAAGTAGGCCCTTACTAAGAACTCTTACTAGAAACGGGGAATATTAAGCTTAAAATAAGACGAGATTTGCTACATCAAAATAGTAATGAATGCTCAGCATACATAGGGACAAATTGAGACAACAATGACTGAAAACACAAGGACAAGGAAGCAATGGAAACACCAAGATACCAGAAAGCAAAAGATAAAATGGCTATAAGAAGACCTCATATTTCAATAATCAGCCTAAATGTAAATGGACTGAGCTCACCAATAAAAAGGCACAGAGTTGCAGATTGATTCAAAAAACAAAACCCAACCATATGCTGCCTCCAGGGGACACATTCAGCTCCAAAGGCAAATATAGACTCAAAGCGAAAGGGTGGAAAATATTTCAAGCAAATGGCATTCAGAGAAAAGAGGGAGTAGCAGTACTAATATCAGGTGAAATAGACTTCAAAATAAAAAATGTAAAGAAAGATACAGAAGGACACTTCATAATGATAAAGGGAATCATGCACCAAGAAGACATAACACTTATTAATGTTTATGCTCTCAATCAGGGAGCCCCAAAATCTACAAATCAATTACTAACAGAACTAAAGGGAGAAACAGACCAAATCACTACCATAGTAGGGGACACAAATACCTCACTGTCAGATATGGAACAGATCATCCAAACAGAAAAGCAATAAAGAAATAACATCCTTAAATGATACATTAGACCGACTGGACATAATTGACATTTACAGAGCCTTCCACCCCAAAACAGCTGCTTATACATTTTTCTCTAGTGTACATGGAACATTCTCAAGGAGTGACCACATACCAGGACACAAAGATAACTTTAACAAATAAAGAGGGTTGAAAGCATACCAACTATATTCTCTGATCATAACGCTTTGAAACTAGAGATCAACTGTAAAAAGAAGTGGGAAGAACCACAAATACATGGAGATTAAACAACATACTACTGAGGAATAACTCAGTCAGAGAAGAAATAAAAAGAGCAATCAAGAAATATATAGAAACAAATGATAATGATAATACAACATATCAAAACTTTGGGAACACAGCAAAGTCATAAGAGGAAAGTTCATATCATTACAGGCCTATCTCCAAAAATAAGAATGAGCCCAAATAAATAACCTAACGCTTCATCTTAAAAACTAGAAAAGGAAGAACAAATGAAGCCTTAAGTCAGCAGAAGGAAAGAAATAATCAAAATTAGAGCAGAAATAAATGAAACTGAAAACAAACAAATGAACAAACAAAAAAAATAAATGCAACAAAGAGCTGGTTCTTTGAGAAGGTTAATAAAATTGACAATCCTTGACTAGACTCACTAAAGGAAAAAGAGAAAGGACACAAATAAACAAAATCAGGAATGAAAAAGGGGAAATTGCTACTGACACTGCAGAAATACAAAGGATCATACAATACTATGAAAAAGTACACAGCACCAAATTTAATAACCTAGAAGAAATGGACCAGTACTTAGAAAAATACAACCTTCATAGACTGAATCAAGAACTGGAAAATCTAAATAGACCAATCAGCAGTATGGAAATTGAAACAATCATCAAGAAGATAAAACATGTACCAAAAACATGAATAAAAAATGGTAATGACTACATTCCTATCAATGAATACCTCAAATGGAAAAGAATTAAGTGCTCCAATCAAAAGATAGAGTGGCTGAATAAGAAAACAAGATCCTTACATATGCTGACTACAGGAGACTCACTTCAGATTAAAAGGCACACGGACTAAAAGGAAGAAGATGACAAAAGATATTGCCTTATTGGACCACGAGGGTATTGTGCTGAATAAAGTAAGTCAGATAGAAAAAGATAAATATCACATAATTTCGCACGTGCATGTGGAAGCTAAAGAACAAGATAAACAACAATAACAACAAAAATGGAAACAAATGTATACAGAGAATATTTTGAGGGCTACTACATGGAAGGAAGGTTGGGGGGATGATGAAAAAGAGCAAAGGGATTAGGAAGTACAAATGGACACTTACAAAATAGACATGGAGATATAAAGTGTAGCATAAGGAGAATAGTCAGCAATGTTGTAATAAATAAGTAAGGGGAAAGATGAGTACTAGATTTAATGGAGTGATTACTTTGCAAGTTATAAAGATCTCTAATCACTATGAGGTACAACTGAAACTAATATATTATTGTATGCCAAATACAATTTTTAAAAAATTCATTGAATTGTACAATGTATATATGAGCAACTAATTTCCTATTATATTTCAATAAAGCCAGGGCAGGAGGGGTGGGGGGGAACTATCTAAGTGGTACTATGAGGAGCTTTTTTCTAAAACAAACAAACAAACCAAAAAAAGACACTAGACCAGCTTCATAAAAAATATTTACATGTGAGAAAGCTTTATGACTAATTTTATGGGACTGCTGCTCAAGATAAAGAAAATATAAATAGGAGACAAATTAATAAGTCAACCAGCTGGCCAATGATTTTTCAGAAAGTTTTCCAAAGTCCTGTGCCCATGAACCCCACAGAACCAATTTCTCCAGATAACTCCATCAAAGCCACTGCCTGAGTCCCGCTCAGGGCTGGCTGCCTTGAACCAGCCCACTGATGCCAGCTTATTGTAGTGCCTGAGTCCCTGAGGGTGTGCGATGCATAGGCACCTGCAAGGGCATGTTGCGTTCTATGTGCTGTTTGGGACAATATCTCTGAGTGAGTCTCTGTAATGAAAAACAATTAAAACTCATCAGTCACTAGTCCATTGTATTGATTTCTGATACTGGCTTTTTTTTTTTTAAAGGAGAAAATTTAAAAATGAGATTTTATTTACTCTTTATTAAACTTGCTTTATAATAATGATTGCTTCTGCATTCCTGGTTTACTTATACCACCCCATCCCTATGGGGCCTGTTCCCCTTACAACTCCAATATCCTCCCCAAGAGACATGGAAAGTAGCTCAATGAGAAGATATAATTACAGTTAGAGAACTTTAAAGCTTGAGGAATGTGATTCCCCAAGAGAGGTGAGACTGGAGCCTAGAGCAGCCGTGAACTCCTGGTTTTTACACAACAAAGCTGGGCACCGGCTTGACATGGAGCTCAGGTCTGCCTTCAACAATTTCTGAAAGTGAAGCCCGTGGAATCACAGCAGCCATGGCCTTGCACTCTTTTATTCTTCTCTGGATTTCAGTTTATTCAACCCCAAAAGCAAATCCTGGATTAGGTGAATCCCAAAGTCCTGTCTAGTGCTTTGATTTTTTTTTTTAATTTTATGGGAAGAGGTCAGAGATACTACACCTCTTTTCATAACACATTTGGGGTCAAACAGACCTGTTTTCAAATCTCAGCTCCACCTAAACCTTGTGTCCTTGTGATGCAAGTCACTTAGCTTCCCTTCCCTCAGATGACGAAGTAAGCAGAGCAAGTCTCCACCATGGCCACATGCAATTCAAAGGCACTCAGGGTGTTTTTTTCAAAATAATTTGCTATACGGCAGTTGTATTTATTGAAGAGATGCTTTCCTGTTCACATAAGTCAAGGCCAATTTTCTGCAGTATTTACAAAGGATGGTGGGTTTTTCTTTTACCAGCTGAGTATGGCCTTCTGCCATGAACAGTAGCTTAACACAGGTTAAAAGCCATTCCATTTTGATGGCCTCAAAATTGTGCAATTCCCAACTATCTTTAATTTTTTGGTATTTTATTTAACATTTGGATCATAAAGTAAGACTTTGTTATTATTTTATATTAAACTATGTCAGGATCACATCATTCAAATTCATATAAAAATAACCAAAACTATATATAATATTTCAAAAGACATCAAATTAGTCATCATGGAGCAAACCCCAGAACTTTGTTGGTCTATCTTGCACTTGATTTATGTGTGCGCACTTAATTACATGTGTGTGAGCTAAGACCTTGGCAGGCCCTCAACCTCCCAGTGGCAATGGGAATAATTTCAGGACCTCTTTCAGTGGATACATGTTAAGCACTTAATGCAGTACTTAGCACATAGACAAATGTGCCCAAAATTCTACCTCTTACTGTTATCACTGAGCTGACCTCCCTTTTCTCAGTTACCATCCAAATACCAGCCATTTTTTTAAATTATAAATATGCAAGGGAAATTGGGACCACCTGGATTCAGTGTGGGGTTGAAGAGAAAGAAGCCAATGCATTGCAAAGGAAAGGATGGTGTCATGGATTCTGGTTGGCCATACAACCAAGATGCCACCAGCATCCTCTGACCCTCCAACACGATTTCCACTGCCCCATGTTACCACTGCATACTATCATTTGGCCACGTATTCATGGCATTGAGATTTCTTTAGACTCAGAAGAAAATATGGTGTCATTGGGAAATACAAATGAATGGCTTTCCTTCTTTCCTTGAGGTTTCTCTTGAAGTCCTTTTAGTGACTCATTACGTTGTTGCCTAAACAAACACCGAAATGAAACCCTCAGCTTCCTGGGGCAGACTCTTGGGTTTAGTCTTTGGTTTGTCCCATCAGTGATGTCAAAGGGTCACCACCATCATGAATGTCACCACCAGAACTTATTGAAATCTGGGGTTACAGATCTCAAGATAAGGGGAAAAATCTAAATCCTTCTGGCAATCCCAACTTTATGATTCTTTGGACCCAACTTGGATAGTGTCATTTCCTATCTCAAACTTCTCTTCCAGAATAAAACAGGACTAGCCAACATAGTGTCCAGATTTTAGCAGGCATTTTCCAGCCTCAGATCATGTGAGGATGACAAAGTCCTATTCCCAAACTAGAGGGCCATGCCCTGGCTGGCTCCTGTGCCTCTCCAGCCTCCTGCTACTATCTACCAATGACTACCATGTGCCAGTCCCACTGCCCTAGTCTTCTGTTCCTGGAACTGATCTTGCTTTGCCAGCCACAGGACATTTGCACATGCTATTTCCTTTGCCTTGAATGGTCTCATCTCTGCCCCATCTTAAGTTACCTTCCACTCATGCCTCTGATTTCATTCCTCAGAAAGCCTGCACCGACTCCATCCAGTTTACAGGGACTGGCCTGGCTTTTCTTTCTGAGCTCTTGCCGCAATGTAGAGCCAGGCAACACAATGGAAAGTTCCAGGCAGATAGAAGGTGTCCATTTTGCTCATCATTGCATCCTTTACATTTGGCACCAGACTGAGTAGGTACATTGTACATTATATGTAGGTGCTCAGTAATTAACACTGAATGAATGAATACAAGCTTGGGGGCTGGCAAAAAGCAAGATTCCAAAACAAAGGAGGTGTTCGAAAAAGAGGTACTATCTCTAAAATGTTTCCCTAGCTCCAGATTAATCTTCCAGCTCCTCCACAAGCCTCTCTGAATCCCACCCCAACTCAGCTCATACTTTGGGGACACTCCTGAAAAGAGTCCAAGTAGAATGGAGTCCTCAGGGCTTTTAGAGGAGTTTTGAGTCCACTTGCTTATAAAAGGCTCTGATCTCACAGGCCTCCAGGGACTTAAGTAAGAAACTGGCTGGCTGAAAAGCTAGGAGATTCCTTTGTCTAAAAAATTTCCTCAGTCATGCTCTTTTCCTTATTGGTGAGGAAAAAGAGAAAGCATGTGGCACCTCACTGGCTAAAATCCCAGTTAATATATGTGGTTCCCTGGATATAAGAAAAAACATCTCCAGAAAAATCTACCATCACCAACTTAACTTCCTCAGGCTACAAAACAACACTTAGAGAAAGGCACTTTCTGATCAATTCTTCAAGGAAATACCTTTCCTCAGTAGGAAATGTTCCAGAGGCTGCCAGACAGGGACACAGGAATGACCATCGCCAGCTGCCCCAGGGAACTGAGCAGCCCTCCATCACAGTATTTTCATGAGTTGTCACCCTGCCCCCATCTCTGTGACCATTCGAGGTCCCGCCCCCGCCAAAAGCCTAAAGGAACATTCCCAAGGGTCCCCTTCCCAGACTGTTTCTCAGGCGATCTGCAAATTTCGCTTGGGCTTTGGAAGCCTCCAGCTGTTTTCAAGAGTTAACTAAACAGCAATTTAATTACACTGCTGGGCTATCTAAATATTGTGCTCCACAAAATGGTACAAAGCAGATATTTTTAGGAGGTCACAGATGTTTCTCGTGATTTGCCAAGTCACAGGCCTAGAAGAATGTTTCCTCCTCCCCACTCCCCAAAGAAAAGTACAAGAGAATCTTTAGCGGCCACTTGTGGGGACCTCGAGATGTGAGTAAACACCAGTACTCAGCAGAATTCCTTCCAGCTATCTGTTTCCCTCTAAAACCCAGCAAGTGGGTTCCAAAGTCCAGCAAATCAGATGCCCAACCCCAACATGAGCTGTTTCTCTGCCTTTGTACCTGTCCTCCTGCCTCTTGATCTGTCACAAGCATTCATGAAGCACTTATTGTGTGCACGACACCACGCCATTGTTGTTACTGCAAACTTGGATAAGACACTAACAAAAACTAAGTGACAGAAAGGAACTCCTGATCACACAGACGTACAAGTAGGCCCACAGCAGCACTGTTTCAAATAGCCACCAACTGGAAACAGTCCAGATACATTGAAACTCACTCAGCAGTGAAAGGAATGAAGGGTAACCACACACAACAGTATGTATGAGTCTCAGACACAAAATGCTGAGTGTAATTAGCCATTTACATAGAGTACAAAAACAGGCAAAACTAGATTTTGTTATGTTAGAGGTCAAATAGTGGGTACCCTCGAGGAGGGAGTGACTAGAAAGGGGCAGGAGAGGGGGTTCCTGGGGTGCTGGTCTTAAGCCAGGTGTTGGTTGCAGGGGTTTGTTCCATTTGGGAAAGCTTGTTGAGCTGCACACTTAGAATTTGTTAACTTCTCTCTATAAAAAGTGGAATTAAAAAATAAATAAAAGTAATTTGCCCAGGGTTCTACAGCTAGGAAATAGCCAGGGCAAGATTCAGCCCCAGACAGTTCCAGAGTTCAAGTTCTTACCCTGTGTCCTGCTGCCCCCCACAAGTTAGAGCCCAGATGAGGTGGCCAGAACGCAGCATCCACTGTGGTCGTTCTTCAGGCCTCGCTATCACTGTCTGCTCCAGCTGACTGCTAACTAACTGCCTGGAGCCAACCACCCACATCGCAAGAGCAGCCCTCCTCCCAAGACCCATAGGAGTTGGTTTAAAAATGCAGCATCTCCCTCACTCCCTAGTGAGATGACTCCAAGGTGTGTTCTACAGCACCCTCAAACACCCGCATGGGACTGAGCCCCAGCTGCCCACAGCAGTGACCAGCTAGCTCAATTATAAACCCTGAACCTCCTTCCCTGCCTGGTCTCAAATCCCCACTCCCCCAAGTAAACTACTGGCACCAGACTCTGCCCTCGGCTCTGCTTCTGGAGCATCAAATTCAGGCAGCCCCTTCTTAGAGTCCTTCCCTGGCCACCCAGTCCCTCTCAGCCACTTTCCATTTTCTTCCCTTTTGCCAATACTCACTTTCTGAAATTATCTTGTTTGGTTATGTGTTTACTGTTTATTGCCCCCCACCCACCCACCCACCCACACATATCCCCATCTTAAAATAAAAGCTCTGGAAAAGGAGGAACCGCCACTTGCTCATCACAGTCCCCCCAGCACCTGGAACCAACAGTGATTTGCAGAATGTTTAATAACAAGTATGGTAAAGGAGAAACTAATCAAAACACAGTCCGGAGTAAATACTGGCCTTGTTAACAACTGATGTATGGTAGCTTAATATCATTAATGGCTAACATGTGATAGATGTTCAATAAATAACAGATGAATGGCTCAATTAACAAATACAGGAAATCTGGCTGCTCACTGCTAAATATCCAAAATCTGCCCTAATTTAAACCCTCCAGAATAGAAAGCTTGCCCTCATTGCTGATGCTTTTCTGGATCTCTTGTCCTAAACATGTGTGAGTGGATTCACCTGTAGGAGCTAAGACTGCCCTGTTTCCCACTTGAGAAATAGAGAAAGTGGGTGCCCTCACAGCTACCCCAAGCCTGGTCTACATCTAGGCATGGGAACTTCAGAGAAATCTGCAGAGGAGCCATGAGACATTTGCTCCATCCTTTCTAGGGCCTGGTGCATGGCTAAGCATTTTTCTGAGTTGAAGGAGGTGGCATCACAAACCCTGCCTAGACTCAAGATACTTTTAGCCTCTCCGAATCCCAGATTCATGCCAAAAGGGTTATCTTCCAATTGGGTATCATCGTTTCCTTGGATTGAGAGGAAGTGCTTCACTCACCATTACATCTCAATTCTTAGCACAGAGTCCCCCTTGCTCATAGACTGCCATAAATGTTTGCTAAATAAACTGTTCAATATCATTTCAATATTACACTGTGTTAAATTCTTACTCATGGCACACAGACCTTGCACTCAATACTTCCCTATACTACTCCCGAATCAGAGATGCAAGTCCTGTTCAAAGGTGTAAAGCAGGCTACGAATAGGATCTAAAAAGCTATTTTTCTGAGGATGTTCACCGTATAAGCTGGCATCCACACTTTCGGGCTGTTCCCTTAAAGGAGCACCTCTTTTCTGCACCAGGTGTCCATGGTTGTCACTTCAGGTTGATTTGCCTCCTCCTATATCTAGTCAGGAAACCAGAAAAACCGGGAAGTGTGGGTTTCATTAACACTCACATAAAACTGGGGGTTAGGGGAATCTCCCAGGAGAGCATTTCTTGTGCCTCTAACAGGAGGCATGAAATCCTTCATAAGAATAGAAGGCACAAGCATCCCCTCAGCCTTGCTCATGGTGATTGGCAGGACTGCTCTCACAATGAGGAAAAAGAAATCCCACCTCCAAGGAAGAGGTGTTTATTTTTCATTCTTCATTTGATTTCCCCTAAAGGATACAAGCAAATGTGAGAAAAGTTTCGGTTGGGTAAGACAAGTCCAAACTTTGGCCCTTCAGGTAGGCATTCTTTGAAGAAGAGAGGTATATGTAATTTTTGGAATAAGTTAAAATGCAAAGTGGAGAATAGCATCTGTAGTCGACTACCATTTCTGTTAAAAAAAAAAAAGTGAGAGGCGTAACACATACATTGTGGCTCATGTACACACATCTGGAAGGACACACAAGAAGCCAGTAACTGGGTGACTTTGGGGATAAAAATGGAAAAGGGGGATCAGGAGAAGTATGAAGAACTGAATTTTCTCTGTACACTTCTTTGTACTATTTAGATTTTTTGCCATGTGCATGTTTTTCAAACGAAATTTAAGGAGTTTGTTTATTCATTCAACAAACAATAATGGAGTATACAGTGGGTGTCGGGGATTGAGAGAATGAGACAAAGGGGAACCAGGCAAACCTATGACTGATTCCTGCCCTCAAGAGCATAGGCACTGGGAGGTGCATAGGTCAGTGACATAATGTGTCATCCAACCTGAGACCCTTCTGAGGAAGGAAACACCACTAATTGAACACTAAGACTGAAGTGTAAAATGAGACTTCCTGGGCAAACCAAGATGTTTGGTTGGCCCAGACAGGATAATGCCCACCCCCAGCCAGAACGCAGCCAGAACACTGGAAAAAAGAGAGGCATAGGAACTATGAGAGAAGATGACAACTGAGTGCAGGCAGGCATCATGGAGGAGGATCTAAAGGGTAGGTGGGTATTAGGTCATACATTCAGAGGGGAAAGATAGGCAGAATTATGGTCTCAAAAAGATTCTACATCCCAACCCACAGAACTATGGATTAAATGATACATCACACACATGAATTCATTACTTGTCTTAGCTCATGCTGCTATAACAAAATACCATAGACTGGGTATCTTATACAACAGGCATTTATTTCTCCAGTTCTAGAAGCTGGAAGTCTGAGATCAGGGTACTGGCATGGTCAGGTTTTGGTGAGAGCTCTCTTCTTGACTTGTAGTCGGCACCTTCTTGCTGTGTCCTCACACGGCGAAGAAAGAGCACATATGAATTTTGGTGGGAAGGGAGCATAATTCTTCAGTCCATACCATTACCTTACATGGCAAAAAGGACTTCGCAGATGTAATTAAAGTTACTAATCAGTTGACATTAAAATAGGGAGATTATCCTGGGATATCTGGGTGGGCCCAAGGTAATCATGCAAGTCCTTTAAAGTAGCGGTAGAAGATGAAGACAGAAGAGTTCAGAGAGATTTAAAGCCTGAGAAGAACCTGACTGACATACTATTGCTGGATTTGTAGATAGAGAAGCCACATGACCAGGAATACAGGTGGCTTACAGGAGTTGAGAGAGCATCCTTAGCTGATAACCAGTGAAAAAACAGGGACTACAAGTCCTATAACTCCAAGGAACTGAATTAGGCCACAACCCAAATTAGCCTAGAGAAGATGATCTCCCTTAATCCCCCAGTTGAGAGCCCAGCCTGGATGACATCTTGATTTCAGCCTGTGCCATGAGATCGAAACAGAGAACCCAGCTGAGCCCATCCAGACTTCTGACCTGAAGAAACTGTGAGATGATAAACAGGTACTGTTTTAAGGGATGAAATTTGTGGTAATTTGTTACACAGTAATAGAAAACTAACACAGTATTTCAGTTAGGAGGAAGAGTAAGAGCATTTATCAGGGTGAGCTGTAGTCTTTAATACAAATGCCCTATGGGGCCCAGCTTGAGAAAAAAACAGTGTAAGCTCAGTGACAAAGGACCACCAAGACCCAGTCTAAGAGTCAAGGAGGCAGCATGGAGGTGGGAGCAGGCCTGTCTGGAAAGCCCACCCCACTCTCCATCCCCCAAGTTATTGCCTGGCAGGAAGATGGGCTCAGTGTGGCCAAATAATCCAGTTTTTTAGAGAGAATCCAGAAAACCAATTCTTATATAAAACATCCTGATTCCAACTTTATAAACACTTACTGGCCAACCTTGCAACACACAGATGTGTGTTTTGAGCCAGACGTGAGTTTCTAAGGCATCGGCTGAGTGTGAGAGACAAGGTAGAAAGAAGGTCTCTAGAATAGGGTGTGAAAGCTAAGTGTGGACATTTATGGAAGTCAATAGGGAGCCAGCGAGAGTCCCTCCTTTCCCCTCATCCAGAAGAGACAATGAAGTTACATGCATGGAAAACCCACCTGGGCCAGTGACTATGCTGTGGATGACCTCCTTGGAGCTCTGCAACAACCTGATGTCATAGGGCTATTGGACCCATTTCTGGGTGAGGCAGCTAAGGCATAGAGTTGTTCAATAATTGCCTGTGATTATGCAGATATGAAGTGGTGATGCAGGCTCAAAACTATGTTTTTGAATCCACAGTCTGAGTCCTTCCAGCTGTTCTACATGGCATCCCGCATCAAGCAATTTTGTTCCTTTTGATTGAAAACAGGTTTGCTGTTGTGTTTCCCAAGGCCTGGACTCTTCTCTCCTCACTTAATTAGTAAGACCTCTCCTTATTCAAGGCTTCCGTTCTTCCTTTTCTCCAGCTTCTACCACGGTGGCTGCCCAAATCCCATGATGCCTTCCTCACCTCTCCTACATACCAGCCTTTCAGACTCTACTGCTCACTTTCAGCTCAGTCTCTCAGCTTCCCAGTTCCAAATTCCTGAGAAAGAAATCTAATAGGTTCAGGTCATGTTTTTGTCCTGAGTCATAATGGGTCATAGGTCACTGGCCAGCCAAAGGGTGGGCCTCCCTTCGGGCAGATGCCAGCCTAGCCTTGACCTTTTATAACCTCTCCTTTAATCCCATCCCACTCCACCCCCACCCCATCTCTAATCAATTTCTGTCTCAGGGCCAATCTTTAGGGGCTATTCATTATATGAGCAGGACCATTCAGGGAAGCCACTTCCCTAAAAACAGCATCCCAAACACCTGCCCAGCCTTGCCCAATACTCATAAATATGGCTTGAATGGAGGTGCCTGCACCAGGCAAGGTAAGCATTCACAACAGTATTCAAAATCAGTCTAAAGCCTCTGAGACACCTGCAGGGACCCTGGTGGGAGCACTGCATGGATCACCAATGGAATGACCCAGGTGAGCAAAGAAACCAGGGAGCTCTTGACGTCCCCACTCACAAACATTCAGTAATTCCTTATTACAAAGTTGAGCATCATTGAACAAAAGTTCTCTTCATTTTCCAATGAGATTGTGTTAATGTTGAGCTGTCACTCTGCCTCCTTCTGACATGGAGAACTCAGGAAGGCCTCTGCAGAGGCCATCCAAATCAGTGAGGGGTTTTGGCAGACACATGATGAGGTCAAAGGATTCCTTGTGCTGGGTATGATTTTAAATCCTCTTTATAAAGCTTTCATTTTCCATGGAGGGCAGACAGTTTTTAAAACAGCTTTATTGTGCTTCTATTGACATATAAGAAACTGCATATGTGTATATAAAGTATACAATTTGATGTGAAACCATCACCACAATCAAGATAACGATTCTATCCATCACCCCTAGTTTCCTCACCCCACCCACACTGAACACCCCAACCCTATCTATTAACAACTACTGATCTTTTTTCTGTCACCACGGTTTGCATTTTATAGTATATTACATAAATAGAATCATATTGTATGTATTTAGTTTTACCTGGCTTCTTTCACTCAGCATAATTATTTTGACATTTAACCATGCTGCTGCATATATATCAATAATCCATTTCTTTTTATTGCTGAGTAGTATTCCATGGTATGACATACCACAATTCGTTCATCCATTCACTTGATGAACATGTGCTCTATTCCCAGTTTGGGATTATGACAAATACAGCTGCCATGAACTTTCATGTACAAATTTTGTTACTTGTACATATACTTTCTTTCCTCTTGGGAATAGCTGGATAATTTTGTAGGCATATGTTTGATCATGGTCATGTCAATGAAAGTTCCTTGTGAGTTTCAGAGTATCCACACTGCATATATTTAGCCTACAAGATAAGGTATACATAGACCACATGTGAACAATCAACATACATACTCACCCATGAGGAGGTCACATCAGGCTGTAGCTGGCTTCATTCTAGTCCTCCCAGTATATGCAGAGGGCTTCCAGAGGGAAAAATCTCCCAGAATGCACTTCAATTTTATAAAATGTCATTGCACAAGCTCCTGACACTTCAGAAATGGCCCACAAGATGGCTATGTGATCTGTCTCCAGGAGATCTTTTAAATAAGGGCAACATCTCACTGGTCTAGAATAGAACAGTTATGATCAATACTGAAAGCTGCATAAACTAGAGCAAGGGTTCTTCAAGAGTGCTCCCATCGGCATCACCTGGGAACTCGTTAGAAATGTACATTCTACCCAGCCCAGAACTACAAAGTTGGAACTCTGAGTGGGGCCCAGCACTTTGGGATTTCACCAGGCCTCCAGGTGATCTGATGCATGCTCCAATTTAAGAACCAGTGGCCTAGAACATCTTTCAAGCCTTTTGACTCTCCTGGAGTTTTAAATCCATCAAAAGTCATGATAGACCAAGAGCATCATCACCTCTATTGCCTTGTCCCACCCACATAGCTGTGGAGCCCACCCTTTTAGAACTCTGCAGCCCCATATTAAATTCTTCTCAAAGAGATCATCACTTATTTCCCCAAAGCACTAAACAAACAAACAAACAAAATCCAGGACTTGGGAATTCAATCATTGAAGCATTTAAATCCAACTGTCAAAACTACCATTTCTCTATATTTGGCTCTCTACATAGCATATTTCAGCATAAATGAATCTAAAAGAAAAAGACAAAAATTTTAGGTGATACACTCCAACACTCTTTACTGATCTAGAACCCTCACTGCAAATTTACACATCAGCAGGAAAGTTAATCAAACTTGAATAGGAAGAATTTGAGTAAAAATATTGGAACCTTTTTGTTTTAATCTTCAGTTTAAGCATGATTTTTGCTCAACATTATAAGCAGAAGAAGTTCTGATCACTTTCTGGGTGTTTTTACATGCTTAAAATTTAGCCCAGTCTTTGAAAACCCTCTCCAGCTTCTGGCCAAGCAGAACTTTGCCACTCACTTTGAACTTGCCAGCAAGGAAAGCCTTCTGAGGGTTCATTTTGCCCAAAACCAACTCCATAAAGACAGGTTCTGGGATTGTAAAGACAGTGTCTGCTGGGAGCCTGGCAGATCCTGGATACATATCCCCAGAACCATTCTTCAGATCAATGGTCCACTGCAGAATGGTCTTCCCATTTTTGGTGATGTCCAGCTGAAAGATGGCATTGACTTTCTTTACCAGTTGGGCTCCCACTTCTTTGATGTGGTGGCTAATATCCTCGAACACTGGGAAGCTCTGGAATTCTGATAGCTCTAGAGGGTGTGGCATGGCAGGTTCCCGAGCTGACCCTAGTTCCTTGAACTGACCCGGCTGAGTTCCATCCCCTGCTTTGATCTTGGGTTGATGGTCAATTCTCTTCCACATCTTACTGTGCTGGTCCTCTTGACCTTGCCATCTGGTTTGTGAGCAGCTGTGGCCAGATTAATATCCACAGGTCAGATTGTGACATCAAAGATGAGGCCTCAGCAGGGAATGTGTGTGCTACAGTCTTATTGGCCAAACAGATGCTAATATGTGACATGGAGTGAGGCCTGAGACAGGTAATTGTGAGGCAAATCCATACCACCATCCCAAACCAATCAGAGCCAACAAAGATCTGTACCCCATGCTGGGAATATGGGAAACTGGCCTCAGAAATTTCTTTGGTGACATGAGCTCTCTCTTTCCAACACAGCCATCTCCCAGTAGCAACCCTAATTGAGAAAACAGTTATTTTGATTCCTTCAAAAGTAAAACATCCTTAAGGCATAGATCATGGTGCTGGCTGCTAGTGGAATGGGAAATTCTTTTAGAGCAAAATAGCTTGTTGGAGGAGGAATTTTCACAGGGCATGCATCAATCAGAAAGCTTCCAGAAGCACAGTGGTGGGGGGCGTGTGATATCCCTCAGATGAGCAGAAGATATTTTAGGTAATAATATAGCCCTTACTCTGGCACTGTTCTAGGAACTGTACATGTATTAACACTTTTAATCCCCATTACAACATTCCGTGGTGGGTACTACTTCTTATCCCCTTTTTTACGGATGAGGAAACTGAGGCAAGGAGAAATGAAGTAACTTGTCCAAAGTCACATAGCTACTAAGTATGGTAGCAAGGTTTGAACAGAGGTGGAATGACTCTAGAACCCACTTGTAGTCTGTCTGCTACTTTCTCATGATTAAGATCAGGGTTTTTGGCAGTAATACCCAGAAGTGCTCGTGTCCTCAGTACATCATATCAAGGGGTAGATGGTGTCAGTATGTCCCATTGCTGGTTATGTCGACTTTGATCACTTGATTAAAGTGGTATCTGCTAAGTTTCTCCACTGCAGAGTTACTGTTTTTCCCTGAGCAATGAATAAATATCTTGTGGGGAGACACTTTAAGACTTTGCAAATATCCTATATCATACCACGCTTCAACTCAGTCCTTTCTGCATCCATCCCTGGTCCATCAGCGTGATGTGTGCTAAATGGTCATTTTGATTTCTAATACTGCCTTCGGTTATAATAATTGGAATTCTGCTGTAAGAAAGAGCTGTTCCTTCTCTCTCATTTCTTTATTCAATTATGGATTTATTTCATTATGAATTGTGGATATTTATTTTATTCTGTGAGTCATGATCTATTATTATCATTATTTATTTTCTGGCTCAGATCGTCTGAGTTTCGGCCACTGAGAGCTCCATTGGGCTGGTGTCTCTGTCCTTTTTCCTAACCATACTGCTCCTATTTGTAAGTGATGCTACATTAAATGAAGTTTCTGGTAGCTTTGTTCTTTCTGGGAGGAGTACAGAAAATAAAAAAAGCTTTGTCACATTTTCTTTGTATGTGATAGATGAGCTGGTATTATCAACATAGAGCAGTTAATCAAAACGAAACAGCCCCCCAACATCAAGTCTATTCTGAGGCCACCAGGTATGGACAACATCTGCATAGAGAATGTTAAATGAAGAGGCAGGCAATTCCCCAGTAAGTTTGCTGTGAGAAACCAACAGAGAACTGAGGCTCATTGCCACCGGTATCTGTTCTTCCTCAAGGGTAGGGCTGTCTCTTCTGAATCATTCAGATAGGTCTCCTGCCTTAGCATGTTAGATGGAAATACAGTTCCACAGTCTATACATGTCCCCTTCCTATTTCTTTTAAAGGTGGGGATTTCTACCATTAAAAGAAATCCCAGTAAGAATGGCTAATAAGCACATGGGAAGATGCTCAACATCATTAGTCACTGGGGACATGCAAATTAAAACTACAATGACTCACTACAAGAAAAAAAAATTATAACTATATATTGTAATGGATGTTACCTAGATTTACTGTGGTGATCATTTATTTCACAATATATACAAATATCAAATCATTATGTTGTACACCTGAAACTAATAATATTATATGTCAATTATATCTCAATAAAAAAAAATCATGAGCAAAGATGTTTAATAATTTTGAGGTGAAAAGAAATACCACCAGTGGGTGATCTTTCTCTCTCTAGACTTTTCTCCCACGTCCCTGCAGGAGCCTTGCAGATGGGGAGTTTTACATTCCCCTCCTGAACATTCCTTGAGCTTCCCACCTCTAGATTTTTGCATCCTGTCCTCTGTTGCTATCCAAACTCTGTTCTTCCTTCAAAACACAACTTATACCATGTCAGCCTCTATCGAACCCCACCACCACCACCATGCATTATTATCTACACAAACATTTAGCTGGATATGCTTCCAATTAGCGTGCATAAAATCAAGCATGCAGCAGCCTCGGAAAACACTTTACCAAGACTATGGGGTCTGTGAGAACATCCAGTAAACATCATTTCTCTTCCCCACCTGAATCCTTAAAAAAATGAGAAATAAGACAAGGAATAGCAGATGGAAGCCAAAATTTTGCCTTTATCACTGAGAGAAGCATAGTTGAAAGAAAAGACTTAAATGAGGTCCCACAATGCAAGGCAGAGTTAGTGACCCACCTACCTCTCAGCCACTCTACAGAAAGGGCTCTGCATATGAGGCTGGTCACAAGGGGCCCACCCAGGGAAATTTTTGCACACAAAAGAGCTCCGTTTATATTTCCCAGATTTACCACTCAAAAAAGTCACTTCACCCAAGGGAGTAAAGGGGTGAAGAGAGACCAGGAATGTTTGGGGGAGAAATTGCTTTGGAAGAAAATTTCCTCCTTGAGGAAACCAGAGAGTGGAAACAGGCCCTGTCCTCTAGCAAACACTAGGGTGAGGGTGGGAGAGTAAATTCAAGGGAGCCTGGTCATGGATCATGATTTTCGCCTAATATTTTCTTTTCGTACTTCAATTTCTTCTCTTTTCCCCCTCGTTTTTTTGTTGAGGTTTTTACAATTCAAACTGGGGATTCTCTCAGTTTCCCTCACTCCCTCTCAAGCCTTACTCTGCCCTGGGAGAATGAATACTCCCTGTCAATATAGGTAAATAAATAAAGACTCAGATTTAATGGTTAACTTTTGTGACCTGTAAATGAGAGAATATTTAACATTGTAGGTGTCAGAATAGGCTAGCTTGAGTTTTATAAAAAATCTAGACAATAATAATTCATTTTTCCCAGGGGGTACACAGTGAGGGCCTGTCAGAACCAAGTGGTCAGCAGAAACTAGAAGTTTAGACAGAAAAAATTCCATAAATAAGAAATTTGAACACAAGCATTGAGCCCACTGCCCAGCAGAATTTTCTGAGATAATAACAATGTTCTGCATCTGTGCTGTCCAAAGCAGTAACCACTAGCTGTTTATGGCTGTGGAGCACTTGACATGGCTAGTACAACTGAGAATGAATCAATTTTATTTAGTTATAATTAATTTAAATTGAGGTAGTGACATATGCTTTCCCATCGGCATCCTGGGAAACAACTCCCGTATCTTCCTAACCACCATAAGGAAGTTTCATGGGCACCATTGAGAATACTTCCAATTATGAGCACCAAAAACAGACACAACTCAAATGGCTTAAACAGTAACAAGAAGTATCTCCCATCTTTAATCACTGAATTACACCAAACTCACATAAAAATCTATTCTTAAAACCTTCAATAACTCACTTGACACTATTACACATGTGGAACAGAGACTAGCTCCCATTGGTGGGATGTGGTCCATGTGAGGGTACCCCATTTTCATACATAGCTAAAAGCCTAAAGACACATATGTATTTAAAATTGTACTGTTACATTTATCTTTGAATTAGGACATAAGCGTATCAAAGTAGGTGATTACTGGGTAACTTCAGAGTTAAACTGTATAAGGTATGACTGCCTGAAAGCCAACAAACTTAATTCCTTCTTACAGCCCATCCAAACTGTCCTTGATGAGTAAAACACATCTTAGTTAACAATTGCTCCAGTAATGCTGTGTTACAAACCACCCCCAAACTCACTGACTTAAAACAATAAGCATTTACTTAGCTCATGGACCAGCAACTTAGGCTGGGCCCACCTGGATGATTTTTCTGGTCTTCTCTGGGTTCACTCACATATCTGGCAGTTGTCTGATTATCAGCCGAAGTGCTTGAGCCATGTTACACTCATTCTCCCACAGGCTAACCTAGACACATTGTCATGGTGGAGGCAGGGCATGAGCAAACAACTTCAACTGTGAGTGCTTTTCCAGCCTCTGCTTGCACATATTGGCCAAAGGACATCACATAGGCAAACCCAGAATCATAGTAGGAAGGTACTACCAGGCTACATGGCAAAAAGTGTTGCTATGAACTGAATATCAGTGTCCCTCCAAAACTCATATGTTGAAACTCAGTGTTGCCCCCTTCCCAACCCCCAGGTGATGGCATTAGAAAGTGGGGCCTTTGGGAGATAATTAGGATTAGATAAAGTCATAAGGGTAAAGCCTTCATGAATGGGATTGGTGCCTTTATAAGAGTCACAAGAGAGGTGGTTTACTCTCTCTGTGAGTATACAATAAGAACACACCCTGAAACCTAGAATAGGGCTCTCATCAAAATCCGACCATGCTGCCACCCTGATCATACACTTCCAGCCTACAAAACTGTGAGGAATAAATTTCTGTTGTTTATAAGCCATCCAGTCCATGGTATATTTGTTATAGCAGCCCAAGATAAGATTGGTGTAAGTATAAAAAAGGGCCAAGAACAATAATGCAGTCAATCTACTATACCCACAGAAAGACCATTTCAAGTCCAGGAAATCTTTATTTCTGGAAAAATCACTGAAATACACCAGACTCATGAACAAAAATATTTGAAAGTTTCAGCAACTTACTTGAGACATGTAGAACAGAAGTCACCTTTCTCTCCTGACCCAAAAGGCATCACTGGCCCAGGTAAGGGTGCTCCTATTTTAAGACAAAGCTAAAGAAAAGCCCAAAGGTATACAATTACCCGAAATAGAACAGTTATATTTATCTTTCCTTATATGCCCAAGTGATAACTTTTTTAAATTAAGTAAAATATACAAGTTATGCCTGCCCATAAATTAATTAAACTGATGTTAACATCACTCAAAACATTTTTTAGAATTTCTCTTTTATAACTGCTATCAGAAACAAAAGGCACATTCTTTTTGTCCCACACCATTGAGAATACTTCCAATTATGAGCACCAAAAACAGACACAACTCAAATGGCTTAAACAGTAACAAGAAGTATCTCCCATACAGTCCTGAGGCACAGCTAGAGTGACTGACCATCCATCATGCTCAAGACTGAGTAGTTTCCCCACAGACAATACCTTTGGTGCTGAAACTGGGAAAGTCCCAGGCAAACAGGGACAAGCTGGCTATTCCAAGGTTGATTTCTTAAGCAGCTCAATAAGTCTTCAAGAGGCCAAGATTCTCCCTTCCATCTTCCTATGGCATGTTCATCTAAGACCAGTGTCCCTTGTGATGGCAGTATTTTGGAGTATAATTCAATAGAACAACAACAAAAACAGTCATGTTCTCTCATTCTTGTCTCTTTATATGAAGAGCCTAATCCCCAGAAATCCTTCAGTGACTTCTCCCCCATCTCATCGGCCAGAACTGGGTCCACTACTCTTACCAGGATGGGCTTAATTCATCAAGTCACCTTTAAGGCTAGGCTCAGCCAGCTTTCCCTGAATCTTCTGGAACCAAATCAGGGTGTTAGGGAGGAAATGAGAAAGGAGCTGATAGTGAATACAGCCCATCTTCTGTGGTGGGGTGTTAATCACTGAATGTGTCCATTTAGGATTCAATCAGAGAGACAGCAGCATTAAGAATGACATCGAGTATGAGATTTGTTATAGGAATGTATCTTATACATTTGTGAGGGGAACTGATTACACAGCTCTATTGCTTGGACTGGGAGCAGCAGGGTAGGCGGCCTGGCCCAGAAGTCAGAGAAGCTGACATTGCTGCAGGCCCCCTCGCCACCCAGGAGTCAGAAAGGCTGGAGGAGGAGTTGCAGCCACCTGCTGCCCCACACCCACAAGGTGAGTCAGCAGATCAGGGACAATCCCACTGAGCTGCAGCAGTACCTGAGTTCCCATATAGACCTTTCCAAGGTAGAAAAACTACAATGTTACATCACTTCGGCTTTCCAAGGCTCCAGTGAGGCACTGGTCTCTGCTAACTATGAAATCTGTGGAGAAGGGAATTCTGGGAAATGGAATTCTAAGTTAGCTATATTGACACAGAACTAAGCCAGGAGCTACACTGAGTGTGGCTTTGATTCTAAGAAACAGCCTATTTAAAACCTCAAGCTAAGTATAAGGGATAAAGTAGTCAAATAGGCTGAGCACTGGACTTTAGCGATTGTGGGGGAAAATGTCACTTTATTCTTATTTTCTTTCTTTATTTCCCATTCACTGCTTTGGACGCTGGTCACTCAATCAAAGCAAAGTAAGAAGGACAACTTGCCAAGTCTTTCGATCATTCCTAAAACCCACAAGTGTAGACACACTGTTGTGAGGCCTGTGAAGGATAAACTGCTGATTACCCCTTGGGGGAATGTCAGATGCAATTAATCCTAAGAGTTCAGTCAGCCCCTATAATTTTACTGAACTCAGTAAATCAAAAGCATTGTGCCCATGGGACAAATCTGGATAAATTCCCTCAGCAGTTTTGAAAGATTTATCAACTCTAAAAGTAGAGCATGGGGAAAGGGGAGGGGTGAAAATCAAAGGACAACACCTCTGACAGGTGTGCAGGAGGGATGCTGGTGTCAGAAGAACGATTGTTCAAGTGTGTTATTTAACAGTGGTTACTGTAACTGTACGCACATCATAGAAAACCAAAATTTTAAAGTAAAAAGAGTCTGAAAAGATCTTGTCTAATTATTCATTTAAAAATGTGGATTTTTACTAACAGACACAATAACATGGGTGAATGTCAAAATTGTTATACCAAATAGAAGCTAGACACAAAAGACTACATAGTGTATAATTCCACTTATATAAAGTTTTAAAACTGACAAAACTAACCTATAATGGAAAAAGTCAAAATAATCTTTACCCTTGGGTATGGGGTGAGAATGACTGGAAAAGGGGCATGAAAAAACTTTCAGAGGTGACAGGTAGTACATGCATTAATCGAAATTCACCATAGCAATGAAGTGTACTGCGTCTGCAACTTATTTTGAAATGCTTCAAAAAATAAGACGGATTGACAGATGGATAGAAAGATGTACACACAGACATGTAACAAAACAAACACACCTAAATGCTCATTGTAGAATCTAAGTGGTGGGTATATGGGTGTTCATGGTTCAGCCCAGGATTTAGTCATAGATAAATGCCAATATACTGACTTGGGGAAAGATGGGAAAGAAGACATAAGGAAAAGATTCATTAAAGTTATAGCCAATTAAAGAGTGTGGACGAAAAAAGGGGTGCTGTAATAAATAGAGCAGAAAGTAACCTCCCAGAATGATCTGATCATAAGTTCATAACTGGACAGGTCAGAATGGGTAGTCATGCCCTAGGCCTATAACTTCTTTAGTGAAAGATTTTTAAGCAAGCCTTGTTCATTGTTCTCATGCATCTAGGTTACCACAGCTCTGAAATGTCAGAAGTAATCCTTTTTTCTAGACCCCTCAAAGGCATAATCACCCTCAAGAGAGCACTAATTTCACTAACTATCTTGTAATCCAATCTTGTCCTTGCTTCCTCCCATCCTCATGTAATCTTCCTTAGTTCCCTCCTTAATACCAAATGCATCAAAGAAACTGCGAACTGTTATTCTCCAGAGCATTTGAGGTCTCGCTTCCTGTCATCAGTTTTGGCTCAGATAAACTCTTACAAAAATTTTTTACAGGTTTGGACATTCTGACGTCGACGAGAGGAAGATATCAAAAAGCAGGCTAGATTTTCAGCACACATACTGTGGTTCCCTCTATCCTTTTTAAAAATATATGAAATACAATCACCTCATTAAATTTAGGTCCTCTCACAGTTACTATGTTCTTGCTATGCAACTACTACAAACTGAGCATTTTTGCAAGTTTTGTCCACAACACGCCAAGACTCTCTCTACCTATCCTTTCAATGGCCCTGTATCGGGCAGCTATAACATAATGTGCTGCATAACAAACCACCACAAAACTCAGTGGCTCACAACAATAAGCAATTAATTTCATGCTTACATGTTGGCAGAGAGGCTAGGGGTTGGCCGAACTAGGCTGAGCTAGGTAGGCTCCAGGCCTCATGTGTCTCTCATCCTCCTTGATCAACAGGCTCCCTGGGGCATGTTCTTCTCATTAAGATGACCAGAACACAATAAGAGAAGACCTCCTGCACAAGTACCTTTCAATACTTTGCTTACTTCATCTCCACTAAAATTCCATTAGTCAAAGCAAGCAACATAACTAATCCAAATAATCACAGGCCAAGATCAGGAAATGCAGGGTTCATCTCCAGCTCTCTAGCACTGCAAGACATGTGGAGGCTGCTTTGGTCCAAAGGGTCTAGTGATGTGAGCTAGAAACTTATTCCCGAAATCTCTGTTTGGAGGGGCTCTCGTGTCTTCCCCCATGCAGTGAAAACAAATCTTGAGTGTGAACTACATCAATTCAAGTGAACTGTTCTATTTTGCCTCTTCAGCTTCCCTCAAGGTAGAATCCCAAAGGGACAATTATAAACATCTGGCCAAGAGAATGAATACTTGTGTTTCTGCTTTAGGATAAGTCAATTAGAGTTTCAATTTCCACAGTTAAATGTCACCTTTTTACAATATCCTGGAGAGCGTGTTGGTAGCCTTGTTGTTAGGGAGAAAAAGAAATAAACCCTCTTTCAAGGAAATGCTTATTGTATAAAAAGACATGGAAGGCTCCAGAGATTAAAGGACCCTCTTAGGCTGTCTGATTTTCCCAGAGCTCTCGGTTTCTATTTTGACCTGAACATTTGGCTTCCCTTATAGCCTTGAGTGAGTGATTTTTTTTAGTCTCCCTGCACCTCTTTTCTACCATTTGCAAAAAGGATAATAAGACTTGCTACTTGGTATGGCACATTAAGAGCTCTGAGGAGTTTGGAGGGAAGGTAGGCTTCTCAGGGGGGAAATCTGTCAGCATGTTTTCTCCTGATCTCCAGATATTTTCAGTATCTGCTACCTCTCATTAGAGCATCTGGTCCTTTCTCAGAGAAGTTAGACGAAAGCCAGAATAAATGGAGCAGAGAGGATCCCATCTTTTGCCTCTGCTGCAAAGGAGATGTGCCAAGTTGAGTGATGAATGATTAGTATTCTTCACTTGCTAACATTTTGTACCCTATTTTCAAATTAAGGAGCACATTGTTGGCATGCCTGAAAGGTTAAACACTCCCACTTCATTTCTACAGTCACTAATTGGTGCTTTAACACAATTTCTGTGGAGGGAACGTTTTGTCTGCAAAATCCTTCCTCCACAGAGCTGGGTAAGACGTTGGGAGCACCTCGAGTTTCTAAAGTTAGATCATAAATCACTTTCGTGATTATAGGATGGTGATGCAATAAAAAGACCCCACCTGTGAACTGGAATGCTGAAACTTTAAAATGCATCAAAAAATAAGATGGATTGATGTGTTTTCAAAATTCTTTTTAAAAATTATTTTTAAAAATTCTTCCCTTTTCAATGATGAGGGATTCATTTTCTCCCTCTCCTGGTATTTCACCCCCATCCATAGAACAGGAAATAGGAGTTGGCTTTTTCCAAAATATTAAGAGGCAAAGTGGTGGACAACTGGAACTCTCATAATACTGCAGCAGGAATGCCAAACAGTTCCACTTTGGGAAAGCAATTGTCAGTATCAAACATCACTAAGCATTTTATTGGATATATCTCTAGAAGTGGAATCATTGAGCCCCAGGGGATATTTCTAAGAATATATCAACCAGAAATACCTGAATATTTTCACAAAAGGTACAAATAAGAATATTTTTAATCAGCCAAATCTGACAACTTCATACATGCCCATCACAGGTACAATGGATGAATAAATTACAGAGTATTCACAGAGTAGAATATTACACAGCAATGAGAATTAGTAATCTACATCTATACACAACATGGTGAACTTCATGATCATAACTTTGAGCAAGAGTTGTCAGACCAAAAAAAAATTGTCCATATAGTTTCTAGCAAGCTGGCAACTTTTTGATACTGGATTCGGGGGCTGGTTACATGAGTGTTTTTAATTTGTGAAAATGTATCGAGCTCGGATATGTGCTCTACTCTATAAGTATGTTATGCTTCAACAGAAGGTTTTTAAAATAAATGCATATGGAAAAGTTGCAATGACAAAAAAAGTCAAAATATAAAGCTTCCACCTAATCTTCCATCCACTCACCCTTTGCTGACTGACAAGGTGTGAGGAGGGAGCAGGAGCCATAGCCACCATAGCCTGGGTGGCCCTGCCCTGATCCCTCTGTCTTGACTGCCATGACCTGAAAGGTGAGAGGCAATAATTCTCCTTTTGTCTAGCCAGGCTGACGGACTCACTCCACAGACCCAGCTCCCCTCCCTTGGGCATCCAAAGTCTGTCCTGAGGGGAAGAAGCAGGATCCCTATCTAACTGTAACCCAAGCTACATTCTCTGGTCCACTGCTCCCAGCAACAGAGGTGCTATTTTACCCTCCAATTCCTGTTGCTTGCATCTATTTCTCAACCGATTCCAAAGATGGAAGGGGAAGAGGCATGATTAGTTGCTTTAAACCTTAATATCTTTCTCAGCAGGTAAGAAATGAAGACAAGTATAAATGTAATATTTTTATTTAATAGAACATTAAGACCAGAGGCTGTGAGTTCCTAATGTTGGAGTCTAAAGAATTGATGTCTGCCCCTTTGGAACAATACCAACTGGGTAATTAGAAAGGAAGAATGAGATTATCTACTCTTCTTTCTATAATATTTTCATGCACTAACCAAAGACACTGTTTTTCTGTGTGTGACCGAGGGTGGTGATTTAGACTGGTTACTATAATGTCAGAGATTTTTCCTTCACTGAGTTAGACATCACAGTCACCAATTGCTATAGATGGGGAAAATACTGTAGAATAATTTGCTGCTATTCCCATGAAGAGGTGGAGCCCATTTCTCCATCTCGTCTACCTGTGCATGGTCATGTGACTTGCTTTAAGCAATGGGATGTACCAAATGTAAGATAAGCAGAGGCTTGAAAAGTGCTGCACAATTGGACATGTCCTCTCTTGCTATTGGAACCCTTCCACCACCAAGTGAAGAAGCCTGGGCTAGCTTGCTGGAGGATAAAAGACTACATGGAGCGAGGCCCCAGCCATCCCAGCTGAGGCCCCAGAAATAGAAGTGAGATTATCCAAGACAAACCAGCACCAATTGAGTTGCTCAGCTGCTAGAGAGCTGCCTGTCTGTAAGAGCTACCTAGACAACTCAAAGAATCTTGAGAAATTAAAAACATGTTGCCACTACACACCTATTAAAATGACCAAAATCTAAAACACTGACAGGAACTGGCGGGAATGCAAAACAGTGCAGTTACTTTAGAAGACGATTTAGAAGTTTCTTACAAAACTAAACATCCCCTTATCATATGAGCTAGCACTCATGCTCCTTGGTATTTACCCAAATGAGTTAAAATCTGTCCACATAAAAGTCCGCACAGTTGTTTAAAGCTTTATTCATAATTGCCAAAACTTGGAAGCAACCCAGACGTCCTTCAGTAGGTGAATGGACAAATAAACTGTGATACATCCATACAATGGAATATTATTAAGCGCTAAAAAAAATGACTTATCAAGTCATGAAAAGATATGGAATAGACCTAAATGCATATTACTAAGTGAAAGAAGCCAATCTGAAAAAGCTACATACTGTGTGATTCCAACTCTGTGACATTCTGGAAAAGGCAAAACTATGGGGACAGTAAAAATATCAGTGATTGTCAGGGTTTAGAAATGGGGAGGAATGAATAGGCAGAACAAAGAGAATTTTTAGGGCCGTAAAATGCTATAACGATGGATACATCACTATACATTTGTCCAAAACTATAGCATGTGCAATACTAATATAAACTATGGATTTTGGATAGTAATGATGTCACAATGTATGTTTATAAATTATAACAAATGTACCACTTTGGTGAGGTATTTGAGAGTGAGGAGGCTATGCTTGGGGGGGCGGGCAGAGATATGCGGGAAATCTCTATACCTCCCAACTCGATTTTACTGTGAACGTTAAACTGCTCTAAAAAACAGTCTAAAAACAGTTATTATTTATTATTACTAAGTTTTGGAGTGGCTTGTTACATAGAAAAAGCTAACTGATACACTGGGTCACACCTTGAGTGAGGAGAAGAATCTAGGGGAATCAAATCTGTCACTTCAGAATGACATACACAAATGAGAAGACAGACAATAAAATAGTTGTGGAATTCAGGAGTGAGTTACAGCCATACTTACAGTTTGGCCTGTTAGTTAAAACCAAATAACAAGCTGAGTCTGATATTTTACAATAAGAACACACTTTATTGGGACCACTGTGCATTGTTTTGGTGGTTTCTTATTATTAGAAGAGATTTCCTATCCTGAGGCATGACAACGAAATTCCTGTTTCTGGAAGGCTCAAAAGTGGAGCACAAGATAATGAATGTAATTCCTATATCTACTTTTCAAGAGGCAGAGAGCATGAGATGCTTCTACCTCAGCAGTTCAGCACATACCTGTTCTGCTCCAGCCATCAGATTCCATAGAGTCCAATTGTCAGGACAAAGGAGGGAAGAAAAGGCAACAGGAAATGTTGAAATGATGGGTTATCCAGAAGTAACTAACTTGTTTCCTTGGAACAAGTGAACTAACTCACTGCCCTCCAACACCTTCCTCCCCACCCACCATATACAACACAACATTGGGCACAATGTTTTTGTAAAAGATTCTGACAATGATAACCAAGGATTTGCTAGATGTCAGAGATCATGTGCTGAGAACATTACCTTGGAAAATGAAACAAGAAAATTCCCTGTAGATGAAAAACTGAAGTCAGTGTCCTGAGGTCAGATTCCAGCCTAAGCAAGGTTTGCATCTGATGTGCAAGTGGAAATCCTCGTCTAGCTCTACAACAGACTTTGAGAGGCAGGGAGGAAGCTTGGGCGAAGGGTGGAGGGAATAGAGCACAGCTTATTAACAGAGGGAACTGGCAACAGTTTCAAATTAGCTCAGCCTCCTGAACTGATAAGAATTTCATCAAGGCCATTCATTAGCTGCTAACCATATGATGACTAAATGACAGACTGGTCCTGGAACTTTTATACCTAAATCATTTTATTCATAGTCTCCTCCCTTATCCATAGGACGATTCGGGGATGTAAAAAAACTTGCCCTGGACCAATGATGAGACAGTTCTGTCTAATCAATTCACCAACCTAAGGGAAAGACAGAACAATTAAGGAAGCTACATCTATAGATTTGGGGAGGTTTCTTTAGTTTAAATCAAACGATATCTTGAAGACCTCCCTAAAATTTTGGTTTATATCAATACAGTTCAGGAAAAGTGAGGTGTTGGACTTTTTAAAAGATCTAGCCAAAAAACCAAAAAACAAAAAAAGACCTAGCTAGTGCTAATAAACATTATTTTTTACTGCAATAAAAGATTTTTATGTATTTATAAGTGTGTTAATATCTTGTCCTCCAAAGTCACATTATAATATTGAAACATTTTTTAAAATTACATTGTTTCAGCAACATCAACAAAATGCTAACAAAACCAGGTGCCAGCAAGAAAACAAAGCAGCTGGAACTCTCATACACTACCACTGAAGTACAAAATGATACAGAGCTCGTTTTTTGTGGGGAACAAAGAGCATAGTGTTCAAGATTTATACCACAACACTGGGAACTGGTGAGTCTTTATACCAGGCAGGGTTCTGAGTTTCAGACAACAGAATCTGTTCTAACAAGTTTAAGCAGAAAAGGTTTATTCCATTAGACACCTCACAAAATTTCCAATTCTGGGAACCAAGTTTGGTTGCTACATGGCCAGGAACAATGAAGCCGAGAGATATGTCCAACCTCCACACAGGTATGTTCTAGCAGAAAACCTACTACTACTACCACTCACAGCCTGTGACTTTAGGGTATAGGACAGTAGGAGCTCCCATGCTGCCCCAGAAGAACCAAATGCCTCTGACACAAGATGCAGCATCTACAGCCATCCCATAGCTTCCATAGGGCCCCCTTACCTCACATCGCTCACTTCTCTGCATGGCATGTCTCATGTGGGTGGGCTTGCCTGGTGAAAGTCAATCAAGCATGGCTCCCCAGTTGCATGGGAATTTAAAATGTCATTTTTATATTTTCAGACTATACAGTACAAGGAAACATGAATAAGGAATTGAAATTTGTGCTGAATAAGCCAATATGTGGTATCTGCCATAGTGTATTTTAAGAGAAAGAGCAGGTTGAGGCCAGTGGATTTGGGTGAAGAATTCCCATAGGAAATTGGAAATGGTCAGTAAAAAGACTTAGATCGAGGAGTCACCTGCAGGAAGATGAGAACTGATATCATGATAGGAGCTAACATGCCTCAGATAAGATGTTGAGTACAAAATAGTGAATGATAGAAACTAGGTCTAGCAGAATGATAGAAGTTAGGTCTAGCAGAACTAAAGTTTATTTAAGATTACATTTTGCATAAAAAAAGAAAAAAGTTTTTTAATGATTGTTTTAATTCTTGGGGGTGGGGTAGAGGAAGCAGAGGCATTGAGATAAAATGATTTGTTCATAGGTAAGTCACTGTAAGGCCCCCTAAATATCCAAATAAGCTCCCACAAGGAGTGGTTAGAATTCAGCAGAAAACTGAAATTTTTACCTGTCTAGCACATCTCCCACTTTTTATACAGTACCTCACTTTTCTTCTGGGACACTACCCTGTCCCTACTCCACATGGTCTGATCCATCAAGTCGCCCTGCCTTCACTACCCACCCAAGCAGTGTGGACATGCCCCAGATCAGCTCCCCAAGGAAACTGAACCATGAGCCAAATGACATGAAGATTAAAAAAAAAAAATCAGCTGAATCTAAATCGTTCCAGTGGTTAGCTCCTACAGAGAGTGTCCATCAATTCCTGCTTCAGAGATGCCCAGAGCTGCCCTCTTCCTGTCACTTTTGAGGTCTCATAAAACTCTTTCATCAAGTCTGCGAGCTTTCTGTTGCCCTTCTAATACATGATCGTTCTGTTTAACCAGAGTCTGTTTCTGTTGCTTGCCACCAAAGAACACTAGCTACTATGCAAGTGCTACAAAGAGGCCTGCTGTTTCCCATCAGGGCAGATTTGGGTTAGTCCTTGTTCACCAGATTATGATGTATGGTAGATTTTTATAATAATGGTCCCAATGAGTCTGTGCCCCTTTGCAGTGGGACATTCCATCCTTGAAGTCTATTTCTCCACTTCCCTTAAACCGAGGTTGGCTTTCTGATGTATTTTGACCAAAAAAATAAATAAATAAAACCCAGAAAAACAGTGGATGCGATGTTGCGAGCTCTCATGATTTTAAGAAGTCTTGAAGCTTCCACTGTCACCTTCTTAGAACCTTGAGACTACCATACAGTGAGGAGGCTTGGGTTAGCCTAGCGGAGGATTAGAAACTACTTAGAGAAGACCCAAGGTGTTCTGCCAACACCCAGACTTTAGAGTGAGGGTATCTTGGCTTCTTCAGCTGCAGCCTAGTCATCAGATAATCACTGTCACATGCATGAACTCAGTCAGGACCAGCAAAACTGCCATATTGCTAGCCCATAGACATGTGAGAAATAATAAATGGTTATTATTTTAAGCCACCAAGGTTTGGAGTAGTTGGTTACACAGCAATAGACAAGTGATTGATGAGGAAAGAGATGGAGCACAGGACCTTGCAGCCACTGAAATGCTCTGGCAACTGCAACGGCAACATCATGCGTGGGCCTGGTATACTGTGTGTGTGTGCGCGTGTGTGTGTAAGACTCAAGTCGAAATGGACTCAAGCTACAAGAGGCAGTCAAACATCTCCTTCTGGCATCTGCCACTGAATAAGGGGGCCGACTGGCTCACAGCACAACTGGCTCAGCATGGGAGGCGGCAGAACAGACACCAGAGGCCCTGGCAATACCAGGAGGCACGAGACTTGGATTTCAGTCCTATCCCTACTGCTGTCTGGCTTATAGAAACAATTTACCCTCCCCAGTTCCAGTTTCCTCCTCCCAGAAATGGAGATGATAGCATCTTTTCTACCTACTTCACAAGTTCTTAAGGGTGAATTAGGTAATGAATGTAAAAACCCTAAATATACATAAGAGCCAATTTGCTACGCAACCTCCAGAAATCACTGGTACGAATTTATTCTCAGAATGTTAACAGATATAGGTACAATAGCTGCCTATACCATTAAAAGGTTTCCGTTGATGTGTGGGAAGCCAATTGTATCTCTTGGAGATGCCTAATGGCAAAATTATGACTTCATTGATATATATTTATAACCAGATCCTTCCTTACATAACTGTCTGATGTCCATGTTGGTCTCACAGTCAGCCTTGAAATTTCTTCTTATTTTGCTTCACCAAAACCAGGAGCAATGCTCCATTTAAGTGGCCCCCAACCTTTTTGGCACCAGGGACCAGTGTACCTATGAGAATCAAATGCCTGATGATCCGAGCTGGAGCTGAGGCAGTGATACTAGAACTGGGGAGAGGCTGCGAATACAAATGAAGCTTTGCTGGCTCACCCCGCTGCTCACCTCTTGCTGTGCAGCCTGGTTCCTAACAGGCCACGGAACAGTACCAGTCTGCAGCCTGAGGTGTGGGGGCTCCTGCGTCTAGCCCATTGTTCATGAACTAAGGGTCAATAAATCTCTTCCTTATTTAATTTCTAGCCATGACTTGTTACATTCATTCCTCTTCCTACTCCCACCTCCATAAACTAAAGTTTCCTTCTGTGACCTCTTGTTAGCTATTGACTAATCTCTTTTGTAAGATTTTCTCTTTCAATACATTCCAAGTTCTCATCAGCCTCCTTCAAATATTGTCTTTTCCAGCTCCTGGCCTCATGGTTTGCTCAGCCTGATAGCAGCCACATCTCCTTTAGGAACCAGAAAATGACCGCACCTTATTTACAACCTTGCTCTTGCTTCTCAGCTCTCCTTTCTGCCCTACCCCAACAGGATGCAGTTATATGATTTTCTAAGTTTCTCTTCTTAAGGTTGCAATGGATCTCATATGTTAGGCAGCAAAGAATGGCGGTGCAGAAATGACCAACCCACAGTTCTTTAATAACACTCCATCACACCTCACCGTCACTGGCACATGTTGATTATTAGGAGTTTAAAGCTCTGGCCTCTGCGATTCAGTTAAAAATTTCACTCAGCCTGGCCTATGTGTCCACGTGTGTCTGCGTGAGAATTCTCCAACTTCCAGATGAGAAAACAGTACATTTAAGTTTATGTCACTTTCTACCAGATAAATAAAACCGCTTCCTCATTTACAAGTACACTGGTTTTAAACCATGGCTCTAAAGTTCTTGGACAGTGCCTTTGTTGAGAGGGAGACTATTTTCCTTCCCTTTGATTCTGAGTAGGCTTTTGACTGGAGCAGGAGATAACAGCAGAAATGATGCTGTGTGATTTCCAAGGCTGGATGAAAAAAGCCATGCAGCTTTTTCCTGGTTCACTGGAATACCAGCACTTGGAGCCTGAGCTTCCCTGTAAGAAGTTCAAGTATGTGGAATCTGCCATATTGTGAGGAAGCCCAGCCACATAGAAGCCAGGGTGAGTGCTCTGGCCGGCTGTCCCAGTCTTCAAGTCTTCCCTCCCCAGGCACTAAACATGATAATAAAGGGGTCTTTGGCTGATTCTGGCCAACTATTGAGTCACCCCTAGCATTAAAGTATTCCTAGGTAAAACCTTAGAAATTGGGCTGCAGAGACAAGTCATTCCTAGTGTGCACTGCCCAAATTCCTGACCAACTGAATCTGGTAAGCATAACAAAATGGCTGTTTTAAGCAGCTAAGTTTTGGGGATAATTTGTAAAATACCAATAGTAACTGGAATGGCAAGTTACAGCACAAACAAGCAGGTATACAGCATGTTGGTCATTCTGAAGCTGCTTTTACATCACAGGCAGAGTCCTCTGTGGGGGGCGGGGCATCCTGAGGAAAGGAAGCTTTAGTCCCTCTTTTAAAACATTTACACTGTGGTGGAGGCTCAGCCTGTGTCTCAGCACCTAAAGAGGAAAGAGCAGTTCTGCTCTGGCATGTACCACCAGGTAAGATCATCAATATACACAAAATAAGAGTCAGTGTGGCAGTGTTTGCAGATCACCAGGTGAGATCATTTGGAGCATTTGGCTCTGACCCAAAGGCACTTGGGAAGGCAATAGGAGGAGACTCTGGTTGTTTTTCAAGGCCTCTTTTATTCTGACCCATCAAACATAAAATTGGAGAGAATTTAAATATTCTGGGTTTCTCTTGAGGTGAAAATACTACAAGAACTCGGTTCCCCCTTTAATTATAGCTAATACTTATGGCTAAAAAAAATCCAGTTAAAAAATGACAACTAAAATATGGTTTGGGCATGTGTGATAAGAGGGAAAATATCAGTTTATATGTGCAAAATCAAGTAAAGAGGCAGTAATTTTACAGACAAATAAGGCCACAAGCTGTTTCACACAATTATTCAGATGGTAGACTTACAGCAAGAGTGATTCCAGAGGCTACCTCCTCTGGGAAATTGTTCCGGCACCCAATTTTGCTGTGACACAGCTGGTTCGAACTGGATCTGAATTCTTAGAGTGGCTTGAATCATAATCATTAATTGACCCTAATGTTTCGGTAGGTTTTGAGGGCTCTGGTCACAATACTTCCTCACTTTTCCCCTACAGTGTAATAGGAGGTAATTGCAGGTCTCTGGATGCCTTGCTCTCTTGACCCTCCCTCACCTTTGCAATCAGATGCAAGAAGGGAAAAATAAGGAGCAACAGCTTAGATTATGGGTTGGCAAGCTTTTTCTCAAAGGACCAAATAAGACATTCAATATTTTAGGCTATAGGTCACACAGTCTGTTACAACTATTGAACTCTGCAGTGAAAGAAACTACAGACAATACATAAACAAATGAATGAGGCTATGTTCCAATAAAACTTTATTTACAAAAACAGACGGTTGCCCATGGGTTGAAGTTTACCAACTTGTGGCTAATACAAATTAGTGGTTGTTCTCATGTAATAAGAAGACCTGAGGTCTGTGGTTATGATGATACAGTTCAGCGAGTTGCTAACTGGTGCTGCATTCATCTGAAGGCTCAATTGGGGCTGGAAATTCCATTTCTAAGATGGTTCATCACATGACTGGCAAGTTGGTACAATAGTTGTTTCCTTTCCTCTTGAGGTTGTCCATGGGGCTGCTTGGCAATCCTCATAACATGACACCTGGCTTCCCCCAGAGCAAGCAATTCAAGAAAACAAGGTTGAGCTCCACCGCCTCAGCTTCCCGAGCGAGCCCTGTGGCCACCAGAGGAGCTCCCACCACAGAGCAGGAGCCATATGGTCAGAGGAGCCCGGCAGCCCCAGCACCCGTGGGGTCACCTTGCTCCTAGACTGACTGGACAGTGTAGAACCACCCCGAAAATGGAAAAGCAGTCCTTGTTTAACTTCATTACCCCGCTGCGAGACTCATAGTAGCCTGACTGGGATCCTCTCCTAGAATCTATAATTCATTCACCATGTTGTACAAGTCAATCTTGTAATTTTCATGCTGAAGATTTTTCTATAGTTCCTCATTCCTTATTGAACATAATTCAAACTTTTAGCCTAATCATAAAAAAAAAGAGACTGTCCTATGAGGAAAGGAAACATGGCACAATGAGAGACATCCCCATATCTCCCCATCTAAAACTCAGCATAAAACATCAAACTGTACACCAGCACATCTGAGAGTGGGATCTGTGCATAAGAGCTACCACAGGTCAGAATCCCAGGTGTTGGGCAGTGGACTGGGAGAAATAAAGAAGCTGCCTCTCACAGCACTGGAGCTTTCTGTGAGGGGAAGGGGAGAGGAGAAGCTTTGGTAACTTCCCTGCCTGGGAGAGTTTCTGAGTTCCACGCAGCCAGTGGCAGGGCCCAGTCATCGGGGCAGAAAGCAGAGAAGCAGATGGCAGAAAAACAATAATTGATTTTTACCGGCCACGGTTGCAAAATTGAGGCTGAGCCACAGCCCCCAACTCCCAACCCAGAGGGCCCCTCCCCCATACCCTCTGAGACCTATCACCAGGGAGCCCCAGGGGAATCCGAGCAAATGCTACCGAAACTGTTGCTAACACTGACAGGGATTGAAACTGAGGGTTGTGAGTGTGATTAAATATCTACAAGAAAATTTAAAAAGCGTTATTAAGACTTTATATAAAGCAGGGATCTAAGAGGCTTAGATGTCACCTACTGGAAACCAAAAGAAAAGAAGAGATGAAATACTGCCATTTGGGACAACAGGGTTGGACTTCGAGATAATCATGCTAAGCGAAATAAGCTAGACTGAAAAATTTGAAAATCACATATCACTTATATGTGGGCTATAAATCTAAAAGCAACAAACGAACAGGATAAACAAATAGAGACCCATGGACATGGACTATAGACTAGTGGTTACCAGAGGATAGGGGGTGGGGAGGAAGGGGAGGTAGACAGGGTAAAGGGGGTCAAATATAGAAGGGTAGAGGGAGGGTGAAGTGGGTAAAAGGTGATCAAATATATGGTAGCTGAAGGAAACTGGACTTTGGGTGGTAAACACACACTAGAATATATAGATGTCAAATGATAATGTACACCTGAAAATTATATAATTGTATTAACCAATGTTACCCCAATAAAAGAAAAGAAAGAAAGAAAGAAAGAAAGAGAGAGAGAGAGAAAGATAGGAAGGCAGGAAGGAAGGAAGGAAGGAAGGAAGGAAGGAAGGAAGGAAGGAAGGAAGAAAGAAAGAAAAAGAAATAAAGAAAGAAAGAAAGAAAGAAAGAAAGAAAGAAAGAAAGAAAGAAAGAAAGAAAGAAGAAAACAAGGTTGAAGCTGCAGTGCCTTTTCTGATGTACTCCTGAAGTCCCATATCATTCTACTGAGCATACAGGTTAGCCCTGATTCAATGAAAGAGGGAACTACACAAGAGCCTGAATACCAGAAGGTGATGATCCTCGGGGCTGTTGTGGAGGCTGGCAACCCCATTACCTGAAAAGCTGCATGGCTACCAAACATTCCTGACACCTGAAGAGCAAGAAAAGGGAAGGCAGGAAGGGACCCAACATCTCTGGAGGGGAGGACCTACTGTGTGTCAGCTTCTCTTGAGAAACTTTTCTAACCACCACTATTATCTCCAAAGTCTAACGAAAGTCTCGATATCTCTAATGAAAACTGGGAAAGTCCAGAACTGAGGACAATCCCTCTAGCGTGTAGAATTGACCAAGGTTTAGAGCTCTCTGAAGGCCCAAGAGGTTAGTGGAATAACAGCACTGAAAGACATATTTAGACAGAGACTATCAATGCTCACTTGGCCTCAGGCCTCTGCTGTGAACCAGGCTGACCCTGGAAGGCCTGGCTCCTCCTACTCTCTCTACTTTGTTGCTCAGAACCACCCTGATCTCATTTCTGGAATGACTAGTAATTCTCAATCCCACTGCCATTCTAAGTACCTAAAAAACTTTAGAACATTCTCAGTTCCCCATTTCAGCCCAGACCTACTGAGTCAGCATCTGTGGTGGCAGGGTTCAAGCATCTAAATTTTTAAAAATATTTTGATGTGGTGTCCAGCTTGAGAGCCTCTAGCACGAACACCAGATCCTTTTCAGTGAGGCTGGAAGTAGATTAGATGTTTTGGCAGCTATATCACCTTTGCAACTCATTTGCAGCTTGTGGGTTACTAAAACCCAAGTTCATTTTTGAAGAAACTCCTCTTCACCTAGGTCCTGTCTCACCTATATTTTGCAAGTTTCGTTTTACCCAAATAATTCTGTTTAATTGTATTGTATTGAAAATGGGCTCTAAATTCTAGCATCACTTGAGGTTCTCTCACCTTTCTACTTTGCAAATCATCCCACTTGATGAGCTTGACTTCATCCAAGACATTAATAAGTCTGCTGTCTGGGGCATAGACCTGCGGCATTCCCCTGGAAAATTCTGGTGCAAAACTTATCTGCCACAAACGTCCTGGTTGCATTCCAATCCTCTATGATTTTTCAAACTTTAATAACAGCTCCTAAGGTCATAAGAGGATCTGTATTTCTTGCATGCCCTTGATGGCATCTTAGGTCTCCCCTTCTATCCTTTACATATTCCTAGTCTACATAAATTGTTTTATAAGACCAGACATTGTTCTTCTGGAGAAGACAGAGACAAAACAGGAACTGAGTGGTTCTGCCTCTTCTGGAGCCAGACGGTCTCATTCAAATCCTGGTTCCTCCCCCTTAGTATCTGTGTGCCTTGGGCAAAGTATTTAATGGTTCTGTACCTCAGTGTCTCATCTGTGAAATGGGGGTAATAATAGTACTTTTCTCATAGAGCTATTTTAAGTATTAAATATATGAGTACATGAGAACTGCTTAAAACAGCACCTGGCACATAGAAAGCACTATGGAGGATTACACATTATCATCACCATCACTATCATCATCATCACCAAATCGTTGTTGAGGTCACTATTATTAACAATTATTTGTCCAAAATGAGCAGTTACCTCTTTCTCATATCCTTTTAAGGGGGAACTAAATAGATTTTTAATTTATTTTCCTATACTTGTCTTAGGTTTAAGTTACTATTCTTTAGGTGCTACAGAAAGGAGCTTAGCTTATTAATTTTAGCTCTTTCTTCTAATATATGCATTTAAGCTATAAATTTCCCTCTAAGCACTGTATTTTAATAAATTGTATGCTTATTTTCATTTAGTTAAAACATTTTCAATTTTCTGTCAAGACTTCTTTGACCCATGAATTATTTAGATGTGTGCTGTTTAATCTCCAATTATTTGGCGGTTTTCCAAATATTCTAGTTATTGATTCCTAGCTTAATTCTGCTGTGGTCTGAGAACTGACTTTGTATGATTACTACTCTTTTAAGTTTGTTAAGGTGTATATCATGATCCAGAATGTGGTCTGTCTTGGTGAATCCTCCATGGGAGCTTGAGTAAAATGTGTATTCTGCTGTTTGTGGATGGATAAATGTCAAATAGATCAAGTTGATTAATAGTGCCGTTCCCGTCAACTCTATCCTTATTGATTTTCTGCCTGCTTGATCTATCAATAACTATAATAGTGGATTTGTCTATTACTCTTTTTAGCTCTATCAAATTTGCCTCACATATTTTGATGATCTGTTGTTAGGTTCATCCATTGTTATGCCTTCTTGGAAAACTGACCCATTTATCATTATATAATGGCCCTCTTTATCCATATAATTTTCCTTGTTCTGATGTCTGCTCTATTTGAAATTAATATAATTACTTCAGCTTTCTTTTGATTAGTGTTAGCATGGTACATCTTTCTCTATCCCTTTACTTTTAACCCTTCAGAGTTTTGATATTTAAAGTGGATTTCTTGTAGAAAATATATAGCAATTTAAACTAATGTAAGTCCACTTTTAATAATACTATACCACTTCACAAGTAGTGCAGGTAACGTAACAGAATAGTCTCAATTCATCATTCCCATGCCTTGTGAGTAACATTGCTATCATTCCACTTATCCATAGGATACAATTGCCAAATACATTGTTACTATTATTATTTTAAACAGTTGCCTTGAGATATTTTAGAGACAAGAGCCTTTAGATTTCTTTTGAATGCCAACAGTTCTGTTTTAGAGAAGGAGGTGAGACCTAAGCTTCCTCAAATAGAAAGTTACTCCAAATCCTCTGGAAAGGAGGACTTCAATTAAACATCTTAAGAGCACATAGGATGTAAGCACTGTGATGGGAAACCTGGGCCATCAGATAATCATGAAACTCAGATGTCAGTTACTCTGACACCAGTCTTACAGATGAAGAAACTACGCCCCATGGTGGGAAGGTGGTCAGCTCCTGGGCTAGTCTGGAGAGAAAAGAAGCTACAAAAGGCAGCCTCGCCCTGGACTGAGTCCCTTACTGAAGAATAAAAATGTAGCAACAAAGAACATTATCTTACTCTAACAGATATAATAGCATAAGGACAATAAATTAGAGAAAAGAGCATTAAAGTAACTGAAGTTAAATTTGTGCCGTGGTTTTGTAAAAGAGGTCCCCTATTCTTAGGAAACTCACACTGAATTACTCAAGGTCGAAGGGCTGTGAGGTTTGTAACTTATCCTCAAATGTGAATGTAATTTATCCTCAAATGATTTAGAAAACATGTGCACATATATAACAGGGTAAGGAATCAATAATAAAGCATTTGGGGCAAAATGTTAGCAATAGACAGATCTGGATAAGGGATATAAGAATTTTTTTTTGCATTATTTTTGCAACTTTTCTGTAAGTTTGAAATTATTTCCAAATAAAGAGCTTCAAAAGTAATCTTTTAAACACTGTAGTAGAACAGGTTGTAATCTGAGATTCCTGGAATTCTGGGATTTTCCTCCATATTTCTAGAATCTTCATATTGCTGGTCCCAAAATGCCAAAATACAGTTTGTTTAAATTTATAACTTCTTTTCAGAGAGATGAGTATACTAAAATGGGTTAGTTATCCTTGTCTCGGGGATGGGGGACATCTGGAATATTCTGTGTAAGGGGACATGACCCCACTCTATTCCCTGTCAAATGGTTGATGGATTTGTATAATTATGCCCAGGAACTTGCTCTCGATCAAAGCGCAGCTTGATGTGGCTTTTTCTTGAATTTCCCCCTGGGCAGGGAGGGCCTCCTCTTTCTCTGTTCTTACTTAGAAGCATCCCATCTTCAAGAAGTAGTGAGAAATGTGGGGAGAGCATTGTTTGTTGTCAGTTATCCATGTGGCATTTCTCTTTTCCAGTTGAGCAGCAACACTCAGTTGCATCAGTGTGTGCCAGAAAGAAGCTCAAAAGCTGAAGTGAGCAGCATGCCTACAGAGACCCAGCAGGCCACGCTCTAGGCCACAACTAGCTGTTCCATCTCCTGCACTGAGCTCCCTCGGAAGGGCACCCCATTCATTATACCACACACAAAAAGCAAAGCCTGACCCCGTGCTTGGCTCAGATGAGAGAGACAAAACCCTGAGACCAAAGCTTATTTCTTCTGAATACCTCCCAAAATGATCTAGAACCTGAAGTACTGTTATTGCTCTCAGGATACTGCCCCAATTTTACTGAATAACCCACTAATGGACAAGAAGAAGACTCAAGTGGGAAAGACATGTAAAGTCTTGAATGGGCATTATGTCCAGATATTAAATCTCCCTTGAAATTCCCAGGATGTTGCTTCTTCTCCAGGTTTGTTCTCTAGGTACATCTTTGTATAAGCTGTCCACTGTTGTCTAAATAGCCCCTATATGTCTCAGACCACCAATTAAACTTCCCTGGCATTCCCTTCAAAAATCACTTCCTTCGAATGCTCTGGAAGGCTTACTCAACCATCTTCTGAGCACCTTATTACTACCTGTACTTGCCACTCTGCTCTGGTTACCTGTTTAACATGTCCATCTGTCTTCTCAGCAGACTATGCATCCTGAGGTCCGGGCTCAATTGTATCATCTTTGTATGCCTGGCAACTAGCTGATATAGACTGCTGAATGAATGAGTGAATGAATGAACTAATGAACTAATGAACAAACAAAGAAACAAAGAAACAAATGAGGTCCAAGAGTCAGGAGCCTTAGGTTCAAGTCATGGCCCAGTCACTATTTCTTTGACCTCAAGCAAGTCAGTTTCTTTCTTGGTGGTGTCATATACATAAAGATGAGATTCTTCTCTGGCTATAGTATGGAATTGTTCCAGCAAAAGCATACTGTCTGCAAAAGCATTTTTATATGTAAGATACTACCCCATATGAGTTATCTTGAAGGTTTAAAGGAACAAAGGCGTGATTAAGAAGCTTTGTAAGGGGAAAGTACATTGTAAGAGCTATTACACTAGAGGTTCTCAGCCTCAGCTAGTCACAGAATTACCTGGAAAATTACATCTTTCTATGTTGTGTATCCATTAACAAATTATTATTGCTATCATTATTTTTCATACTGTACTACTCATTAAAAAAAACTCAAAATGATTAAAAACTGAAATATAAGACTCAAACCATAACTCCTAGAAGAAAACATAGGGGAAAAATTTCTTGACATCGGCCTTGGGAAGATTTCTTGGACATGACACCAAAAGTACATGCAATGAAAGCAAATAAATAAATAAATACATACATACATACATACATACATACATAAATAAATAGATAAATAAATAAATAAACAAACCAGGTGGTACTAAATCAACCCAAAAAAACTTCTGCACAGCAAAAGAAACAATCACTAAAATGAAAAGGCAATCTATGGAATAGAAGAAAATATCTGCAAACTATATATGTGATAAGTGGTTAATATCCAAAATATATAAGAAACTGATTAAAACATAATAGCAGAAAATAATAATAATAATAATAATAATAACCCAATTAAAAAATAGCAAAGGACCTGAATAGACATTTTCCAAAGTAAATATGTAAATGGCCAATAGGTATACAAAAGGTGCTCGATATCACTAATCATCAGAGAAATGCTAATCAGAACCACAATGAGATATCACCTTATGCCTATTAGATGGCTACTGTCAAAAAGATAATAAATAACAAGTGCTGGTGAGGATATAAAGAAAATGGAACCCATGTGCACTGCTGGTGGGATTGTAAAGTGATGTAGTCACTATGGAAAACAGTATTGGATGTTGCTCAAAAATTAAAAATAGAACTACCATATGATTCAGTAACTCTATTCTGGATATATATCCAAAGGAAACAAAATCAATATCTTAAAATAAATGCCAGTATCTCCATATTCATTGAAGCATTATTCACAAGAGTGAAGATATGGAAACAATCTATCTGTTGATGGACAAAGAAAATGCAGTAATTTATTTAATTTTAATTAATTTAGTTACATGTAGCTATGTGGCTATTGTATTAGAACAATTCTAAAAGTTCGGACATTCAGGGTAGAAAATAGGAGAGCTCCTTCAATTTAAGGTAAGCTTCAGAAGAAGAAGAAGGCCTGACCATCTCTGACCTGCAACACCAGGACAGCAAGTGCTTGAAATACAGACCCTCAACCGAGGACTTTAAAGTAAAATGGGGGAAGGGAGGGCAGGGTGCTTAGATGAAACTGTTAACGTATGTGACACAAAAAGGACTGTAGAGAAAAAGCCCCATAACTTCCAAAGAAATTAACTACAAGCTGGTAACAGCCCTCATGGCTTCAGTCTCAGCAAGAGCAATAAAGGGGCCTGTACACTTCAATAGGAAGGAAGCCCTGAGACAGGCAGCAGGCATGGCAGCAGGCTGTGAAGGGCCACTGAGTCTGGCAAACAGGTGACCAACTCTAATGAGGCAACTGAGGAGAGTTATTAAAGGGACAGAGTTAAGGCAGAGGGAAGAAGGGTTGCCAGAAATTTTACAAATAGCTGTAAGAGAGACTGCCTGACAGGTGCTACACCTTCGCCTTCATAGAGGGAGGAGCCAGGGGGACCTACACCGTGCTTCCTCTCAATTCTTGCAGTGCCTGCAGATGCCTCCGTTTGTCTGAACCTAACAAGAAGCAGGGAGCAAGTGCACCCAGGTTGCCTCCCTGGGCAGAGAAGTGTGGAGACGGGATCTGGACAGGCTAACGGGATGGAATGAGTGACAAGAAAAAGGGGATTTGAACAAGAACGATGTTCAGGGCAGGATTGTAAGACACACACTGTGTGAAGATGGCATCCACCTCAGTTCCACCTTCCTTCATGTTGTCATAGTGGAGCAGTCAAGTAGGGTTAGGGAGAGGCTGAGAATGCAGGCTCTGGGGTTTGCTGGCCTGGCTTTGACTCATAACTCCATCACTTCCAAATGGAGTGGTTCAGGAAGAGTTCCTGTTGGGTGACAATTCCCTGTGGCTTCTGATGTTTCTGCACACCTTCTGAGAAGAGGAACTGACTGCCTTTGTTCTGGAACTATATTTCCAAGGATTTTAATTTTTGAATTTGGGGTTCAGGGAGATAGCACAAATGCCGATACCAGCTTCCACTGCTGTAATAAAGCTCAGTCCTGTCTCTTACCCGAGTCTCCCATCTTCTCATGGCACCCAGACTATGGCAAGCTAACTGGTTACTCTGTAAATAGGATTAGATCTAATAACCCTTCACGGCTCTTGACAGTTACCTCACCTCTCTAAGTCTCACTTTCCTCAACTTGAAAATGGGAATCAAAAAGGGCTGTGGTAATTACAAAAGTTGGCATACATAAAAGATTTAGAATTGCTTTGGTCATGGCTAAATGCTCAAACGGTTAGTTTTTTTATCTATAAGCCAAATGTTCCAAACTCAAAAAATGTCGTAAAAGATGTGAAGCCCATTATAGTGAAGCCAGACTAAATAGGTCCTTTGAATGAAGTTTTAAAAGTTCTGAAATAACTTAAAGATGTAATTATGGAACAAACTTACCACTGATAACTTAGAAAATTTTCTGAAAAGAGAGGAGATAGACAACCAAACATCAAAAATCCCAGTTTCAAAAAGATGGATACCACACACATTAGACTGGCCAGTAAGATGCGGATTTCTAAAAACATTCTAGAATAGATGATTAGACAGATGGTTTGTGAGCCTGTGGTAAAGAACACAGCGATCACTGGAAGCTGGCATGAGTTCACAAGTAATGCGGTGTGCTGTACTCATATATTTTTTTTTTCTGAATCATTGGATTAATCACCAAAATACTGTGAAAATAGTATAGCATGATTTTAGCAAGAACAGGTGATGTGGGAGGGAGATGTGGGTTGAACGAGAATATAAATAATGCATCTATTGACCTGAAAGAAGAATTCTAATAGAGTACCAACTCTATCCTGCGCATCAGTTAGCCACGACTCGGATAAAGATATAGAAAACATGTCTGAAGATGACACAAAACTGGGAGGAATAATCAGCATGACATTTGAAATATTTCAATAGTCCAGAACCACAGGCTGAGCCCACAAGAATAAAATTAAGTTCTTCATTTGGGTTCTTGGCTGGTCAGTTATATGGAACAAGCCTGGGATGTTCGTTACCTGCAGGTGTGGTGAGAGCCAAAAATGTGATGCAGGTACTGAAAGAAAGCACTTCTGGCACACTGAGTTGCATTAGCACAGTAACGTGCCTGGTGCCCCATATATGAATGCGCCATTACAAGGTGCTATACCCAGTACCTCTGTATATTTCCTTTAACCTTTACTACTGTGCTCTAAGATTGTATAGACGAGGGATGGAGTTCAGAGAGCTGAATAAACAAATAAACTGTGCCACATTTATGCAGCAAGTCAACAGCACAGCCAGGATTCAACTCCAAGTCTGTGCAACCCCTTGGCCTATTGAGACTACTAGACCACTGTCCAGGGGTCTTGGTCACACCACATCAGCAGAGCTGTACTCAGTTCTCAAGGTCACTCTCAAGGGCACATCACGTGGTAAAATGCTTGATGAGAGAGCCTCTAACTCATCAACCCTTAAGGAAGACTCAAAAACAACAAAAAAAATTATTTTAAAGATCCTTAATATGAAATATATTATCAAAATTTAACGAATCTAAAATACCATCACAAACACTTTCATAATGAGAATTTAAGGTTTTGTTTTCCAAAACCTCTAAAATTTTAGTGCACTAGAATCTGTACAGCAGGAGGAAAACAAAACAACAAAACAAAACAAAAACCTTGGCAGCAAATGCAGGAAGCAGATTCCCCTCAAAAGTGGTTTTTCTTCTCTAATACCATCGATGGGAGGCTCTACCTTTGATATTATTCCATGTTATCTGAGATTCTTTAACTATTTTAAGAAGATTCAAGTCAGCAATGAATTGTGAATTAAGAATTGTAAAAGTCCCTGTGTGGAAAAAGGGCAGAGAATCTGACAAGTCAGTTTGACAGGAAAGATCGCCACTCTGGCTTTAGTTACTGAAACAACACCATGTCGGAGGAGACAGTGTTTGTGAAACTGTGTGTTCCTTATAATCAAATCAATGAAATACCACATTCTCTATCTGCCAGTTGGCAATCATCTAGTCAGGATGCAGCGTGATAAAGAAAATGCCTTCCCAAGGACCACCAACTGTGGGTGATGCTATGGAGTATCTTTATTTGGTCTATGTTTTGTGTCACCCTTGGCTTCCTATAAACCACGAAAGGTAAGATTAAATGTAGCCTAGTACCCAGTGTTATCAGATGCTGTTCTGTTTAAAGTACAGGCCTGCGGTCTGCCAAGACTCCTCAGAAAAGCCATACATGGTATGACTCTCCTCTCCCATCCTCATTTGAATGATGTTTTAATGGACAATAAACAGCAAGACTTATAAACAAGCAGAAAGGAGGAGTTGGAGATGTTAGGAGGCGTATACAGACGGACAGTTTTACACTCTTCAAGTAGAACTGCACCCAAAATCCAATTTTAGCAATTAGTCCACAGTAAGAGTTAGAAACAACCTTCAGAAGAGTAAAGTGGAGAGAGGAAGGCAGAAATTAACTACTTTTTTGATGCAGCTGTGTATGTCATGGGCTTTCTTCTTGAGCTTTCATTTTTAATTTATACCATTGTCCTGTGGCTAGATCTGACCCTCTAGAGCAAGTCTTTAGTGTACACACTGCTTCTTCTCCATTTCTAGATGTTGAAAGTGACCTTCAGGATGATGGAAAAGCTATCCTTTAATCCAATGCTACAAAAGTAGCAAACATTTTCCAACATTTACCATGTTCTCTGCATACTGTGAAGAAGGGAATTTTTAAAAATAAAATGTCCACATATACAAGTAGGCTCAGAACTTCTACTCAAACACTAACGGCTCCCAACATCACCACTCACTTTTTTTTTCATTGCCGTCCATTTTTTTAGTTTATTTTTTTTAGAATGGGAGTGAGATAGTTTTTTTCCTCAGCTTTATTGAAGTGTAATAGACAATTAATTGCTCATATTTCCATTGTACAATTAAATGAGTTTTCGATTATACTTGGCATACAATAATATATTCATTTAAGTTGTATAGCATGATTCGAGATCTATATAACTCATGAAGTGGTCATCCCACAGAATCAGTTACCCCTCTTCCCCCTTACATTCTTTTTACTACGTTGTTGACTATTTTCCATATGCTATACTTTAAATCTCCAACAACTACTTCGTATCTATCCATTTGTACGTCTTAATACCTTTGCCCTTTTTTTGCCTTCCCTGCTAATCCACCACCCGTCTAGTAGTTCTCAAAACAGTCTCTGCATCTGAGTTTATTTCCATTTATGTTGTTTATTTTCTTCTTTAGACTCCACATGTATGTGAAATCACGTGGCATTTGTCTTTATCTGACTTACTTCATTCAGCGCAATACCCTCTAGGTCCATCAAGGCAGTATTTTTTCCATCCCCTTCCTTTTAGTCTGTGTCTTTTAATCTGAAGTGAGTCTCTTGTTAGCAGCATATGTAGGGGTCTTGTTTTCTTATCCATTCACCTTCCCTATCTTTAGTTGGAGTACTTAACATTTTTCCTTTTGAGGTACTTGTTGATAGGAATGGAGTTATTACCATTCTCTATTCATGATTTTGATACATTTTTTCTTCTTAAAGAAGTCCCTCCAACATTTCTTGTAATACTGGCTTTGTGTCGATGAGTTCCTTTAGCTTATTTTTGTCTGGGAAGCTCTTTATCTGTCCTGCAACTCTAAATGATAGTTTTGCTGGATACAACATTCTTAGTTGTAGATCCTGGGTTTTCAAAACTTTGACTATATTGTGCTATTCTGTCTTGCAAAGCTTCTTTTGAGAAATTGGCTGCCAGTCTTATGGGAGCTCCCTTTTAGGTAACTAAGTGGTTTTCTCTTGCTGCTTTTAAGGTTCTTTTTATTTAACATTTGGCATTTTAATTATGATGTTATGATATGGGCCTCTTTAGGTTGACTTTTTGGGGACTCTCTGAGCTTCCTGGTGTTGTATGTCTATTTCCTTTACAAGGTTAGAGAAGTTTTCCATTATTATTTCTTCAAATATATATTCAACTTCTTGTTCGCCCTCTTTAAGTACCTCTATGACACAAATGTTGCATTGCCTTTGTGTCCCATAGGCTCCTTAAATTATTATTATATTCTTGGTTACTTTTTTCCTGCCATTCTGATTGGGTGTCCTTGGCTTCCCCATCCTCTATGTCGGTGGTTTGATCCTCTTTATCCACTCGGTTGATTCCCTCTAATACTCATCTCAAATCACGTATTCTTCATTTCTCACTGGTTCCCTTTTATAATTTTTTTTCTCATTTGTTACAGTTATCAGTGAGTTCACCTACACAACCCTTAATTTCACTGAGCATCTTTATAACCAGTGTTTTGAACTCTGCATCTGTGAGATTGCTTGACTCCATTTTTCCTGACTCCATTTCACCTGTTAAGATTCAGCAAGCAATCCACAGGTACTGTGCTTATAGTTGCCTCAAGAATCCACACCAGAAACCGAGGCCAGCTGCCACCAGAGTGAGTCTTGGCTCTGCTCAGCAAGTGGCAAGGACTTGCCAAGGACACAACTGAATGTGGCTTGGGTGGGGCCACGAGTTGGGGGAGGTGGAGTTTCAAGTAATCTTCTGGATGGAGTGACCCGTTACCCAGTTTGATGCCTTCTCAGGTATGGTGGTGCTGCGTCTGCACACTGGGATGGGGTGGGCTCAACAAAGGAACAATGGGTACCACCAGGACTTCTGCCCAATAGAAAGCCTCGCTTCTGGCCCTCGCTCTGACAACTCAATGTCCCCCTGTAAGTCTCTGGCGACCCCGGGGCAGCCGATCTGGCTCTGGAGCTCAGAGCAAACAGGTCCATCACTGTGAAAGTCTGCCCACAGACATGGCCCCTGTAAGAGGCATCTACAGCTGCCAGCTGCAGCTACATTAGCTTCTGTCTCATTCACCTGCTGGTGACTGGGCAGCCTCCCATCTTCATCCCTTCCTACCTCAACTGTTGCAGGGTGATTTCTTATTTCTCTTCTTAGTTGTAGGGCTTCTGCTCATCTAGACCCCCAGGTGACTCTGCTTGCCATCTGCTGTGTTTCCATCTCAACTTCAATGTGGTCACAAGAGAGGATGAGTGAAGCTTCTATCATTATACTGTTTTGCCCAGTTTCTTCCATCACCATCCACTTTTAAATCGTGCTTCACCTTGCATCATGGTAGCATCTATGTTAATACAACTTCTACCCACTACTCCTAGTTTTGTTCCTTACCCAGTGTCTTGTCCTTATCTTTCAAATATTCAGAGTTTTGTTTTTCAATCTTGAGCTCTTCTTCCTTTATGGTTTTCAGACCCTTCAGTAAGTTGACTCCATGTCACTGCTCACATTCCAATTTGTCTAAGTCCCTTTAAAATGAGATCCAGGAACTAGACTCTGAGCTATGTGGGACTTTATCATATTACCACCATCTAAAGATCAAACACATTAGCTCTTCTCTCTATGCTATCCTCATTACCCATTACCACAAGAATAGGCTGCAGCTGTTTAACAAGCATTACTTGGTGATGATAAAGTGTTGTGGTAGGGAAACATATGACAAATCTGTTCAGCCAATCCACAACCTTACAGCCGAGTTACAAAACTGTATAGTCAAGTAACTTTAAATTTGAATTCACTCTGTAAAAGCCTACCTAGATAAATCGAACACAAGGGTTTCTTGCACTTCACTGCCCATAGAGCTGGGACAGCTGACCAGGAGTTTGTATGCAATGATTTCAAAGCTAGAGGTTTAAATGATCATGGATTATAATGGACCATCTGTATCAATTCATAACTATTTCAAGAGAGGATAACTCTGTTTATGTAATCATTAATATAGTATAGATACATTATATAAATGCATATATTATTCTTGATACCATATATCTCAAAATGATCACCATAGCTATGCCACTAGATTAATATGAACTGAGAAACTCTTTGACAGAATGTGGTTCTTTCTTCACATAACGATGGGGATGTTGGCTTGGAAATATGAACAACCATTCAACTCCTGAAAAAGGGCATCCATATGGTCTAACGTGCTGAGGCATTTCTCCTACCTCCCTATGGTAGATAAACCATACATGGCAGTCACACTTGGGCTCAGTAATCAGGCCATTCTGAAACTAGATTCCCTTCCTACGTGCACTCCCATTTCCTGCTATCTCATGTCCAAATAAAATTTCATCAATTATAAATTACCACAGACAGGCTCTCCCTGTAGAATCAGAAACCTGTGTAGGTCACTCTGGGAAGGCCTCTTACAAGAGGATTATTGGGGGGAAAAAGCATGATATAGAGAGTGGTCACACATGTTTTTCTATAGAAAAAAGTCCTTAAGCAGAAACACAGAAGGATTTGTTTATTAATAAAGTAGCCATGGAGATTTGTAGTTTTATTATTTCTTTTTAGAAAAAAAGAGAAAATTTACAAGATGCGAAGGTCTCATACAATACATAATCACTGATAATTGTTCTCTTTACACCTTAACATGGGCCCTGGATTGGCCAGTGCTGGGAAAAACATGGACAGCATGAATGCATTTGAGATCCATCATGGACACGCAGAAATAAACCACACTGTGAAAGGAGAACTTAATGACAAATGATGTTGTGCCAGCCTGTTCCAAATGCAAGCCAAGACATCATAGGAACCAACAATACCTTCCTGTGGGGGAGCCACAGGTGTATGCCCTGCTGCCACGTGGACGGGGCACACTCCCCTGTACTCGGAGGACACTTTCTCTATTAGTAACAACAGGAAATGGAAACGTTCCTTTGGTGGTTTTGTTGTAGTTGTTGTTGTTTTGCAGGGCTCTTCAGGTTCTCAATTTCTTATTTCTGTCTTCCTTTTAATGACTCAGTTCCAAATTCTTAAAGCAGTGTAGATACTTAGCATCTTTCATGAATTTTTCAGGATCCAGTTCTGCCCAATGATAATGCACTAAGAACAAAGATAAGACACATCACTCAGAAAGGTCCTGAAATTTGTTTTCAAATTCTATTAAAAATATGACCAAGCATAACAAAATAGCTGAAGATACCCTTTTCCAAGTTTATATAATGACATAGTGTGACATTGTTTCACTTTACTGTGAAAAATCTGCCATGTTGTTATGTATAATTTCAAATGCATTCTCACCAAAGTTTCTAATTTATTAGAACTTTATTCTTAGCAATCATAAATACATCAAAACAAATATCCAGGAATTAAACAATACACTTTTAAATGGCCTCTGTAACGAAGAGAAGTTACAAGACAAATAAGAAAACATGTCAAAGTAAATGAAAATGAAAATACAACAGAGTGAACTTAAGATATTCACCTAAGCCAGTTCTCAGAAGGAAATTTACAGCATTAAATACGTCTACTAGAGAAGAAGCTGTGAAGTCAATAATCTGAGTTTTCACCTTCAGGTACTAAAAGAACAAAAGTATAGTAAAACCAAAACAAATAAGTAGGGGGAAAATATAGACGATAATGGAGAAAAATAAAATTTTAAACAGAAAAAAAAATAAATTAAAAGATCAATAAAACTGATGAACTTACCAAGAAAAAAGATACAAGTTATGAATATAAGGAATCAAAAAGGCAACAATGGTACAGATTTATAGATATTAAAAGGATAAAAAGTATATATCACGAACAACTTTATGCCCACAAATTAGACAACATAGATAAAATAGACAAATTCCTTTAAAAAAATACAAAGCCTCATTTCCAAATATTTTTAACAATAAGGGAGGCAGAGGGTTGGGAATAAACCAAGCATAGGGACAGGGAATAAACAAAACACTTGTTCTTGGGATATTTTCAGTACTGCTCAAGGGATGGCAGGTTCTCCTGTATAAAATGTCCAAGTGTCTCAAGTTTCCCTCTGTAATTCTTAGGTTACAACAAGAACCAGCTGATCTTGGTAAGATTTATGAGGCAGGCATATGTCACCCAAATGTTTAACTAAATGCTAAACTTACCGGAGCAGTTTCTATTCCCTCAGATATAAGTTCTAATTGGAATTCCTGTTAGTTCCAGTCAAGATGGCAGAATAGGTAAATGCTGTGTTCTTCTCCTCCCACAACCACTTCAAAATTACAATGAAGTTACACAACAACCATCATTGAGAACCACCTGAAGTCTAGCTGAACAGAAGTTCTACAGCTAAAAATATAAAGAGGAAGCCATGTTGAGACTGGTAAGAGGGGGAGAGACACAGAATGGGCAGGTTCCATACGTGTGACAAATAAGAATGGGGATGGGTATCTCCATCCAGAGGTCCTCCCTGAGGAGCGAGGAGCCCTGGTACCACACTGGGCTCCCCAGCCTAGGTATCCAGGGCCAGGAAGTGAAGTCTCCACAACTTCTGGCTGTGAAAACCAGTAGAGATTGTGGCTGAGACAGCAGGCAGCTGGAGACCCAGCGGCCCTCTTAAAAGGCACCAGAGACATACAGGTAAGAACCGAATTATCTGGTTTCAGGGCAAAAGCTGGAGAGGAAGCTGGCAGGCAACACTGTTCAGAGCTAGCAGGTGGGCGCCTTTGTTGTACTACTGAGCCTTCCTCACACCCAGCCTGCGAGTGCAGGTAGGCACCAAGTCTGAGTCTCCAACAACCTGGCTTATACCATTCACTCTGCACTGGTGATTCCCTGAGACCCTGCCTCACTCAACTTGCAGGCTCACCCAAGGCTCTTCTAGCCACTTTTCCATCCAGCTTATGCTGCATGCAGTCTTTCCTAAAATCTCTCAAAGGACCACAAACCTCAAATAAACAAGTGTCTGGCCCTGGCATGCAATGTAGCTAAGCAGCACCAAGCCTGGCACTACTGGCAGCCAGCCTAGTTTGCAGCTTAACCTATCCCAGGCACCTCCAAACCCAGCACGAGTGACAACTGTCTGCAAATCACTTTGTAGCTCATACTAGGTGGCCCCAGGCAGGGCGCAGGCTGTGGCTGACCTTAGCGTTCATCACAAGAGGCCCCAGAACCAAGACACTGGGTGGTGGGCTTCAGATCACACCAGAGTATCACGCAACTACCTCCACAAATGACACACCCAAAGGGATGACTAGCAGGAACCATAGCCCCGTTAAAGTGAATCCTATTCCACGTGGTCAGCCCACGGATAATAGCTTGTCCACTGTAGTCACAGCCATTCCTCACATCCAAGCACCCTGAAAATCAATCTACTCACATGCCAACAGCAATCAAGACTCAACTACAACAGGAGGGCACACACGACTCATATAAGGCACACATCTGAAACAGCCAACTTAGGTGACCAGGGAGACTGCACCACTGGGCCCTACAATATGTAAAACCACTCTTCCAAGACTGGGAGACATAACAGATCTACCTAATACACAGAAACAAACACAAGGAGGCAGCCAAAATGAAGAGACAAAGAAACATGTCCCAAATGACAGAACAGGACAAAACTCTAAAATAAAGAAATACAAAAATAAAGACAAGCAATCTACCATATGCATTTCAAAACACTGGTTATAACGATGCTCAATTAACTTAGGGGAAGAGTAGATGAGCTCAGTGAAAACTTTAACAAAAACATAAGAAACATAAAAATGCAGAGAGAAAACATAAAAAAAGAACTTATCATGAATGAAGAATACAATAACTGAAATGAAGAATACATTAGAGGGAATCAATAGTAGATTAAATGAAGCAGAGGATCGAATCAGCGATTTGAGGGACAAGGAAGCAAAAAACATCCAACTGGAATAGCAGCAACAAAAAAGAATTTTAAAAAATGAGGACAGTTTAAGAGATCTCTGGGACAACATCAAGCTCACCAAGATTCACATCATAGAGGTACAAGACAGGGAAGAGAAAGAGCAAGGAATTGAAAAGTGTATTTGAAGATATAACAATGGAAAACTTCCCTAACCTGGTGAAGGAAACAGACATACAAGTCTAGGAAGCACATAGAGTCCCAAACAAGATGAGCCCAAAGAGGCCCACACCAAAACACATCATAATTAAAATGTCAAAGGTTAAAGACAAAAAGAGATTCTTAAAAGCAACGAAAAAAGCAGTTTGTTACTCACAAGGGATCTCCCATAAGACTATCAGCTGATTTCTTAACAACTTTGCAGGCCAGAAGGGACTGGCACAAAATATCCAAGGTGATGAAAAGCAAGCACTTATAACCAAGATTACTCTACCCAGCTAAGCTACTGAATGACAGATAAAGAGCTTCCCAGGCAAGAAAAAGCAAGAGAGTTCACAACCACAAACCAGTATTATAAAAATCGTTAAAGGGACTTATTTAAGAAGGAGGGAAAAAAAGATAAAAAATATGAATAACAAAGTGGCAATAACTACATACCTATCAATAATTACTTTAAATGTAAATGAATTAAATCCTCAAACAAAAAGAGATAAAGTGGCTGAAGAGATAAGGAAACAAGACCCATACATATGCTGCCTACAAGAGACCCACTGTAGATCTAAAGACACACACAAACTCAGAGTACAGGGATAGAAAAAGATATTTCATGCAAACAGAAACAAACAAACAGAAAAGCTGGGGTAGGAATACTTACATCGGACAAAATTGATTTTAAAACAAAGACAGTAACAAAGACAAAGAAGGACCCTGCAATTCTACCTCTGGGGATTTATCTGAAGAACAAAAAACACTAATTCAAAAAGACATGCATCTCTATGCTCACTGCAGCATTATTTACAATAGCCAAGATATGAAAGCAACCTAAGTATCTGCCAATAGATGAATGGATAAAGAAGAGGTTGTATGTATATACAGTGGACTATTACTCAGCCATAAAAAATAAAATCTTACCATTTGTGACAATATGAATAGACCTAGAGGGTATTATGCTAAGTGAAACAAGTCAAGACAGAGAAAGACAACTACCATATGATTTCACTGATATGTGGAATCTAAAGAACAAAACGAAGAAATAAACAAACAAAAAAACAGAAAAAACTCATAGATACAGAGAACTTTTGATGGTTGCCAGATGAGAGAGGGTTGGGAGAACAGATGAAAAAGGAAAAGAGATTAAGATGTACAAATTGCCAGTTAGGAAAAGTCACAGGGATGCAAAGTATAGCACAGGGGATATAGTCAATAATATTGGAATAACTATGTATGGTGTCAGATGGGTACTAACTAGACTTATAGGGATGATCACTTTGTAAGTTACATAAATCTCTGATCACTTTGTTGTACACCTGAAACTAATATAATTTTGTATATCAACTCTAAATGAAAATAAATTTAAATTATTTTTTTAAATTTTAGGTAAGCTCACACCCAGCCCAGCAGGGCTTGCCAACTTTTCTGCCTTAGCCACCCAAAGCAGGCTGGACAGTGGTGGACTGGTATGCTCCCTGTTAAGCTTGAGCTGACCCATGCTCGCGCAGCCGCAGCTCACCAAGAATGGAAATTCTGCCGATCCACTACTCTGCCTCCCGGGTGGCCTTGGTGTTGGTGATGGAGAACTTCATCAACTACTAGCAAGGGACTCTCCCTCACAAGGTGTTTTTGGTGCAGACAGTCAAACAAGGCAGCAAGGAGGATATTCTAAGAAGAGGACATAAGTAAGTACCGCCTTAAGTTTTCTATGGAAGAAATTATTAAAAAATAATGACAGTGAACTGTACAGCTGAAGTGCTTTACCCTCCAACAGGATAAGATACTGCGCCAGAAGTCAACTTCACAGTTAAAGGAGAAATTGGAAAGAATCCAGATGAAGAAGATAACACATTTTATCAAAGACTCAAGACCATGAAGAAATAACTAGAAGCACAAAATATTCGACAATTTTGGAAATGTATTTCCAGAAATGAAGCCAGTTTGACATTTAGCTTGGGTTGCCTGTGGGCAGAATGCTACTGAAAACACATAGTATAAATGGTAAAAATTTAACCTGTCAAGCAAGTGCAAAGAAATGATGACTTCATTGTGTTAGACTACATCATTCCACTTCATGACATTGCATCTCAGGAGGTTATTCCTTGGCAAATGCAAGTTCTCTGACATCCACAATATGATAGTAAAGTAAAACGTAATTGCCATCTGCCCAAGGAAGCACAAGTGGAATAAACAAAGACCTTAACACTGGGTAAACTGTCAATATGATTACTACTGATATATATGCCAAATATCTTCACTGACATTTAGCTTAAGGGGCCAAAACCCCCCAAATTGTCACTCTGTATATATGTCTTGATTATAGTACAGAAATGTATAGTTTCCATAATAGTGTCATGATGTAAAAGTGTCTTTAAATTTTTTTTAATAAAAAAATATTCTAATTGGATGAACTTCAGTAAAAACAAAGGATTTTGATAATGGGGTTGCATCTGGTGATGCTACATCTGTGAACTTGCTTCCAGATTCACTCAACACAAGTCACATTCTTAAAAAATATCATATTATGATCAGATGCCTCAATGGAATTAACAGCCTTCCACTCCTCAGCCCAGCTTGATACCACAGTAAATGGACCCACATAAGAAAGGCTAGTTGGAACTGCAGCTGTTCCATGTTCTTCGATTCTATCTGGACCCACATGAGGGACTGAAATTTCATCCAAGGCCTACCCTCATGCTCTGAAACCCACCTGTCACAGTCCTGCATTACTTCCTAAGAGACACCTAAAAGACCACCAGGGACATAATTTCTGGGGACCATATTACTTCCACTTTTAAGTAAAAGCAACTCAATTTAAAATAGACTGCTATAAACATAGCATGATATATGTGAAGCACATGGTAACCACAAACCAAAAATCTGCAAGAGATATGCAAGAAATACAGAGAAAGGAATCCAAACACAACTCTACAGAAAGTAATCAATATACAAGAAAGCAAAAGAAGAAATAGAGAACTACGAAAATAATCAAAAACAATTAATAAATGGCAATAACTATATATCTATCAATAATTCCTTTAAATGTAAATGGATTAAATGCTCCAATCAAAAGAGTAATGGATAAAAAAGAAATGGTATATATACATATACATATACATACACACACACACACAATGAAATACTACTTACCATTTATGACAACATGGTACTATGATAAGTGAAATAAGTCACATAGAGAAAGACGAGTAACATGATTTCATTTACATGTGGAATCTAAAAAAGAATAAATGAAACAGAAACAAACTCATAAATACAGAGAACAAATTGATAGTTACTATATGGGAGGGGAACTGAAGAAATGGGTAAAAAGTGTGAAGGGATTAAGAAGTACAAATTAGCTGTTATGAAATAGTCATGGAAATATAAAGTACAGCAAAGGGAATATAGTCAATAATATTGTAATAACTATATATGGTATCAGCTAGGTATAAGACTTATCAGAGGAATCACTTGATAAGTCATATAAATGTCTAAACACTGTGCTATATACCTGAAACTAATATAATATTGAATGTCGAGTGTAATTGAAAAAAAATTTTTTTGAGAAAAAGTTTTAAAAAGCAACCATTTTCTCATATATATATATAAAATGATATATATTATATATGCATTTAATTTTTTTTTAGGTGAGGCAACCCTTGGTTGACCTCACTAATTGCAAGGACCTTGTCAGCTTACAATCCCTTATTTATTTTTTACGCCTACAGCACCTGGTCCCCCTAGGTGGTCTTCCATCCAAATACTAACCAGGCTCAACCCTGCTTAGCTTCTGAGATGAGATGGGATTGGGCACGTTCAGGGTGGCATGGCCGTAGACTGCTCCTATATTTTAATCAAGATGTTAACCCAAACCTAAGGCCCTGAAACCTATTAATACTTCTCTCGTCACTTGCAATACTAATAACTGAAATCCTGAAATTGGTTCTCACATTGACCTTTGGAGATCTACATCTTGTTAGTATAAATAAAAACCTTTGTTTCTGAACTCAAAATGAGCTTTGGGAATCTGCTTAAATGTAGTATTCTTTTACATTTACTCCAATTAAATATTCTACATGTTTTAATGCTTTGAGATAATAAATGTATGCTTCAAATGCTTGATGTACAGGTGGAAATAATAAGGTTTACTATAGAAGGATAAAGGACCTAGAAAATATTCACGGTATTTTGTTAGACGATTAAAACAAATAATATTATATATATACACACACACGTATATATATACACATACATATGTATACATATATATACACAGGTATATATGTATATATATAATGTCTCTAACTTTGTAAAATTAAAGAGACACAGAATTATCTGCTTAGAGAAAACATTATAAAGGCATTATGTTATTAATGATTGTCTTAGAATAATGAGATGGCATATGACTTCTATTTTCTTCTTTGAGCATTCTGGCATTTTCGAAATTTTCTATAATGAGCACTAATTTTATAATAAAAATAGCTTTTAAAAAATTTTTTATAGAAGAAAGACAATTAAGGAATTCTAAGTCCCTCCTAGAGAATTACAGAACCAGCAGGGATTCTGAGAGGTTTCAGCCCAGGGGTAAACCAGTCAGGCATAAAGACTTTATCAAACATTTAACTGGAAGGGTTTACAACTAAGTATGACTTTAGAACTAACTGTGCTACCATTGGGTCCCCTAACACGCAATCCTAATTATAACATTAGCATTAGTATTATGAGTGATTAGCTTCCAAAATGCACACAAGAGCCTTTTGGTCAAAAGTAGACACTGTTCCACCTAAAAGCTACTACTGCCACACCACAATATATGGATTGGTCAGTAGATGCTTTTTATTTCTGATCTTGCTTTTAATAAATGTTCCTTCTTATTTTCTTGAACATAACTATAGAAAATCCTAGAGATCAGGTTGCTGGCCATCAGCTGAGAGTGGCTGGAGATCATGAAGTTCACAAAAATAGAAGCATGAACAGGGAGAGGGTATGAGCTATCTGTGAGGTCTATCTACCAGATTAGAGGTGCTGAGTAGAAGTCATGTTCAAGATGATAAACACATGATTCTCTAGAAGAGTGGACCACTGACACTTGAAATTTAAAAACCCTAGAGAAGAGGTCATGTGCCTTCCTCTGAGAGCTGGTGAGATGATATCTGAGTTGATATCTATTTCCAAATGCACTTTTTTGATGTCTCTCTGAGCCAGGTGAGCTATTTGAGGGCCAGACATGACTGTAGGTTAGAGGCACCTGAAAAACAGTAGCAGGAAGTGCCTGATAACTTAGCACCACAACTTCCTAGCCTTATGAAAGAAGATGCTGGCATGGTTCTCTTTCATTGTCTGCAAACTTCGGGGACAGTGGGTAACAGTCCAGGATCAGGAGCAAAGAATCTCTCAATTATCTGTTTAAATACTGAGTCTCTCAAAGATCCTGACTTCCAGATAATCTGCTTCTGGCTTCAGGCCATTAGAGAAACCACAAGATGTAAATGCTAGAGTTAGGATATACACACATACCGCAGACCTGCTCTCCAAACCACTGTCAAAAGAACCAAGCTTTTATTTATTTCAGGTTATGGTTGGGGATTTAATCTGAATCCATGTGCCTTTAAAAGGAAAGCTTTCTATGAAAAAGAAAGCGACATGAAAGTCGCTGTGAAGTTAATGTTATCAATGAAGAATTCACTCAGACCTTCCAGCACTGTTAGAAATCACGGTGAGCCCTCCACCAAATTGTCAAAATTGAGAATCTCTTCCTTTACTTGAGTGCTGATGGTCCCAACTTGGTGATGAGAACACAGGGATAGTGATTCAATTTCCTAATTAAGAAAGTAAAGCTTGGTTTGATATAATAAAGCAAGCGGGGGCGGGGGGGGGAAGAACTGATGTTACCTCATAGTGGAAGGAAAAATCTCTGACAGCACTGTTTTTATTTTTTGACTTAAATTCTATCCTATCTATTTCTCATGTGTATTTCTATAGATTTAACCATGTCAGTCTTATAGAACTTACAATAGTTCAGATAACGGTCTCAAAATCTTAATTCGGTCCCTCTAGGTTAGTGCTGTCCAACTGAATTTTATGCAGTGATAGAATTGCTCTCTATCAGCACTATTCAAAATGGCAATCATTAGCCATATGTGACTACTGAGCATTTGAACTGTGACTATGATGACTGATGAAATTAATTTTAAATTTTATTATGTTTTAATTTACATTTAAATATTCACATGCAAGTAGCACCTACTGTATTAGACAGCACACTCTAGGTTATCTATAAGCTTAGCTCTGTACTTTAGCAACAAACAGAATTACTAATTGTGGCCAGGTTCTTACCAATTTATTTTCATTAAAAAAAATAAAATTCACTTAAACTGAAACAATAGCAATAGTTCCCCATTTATCCCACCCTCTGGCAACCACCAATCTGCTGTATCTATGAGCTTGTATTATTATTATTATTATTGTTGTTGTTGTTGTTGTTGTTGTTTTAGATTCCACTTATAAGAAAGATCATGTGGTATTTGTTTTTCTCTGACTTATTTCACTTAGCATAATGCCCTGGAAGTCCATCCATGTTGTGATACATGGCAAGATTTCATTCTTTTTTATGGATGAATAATATTCCATTTTATATGCACACATAGTTACACATACTTATCACGATTTCTTTATCCATTCATCAATGGACATTTTGTTTTTTTCCATATTTTGGCTATTGCAAATAATGCTGTAGTGAATATGGGGGTGCATATATCTTTTCGAGTTAGTGTTTATTTTTTAATAAATAAAGCAAATGAGGTAAAAGCCTGAGCATGAAGACTATCCAGCACTACTGCTGGTAGCAACATAAAGTGCCTTTAGTGAGAAAGCAGATCAACCTCATATGTAACAAAGGCCAGAACAACACTTAAGGTTCGGGAACAGTAACATTCTCCAGGAAAGAAATTGGGCAGAAAATAACAACTGAAGAAATACTACTTAAAGTTTCCTGAATGTATTGAAAAACATACATTTACAGATTCCAGAAGCTTGGAAAACCCAACGCAATCACGAGAATGAGACAGATATGACGCAGCTGCTGGAATTATCAGAAAAGGAAAAATAACTATGATTGATATGTTAAAAGCTCTAATGGAGTGTAGACAATATGCAAGAACAGATGGGTAATGTAAGCAGAGATGAAAACTCCAAGAAAGAATCAAAAGGAAATGCTAGAAAAAAAAATCACTATAACAAAAATGAAGAATGCTGTGATGGACTCATCAGTAGACTGGACACAGCCAAGGGATAAATCAGTAGGCTTAAAGATAGATCAATACAAACTTTCCAAACTGAAATGAAAAGAGAGAAAAGAATGGGGAATAAAAAGAACAGACCATCCAAGACTTGTAAGGCAACTGCGAACGGTTTAACTGACGCGTAACTAGAATACCAGAAGGAGAAGGGAGAGAGAACAGAGAAGAAATATTTGAACAATGGCCAAGAACATTCCAAACTTAATGACAGAAAACACCAAATCACAGATCCAGGCAGGAACCAAACCTAAGAAAACTATATATGAGCTGCAAAAATAAATAAATAAATAAAATCTTGAAAGAAGCCCGGAGGTGGGGGGGCAGGAAGGGGTACACATAGGGGCAGCCGGGCCCACTTAACCTAAAAAGGAACGAGGATGAGAATTACAGAGGACTTCTCAGAAGAAATTATGCAAGCAAGAAGAGAGTAGAGTAAATATTTAAAGTATTGAAAGAAAAAAATCCCCACCAATCTAGAATTCTAGACCATAGAAATTATCCTTCAAAAGCAAAGGAGAAATAAAGACTTTCTTAGTTCTGTGCTACGAAAATACTAAAAGAAGTTCTTCAAATAGAAGGAGCACAATATAGGTCAGAAACTTGAGTTCACATAATGAAATGAAGTGTCAGAGAAGAAATCAAGGTAAAATAAGATCTTTTCTTTTTCTTATTTTTAATCCTTCTAAAACTATTTATAAAATAATAATAGTAACAATGTGCTGGGTTATAAAGCATATGGAAAGTGAAATGAATGACAGTAGTGTCAACATTTGGGAGGGAGGACCTTTAATTCATGTGAAGTGGCACAGTGTTATTTGAAGGTGGACTTAGATTAGTTTCAAATGTATATTGCAAACTCTAGGGAAATCACAAAAAATGTTTTAAGTTAAAAAAATAAAAACACCACCTCAGAGGAACAGCTAGTTTTGTATCATAAAATACCAACACATGGACTAGAGAACAGGTATGAATGTTGATACAAGAAAGCAAAGTGGAGCTCTGGGAATGAAAGACTCTACCTTCCAAAGTGGGAATAAAATAGTGAAAAATGATGAAATATCCTTTTAATAGAACACACACACATAAACACAAAACTGTTCTAGCTCATTAAAAAGAAATGTGCTCAGCCAGGACACGTCTTACTATTCAGATAAAGGTCAAGTTGAAAAAGCAAACAGATGGCAGTTTCCAAAACAATTTCCTTTTTTGTTTTCAAGTGTATTGACATTTGAGGAGAGAAATGTGGGGTACTGGTCAGGAGCATGGTCCTCTCACAGCCTAATGACAACAGTTAAGTAAATACTCAATGAGGTGATACTTGAACCTGCAATCAAAAGCAGAAACTGCATTCTTTTAGTGAGAAGTTGTCCTAGTGCCTTTAGCTGTGGACCAGAAAGGGAATAAAACTGAGTTGTAACCTCATAGAAAACCTTGAATCTTCCCAGCTTTGTGAGGGAGCCTGAAGGAATAAGACAGAGGACAAAAACAGAAATTAATTACAGCAATTTCATATCCACTTAATAAGTAAGAACCAATATTTGCAATGTGAGAGACATGCTGACACCTTGGGAATGACTTCTGAACCATGAAGGTTTTTGACTAATTTTCAAAGAAAAGTATGTCCAAGATCAGGCAGTTTTTCATTCCATTTTCTTTGGCCTTTTCTTTCCCACACCTTAAAAATTCAAAGAGGCTCCCCACAGAGCCTGCGAGGCTCCCTAGGACTCATTCAGCTCCCTTGCTGAGGTGGTACAGGGTGGAGGATCACTGCAGTTTTTCTGTGGAGCAGAGTAAATGCCAAGGTCACTTTCTGTCTGTCACTACTTAATTCAGCTCTTATAGAAATTTGAATATTGGGTGATGATTTTGTGAGTCTACTAGGATGACAAATTTCATGAGAAGGGGCAACAAAAGCCCATGGGCAACAAAAACCTCGAACATATAGAGTCTTTAGTCTAGCCTCCTTTAGGATCTGAGATCTGGGAACATGGATAAAATCCCCAAAGTGAGGGTGCCACAGCCCCTCCTTGGTCCTCAACTATCTGTGGGTGTCTTAGAGGCAGACAGAAGGATGGCTCAGAGGACCCCTCACTTAACATCCATTCACAGCTGGACGTCAGCAGCAGCCACCGGGCCTGCCCGATCTCTGGTTTGAATAACTGCAACTGAACACTCACCTTAAACTGTCAATAAATGAATGGCTTTTCTCCTGCAATTAGTCAAAACACAGATGGTATGACCTAAATGTGCAAAAAAACAAAACAAAAACAAAAACACAAAAAACGTGGACCCTGGATCTTCATGGGCCCATCTAAACTTCCTCATGAGCCTCCATCCCACGAGTAGAAGCAGGGTAAAACTTGCGCACACAGTCACACTGTCTCACCTTGGTGTCAAAAGCTCTCTCAATCCTCAGGTGGTCTCTGTGGCCAAGTGGCTGAAATGGCTCAGCACCTGGGCCCTGGCGCACGTCAATAAAGGGCACTCGATTGCTCGGGAGCCAGAGGCCCCCTTGGCTCATTTGGCCTTACCTCAGCTCTCACAAGTACTACAGACCTCTCAAGTCTCCCTAGAAGGAGGTTATTTCTAAGACCTACAGGGACTATCAGTACCTTTGAGAGCTGAGGCCATGACCCCTCTGCCCTTCCACACCAGATGTTTCTTTATAATCTCTAGGGCAGGCTCACCTCACCTCTTCCACCAAGACCCATGGTGGGCCTAAAGGATCCCCACACAGCTCTCTTCTGCACCCCCTCGCAGGGTAGGTGAGACCTTACATTACCTCTTTCCACCTCCCAAAGCCTAACATGTCTGGCCACCCCTTCTACTGAGCTGCAGCAGCCTTGTGGAGACCTGGAGCCATCCTGCACAGCAGTCTCCTTCTCAAATTCCCACCAGGGACCAGAGCACAGGCCCTCATGGCTTGCAGCTTTCCCATCAACCTAACTCCCACCCCAAGGATTCTGACCTGGAGCAGGGAGTTAGAATGCCAAGTGTGGCTTCTGGCATCCCCTGCATCTGTCCATCTTCTCTCTTAGTGACTCTTCTAACCTGAGGGCTTTCTTTCACCTTCCCTCCTGTTAGGCAGGGGCTTCTCCCTACATCGTTCCTCTTTATACACCCTCTCCCCATTTCTTTCCTAGGGCTATAATAATAATATGGCTGCAGTGAACTTGATTTACAGGGAAAAGGAAGGAAAACACATCTGTCTACTCTTTTCAAAATACTGTGTCCCTTGAGTTTGCTTTCCCCATGGCTGTGTTCCCTCTCTGGCTAGCTCTTTTTGGGTATTTGATGGGACAACAGTACAATTTAGTCCAAGTTCTATGCTACCAAATCTGCACTATCTTGAGAATAAAATTATAGATTTTAAATTTTTTCATTGGTTTTAGAGAAGCAAAAAATAGATAGCTACAAGTCTATGAGAAACTCTGCCTCTTAAGCATGGGAGATGTTAGAAAGAAATGTCCACTTTCACCTCTTGTCCTTCTCAATTTGTGCTCGGCTTTTTTTCCCCCAAATGTCTCTTCCAGAAAGTTCTGTGACACACAATTATTGTCACTTCCTCTATGCACAGTACCCTCAGGTGTTTTTCTTGCTCACAGAAATGGCAAAGTCACTTCCGGGCTGTCCAGTGGCCACAGGATACTGATGTTATGGTACTCTCTATTGGAATTATTCTGAGGCCAAATTCCAACACAAATAGAAAGTTATGTTTTGCACTGATTTTAAAAGAATTCAATACCCCTTAATAAATAAAACAAAGATTTTCAAAGTATTGTTCAGACATAGTTAAATCAAAACTCAAGATATTAAATTTATAAAAGGTTAGCAAGTTAATAAATATGATCAAGAAAGGAATCAACTAAAACTACACAGACACATGCAAAAAAAAAAAAAAAGATCTTTTTACACCATATACAAAAACAAACTCAAAACTTAAAACCAAAGAAAAAGACACAGGGCAATGCTTTAGTGGGGCCAAGAGAATAAAAGCATGAGGCTGGGCAGCTGCCCTCAGCCCGAGGAGTGGAAACAGGAAGGGTCCAGGGATTTTTCTCCTGAACTAAGGAACTATCCAGTATGAAAACTTGGGCTAATGAATGCCAGTCCCTGGCCATCAGATTAGCCTGTCTTTCACCCTTTGTTCAGCGAGCAAGAGTGGGTAATGGAATGTTCTCGCCAACATACTACACAGGGACAGGGGAAGCTTGAGAAGTAGCTCCACAGAAAAATTGAGAGAGTCCCTTTCAATCTGCCCCCTCCCACCCCCGCCTGACAACCCACCCTTTCTGAGCTCTCTATTCTCTTCCTTTGGTCTGTTTATGTTTGCGAGCTGGTTCTATTGAATGCAATTATCACTATGGGCTCTGTAATATATTTCAATATCTAGCAGTGTCCGTCCGCAAGGATATTTCATAGACAGACTTCTAACCTCCACTCCCTTTCATAAAGGAAAGAGAAAGTAGGAAATTGCCTTATGAATGTTCTCTTTTCCTGCAAATGTGTATGTTGACTTGGGTTGACCCACAGCCTATAAGCTGAAGGGTCCAAAATGCATTCTCTGAGCTTGACTCCTCTTTATTTCTGCAACTGCCTCCAAACTGGCCTATCTGCTTCCGGCCTCAACTCCACAAGGGTGCTTAAAGTGATCTTTTAAAACTTTATCTGATTTTGTCACTTATACACTTAAAACCTTTCATAGGTTCCCCATCATGCCAGGATGAAATCCGAATTCCTTAGAGTTGCAAATCAGACCCTTTTGGCCTAGAACCTTCCTACTTCTCTAACTTCAGAGAAGCTCCCTAGAAAACTCCCACCACTTGTACTCAATATTTCAGCCACTCAATACTTCTGTTCCAAAACTTACCTGTCCTTGTCCCTCCCCACCAATGTTTGCATCAGCTCTTCTCCTAGCTTAGGCAGCTCCCTACCCTATCCATCATCTCCTTATTTCTACATGTCCTTTGAGGTCCAATTCCAGAGTCCTCCCCTCCTCGACTTCTGTCTCGACCCCACCCCACATCCCATCACTACCACAATACACCATGCTGCAGTGTAATTATTCCTATGCTGCTCCCTGAACTTGTGAACTGTGGCAAGTAAGAGGCTCTTGATAATGGGTTCACTGGAGAACTGAATTTGAGCAAAGGACTATCAGATGGCTGGATCAAGTTTTAGAGGCCTCTGATCTTCAAGCAGGGAAGTGGAGTTAATGCTATGTTGAACCAGAGCATTAACCATGTGTCCCTGGACGTGGAAGTGATGAGAATAAAACCCCATTTCAGGAAAAGTAAACTGGTAGTGCCCTGCAGGGTGAAGTTAAGGATGGTGGAACATGAGGCAGGAAATTATGAGAGGAGGCTGCTGCAGACAATGGTGGTCTCCACTGAAGCTGCTGAGAGGAAGAACGGCGAGGACCGACCAATGGTAGGCGCTCGTGTGAAGCTCCTGGTCTGGATTCTGGATCTGCGGACACTCTAGAAATGCTAATGGTAGTGGCAATTGTTGACTGGCACAGGCAACTGAGGAAGGTGACATACACAGAAGCTCCTTGGTGAACATCCCAGGCCATGGGTACCTGACCCTCCCACATCTTGACTTTTCTCTCCATCCTAGAAGTCAACAACTTAAAAAAGCTATGGATTAATGTCCATAAAGTGAATTCAGCCTCAAAAGCCATTCTGTTCTCTATTCATTGCTGTCTGCCCAAAATGTGGAAAGACGGAATTATGCAGGGAGGGTACCCTCCTACCTGAGTTCTGTCCCTGTAGACTACGGTTCCCGTTCAGAAGACACATCACCTTCAGCCCCGCTGCTGGCACTCCGGTCTTCTTTTCGGGGAGCATTTCTTTCTTTGCTTGATTCAGAAGGCCCTTTGGCTCTGGTCTTTTCTTTCCTCTGCTGCTGTTTTTCAAGCTTTGACAGCTGATTAGAAAAAATAAATTATTTTGCAAATGTAAACATGTGCCTACATATCTAAAATAGCAATTACTTCACAAGCAACAACCACTGATAAAGCTTTTGTCTGGTAACCTTGTGACCATAGTGGGTCACATGTGCCAAATTATACACAAAATGTTTGTCAGCAAGACACCTGAATCATTGATACAGATTATTCATATGTTTATCTCTCTCAGACTTTCCATTCCATAACTTAACTCATCATACAATATATTTGAGAACGGTCATCTTACAGTCTTCTTTGACAGGCTGAGATGAACCCTATAAATGAAAAGGCTTTCACCTGTTATTTTTTCTTTGATGTCTCTACAGCTTTTTTCTTCTATCGTGTTGTCTTCCCACTTAATGTTTTTTAAGGAGTGATCAAAGCACTCCAATATTTGCTAAAGATAAGAGAGAGGCTGTGAATAAAGTATAAGCACATTTAGACATTGTCTCAGTGCTCAGTTTGTTCTTTTAGACTGAGCTTGATTCGTCCATAGCCAAACCCCAAGTGCTCCTAGCAGGCTATGTGGTGGCTACTCATGGATGCTGGACATGGGAGCCCTCTCAGTCCTCCAGATGAGTTGGGGACATACCTATGACATCCTACCCTAAAGGAACCTGGATCTCCCCAACTTGTTCAAAGAAACCACAGACTAGATGGTTGAAAGAAACTTAGATCTTCTGATACTCTGAGTAAAAGCACAGCCACTCGAAAAAGAAACACGCAGAGACTGGCCAAGTTTTGGCCCATGAGATTTTCTTAGATCAAAAAAGTCATCTGTAACAAAGCCCAAAGGACAGCAACACCCAGTTTCATCCTCCTCCCAGACCGAGAATGCAAACATTCTCTAGTTCACATGGAAAGGGGAAACTTAATAAAGGGCTTGCTCCACCCTGCTGGTCCCTGTCCCCACATCCAAAGAAAAGTCACTATTATCAATCTGCCAGATTATCTATTACAAGCAGACTTTGAGCTAAACCTTTAGATAGATCAACAATCAGCAGCCCTCAATATGGTCCAGAAAACCAAATTTATTAATGGTTGATTTTTAATATTAACTTTCCCACTCCCCATTTACCTGAAAAGCTGTAGTAAACAACTAAGTTGGTTAACGTGCTAATGAAGATATTGCTTCACCTTTGACCCACCAATTCTCCTCCCAAATAACTCTCCCAATAGATTCATTCTCGTATGCACAGAAAAGACTTGTAAGAATGTGCACTGCAGTGTCATCTGTATGAGCAAAAAACTTGAAACAACCCAAATATCCACTGACAGGATAGAGAAATATAATATGGTATAGTTACATGAAGCAATACTATGTAAAGCAGATCTATATGTATCAAGATAGATAAGTATTTAAAATCATGTTATGCAAACCAAGTTAAATTTCAGAAGGCTATATAAAGCAAGATAAACAATATTATATATTCTAATGGGCTTGTGCAGATATAGTATGAGTGAGAGAATAGAAACCAACTTCAGTAACCAGTTAACTCTGGAGAGAAAGAGAAGAGAATGGGATCACAGCAGAGTGAACATATGTGGGCTTCAAATATAACCATCAACTTTTACTTCTATAAAAACACAACCAGATCTAGAACAAGGCTGCTGGCCAGTGCCCCTATGTGAACTGCTTGCTACTGGCATCTGGACTACTGATAAGACACTTGCGCCAGGATGTAAAACAACACACAGCTTCCTTCATCAACAAAGTCTTGCTGTGAAAAGTATCAGCCGCTGAACTGTGTGCCTAGTTACATAGCTGATTTCATTCTGGTTCAAGCTCTTTGTCTCATTATAGCCTAGCAACAAACAGTTTATGTACAGGCACTTTGAACAGGAATAATCTGGAGCAAAGATGACAAACGATTAGCATTTTTTTAAATCTGATTAATGGCTATATATAATACCTTGCTGTATTTTTTTCATACTATTATTTTTCCATGGATGGTTATTTTTTTCTATACGATTCTACTACAGATTATGGAAGAAGTTATTGCATCCAAGATTCCAAGATGACAGCCCTCCTTGTTTGTTTCCCTTTTGGTGTTAAAATGTTCTTTCTTTTATAAAATGGTAAGGATAGTAAATAGGATCCTTCTGTCTTGCTTTTTTTTTTTTTTTTTTTTTGCAAAATAGTCTTGCATCGCACAATGTGAATGTACTTAACATTGTTAAACGATACACCTAACATGGTTATTAGGGTGGTAAATTTTATTTTATATGTCTTTTACCACAATTAAAAATATTTATTGAGATATAATTGACATATAACATTATATTAGTTTCAGGTGTATAACATAATGATTCAGTATTTGTATATATAGCTGACCCTTAAACAATGCAGAGGTTAGGGGTACTGAATATCATAAGGAAAATACATTTACAGCATTTACTGAAAATAATCCGTGTATAAGTGGACCCATGTAGTTCAAACTCGTGTTATTCAAGGGTCAACTGTATTGTGAAATGATCAGCACAATAAGTCTAGTTAACGTCTATGACAAAAAAAAATTTTCTAATGATCTTGGAGAACATAAAGTTGGCAATCCATGCTGGACCCCCTGATTTTTTTTATATTCCTACTTCATGAAATCCAAACATCTGGAAATCAATGTTCTGCAGTGAACTATGATAATGTTACCTTCTGCTGCCAGCAGTTTACATTTATGTCAATGTTTATATATGTGTTTATACATGTGTATATTACACATATGTGCATATCTACAGACAGATTTTACATATGTAGAGTCATGAACGGGTCTGAATTATACACTGGAAAAGCATGATTTTCATTTTAAAAAGAGACCTGCTTTCTTTCCCCTTTAGAGGTAAATATATAAAATGTGACTATCACCAGTGACATAAGCAAATTTCGCAAAACCAAAAATAACCAAGCCTCCCCCGTTAACTGCTAAGATTTCACTCTCATGTAAAGGCTTGTTTGTGATCCAACCTGTTAGTCACCTTCTACTCATTAAAGCTGTTGGGAAGCTGGATCCTGAGAGGGTGATGGGGATCAAGTTTTAATTAAAGCAGGTGTCCCTGAGGCATCTCGGTCCCTGCAGCACCTCTCTGATTCCACACTGAGTCAGAGGCCCCATCGAGAGTACAAAACTGCGGAAACATCAATTTGATCTTCCATCCTACCATGGACCATGCTTGTAAATCATGTGTGATAATTATTTAAGCAACAGGCATAGCCTAAGTTTCTGTAAACAATGTAATGCTGATTCTCTTACATTATTTATCTTAAAATAATCCCAACCACATATGGCTCCATGCCTCAAAGTAAAGTTCTCTGTGAGAACATTGTGAACTAACCTAATAAATTTAAGCCATTTCTCAGAAAACCTGGAATCTAATGCAGCCAAAATGTGGAATTTACATCTTAAGGCAAGAAAGCTATGTACTTTTTTTTTCCTTTGAGGAAGCAAATAAGAAAGAAAAAGAGGAAGAAAATAAATTGGTACTGCATATAGATTGATATAGAATGTCAGCAGCTTTCAAATTATCAGGGAGATGCATGTCAAGGAGATACAGAAACCACTATAGGCTCCATGAACACATGGTCTACAAACACTGAAATGGAGTACCTTTGTTTTTTTGTTTGTTTGCTTGTTTTTTAATTAACTTGTGAGAGTGTCCTTATTGCAAAGGAGATATTGCCCAAACTAGACTGGCTCTAGTACCTTAGAGAGAAATCCAGCCTCCCAAGGCAGTTCTGGGCACACACCACCAGAGGCCAGGTAACTGTCCTATGGCCAGCCTGTACTTCTCATGGTGGATCTCAGAAAAGGGGCGTCAAAGCAGGGGACTAGAATATCCAGATCCAACCTCCCCAACTCACGATTAAATCCACTGAGAAAATAAAGGATTTACTTTTTAATTAAGATGTCTGTGCTCTAATCACATGATGTAAGAATAAACTAGTTGCACGTAGATATTGTGATGTTCTACCACCGGGCCTGCAAACTTAAATGTCTTGAGGGACTAGGCAGGTAGCAAAATGAGTGAAATAACTAAGCATAAGACAATAGGATGTGGTAGAGACTGTGGCCACACTGGAGAAGACAAGCTCCACCTAAGGGCATTCACATTTTCTTTTTAATCATGTATCTGGACAAATATAATGTCAATGGGATAGATATGGGCCACCTGTTAGGGATCCCCATGTGGCACTTTCTGTTTGCTGTTAAAATTCAGTAAAATAACAGTTATATTATCATCGAAATCCCATGGAGAAGCCAGTCAGCTTCCTGTACCACAAATATAGTCATCCTCTCTTCCTTCCTCTCTTCCTGCTGGCATGAGCAGCCTTCTACTTCAGAAATGGCAACATCTGACCTGCTATCACACAGGCATGTGAGAGAAATCACAGACAACAAGACTTGAGGGTACTGTCTGCAGTGGGGCTTCAGAGAAAGGCAGTCCTCCCTAAGAAATGTACATGCAAGGAGACCCAGAGGAGAAAAGCAAGCTTTGGAATGGTGGCAGCTCTCAGCACGAGGAGGGGATGTCCAGAGGTACAGAGGCCTCTGGAGAGCCCCAGCAGGGCTGAGCTAGAGGAATCAGCTGTCCTATATGGGAGGTCATCAAGCTCCTAACTGCTTAAGCCACACTCAGGTAGGCCTGGATGCAGCTGAAACCAAAATATTTCATAACATATCCATTGAAATAAATGAGAAAATGGATGTTCAGTGGATTATGGGACTCACTTAAGGTTTTTCAGCATGTGAGTGACTTAGATAGGACCAAACTCTAGACACCAAACTGCATATTCTTTCCAGGGAGCTACATGCCCTCTTTTGTTGTTGTTGTTGTTGTTTTGTTTGTTTGCTCCTTTCCAGGGCTACATGCCCTCTTTTGCTTTATCTAGGAACTTCATTTAATAGATATTTATTGAACACCAGCTACAAGTCATGTCCTAGTCTAGGGTCAAGGACACAGAGGAGAATGAAACAGAGCCCCTGGCTTCCTGGGGCTGACTATCCACCTGATGAATAATCGGCAATCTCCACCTATAACTAGCCAGGCTCTGTTCTAAGCATTTGGTAAGTATGAAGGTTACTATTATAATCTCCATTTTAAAGTGGAGGAAGCTGGGGTGCTGGCAACCCCCACCATTCTACTTGCAGCACAGAGGAGGCCAAGCCACCATCCTTCTTTGTACTTATCTTCATTGGTAGAAAACACATAGGGAAGAACCTCAGGGCCATTTCCATTTGCCAAATTAAAGGACCACCTAACACAAGTCTAGCTCCTTGGTAGGTTAGCAACAAACTGCTGCAGGAGTTCAGTTGGCCTGTATGCTTTTGCCTTACTGGCCAAAGAAGTTAGAAAGATCAAATACAACAACTACTCGACTTTAATCAGGTGGAAACAAGGCTTGATAAGGAAGTAGGGAAGCCCCAAAAGCAATTAAGACCCTACAGTTAGCTTTCTAATGTCCCTGGCCCTTGTCTTCACGTAAAGGCCTTGCGTGGTCTGTCAGTGGCAGTGCAAGAGGCATACCACGGTGAGGGGGATGAGTCTGGCCCCAAGGCCACCCACTAATACAGGGATAGCCTCAGAAGAAAGTGCAAGCCTAGCAGACAGGACAGGGACCCTCAGGGCCCAACCACAAAGCAGGCAGCCACAGCAAGCAGTCAGCATCAGGGCATCACAGCAAGGACCACAAGATGGCCAGAGTGGTGGGCCTCAAAAGAGGGGTAAGCCCTCAAGTTCAGGGAAGTCAGGAAAGAGTTAGTAGAGGCAGGTGGTGGAGGGCCAGTGGAGCTGGGGCTGAGAGTGGGGTAGGAGTCAAGGTCCTGGTGGAGGGCTAAGAAGGCATGCAAATTCCAGAGACCAGCATCGACCTCTGTATATTTCTTCTTCACTGCCAGATACGTTGAGGAGAGCGAAAGGCAGTACAGGCCCTTTGAGCAAAAACCAACAGGTAGATGACTGAAAACAAGAAATTCAAGGCCTGCACAAGGAGACTGAAGAATGAGAGGCCAAGGTGAGGGTGAGGATAATCCAGCAATAGCCAGGAAAGAGTGAGGGGTGAATTATGGTTAGGGTGCACCCCTGGCAGTAACTTAAGTGTCCTCATCTGGGGGTGGCAGGTAAGTCAATGCACTGACAGTAGTAACCATCACCAAAGACGTGGGTGACAGACCAGATGTGGCAAAGTAGCACAGCAGGCTGCATACTGCTGGTGTGTGGGAGCCCTGTGAACAAATTTTTCCCAAATTCTCCATTAATTAAGACGACCATGGTGATGTGATTTGCAGTGCAGCACACACGAAACACTGGATGAGTAAGGGCAGAAATGAATGAATAGGACCTGCTCTGTTTGAAGAGTGAATAGGTGATGGCCTCAGAAGGAAGGGAAGCTCAAACTTTTGCTTAAGTCAACTGTGTGACTAATAGTTCATCATCAGCATTTGAGAGAAGGAAACAGCATGAAACCCACATAGCAGTGCACACTGAGTGTCAGCACTACAGGCAAGTCCCTTCCCCCAAGGTAGGAACAGCTTCCTCTTAATCAAGAATAGGAAAAACAGAGACTGTTGGGCAGGCTATTGAATCCTCCTTGCCTCCATATGCTTTTCTGTAAATGATATGCCACAACCTGCTCGGGCTGACTGCCAGGTCACTGAGGACAGTGTGCAACATCTGCACATGTTCTGAGACCTGTGAAGCACCAAATAAACAAAGAATCATTCTTATCTGTCCTGTTCTTTCACACCCAAAATAGCACTTCTGAAGCATCTTTAAAGACTGATCCCTTTGCAATGCAGAATGATCCAGTGTGACAAGGACAAAATGAGTAACTTCAGGTTTCTGTGACACTAATGAGCTGCAAGAAATACCCTGATAAGTACATCTGAGAGCTCAGTGCTCCATTTACAGTCAGACTCTAGGCCTCCCAAAATGCCACTCGCTCTAGCAAACCTCAGACAAGGTTTGCTGTCCTAAAACTGGTAACACCCACCGAGGCTGCAGGGGTTCACACAGAGCTGGCAGAGATGGTCTGTGTCTGCTGTTACCATCACCCCTGCCTGTTTCTCCCAGGAACACCCAACCCTACCAGGCTGTTAGGTGCTAAATGCAGTTTTGAAAGGGTTCTAGAAAACTGATTTCTTTGCAAATCATTTCAGGACAAAACAGATACCCAGGACTACTTATAGAAGGAGCACTCTTAAGAGTAAAATGATGTCTGAAACTCGCTTTCACATGATCTGGGGAACTGATGGTTAGAAATTACAGCTTTGTATAGATGTCCTCATAAGTACCATGAAAATCACTGTGGATCTTACTCTTTCTCTTTTTTGAGCCTACTGTTGACCGCCCCCCCCCCACCCAAAAAAGCATACCTCCTACCTCAAAGTGTCCATAGACATAACCTGAAATGTTAATTTCAGCTCTTTAAAGTCCGTGCCCATTAAGGAAATAAATGACCCCTTAGATTCTGACAATTTGTTACCTTTAGCATTCCAAGAAGTCAAGGACAGATATTATGATTATTATTATTCCCAGATGGCTTTTGAGCACAGTGGAAGTGAGGTCAGTTGAGAAAGAGCATGCCCAAGGCCACGGCCAGGGAGCGGCCATGCTGGAAAGAGTGCCAGGTGTCTGGATTCCTGGCCAAGTCTTCAGTCGACCTCGCCTCCTTTTAGAGCCAACACTCACCTGGGGCTTCTGGGGTTAGCCATGGGTTCAGGGCAGCAAGCCCTGCCTCTATTTTTGCTAAGGCCATGCCAGGTACAGCCCTTTCTTTGAGTTATTTTAATGCTGGTTACTTCCTGCCAGACTGTTCTGTCCCACATACGAGTAAAATCTAATTAGAGAGTGAAGAAAATAACAAAAGAAAAACTCAAGCCTCATGAAGCCAGTTACTATGATTTTTATAGACCGTAGTATAGATGGAAAAGTTCTGTTCCAACCAACCCCTTGCAAAGATTCCAAGAAAGTCTTATGGTGCAAGTCATAAAGATCAAATGTCTCCTCTGCAATGACTTTTTAAAATACCACAAGATATTATTACGCCAAGGGTGCTGGCCCACACCTGTGGCCCTGCTGTGTTAGGAGGCGCAACTGGGCAATCCCAGGAAGCTGCAAAGGGAGGTCTCACTTTCCAGGGTCCCTTCAACAAAATGTGTGAAACCCATCAGTGCATTAACTCATTTTAGTAGCTTTAGAACTTTCCTCAATGTTCACTGTCTTTCCTAAGTGTCTGTCAACTCCTACCACCAGTAAAAGCATGCTCTGACTCTATCAAGTCATTTAAACTGCCCTGTGTCATCATTCTCTCACCCTGCAGATAAACAGAACAGAGCCAACACTAGGTATTTCTTTTGTTGAATAACCAAAAATCTCAAGGCAATGTATAAGTAAAGCATGCTGTAGAACACAGAAATATTCAATTGGCATTGAACCTCCTCAGGGCTGGCTGATCACCGGACTTCCCTGTGCCCCAGTGCATGCTGCTAGACCGCACACACTGGGAGACGACCTTCCAGCATGACTGTGCGGATGCAGTAAAGCCCAAAGGGCCTAGCACAGTGACCAGAGCAGCCTGCTGCCTTTCTATCATAAGTGAGGACATCTTCAGGAGTGGTTTCTTTAGGGAGCGACAGAGACCTGCATCAAACTCTGGGGAAGGACACTGCCACCTGCTAGCCCAACGCCCACGTGTTGACTTCGCAGACCCACTCTGCCTTCAGAACCAGGACATCCTTTGAGCGACTGGAAATCCCTGGGCCCCCGACCTTTCAGTTCTCCATTTCTTTCCGTTCCTTACAGACCGGAGAGGCAGCGGCTGGGAAGGAGAAAGAAGAGACCAATTCCATCTGGCAAATTATATCAGCAAAAAGTTGAGAAGAGAGAAGTGTGAATCGACTGTGGAATTTTAAACAATCTGTAGAAACCTACTTCCATAGATTACCTCGTTGACTAAGCCATTTTTTAAAAAGCAACTGAAATTTATATTTGGGAAGTTTTTTTTTTTTTTTATCAAATCGCAACTTGATACAATTTCATATTCTGCGATAATTCTAAAAGCTATTTTGAAAAAAAAAAATCCTTGTGTAATGGAAAACCTGACAGAACATTTGACAGGGATGTTTCCATACACGCCACAGCGTCTGCCATTATGTGAACTGTCACGTTGTGTTATTTTTAAATCAACTGGCTGCTTAATAAAAACATTACGAAGCAAAGTGCACACATGGTACCTAATTTTCATACATTATTAACTCTGCTTGAGGTTTTTGCAGGAATTAAAAAAAAGTAAGCAGGCATCTGTTCCCATCTGAAATCATGCAAGCTCATTTTATTTTCTAATTCCCCATTGTTTACAAAAATCCTCTTAGGCGTGCAGAAATAACAGGGATGGGATTTGGGTGTTCAGTTGCCTCCCCCATTATTCTTACTTAACTAGGTCTCTTTTGGTCTACTCTTCACTGCCTGAAGGATAAAGCCAAAGACACATGCTGGAACGGCTCCAGCCTTCAGGTGTCAGTACTAGCTTGTTTTAGGTCATCATGGGATGTGCTGAGGGGTTTGAAGTCAGCTCATGTGTGTGTTTACCTATTAGTGTGGCTGCCCTAAAATCTTCTGGGTTAGCCCCCTACAGCAGATGTTGTCAGGGCTTAATGTGTCTCCAGCCAGAGGTCACCTACAGCATCAGTGGACAACAGACTGCAAGCCTGAACGCAACCTCTGACCTGGAGCACCCGTATCTCTCCGCCTGAGGGATACCACCAGGCCATGGGAGAGTGCTAGGCCTGAGTGCAGGGCATACCAGAAGTGTCGGGAAGTTAACACCTCTAGAAGTGATCTCAGCCACTGAGAAATGAGAGTTGGGGAGCTCAAACTCCCAGCTTCCTCATCTCTCATTGTGCCAACTCTAGGATATGTCCTATATAGCCCTTCAGAAGGTACTCAGGGATCATCGATCCACCTTTTACAGGCTTTTCCCCTCCCGATCTCACCTCCAACCTTCCTGGGAAGACCTCCTCCTTAACTACTTGAACCTATATTCTTTAACTTTGGGAAATCTAGACTAGAAGTATTTTCATTTTAATACTCTGAAATAAACCATGTTTTGATGTGATAATTCATTATGTGTAATTGTTTGTTACTTGATCTTAACCAGAATTCTAAGCTGGTTTACACGCCTACACTCTGGAGGGCACGGCGATGTTTAGGATTGCTCCATTGAAGGCACTGAAAGATGCTGCAACACGAAGAGACAACTAAGCAAGTCTGAGTATAATCCTGTGACATTTTTATTATTATACTGATTCTGTGAAAACAGTTCACCACTATATATGGTGATTTATATATTCTAACAGCCAGGATTTTTATTACTCCATTTCCTAACCATATTGGGGAACAAGGTATTGACTGCATTTCTAACATTTCTCAACTTTTTATCATACCTATGGGCTGGGTATCTCCTTCGATGGGGGCTAATTGTAAAATTTCAAGAGTTACAATAACAAAAAAAAAACCCCAAACGATCCAATTGAAAAATGGCAGAGGACCTAAACAGACACTTCTCCTTAGAGGACATACAAATAGCCAACAAATATATGAAAAGATGCTTAACATCATAGCTATTAAGGAAATGCAAATCAAAACCACAATGAGATACCATCTCACCTGTTAGAATAGCTATAATCAACAGGACGAGTAATAACAAATGTTGGAGAGGATGCAGAGAAAAAGGGAACCCTCATACACTGCTGGTGGGCCTGCAAATTGGTACAGCCACTATGGAAAACGGTATAGAGGTTCCTCAAAAAACTAAGAATTGATCTACAATATGATCCAGCAATCCCTCTACTGGGTATTTACCCCAAAGACTTGCAAACCCATATCCAAAAAGATATTTGCACACTGATGTTCATAGCAGCATTATTCATAGCGGCCAGGACATGGAAGCAACCGAAGTGTCCTACGATAGATGATTGGCTCAAAAAAGCTATCATACATATATACAATGGAATATTACTCAGCCATAAGAAGAAATGAAATACTGCCTTTTGTGAGAACATAAATGGACTTTGGGATAATCATGCTAAGCGAAATAAGCCAGACAGAGAAGGTTTAAAACCACATGATATCACTTATATGTGGGCTATAACCCTAAAAGCAACAAATGAACAGGACAAACAAATAAAGACTCATGGACCTGGACTACAGACTAGTGGTTACCAGAGGGCAGGGGGTAGAGGAGGAAGGGGGAAGTAGATGGGGTAAAGGGATCAAATATACAGGGGTAGAGGGAGGATGAAGTGGGTAAAGGAGATCAAAAATATGGTAGCTGAAGGAAACTGGACTTTGGGTGGTAAACACACAATAGAATATACAGATGTCAAATGATAATGTACACCTGAAAATTATATGATTATATTAACCAATGTTACCCCAATAAACTTAATGAAAAATCTTTTTTTCAAGGGTTATAGGAGAGAAGTAACCACTTCCCTTCCATTAAAAGAGAAGCAACAGCCCGTGGCATTGGAAAGGCCAGAGACTAGCTTTCTTCCACTCCACACACTAAGTGAATGGCCTTTCCTACCCTCCTCTGTGCCTCTGTGCATTTTCTGTTTTGTAGACCATAAGTTATTCGAAGGAAGAAATAACAGGAAACTATTTAGTCAATATCTACCTTAGACTTAAGTCAGCATCTATCAGGCTGTTGGCCCATGTCTGGTCAATAATCATGAACTGAAGCAAAGTTTAAGAAGACACTAAAACCATTTCGGTTTTGGTATTCCAATGCATAATTGGTAACAGAAAACTGCTCATGAGCATTTTAAACTAATAGTGTTCTTTAAATGATTCAAAATGTTTCTTTAATTTACGAGAGTCTTAAAAAAGGGGGGATGGATTTTTTTCTGCCCCACTTGGTCTATAAGTTGTACAAATGCCAACAGAACAATGAAGAATCATTATGCAAAATAACAATAATCCAGAGAAGAGGAAGACATGGGACCCAGAAAACCAGTGGGCACAATCTGAAAGCGAAATCAAGGCAAGGCAAGATGCTCGGCAGCCAGGAGAGCAACCCATCCATAAATGGTGAGGCCCCAGAGGGTGGGCTCCAACAGAAAAGGTCCCTACAGAGAAAGCTGGGAAACAGAGATTTGGGAGCAGGAGGTATAAATACAATACTTTGAGCAAGATTTGAAGAAGAAAGACAAATACATACTCCCAGAAAAGCAAAAGGCTGAACAACAATAACAAAAAATCATAGGATATAATTTGGCTCTGTGGTGGCTAACAGTTACACAGCAACGCCAGTATAAATATTGTTTATTGATGCAATTAAAAATACTTAAACCATAATACTGGAAAGATGAAGAGGTAGGGAGTGAACAGTGCTAAGTCCTCAGCTATAGTAATATGAAACAAATAAATAATGCCAGATACACCAAGAACTAATAAAAGTTTATTATTTAAGGATAGAGAAGAAAGTACCCAAAGAAATACCTTAAAACAGCAGTCCCCAACCAACCTTTTTGACACCAGGGACTGGCGCTCCCATAAGAACCTAATGCCTGATGCTATGAGATGGAGCTGAGGTGGTGATGCTAGTGCTAGGGAGCACCTGCAAATAGAGATGAAGCTTGCTAGCTTGCCTGCTGCTCACCTCCTGCTGTGTGGCCCAGTTCCTAACAGGCTATGGGCCTGTACTGGTCTGCAGCCTGGGGGTTGGGGACCCCTGCCTTAAAATATGTTAAAGGTGCTTACTTGTGGGTAAGAGGACAGAGATGGGGAAAAACACACAGAGGGAGTGTTCTTTTTCATGACAAGATGTTAGGTATTATATGACTTTTAATTGTGTACTTAATTACTTTAATAATTTATAATTTAAGAAAGCTCATAGTGAATATAGTTAATAATAGCTCTATTATCATAGAAAAAAATTATGATTCAGAAAAATCAGTTCATGTAATCCTTCTAATACTTAGAGGAAAAGATGATAACCAAAAAGAACAGAGACTTGGACATCATCTGTAGGATAGGAACTGCAAAAGGAAAAGTTCAGAGCAGATACAGAATAAAGCAATAAGCAAAGACACTACAGAAGGACATCCCGTGGCCTACCAAAAGGCTCAAGTATACCCTGAAAAGACCAACCATCAGGGAAATTTAAGAAAAGAAATCCACACAGAGAGCACCTGTCTTCTCTTCCATACCAGTAAATGCCACCAGAGAGCCAAGGCACAGTAAAACACTAACAAACTGCATGTTAGATGAATAAAAGAATGACTGCATGATGATAAACAACAGAAGGGCAACAGAGGAAAGGAAGGAAGGAAGCTACCCAAACACCAGGACAATACCTTCAGTGAATAAAAGATGGTGACCTAAATATTCTGTATCAAAAAGGACATTCCCAAACATGCAAATATTCAGAAAGAATTATAGCCATTCCCATTCTTAAAAAATGCATAAATAAATTACTCATAGACCTCCAGCCTCTTAAGAGAGTATTAAAGAAACTTATTTTAAGTAATGTAACCCATAGAGTTATAAATGTTCCAAAACTAACTTGTGAATAAGGAAATGTTAATGGATATTAACCAAACTTATCAGGATCCAAAATTCAGATTCACAAGCAACTTTTAAAAATGTAAATAAATGCAAATACCTAATAACCTTATAAAAAAGAGTTCAACTTCACTAGCAATTAAATTGATGGAAATAAAAACAATGAGACATAATTTATGATTCAATAAATTGACAAGGATTAAATAATGATAATAGTCTTTGCAAGGGTTTATGTCAGTGATGGAGTGTATAAATTTGAACCTTGGGGGACACAATTTGGCAATGCACATTTCAAAGCACTAAGTACATATACATTATGACCTACCAACTTCACCTCTTGGAATTTATCTTGTGAAAAATAAGTGGCTTACTGCATAAAGATACATGCAAAATGTTCACAGTGTTGGTTTTTACAATAGTAAAAACTGTGCAGGAATCTACATGTCCATAATTCTTTAAATAAATTGAGACATTCTGGATAGACTGATTTACCATTTGAAGTGTTGCTATGGAAAATTTATGGCTGCACTAATCAAAAACTAGAATTTCCATCTCTTCATCATTAAAAAAAGAAAGAAAGAAAACTTTAGGGAACAATATAAATTTGGCTCTGAGGGCCTGTCTGGCGTTAGAAGATGCTGAAACCTGAGAGCACACACAAGCCTAACCCTGACAGAAAGGAACAGGTGCAGAGGACAACATGCGAAAGGTTAGTATTTGAGGAGGCCCTCAAACGAGGAAGCCAGATACACACATACTAGGAGCCATTTTGAGAGAGAGGAACGGAAATGATCAACACAAAATGCAGGACAATGGTCGTCTCTGGACTAGTGAGGGAGGGGACATTTGTGAAAAGAGGAAAGAAGAAGACCCCTGGGTACAGGGTGATTCTCTAGTCTAAAGTTGGAAGGCAGATCCTTGGGCATTCGTCATACTTTTTACATATTCTTTTTTCAGCTATCAAATGTTATGCAACAAAACATTTTTAAAACACATGAGTGAAAATACTTCATTTTCAGTCATGCTTTTGCCCAAACAGTTCCCACAATCTTACTTAACAGGATAACTAAAGAGAAAAAAAAATCTATTGATCACAAACTTAAAATTCTCAGGTATGTAGCCTTTTAGAAAAGATAAAGTACTCTTCAATCGTATTATTATGACAGTTTTGTGAATTTCTTTGAAACCTCATTTCTGAATGCCCTTGTTTAACTAAAGGATCCTCATGTAGATACCCCACTGGGAGCCAGAGATGTAGCAGACAAATTTTCTTAGAAATCTAAGGTTTGATATCATTACCACTTATTTCTAAAAAAAAATGTTAGCACACCACTGCAAAACTCTCATGAATTCAATTTCTGTGGGAGAAATGTATTTATAAAAACATCAGCTATAGTTTGGGTACAAACAAAAGCTGCTCTACCCCACTCCAAGATATCTTTCTCATTAGCCACAACTCATTTTCAGGATGCTATCAGGAATTACCACCTCCTGAGAGGATGTTTGCTCACAACGAAATCGAGACTAGATACAATGTTCACAGTCATCTTACTATTTTGATTTTCCTGCCTCAAAGTACACCTATTACTAGATGACCTGGGAGAAAAATACAGATGCTTTTTCTAACACATCAGCCCTGCTCTGTGCTATGAGAAAGACCTGTTGCCTCCTAAACAACTCTGCTGACAAGTTTCTTACGCAGTAAGGCCTCCAAGAGACTTGACAACATTAGGGCCAAATAACTGGGTTATTCTACTTCTCTCTACTTTCTAGATTCCCACATCCAGACACGAACATAGAGGGGCTGAGTGGCAACAACCTACTTGGAAATGGGGCTGGCTCCTCGCTGCTCCAAGATGCTGTAGGCATCTCCAGGGAGCTGGTTGGAAAGGCAGACTCTCAGGCCCACCTGACTTGTAGAATCATAATTTGCATTGTAACAGATCCCCAGGGGGGTTGTATGTACCTTAACCTTTGAGACATGCTATGCTAGAGGGCTTACCTTAAACAGAGAACACATAGGGTGCATCCTATCCAATTAGATCACAGCGAGCAGCTTGGAGAGGGGGGCATTGAGACTGTTGGGGGAGGAACTAACTCCCATCCCCTAGTCATGCCTTGTTGCTGCCAGCATCTGGGGCTTCCTGGTCCCTTGAGAGGTTCCTACAGTCCAGCAAGTGGTCTAAGCCAGACAGAGAGGCAGAGGGGCCAGGAGGGAGTGTCAGACTCTGATTCAATGGAAGGGCCAAATACAAACCCTTCCAGGCCTTTACCCATCCTCCTCCTCCTCCTCCACACACACACCACTCCAAGCTCCTCCTCTTTTCCTATGCCCCGCTTCTCTCATCCAGGCTCCTGGGAGTCTCCTCTCCATGGCGAACAACCTCCTCTCTACTTTAACCTCCCCTCTGCTTTACCTTTGACTGTCTCTCACACATGGACACTGCTCCCCTGACAGCCCCCCCAGTGCAGGACTTTCATTCCACCATGCCCTCCCACCCACCACACACAACGAGGCCTCCCTCCTCCTATCTCCCTCCCTCCCCTGCTACCCCAAGCCATATCCCAACCACCCCAGGAAAGTTTTTATGGAGTTCATAACCTGGGGCCATATAATTTCCTATCTGCCTTCTCTGACCTCCACAGAGTTCCTTGTCACAGACTCTGGCCCAGACCTCGTTGTCACTCTAGGTGACACTATTTCCAATCAAGGTCCCTCCAGCTACCCCACTTCACAGTTCTCTGGCCTCCTTACTCCAGTACCATCCCCACCACCCAGAAGTGCTCACCTTCAGAAAAGCTAAAACCTGAAATTCCATTCTCTTAGCCACCAGCTCCTATGGTTTGGTTCTGTCAAACTCCCCATTTCATCTCTTGCCCACTCCTGGCCTCCTCCACTGACCAGACATGTTACCCATAGGAAACCCTTCTTTGACCACTGTGACTAACTTCTAGCCATTTTCAAAAAAGCAAAACCTCCATGCAAGGGGAATTCTAGGCCCTCAACACCACTGTTAAGGGTAGTTACATTTTACCTGTTTAATACACTTGGGTTCTGCATGGGATTTTGTCTAAAACACATTCAATACCTAAAGAAGTCTGAAAACCATTTAAGGAGACCTCTGTAACTACCTTAACAATGCTCCTTGCCTCTAATTGTCACCTTCAAATCTACTCTGTACTCAGCCCCAGTGAAGCAATCGAAATGCCAACTTGATGGCCTGTAAACATCACTCCCTAGCGGCATTATTCATAATAACCAAAAGGTTGAAACAACACAAAAGTTCATCAACTGATGAATGGATAAATTAACTGAAGCACAGCCATACCATAGAACAGTACTGGAGCGGGAGGGGGGAGGGGGACTGAAGTACTGATACATCGTGCAATATAGGGGAATACTGAAAATAAGCTAAGAAACCAGACTCGAAAGGTCATGTATTACATGATTCCATCTATATAAAATGTCCAGAATAGGCAGCTCTATGGAGACAGAAAAGAGATTAGCAGTTGCCTGAGGCTGAGGAGGATGGGGGAATGGGAAGTGATAGCTAAAAGGTATAGGACTTCTTTTTGCAGTGCTGGAAATGTTCTAAAAATTAACTGTGGTGATGGTTGCACAACTAAAAGTCACTGAGTTGAGCTTGGGGAGCACCCCCAAGTTTGTTATGTGGCTCTAGAGCTCACAGTTAGGAGTCTGCTTCCACCCACATGTTCTGACCAGGCCTACACACACAAGTCCTGAGCCCTATGCCACCACCTTGCCACTGTATGCATGTGAAGAGCCACCCTGTCACTCCACTCATTCCCTACTGCCACAGGCCCCAGAAAATAGCAGTCCAAATGCCACCCTCATTAGCTGGCCAAGGCCAAGAAGAATGCAAAGATGGTAACTCTTCAGTGTTAGTCTTCAACACTCCACTTCCTTCGCTAGGAAAGAGCAAGTCAATTCCAAGGCCTTTCTGGTCCCCGTTGCAGTGAACATCTTAGGAAAACATTTTGTCTCCATCTCCTTTGTCTAGACTGGGAACAGAAGTGTGACAAATGGCATTAATTACCATAAGAAGGAGAGAGTGATATGACTAGCTGTCTGAACTCCAAGAAAGAAGACAGGAAGGAGGAAAACAAGATGGAAATTGTAGCAAAGCCCCTGGAACTAAATCTGGATCTTGCTCAGTAGCCAAAGGAGTGGCTCTACTGAGTCCAACTTCCTGACAACAAAGAGTAGAATTCCGAGCCATTCCAAAGGGGCCTTCCTCAGATTTTCATCTCTTCATGTCCATGTGCAAGATACCTAAATTTTGGTGACAGCAACTGACATTTACACTGATGATTAACTGATTGAATTATGTCAACAACCTGATAAGGGAAAAAACTTAAATTGGCACACCTCCCTCCCCCTTGCTGCATTTACGGTGATCGAGCTTACTTGTACAGTGCAATTTCATGATGAGACTTAATGTAAATATAGGACTCAGAGGTTGACAAAGCAATTGCATGGTTTTCAATTATTAAATCAAGATCAGGAAGATTTCTGGACAAACAGATGAAGAATGAGTTTGGCAAAGCATGAAAAAAAAATGCCTCTGCTGTCACTAAGAAGGTCGCACCAGCAAGATAAATGTCTAAATTTCAGGTTCAATCTATTATTTATAGACTATCTATTCCAGAGGCCTTCCCACTCCACACATGTAAATTCTGAAGCATCCCTGAACCCGTGAGGACCTCAAACAACTGAACTTGAGGATAATTCCAATGTTTTAACACAAAATAACCTCTTCCACCAAAAAAAAAAAAAAAAAATCCAGATGGTGGGAGCATCATACAAAGATGCCAGCCTCTAGACCTGCCCCCAGCACCCATCTTCTTGGGAAAAGCCAGAGAATAGAGCAATGGAAGGACGGCTGCCCGTGCTGCTCAACATCTGCCTCTGACCACCTCAAAAGGTCTGTATGAATAAAATGACACAACAGACGTAGACCCTGATGCAGGAATGAAAGAAAATGCTGACGACTTCTTGGAGGTTGCTTGCTAGATATCTGCTGAAGCGCAGTTAAAACTAGGAGGTCAACTCTGAGGAAACGCTGGTGTGGTTTAATAAAATGGACTGCTGCCAGAGAGAGATGTGAGTCATCTGAAAACACAGTGTGACTTGGGATTGGGCCCTAAAGGCAAGCTGATCAGGAAGCACCTTGGAGAGTTCAAAGGGAGGCTGTTATGGCATCTTACTCAAATACAACTAGAACATCTTGCAGAGATAATGTCATCAAAAAGTGGTTCCTGACAAGGCATGATACACTGGTTAGAATAGAGAACTAGACCTAATAAAACTGGGCAGAAACAAATTAAACTTCTGACTTCAGAACAGAAGGCTGAGGGATAGATTCATAACTATTTTCCCATAAAAATACAAATAAAAATCCATTATCATCCATTCTACTACTAAAAAAACAAATGAAGGGACATGCCAGTTGAATTTTGATTAGTTACGGACTAACTTGCTCTGGGAAGACCTACAACAGGTCACTAACAGCTTACAGATTTCCTTCTTTGGAAATCTTAAACTGAAATGAAATAGATCCCCATTTATCTGAAACTAAAATAATATTTTCAAATACTTTAAATATTGCCAGAGGAAAGGTGGGCTCTTATTTTTAGGACCATTTGGAGAAAAATGAAAAAAATATATCTATACGATTTAGTGCCCATTACAGATCCAAAATCACATTCTAAATTACAAACATAATATATAAACTATGGCCGAATTATAGGGTGATGTTCACATGTTATATAGTTTGTTTTGATAATTAAATAATTAAATATTTACCAGTGGAATTTTGAACTTTTTGTTTTAAAACAACTAAACTCCAGAAATTTCTTAGCATTTAGTGTGAGCCAATTAAAAAAATAAATAAACAGCAATTAGGGTAAAAGAACTGAAGTTTTTGGCAATAGATTTCTAAAATAGGGTGAGGACAAATCACAAAAAACCCGCAAAACTCAAGGAACATAAATTTTGCATCCCCACCCAAACCTCTGTTTGCTAGCTTTCTTTTTACTTTTTTTTTTTTTTCTTTTTGAGCCCTCACAAACCTACATAGCCACTCTTTTTAGGTGGCTTGGCCTTACTAAGGGTTTTTGAACACTGAGAGGCTGCCTGAACTAAAACAGGATTTGCTACCTGGCATCTGAGTTTTTATCTTCCTAAATGTAGACCAACCTTTTCACATAATCCCAGCAGGTGCGGACTAACGCTGGCAAGAAGCAGTGGGAGTCTGGTGACAAAAGAGGAACACCTCATCCCAAACACTGATCGTTTTTTTAAATTCCCATGACATTTTCCCCACCCCCAAAATTGTCCAAATTCCTAGAGAAAAAAAAGGAAGCTTTTGCTCCATCTACTCCAGATTACACATCTCTAAACTGGAATCATCTGGATGAAGTCAGGATCCTTGAAGCTTGACCATCCTTTAGAAGACTTCTGCATGGGAAAAGTGTGTGTAGGGAAGTAAAACTGTGCAGTGCACCCGTCTGCCTGCCTCTCTCCCCACCTACTTCCTTTGCTTCTCTCCACGAAGAAGGGCTCTGACTGGCCAGAATTCCAGGCCTTTGCTGGGACCCAGTTTACTAGAAGGTAGAGACAGTGGGCAATAAAAAGTCACACACACACACATGGGCCTCTGTCTTACTCTTCCACTTCTTTTTCTATGTAGTTTGGGTGGGTGCTCAAGGCTTGTCTTACTCATTAAAATATAAGCCTTTTATCAACATAAGTCAACATGTGTAGACACTGAACTTCAAGAGGCTGATGTCCCCTTCCAAGTAGCAACTGGTCTAACCTGTGCTAACCTGGATAACATGGGATGTTATTCCTAATCTCAAATGAACATATGCAACCAATATTTTTAATCACTTCCCATCTTTGCTACTTGCTGCTACTATCTTGTCCCCATTTGCAGGATTCTCCATGCTGTACCTAAAACTGGCATTTATACCCTGTGAGTATTTAATGTTTGTAATCGGGAGCTCGTTAAAAAAATATTTTAAAAACTTTGTTAATAAAGGCAAGGAAACACATCACTCTTATGTAGAACAGGAACTCAGCATGCCCACTGCATTTCTAGAGCTAGGACATTGAGCTCAGAGGCACCAGTGGCTGTCATACCTCAGCAGAAAGCACTCTTCTTTCCTGCTCACCCATTCCTCCCCCACCTTCTTCCTTACTAACAGAACTATTGAATGTACCATCCCCCAGCCAGCTAGGTCCTTCACAGGGCCCCACTTTAAACCATCAAGGCACATGCACACCATATATCTTGCTAGGTGCATGCAACTGAATTCTGACCAAAAAACACATGGGGAAGATTGCTAGAGACTTCTGGGAAGCTTTCAAATGGGACATGAGATGGGAACATTCTCTCTTCTGCCTTTGGACATTGCTGTCTGCCTGAATGCAGTGCCTGAAAAGGTGGCAGTTATTCTGGGACTATAAGAGAAGCCAATGTGCTTAGAAAGGTAAATGGGATATAGGAAGAACCTGGACCCTAGAAGACATTACTGAGCCACTGAATTAATGAAGCCAAACCTCTAAACATTTTGTTATGTGATATAATACATATCCTTATCACTTAAACCACTTTAAATTTCTTTATACCTACAGCCAAAATATCTGAACTCAGAGAACCATTAAGTATAGGAAGTGATAGGTTAAAATGCTTTTACTCTATGACAGACGTACAGCATACATGCATTTGATGTATACAAATTCACTTGTAACAATCTCTTGCGTTATTCAATAATTTACAGACTCTTTATTATACACTGCCCCTTACTCTGCACATAACACATTTATACATGAACATTCATGTAAAAGTTTATACCCCAAGCCAAGTAAACTGCAATGTGAAACCCAAACCATGTACCGAATATCATAGCTAACTATAAAAAATAATCTGTTTGGAATATGATGATCATTTGTTCTTGTGATCAGCCTGGCAATAGGCTCTATTCCACATTAAAATTCTGGAAGTGCTGAATTCTTGAAGCGTGCCTGCTTTTGTGAACACCTGAGATAGGCAGTATAGGTGAGAAACTGGCTAAGCTTTCCAAGATATAACTATTGCTATCACTAGTCTGTGTCTTACTAGTGCATAGTAAAGTGGTACCCACAAAACAGCAAAGCATCCAAGATGAGCACAGTAACAAATAAGCATCTAAAGCAGTGGTCTTCACCTGGAGAGATCCAGAACTCCTCCCACCTCCCTCAATCCCTCACCATGGCCAGGACATTTGTCAGTGTCTGGAGTCATTTTTGATTGTCACAACTGGGTAGAGGGACTACTGGCATCTAGCAGGCAGAGGCCAGGGATCCTGCTAAACATCCTAAAATGCACAGGACGGCCCTGAAGAAGGAGCAGTTCGTTACCTGGCCTAAAATGTCAATTGTGTCGAGGTCAATAAGCCCTGGTCTGAAGCAATGCGACTCCTTCATGAGCCAGTCACTCAAAAAATTGATCTCATTAACTTAATAATTAAATCTCCTGCATTTATTTTGATAGTTTTTTTCTGTGTTTCAGGCTCACAGAAAATAGGGCAGTATTTTCAGATTTCAAGGGAAACTGACATGCAAATTTTGGGAATGCTTGAAATCTGCTATATCCAAATAATGATTTGCAAAGCACCAATCTGCCATTTACCTGGAGTTTGTACATTGAGACAGCCCATTCCTTGAAAGCATATTCTGCAGACCCAGCAAGTCCACCTACCTGTGTGATGCCTCTTATTCTGCTCTCAAGCATAAATAGCTTTCTGATTGCCCATCATGAACAAGCATGGTACCCAATAATATAGCTGATTGTTCACAGGAATTATAAATTCATGCAAATGGTGAATGAATCAAAAACTACATGTCATCTAGGTCAGATGAGCCCAACATAAAACTATAAATTTCCAATCAGACATACACTCAATAAAAGTTATCAAATATAACGCATATCTTAATAAATGTAAATGTAAAATCTCTGCCATCCCACAACCATCCTAGTCTCCTATTTAAAATACACATGCCCCATCCTGTATGCCATTCTGTACCTGGTCCTCACTGCGCCACCTGTGCGTAATTCTACTGCTGTATTCTAAATAAATTGCATGGTTACATTAGGACTCCAAGGAATCAGGGTTACTGGCACAAAAGCACTGAGCAGACTGGGCAGGGCCCAACTCTAGGGGACCCATTCCCACAGACTATGGTGCAATAGCATCTGCTGGAGCTGTAAGAACACATGACTAAGCCAAAGAAAAGAGCACAGGGAGACAGGAGAAGCAGGATGAGATCTGAACTTAGACATGTGTATTTAGGGATGGGCAGCCAAAGCGGGCTTGTTGGCATCTGTAGCCTGGCTAACAAGTGTGGGTCAAATGAATGCAATGCCACGATCTTTACGAAGCCCCAGAATGGCTCCCACTTAATTCTAGGGAGCTACCTGAAGAAACTCGTGTCTCATCAGATCCCACGATGCACAGACTTAGATGTGACCACCTGTCCCTCTTTCAAAGCAGAGACCAGGGCTGGGGCTGAAGGAGAAACATCACTGCCTATCTGGCCTCTAAAGCTTTCCATCTGTCTCTACCACCCCAAAAGACCTTCAGTCTGCCAAATGTATTTAAACCAAAAAGGAAACAAACATGGCTTTAAAAGTGGGAGGAAAAAAACACTTCCTACAAAAAACCACCAGGCACAGAGGTTTTACAGACATATTCTACCAACACTCAAGCAACAGATCATTGTAATCAGACACACACTTCCAAAGTAACTTACAAGAGAGAAAAAAAGAACATTCCCAACTCATTAATTCTATGAAGATAATATGAACTCAATTACAAAGCAGATAATAGAAGAAAATAAAAGAAAAATAATAAGCCATGCTCACTCATAAACAAGAGATACAAAAACTCTAAACAAAATATCAACAAACCAAATCTAGCAAGATGATGATAAATCATGACCAAATCTGGTTTGCAAGCATAGTTTAACACTAGAAAATTAGTATACTTCACTACATTACCAGGTTAAGAAAGGGAAGGACCATGTGGTTGCCTCAACTGATGAATATGATTTGATAAAATTCAACATTCACATGAGAAATGCTGTTAAGAAACTAGAAACAGAAAAAGACTTCCTTAAAACTGATAGAGTATTTATTAAAACAAAAAATGTCCTATAGCAATTATCATATCAATGTGAAACAGTAGAAGCATTCCTTTAAAATTAAAGACAGAGGAGTTGGCTCTCACCATTTCTGTTCAGCACTGTACAGTAGTCCCACCCCCTTTATCCATGGTTTCAGTTATCCGTGGTCAACACAGTCTGAAAATATTACATGTAAAATTCCAGAACAATTCTTAAGTTTTAAATTGCGCAGTGTTCTGAGTATCATGATGAAATCTCATGCCGTCCTGCTTAGTCCTGCCCCAAAAATGTGAATCCACGCTGTATGTGCTACCTGCCTACGAGTCACTTAGCAGCTGTCTCAGTTATCAGATAAACTGTTGTAGTATCGCAGTGCTTGTGTACAAGTAACCCTTACTTTACTTAACAGTGCCACATTCAAATAACTTTTATTATAATATGCTGTTATGATTTTTCTACTTTATTATTACTTGCTAATCTCTTACTGTGAATGATTTACAAACTAAACTTTATCATAGGTATGTGTGTATAGGAAAAAACATAGTACATATAGGGTTCGGTACCATCCACATCTCAGGCACCCACTGGAATGTAGCCCCCTTGGATAAGGGGGACCAGTGCATTAAACTACCAAATCACACTAACAGGTTAATAAACTTCTAAAAATAACCTGTTTGGAGTAGAAATGAGAATCTGGTTAAAAATCACTGGAAATACAACAAAAATGAAGAGAAAACATTTCCTGTAAAATCTTAGCAAGGTAATTAAGTGGAAAAGGGCTAAGTTTATCTTGCCGTTCTCAAAAATGAGGCCTGCTATTACAGATTGCCTGCAGTAGGTATAAATAAGGTTACCTGGCTTGTGTTAAGTATGTTTTATGTCTGATCTGCATTTATGTTAGAAATGTCCTTAGCGATCAATGGTAGAAAATCTCTTGGTCATTTTTCTCCCCACTAAGCCATATAGAAGCGATTACTGGTATAACCTGAGTTTGGCAAATGCTCCATTATATCAACACTTTACAAACCAGACAGGGTCTCCACTCAGAGAGAACTATGACGTTATTTACTCATAAGAAATATATCCAAACAAGTTCTTTTATATCTGTGAGATTGATGTTCAAGCTCTAAAAGAAAATCATTATCTGTTTGTTCTACAAGAAATTACAAAAACTGCACCCCTTGCTTTCCCAGCCTCTGAACTGAGTAAATATGGCTCTATTTTGATAAACCATGATAAAAAATACCAGACTCCTAGAGAATCAGAATTCTGGAATGTCAACAGATTATGATTTCATGAAATGTCCCAGTCTCTGATTAAAAATAGTTATTTTGATAAAATGACTTAAAATGCTTTGCTACATTATTACTACATAAAAATAAGTGTCTTAAGTCATAGCAACTGCCAGGGATTGGAATGCTGGCACATTTGTTGTGGCAGGAGAAACTACATGTGCCCCTAAAAGGCTTGATTCCTAGTATGTCTCTCAGTCTCTGGAGCTTTTCATCTTAGAAAACAACTCAATCCATAGGATACTATGTTCTGCTAACCACAAAACAATGCCTGGTCTCACAACTTTTGTCCTAATGATTATTAGATAAGTCATATTGTGACATTCTATGACACCCATTTCACGCAAATGTTCCAGCTATTCCAGTTGACAGGAGATTTCAGCAGCAAAGTCCTCAAAAGCTACATTTTAAGGAATCACCTATGAAAACTGGTCTAGGACATATCTTTAGATATGCATAAATAAGATGAACTCTGCCTAACGTACTTTTAGAAAATAAGTTAGGGTGAGAGAGTATGTGAAGAACTATACAGGTATTAGAAACATTCATATGTGCACAAAACTACACAAAAATGCAAAACAGGAGACCATGTTCCCACCACCACCAAGGCTTACAACTCTGCTAAGGGCAGGAGGTAGGCAAGTCAGGTGTCAGATCCAGCCTCCAGCCAAAGTGAAGAGGATGGATGTATCACCACCATTCTGCTCAACTCTGGGCTCCTAAGTGGCCCAAAGGGGAGAGGCAATAAGTTTTTCTCAGTGTGGAGAGGGCTAGTTAATGAGCTACTGTCTCCCTCTTCAACTAAAGCCAATCTATTGAGAATTTTCTGAATATATATGCATATATTTAACATTTTATTAGATTGAACCATATAAAATTACAATATTTGAAATGAAAAATAGTCATACAGCAGCAAGGTCATATGGTTCAACCTAATATAACCTGTACAGCAATAGTATTGCATATGACACATTATTGACATTATATAATAAAGATAATATAAATATGTATTGTTGCTCTAAAGGTAGCTCTTTACTCCTCAGTTCTAATTTTCAAAAATTTAAACAATTCTCCCCTGAACTATCCAATAAACCCTCTCTCTGGAATCATAGGCTACATCACCCCAGAACAACTCCACAAAGTGTTAGTACTGTCAGGGAATGCTGCTTCTGGTGGCCACACTTGCCCTTGAAGGTTGCTGACCCCAAATGGTGACACCATGTTACAGCCACAAAATCTCAGCACTTTCTTCCAGAAATATGAAAAGGGTTCTCCCATCAGCTTTACTTCATTAATACCATGGGGTTTCCAGCCTTTCATCCAAAAAAAAATCTCGTTATTAATTTTGAACCTTCAAAGCTCATCGTTTTTTCTATTTTTAAAGAAATGAATTCAAGATTGAGTCGGATACACTGGTAAAGACTGGTTAAAAAAAATCTAACTCTAATCTTATACTGAACCCCTTGTTGCTTCTTACATTTGATTTTCTTTGGCCATTTCTCAAGAGGCTTACAAACAATTTTCCTACTAACCCCAGCCAGATCCTATCTTTATTCAACATTCTCCTAGCTCTTTTTAACTTCTAAATCTTTAATCCTGGACTATCAAATACCATATTTGTTCCAGCTTAAAGGAGAATGTCACACTAATTTCTCTACTTCCTTTGGCACCCCTCCATATAGGGAGCGTTGAATTAACATAGAGTAGCTAGTTAATTAAAAGTCCTGGCTGATTGCATTTAGTTTAAGCTCTAAGTTTTCTGAAATAGTCAGAAAAATTACAGTAATGAGAACTCTTACAATCATAAACACAAAAGGAGATAAACTGCTTTCATTACAGAACATAAACTCGTTTACCTAAATCCAAATTAGTAAACTCATAAGTTGGCTTTGTTGCAAAATCTTCTCTCTAAACATCTTTCAGCATAAAGAAAGCCCCGAATGTCTCAGACAAGTTAGAGCTAATCCTTATGGGAGTCATTTTAGAGTTCAAGTTCCTTTCTCAGTCTTAAAACAGTATTTCTCCTTTCTGGGAAGTGGGGAAATGTTATATAGCCTCTACTTTTTAATGGAGGAATCTAAATGCTTCTGGGATATCAAAGGGTTCAAATCTCGAACCAACATTTAGATGAACTGAGTAAAAAGAACCACATGGATTACATTTGCTCAAAAAAACCCCACATAGTTTTAAAAATGAATGGAGAAGGTGTCATTGAAATGTGCTGGGTTTTATTGAATGCCAAATGCCTAAAAATAGTTTGAAACATCCCGTAACCCAAGAATATAGCACGGTTAGCCTTTCCTTAGCAGAAACTCTTTAAAGTACAGTAGGTAAATCCAATCTCAAATTACTCAATTTGTGTTTCAAACATGACATAAACTATACCAAACAAGAAGCAGCCAATGAGACTCTAAATACACCTGGAATATCTATGTAGCAGCGATTTAATGCCAAAATCCTCCCAAGAGAAAGCAGTGAGGAAAACGAACTCCAATTGTTAACACAGAACATAAAGCCTGTGAATTAGAACCTGATACACTTTAGATATCTGGGAAAAATTTTCAAAGAGTCTGAAGAATTTGTAACCAGGGGAGAAAGCAAAAATAGCTTTTGATTAGTCGTCATTTTATAGGTTATATCCACAGAAAATCCCAGTCTCATTTTGAACAATAGCTTCAACCTCTTCTCCCACCAAAACAGAAGTTCCAGAATGTCTGCTTTACTTGGTGACTTGGTTTGGGTTAACCCTTTATTCTGACATTTCTCAGCTATACCCTCGCTCAGGGTCAGGCACAGCTGCGGGAATACTACAGGACAAGCGGCCTGGGAAGAACCACACCTTGAGATGAGGCATATGATGCAGAGTAGCTCCCCAACTTCTGGGGTGGGTGGAAAGGCCAGCTCATCATGCCACATGCTATGGACAAGCAGGGACCCAGGTAAAGGCACTCTTCCACAAATAGTTCAGAGGTAGAGCTTACTGTCTTCACACTCTAGAGGGCAATGGAAAGGGAGGAATGAAGGTATGTGGTGGGACTCAGGTAATACCCAGGGCACAGGGCCAACATTCACTATCAGAGCTGGACCAATGGCTGATATGGTGAAGGCAGAGTCTCAGCAGGCCCACCTTAAGGTCCAAAGTCAGGAGTGGTCTTTGGGCTTTAACTGAGCATGAAATTGGGGTCAAGAATACCTGCAAAGCCTGGGATCCAGGATGGACCTGGATGCTGGAACCAGAGGTGTCTTCTTAAAAGCTCTGGACAATAGACATCGGTGCATATCCCACACAGGGGAAGGGGCAGGAGTATCAGCAGCCCAGTCTCTTTTTGAGATACTGAAGGTACTGCCTATTTAAACAAATTTTAGTTGAAATAAGAAACAAGTTTTCTTCTGAGGGAAAAATTTTAAAACTTCTCCAGAACTTAGGTATTAATCCAACCTAATATTCATATGTTCCCAGCTACAAAGGATACCAACAGTAGGGGTATGAGCACCCCCTGGAGGACAGCCTCACTGGTCCCAACCTGGAGGATGGCCAGTGACCAGACTGGCCTCCACTTAGTTAAGGGCAGCACTGAAGGAATCAGAACCAATTGAACCCATTACCCATGATCTGTGCTTCATCAGCCTGCATACACAAGGAATCACTGCATTAACAAAGAGAAAAAATCTGCCTGTCCTATCTAGTCTACCTGTGAACAGCAGAGGCAAGGAGAAGTTCTAAAACTAGATCCATGCAGAAAAGAACTTGAGGTAAAAATAATTACCTCTGCAGGAGGAAGTCACTGGCACAGACTATAGAGATTCATGTCAGTGAAAGTTTCAACATGAGTCACATGGTGCTTCATTAGAACATGAACCCTAATAAAATGGTACCTGAGGTCAAAGGTAATTGTATAAATAAACACACAAGTGGTTATAAATGAAAAAAATCAAAAGATGATTTAGTACAAAAATACCTGTCTAGTACAGTCTTCTGATTTTACAGGCTAGGAAACAGGGATTTAAGAAGTTAAGTAATTTGACACAAAAACTCTCTATGCTTACCCGTTAGCACCCCTTTCTCATCCTTTCATTTGAGCCTTACAATGACTCAAGGTGTTGGGGGGGGGGGGACGACAGGTAGTCCTCACAATCATCCTATTTGACGACAGGTAGTCCTCACAATCATCCTATTTGATAGATGCATAAACTGAAGCTCGAAGAGCTCCATGCCTTCCCAGATTCACACTTTTAGGAAACGGTAGAGCAGAGGCTTGAGATCACAGTTCCTGGGGCTAGACCAGGGCTCCAGATGAGAACCCAGACCATGCTGGGTTCTGGATCACTCACCCACATCAGGGCAACAAAAACATCCAATAATGACCTACTCTATCCATAACTGTGCCAGGTCCAGAAAGAAATGCAAACCAAGGAAGACAGAATGTGCCCATGGGGAAAACAAGGATTCCATAATCTTAGGTGAAGCCCTCAAGAGTGGGTAGAGCCCATATTACCATTGCAATATCTCAGTCTAGAGAATGAGCATGAACAAAAAACCAGAGATAAGTGAAAGTAAAAGAATGTCCAGGAATGGCCTAATGCTCAAACTGAGGAGTAACAGGTGACATGGTCAGATGATAAAGATGGGGATATGAACCCAGGCCGAGGATCTCCCAAATCCTTAGTCCTATACCAAAGACCTATTCCAGTCCATGTGGACCAGGAACACCAGGCCAGCTCAACCAACCACTCTGTGGCCACTGTGGTCTACTCCTCCACCGAGTGCAATGTTCCTAAATGCAGAGTGACATGTTGCTTGGTTAGCTCATCCAACAAACTGAAGAGCTGAGTCCTCAACTACACATAGGGACCCTGCCAAGGTGTTAACAAGGAGACATTTCAGAAGGAAAAAAACAGTTTGGAGAAGAAAATAGCTGTCTAAAATTAGAGTTTTTTTTATTGTCATTAGGTACACACTTGCAAAGTCAGACACTATATGAAACCGCTCCCAAATGCCAAGAGGACATGCACTAGGAAGAAAGAACATTTGGAAGAATAAGAAAAGGAATTTTTCAAAGAGCGACCTCTGCAAAGGATGCCCAGTGGGCCAGCCTCGGCAGGAGGGCACCGGAGGGGCAGCAAAGGCTGCAGCAAGCCCTGACAGCAGCTCTCCAGCAGCCCGTTCCAGCCAAGGACACAGAATAGAAGGAATGCTGGGGAAATGGAAAGCCTGGGATAGGGGAGGGAAAGAGAACACATTAAAGTGGTAATCTCATTACAGGGAGATCTAGTGACAGTTAAACCACCAGAGCTTTGCCAGAGCTTTCTGCTGAAATTAGTACCTTATGTGGTGTGGCGAGGAGGGAGGTCTATATGTGAAAGGCTTCAGATGGACTGAAGAAAGAAAAGACTCTTCATCAGCACAGCCACTGGTAAAACAGGTTCCATGTGAGTCACTGTAAGACCCTGACCGCTTAACACTAAGACAGAGAGCCACAGCAGGTATGTACCAATAAGTTTTCAAATCCCGAATGTGTGTGCAATTGGGGACTTTATTTCCATTGAAGACCTATGTAGATGCAGTGAATGCATGGCTGCTTTATTAAAAAGTCTATGAGAAGAAAATGACCTAACTTTATGCTATTTGCCTTAATTGTTAAGGTTTAGTTTTCATGTGGTATCTGATGTCAAGTTCTATGCCGACTGTTGGTCCAACAATCTCACAGTAAATAAAAGGCCATCTGAAACACAGACTGAGGGAAACTGCTACAGCAGCAAGGGCAGTCTTGTTGACATCTAACCATGGGGTGAAAGTCACTACTTCATTCTTACTCCATCTGAAACACACACACACACACACACACACACACACACACGCACACACGCACACACGCACACATACAGGCACACATGCACGCACACGCACACATGCACGCACTATTTCTCAAAATGGCAACCCCTCTACACCCTTTGGCCATACAAAGGCAAGTATTTGCTGATGTTTTATGGGCTTATTCCTGTGCTAATCACTATGAAGGGCATGAAAAAGTCTAAACAAGGACCCTTGACTTAGAAGTTTAGAAAGGCAAACTTTAGTCACTGTAAAACAAAGGTGAAAACCTGCAGGACAGCACACCATTGACTGCTAATGTTTCTAAGTACTTTAAGAAAGGAAAGCCCCATGTTCACGGGAATCAGTGAAGAAAGATTTGTGGAAGAGGTTGGACATGAGCTGGTTCATGAAGTCTGAACCTAAATAAGGAACACAGAGAAGGAAGGGCTTCAAGGCAATCAAGATACTGCCCTTGATCTAGAGAGAGAACAGCTCATAGGGAAAAAAATTAAACTAAATCAAGATCTAAAAAAACAAAACTATCCTGATACTTTTGCTTCTGTCCAAAATGGAGCAATAGGAACCAGATTTACCCTCCCACCTGAATTGAAAAAAAGAAAAAGAAACATAAGAAATAACAGTTTACTAGACAGAAGGCAACAGAGGACAGTGGTCCCTGAGACAGGAAACAAACAAAGTGAGCCTCTGGCAACCTCAGTTGACACCTTGAGAGCTTCCAGGCCAAGATACAAACAGGGGAACTAAGGCAGAGCCTGGAGGGCTCCCTGAGTAGAGAAGATGGAACTGAGAGTACTGGTGGCCAACGCCACTAAAGTGCCTAGGGTAGAGTCCTGGAGGGGAGGGAGCAGTAGTACACAGCACCTGTAAGTGAGGAAAGTACCCAAGGAAGGAAGAACCACTACTCAAAAGGACTCACACATGGCTGGGAATAATTCCTGTTCCCACCAGCCAGACTAGAGAATCTTATAATATATGGGGCAGTGGGTAGGGTGCTCAGAAAGGGAATAATTAGCCCTAGATTGAGCAATAATGCTTTGTACTCCGCAAATCATAAAAGCAAGACCCAAAAGAATTAAACTGATTCTAAGTAACTTAGCTAAAAGCTCAAGAATATTTGTAGGAATACAAAAATATCCAGTATCCAAACTGTTTAAAATCTGCCCAAACTTCTTAATGTACAAATGGCCAAAGGAGAGAATACAGAGAACACTCTCGACTGACTCAACACGGGAAGGCACATGGCTCCAGTGGCACTGCCATCTAGAGGCAGAAGGCTAGTCCACGCGCAACTGCATCTGCAATGCTTGCTACTGTCAGCCACCTCTGTTTAAGGGCTGTTGTTTGAGTAGTGCAGTGAATCTTGTTCTACAGTATTCTAAGAAATGGGCAAATCTTAGGTATTGAGTTATTTCTAAGTCTGAAACAATTAAAATAATTGAGGTGCTGGCTTTCCTTTTTATGTTTTATAAGCTTATCTTATTGAATAAAACTCTGTGTCGTAAGATACAATTTTATTAGAAATGTCAAAAATAAACTGATTATTAAAGATTCAAGTGAGATTTACAATTCTCTGAGGTAATTTCAAACAAGCAGCTTATTTTGTATGTGAATTCTTAACAAACATTATCACTATCTTCAAACTGTCCATAAAAAAATTCCTCAGAATATTTCAATAAGATTGTGAAAGTATAATGACATTTTTGATTTTGTCAAAAGCTCTATTTTTTGTGAAAGAATCTTATTATAGATTTATTTTATAAAACTAAATTTTCATAGTTGTAATAGAAAATTTTATTATTGTTTCTATTATATTATTCCTCTAATACATTTCTATAATAATAATAATTTCTATTATATTATTTTTTATTATTTCTATTATAGAGAGAGTATAAAACATGGCACCTAATCTTTCAGTTCTATTAAAATTGCTGATTTTAGGATGAATAACTCAAACTGATCTTCATAATTATGGTGACCATAAGATGTGGTTTGCCCAGGACAATCAAAATTTGCAACTGCTATCCCCTTTGCTCTCAGAAGTGCCCTAAGTTTGGACAATATATTATAGGGTTGCCCTATTCATAATGGAAGTGAGCACACCGTACTTTCAAAAAGTGATCAAATCCTCAAATACGAGCAGAATAAGTGATTTAGAATCAAAAATGAATTTAGAATGAAGGCCAAAAGTTTCCTGGTTGCCCATTTTCTAGAGGGTTTCCCAGACATTAAAAATAAATCCACTCACTAATATTCACAAATGAACATGTCTCACCTCTCCCCTAGACCTGCATCCTGGTAAAGTGGCTTATTAAGTCTTTACCGACGCTTCCATTCCCTTTGTTCAACTGTAAGGTTCCCGAGGGTAACATCCGAGATTTTTTTTATACCAAGTCTGTACCCAGTATTATAAATCATACTATAGGTATATTTAATTTACAAGAATTTAACTACCTAGCACGCGGGGAAAAAAAAGAAAAAGAAAGAAATGACAATTCCCACAGGCTTGGATATTCTGCCCACAAGTGATGGTGGCAGAGGGAAGGAAATTAGAAGGGGATGTTGCCCAATCATCTGGGGAAGCCTGTGGATGGAACCTTCAGGGGCCAGGTACAGCTACGACCTGAGCCTTCAGGGTCCAGTTAAATAGGTAGTATGCCTCCTTTAACATCTTCCGGGAAGAATCGGAAGAAGAGATGGAGGGTCACAGAGAAAAAAATGACCACAGGAGAGTGAGAATGACAACGTTGTTTATCTAAACACAAGGACAACAAGGAAAAAGAAGAAAAATGGTGGCCCACAAGAGTTGCCATCAATGACCCTTTATGGATTTCATCACACACATTGGGACACACCACACAGATTTACATAAATATGGCCCTTACTGTGGGTGCTGCTATACAAAATCATGGGCTTCTCATCGGATTTTCCAGGGTAATTAGGATCATATCCAATTCCCACCTTACATGGCTTTGGAAACAGGCCCATGCTCAAAGAAAAGTCAGCCACTAATTTGCAGCCCCACACTTACCAACAAGAGCATCTGAAATGAGGGGACTCAAAAACAGAGAGATCAGAAAGTTGCAGCCACATATGAAGAGGCCAAGTGTGAGACTCAGGCGTGACAACTGCTACCACCAGGCTATTTTATGTAGGCTTTGGGTTGCCAGATTCCTGAATTTGGAGAGAAAATGACAAAAGTTTTTCAGGTATAAATTAAAAAAGCTGTAAATACTGAAATGGCCAAATGTGTGGACTCTCGGTTTGTAAGTTTTGGTCTTTGATATTCGGGTCACCATGTTTATCCAATTAATATATCTCTACTGCCCATGGTCCCTAAGTGAATGGTATGCACCCTGCCTGATAGAATTCCCCAAAATACAACTAAAATCAGTCTTCAATAACTTAAAATTGTATTTCTTTCCATGTACAACAGACCTTAGGCAAGCGGAAAGCTAGGTGAGCATTACACACACTAGATGTGAAGGTAAAAAGTAAATGTTGCACCCAGACCTCCATAAATTTGATATAGTCCATTTCCAAGGAGATGTGAGCTCTTCCCCTAACAGAGAAACACAACAGCCAGAGGACAGAGGAAGGTCTGTTTGACCATCAAGTACAAAAAACCAGTGCTATCAAAGAACAAGGTACAGTTACTCTAACTGGACAGAAGGAATGTTGGAGGTGCTGTGCTCTCCCTGACAGTGTCCCTAGTTCCATCACGTCTAGACAGGAACAGGCACATGCTGGCTCCAGGAGAAAAATTTGTCCCACAGACCTGAGTAGGGATCAAATGCCAAGAGCAAAGTGAGGTCACATAACTTACAGAAGTTCCCTGGAACATGGAACTAAAGGAAGTGGAAACTGTCTAGGAAGGAATATGTTATTCTAAACTTTCAGGATAGTGGGCAGGGCAGGGGGAAGTGGTGTTTCTTCAATGTGTTTTTAAGTAACTTTTAAATAAGAGTCCATTTTTATGTAATGATTGAGGAAGGTATGAGGACACCCTTTGAAAGGAAAGCCAGCCTCTTCCAAAAGTCCAAAAATACCCTGCACATGGGAATTTTATTTATTGTGTACATTTATTTTCAAAGTATCTTATTCTATAACAAAGGCTAAGGAATAACATACTCTGCACATTGCTTAGTCTCCCTTTCAAAGGGTGTGAAGACTCTGAACCAGTGATGTAACAGAAAGTACTTTTTTCCTAGAGATACCAAGCAGGATGGCTCCAGAATTTCCATATAGAAGTGGCTTTGCAGTAGCAATTCAGCTAAGGGGAGCAGTGGGGGAAGGGGGAGAACCCTTGTCTTGAAGCTGTATTTGCACTGCAAATCCATCACCTTGACTTGCATTATGCATGTATTTTGAGCACCTTACAGGACTGCTAGAGACCACAAGAGGTATGGGGCTAAATATTCCACAGTCACTTCTAGTGCCACCACTGGAACAGGTGAGAGGAGAGAGAAAAGGTTACTCTCTAAGCCAATGCTGCTCGAAGTAAGAATAACAGACCACTGCCTGCCCCAAACTGTGCAGGTCTGAGGAGGTAAGTACATATTGCTGTGCATTTTTATTGTATTTATCTCCAAAAACAAACAAACAAAAATAACAAAAACAACTACAAAAGAACCTGTCCCTTCCCCAGAGACAGAGAAGCACTGCTCTAACTAAACGATCCATCCTTCCCACTTAAGTCTCCTAGCAGGCTGGCCTATGAGGAGTGGGTGGCCTCGTGATCCTAAATTATCCAAAAGTCCCATTCCTACAAGAGTAGGAAAGGCTCCAGGGAATCACTAACACTGGAAAAGATCGAATGAGCCTGTTCTATTAGGGAAAATTAACCAGAACTTGGAAATGGGGCCAAAAGACATCCGGGCACTGTTTCAATGTTGTTCTGGAACACAGTCTAGCAAGCCCAACCTGATTCTCGGGAATGTAACTTGTTGGACTTACAGTTTACTTTACTATTGATTAGGGCCCAGACCCTGGAGAGTTACACACTGAAGACTGAGAACCTGCAAATGAGTTCTGTAGAAACAGAGAGCAATCCCAACAATTACAGTTTGATAGCCATTAACCAATTTATATATACCTCGGCAACCTTATTCTGACATTCTGTACCTGACTATTCAGTTCCATTAGTCTCTCATAGCCTCTCTGATCCCACTGACATCTGAGTGGCTTCCTCATTAGTCAGTTAATTAATCTTTGATACCTGCTCAATATACACTTGTATAAGATTTAGGTTATAACTTTTCAAAAATTATAATTCAACCATTACTATGAAAAACCGTGTCCTTTCTGACCTCTCTCCCTCTAGGTTGCAATGGTTACACCCTATTTACCCTAACAATAGCATAAAACTATCAGAAAAAAGAGGAGACAGAAAGAAACATTTTTTAAATGAATAAATAATTGCATTTGAGGAAAAATCTTGAACCACACATTGCACTCTTTAAAATGAGTAACCAACAAACCAGTCATGATAAAAATCGCCTCCCTCTATATAAAAATATTTTTATTTAAACAATTTATTTCAACAGTAAGTGTACTTTCTTGCTCTCTCGAGATCAAATCACTTTACTACATCAATTATTTCTCATATGGTTTTCCCATAATGAGATGTAGAGAAAGATATATAAATAGAAGAAAGTTCAGAGTTTACAATTAAGATTTTTTAGTCATTTTAATCTCAAGTCCTGGACAACTTACATGTACACACACACACACACACACACACACACACACACATTAACTACTTCCATGCTTTTCCTGTAACTTTCTTGTTAAGAGTCCCTAAAAAAAAATCTCTTGTTGAGCTCTAAAGATCAGCCAACACCACTCTGTTCACCAGACTAACCCTGATGGCCTTAAATCGGTGCTGTGCAACAGAAATATAACACAAGTCACAAATAAGACACAAATATGAAATTTTAAATTTTCTAGTAGGTACATTAAGAAAATAAAAACAAGTGAAATTAACTTTAAAATATATTACATTATATAATAAAAAAATTATTAATGAGATATTTTACCTTATTTTTATACTAACTCCTCAAAATCTAGTGTGTAGTTTATACCTACAGCACATCTCAGCTGGGGCTGGCCACATTTCAAGAAGTAAGGAGACTGTCCCACCTTCCCCAAGCTCCTGAATGCCCTCACTGTGCCACAAGCCCCCATCCCCTGCCCACTCATGGTAAGAGCCACATGGCTGGGTCTGTAAAGGTGTCCCTTGTACCACAATCCACACACAGACACACTCACAAGACCTCTGTCTGGGAGGCCTGAGGTCCAGTGGGCCAGGTGCTGGTGCTGAAGCCTGTGCTGGGGCAAAGTCCATTTATCCAGAGAGAAAAGAGCCAGCTCTAAGATCCAACCTCAGCACTGGATCAGTCTCCAATAGGACTAACACATGATGCCTTACAAAGGCCTTCTTGGAACAGTAAGGGCCACCAGTTTACCTTGAAGAGAGCCATTTACCCTTTCAGGCAACCAGGGCTCTGTCTATAGTCTGGTACCATTAGATTTCACAGTACCCTTTGGCCAAAGGAGTTGTCATGTCCCCAAGACACTGACCACCACACTTGGAACACTTGGAATATTTGGTAAGACCAGATGCATATGAGAGAGCAAGCAAAATTAGTCCCAGACAGAGAGTATTCAAGAAATAATCTCTTCTAATGCATTCAGAGGCATTTTACTTAGATAACAACTAAGTGTGGTTTTAAACAGCTAAAGAGGTTGTTTAAGCTAAAGAAGCTGAGCTGAGACCAAGTAGGTCTCTGATTTACCATAACGAATTACCATATGTTTTATCCAACAAAACTCTTATTATGAAAATAACTAAAATCCTGATAATGTCTGAGGAAGCTAAGAAGACTGAAGTCATCTGAACTCTGCATCTCTCCAGTGGAGATAGTAACTGCTTAGAGGTGATGAACATCAGGTGAAATACAGCAAACCACACAGGAACAACAAAATGTGCAAGAGGCTGTGCAAAAGCAGGCACTTTCTACCCATACTACCCTTGAGCCTGGGCTCATGCTGCTGTTTGGACCCCTTCAGTAGCTAGCTCTCCATGGCACGCAACTGATGGGTATAACACCAACACTCAAAAATGCTTCACCTAATAAATACTAAAACATTCAATTAAAATATGTAAATGTACCACTAAAGAGATTAAAAAGAACTCAATTACGAAAGCAGCTCTTCCTTTCAGAGGCTTAAACACCAGGACAGGGCTAATTACAGAGCACTGAGTCACTGCTTCCTTGGGTATAATTCACAAAAAATGTTTTTCTGTCTATAAATGCACTCCACTTGATCTGCCTAAGAGAACAGAAATAAAAGGTCATTTTCTGTGTTATTTTTTCCTGAGATTAGCTGTTAATCTAGCTCCTTGAAGGTAACTCCCTACATCATTGTCAAGGCAGGCATCGAATCTTAGTTTTTTAAAGACTGTAGGTCTCTGCCTCTAATGAAGGCCCCATACTGCTTTTCCTTTTCCAAAGTCAACTGTGACACCCAAACTGCCCAAATCCAGAAGCAACCCCACCCACTAAACTAGGTACCTGCTTGACTGGAAATCAAAGGGAGAAGATTCTATTCCAAAAGACATTACCACAAGGAGAAAATCTAAAGTAGGAGCAAAGAAATTTTATCTTTTAATTATTTTGCCTTCCAGTTGCAATGATGCTCTTCATAAAGAGATCCTTCCAAGTATACAGAAGCACAATGCCCTCAGATAAACCTCAGTGTGGGCGGGCAAATCCACTTGTTCCCATGAACACAGGGTGTGGCTGGCAACACAGGGTGTGGCTGCCTCTACAAGCACAATTGCCCGGTGTTGCCCCTGACATAGAGATAAAGTTCCAAACTCTGCAGTTAGTAATGATCCTGTTACTTCCCCACTCAGAATCAAAAACTGTTAAATCTCTAGCATCAAACCACAACTGCTGATAGCAGCTCACTTAGCTTTCATCCTCTAGAAAAAGAGAACTGAAGAAATCCACACACATTAAGCCAGTCCCTTTTTTCCAGTACAGTCTCAGCTAAAGGCTTGATCACTCATGATTCCACCAGCACAGACAGTCAAGGAGAAAACTATTCAGAAGGGTTCAAAAGGCTCAAAACCAGCAAATGAGCAGGACACAGGCTCGAGCACCAGGACACAAGCTCGTAACATAAACAAATGAACTTAGAATACATTGGGCTACAGAAACAAACTCTTCCATTTTTAGAACACATTTAAGATTTCAATAATGCTTTTGTCCTTTGGCATTTTGTCTCTAACATCTCCATACTCTATTCTTTTAAGGGCTTTTAAAAATCTATAAAGGAGCTTAGTGTCACTGTCTTCCCCAGGAAGGAAAAGTATACCTGGGGCAGATGTATGCCTCTCTATACAAGTGAAGGGAGATGGGGGCTTATCAAGTCCCCTTGCCTTCAATTCAGTCACTATTACAAAAAGCAGATCTCCTAACACATGGGAACCATGACTAAGCTAAATCACTTCCATCCACCTCTTCCTTTCCATTGAGACATCTGTGTTTCAGCTCACTATCATGTTATGAAAGTGATCAGATTCACTGGATCCTTTGGGGAAGACAGTGGAATTCTCACCTTTCACTACAAGCTATCACAGTCCTGGCTCACTCATTCTCATGAGAATTCCCTAGTTAAAGCACTTGCAGAATAAATGTATTATTACTGGTGAATGTTAATTTCCTCCAATATCATTGATTAGTGCCTGGTGACTTGACAAGGCCTTGAGTTCACTTCCTTTGTCTGGTGCTAACTCTGACTTCGAATCTTACATTCCACTAGAACCTGAATGCATTTACTGACCTGTTCTAGAGGGCCAGCACTACTTCACAGGTGCCCACAACCTAGTAAAAGACACTTGAATGTGACATTGGGCCCCCAGGAGAACATCCAATCCAACAGGACATCACAGACTCAAATGAGACTGGGAATCCAATCTCAACATCACCCTCAGATTTGACACGGAACATCTTTAACCTGGACCTTCTTGGAGAACTTCTTGAACAATATCTAAAGCTGCTCTCACTTATTCCTACTTGAATTTCATCCCTCTTCATATATTAACTATGAACCAACTGTGAAGAAAGGGTACAGGGTGGGGGTAGGGGCTGCTGTGGGTATGTGAGTAGGGTTCTGCATCGGGGGGAGTGTGTCATAGATATATACCTATGTGTGAGGATAGTGATAAACTCTAATTAATCAATCTGGTAAAATTCAGAATTTATTTCAAACTCCCTTTATCCTGATATACAAACTTTAATTTGTTGATAAAACAGCAGCCCTTCTTGTCTTCAAATTCCTTAAAATACCACCAATACTTGTCTAGACCAACTCTGTTCAACAGAATTATCTGTGATGATGGAAATGTTCGGTCTGTGTACTTTCTAACACAATATCCACAAGTGGCTGCCAAACACTAGAAATGTGGCTAGTACAACTCAATGAAATTTTTAATTATAGTTAATTTTAGTTAATTTGAATAGCTACTGTGGCTAGTGACCACTGTACTGGACAACGCAGGTCTAGACAATAAGTTCTCATGAATGGAAACTTATTTACTTATTTACCCAAGCCCATTCCCTTAGCACGGTGGATGAGTAAAGCAGGAACCGGCATCCTTCTGGACATGCTTCCCAACATCCTTCACCCTGCCCTGACCACCCTATAAAGAGATCTATGTCCTTGATCATCTTCCTCTACAGTGGTTTCTCAGCCCTCGCCACTACTGATATTTGGAGCTGGATAATTCTTTATTGTGAGGGCTGTCCTGTGTATTTTTAAATGTTTAGTAGCATCCTAGACCTCTACCCACTAGAAGCCAGTAACATTTCATCATTCCCCAGTTGTAACAACCAAAAATGTATCCAGACAATGCCAAATGTCCTCAGGGTACTGATGAGAACCACTGCTCTAAGAATAGCTTTAAAAAACAAACACAAACAGACAACAAGTGCAACAACAACAAAAACACCATTCTCAGAATTTCTGTAGGCCTTGGTCTATGAAACTAGGCTACTCTCTTATATTTGCCCTTGGTTAAGTGCCCTTTTATCCACCCTTTGCACATACCCTTTCAAAACCTGAGTCAGGGCTCCTGCATGGTTTTTCTAAGGTTCTTGCTCACATATGCACATCAGCTGAGTGCCCAGCTGTCCTTCTGTTTAGGGAAAGGCCTAATGAAGACCAAAACGACCCACCTGTAAAACTAACTACCCACCAACTACCTGTGTTAATCTACTCCAGTCAGCATTCTAATCTATAGACAGACAACCAAAGACATTCAGATATTTCAGGGAATATCCACAGCTCAAAAGAGAAGGATCAAGTAGAATAAACAGAATAACTGACTCTAAGCAAAGAGATAATTCATCAAATTAAAACAGACATGAAAAAATTCCAATTAGTGTCTTCAGAAAGCATCAAGATGACATCATAATCCTAAACAATAAGCAAATAAAAAACAAAAATAATAATGGAAGAAGAAAACTAAAGGAAGACAAGAGAATATAGATTTAGAAATCTGAGACTACGGGATGAAACGGTATGAAAATTAGATACATCTTCATAAAATTTCAGGACACCAAAGAGAAAGGTCTCCACAGAATCCAGAATGAAAAAAGGCTCCCAACCAACCAACCAACCAACCAAGAGATGAGAATGTGATCAGCAAATGTCATCCCAGAAATACCAGATACAGAACCAAGAAGCTAGATCTCTGTATTTATCCATACTGCCAATCAAGTGTAAAGATAACAAACATTTCAGATTTCTAAAAAAAGCCAGAAAGTTTACTTTCTAAACATTCTTTTTAGAGAAAAATTTTTTCAAGATGGACTTCAGCACGAATGAAAAAGAAACCCAAAATGATGAAGACAGAGAGGGGGGTCCAGAAAGCAGCCTAGCCCAGGAATACGGTGAAAGGAGGCCTCCAGATTAACACTGGGCAGCAGCAAGCCCCCAGGGCTGGTCCAAGCTGGGGCCAAGTCAGAGGGCTCTGAGAAGAAGATTGGTCCCTAGGACAAGAAGCACGACTGACAGGAAAACCTTAGGAATATGGCAAAGGCATGTGCTAAAAAGGATGTTAGTTTGCTAATCCTTTTTAAAATGTTTATAGATGATTCCCTTTTTTGCTTATGCCAGACGTGATTTCTACTCCAACAGAACTAGTGGTAGCTCTGCATTCAGATCACCATCCCTTGTGACAGGCACCCTTCCCTTTTAATATCCCTACTTCAGGTACTGCCACAGAGACATCTAAGACTGTTCTGCTCCTAGCTACCAGTGCCCGCAGGCCACTGAAGAGTTCCATCTGACCTGCAGTAAATCACTATCTCTTTGAGCTGCAGTACGTACTCCAGTTTGGCTCCTCCAGCCTGCCTTAGAGTCAGATCTTTGTCCTACACCACTTGCTCAATTTGCCAACTTCCCCAAGTCATTCTGGACTCAACAACTGCCCAGACTGGGAAGTGGGAAAAAGGGAATTTAAAACAGGGAGATAATTAATGGCACCCAAATGAAGGGTTTAATTCACCAAGAAAATTAAAATTAAGGAAGTAGAGCTTATTATAGAGAGGAAGGAATAGGAAGCTGGGGAGACTTAGAAGCTTTGGAATAGAAACTGAAACCTTTCTTGCTTTGAAAAAATTATCAGCCTTTCCCTCTGTCTTGGCTCAAGGGACCAGTGAAAGGGTCTCTCCTTTTAGCATTTCTGCTTCACCTCTTTGGTCTGTTTTGAAAGATATACAAATAGATGCTTATTCTGAAACCCTCTGGCATGAAAGTGAATAAGAGGTTCTCTAGACATTCATTATGCAACAGAGTAAAATGATTATAGACAAATTTCTCTATCAACAATGATAAGGTTACATAAAAGGACTTTAAAATGGACCTTAGGCAGTGTACATTAGCTCTATGAAAAATGAGCAACTCTAAATGATACTTTAAATCAACCAGCAATGAGTTCTGTTACTATTCAGAATCATCATCAGTTTATTTTATGCATTTTTTTCTGATAGGTGTACACATCAGCAATCTGACAGATTTACAAATTATTATTTAAAAGCAGAAGCCAAGCAAGCACAGAGAACATCACTCAGTGAATATTGACTGAAAGCAAGCCCACTATGTCCCAGACACTGGGGCAAGCCCAGGGCTAATTCCTAAGTGACCATGTGGTAGGCCTGTGTCCTGTGTTGTTCCATCCCAACTGTGCCCCTGGACACACCAAGGCCAGAGGGACTCCCTGAGAGCATTCAGCTCCCAAAGGGCAGCAGAACCCAGGGCCCCGAGATATGTCTCTGCACTACTGCTCCTACCTGTCTGCAAAATGTACACTATGAAGGAAAGGTATACAGTCTTAAAGGCAAAAACTGTCATTGAAAAGGCCTAAAATGTTCAAAAGATATTGCCAAGATCTAGCAAATGACATAATGAATTATTAAGAACTACCCTATTTAGGGAAGACCATTTGTATTGTTTCTAAAGATACCTGCTATACGCTTCTCTTATCAGGGCATTTGTTAGTATACTTCACATATCAGAAATTCATTAAGCCAAATTGTTAGGAGATATATTCTCTCTTCGGCTCAGAGTGCCCACACAGACAACACTGTATTCTTGTGCAAGGCACCATGCCGGCACTCTCCACAACAGCAACTCTGTAGGGCTCAGTATCTCTGATAAGAAAATCCGACACTCCATGAGTTATTTTATTTTACAATGAATTAAAAAAGCAATCAATTACCTTGTGCTTTACTGATGTCCTGACCTTTATCAGGAATGTTCCAGAAAACACCATGGGAAAACAGAGTTGTTTTTTTACCTCATAGCATTAGGTACTACTTTAATGCCACCTTTCATCTGTACAATGCTTTGTACCAATGAGCTTTCTAACCAAGTACACATTATTTTTTAAATGTATCAGTAGAGGTTATTGGGAATGGTCAAATGATAAGCCGCTTTAAAAACATCTGTGTTTTAAAAAACATAAATAAGAAATATTTTTTTCAAAAATAAATAAATGAATAGTAACTCTACAGTGAAGAAACCTAGAAGATACCACTTTGACCCCCAGTGAGAAGACACATCAAAATCAGGTGCCCCTGAGACGATGGACTAAGATGGGCATGACATCACTTCTGTAGTGTTCTTGCCAAAATGAATAAGCTGACACATGAGGAAACATTAAATAAACTCCCAAATGAAGAAAATGATACAAAATAACCAGCCAGTGCTCTTCACAAGTGTCACGATTGTTAAAGACAAAGACTGAGGAACTGTTCCAGACCGAGGGAGACTCAGGAGATGTCACAACACCTAAATGCAATGTAGAATTTGAATTAGATAGATCCTAGACCATAAAAAAAGGACATTAGTGGGAAAACTGACAATCGAAAAAGTTCTGCAGATTAGTTAATAGTATTAGGTAACTCGGTGTTTCTGACCACTACTAGAGATACATGAGATACTAACACTTGGGGAAATTGGGCAAAGGGTACACAGGAACTCTTTGTTCTATTTTTGCAACATTAAGTCTGAAATTCTTTCAAACATAAAGTCATTTCCTAATATATACATATATCAAATCATAATGGTATACACCTTCAACTAATACAATATTATATGTCCATCACATCTTAATACAACTAGGGGAGGGGGTGGAGAACAACTAGAAACACGTAACACATCAAGCCTTCAACCTTGGTCATCCATGCAGGGCAAGCTCTTCAGCCAGATCACACTCCCATCCATCCTGGAGATAATATCTTTTGCTTTGTCATCCATATTGTTTTGATTGATTAGAAATGTACTCAAAAAGGCTTGTATCAAAATGAGAGAGGTTACTTTCATAAATGTCTTTCAGTCAACATCTTCCTGAGGCTTCTATAGCCAGATAAGACGGTGCTATGCCTGTTTTGTATTAAACTATACTTTCTCTAGTTTTAATTCTGAATGGAAAACAGTAAAAAAAAAAAAAAAAAAAAAGTATAGTTCAACGAAGGGCACAGTAACTCTTTTCTAGCATGCTAGAGCATGTTATTCACGTCAGTGAATTTCCCTGCTAATGTGTATTTCAATTACTTCTACAGGTCCCCCAAATCTAAAGCAAAATATGGTTAAGTGGGGTCAGCATGACCTGAAGGGGAAGGAAGAGCCACAAAACCTGAGGACAGACATGGAAACTGCAAGCATCATCTTTCCTCATCGTGGCAAGACCCTGTCATCCCCATTTTCACCCACAATGAGACTATTCTCAACACAGTTGACCTGACTTGCTCAAAGACACACAGTTCTGAGTGGTGGGAAAGTGTGCCAGACAGGAAGTGATGCCCACATCCCTCTCAGTCCTGGAAAACTCTAAGACTCATGAGTAGAGATGTGCTCTTTACACAGAGGACAACAGAGACTGGGTATAAATATTAAAACAACATACGTAAAAACATGGTGAGAATAAGAGTCTGCAAAGTGTCCTACTGAAACAGGGGTTTTGCTGAGGGGTGTCCTTGCTGGGCAGGGCAGTCATTTCTCACAGACAGTGAGAGGCCAGCAGCACCAGACCCTGCTGCTCCTATTCCCAGAAAAGGCCTCTACTTCCCCTTCCTCCAGCTGATGTTCTCTTTAGGCTTCCGAATCATTTTTAATATAGAAAGGGCTATAGTAGTAATAGTCTCTATTTAATGCTGTGTGCTAAATAATGAGTTTTACAAATTTTTTTTTTGAACCCTTACCACTGCTCTGTAAGACAGATACTAAAACCTTACTACTTAAAAGAAAGAAAATGAGGTTCAGAGAGGGTAAGAGACTAACCACAACACAAGCATTAGCCTAAATTTCTTTGCACTAATCATTCTCCTCTTTTGTAAAACACACTGCTTAATTATCTTTTTTCCCTGTTGAGATGAGAGAGAGACAGTATCCCCAGTATCATCTCTATGTCCCCCAGGAGTGGCGGACACAGAGGTGCTGACATTTATTACATGGAAATTTCTGTGTGAGCTTCTTGCACCTTGTTCCTCACCAAATGGCGGCTCCATGAGTGCCAGGCCTTGCCTTTATTCCTCACAGTGTCCCTGTGGTCAGAACAGGGCCTAAAAGGGAGAAAATATTCAGCGATATCTGCTGACTAGATAAATAAAGCTCATTCTAAAAATGCCTACCATAGCACTGTCCAACTTTCCTTGTGATGGAAATGTCCCAAGTCAGCACTGTCTGGAACCAACTAGATACACACAGCTACTGAGTACCTGAAATATGGCTAAGTGGGACTAAGAAAAACATTTAATTTTGTTTAACTTTCATGAGTTTAAATTTCCATGGGTGCTTGTGGCTGATGATTACCCTATTGGTCAGTGTAGGTCTAAGCTATCCTAATTTCTAACACAAGACCATGCTTTTCACTGACATGTTTCAGATCCCTGCTACAGGCATTACTCCTACAGAAGTCTGCTCCTGTGTGAAGACAACACTGGCACCGAATATATGGTGATGTTAAGGTTGCTACTTTCAAGGTGTTTAGCTCAGGAGCAGGAAGAGAAACTAAATTAATCAAACAAGCATGATTCATGCTAAAGACGCAAGTTTTGAATTAAAACATAAGCTGGTGGAAAAAAATGTCATTCACTGACCACTTTTCTTCATTGATATAAATGAGTCATGAGAACAAATGTCCCCTCCCTTCCTACCCGCCACCAACCACCACAAAAATGTCAAAAGATAAGCAAAGAATAATTTTGTTAGCAAATGCACCAGTTATTAAAAAATTTGAGTCATGGTTACTCAAGTGCCTATTAAAAGCAGAAAAGATGAATGTTTCCAGAAACTGTTCAAATGTACAAGCAGTATATATCACATTAAAAGAGTTCAATGTATAGGTCATTTTCAGAAGAAAGAGTGTTGGTTAATTCATGTGCAGTATTATCCTGCTTGGCAAGAAAGCTGTAAGGTTGGTTTTATCAAAGTAAACATAACTTCTAGGCCAACAGTGCCAACTGCTAAGAGGCCAGGTTTGAAGCCACAGCCCTGTCTTCTGGGCAAGCAGTGAGGCTCCCCCCTGACTCCAACCTGGCCAATCCCACCTCCAGCATGCCACTCTGAGCTACTGACCTCAATGGCTGACAGAGTATCTGTCCTCTTCCGTAAGGATCCTCTCCACCAGTGTGTGTTTGTTCTAGCCCTGGTGAAACCTGGCAAGGGAGATGGCCTCTTCTTCCACAAGTCTGCCCCAAATGCCCCAAATGAAAGGCATTCTCACTGAGAAATGACCAAAGGAAGCAAAGATACAAAGAGTTTATGGCTGATAAAAACATCAAAATGCCATGTGCCACAGGCTTTCCTTTAAGAAGTTAGAAACCAATTTATTCACTCTGTCACTGACAAACAAATCATCCAATAATTAAACATTAATTTCTTGTCATCGCTATCATGTTAACATTTAATTGCACATAAGAGGGAAATATCCATCCAGCTCTTGTATTGGCCAATATGTAAACTAAATATAGAATAAACTGTGAAGAAGAACACAGTTTTGGTATGGCTCACACATCTTTGGTATACAGTAAGCACTCATTAAAAAAGTATAATCTTTTACTCAGTCATCATGGCACCATAAGCAGCAAGGTGGTAATTTTCACAGGGGCACAACCTCTTCTATCTGCCTCTATTCACCACACTGACACCAAAATGTTTTATCAGATGTGAGATTCTCCAAGTGTTGGGGCCCACAGGTGGGTGGGCGTAATCCACCCCAGGTACAGGCAACAATGTGGGGCACTGTCTAGCCCTGCACTGTCCCATATAGTGACCACTAGCTATGTGAGGCTATTTAAATTTAAACTTACCAGAGATTAGAGGGGAGAAGGGAGGTAGATATGGTAAAGGGGTCAAATACGTCGTAACAGAAAGAAATCCAACTATGGGCAGTGAACATAAAATGCAAAATAAATATGACTTACTGTTGAATCATACACCTGAAACTTACTGGATTTCATTAACCAATGTCATCATAATAAAAAATTAAAAAATAAATTAAAAAATAAATTTAAACTTAATAAAATTAAAGTTCCACAATCACACTAGCCACACTTAAAGTGCTCATTAGTCATAAGTAGCTAGTGGCTAACGTACTGGACAGTGCAAAAGGAGAAGACTTCTAACATCGCAGAAATTGTATTAGACAGCATTAGCCTAGATAGTTTTAAAACAACAAAATTCTGGTTTTTATTGTCAACATTGACAAATCTAAACAATATTAGTGACAAAATACTCCTTCCTGCCCCCCTTGGATCTCCCCATATGCCACTGTCCAAATAAATCTACCTAGTCATAAAGATAACTTTAATCCATAAGCAAACTAAAATCTCAGTTGTATTCTGCTCAAATGAATGCTAAAAATGAAAAAAAGACTAAAGCGTATTCCACTCCCTTTTCCTGTCCATAACAGACCTACCCTAAAAAGAAAGCTGATTCTATGAAAATCTAGAGAGAAAACTGGTAAAAGAATTTGTAATTACTGAACTGTGTATAACCTCTGAAAATTACACATAACATATATACAAGAGGGAGGGGGAATAACACAGAGAAAACCATTTTTTTTCAACTAAATGTCCATGTACATATAGAAAAGGCAACTCAGCCCTCAGGGTCTCATTCCATAGGAGGACCCAGTTCCCAAATACAGGCCTAAAATAGAACCCAGTTCTTTCTTCTGGACAAGACTAGAACTAACAGGGATATCGAGAGCCATTCGGCTCTCTATTACTGTCCACGAATTAAACATTAATGTGGCTACAGTATTTTTCCTAGCAGAATATTAAAAATACACGCAATGTTTCTAATTTCAATTACCTTAACAGTCTGGAATGCTTTCTGAGGTTCTGGATTTTCAATTTTCATTCGGTCATCCCCTCCTGGCTGCTGCTGGCTCCAACTGCAACATGTTATGCCATTCCCCCCTCCCCCGTGCCCACCCTATCAAGGGCCAAAGAGGACCCGACTTCGAGTTCTCCAACACAGTGCTCTGCTGGCACTCCCTCCCAGGTACACCTGTTGTCCAATTAAGCACTACTTCCCTACAAAAGAGATCTTTGCTTAGGTAATTTCTGTGAATGCATCACAGATAAAGACCAAACACTAGAAAAGCAGACATCATAAATAACATTTAGCTATCTACAGATGCTCCTCACCTTATGATGGGGTTATGTAAATTGAAAATATTATAAATTAAAAATAAATTTAATAGTGAATATCATAGCTTAGCCTAGCCTACCTTAAAATGTGCTCAGAAAACTTACATTAACCCACAGTTGGGCAAATCACTGAACACAATGAATACACTGTAGAGTGCGGGTTGTTCATCCTCATGATCGTGGGCTGACCAAAAGCTGTGACGCACTTGTGTTGTTCAGCATCACCAGAAAGCACCATACTGCATATTGCTAGCCCAAAGAAAGATCAAAATTCAAAAAGTCTGGTTTCTACTGAATGCATATCACTTCCCCACCATCAAAAAGTTGAAAAATCATTAACTTGAAACATCATAAGTTGGGGGGCATCTGTATTATACTAAGGTAGACTGTTCCACATAGGTGACTCTCCAGATGCTTAAAAGGTAATTGTTTATGATCCAAAGTGTATTTAACCATGTGTAAATTCAAGCACACCATGAGAAGGCAAGGATCTTTGGAAAAGACAATAATGCTGGAAAAAACAGAAGGAAGCAGGAAAAGCGGCAGACTAAATATGAGATGAACTGGCTTCATAAAGGAAGCCATAGACATGAGTTTACAAGAGCTGAGCAGGGCTGCTGAAGACAGGACATTGTGAGCATCATTTATTCACAGGGTCGCCAGAAATTGGAGCTGACTGAACAGCGTGTAACATACACCAAGACTATGATATCTTTCCTTAACATTATATAACAATACCCGAGAGTTACGCTGCTGTTTTTTCTCTCAGGGCCTCTGCACATGCTGCTCCTCCTTCCTGGAATGCTCTTCTCATCCACTTCACCTTATTAACACTCCTTTCTTTAGCTCAACTTCACTTCCTCAGGGAAGCTTTCCTGACACCCCAGATGAGTCCAGGTTCCCCCGATCCACACTCTCATGACAACTAGTATTTACACATCATGGCACTTACCACAGTTTATAATTAATACTTATTTGTAGGATTATTTGGAGAACTCTGCCCCACCCCTACATGTCTAAACAATCAGTGAGGAGTGGCCCTGTGTCAGTTCTGTTCATCTTTATATCCCCAGTGCCCAGTACTGTGTGTTGTATATCAGGTAATCAATAAATATTTGATAGATGAATAAACTAATTACTGAATGAAAAACCATCTTTTGAGAATCAGGGAAATATGTTCTTATACTGAGATGTAGCTTCGAAGATAGATAGCATGAGTTTTACTAACTCAAAGAGGTAAAGAGATATTCTGTTTTGCTCTCTTTGAAACCTCTGGCATTAGATTGCTCCTTAGGGAATGGCCTTTTGCCTAAAGGTAGAAATCACTAATTTAACAACCTCAGATGTAGAATGATGGGGCAGAAGTCCAAACACCCTTCTGAAAACAAGTTTTCTCAAATTCTAGACAAGTATCATCTTCATTACTGTCAAAAGACTATGAACCCATCATTCAAAACACCATATTTATGTATCATGAACATAACGTACCTCCTCTTTCTTCTCTATTTCACTAGTCTGACGTGGGCTACCAGAGTTGGTAAGTACCTGCTCCTTTATCAGAAGATACTTCTGCAATCCACATTCCTTTAATTTCTAAAGCAGTTCAGATCCGGTGCTTTACATTCCCTAGCCCTGGTTACCCCTCGCCTTCTTCCCACCAGCATCACCACCCTCACGCCCTGTATACAGGCCACACTTCCATCTGCTTCTCGAATTTAGCCAGCACTGCCCTTCTCTAGGACCCATGAGAGGCATTTCTTCCACCGAGAGTGCCTTTCTAAGACTTCCACATGGCTCCTCCCTCCCTCAGCTCTTGGACCGAATGGCTTGCCTAAAAATGTGGCCTACCAGGAATCTCCTGTCCTTCCCTGCCTTACTTTCCTCTATCACATTCCTCACCATCTGACACACTTGTCTGTTTTTGCACTGTTTCCCTGAGCTCACACACCCCAATACATGAAAATACAAGCTCCATATGCATCTTTTTTGTTGTTCACTGCTATATCCCAAGTGTCTAGAAAGTGCCTGGCACAAAGAAGATGCCGAATAAATATTTGTAGAACTAAGTAAGTCTGCATTGTGGTGGCTCAACTACTCATGAAATCTCTTCCACAAGACTTTCTGCTTTAATCTGGTTTATGAGTAGGCCTAAGATATTGGTCCACTGCAAGGAAGAACATGGAGGAGGAAAAACAAGACATACAGCAATAAGAAAAAGAACTTCTTGATTAGAATAAGAAAAAATTGGTAAAGAACAGGAACAGCAATTCGGATACACACAAAATTCAGACAGCTAGTAAATATGTGTAGAGAGTAAACTTCATTTAAGAAAAGATAATGTAAATTAAAGCTAGATCACTTATTAGCTACAAAACTGACAAAGATTTTAAAAGCATACACAATATTGGCAAGAACACATTGCTGTTGGGAATGTAAACTGTAAACTTTCTGGAAGGCTAATTGGCAATATCTAATAATATATGTAAGAAAATATAACAGGAATTTCACTTTTAAAAATTTATCCTACAGAAATCAGCAAAGGTGTATATATATAAAAAAATAAATGTGCCAAGACAAACACCACAGCATTTGCAAAAAAAAAAAAAAAGAAAAAAAGAAAGAAAGAAAGAAAGAAAGGAAGGAAGAAAAAAAAAGAAAACAAATGCCCAACAATAGGAGATTGGCTTTTTAAAAAGCTAGTATATTCATATAACAAAATACTTTGCAGTCAGTTATAATCATGATAAAGAGAAATAATTAAAATGGGGAATATGCTTATAACGTTAAGTGTTATCTCGATACAGATAAATACAGGTAAATACAAATATAATTTATGTATGTTAGCATGTGTCTCAGCCTAGGTCCTCCAGGAAACAGAGTCTGCAGTAAAGAGTGGAATGCTGACACTTATCTTAGGAAGCACAGCCCCACAGTGACAAAAGTGAAGCTTCAGGAAAAAGAAGGCTTGGAAGCAATTCAAGGCCAAACAGGCCCCCCAACTGTTTTACATGGAGCTTACCAATGACATACGTGTTTGCCCAGGAGGTGTGTTTGCTCTGCACGTGGGCCCTCTCCAGGCAAGCACAGAAAAAAGAGTTCACCCAAGTGCAGACCAAAGAAGAGAAGAAAGAGGAGAACTCATCTGCCTGGCTCTCTCCCTTCTTCTATTCCCACAGGTTGGTATTACTACCCCACACTTCCAGGCTGCATTATTTGGCTCCTTTATCCGTCATTTGGCATGTTATATCAATGTACAAGTTCTTATTTAGAATTCGGCTTTAAGAAAAGCCCAAAAAAGTACGAAATATGAAATGTGCTGTTTCCTAGTCCCATGAATTTGGTAACTGAGCCAGAGGTGAGCATATGGCAACAACAAAATCCCAAATGCACACACAAAAGAGAGGAACTGTCACTCGAGCATCTGAGGATGGTGCCACTGATACTGGAGCATCTGTCTCTCCCAGGATGTATGAAGATCTATCTTCTCCTTTCGGCCAACACCTCCTCCGTCCCTGCACATTCACACAGTCGCCTGTGGCCAGAGACCAACGACAGAACACACATCCCTCCTGTGGGCCCAGCTGATGCCTCTTTACAAAGAGAACAAGAGATCTGGCTTTATACATGTCTGAAGAGGAAGTCCTCAATTTGGGACGGATTCCCTCAGCTTCTGGCACCTTACCTCTTCCATACGTCTCCTTCAATAATACACTGTAAAGTGACCAACTCCTGTTTTCAACTGATCTCTGGGATGTTCTGGCCTCTCCCCTCCTTCCAGAATTCTTTTGTCAAAACCATCTGTGACTCTGTGGGGACCAATTCTCAAGTACTGTCACTTAAAAAAGAGATTTGCGAAACTTCTGGCTTTAGCACAAACATTTAAAGATCCTGGGAGTCATTATTGGGGTGACCACTCAAAAAGTATATAAAAGTATAATCACTATCTTGTACACCTGAAACTAATATATTGTATGTCAATTATAATTAAAAAATAAATTTTAAAAATTTAAGAAAAGAAAAAGCTGAACAAACTGGAAACCAACAACCTTTCTTGGACCCATCAGAGAACTAAGATGGCAGGGTAAACCATCACCCCTAAATACAGAGAGAGACACAGCCAAGGGTTGCTACCTGGAGCAGAAGCCATTGGATCCATAAACTAGTAGGCACATTTCAGTGGTAACACTGATGAACTGCTGGAGACAGTATGGACTAGCATGAGAGTGAGAAACTCCTGGGGGCCACAGTATCAAAGGGGTTCCCACACTTTTGTGGGCCTTATCATCAGCAACTGAAACAGGTTTACAGATAAGAACTGCTCCATAACAAAGGCCAAGTCTTGGGAAAGTGGACTTTGTAGAGTCTTATCTCAGCTTTGAATCCTTCCCACTCTAGCCCTCTCCAGGCTCCCTGTCTAAGTTGGGGGGTGGGGGAGGGGAGAAACATAGTCAAAAGGGGTCAGAGCTTCAAGAAAATAGATTAGGAATGCTGCAAGCAGGGAACAGGGAAGGGAGAGAGGGATGGAAGGGAGAAAATAGCCCCAAGACACAGGCTGGCTGAAGGATTAAAACTTAATGGGAAGATTATAGAATATCCCCCCACTCCCAACACTCCTTACCACCACACCAACAGGCTCCAGCAAAATAACAGATATTCTCTGAGGAAGAACACTTAGAGTAGCCCAAAGTCAAGAAGGAAGACAAAAATAAGGACCCTGGGGGACTCTGAAACCTCTGGCACCTCTAGCTATAACAACTACTACAGCCCAACTCTAAACAAATTAACATAAATCCTCACATTATAGATCTACTTACCTTACCCAAGCCCTAATCAGCATGCCTGGCCTTCGATAAAAAATTACCAGGTATACATAAAAGGGTTAATAAGATGCGCGAATCTGGGTTGCTCAAACTCTACACATGCCCAAGAAAGGCTGGTTCTCATGCCTGGGAACTGAGCCCTTGGAATCTTCTGTATGATAATAGTGTTTTGTATGTTTGAGGCCTTGCATCACACTGGCTGTGTGTCTGTCCAAATAGTTTATACTAACAACGTGATTTGTGAGGAAAATCTGCTTTCCCTCTGGGCGGGCGGGGGGAGGGTCGGGGGAATGGAGCTTTAGTAACTGAGATCAGTCATGCAGGTACTGTATGCCTACTCACCTGACCTCCAGTAAAAATCCTGTACACTCAGGACTGAGGAATCTTCCCTAGTTGGCAGCATTTTGTACATACTGTCAACACATCATTGCTGGAGGGATTAAGCACCTGAGAGATGCTTGGAAGCCTGCACCTGGTTTCCTCCAGACTTTACTCCCATGTGCTTTTTCCCTTTTCTGATTTTACTCTATATCCCGTAATAAACGATTACCATGAGTATAACTACTTCTGAGTGCTGGGAGTCCTTCCAGCAAATCATCAAGCCTAAAGGTGGCTGTAGAGACCCTAACACAGAAGTGAGAAGTGTCAAATGGGATTTGCTGGAACAATTCTGACTCCCTAAATTATGATAAGAGCACTGTTTGGGAAACGGACGAAGGAGCAGGAAGGACAAACCTTTGTCTGATGGCTAATGAGCCATCCATGGTATAGACAGCAGCTGCACTGTGATCACTGCTGGAGGTAAGTTACCAATAAAATTTAGAAATAATGGATCTTACTCCCAAGGAGTTGGCTCACTGGATACATAAAGGATATAAAATAATGAGAAACAGGCTATACGGACAATCGAGTGGTTATTGTTAGCCACGTTAACGAAAATAAAAGTGAAGGACAGAGTTGGGACAGATCCTGGCACTGCAACCACCACGGATTTTGGGCAATCTGAGCTATATGGCTTCATGGCCACTACTACCAAATGAAAAAATTGTGTTGGAACAACAGACAGCACCTCTATGACCTTTTGTCACCAAGAAGGCAGTCCAGGTGGCAAGAAGTGGGGCAAAGCCAAGAAAATACTGCATCTGAAACCAGGGGGTATAAAGTGAGGGAGCTATCTCATTCTGTGGGTTAATAGTGCCAGTTTCCTGAATAACAACTAAAATCAGTTGTAAGCATGCTCTTTGGTTATGAACATCGTAAAAGGGAGGAGTATGTTTGAATTGATGCTGGACCCACAGCTTACTACTGAAAAATCACAAATGGTTTGACATGATGCAAACACACAGTGGCCTGCTCCTAAGGGGGCAGCCAGCCTGGTAGACTGGAAATAGGCCACTATTTGTTGATACCAAGAAAGAGAATTACCCTGCACCTCCTTTAAATACTCCAGATGAAGTGACTGATACGCTGCATAAACAAGCCATTCTGGATTGGCTTTATGATGACTGGCAGGTTCATCCACTGGAAGTGCCTCTTATCAACATCATGAAAAATGTTGCAATTTACATGAGCCCCATGTAACCTCACTGCTGCAAAACCAGGGAAGTCTGAGAACTCATATCAGATTTGCTGTCTCAGCTTCTCCAACACCGAAGGGACCTAAACAAATGTGTTGTGTGTGTTACAGTTTTGAGGAATTTTAAAAGCCAGAAGGCCAAGATGACAATGAGAAGTCTGACCCCCAATCACTGGGGGTGATATTATGACTGATTAATCAGGATAAGAATTGATAAAGGAGCCAGAGTCTCTTGGCCTAACCCCTGACTAAGGACCCCAAGGCCATATGCACATGTGTGGGGAAAAATGGCCAGAGAGTTTTTCCAGGGCTCCTTGGCATGGGAGCCCAATGTTCTATGATTCCAAAACCTTACGATGAGGTCCTGAAAGGGGTGACAATTAGACTGGGAGGATATAAGAATGTGATGGTCGATGAGATGAAGATAAAAGTTTGGCTGAGAACTGGAATGTTTAGACAGACTTTATGTGAACTGGCTGTGTCCCCCTTACCTAAATGTATTGTTGGGATAGTTATTATGTCTGACTAGGGAACATATTCCCTACCTAGTACTGTTAATTTAAAACAACACAGAATACTTGGCAGACAAAAAGAAATTACCACCTTAATTAATGACAGGTTAGAAGTACTAACGAATGTTCTATAAAGCAGCCCTGAGTGGCCTGTGAAAAAGATGGATAGCTCATGGAGACAAACAGTAAATTATCAAGCTTTGAATAAAGTAGTAGCACCCACAACATCACCAGTCCCTGAGATGGTTTTGATAGTGCAAAAATACAAACCACAAGAGACTGGTCATCAATCTCGCTTTTTTCTAAATACCTACCTCAAAAGAGTCAAGTGTGGTTTGCTTTCACATGGAAAGGATCCCAATTTACATCTACTGTGTTGCCACAGAGTTATCTGAATTCACCAGCATACTGTTACAATCTGGTTAGGAAGGGTTTGTACTTAATACTGGTCCCGAGTATATTCTACATTGATATCATAATAGAAACTGAGGAGAAAACTAGAACTGAACTAAATGTAGTGGTGACACATGGCTAACAGAGGCTGGCAGATAAACCCAGCAAATATTCAAGAGCCCTACCAAAGAATAAAATTCTTAGGACCAACTTGGGCAGGAGCCATCTGTGGTATTCCACAGGTAAAGGAAACTGCTGTCCTTGCATATCCCTGGAACAAAGCAAAAAGTTCAGAACCTGGTCTGATTGCTCAGATTTGGAGAACACATATCCCACATCTGGAAATATTGCTAGCTCCTAACCATAAAAGTACCCAAAAGAGGATCATATTTGAATGGGAGACTGAAAATATCAGACGATGTCTGAACTGCAACAAACAGTGGCTCAGTCAATGGTCTGAGGCCCTAGGATCCACATTCAGATGTGATTTTGCATTTATACAGACTGGAGCTTATGGCAAAAGCCCGTGAGTGCCAACAAGCAGCAATCACTGGAATTTTGAAGCAGAAAATTTCTAGACATGGTGATATGGTATGTGCCATTTGAGAGATAATTATTGGCTTGCCACTGATATTAATGAAAATTGCCGCCCCCATCCTCAGCAATATATTTGCAAATCGAATTTAGCAATACATTAAAAAGATCATACATCATGATCAAGTGGGATTTATTACAGGGATGCAAGATTGGTTCAATATCTGCAAATGAATTAATGTGATACACCACGTAAACAAAATGAAGTACAAAAATCATATGATCATATCAACAGATGTAGAAAAAACATCATTGACAAAATCCAGCATACATTTTTAATAAAAACTCTAGGCAAAATGGGAAAAGAGGGAACATATATCAACATAATAAAAACTAAATATGACAAACCCACGGCTAACATCATACTCAATGGAGAAAAGTTAAAAGCATTTTCCTTAAGATCAGGAAAAAGATAAGGATGTCCATTTTCACCACTTTTATTCAACATAGTTTTGGAAGTCCCAGCCACAGCAATCAGACAAGAAAAAGAAATAAAAGGCATCCAAATTGGAATAGAAGAAGTAAAACTGTCATTGTTTGCGATGACATAATATTATATACAGAGAACCTCAAAGACTCCACCAAAAAACTACTAGAACTGATAAATGAATTCAGTGAAATAGCTGGATCTTAAATTAATATTCAGAAATCGATTGATTGCAGTTTATACACCAATAAAAAACTATCAGAAAGGGAAATTAAGAAAACAATAACATTTACAAGTACATCAAAGAAAAATAAAATACTCAGGAATAAATTTAATCAAGAAGTTAAAAAACCTGTACTTGGAAAATTTTAAGATATTGAAGAAAGAAACCGAAGAAAATACAAATAAATGGAAGTATGTACTGTGCTCATGGATAGGAAGAATTAACATAGTTAAAATGGCCATACTACCCAAAGCAATCTATAGATTCAATGCAATATCTATTGAAATACTAATGACATTTTTCAGATAACTACAACAAATAATTCTAAAATATTTATAGAATCATAAAAGATCCCAAATTGTCATAGCAATAGGGAGAAAGATCAAAGTTGGAGGTATCACGCTACCTAATATCAAACTATACTATAAGGCCAGAGTAATCAAAACAGCCCAGTACTGGCATAATAACAGACACACAGATCAATGGAACAGAACAGAGAGCCCAGAAATAAATCCATACTATACGGTAATTTAATCTATGACAAAGGAGGCAAGAATATACAATGAAGTAAAGAAAGTCTATTCACTGGAATGGTGTTGGGAAAACTGGACAAATACATGCAAAACAATGAAACTGGACCACCTTCTTACACCATATATAAGAATAAACTCAAAATGGAATAGACTTAAACGTAAGCCCCAAAACTATAAAAGAGAAGAAAACACAGGCAGTAAACCCTCTGACATTGTTCTTCGTAAAACTTTTTCTGACACATCTCCTTAGGCAAAGGAAACGAAAAAGTAAATACACAAATGTAACTACATCAAACTAAAAAGGTTTTTGTACAGAAAAGCATGAACAAAATGAAAAGACAATCTACTGAATGGGAGAAGATATCTGCCAATGATATATCTAATGAGGGGTTAATATCCAAAATTTATAAAGAACTCATACATCTCAAAAAACAAACACTCCAATTGAAAAATAGACAGAGGACCTGAACCGACATTTCTCAAAAAAGTACACACAGATGGCCAGTAGACCTATGGAAAGATGCTCAACATCACTAATCATCAGGGAAATGCAAATTAAAACCACAATGAGGTATTACCTCACACCTGCCAGAATAGCTATCATAAATAAACCAAAAAACAGTAAGTGTTACGGAGGATGTGGAGAAAAGAGAATACTCATATACTGTTCGTAGGATTGCAAACTAGTATAGCCACTCTGGAAAACAGTTTGGAGGGGACTCAAAAAGTTAAAAATAGAACTACCTTATGACCCAGCAACTGTATTTCTGGGTATTTATCCAAAGAAATCCAAAATATTAATGCTAAAAGATATATGTTCCCCTATGTTCACTGTAGCGCTATTTACAATAGCCAAGATATGAGAGCAACCTAAATGCCCATCAACAGATGACAGGATAAAGAAGTTGTGGTTCCTATATACAACGGAAAATTACTCAGCCATTGAGGGGGGGAAAAAATCTCGCCATTTGTGACAACACTGAGGGACTTAAATGGTATTATGCTAAGTGAAATAAATCAGAGAGACAAATACCATATGATCTTACTCATACAGGAATCTAATGAACAAAATAAATTTAAAAAAATAAAACAGAATCAGACTCACAGATACAGAAAACAAACTGATGGTTACCAGATGAGAGGGAGGTCAGGGGTCAGGATGCAAAAGGTAATGAGATTAATAAGTACAAATTGATAGTTACAAAATAGTCATAGGGATGTAGAGTGCAGTATAGAGAATACAGTCAATAATATTATAATAACTATGCATAGGGCCAGGTGGGTACTAGACTTATTGGGGATCATTTCATAAATTATAAAAGTCTAACCACTATTCTGTACACCTGAAACTAATATAAAATAATACTGAATGTCAACTATAACAGAAAATGGAAAGAAAAGAAAATTGCCCCTACGGCTAAAGGGAAAAAATAATCTTGAAATCTAAAATACCCATACTATCTTGGGTCATGATGGAGAAACACTCCAATGGGAAGGCAGAGGCATGCCACACTAAAATAGAAATGGTTTTTACAGAAATATGCTACCAGAGGAATGCAAGGAGTTACTCATTATATTCATGAATGGGTAGCCTGTTTTCTCCTGGGGCCAATTTTAAAACCACCTAAAGAGCTGCCAGATGCTATTCATACATGGGCAATGCCCTATGAAGACTCCCAATCTACCAAGAGCTGCTTGGTTTACAGATGGTGTTTCAAGATAGATGGACAGCATTCTGTTTGGAAGGCTACCACACTACAATCAATTGATAGAAAAACTCTGATTAAGGAAGGTTAAGAATAAATCGGCTCAGTGGCCTAAACTGCATACTGTTTTCACTACGATGACGGAAGAATTAGACAACAATAAGAGTGCTAAAGTTTGGGCGTATACAGACTCATGGGCAGTAGTCAATGACTGTCACATATTCAGGCCGATGGGCAATGGAAGACTGGCACAGACCTATGGAAGCCACCATAGAAATTTAAGGAGCTTAATGGACATATTAATTCCCATAAAAAGAACCCTCTTCTGGGATCAGAAGGTGACTGAAATCAACAGGTGGATACCCTGGTGTGCACTCACTTGTCCATGATACCAATGGACACAGGGGAGGTACAGCCATACAGAAATGGGCTGATTGTCAATATATTCTTCTTGCATCCTCTGAAACACAAAATGTGAACAAAGACTATCCTGTCTATCAACAAGAAAGAGACTGCAAACAGCTATGGGGCAGATTGCCCAGGCGAAGGTCCTACACACATCTGGCAAATAGAAATGACTGCTGTCTGTAGATCCAGGAGGCTATTAAACAAATCTTTGCTCTGGACTGGGCTTTGCATACTGGGTGGTAGATGCTAATACTCAAAATACTATTGAAGAATTGAAACGAAAGGTATTGTACCCTTTTGGACCACCAGGTTACATTTCATCAAACCAAGGTACATACTTTACAGTACAGTGTCCAACAATCGGCAAAGAAATAACACATAAATGGACACATATCACATATCACTCTCAAGGTAGTAATCTGAAGAAGAATTGAAATATGCAATGGAAACAACTATTATCTAAAACAGGAGTGTATAAACACGTCTTGAGGAATGTGTGCTCACCTCTAAGTGGATTGATTACACTTCTTTATAAAACTTTCCATGATTGCCCAAGAGCTTCCAATATGCATTTAAACTAAGTCCACCTTCAAATAGCACTATAGTATTAACACCTACAGTGCATGTTCCATATAACAGTGTTCTCAATTCATCCCTCCCATCCTTGTGACATTGCTGTCATTTATTTTACTTATCCATATGCTATTATCACCCAGTATATCATTACTATTATTGGTTTAAACAGTTAACTTTTGGATCAATTAAAAAGAAAAAAATTTTAAAATTATTTCACCTTAATTTATTCCTTCTCTTATATGCTTCCTTTCTTTATGGAGATGTAAGGTTATGACCTATATCATTTTACTCTGCCTAACGAGCTTCTTTTAACATTTCTAGCAAGACAGATCTGCTGGCAATAAATTCTGTTTTTGTTTGTCTGAGAAAGTCTTTCTCTTTTACTTTTGAAGGGTAACTTCAGTGACTAGAATTCTAAATTGGTGAGTTTTTCTATCAACACTTGAAATATTTTCCTCTACTCTCTCCTTGCTTGCATGGTTTCTGACAAGAAATCTGCTCTAATTCCTATCCTTGTTCCTCTCAAATGACATTCCATTGCCATATTGAAACCTTCCAGTAAAACACTTTCCTCCAAAAATAGACACTCTAGATTCCATAAAATTTCCAAAGAAGTAAACCTGAATGATATATGCAATCTAAGCAAATTAGCATGGCTCAAATAGATGGCATCTTGTCACTGAAATATCTGTGAAGAGCCTCCTGATATTTATTTGTAATACTTAAAATAATTCCATACTTTACAAGCAAACCAGACTGTAAATAAATCTGACTTCTAATAAGGTGTCCCAAATTGACAGGCAGCTCAGCATGCCCAGCTGGTGTCTGACCTAAAGATAATAAATTTCCCATCCTTCCATGCAGGAGGCTCCTGGATAAGGGAACATCCACTTCTGACATTCATTGTGTTACAACATGGCTTGATGGATAATGAAGCCCTTGGCATCACTGCCTCTGGAGTATGGGTCCAGATTAGAATACAAGCTGCCCATTCCTGACATGTCAGTTCCTGCCATGCCATGTGGCCAAGGTCTCAGTGTCTCTGCCAAAGGGGAGATAGCAAAGCAACCACTCAGCTCTCTTCCACAAGGTGACCTTGAGCAAGTGGAGAGCCCATACTTTAGGTGGTCAAAGTACAAAGTAAATCCAGTTCAGAATGGATGATGGATTAAACTTTGGCAATCTCATCATCTTACATAGTTCCCTGAATTTTTGAAGTTATATATATCATAAGGACCATTTTCTACACTATAAAAGTCTCTCAGTTGGTTCCTTATTCCTAAAGCCACCAGGCTTCTGTTTTGAATGTGTATCAATAGTTTATTGGGCTCATGACAGTTTTTAACCAGTCTTTCCATAAAATTGACAAATAACCAGCTGTAAGAAGTAGCATTCTCTATTCTTTATCCTAGTGTGTTTTTTTGTTGTTGTTGTTTTTTTTAAGGCCTGGGGAGTGATTAGTAGTTAAGTGGTCCTGAGTACTGAGCCATACGCCCTATAAGTCTAGAAGATGCAGTATCTGCTTAAGCACTGGGGTTTTAGCAAGTTAACGGAATAAGTTGTAGGAATGTTTTGTGCCTGCTTGTTAATGCACGACCCTTTAATAAATCCTGTACAGCAGAGCAAGGTCTGACACCTGTTCCAGCACATCTGGCAGGGAACTGGTGGGGGTAATAACTAACCCTCACCCACCTCAAACATTCCAGTGGTGATTATTACCTACCAAAAAGAATCTAAGAGTGGTCACAGCCAGGTTGATTAGGTCAGTTCTCAACAGTGCTTTATCCATTTTTCTTCCTGTCAATCAGACAGGTCAGCATTATATATAAATCAGACCAGAGGGCAATTGTTTAAAATGTCATTTTTAATATCTGTTCTTCAAAAAAGTATCTTAAATTTGAGACTCCTTAGAAAATTACTACACAGTTGGGATGTGTTTACATAGATCATCAGACTATAATCAGGAGAGAACAAGGTTAGGGTGATTCACTTTCATGTGCTTTATAACAGAATCTGCTCTATCCTGTGAATATAGAAACACCTGATGCTTTCTGGTGACTGCCCAAGAGCACTAACCACAAGTATCATCTCCATTGAAACTGTTGTCAGGCCAACAGGCCTTTTCAGTTGCAATCAAAGAAATATAAATCAAGAAATGCTTTCACAACTCAAAAGCATGGTCTCAGGAAAACCAGAGATAAGGCCCTGGCTCACTTGGGGACTTGGAGAAGGACGTGGCTCAATTTGGGTTTAGTTCTGATAGTAAATTCAAAGAGTACCCATGATACAAAGCCTGGGGTCTCACCAGCTTTTCCTCTCACTCCTCATAAGCCATCCTATCAACGCTAAGGCCAAACATGGAGAAAAGAGCTGTCCTAGAAAGCCAAGGGAAAGGAAAACAAGGAGAAGCCTGTGTCTGGGAGAGTCTACTAATTCTAACTCCAAAATATACTGAACTCAATTCTCTCTGGGAATGTGGGGTGAGCAGAGGAGAAATGGGGTGATGCGGGTCGGGGGGCTGGGGTGATGGAAGCGGTAGGACAGGGACAGGCATGTGGAGGTAGAGACAGAAAATGAATGAGACTAAAAAGGTAAAATATTATCTTCCTGGAGGGTATCCAGTTCATCTGGACAACTTCAACAACTTAATATCAATCATTTAGATAACATGCATTTTAAATTCTAAAAGGTTATTTCTGACATATTTTCAGGCTCTTCTTTAAGAACAGAGTAATGTTACAATATGGTCTTACCTATAATCGAGCTTTAAAATATAACTTCTTTGAAGTGTATGATAATGAGTTTGCAGAAAATGGCAAGTGTCAGAACTCAAGAGATACATCTCCAGTGAGAGAGATGTGGGGAAAAGCAGTGGGTTAACCTAGAAAGACACAAGTTCCAAAAAAGAACAAGTTCCAGCCAGTGAAGCTGAATTACTGGTGGAGGTGTTAACAGCCCATCCCTCACCTAGAAACCTCTTAAAGTCAGCTCTATTTCCTCCCATCAAGTGACCCAGCTCGCACCCCACTGAGAGGTGGCTCCATGTCTTCCCAAGATCCCTGTCAGCTTCCTTCTCTCATTTGTCCCATCTGGCCCTCCTGGAATTTAGAGTACCTTTTGGTTTCAAATTCTTTCCTGATGTTCTTTTATATTTCATGCCATAAGGCTCTTATATGACCTCAAAAATGCCAGGAAAACCAGCATTTATCATTTATTCCACAAGAGACCAGAGCATCAGGAAATATAGTGTTATAGCAGCAAGTCCTTCTCTTTCCTCTCACGAAGCACATTCTAAAAAGATCACACTTGTGTGTCTAATAAGGAGAATGGAGTTTTAATTTTTTAAAAGGGGCAACTCCATTTCTCTAATTACTGCTTAAGACTTTGCAGGAGAAAGATGCTCCTGAATTTTGTCTTTGTTTATAGATGTATTTGGATGAGTTTGGTAAAGTCAAGGAAATAGAGGAAAAAAAGGAGGAGTTTGGGGGCTAGATCTCATGTGACTCAGCTTCCTGCATCCCATCAATAAAATCAAAGCAGGTCTCCTTTGAGACATAGGGAGAATTTAACAAAACAGCATATGTGGACTGGGAAAAACAGATTCGAGCCCAAAAGAATTATGTGTAAAATAAACAGACTGAGTAAGAATTTAAAGTTACCAAACAGGACTAGATGATTAAAGATAATGGTGCCATTTTCACTATTCAAGGGTCTTTTTAATTTACTTTCAAGTTTTTAATTTTATTAATTTTCTTGGTGTGACATTGGTTCATAAAATTATATAGGTTTCAAGACATCGTTGTATTTTCTCTCCTTAGATTTCTCTGGTAATTACCAATAAATATATTTTTGGTAAATCAAACAAAACAAACACAGTATCTGTGGAAGGTTCTAAACACTTTGAAAAGTAAAGTGTCTTTACTAAGCAGTATTTGCTAAACACCTAAGGCATCGGGCAGGGCAAAACTCTGGCCACAGGTGACATCAAATCACTGAGTGGACATCTGAAGCATTTAAGCCAGTTTCAACCACCCTCTCCCATGCCCTGTGTCCAGCATTTTTAAAAGACAGAAAACAGCTAGCTCCAAGGAGAAAATGTTTTTAAAACAGTAAAATAAACTAGGAACAACTCTTCATTGAAATAATCAGAGCTGCACATGGATTCTTCAGGAACTGGTCCAAAGTCAGGCTCCAGTCCACACACACAAAAAATGCAACATGTTATCATCCCCGTAATGGAAAAAGTTGCATATGTTTTCTTTAGGTTTATAGAAACAGCATACTGAAACCTCAAACACTTTAAATGCACATGGACTGTTAAGGGTTGTAAAGCTCTTGAATCCAGGCATAAAGTTCACATGTAAGAGAAATTTTTAAACTGTACATTATTTATGATGGTGATTAACTACTGTTATCTGAATAAAATAATGTCTATTAAATGCCAGTTTCTTTTCCTTTTTTGGAGAGGAGAGGGGCAGTTAATAAGAAAATAAGAGTGATGCCTGGCAAGTAGGAGCCAGGAGTAAGCAGTTTCCTTCTTCTCATTCCTGCCCTTTTGAGGCCTGAGATGGAATTATTGAAAGGGCCAGGCCCACAAGTGCCTGTCCCGTACACGCAAGCATCAGACACCAGGCAAGGTTACAAAGATTTGTCAATCACTGAGCCCTAAGTTAACCAGCGTAGAAGTGGAGGACAGATATGACCAAAATGCTATCCTAATAACCAGTAGCAGCCAGCAAAGGACGTGGCCAACTTTAAAGAGAAAGTGATCATGCTAAGGAGGAACACCCCAGTGCTTCTGTTCTACTGGTTATCTAGTGCTGTGTAGCAAATTACCCCCAAACATAGAGGCTCAACACGATAAATATTTTTCACAAAGTTTCTGTTGGTCAGGAATTTGGACCACTTATCTGTATGGTTCTAGCTAGGAGTCTTTCATGAGGTTACAGTCATTGTGTTGACAGTACAGGTGGGAGGGCCTGCTTCCTACATGGTCCTCAGGAGGCTGGCAAGCTGGTGCTAGCTGTTGGCAGGAGGCTTCCACTTCTTGCCATGTGGAGCTGCCACGAAGCTGCTCAAATGTCCTTATTACATGGCAACTAGTTTCCCCCAGAGACCTACCTTCTGAAATAACATGCTGTCATTTCTGCAGTATCCTGTTGGTTACACAGGTCAGCCCTATTATTACTACACAAGGTCACAGATACCAGGAGGTGGAACTTACTGGGGACTGTCACACCATCACCAACACACCTTCCGATTAGTCAAATCCATCCTGTTATCTCACCATTAGCTTACTGAGTATGGGTACTTATGTAATGAATCATTTCTGGGAAGCTTACAGAGGTGGCTGCCTAGATATAACAGAGAAAAGCTTCATTCTTGCTGAGTGTATGGTGGAAGCATTTTATTTAAACATTGTTCTTTTAAAACCAGTGATAACACTTAATCTTGTTTTTACAAAGAAAATAAATCACCTTTAATTCTACCCTCCATAGTACCAAAATGCTTTGTCTTTTTCCTACATAGTACTTTTTTCTGCGCCTGTGTATAACAGCTACATCCCTCTATAATTATGTATATATTTATAAAATGGGATCATACTATACTGTTTTATAATCTTATTTTTCTACTTATATCATGGACATTTTTGCATATCATCAAATAATCTTTTCTAATCTGTTTCTTTTTTAGTTTATTGGGATAACATTGGTTAATATAATCATATAATTTTTGAGTGTACATTATAATTTGACATCTGTATATTCTATTGTGTGAGTACCACCCAGAGTCCAGTCTCCTTCAGCTACCGTATATTTGATCCCCTTTATTCACTTCACCCTCTCCCTATGACCCTCTTTATTCTGTCTACCTCTTCGCTCCTCCCCCACCTCCTACCCTCTGGTAACCATCGGTCCATTGTCCATGTCCCTGTGTCTTTGTCTGTCCTGTTCATTTGTTGCTTTTAGGTTTATAGCCCACATATAAGTGATATCATGTGATTTATAACTATTTCTGTCTGGCTTATTTCACTCAGCATGATTATCCCAAAGTCCATCCAGGTTGTCACAAATGGCAGCATTTCATCTCTTCTTATGGCTGAGTCATACTCCATTGTATATATGTATGACAGCTTCTTGAGCCAATCATCTATCATAGGACACTTCGGTTGCTTCCATTTCCTGGCCATTGTGAATAATGCTGCTATGAACATCAGTGTGCAAATATCTTTACAGATATGGGTTTTCAAGTCTTTGGGGTAAATACCCAGTAGAAGGATTGTTGGATTATATGGAAGATGATCAATTCTTAGTTTTTTGAGGAACCTCCATACTGTTTTCCATAGTGGCTGTACCAATTTGCAGTCCCACTAGCAGTGTATGAGGGTTCGCTTTCTCTCCACATCCTCTCCAGCATTTGTTATTACTTGTTCTGTTGATTATAGCTATTCTAAAGGTGTGAGATAGTATCTCATTGTTCTAACCTCAATTTTAATGGGAGCCTACTATTCTGCCATAAGACGTATCATAGTTGATTTAGCTATTTAGCTATTCACTATTATCAAACAGTTAAGTTACATCCTAGCTTTTCCTCTTAGGAGCAGTGCTGTGGTGAAGTGCACTGTGTCCTAAATCTTGCTCTGTAGAACAACCCACACATGAGCCATGCAGAATTCACTTTGCAGGCGCTGGGGGTCTTTAGCAGCATGGCTGCAAGTGGAGGCCAGGAAGTCTGTGCACAGGCTCTGCCTAGAACTCCATTGGGAGCAGGGCAGAGACAAATTACTGACACCAAGGTCTAAGGCTCCTCTAATGACACATGGAAGGCCAGCTAACTTCCAATACTGCTTGGTGAACACTCTAACTAGGGCAGCTGAAGAGGAGCCCCAACTCTCTCAGAGGAGACAGCATCTGGCCTTGTCAACAGAGAGCATTCTGAAGCAATCAGGAGGTCGGTCACAAAATTGCACATGTGGCCTCAAATTGTAGGCAAATCCATAGAACAACCTTTCACAAAGTAACACTTGAAATTTTGTATGCTGCCCAACAATTTCACTGATGCACTTTTATACTCATTTGGATTTCTGATATTTGCCACTTAAGGAGGTCCTTACCAAGTAAACTTATTTTTAACTCTCAATATTATGACCATATTTTAAGTGACTTGGGTTAACTGCCCTCCCTTTGTAACTACTATAAGCAGTCTGTAATTTAAACACCATTTTTTCCATTCCTCACCCTATCCCTTCCTTTTTTGTTTTAATCAAACATTTTGGTAACGAGGGTTGTCAGTTATTTTAAGCACTGCAAAAAAATACTGGATATCAAGACAACTCCAGCTTCCACATCAATAAAATTATTACTCAGAATATTTCAATTGCAACAATTTCCATGTATATTTATAACATCAAATCAAGTTAGTAAACTGGGGGGGGAAAATCATCAAAGTGGGAGAACAGTACTTCTGATATAAACCTAATGGAGAAAAAAAGAAATTTATAAATGCAAATACAGGAAAAACTATAAACCGGAGAAATTTAATTTGGTAATTTAAGAAGAAAAACTAGGCATCTTCTTCCCTCTATTACCAATATTTTTGAAAAGATGATTCTGAAACAATTGGTATCAGAATAGAACAAAAATTTTAAGTTATGAATTATAAACAGAAAAATATATCAATGTAGGATATTTTTTTATATATATATGGAGAAAAAATAATAAGATAAATGTTGCCAGAGTGGTTTAGCAGGACACCAGGCTGGAAAATACTCTAGTTCCACTCAGCTATCAAGTTCTGTAATCACTGTTAGAAAGAATTCTGTGCTTGCTTCCCCAGGAATAAATTAAAAATACCATTTCTCCTATCCTGTAAAAGTGAGGCTTTTAGATGAGACATAGTTTAAAGCATTAAATCTCTTTTGAGGATGAGTCACTGTATTGCAAAGACATTGCACTCTTACTTTTCTGATCAACTGAGATAGACATTCTATAAAGGTCAAGAATCATAAATTTGACAAGAATTTTCATCACTCTAGACCTTTCCCTTTATTATACGAGTAGGAACCTGCTAAGAATTGAGTCCCTCCCACTCCCTATCCCATATGTAAAAATGAATAACAATCACAAAAGAAAATATGATTCATAGGCGTGGTCTGCCATATACTTTGATTTGTAGCATTTTTCACAACAGAAAACGTTTAACATTTTATTCACTGTGAGATGTTTAGGTGGGTAAAAAATACAAATTGATTTCAAATGGTTTAAGACATCACATAAAAATGAAAAGTTACACAATCCAAGAAAACCTCAGAATTTTCACTTAAGACTTGAATGGACAGATTAAACAGCTTGGCTATCAAGTAATACTAACATATAACCATAACACCATGGGAACCAGGTGGAACTCCATCAATGTGCTACTCCCTATGTACGAATGACATCTGGTCATTTGTAAACTCTTTTGGTAATTAGTTAGACAGCTACTGAGTGCTTTTTATGCGCCAAGCAAGCATCATGCTTAGTGACTGTAACAGCAAGAAGATTAAAGCAGAACTCAGATGGATGACAGAACAGGTTCACTTTTTGCCTCGAAAACAAGACTTCCATACCTAGGAATTGATTATGAGTTCAGCTGCAGCTGTCTGACTTACTGTAACAGACATTTTCTGTACAATAATAACGGTACAGCCCCAAACCAGCTAATGAATCAATTAACCAGAAAGAAATCTGCTAGACCATAGGATTCATCACAACCATTTCCACTGATGATGTTATTAGGTGTCTGCATCAGGTTTAACCAATGGAGTTCCCCCATCCGAATTTTTTTTTAAAAGCAAGGATTTAAATAGTATAAAAGAATAAAGAACTCTTAAAACAATCCTTTCAACCTTAGAGACTTTTTCTGAATCTAAAATTCTTCGAAATATTATTATAATATTAATTATTTTACAAACCTTGCTATTAAGTAGCAATTTAAAAAGTATATTCTGGCCCAAACATGGAAGCAATTTTTCCTGGGAATGAGTATTAATAAGCTTTTCTATGATTGCCCAAGTTCAAAGAGACAAAAATCATGACTGGATTATTGAGCCATGGCATATGGACCAAGCTCCTGTCCAAGACTGAAGTGAGTTAGTTCACTACTTGCAAAGGTATTAAAGAGGACTCAACTGGTTCATGAGATCTCTCTAGATAGGTTGACAATTTTTAATTTTGTTCACCTTAAGACAATGATAACTTGACTTTTTGTATTTTAAAAGCCTTCTTTTAAGGTGGTTTGACATTTAGATTGCTATTGAATGTCTTGCTGACTATAAATGGGGAAGTTTCTGCATGCTGCCCCTAGCTTTTCAAGTTTATGCTTCCTTCTTCAAACCTCTTCCCCTAGTACGGCTCACCCCAACAACCTCATTATCCCTCGCTAGGACCAGGTCTGGAAAGGGCCCATAGGCTGCTCTGCTCCCATGGCCCACAGCCTTTTCTAAAAAAATATGTAAATATAAATGTCCTGCAAGTCATCAGAAATTAAATAAACAAATAGAGTCATGCCAAAATATTCCTTTTAAAACATCTGCTCTAACAACAACCAATTAAAGTGATGACAGAGGCTATATAAAGTAAAACAGATGACCATGTTGGTGCTGTTTTTAATGCCTCGTGCAATAAATAGCACAGGAATAAGTTAGCCGGCTTACTCTGGCTTCAGTCTCTCAGTTATGGAGTCAAAGCTTTAAAAAGTAGCATAATTCAGAGTGCAATCGGCCAAAAACATTAAGCTGTTCCATGCTGATTGAGATGGGATAAAGGCCTTGAGAGATAATGAAAAGGAGGCCATTTGCTGGGGAGTTACATTCATTTATTCATCACAGGGATCAATTAACAGCTCTGCATGACCCCATATTCTTTACAACTGCAATGTTTTAAACATTTTTCTTCATTGAGTTGTTCACAATAAGCTGCTAAAGTAAGAGAAGAAACTTTAAACCAGAATGAGAGCAAGGTCTCAAAATAAAATAAATACTAGAGACTAAGGAAGCAGCCCTCTGCATAAGATGCCATGTGAGCTAAGCAGGGTCAGGCTGGTTAGTACTTGGATGGGAGACCACTTGGGGGGAAAAAAAAATCAGGTGCTATAGGCCTAAAAAAATTTGTAAAAATAAGGGACTGTAGTACGCTGACAAGGCCCTTGTAATCTGTGAGGTCGACCAAGGGTTGCCTCACCTAAAAAATAAAAATAAATTTAAAAAAAAGATGCCATGTGAAGGAGTGGCCTCTCCCTATCTTCCTTTATTCTAACAAGCTACAGAGGCCCAGATACACTGCAGGTTCAAGTGCATTTACACAAGGGCGACTGTTCTGAAGAATGCTGACTAAGGAGTGACAAAGCCACTCTAGGTTCCCATTTGTGAGGCTGTTGACCACAGCTACCCGAGAATCGTTGAGTAGGCCCGTGTCACAAACATCAGAAGGAATAATGAAAAATAGCTCATTATGAATGCCATCAGAACTCCAGACTTATATTTTTCTACTAATAGATAATATTGATGATGCCAGTGTTTTTACTGTCCCGGTATATAGAAACCTTAAGAAGTTTCATTCCACTGGCTCCTTTGTTCTGCTTGGTTGACTTTGAGTGAATCTCTTGGGAACCAATGTAGAACAACAGGATTGGAGGATGAAGAACAAGAAGGTTGGCAAAATAGGAATACCACGTTCTCGTGCGACAAAAAGTTGCTTTATCTTCAGTAATGACTTTCTTTAGAACGCTAATAAAAAGCAAGTATTTGTTGACTGCCTACTCTGCACTGGGATGGGTGCTGGTGGTGGGGTGGATTTTTAAGTTCTGGTTCTCCCTGAAAGAGTCTGTAATTTAATTGTAAGACAGGCTTGACCTCTAGAGAAGTCAAATGTAAATGACTTAATTATACTTCAAAACAATGAGGGTGTTAACAAATGGCTGTACACATCAGCAGTACACAGACAAGCCATGCCTGCCATTCTGGTGCAAAAGTAGGGACGCACTCCTGCTGGAAAGGGAAGCACAGGAAGGAGGTGCACCAATTTACAGCCATGTAGGTAAAAAGAGTTTGAGCACATTCTTGGCGATAAGAAAACAAGTGTGTGCTTTTGCTGATTCCTACAGGGAAGGAGGGAAGACAGGCCTGAGACAGGGACCTGTACTGGGCTGAAGTCTGATCTTTACCCTAAGGGAAGCACAATCAGCAAAGACTCTGGGAGGGGACTGCTGTGATCAAAGTGAGAACTGTTAAGCAAACCCTGGTATGCAACATGGTACAGAAACCCTTGGCATGCAGACCTGTGAGAAACAATTAGATAATTCCACTTAAAGGTGAAAAGGCCTTAGGTTCAGTAGCGATACAAGAAAGAGATATCTGGGGTCATCTGCACAAAATATGAAAAGGCTGGGGCGAGGGGTGAGCAGAATAAGGTAGTAAAGCACTCACAGCAGGCCCAGTGCAGCGAGTGCTCCATCAACAGTGGCCACTAATGTTGCTTTATTACCAAGACATTGAAGAACTAACTCTGGCTACAGATGAGAAACAGCAGGCCAAGGAAGAGAGGCAGGTCCCCAGAGCCCAAGCTGATGACATATCCTAAATACAACATAGAAAAGAGGAAGGCGGCAGAGGAAATGTTAAAATAGACTTACTTTCAGGCAGAACTATCTGGTCTGAGGAAGGTAAGGAGCACCAAGGACAGACCCTTGACCAGTATGAGATGACCATGCCACAAATGCCCAACTCCAGAACTATGGCTTCTATGCTGTGTGACTGAGGGCTCATCAGAAGTGGCCTCAGAGACACCTATTCTCACCACGTCCTGCAGATGTAGCTCTAAGCCATCTATTACCTCACCATCACCCAGGCCCCATGTCACACAGCACTTCATTTTGGTGTTACACTGTGTTTCGGATATAATATTTACAAAGAGGTCCCCTGCTAATAAAGTTTGAAAACAAGTGCTCTATGAAGTATCTTTCCCTGCTAGCAGATGAAGCTGAACCCATCCCAGGTGAGCTGCACCTCTCAGACACTCCTGTTCTACAGGGAGACTCTCCATGCCACCAAGATGCTCGTTAGTCAGAAATAAGGAAAACACATATCTGAAAACAAGGAGCCACAGCTGCAAAATGTTCAATTTGATAACATTAAAGCTGAAAAGGAAATCTTCTGGTGACCTCATATTCAGCTATAAAAAGGAGAAAAAATCTGGAAAAGGGCAAGTAAAGCTATTTAAGTTTCCTAATAAAAGACTAGTGAGTAGTTCAGAAGAGATTGTGTTCTGTATAAAAATGAGAACTCTGTAGCTCATTTCACCCAGCAATTCCATTGTGGCTCCAAACACAGAAGGGCACCAACCCAGAGAGTCACACCTCATAATAATTATTGGAGGGCTCAATTTCTATGCCACTGACCACTGACAATCGGAATAATGACTTCCATGAAGCTCCCTGTTGGGTTACACTCAGGACGGGGCTTTGCCAACAGGAGCGGGTCAAGTAGACTTTACCTGACAGTGGGGATCCACACATGGTGCCGTTGTCCCAGTGCCCAGCCCCTGGTTTCCTCACTTCTAAGCAACGCAGAATTCAGCTGTCATTCTTTGGGGCTTATGCTTTCACTCCAAAATCCTCACCAAAAATATAACTTTCTGCTCTCTTTTTAGAGCTGTTAAGAACTGACCTATTTACTATCTGTGTATTTAACACACTGGCATCTAGTAAACAGAAATTCAAGAAAACTCGAAACTCAAAACAGCTTGGCAAAACATATACTACAATCAGGAAGCACTCACTACTCATTTCTATAGCTATCTCAAAATGTGTTTTTATGTTTCAAAACATAAATTAAAAAATAAGTAATAAAAATTTGTACTACAGACATCTGGCATCTTGAAAAATATAAAAACATGGACAAACACGTTGTTCTGTCCAACGGGATACAAGAACCAAACACAGACACTTGTAACACCTTCAGAAGCTATGTCAAGATGCTTTCTGTTTTCTTATGAAAAAAGAATTGCCAACCTCAGACTATAGTTATTAACTGTGCACACGTGTAGATATTTCAATAAGCTGCCCTGGGCATCTTTGTACCTGTAAGCATTTCTTATTTCAGATATCAAAAGAATTCCAGCCTGAGGTAGGGATTCATTCACTCCCCACATATCCAGAGAGGGATTTCTGCAGGTCAGAAATGTGCCTGGTGTCAGAGACAATGCAGCAAGGAAAGAACCTTCCAGAAGCGGAGGCATGGACAGCCCTCTCTTTGTGGGGAAAAAAAAAGGACAGGGCACTCAGATCAAGGGACACCAAAGCCTGAGGATGCTAAAGGCTGTCTCCGGAAACCTGTCAGGAGTCAGACCCCAGAGTTCAAGAAAAATGATTTAGGTAAGCAATGACAAGTGACTGGCATTGTTAACAAGGAAGAGAGGGTTCCGTTTAGGTAAGGTAAATGGATCTATGTCACGATTGCTGAGGATTGCGTGAACATATGGCAGGACAAAGAACAAATGCCCTCATTCTACGGGCAAATGCTTAATAGAACACCCACTATGTGCCAGGCAGGATCTCACCTTCAATGGACACGGCCTCTTAAATGCCCTTATAAGTCTTTTCGAATGAACTTATAAGAAGGGAACCGTCAGTAGGAGAGAGCCATCTTCAGTTCACCAAGCTCTGAAACCTCCTCTCCGCCTGGTCAATCACCGATCCTTCAGCTCTGGGAAGGCTGTCAGGACCCTGGGACAGCAGCAGACTCTTGTCCAGGAGGAGCTGAGTCCCCTTTGAATGATGCAGTCCTGGGACATCTGCTGCTGATAAGAAGCAGGCCCTGATTTGATGGGTACCAGCTGGTGAGAATAAGACACTTGAGGTAATCATGCAGCAGGATCACTGCTTTAATGAAATGCAGTACCATCTGATGGGCTAGGTGCTCTTCAAGGAAACAAGAGGTCTAGTCTTCCTTTAAAAAGAAAATTACACCATCTCTTTGGCATCCCACCACCCTTCATTCCCACATCCACTTAGCATTCTCTCACACCTGCTAGAAGTTGAGAAGCTTTAGCAATCACAAGTGCCTCACACTGCCAAGTTCAGGGGGAATCCATGTGCTAGTTGCTGCTTTAACAGCCTGGGGCTGCTTAAAGGAACATTAGCGTCCTTCTTCCCTGCCCCTCCCATGACCCACACTTGGAAATTCGGCATAAATCTCGTTTCCTTCAACTCTGGGTTTCATTTACAGGAGTTAGAAACTAATGTGCTTTTTGGCTCATCTAATGAGAAAAATCCTTTGATTAAACACACACACAAATTCATTTTTGGGGGCAAACACAATTTTCCATGTTGTTTTAAAAGAAAATTAAGTAGACAAAGTGCAAGCACTAAAGTAAATCAAACTCTGCTACAGGATGACAGAAAGTGGGAAGAAAACTATACCAAGAAAATGGTGGAATCAAACTAAAAATCAAATGTGGGGGAAAGAAAACGATTTTTCTTACAGAAGAATTCCAAATTACTATGGTTTGCCACATTTAACTATAGGATACCCACTAAAATTTAAAGTACGGATATCACGAAGGGTATATTTACATTAATAAAATTATTCCTTGCTTATCTGAAACTCAAAGTCATCTGGGTGTCCTGCAACCCTAAAATAAGACATGTAGTTATTTCCATCTCCAGGAGGTGGAGCTTAATTTTCCCTGAGAGGTGTGCCATGCTTAGGGATTCACTTCCAGTAACAGAGAGGAAGGGGAAAAGTTAAGTCTGCAGTGGAGAAACCTGGCCAACACATTAACCAGGTGATCCAGGTTCGCATCACCGGAGAGGTCACATGGGTATCACAAACTCCCTGATATGATGAGACAAGAAGGACATTTCGCTTCTGTGTGTTCTTCCTAAAAACCTGCAACCCCAGTCCCATATTTGGGGGCATCCTACAGGGTACCTGGCCAGTACTCTTCAAGACTGTCAAGGTCACAAAAAATGCTTCTTTCTTCTTCTGTTAACTGAGAAAGACTGAGAAACTCATAGATAATGAAATAAAATGTGGTGCCCTGGCCTGGATCCTGGAACAGAAAGAGGACATAAATGGAAAAACTGGTGAAATTTAAATAAATTTTGGAGTTTAGTTACTAGTAATATACTAATATCAGTTTCTAATTTTGACAAATGCGCCATAGAAACATTTAGCGTGGTAACAATGAGACATGCTGGAGGAAGGGGTATTCAGGAACATTCTCCACTCTTCGCAACATTTCTGTAAATCTAAAATTACTCCAAAATAAAAGTTTACCTTAAAAAAATCAAATATAAAGGAATGAGAGGATGTCAGGGAAGTGCTTCAAAATTCTCCAGCAAAATGGAGGGAGGGAATGGATCATGATTTTTAAGTTTTTAAATAAAGATTTCTTTAAAAAGGGACCCGAGCAAATAGCAGAAGACCATAATCAGAAACTTCACAGTGGGAATGTTAGGTCTCTCCATCCACGTCACTTTCTGTCCCAAACAGGTCCTTCACAGGGTGAATAGCATCCCAGTTTGCCTGGGCCTGTCCCATTTTTAGCACTGAAAGTCCCGCACCCCAGCGAATCCCTTAGTCCTAGGCAAATCCAGTCCTCTTAATCTCTGTGTGTGTGTGTGTGTGTGTGTGTGTGTGTGTGTGTGTGTAATGATGTCTCATAAACACCTACACATACACACACACACACACACACAATAAGAATCTTGAGTTAAATATGTAAACACTTGGATACAACTACAGAATCCCAGTAATTATTTCATTTTTACATAAAACACTGGAATAAAACAACCCTTCCTTCTCTCTGCCATCCACCTATGACCACTATATATTTATCCCCAATATCGAACTCAAAAAGAAAGGAATTCTTTGCCACAGTCTATAAACTCAGAGTTCCTTTGCACATATCCTTCCCACAGCCTTGGATATGTTTCAAGAGCACTCCAAGAGTTTGGTAAAGGCAACCCTATAAACATCTGGCTATCCAGAGGAAGTATGGTTTATTGTGCACAGACTTCAACAGTAAGGTTCAGACTTAGCATGAAGCCATATGAGCACCACACATCTGTAATAAAGAACACCAGGCCAGCCCCTGCTAGTGCACCAGACATCCTGAGACTGAAAAGAGACGCTCCTATCACTTTCCTATCTCACACCTACATTTGGAAATCTGAATTTCGGTGAAATGAAAGTATTTGCCCACAGATCCCATGTAAATAGTCCAATGATGAGCTCTTCCATAGGTAAAGAATATAGGTGGCATACCAATGACCACGCCTCATTTACAATCAAAATGATGGCAACTACCATTTACTTAGCAACTCTTATGTACCAGGCACATGATTGGCCATGACCCAGCAAGAGAAGCCAAGTCATAGCTGGGGGCAACAGGGGCTCTGAGAAGAAAACGAAATTATGTTCAGGGGATTTCTACAAAATCGAATTTATACATTTTCAAATATATAATGTGAATACTGAGGCACTGACCCAGATCAGAGGAAACCAAAGAGACGTGACAAGTACAATGTGGGATCCTAGATTGGACCCTGGAACAGAAAAAGGAACATTACTTCGAGAAGCAGAAAGATTCAAACGTGGTACTGTACCCATGTTAATTTCTTACTTTTGATAACTGGGCTATGTTCATGGAAGATGTTAACACTAGGGGAAACCAGATAAAGAGTGTACAGATACTTCTTAGTACTATTTCTGCAACTTCTCTCTAAGTCTAAAATTATTCTGAAATAAAAAATTTAAAAAGATACATTTTTTAAGTAACATGTAAGAGATTATAAGAATAAACCCTACAGACCACACGCATTCTTTTGTAAAGATATTTCAAAGTTATTGAAAAGACTACGAAAACTGATTCTTTAAAAATATTTCAGACTACAAAGTAACTCTTCAAACAAAGGCTACAATGGATTGGTACTTCATCAAACCCTAAAGACTGCTGTCTTTCAGGAACAGGGGTCCCCAATGCTAAGGACATTTCACATTGTTATCAAGGCTACCTGTCACATTTTTATCTCAGGGGTACCATTCAAACAGGATGTGTGTAACCAAGTTGGATAAGTCAGGATCTTCCTGGAACTCAATCTGTTATTGGGGTCCAAAGGGTGAAATGAGAGGACAGTGGTAGACCCCTAGAGTCCCGGCTTTGGACACTGTCAGGACTGAGTCTTCAGACTGTACTGACCCACTGTATGGAACGTGTGGTGCTTGGGACGGCAGGATTCTCTGTGCCAGGCCCTGTGTGAGGCCCTTCCACTGAAGTACCCTGCATAGGAGGACCGATCTTGTTTTCTAAACCAAGAGGGGCCCTCAGAGGAACTGAACGATCTACCTTGGGCAGAACCACCATAATTTCTTGAGCCTGATGTGAATGCAAGCCTGACTGCAGCCAGCAGTCCTGCTCACAACAGGGATACCTAGGAAGGCTTCCTCCTAAAAGTGACCTGGGTCAGGAGAAGTGGTCACTGAGGGCTTGCTAAGCACACGAGCCACCACCAGAGGGCTAAGTAGGCACTCTATCAGCACAGATCTTCTGAGGACCGTGCTTCAGGCAATGCCAGGGCCTCTAACTAAAATGGCCAATCATAGAGGATGACACTGAGCATGATTGCCAACACCCCCTACCCCAGCCCCACACAGGATCAGCCTCCCTCTCAGCAGTAGTCCCCAAACTCCATAATCATGCACCCCATTGGTAAAAAGACATGGAACATGTACCCCCAATAATAAACATCCACTTACTTATAAATTATATACACATTCTGTGGTGCCTACATACCAATGACATTATAACATAGCCCTAAGAATAGAAGTTTTTAAAAATAATATACATATAAATAAGAGTGGTAACATTTACTTCCCATACTCCAAATGTTTTTCTCTTTTTCTTTCTTCCTTTCTTCCTTTTTCTTCCTTTTCTTTTCTCCCTCCCCTCCTCGCCCCCTCTCTTTCTTTCTTTTTGCCCACAGCATTATCTTGGACATCACTAGTTTATTAAGTCTCTAGCCCCTCCGGCCTGTGCACCCGAGATTTCCCTTATGGAAGAAGAGATAGAGGGATTTGAGGCAACTGAAAACCCTGGGGAGGGTGAGGTGCAGGGCCTCTAAACAGAACACCATTGCAGCCCTTAGATCAGTCACCTGAACTCCATACTTCTATCAGAGCTGTAGATTGAAAAGGCAAAGTGAGTGTGTCATTTTCCTCCTTAATATCCTTGCAGGGAAGATTTTGAAAAGAAAATACTAAGTGCTTGAAACAGTGTCCCGATCCTGCACCAAGTTCTGCAGCCAAATCAACTCTGCCAGTCACAGCTAGCCTCAGTCATAAAGACCAACTTTAAGATTTTGGACCATGTTGCCGTATCTCCCTCCAAGAGGCCTCCGACAATCCTTACCTCCTGGTATCCATGCTTTTATGCAGTCTCCACCCCCTCACAGAGGACAGCGCTGGCCTGCGTGGCCAATAGGACTTGTGAAATGACAGTATGGTGCTTCCAGAGCCAGGTCACAGACAACGCTGCAGCTTCCACCCTGCTCTCTCCTGGATCACTTGCTCTAGGGAAGCTGGCAGCTTGTTGTAAGGATATCCAAACAGCCCCAAGGAGAGGCATCAGGAAAGGAACTGAGACCTGACAAGAGCTGGTACCAGTTTGCTGGGCACGTGAGTGAGATACTTGGGAAGCAGATCCTCCAGGCCCAGGAGAGCCTTCAGATGATGGTGGCAGCCCTGGGCTGACATCTTGACTACAACAACCCTGTGCCAGAACCATTCACCTACACTACTCCTGATTTTCTGATGCTCAGAAACAATGTGAGATAATATTGTTATTTTAAGCCACTAAGTTCTGAGGTATTTTGTCACCCAACAATAAATAACTAATATGCTATGCTCTCTCTCCCATCGTGTCTTTGCAAAAGCTTGTCTATCACCTTAGAATGTCCTATATCCTTCTTCTCACTACCAGTGTATACATTCTCGCTCTCAATATCTCTCATACATACACATATACATAGACAAGTGCACGATGCCATAGCACCCTCAACACTCCTTTCTTAGAGAAACTCTCAACATGAGCTGGAATTACCTATTTCTCTCTCCTGGAACACTGGGAACAACTTGTGGGTGGAGGTGGTCTAAAAAGACACCGTCAGCCAGACCAAGTTGCTGGGAAGCACTTGCTCACCCACAACCCCAGCTCTCAGAGAAGGTTGACCTGCAGAACATCCACTGTCCTGAGGTCTTTGCCAACAAGAGCACACTGCTCATCCACATCCACGAAGCCCACAACCAGAAACAGAAGTGGCCCATGTTCCCCAAACAGTTCTCCTTGGTGGAGGACATCTACTGCCACCTGGACAGCCACCAGAAGCCTGACTCCAACAACCACAGCCAACAATCTCGACCCTGTACTGAGCAGTGTGGCCTCCATGAGCAGTGCCATGCTGGACTCCCTCACCTCTGTGGAGTGTGGCTCCACCCCAGACTCTACCTTGAAGCCACTGTAAGGCCACAAGAACTAGGATGATGGAGGAGGCTGGTCCAAGGTAGTCTACAGCTACTCTTATTGCTCTGGGTGGAATTTCAACAGCCTGGCCACGCCAGGCATGAAGCCTTAACACAGTAGATGCTCAAAGAATAGTGAATCACTGAAGGGCTGCCAAAATGGATAGATGGATAGATGGATAGATGGATGGGTGGATGGATGGATGGATAGATGGATGGATGGCTGAATGAAAAGATTGAAAAAGAGATGAATGGGGAGGCAGGGAAGCAGGTGGGGGAAAAGGATCAGATCTGTTCTCTTGTACTACGAATGAGTAAGAGCCTCACCAGTTTATCTAACGGTACCAATAGTGCAATAATGTTGACGAGAGTACGGGGTAGCTTCCTAAAAACTCTGTATTAATTGCTAAATTTCATCCACAAAGAAATCACAAGAGGCCATTTTCTGAGTATGACCACCCCCGTGCCCCAGTATAGTCTCTTTTCCAGCACTACATCACTGCAGAATCTGGGCTCTGCCTCGGAATTTCCTATCACCGAGGAGACCAAAAGAAATAGCATACGGCTGAGCCCTAGATCCTAATATTCAATCAGAAAGCACTAGCACAAGAGGCGTTAAAATGGCCAATCCCTAAACCAGTGGAACATCTTCAATAATCTACAATTTAAAAGAACGTTTTCTTAAGCAGGGCGTAAGAATTGGTGTTCACTGTCTTATTCCTTCTTATTTATTTGTCTTAAGTAAATCACAGTAAAATGTTTTCAATTGGACAAGAGCATACAGAAAATGAGCTCTGCTCACAGAAGCAACACTGTTCTGAAATGTTTTTGAAAAAATACTTCAATTAAATTTAATGAAAAATTCATTTTGATACGAGTATAGATCAAGAAACTCAATCAACTGTTGTATAGATACTTTTTATAAAACGATCCTCGCAAACTAGATCATGAAAACAAGACCTCTTCAGGATACCAGCCCTATGAAAATCATGGAAAAGCCATTCCCGAGCGAGGTTAGTAATGCCCTTCTGACTTGAGGAGGATAACAAAGGGCCAGGGGACTGAGAGGACAAGACAACTAGACATAGCCAGAGACACACTGTTCCTGCCTGAGGCACGACCCTCCCTCCCAGCCTTGGATATTTATTCTCCATTCCTGGCACACAGTGAAAGCAATAAAAATGACTTTGAGATAAGAACCATAAAAAGTAAGTTAATTTATCAGTAATTTAGCCTCTCTGAGCCACAACGGAATTATGTGAAGCAGCTGTATCAGTTCAACAATGTGACAAGAAAGTCAAAATGGACGAGATGGCCATTATCTATCTGTTTAGAAGGAAAGTAAAACCTAAAAGGGCTGGGGGAGGTGGGAGGGGAGGTAATTAGACCTCTCTCCTATTCTTATCTGATCTGAAATCAATACATGTAGGTTTGCCTCATTCTTTTTAACTGGTGTACAGTATTCTACACTATGGATGAGACATAATTTGTCTTACCTTTCCTCTACTGATTAGCATTTCGGTTGCTTCCACAGGGCCGTACCACTCTTGTGTACCAACATCTTTGCATATGTGCACAGACTTCTGTGTGAAAGGTTCAGAGAAGTAGGACTGCTCAGTCAAGTTATGTCTGGTTCTAATTTTGATCAATATTGCTAAATGGCTTCTGAAAAGGCTTCACCAGCTTGTGATATACCAACAGTGTATCACAGTGCCCATTTCCTTACACTCTCATTAATTAATATTGTCAATTTTTTATTTTAACAATCTAAACAGGCAAAACAATGGGATCTTACAACTTGGATTTCCTGCAATTTCAGTGAGATTGAGCATCTTTTCAAACGTTAGTGGCCATTTGCATTTCTTCTGGGAATTGCCTGATAATAGCCTTTTTCCAAGTTTCCAAGTTTGGGGACCCTTTTTGTTATTGATTTGTAGATGCTCTTTAAAGTTCCGTTTTCAGTGCCTAAAATGTGCCACATGCCAGTCCAGGCACTTTACCTACTTTCAACACAGAGAGGTGAGTAACCTGTCCAAAGCCATACATGTAAGATGGTGTTGAATTAGATCCCAGCCAACACTTGGGGCCTCAGAGTGCTGCTTCTCAAAATGCAGGCTCATGTTGCACCACATCTTCAATTGCTAACCATTATCCCAGCCTTAAATAAGTGAGTAAGCAGCTTGTACCAAAACTTCTGCCTTTGATGCTAACATTGCTTGTGTTAAATACTATCTTGGAGAAACAAAAAATATAAATATTTTGAAGTCAATCATGTTCAACCAATGAAATAAGAATAATAAATAGTATCAACAAAATAAAAAGGCAACCTATAAAACAGGAGAAAATATTTGCAAGCCATGTATCAGATAAGTGTTAATATCCAGAATACACAAGGAATTCCTATAACTCAATAGCAAAAATACTCCAATAACCCAGTTTTTTGAATGGGCATATCAGAACAGAGATTCTTCCAAATATGACATACAATTGACCAACAGGTACATGGAAAGGTGCTCAACATCACTAATCTAAGGGAAATGCAAATCAAAACCGCAATGAGATGAAATGGTAGTTTCCAGGGGAAACTGATAAAATGGCTGTTATCAAAAGACGAGAGACAATAATGTTGGTGAGGATGTGAAGAAAAGAGAACACTTGTGCACTGCTGGTAAGAATGTATACTGATGCAGCCACTATGAAAAACGGTATGAAGGTTTTTCAAAAAGTTAAAAATAGAATTCCCATATAATTCAGCAATTCTACATCTGGGTATATATCTAAAGGAAATGAAATCACTATCTCAAAGAGATATCTGTATCCCCATATTCACTGCAGCAAATCTTACAATAGCAAAGACATGGAAACAACCTGAGCATCCATTGACAGATGAATACATTAAAAATGTGGTATACACACACACACAATGGAATGTTATTCAACCACAAAAAGCAAGAAATCCTGCCATTTGTGACAACATGAATGGACGATGAAGGCATTATGCTATGTGAGATAAGTCAAAGAAAGACCAATACTGTATGATCTCATTTATATGTGTCACATATAAAAAAAGACAGCTTCATAGAAACAGCCAGTAGAATGGTAGTTTCCAGGGGAAACTGGATGGCACAATTCCTTCATTTCAAAAAAGATAAGTCAAATTTCATCAACATATTCATCTACTCATATCTATAGCAAAGACACAAAAGACACAGTATTTAGTTATTAGAAATTAAGTATAAATAGGAGACTGACTACAGTTTGATATTTAGACCTAGACTTATGTCTTTAAGAAATACACACATCCCACACCTTTATATATATATACACTCTCCCTGGAATGTTCTTCCCCCAGACATCCATGGAAAGGTGCTTAATAAATAATAGCTTTGTGTATACAGACATAATACAAATGAGGAAACCTTATTTTAAAACACTGGTCACCAAATATTTATAATTCAAGCTTTTCCCACCTACCATAAAAATCTTCAGAACTCTGTCTGACATTATGTCACTTTCCAGCCACTTTCTATTGTTCAGAGCTCAGGAACTGGATCCCCAAATATCAGCCACAAACCTCACAAAATGTAATTAGGGTGAGACCTCTGAGTGAGTTCTCACTTTCCTCCAATGAAAGAGCCAGAAGGGAATCCTTAGATTTGAAACACTGATCTATGAAAATAAGTCAGAGGAAAAAATTCAGGACTAGCCAAGTGGGGAGGATAAACAGGGCAAATGCCCAACCTCAATGGAAAGGCTCTGAGGAAAATTCCTAACGGAGGTGTCACCTGGACTTAAATTTCCTTACAGAAGGTGCCTCCCACTAACTCCATAGCTTTGACGTTACAGCTCTTTGTAATAAAGGCGCTTGTGGTCACTAGTATTTTTATTCAATACAAAAAAATAACAAACTAATCAAACAGACTTACAAATATAGTGGACAATTTGGTGACAGAAATAGGGGAGGGGGTTTGGGGAGCTGGGAGAATGGGGTGAAGGATTAAAGAAGTACAAATTAGTAGTTGATAGCTGGGCACGAGGATGGGGAGCATGGCACAGGGAATGCAGTTAGCATTAATATGATGGCTAAGTGGTGGGCCGAGGAGGGAGGGAGCAATTGGGGGAATCATTTTATGAACAATACAGATGTCTAACCAATGTACTATATACTTGAAAATAATTTAAATAAATTTTTAAAATATTGTACAACTAAAAAAAAGTAAATATTAAAAAAATAAAATAAAGCTCAATCCTAAATTATTTGTCTAAAAAATATTCTTAGTTGTTTCCGGTTTAAGTACTGAACAAATCTGCATTCTTAAAATCTTCCTCATTATCATAATTAATATTCCCATAATACACTGTAGAATTCATGCATTCCCTCCCACATGACTTTATCCTTCACAATAATGTACACAATGCAGGGGGCATCATCCCCTTTGTCTGAGAAGACACAGAGCTCACCCATGACCACCTTGCAGGCCACAGAGGACAATATTGGAATTTAAGTCTTCTGACTCAAAATCTCTACTTCTGCCCACCAGACCACAATGCAGACGAGGCCCAATTCCTTTATGTGATTCTTGGTTTTGTATCTCCCTAAAATATAAAACACAATGGCCCCAAGAACCAAATCTCCAGTATTACATAATTGTAATTAATGCTCTTTTCAATAAATGACAAATTCAGTGAATTCAGTGTCCCTTATCCTTGTCATTTCTTATCTACCACTGTGGTAGGCAGCCTCCAAGACAGCTCCAAAGGATTGTCGCTTCCTGGTATTCAGGCTTTGGGTACTCCCCTCCCACACTGAATAGGGCTGACTTGCACACCAACAATATACTGTGGAGATGACGCTGTTATGACTTGTGAGGTTAGATCCTAAAGGACACTATGGATTCTGCCTTGCTCTCTTTTGAATTGCTCACCCTTGGGGAAGCCAGCCACCATGTTATAAGCCATATCAAACAGCTCTATGGAGAGGCCCATGTGAAGAGGAACCGAGGCCTCCTGCCAACAGCCGACCCCAAATTGCCAGTCATATGAACCATCTTAAAAACAGATCCTCCAGTTCTAGACAAGCCTTCATATGACTGCAGCCCCAGCTGATGTCTTAACTACAACTTCCCAAGAGGCCCTGAGCCAGAACCATCCAGCTAAGCTGCTCCTGAATTCCTGATTTACAGAAACTGCATGAAATAATACGTTTATTATTGTTTTAAGTCACTAAGTTTCTGGTAATTTGTTACACAGTAATAGATTATTAATAACCCATATTTCTCTACAAGATTCCAGGCACTCAGGAAATGTGAATTAAGGCAGTAGTGAGACTGATTTCCTGCTAACTGATCCAGAATCCCCCGCTCTGACCCTTCTGTGACCAAGCCCATATTCAGACGACCCAATTAATTAAGGTTAGAGGTGTCATCTGTGGCCATAGAGATCATGAAAAAAATGATGATCAAAATAAAGTCTTAGGTCATATTGATCTTAAAAGTCTCCAAGACTATTGGAGGTTCTTTGTCTATTGCCTAATAAATAAGAAAGGCTTTCCTTCCTCTTGTTTTTTTTCTGGCATACTGTCAATAAAGTAGTAATGTATAAAGCACAAAAGGCCTAATGCTAGGTTACATGTTACTCGCCAGTGGGCCCAGACTGAGGTCATTTGGGGGATTCTCAGTTCATCTGCTCATTTGTAAAATAAGGGGTACCTGTGAGCAAAGAGAGACCACCTATGAATGATGGGAGGTGTGCAAACTGGAAAATGAAAACAATTATGGCTTTAATTGTAAGAGTACTGTCTTTGACAAAATTTGAGTAAGATATGTAGATAAGTGTTGTATTCAAGTTAATTTCCTGGTTTAGATCATTACACTATGATTATGAACGATGTTACTATTAGGAGAAGCTGGGTGAAAGCACACAGGTACCCTGTGTACTATTTTTGCAACTTTTTTATACCTCTAAAAATTTTTTTTAAATACATTTAAAGAAAAAACAAAAATATTGCCATTAAAATTGAAATGACACTAAATCCACTCCTTGAAAGGCTCTGATGCCTTCCTTGACAATTGGAGGATGAGAGCAGATACGGTGCTCACTCAATATCCAAGAGCCTCCCCCATGTTCTCAGCCTTCCATGAAGTGAGTAATTCAGATGGGAACATGAACAGAGGTAATACATAAAGAGTTGGTGAGATGCTTCCATCCCTCTCTTCCCCTGCCCGGGTGGCCAGTGTTACAAGCTGGAGGGAGCCTAGATCCCTGAGTCAGTATATGAATAGACTCCTGCCAACCCACATAGCACTTTGGTGAGATTAAGTATTATTGTGTTAAGCCACAGAGATTTCTGTGGCAGCTAGCATTTCTTAAAATAATCCCAATAAAGATATTTTCATTGAAAATAATTAACCTAGAACTTCTAAGAAAAAAAGCAAAAGTGCTAAAAGTCATCAGGTTATAAAAATATCTTCATAGGAGAAAATGAAAATATCCAAGCCTCCTTCATATTTAGATGTTTCCTCCATTATCCTACAGAAATACACAAGTACACAAATATTTACATACCAGCATTTTTACCACTGTACTGCATGTCTGTGTTAGAAAAAAAAAAAAAATGAAAACAAGCTAAATGCCTGACAAATAGGGAAAGAATTTAGCCATTCAATGAACTATTCTATGTATTTCCACACATTCCCTCTGATGTGTGCTCTGCCCAGACTCTCCGCAGCTGGACTCCCAATCAATGGTGCCCACAGCTGTGCCATGCACAAGAACACCCAATAAATGTGCATTTTCCATGATGGACGATAGTCACTAACAAAGGATGACGGATACATAGTGGTTATACTATCCTCTCTAAGTGAGTTTGAAGTTTCTTCTAATACAAAGTTTTAAAAATGTCTGTTTCAGAAAAAAATGCTGTAATTAAAACTGAATAACCCTTGCAATAAACAGAAATTATTACATTCACTAAAACAGGCAAGAAAACTAATCCAAGCAGATAAAGCAATTTAGTACATCAGTAGTCAGAATGGGGTGCTAACTGATTAACTCACTAGTGTACTATAATCACTCACATAAATCCAGTAATAATCAAAGATATTTGTATCTAGATTAATTTAAAAGAGTTCATGACTTTTTATTTTAAAACAAAAATACTGAATAAGAAGCATTCTCAATGGACTCTCATTTCCTAGACTGTATTATAGACCCTAAAATTCAAAGTTCTTGTTTAGTTGTTACTGAAATTAAATTTAAATGAAATCTCATAATATAGCTAAACATTCTAATAACCAAAAACAATCTTTGAAATAACTTCATATTTTAAATTATAGATTAAAACAAAATACAGAAGCATGATCCGTAAACATTTATTCATTTTCTGTCATGATTACTTTTTAAAATAATGATCTTACTGTTAATATTAATGCTTAAAAAATAAAAGCATTAGATATTTTGCTTATGTATAAAACTGAAGCTTCCCTTATTAACCTAACATTTTACTCAAAATTTTTTCAGCCTTCCATGAAGTGAGTAATTCAGATGGGAACTGTGAGATATACTGGTTCTAGAGATGGCCAGGGTGATTCCCAGAGCCTTAGCCTGAAGAAATACAACAGAATGGGTAAGCTCTGAAGAACAACTTGCAAGGAGGCCCTCTCATCAATACCACCCAAACTTTGAGGAGAAAAGGAACACATAGACCTGTACACCTCAGTGCAACTACAGAGTGAACTTCCAAGGTCAAAAGTGTGTTTTCAGTGTTGAGTGGCAAGAACATGAATACATTTCCACAACAGCTGACTCCTGGAGGACCAAGAGCCACCCACTGGACTAAGAAACCTTGAGGCTTTATTTGTTTAAACAGACCATATTACAAATTAGAAAGATGGTAGTTAAGGAAGTTCAGTCAGGAGAAATCTGAGCAGTGAGACCTGAAGACAGCCTTCTGTTGGACCTCAGCTCTCCTACTTACTGGCGATGTCGTGTGATCTTGAACAAGTCATTTAAGGAGAGAACAGTGGTTGTGAGGGTCACATGCATAGATGTGAAACTTAGAAATCATTAGATCTTGAATTTGTTTTTATGAACAATGATAGTCTGCTATTATTATAATCCTCCTTCATGTATGATAATTTCATTTTTCAAAGGCAAGGTTTACTTTTAGAGCTATACATTTCCAAAAAACAGCTTCTTAACATTTCACTTAAAAAAGAAAAAAGAAGTTCTGAAAAGTTCACTAGAGCAATCACCCAAAGAGAGAAGACAGACTGGAAGTGATGAATTAGCATCTGTCTAAATAACTTTTAAACAAGCAGCCTATGTGTTTGTTTGGCTGATTTACCTCTCACATTAATTATAGGCCACCAATGAGTAAAATTATTTGAATTTCATAAGCTGCTTTAATTTCTTAGAATGTTTATTTCACATACAAAACCAAACTCAACTACTACTTTCATATATTCATATACTTTCTATTACCATTTAAGTCCAAACAAAGATAATTTATGAATCTGGTCATTGTTCATTAACTGATATTAGGTAATATGGTATTCAACTACAATACACTTGTTTAAAGCCACATTCGCAGCTATTTGAAGCCTTTTAGCTACAGGAAACCTCAGATACACTGGCAAAATTTATATTTCTGAAGCCAACACCTGCTCCTGCTCCTCTCCTCTGATCCCCAGTGCCATTTTGTCCCTCACGTCTGAGGCATGCCTACACACTGAAGGTGACAGTGCTCTTTCAAAAGTGAGATCCAAATCCCCAAGTAGGTTGGAAACATTGATCCTGACAGGGTTTTACATGGGCATCTTTGACCCCATGTCCTTCAAGCATATACACGATACAAGGTAGCCTGCACTGGGACGCACTTCACAAAACTGGAATCAATGGGGTCAATGAATGTGTCCCTGGAAGGGTGCTTTGCCCTGGCCTTCACAACCTGCTGAGGCCTTTGGGCTGTACCTGGATTGGTCCAAAAGCTGGATGGTCCCCTCCAGCTAAGCTTGCCAGTTCCCAAACAGAAACCAAGCAGGAACCAGAAAGGAAAAGTGCTGCCTAAAGATTTGATTGCCTTTTGATCTTCCTAGGAGCTACTCTACAGACTAAAAACATAAAACAAATGGGACTTTTCTCTCCCTCCTTTGAGAATATTTTATTCTTATAACTATGATTTTCCAAGTAATATTTGCTGGGAATCCCCCAAAACGCCTCTAGATATGCACTTAACTTTAAGGATCGGACACATGAGAATATGCCAAGACTTAAATGCAGACCTTTTCGAGTGCCCCATGCCATCCCCTTAGCCCACCTCTGATATCAGCCCCAGCTACTGCAGACAGTACCATGCAAGCTCCAGCTCAGCTGACAACCTGGACTCTTCAAGCAAGCATTGAGGGTCTTTTTGCCTTAGGGCCATCTCAGAAGCAGGGGAACCTACTTGCCTGCCTGTACAGCCAATGGAACCAGTACTAAAGGCCCCACCTCCCAACCTCTGGACAGACAACCCTGGAAGGCATTCTGTACACTTTAATAAGTGGGCTTATTAGAAATACTGCAGATGCACTTCCATCTCTATACAACTACACGAATCTGGTGAGCCCTATGCCCTAACCCTTTGGAGCAGCATCCTTGGCTTAGATCTTGTGTTATGCCCCAAGAGGAGGAATTCTTTCCAGAACCAACTAGAACTGTTCTCGCATTAGCTGCATGTTGGAATCCCCTGGGGAGCTCCAAGAAGTCTTGATTCTCAGTTCACCCTCCAGGAAAATTACACTGACCTGACTCATGTCTCAGGGTAACTGACATAGGCTGCCCAGGGCTCACTCCTATACTAGGGCCCAGGAGTTCCAACACTGGCCAGGAGTGCAGTCAGCCGAGCCCCGCAGAAAGGGCCAAGAGATGAAGTGGGACAGCTCTCAAGGGAACCAGTCATGAGGAATTTAAGACAACGCCTCCCTTAACCAGAATATACTAGAGGTAGAGGATCCATGAAAGGATAGGGAGGCAGATAAACAGATTACAACCAATAGATAGTCTCTGTCTTTATATAACTGGAATCACACTACATGTATGCTTTGGAGATGGTTTATTTCAATCTAATAACATAACTACAATGTTTTTCCACATAAGTACATATATCTCCATTGCATTCAATTTTTAAAACTAGCTGGTTGTCATAACACCTTTGTTGAAAATCCACTTCTTGCCCACTGATCCAAAATGTTATTTTTATTACATAATAAACTTCCCATAATCAAGTTTTCTTTCAGTTCTCTCATCTAGTCCTCCAATAAGTTTCTCTCTTGCTCTGCCAGCACCATCTCTTTTCATTACTGTCACATTGTAATACACTTTGATATCTAGGAAGACCAGTACCCTCTATGATTTTTTTTAGAATTACATTTATATCTTTAATTCCATTGGAATTTATTTTTAAATATGGTATAAAGGATCTAAAGTGATTAATTTTCTATAATTGCCAACCAGTTAATTACTTCCATCTGCCATTAATTTATAATGCCTACATTATAAGATATATTCTCACACAGCAAATAACACATATCAATTCTGAATTGCCTACTGCCTTCCCTTAATTGGTCAAACATCCATGTGCTTGGGGAACTTATATTCTAGCAGGAAAAACAGACAATAAATGTTTTAAAGTAAATAACCAGCTATAATATTTTAGAATGTGGTAAGTTTTACAAAAATAGTAAGAAGTAGAACAAGGTAGGGGGCCCTAAAGTACACAGCAGGGATAGAGGTCAGGAGCAGGCTGCAGTATGAACTAGGATAATCAGGGTATGGAGGCTAGGAGTACAGGAAGAGAGACTCAGCTCCGTTATGAAGAAAGGTAGCCAGGATAAGGGCCTGGGAGTGTGGAGTGTTAGGGGTAGGAAGAAGTAGGATCAGGTGACAATATGACAGAGTGGCCAGGCTGACTTCACAGGCATGTGACTTGAGCAGGCACACAGGGACTCAAGATCAAAAGGGTCTGCACTTGGTTTAATCCTCTGCTACCACCATCGTAAATTCTCAGTTTTATCTTTGACTTTGTGTTTTGTGGGTGAAGTCCTACAACAAAGCATGCTGTGAGCAGAGAAGATATGCACAATATGTATGTATGTTGCCTTTTCTTGCTGCCCCTATTCACATATAGCACAGAATTTCTGTGAATCATAATGTGTGGAAGTTCAGGACACTCAAAGCAAGCGTAAAATAAGCGTGTTACATCTACGACTGAGCGAGCAGGGCTGCTGACAGCCCCAAGGGGTCACACTTTGCAGTGAACCAGAACTTGCTTTGAAACAGAACAAAAACTGTCTTTTTCCTTTTCCTGTCAGGCTTCCTTTACTCATTAGTAAATCGAAGGTAGAGAGCATTACAGAATATACATTTATCAAGAAGCAAAACAAAAATAGGTAAATTAATTTAGTGCAGCATTTCCACTGTTCTGGTAAAAACAAAATGCGCATGTACAAGCTGTAAAATACAAATTGTGTAACTTTGGCAATTCCACATAAAAGTTAAATTTACATTTTAAACTGACACTGGAAAATTTAAAGAAAAACCATAAAATTCATGATAATAATTAAATTTTTAATTTGCCCTTGGTTAGAATGACATTAAAGAGCAAATAAAAAGCACTATGACAAGGCCTGAGAGAGACCAGGGCAGAAAGGGAAAAGCTTTACATTGTAGTCCCTTTAAAGGTATTTTTTTCCTTCTTTTTGAACAAGGAATGCGGCATTTTCATCTTGCACTGAGCCCTACAGAATGATCTAGCCAGCCCTATAGATAGATGCCCTTGGTAAAAGCCTCCCATTAAGGCAGTGGACCGGGCAATGGCCTGTCCTCCTGGTCCCTCCCTCTACGGCCCAGACCAGTGGTCCCAATTTGGGCTGCAGACTGGAACCATCTTTGGTCCCATCCCCAGAGAATCTGGTGTTGTGGGTCTGAAGTACAACCTAGGCATTGGGAATTTTTATAGGTGATTCTAATGTGCCACCAGGGCTGAGAATCAGCAGTCAAGATTGAGGCTACCAGGTATGGGGCACACACATCTACCAACAGTCCAGTCACAGATCCTACAGTTGGCAATTCCAGCAAGGACTTCCATGGCATCAGATAAGAAAACTGCACAAGTTTCCTACAGTAGGTAAACTGGTTATCAACAACCAAGTGTCACTGGGCACTTGAGGAAAATTAATAGCACCAGCAAGATAAGATGTACAAATAGAACAACAGTAATTCAGGAAATAAGAGGCCTTTTAAAACTGCCTTATGTGGACTCCATGTAGGATGATGATACCACCATCTTCCAGTTACCTTCAGCAGAAATCCAAGCCACATCCTTGACTTCCCTCATCCTCCACAATCAATCAGTCCCCTCTTCTCTGGCTCAGTGGCATCCTCTGTGCATCTGATTCACTCTGTTCCTCCTTAGCCTGGCTTGGTGTGGTGCTGACCTCTCAGGTCCTCCTTGCCCACTCCAATCCATCTGCCATCTTGCTATAATACAGTCAGAGCCAAAAAGCAAATCTGACCTTCCTTTCCTGCTGAACTCTCTGCAGTGGCCGCCCACTGCCAAAAGACCGAGCCCCAAACTCTTCAGCAGGACACTGAACACTGTCGTCATCTGCTTGCTCCTCTCATCTTCATTCTCACCCGCAGCCTTCTCACCGCACCAGATTGAACTGCTTGTTATCCCGCCAGGCAGGTTCAAGCCTCCCTCCCCTTGTGCACACTCTTCCAGGAAGTGCCAGCTCCTGCTCCAAGCCTTCGGACCTAGCCAACTCTTCTTTACCCTTCAAGACTCAAGCCAGCTGTTTGATATCTGCTCATGGATAGATATCTACTCTGATGACCATTTTCCCACATAAGGCTCTATGCATTCTACTTGCTCCCTCAGCACCAGGCCAATGATGTCCCCTAAGAACTGTCCCAGTGTGATTTTCATCTCATTAAAGCACAAGCCTCCTGAAGAAACCATGCCTTATTTCTCTTCTTGTACCCATGACTAACAAAGAATCTGGCATATGAAAAGTGGTCAACATACACTTGTGAAAAGGAAACAAAGGAAGGTAATTGGTCCAATTTTTATATACATAGTATGGGTCAAATATAGAAATTACCCTCCTACTCAAAGCCAATGAAAATACCAATACATTTCTTTGGAAAATAAAAACTTTTAATGCGAATGTTATTTGTATTTGTTATTTCTGAAACACTTGGTCATTGAGACTTTAAGGTTGATTAATTAGAGGAGCAGAATAAGATAGATTTCCTTTTCCCCACTGTCAGGGCTTACTTTGTTCTGCAGAGCTGAAGTTAAAGCCAAATGTAAGTGATTCGTCTCAGAAGGTCAGAGCTAAAGAGCCCAAAATGCAATCAGGCCCATATGGCTCATTAACATGCTTGCCCTCCTCTGCCGGCATCTGGTTTCCATCAGGGTACGCAAAGACCAATGCCTGCACAGTTCCTAATAGTCTCCAAAGGAGATTTCAAAACCACATGGAGTCATGGGTGTCTTCTGGAGAATAAAGGCCTAAGGAAAAACAGTGTCAACAGAGAGAGCCGATGAGAGCAGATGAGAAAAGAGGTCCTCCAAATGGCCAACGTCAACACAACAGAATAACAGATTTCTAGAGCCAGAAAGTATCCATAGGATCACCTGGCCCAACCCTCTAACACCAAATCTGAGGAGTTCTGTGATGTGGCCAAGATCAACTAGCAGCAAGCAAGCTGGAATTAGCCACCCAACTCACAGCCCACTCTTAACTACTCTTCCTTTCCTTCCTTCAAACTCTTCAAAGGGGAAAAAGGGAGGGAATTTCAAAAGCTAAACTCTACATTTTGTGTATTCCCTAGTCTTTAAATAAAAGAGCAGATGAGGTGAATAGCAGACACAAGGCCACACAGCGGCCTAGGAACACCCCTTCCCTCTATGCTGAGATGCTGACCACAGGCTCACCAGCATGTACCTGCAGCACAAGCTCATAAAGACATTCTTCTACAATGGGTACTTTAGAGTCTTACAGAAAAAATGCCACACCAAGACCAGCTGCCAGCTCATCACAGGCCTCAGTGGCCACAAAAATACGGTATACAATAAAGGTCTAATGTGGCTGCCCTATTCTCACCCTTGTTCAAAGAGGGCTCATTTCTGCTCTGGTCTCTCTCAGAGCCTTGGCACTCTTTACAGTGGCACTTACAGGCCTCCAAGACCTGCAGCAGCAATCTGAGGCCCCAGATGACATTAGTTCCAATGCCAGCTACCCTGCATCCTAGAAAGGATGCAAAAAAATCCCTCAGAATTACTATCTACACTAGAATCCTAAATCAATGACTGTACAACTTATATCCGCTCTGCTACAATACAGATTTTTCATTTTTATAGCCTTAAAATATATAGTACTTCACAGTATAATACTTCCACAGTATTCATTGTGAACAATGAATCCATAAAAGCCCCAAACCAGCTCCTGGTTGTGGTTACCATTATTGCTGTTGTCTTGCAGGTTGGAGGCCACAGGTCTTTTCTTCCAGCCATGATCGAGGTAACATAATGAAAAACTGAAAACCACATTCCCACAAAACGCCACTGCAGCCAGGAACAGGATTCCAATGCATTGTGGATATTAAGAAACCTCCCGTGGTTCTGTTCATTTTACTATTAATAGACAAGCCAGAAGGAATTCTCCCAAGGATGTTAAGCATTAAAAACAAAATCCATGAAACATTCACCAACAGGAACCTGGAGACTTCATTTCTAGTTATTAAGACCATGTCTCCAAAGCTTACAGGAGCTGGTGTTGAGGTGGATCACATTTTCCCAGCACTGGCGGGAAGACACAACTGGCCACATGCCCTTGCTTCTGGCAGAAGCCTACAAGTGGTCTGAGGACTCTGTAATTCAGAGACACACACAGATCTCTCTCTGCAGGTGCATGAATTAGGAGACAGGATCCTCGTTTTCTGTAGTTCCATTTCCTCGGGTAAAAAATGAGAAGCTCAAATAAAACTCCTGATGCTGCCTATTACTATCACTTCTAAGTCCTGAACTTACATATTTATTTATCTTTAGAGAATTCCATTTCCCATGGCTTGGTGAAGTAAGTTGGGCTCTGACCTGGTTCCTTTCCTTCTTCTTCCCTTGGCTGGCCTGACATCACACATGAGGATGAAATTGATTTATCACAAACTTATCCTGGGTACTGAAATAGGCTTAGAATAAATTCCTGAATGCACTTCTCATCTCACTTAACACCAGAGTCAAGGAAGGCATCCAAGATGAGAAATGAGTCTATGTCAGTTCTAAGCAAGTCTTTCAGGTCTATTATTCTTAACCTTTTGTGATTCCTCCTTCTGTCTCCTTTTATTAAATCTATTAAGAAAAATATGAAGAAAACCTAAAATAAAAGTTGGCTGAGCCTACCTGATATTTTATTCAGAGTGCACATCTGGATGGTAGGCCTAACATATGCTGTTTTTTAAATCTGGGTTTTCCCTAAATCTCTCTCTCTTGAATAAAGCCATACAATTTTCAGGCAATTCCAACAACAATAATTCTAATTCAGTAAGACACTATCTATGAGCAAATCCCAGTAAAACTTGCATTTATTGCATGAGATAATATCTTTACCAACTTAAGGATTTTAGAGTCAATATTAATATTTGCTAAAGTTGAGTGTTCTTATATGATTCTTTATAATTTTAGAATGTTTGAAATACTTCAATTTTTAAAATAATAATAAAAGTCTATTTCCTAGAACACCTACATCCGCTAAAAGAAATGTAAACAAGGATGATTTTTGCATCATTAGTGACAACAAAACATTGCCAACAACTCCGTAAGTCCATTAAAAAAAAAGAACTGCTAAACAAAATGTTTGAATGAACTGGCTATAGATGTAATGAAACAAATAACATTGCAGGAGGAGGGAGGAGAAATGTATGTTTCAGAATGGTATATGCAATATAGCACCACTCAGGTCAAGGACACCTGCATGCACATGCATGCACATCACTTGTATATGTACACAAACAGGTATTTTTACATTTAATTGTGTTCCATAAGCTCCTTAAATTATTATTATATTCTTGGCTTCTTTTTTCTTGCTGTTCTGATTGGGTGTCCTTGGCTTACTCATCCTCTATAACAGTGCTTCAATCCTCTTCTTTATCCACTCTATTTATTCCCTCTAATATACTCTTCATCTCAGATAATGTGTTCTTCATTTATGACTGGTTCCCTTTTATAATTTCCAATTCCATTTTTATGTTTTCTATCTCTTTGTTAAAATTCTCACTGAGTTCATCTATACTTTCCCAGTTTATTGAGCATCTTTATAACCAGTGTTTTGAATTCTACATCTGTTAAATTGCTTGACTCTATTATTCCTGGATCTCTGTTCTGTTCTCTCATATGGTTTCTGCTTGTCTTCTCATTTTGGCTGCCTTTCTGTGTCTGTTACTATGTACTAAGCAAAGCTCCTAAGTCTCCCAGTCTTACTAGAGTGCTTTTGTGTAGTAGGTATCCAGTGGCACAGTCCTGAGAAGGGTTCGGCTGCAGGCCAAGTTTAGCCCCAGCCTGTGTCCTTCCGGAGATACCTGTTAAGATTCAGTAAGCAATCCACAGATGTTGTGTTTACACCAGAAACTGAGGCCAGCTGCCACCAGTGTGAGTCTTGGCTCTGCTCAGCAGGAAACATGGGACTTGCTGAGGACACAAATGGATGTGGATTGAGTGGGGCTGTGAGTTGGGAGAGGTGGAGTTTCAGGGAATCCTCTGGGCAGAGTGACCTCTGTTATCCAGTTTGATGATGTCTCAACTATGGAGACACTGCATCCGCACACTGGGAGAGGACAGGACAACAGAGGAACACTTGATACTACTGGCACTTCTGCCTGGGAGAGAACCCCACCTCTGGCCCTCGCTCCAACTCAGTGTCCCCCTGCAAGTCCCTGGAGCCCCCTGTGCAGCCCACCTGGCACTAGTGCTCAGGGCGAGCAGGTAAATCATAGCAAAAGTCTGCTCGCGAACAAGGCTCGTTTAAGTGAGCCGGCTGCCACTGCCATAGCCTCTGTCTCACTCAGCTGCTCAGGACCCGGCATCCTCGCAACTTCGCCCCCTCCTACCTCCTACCATTGCAGATGGATTATTTCTCTCCCTAGCTGTAGTGTTTCTGTTCATCTAGATCCCAGGCAACTTTGCTTGCTGTTTGCTCCATGTTTCAAGTCACAAATCTGATTTGTTGCAAGAAAAATGAACAAAGCCTCTATCATCTAAGCCATTTTTTCCCATCGGTCTCAAACTTCTAATTTTTTAAAGGATATTGATTTTACCTATTATATGTCATAAAAATTTATATAAAAATTTATTTTATAGACTCATGAGAAAAAGAACAGAACTTTTTCTATAAAAATACCTTTTTACCCAGGAATACTATAAAAACTTAATAAAAAGTAACATTTCTAAACTGGTACTTTCCAGTTAATATACTGCTTACATGAAATTTAAAAAGTAATAATAAGAGACTCCTCCCAGGAGAAAATGAAAGGGGCAAAGGGACACCATGAAATAAAAAAAAAAAGAGAGAGAGAGAGAGAGAAAAGAAAAAAGAATCCACAGAACATGAGGCCAGATCTAGTCTGGATTTTGAAATGAAATTTTATAGAAGTTTTACTTATCCCCTCAAGGTCCCATGACCCAACGACGACACCAAGAGTTAATAACAGCCTTGCCCTCCCTCTGCAGTCCAACAGCACAGCGATTCCAGAGCAGAGCTACTGCCGAAGACGTTCTGTGGGCATTATGTTCCCGACTGAGCATGAAGACTGCAGAATGGAAACAAGGTCACAGACTCAGATCTTTCCATTACACAGAAATTGAGGCTTCCAGGCTTCACTTTCATGATTAAAATTAGAAAATGAAATTGACTTCACATTTTATGGAAAGCAGTCAAAGGAAACATTTTATATGAAGAATCTTCACAGAAGTGCTATTCTTCTGCATTTCATATTGCCAAAAATAACTAAGATGATGGAACATGGCAGGGAGAAGGTGGCTATTGTGAGACCCTTGACCTGCCACCAGCCAGACGCACAACAGCGTCCAGCCACAACCACCTCTTCCAGTCCTCAGTTTCTGCTCTGCCTCACAGCGGCTGCCGTCCTTCTGACAATTCCCATAATTTCCAAGTTCACTGAGCACCAGGAAACATACTCTTCCAAAAATAAATCCTTTTTGTCCTTTGACAAGCTCCAAAGACTTAGATTTAGAAACTGCCCTGACGATATAAGTAAAAATGATATTTATAAATCAAATTTGACATGTTTTTTCTTGAGCTTTTTAAAATTAAAACCTTTTTATATGAAAAGTTTTTTGCATTTTGGGGAAAGCTAGGCAATAATAAATCATCTGGCTTCATGTTGACCTGAAGAAGGAGGCCTGAATGCCTGAAATTTGCTTTTTTTTTTTTTTTTGGTTTTTTGCTTTTGTACAGACTGTACCCAAGGATCACTCAGAACCAGGGGGGAGCATCACATCTCTTGATGTCTAAATGTCTGACCTCATCCTCGAAACTCATGCCCAGAATCCTGTCACCATCCTGCACCAGAGGCAGGAATGGGTCTTCCTTGTCGTGAACTGTAGGAGGTTAGAATTCACAGTATATCCTAATGCTCAAACCACAGTATGAAGGCATTCAAACATGAATCATTTACAGAAAAGCCCTCCTGTGGGAGGCAGAACACCAGAGTGGTTGAAAGTGTCCGGAGTACATCCAGACTCTCTCCATGTTTCTCATCTGCCTGTGGAAGGAGTGCCTAACTCTTCTCCCTACCGCCCTGGCCCCAGCCTACACTAAAATCCATTTCCAGCCATCTCCACAATGTGGATGTGGATGCTCTCACGTTCTAGTAACTCTCTAGCTTACTACTAATAAAATCCAAACTCCTCACCCCGACCGTAAAGCCTTGCACCATCAGGCTTGCATTTGGTTCCACCTTCGTGTCCTACCCTCTCCCTGCCACCCTCCAAGCTTCAACCGTACTGGCCTTCCTTCCCCCAGCTGCCCCAGGACTCTGTACTTGCTGACCTCTCTGTCTAGCACATTCTCCCTCAGTGTTCACACAGCTGGCTCCCCCTCAACACAGTATCCTTCCCCAGCACTTGTACCTAAGGTAGTCCCCACCCCAAAAGCATTTCTCTACACCCTGTTTTGATTTCTTTATGTTATTACAGTTTTAAATTATACTTATTTTTGTATATTTCCCATTAGAATATAAACTCCATAAGGGTACAATTTTGATTAGGTGCTGTCCCTACATGCAAAGCCCAGCACAGAGCATGCACCTCATAAGTACCAGTTGGATGGACAGATGAGTTGGTGGTGGGTAGGTAAGTGGACAGATAGAGGGATACACAGATGGGAGGATAGGTGGATAAATGAACAAGCAAACAAATTAATGAACAAATGAACATGGGCTACTATTAAGTACATTAACTACTATGGAATCAGTGCCACACAATGCAGTGACGATTCAAAGATATCACCAAGGATGGGCACTGAGGTAAGCATCAGAATGAAGTATTGTCTGAAATGGACTTAAAAAGATGGGAATATGGCAATGGGTTAAGACAAGGAAGGAGTTTGTTTCAGGTGGATGAACAGAAACACGAAGGAGAAAAAACTAGTCCTACAACTCAACGTGAAAAGCTTTTACCACAAACTTAGCAAGTAATACACCATAAAATATGAACCCTTAACAATGTCCCACGTGTTTTTAAATGAAAATGATTAACCAACTGTACATGAAGCCTTGACATTTATACATTTCATTACACTGCAATTCTCCAAGCAAAAACTTAGGTTTTGATCATCCTGGGTTTTTATTCTAGTGCCATCAGTAAGTCAACTGATAAGTGAGGCATTACATGTCTGATACCCCAAAAACCAAGAGAACTATAAATTGCTTTTCAACTAAAAATCTTAAAAGACTATACAACTGCACTAGGCAAACCACTCATTGGGTTCATCTCTCATAAGAAACAAATTTTTTTCATTAGCACATACCTCAATGTCACTCAGCAGAGGAGCCCATCATCATTCACTAATAAATTGAGCTGCTGTTGCTCTGTTAGCTTTTCCCTGACACATCAGTAATTGTGTCAGGAAGGCACCATGCTCTAGGAATATCTTCATCATTGCTGTGTGTATGGTGCGGGATGGAGACTGAGGGACTGAGGGGCATTGATGAATGAGAACAAACTTACAAGTGACCTCAATAATCAAGCCCAACCATTTTGCTTCCTGGCAGCTGCAGTAATAGAGGTTGTAAAGTATTTTTAGACATTTTAGCTCGGGTAGGAGGAGGGGAGGGCAGGGTGATCCAGAAGAGACCAACACCTGGAGCCGGTAAAAAATGGCAATGTCCAATTTCCTCTGGTCCATTACTTCTCAAATGTTAGTGTACTTGGTGAGCTCATAAAGAACTACTTCAAAACATAAATCGGCTCCTCTTCTGGCTTCCACATCCAAACATGCCAGGAAATCTGGTTCAAAAAACCAAGGGTGGGGGGTTATGAGAGGCAGTGCCAAGACATATTTTAATATGCACCCTCAGGGGCTTGAAGCCAGTGGTCCTCCAACAACCCTTTGAGGACCATAACCACAGCCCTGAGTGACTCTGGTGGAGAGAGAACAAGGAATCCCTGCACACAGCATCCCCCAGCCCACCAGCACCTTCACTTCTTTGGGGCCTTCTGAGAGTCTGATGAAAATCTTGGACCCTCACAGCAAAAGGCATTATATATAAGAAACTTGGAGGATAAGCCCAGGGCAGTTAGTGAACCCTTAAAAAACCACTTAACCTAATTAACACCCTACTCACCCATCCTTACCTTCTCTTAGAGATCAACTATTAAAAAAGATAAGCCCCTTTCAGTCAGACTGCACCCAAACTAGGTATGTCAGCAAAACACCTGTGTAGCCAAGTGTCTTATCTATTGGGCAGTCCTTTCGAAAAAATTATAGGAAGAGCTTCATTTTTTATTTCTATCACTTCCAGATCATTCTTCTCTTTCCCTTAGTAATGCAAATGTTTGAACAAGGCTTCCTACAAAACACCACCAACTGGCGAACATTTTTCAGCAATTGCCTGAGGCTATAAAGCTCATAATAAATTAGCTAAAAAACTAGCAATCCCCAATTAAAATCTTGAGACTGTATAATTAAATTATTGCTGTACTCAACATATAAATTCACAGAAGGATAAACTTTACCTCCCTCCTTAAGGAATAAAAAAAGCTGCTAGTTAATCTTTGGCAGGTCAAGTCAGTAAGGTAAAGAGTTTGTTTTTTTAACACATTCACGAATGAGATTAGAAGATCAAAATAATTAAGGATCTGCCCAAAATATATACACAGGAACAAAAAATAAAGGCCTTAAATTTTAAATGCACTAACCCATTAGTGCCCTGACAGAACTATTAAAAGCAAAACATCTGTTTTGCTCTAGTGGGATTGTTAGAAATGTTTTATGGGTCAAAGGCAGTAGAGAAGATCATAGTTTTTAATGTACCAGCTATATTCCAATAATAGATGCTATGGATTTAAGAAGGTAAAATAAAGGTCAATCAATTGGTCAATCCACCAATGGGTTGCCAGGCAGAGAGACACAGCCATTTATCTCAATAAAGCTTCTTTTTAATTCTAAGGTATACCAACTTAGGATAATTGTCTATATGGAAACAAATTAAAATGCTGAAACAAAGGCAATTACCAACTAGAAAGAAGCCAGCGTGCTTAGAAATATCTACAAGGATCCCAATCCTTCCTGTCTGCCAGATAAGCATGCCCTGAGCAGGCACTCCCCACACTGGCAGGACTCCATAGAGTCTGACTGCTAGTGAGCAGAGGGCAAGGCTGAGGAAGGTCAGGAGCCCACCCAGCCTGCACACCCAATCCCCTCAGAGGGATGTGCTGTTTCCTAACTCAGAGAAGTGGAAGTTCACACTGAAAGAAAACTGGGGTGATTCCCATAGCCCAAGAGGTCTGGCAGGTACGAGCCCTGCCCTGTTGGGAAGCCCTCGTGCTGCAGGTGAGGTCCTAGGATTCAAGGCCACCAGCATGCCCACCATGACTCAGTGATAAAGATGAACAAGAGCACCAATAAAAACTTTATAATGAAGAAACTCTGGGTAAGTTTCCATTTTTGTTTGTTTCACTTCAGTAACACTTCGGTATAAACAAGGCAGGAGTCTCAGTCAATGTTTGTTCAATAAATGTGACAAAATGAATGAATGACTGGAATAAATGACAAATTCTAGGTACCATTGTGGCAACCAGACGCATTGTTGACAACCAGAAACACATTCTTGTAGCAAGTCAACAACATGAGCCTGGCTCAGGCCATGTAAAACTGAGTTGAAACCAAAAGAAATCGGAGAACTAGCATCTGGAGTTCAAGCTTAAAAAAAATGAAATTTTAAAAATGATATTTTAAAAAATGAAATTTAAAAAGCAGAGAGAATATATACATTAAATAAATGTTCTATGAGGAAATGCAACCTATGGACATAACATAATTCTTCCTTATATTCAGAATACTTCTCATTAGATTTGTCCCTCAAACTGAAATGTACAGGAATTGAGAGTTCATCTTTGTGCACTAGCCATGGGGCTGCCACCTAATTTGTCCTCCATTTCACCTTCTAGATTCCACAGCACATATTACTGAAAAGGCTGCCCCTGCCACTGGAAGTACGAATAAATGAAACCCAATGGAGCTCTTTTCTCCACCTCGTCTATGCCCTACTTCTCCCCAATTCTACAGAAGTCACAAATGTCTCAATCTAGATATTTCAAGGTTTCCAGGCATAGAAATGGATGCTTGCTGATAAGACAAGTGTATAGAGAAAATTATAAGTAATGGTGATATTCAGAGAAACATAAAATTAAAAGCCCTGGCACCACTTTTCATCAGCCAACTTATCCCAGTGATTTTGTCAATAACCACATGAGCTAATTCAAAGACGTTTATTTGAAAGTTCATTTTTTTTCAATACCTTCCACTATTTCAACTTAGTGTGGCTTTTAATTCCACTAAATAAATGAGATTTATTTATTAATGGCAACATAATTAATGGCAACACTATATACTGGGTGGGCCCCAGGACCCAGGAAAGAGCCCTGGATTGCAAAATGCCCCTCTTCACCAGGAAACCCCCATCTGCGCAACCTCATCCATATGAGACCCAGAAAAATATCCCTCCACCCAAAGAGAAAGGAATTTAAGACTAAAACAAGAGCAAGAATAAGTTTCTACCATCAGGAGTAACTGACTAGGGTGTTGAAATATCCCAATTATCTAGACACTCACAGAAGAACTCATACTAACAATCTTCTCTAGGTAATAATCAGGATGTTCCTACCAGATCTTTCTTCCACAAAAATGCAAAAGGGAGGACAGCTTTCATCTGGTGGTTCTGCTCCTGCTTCCACACCCTATTCCCTTTGGAAGCATGTCTTTCAGAACACAAATGTAATCTCTTCTTCCAACTTCTCACTGTTAGAGCACATGATGGGACTCATACAGCAACCTCTAAATGCCCTGGGCATGGTGCTGCTGCAGCCATGGGAAAACATGCAGAATTAGCAGTGGCCAGTTCCAAAACCAAGCAGGGCTTTGGTTAAGTCAGGCAAACGAGTTACCTTTACCAGCCCTGTCTTTACCAGCAGTACCTGCATCACCCAGAAACAGAGCTCTGGGACTCTTACAAATAAGAATCCGCCCCTATTTATAGTACAAGCTTGAAAACAGCAACTGTGAATGCTTCCTCCCCTCTGCATCCTTAAAGGTCACCTAAAACCTCCAGTCCCCTAAGAGGCCTATCCAGCTCAGCAGCAACAGCAATGGCATCAGCCTTCTCAGAACTTAGGACATTCACACACAGCACAGTTCACAGGCCCATGACACATGATTCCAAAACCAACTACACACCCAGGCTCACCTCCCGGGGTGGGCAAAGCAGGGGAGAGACTCAGAACGTTTGAATTTAGGAGTGGTGTGGACAGATGAGGAGCACGGAAACAAACTGATAACAGATGGTGCTAAGCGCTATGAAATAAATCAACAGAGCAACTGACAGAATAGGGCTTACTTGGGATCAGGAGAGTTCAGAATAACTCCTCTGAGGAGGAGACACTGACATTGAGACCAGAGCCCAGAAGAAGGAAAGCACTGAACCTGTTCTCAGAACTGAGAGGAGGCAAGAGTAGATAAAGGGTAGGGACTGAGGGACAGCTGGCTGTAGAGAAGTGTAGAGAACCACAGAAGTCTGGGCCTTTGGACCATGATAAATGACAAGAGAGAAGTTAGTGTAATCTAAATGCATTTGGAAAGTATTGAAGGGTTTTAAGGAAGAGCATAAAATGATGGCCTTGTGTATGACATATCCTAAATTGTCATAACCTTGTTATTAACCTTCTAGGTTTATGTTGCCCTAAATCTATCTCTTGGAGGAAGGACTATGTCACAAGACTTCTTTCTCTTCCTCACAGTGCCTAGCACACTTTGTACACTAAAAATACACTTGATGCATAAATGTACACACACACACACATACACACACACTGTTCATTTGTTCGGATGGTTTAAAGAACATACATTTAAAAACTTTCTAAAAGAATCATTCCTCTGTAATTTACGCAGTTTCCACCATTTAAGTAGTGAATGAGAAAATAAAACACTTAGAATTAAAAGCTCAGTTGATAGAAATGCAAATTCACCGATTGGTAAAAAGAATTTGGCTTGTGTTTCTACCAACACAAAAACAAACAAATCAGCTATTTGCCTGGGAGAACACCCTTCCCTTTAAGAATGGAAGGCAGAGACAGGCCACAGGCAAAGGTCAGCGGCCACCACCATAAGGGCCCCTTCTATGCCTACTCACTGCCACCTACTGGACAGTTGAAGGATAGATATCTGTGCAGTCTTCCAGGATCTGAGACTTCTGGTGTCAGTTAACTAGTACAAACAATTGAAATTGACAGAGGGCAAGTCATACATTTGAAGAAAAAGCTCATAAAAGATTCAGAAGTAACTAAAATAAATGACTTTCTTATCCAAAAAGTTAGTGTTGGCTCATTAGAGATTAAAAAAGCATGCCTATTTGTTTTTATGTTTTAAAAGAGAAGAGGTACTAGAGGAAAGAAGGTTGAAGATCCAAAGATATGATGTAGTACCCTAACACTTCTAGAAAAATATTTAGAATGAAAAAAATTTTGCTAAATTTTTTTTTTAAATACAATTAAAGTAGAATAATAAATCCAAAGTGCAGAATAATAAATAAATAAACCAGAGGGAGTTGCCAAAGGCAAGAGGAAATTTGGAGAAAACTGTGTCCTGGAAAACAAGGTTCAAGACAGTGTCCAGGGGCAATTGTGGCAAGGTCAACTCAGGTGGGCCTTCGGGCCATAGTGAGGAAATAAAGCAATGTGGAGGTCACTGGGGACCTTGATGAGAGTCTCTGCAGAGTAGAGTAGTGCACTGAGGAGGCAGGGAGAAAATGGAGACATTTCTCAGTTGGAGATCGTTAGGAATATTGAAAAGCCAACAGGAGTAAGCTGGATGAGTGAAAGAGAAAGACGGACTTGACAAGAAGACGAAGGGCTTAGTGGAGGCTGTGAGAAGGGAGAAGAGGAGCTCCACCTTTGATTTAATGCTTTGCTGTCACCATTTTGAAATTCTAAAGATTTTTGAACAAGGAGCACCTCATTTTCATTTTGTACTAGGTCTCACAAATTACGCAGCTGGTCCTAGCCTAGGGGGAAGTGGTGGCTTCAGCACTAGGAATGGCAGCTCTGCTACCACAGTTGAAAGAGGGGATAGAGCAGCAGGGTCAGTACCATCCAATGGTTTCTTTCTCTGTGAAGCAGAAAAAAAAAAAAAAGAGTCAATCTACTTTGATGAGCAAGAGAGCAGACAGGGCGAAAGAGGTTGAAATTTCATGCATGGTGGAGAAATCTGGTAGGCTCCACCTTAACCAGGTGATGAAGGTTACCATTGTCTGTAATAAGAGAACTCAACATCACATACCTTCTCATATGATGCACTGAAAATGGCACAAGATCACTCTGGTGCTATTTGGTATTCCTGTCAAAATGCATAAGCTCAATATAATCACAGGAAACCCAAACTGAGGAACATGCTACAAAACGGCAAATGAGTATACTTGAAAAGTGTCAAGGTCATAAAAGAAAAGGAAAGACAAAGGAACCAGCACAGATTGGAAAAGTCTAATTAGATGCAACGTGATTATCATGAAACAGAAAAAAGACATTAGGAAAAAAACTACTGAAATCTAAGTAAGCTTTGTAGTTAACAGCATTGTATCAATATCAATGTTTTGATCATTGTACTATGATTATGAAAGACAGTAAAGTTTCTAGAAGCTGGGTAAACAGTGTCTGGGAACTCTGTTCTTTCAACTTTTCCGTAAGTCTCAAATTATTTTAATATAAAAAGTTTCAATTTTCATGTGGATCTTTTACTTGTGATTTCTTTAATGTTATCAGTAATTCTAGAACCTCAATTATCACCTTTGAAGTCAAGCACTACCGCGTCAGACATGTTCCTGCTTCTTCTCTATCAAGCCAAAGAATCATAACAAAAAAGAAAGGTTATGTTTCCTGTTAAAATTATGACTCCGAATTGGTCATACAGCTAGCTGTAAGTTCATATAATGCTTCCCCACACCTATTGCATCATTCCACTTCACAGCATCCTAGCAAGGGAGGGAGGATGGGGGGAGGGAGGGAGGGACAGGAATGTCCCTTCAGTTCTCACTTCTTTGCCGCCCCTTCCACGTGTCTCGAAGTCTGTAAAGTGGGTGCATTAATTAAAGCCTTGAAAAATGTTAAACATTTATGAGAACCACACGGGTTACAAGGACAATCACAGATTTCCTTTCTCTATTTAATTAATTTTTTTCTGAAAGCTTACAGAGTTCGCAGCAAATCCAGGTCAGATATTGCTTTAGAAAAATGAGGTTTTACAAAGAACCTCAGGTGATCCATCTACTTACACCTGGGATAAAACCCATTCCAGGTAACTAACTATTTGGAATGGGTGAACTAGCCAGTCCAGGACCAAGTGGAGCTGTGCTACTACTCTGCTGCCACCAAGTGGCGGGTGGGCACAAAAGCACCTCTCCAGGCACAGGAAGAACTCGGTTCTGCAAATGGCATTTTCTCTGGAATCCCAAGTCAAGAGGAAGCAAGAGAGTACTGTCCCTGCCTGCCACAGCACTAAGAAGATAGAGTGTAAATACAAGCATTCTTGAGAAAAGACATATTAAAATAAATACTTAGTTACTGCAACGAAGTATTTTGTCCACCTCAGATTGAGAACTGCTCCAGGGACTAAATCAAAGCCAAAAGGTATTACAGGCACCCCAACGCCACTCTTACCTGTTTTGGGTCAGAGGTAGTAGCGCCAGGAGCTGGGGATTCCAGTTCTATGGTCACTGGGCCATCGTTCTGAATGTGGACTTGCATGTAGGCACCGAACTTGCCATCTGAAAGAGCAATTCAAACAGTTACAAGAGATAGAGACCCCAGAATACCTAAAAAGCACACCTCGATCATGTAATCAGAAACCTGGAGAGCAGAGCTGGCCCACCCCACCAGTAGTGAGGGAATTATAACATTAATAGCAGAGATGCTGCCACACATCCTACAGACTTAATAAGAATTAAAAGATCTGGTAACACCAAGAGTGGGGTGAAATATGGGTTAAAAGGACTATAAAATGGCAGGAAAGTAAACCGATGTTGCCACATGGGAGGGCATTTTGGTGCTGTACGCAGTAAAGTGAGTTGAACAAACCCTGCAACCTTGGAATTCCACTTCGGGGAGTCTACTCTAGAAACCCATACAATAGAAAACAATCAAAGATATTCATTCTAGCAGTGTTTATAAAAGAAAAAAGTGGACACCATCCCTCAGTGGAGGAATGAATGCATAAACTCTTTTAAGTCCTCAGTAGAATACTATATGGCAGCCACATCCATTAATATGGCAAATCTCAAAAACATATTGTGATTTTTAAAAAGTAACTTGTAACAAGGACATATCATTATATTACATACATATTTTTAAACACCCAAAACAAGTTATATTACTTACAAATATATAAATCTGTGTGTGTGTGTGTATCAAAAACACATGGGCAGGAAAGAGGAATGCAAACACAGGACATGAACAACATTCATATCGAAGAGAAGGCACGAGGTAATGGAATTTGAGAGAGAGAGACCTAAAGTAAATGTGACCAACTGGGCAGTGAGTACACAGGAGAGTTTGGGGAGCACCAGAGCAAAGAAACTTAATAGGTTTCTCTGCTTAAGGGTGTCTTAAGAGCCTGTTACATGCTGCTGTGCATCGTAATTGTAGAAGATTCAAACAAGCGTGGTCTGTTTTCTGTATGCATCATAATTAAAATTTTTAAACAACTTAAATATAAAGGAAAATAATACCTAGGAGGCTCCCCCAGAATAACCTTATCAACTGCCCTGTAACTGGCCCACAGTCCCACATATTGTCAAGTGGGAGGAAGGTCCTGCTCCCTCATTGTGGGGTCAAAAGGCCAGTCAGCCTACAGAAAGCACTGCAGGGCAGAGAACTGAGGAGACACCTCACTCCTCACAAAAGAGACAGCCCAGGGCTCGGGGCCCGCAGCTGGGGGCCACTCATCTCTGCCTGCCTCACATTCCCTCCTCACCTCGGTGAAGCAGGAGAATCATCCTGCTCCCTGGAAATGCACTGTCCAGCTGGCCACTGGCTGTCCCACCACACCTCTGTGTGTCCTATTCTGTTTTAACAACTTTAACACCCAAACTCACTCAATTGTGTCTGATCACTCCACAGAGGGTAAATCACATTTGTAAATAAAGCCAAGAGTATGCTTTGAGAGATGATCCCATGGAATAACCAGAACATCAGCTCCATCCATCCAAGCACTTCTGTTAAGCTGGGTCTAAACACTGCTAACGACACACACAACACTTAACACAAGGAAACAGTGATTTTGACAAGTAGAGAAGGTTACTTGCACACCACCTTTGATAAATCCAAAATTAAGAAAAGACTTGGATCCACAGAGTAAAATTAGTATGAATCCTCAGAAAACAAGAACCGTCAATGAGATTATGAGATCTAGTCCACATCCGAAAATCACTCACTGCTTTTCACTCACCACAACTGTGCCAAGCACAGTGCTAGAGACCAAAGACCCAATTCAAAGACACAGTGCAGACATGAGTGCAGATAGCCTGGTACTTAAGAACCCTGTGGTCTAGAGTGGGAAAGGAAGGGCACACGATGCAGCACTGTAAGCCCATGAGGCATTCTGACCTTGATGCCAGAGAAGGGTCAGAGTCCCTACCTTGGAGAATGGGGAGGGAATCAGAAATCTTCTCTTATGTACCTACACAGAGTCAAAGACTTGAAGGGCAACTGGGACACAGGCTGGAAGAAAGAACAGGCCCAGCCCTTAACTAGTTCGGAGGCCTTAGGCAATTTTCTTAACCTCCCAATGATTAATTTTCTCATCTGCATCATGACGATACTAAGAGGCCCTACCTAAATCATGTCAAAAATCCAATGAGACCACGCATGGAAGTGCTTGGGACAATGGCTAACATATGTGCAAAATCAGCCTTTGCCCTTATTATTATGAAAAGTCATGTTCAAGAGGCTCCAGAAAAGCAGAGCAACACTTCCCAAACTGTGTCCTCCTGGGTATTTCTTAAATAAAGAATGCCACAGTTGTGTACTTCTGAAAACCACTTGTTTGAATCTTCCTTCTACAATCACAATGCACAGCAGCATGTAACAGGCTCTTAAGACACCCTTAAGCAGAGAAACCTATTAAGTTTCTTTGCTCTGATGCTCCCCGAACTCCCCTGGGCAAGAAGCCTTTATTTCACATGGAACATCCTTTATAGTGTGAACGACCCTCTGAGAAAGTCTGAGGAAGAGAAAAGCAGTGAAAGGATATACCAGCCTAGGGCAAACCAGCCTGGAGCCTGGAGTGGCTCTGCTCTCAAGTCCTGGGTTCCCTCAACACCAGACCTGCCACAGATGAGATGACCTCCGTAGGCTTCTGCTCTCATCACCACAATCATACAGTTTCCACCTCTGATTTCTTCCCCACCTGGCAGTACTCCTGCCAGTGACCCTTAACCTCATACAGGGCCTTCGTGAAATGGGCACACCAACTGTTGCTTTCTTCAGAGCACAGACAGTAATGTTGAAAACTGAATTAAAAGCACCCAAGCTGTTCACCATTTTTATATGCAAAATTAAGCTAGTTCTTACTGGTTAGTCAAACATGCTCAAATAATGGTGACTTTCCGTGACTTCCTATCAAGTTAAAATGGCTGTGCAAATCTACAGAGCTTTTGTTTTATCCATGTCAGAGGAGCTAAAAAGACATCAGCTGGGAAGGAAATCATGTGTTTAATTGCATGCTAAAATTATGGCTACAATTAGCAGCAAATTTCAGCCGCTGCACTCCTCAGGGAAGCTGACGGCAGACTCAGGAGGAAAGGAATTATTTCCGACCTTGAATTCCTGGTACCAGGATATATGGCATATGCTTCATCGTGTTTATCATTCCAAAGCAAGAAATCTATTTTCTTTTCCTGTTTCTATTCAGTTAAGAACAGAACTATTATCTGAATCTCTGTTTGTGCGAACAATAAATGCAAAGACAGGTTTTAAGAGTTCTTAAAATGGTAACATTTTTTCCAGCCCAGATCAAAGAGTAAAGCACCCAAGTAAAACTATATTGGCCAGGGAAAATAAAAACGTTTTTAAAAAATAATCTTAAATGACAAAAACTTATCTACAAAACTATACCTAGGCTCCAATGGTGATATAATCAAGTTGTTCTTTTAAGTCCCAAGGTTCTCTCCAGAAATGGAGAAGCACGTGTCAGACACATTTGTGCCACATTCCCAGCAGGAAAACTCCCCGTTGGAGCCAAACCTGCTGTGACCTGGCCTCCAGTGCAGCTGTCTGAGGCCCCGACCCCGAGCTAGGGCATCCCTTTTACCTGCAAAGGCTGACATTCCAGTCCCTTTGAACAATGTTTAACTGACTGTGACCACTCTCAAGAAGCCCTGCCCCACCTCTTTGTGCCTGGTTTAATCTGGGATGACAGTCATCCTGGGAGGTCACATTCATGAGAGTACACGTGAGTTAGTTCAGGCAGGCCATAGAAAATCTGAGTCACTATTACTACTGTCACTCCTACCACTGTCAATGGTATGACATGGGCAAAAGCGGTGGGGGAGATTAAAAAAAAAATACTGAAAAGCAGACTATTGAAGAAAAATGGGGATAACAAAAGACCCACATTCTTGCTCTCCAGAGGCAGCCCTGCATGGCTGTGACCAGGCTGGGGCATGGCCTATCTCTGGGGACCAGTCCTGTACACCAGTACTAGACACTAAGCCTTAGGCCAGCCCACCTGAGCACACCCCAAAGGTGGAGCCTGTGCTGTCGAGGTGTCATTCTCACCACCCAGGCTTCCTGGGAAGCAGGGAAGAGTATTTACTGATGGAGACCCAACATGAGGTGCACAGGCTGGGAAACAAGAGATCAAGCAAATGTGTTGAACTGGGGGACTGAGAATAAGCAAGGTTAGGGCCAGGCTGCTGGAGGGGTCTGGTCTAGATACACTGGCCTGCATGGCTCCTGGAGCTAGTGGGAATGTGACCCTAGTGGCCCGCTGGATCCATAGCAGGAAACTTTTAAGGATTACTCTGTCTTCTCAATAACAATTACAAGAAAAATTATATACAGTTGACCATTGGATCCTTGAACAACATGAGGATTAGGGGTGGAGTCGAAAATCCACAAATAACTTCTGACAACCTAATAGTCTCTTGGTATCCGAGGAAGATTGGTTCCAGGACCATTGCAGATATCAAAATCTGAGGATATTTAAATCCCTTATATAAAATAGCAAAGAATAATGCATATAGTTGGCCCTCTGCATCCTTAAACTCCAAGTGACAGAGAGAAAATCCTGTTCTTGACCCATGGTTGGCTGATGCAAAACCTGGGAATATGGAGGGCCAGTGATTTACTTATTGAAAAAATCCACATATAAGTGGATCTGTGCAGTTCAAACCTGTGTTGTTCAAGAGTCAGCTGTATATATGGATACACAGAGAGACGAAGGGTACATGTTACTCAGGACTGTGGCTCTACCCCTGGAGATCACAGGCTCACTCTGGCTGTAGGGACTCCTTGCTTACAGGAGGGTCATAGTTTACAGGCTCAGTCCTTCATGTCCACCTTTGAATGCTTTGAGGCTGCTCCTGCTGTGTGTCTTTTGTCCCGAGATCCTCACGTTGTCCGAAGGTCAACTGTATATAATTTTTCTTGTAATTGTTATTGAGAAGACAGAGTAATCCTTAAAAGTTTCCTGAACTTGAAAACATCTATGGGGGAAGTGGCTCATTAGGGCTGCTGTTGAGAACAGACTAAGGGAGGCCTAGGGACATGAAAAGATGTTCAATATCATTAATCATTAGGAAAATGTAAATCAAAACTACAATAATGTACTTCATCACACCTACTAAAAGGGCTATAATCCAAAAAAAAAAAAAAAAAAAGAATATAAGTGTTAGCAAAGATGCAGAGAAATTGTAACTCTCATACATTACTGGTGGGAATGTAAAAACGTTAGGTCACTATGGAAAACGGTTTGGTGGTGCCTCAGTAAGATATATATATATAATTACTATATAATGCAGCAATTACATTCCTTAGTATAAAATCCAAAGAACTAGAAACAGGTGTTCAAACAAAAACTTGGACATGTTATTTCATAGCAGCCCTATTCACAATAGTCAAAAGTCAGAAACAACCCAAATGTCCTTCAATGGATGAATGGATAAATAAAATGTGGTATATTTAGCTGATGGAATACTATTCATAAAAAGGAATAAAGTACTGATATATACTATAACATGGATGAACCCTGAACACAGTATGCTAAGTGAAATAAGCCCAACATTAAAGGGTACATATTGTATGAGTCCAGTTATATGAACTATCCAGAACAGGCAAATCCATAGAGACCAAAAGCAGATTTGTGGTTGCCAGGGTCTAGGGGGAAAAGGGAATGAAGAGTGACTAGTTAAATGGGTACAGCATTTCCTTTTAGGACACTGAAAATATTTTGAAACTAGATAGTGGTGAGGGTTAGACAACATTGTGAACATACTAATGTCACTGAATTCTACACTTTAAAATGGTTAATTTTATGTTATGTGTATTTTAACAAAATAAAAAATAAATTAGTTTTTGAAGGAAGAACAAATAAATGCTGAAAATGAAAAATAAATGACTGATTTAAAACTCAAATGACAAGCTAAACTCTAGACCTGACTTAGTCAAAGAAAGAATTAGTAAACTGGAGGATTCACTCAAGACACAGCAAAGAGAGAGAAAGCAATTACAATGCTATACCACTTACACTATTCATTCGCTTAATAAACCTTTGAAGAAAATTAAGGCAGCCAACTAATATATCAATATTTCTGCATTTGTAGACCTGAAACGATAAGGTTTTGAACTCTTCTATTTCTCCTGCTAAAAGATTCGGACTTTTCATCCTGAGTCATTTCATGTCCTTGAATTGTGAAAACAGTGAAAGGAGTTTCTTTCCACCTATGCCTATATCTTCTTTTTTAAAAATTGCCTTTATTTGTTAAAATTGAATTGCCATAATAGACTCTAATGGGCAAGAAGAAAGAGGTGATCTTGCAATTAATGATCAGAAGTATGAAGGGAGCTCAGGATAAAAGGGACGAAGGATAATAACGACAACAGGTAGAAGTCCAGAGAAAAAGAGAATAGATGAGAGAGCGAAGCCACCAAAAGGAGCCTGCACTCATCTTCATGAACCCAGAGGTATTCATCACACAAAATAACTGAGCATCTATAATGCAATATGTAATATACTCTGCCACTTCCTTGGGGTACTGAACCACCACAGCACTGATGCTGTTTTTAAGGTGACCACAGACACCTATTTAGGTGAGGAAAGGAGAACTAGCAAATTAAGTTGTTCACCTTGAATAATCAACAAATATGCAATTCAAGGAAATCATGAAAAGCTAGGATTGAAAAACAGAACTGTACAGAGGTTGCCATTTGGGCAAAGAGAAGGTAAATTGTAGTCACAGAGATGACGCAGTGTAGGTATAAAATAAAAAGAGATATGCGGAAATAAAAAAGGAAGTTGCAAATTACTGAAGAGAATAAAAGAAAAGGAGGTACAGAAAATATAAACTGATTTGGCCAAGATCAGGCGCATAGCTGCACCACACTTCTGCACAACAGCATCAGCCTGCACCGCAGTCTGCAGACCTTGCCTTTTATCAATGACGCAGACAGGACCCCACATTGTGATTTCCTAAACACACACTAACAATAACACTTCCAGCATCACAGCCCTTGCCAAAGCACGTAAAACAGGCTCCCACTGAAAGCTCACTCATGCTGCTAAAATGCTTTAAGTAGTGAAAAGAGTAGAAAATTAAACAAATCCATACAAATTAAACACTAACCATGAAGCAAAAACTGGATGTGGTCTTCCTCCTCCTGACACCTTCTCTTTGCATTAGGAGCCTGTAGGAAACCTGGACATAATGGACACCCCACAGAGTGAACAGGGCCGAGGCAATCACAAAGCTGCTGCACTCTTTAAATGTCTTTCCACATTTCTTCAGTTCTTTGCCACCCACGACAGAACAGACCCCATAGAGCATACACAGGTAGCTCTTTTTAATACTGTGGCAGTTTCTGATTTGCTGAACAAAGCCGACAGGTGAACGCTTCCTGTGCCAATTACAAATGGCACACTTGGAACAATAAGCTAGAGAGGAGAGATCCTTCTTTTCAACTACTTCATTTTGGTATAACATTTTTTTCCTAAATATAAAAGCAATGCATGTTCAACACTCAACTTTGTGAGTGTTTAACGTCTCTCACCAAACAGTACTTTCAGAGTTCTTCTGTAGAATGGAGATTCTTAGAGGCCTGCAGAGGACCACATCTGAACCCAGTTTCCTGGGCCCATTCAGTCAGTCTGGGGGTCAAATAAAGCACCTTTAACCTCTGCCTCATTCTGCAATAGAGAGGAAAAACTGATGAATTTATATACTAGATTTTTTCCCCCTAAAGCCATTATTTGAAGAAGGGCCAGAGAATGAGAATTGAAGGCACCAGAGTTATGAGCTGGGGGAAGATTAAAAATGCTCACAAACCTTTTGACTTTCTTTCATAGCAAAGTGGATCTACATGCCTCACCTTGAATCTGGGTTGGCTGTGGGACTGCTCAGACCAATAGCCTATGGCAGAGGAGAAGCTGCACCACTCACCAGCCCAGCCTCAGGGTCTGGCGCTGTCACTTCCTGTCTCTTGGAACACCTGTTTTTGAATGCTCACTCTGGGAGAAGCCAGCCATGATGTTAGAAATCCAACTACTGTGAGACCTCTAGGCTGTGAGAAGTCCAAGCAATGTGGGGAGGCTCTAGAGGATAAATGAGGTGAAGAGAAGGAGTAAGATGCACAGAGGACATCCTAAAAGCAGATCCCACAGCCCAGCCAACACAACACAGCCCTTCCTAGATTCCTGACCCACGAAACTGTGAGGAAGACACAACAGTTATATTTAAGCCGCTGAGTTCCAGGGTGTATGTCAAGTAGCAATAGATAACTGGAGCATAAGGCAAAGGAGGCAAATTCACACAAAAAAGAGATGCCCCAACAAAGCCAAAGGGTCAGACTAGAGTGGGGAAAGGTATAAGAGCAGATGCAAAGGCCAGGTGCAAAAGGTAGGAGGTTCCCAATGGACTGCATTCAAAAAGGCCAAGGATGCTAAGGTTTCTGGTTTATAGGGGTGTGGTGGGCCAGCTAGGTTTAAAGTACTAAATCAGGGCCAGTTGGGGCGGAACAGGCCCTAGTGTGCCATTCAGGGTAATTATGTCACTTGCCCCTCTCTCCCAGCTGCTGAGAATAGACACAAGTCTAAGTAACAACCTCATTAATTATACACACATCTATACCAATGCCCTCTCCATCCCTGTCCCCAGGAAGGCAGAATACCCAAGACTGCCTACTCTCTTTGCCCACAGCCCTTCTTTTTATCCTCCTCCCAGAGGCGTACCAATAAAACAAGCCAAGGTCACCTAGTGGTACTTTCAGGTAGCCCTTCTAGCATGCATTTATCCCTTCCTCCTCTCCAACAGCCCCAAATTTTCACTGAGGCCCCAGGTGGTCCCCAAAAGGCTGACTCCACACCACATGAAACGCATGGCCTAAGCTGAACCAATCCCATGTTAGTTCAAGGGTAGACATGTGACCCAAGCTAGTCCAATCAAAGTGACATTCAGGACGTCTGCTTCGAACACACTGACGAAGGCTCATTCTCTTTCTTGGGACGGTGAGTTGTGAAGACAGCAACCATCACTGCCATTTTGAAGGCAATCAGCCTGAGGACAAGCAGGACTCAGAGAATCCCAGAGAAAACGTCACAGCAGTGATGACAGAGGGAATGTCTAGCTCTAGCTGAACCTGAACTCACCATACCTCTGATGTTTCAATTATAAAGCAATAAACCGTCTATTGTTTAAGACACTTGAATGGGGCTATCTCTTTCTTGTACCCAGAAGCATTCTACTCATTGCAGAAGCTTCAGCTACTTTTTCTCAGCTAGCAACCCCCTCATTTCTGGTCCATCCCAATTCTGACCCCTTAACTCTATGGCTCAATGCAGGCCTCACAATCACTCTATAGATTCCCTACATGGACACAATGTTCCCAACTTCGATGCTCTGAGCTCCATCAGGGACTGGCTCATGCACACCCCTGAACTGCTGTGCTCCTGACTGCCTCAGTGCGCTGAGTGCCCTCTTCCTCCTGAAAGGTCTGGGATCACCCCCTTCAAGCTACATGCTGATCTTAAGTAATTTTCCCAAGTGCCCTCAATGTTCCTTTTTAACTCATTTTCGCCTGCATGAAAATGTTGGTGGATGAGCACTCAAGGGAATCTACCTCTGCGGTTTATCCTCCAGGGTGTTGACTGACTACCCTGAAAATCTCGGCTCCACCCTTTATCAAAAAATGTGCAGCAAATTACAGAAACAGAAAACAGAGCAGTGGTTCCCAGGGGCAGGAGATAGGGGAAGGACACAACTACAGACGGCAGCATGGAGGCATATGGGGGATGTAGAGGCTGTTCTATGTCTTGACTGTGGTAGTGGTTACAGAACTAAAGGCATTTGTCTAGTAGCCCCAGTGTCTATTTAACCAGGGGTAAGCATACAGGCCCAAGTACATACAAGAAGATTAACAACCTTCCACATGCTGAATTCAGAAAGATAATGAAAGGCCAACAAGTCAAGGATGTGAATTTTACAGTGAAGCGAAGATGTCAATGGAGCTCAGTCTCAAAGATGGCTGCTGGTTCCATTCCAGGCTCTGCCACTTATATGCTAAGTGACTTTCCACAGGATTCCTTTCTGCACCTCAGTTTCCTCATCTGCAGAATGGGGGTAATCCTAGTGCCCACCTGAAGGGTTGCTGTGAGGATCTAATTAGATAAAAAAGAATTTTTACTCTTGCACGGGGCCTGGCACATAATAAGCACCCGACAGATGTATTTTGGCATGTTTTACAATAATAATAATAAATGTGGGAGGACTAAACTATAACTAGCTGGCTCTCCGGGCTTCCCATACCACACAGAACCCAGGGAAACAGCTTGGAGTTACATTAGCAGGCCAGAAACCAAGATCAGGAGACTTTGCTGTCCAACACATCAGCCATGGTTGGTTCTGTGCAGAAGAGCAGCAGCTGGCCCAGGAAATGTCTGAAAGCACAGAGGTAATGGTTAGGACAATGAAGAAATAGAGAGAAGAAATAAATGGGACAATAATCTTCCTTCCATTCAATGTTTAACAGTAAGTAAGAGGAAAAAATAAAATATAAATTTAAGATAAAGTTTTAGTCATTAAAGAGGAAGGAAGTAAAAATAAATGTTAAATCTAATTAAACCAAGAGCCAAGACATGGAAGAAACCTAAGTGTCTATCAATGGATGAATCAATAAAGATGTAACTACAATAAAATACTATTTATCCACAAAAAAGGAAATCCTTCCATTTGCATCAACATGGATAGACCTTGAGAGCTTTATGCTAAGTGAAATAAGTCAAACAAAGACAAATACTATATGATCTGACTTACATATGGAATCCAAAAAAATCAAACTCATACAGTACAAAGAATAGACCAGTGGTTACCAAAGGTGGGGGTGGGGAGTGGAGGGTGGGTAAAATGGGTGAAGGTAATCAAAGGTATAAACTTCTAGTTATAAAATAAGTCCTGAGGGTGTAAGGTACCGCATGGTGACTATAGTTAACAACACTGTATCATAGCTGTCCCCAACCTTTTTGGCACAAGGGACTGGTGCTCCTATGAGAATCTAACGCCTGATGATGATATGAGGTGGAGCTGAGGTAGAGCTGAGCTGAGGAGCAACTGCAAATACAGATGAAGCTTCACTCACTAGCTGGCTGCTAACCTCCTGCTGTGCGGCCTGGTTCCTAACAGGACACAGACACAGGTTCACGGCCCAGGGGTTGGGGATCCCTGCTGTATCATATATTTGAAAGTTGCTAGAAGAGTAAATCTTAAAAGTTCTCATCACAAGAAAAAAAATTTTAACTATGAGGTGATGGATGTCAATTGAACTTACCGGGGTAATCACTTCACAACATATGCATATATCAAATTATCATGTGGTAAAACTAAAACTAATAGGGTGTTAGATGTCATTTATAACCCAAGAAAACGAAAGAAAAAAACTTATTTTTTTCAAAAATCAAATTAAACCACTTTAAGTCTTAAGGTTGCTGATGTAGCCCTGAAAATCCTAAAATAAAGAAAAGGTATTTAGCAGTTTGTTTATGTTCCAACCCCCCTTCAGCTAAGAGAGGGTTTTCCATATTGGAGATGGAAGTCAAAATCTAAAAATTAACCAAAAGACAGCATGCATGTAGAAAACATGCTCTATGCATTTTGTTCCACTGAAGACCATAAAAGAGGTAAAAGGCCAAAAGAGTAAGTAATGCACTGCTGCTATCACTGCAGTGCTTCTGAAAGCCCAAAGGAAATGGAAATAAATTTAAATTCAAACTCTTTACATAATTCAAGGAGTTTTTTTTCACCAAAATGATCAGATGTATCACATCCCATGAGCTTAAATTTTGATCCATTATAAAATTACATTGTCTATAGTACATTGCTTTGGGCACTTCAAATAATTACCTGGATAAAATGCAAATCATTTCAAAAGTAAAAAGTGTTTTAAGGAGCACAAAGCACCTAATATACACACAACACTCCACTTTAAGGATTTACATAAATGCTCTTTTGTTTTCACTGGAGCATTCTTTAATAACCATCATTTTTCTCCCATTTAAAGAGCCTTCACATATGCTTTTATCATATTCCTTGTGCTCACCCTTTCAAGGGACTTCAGAGCATTCTAAAATACATCTGAAATTACCCAGAAATGGGAGAATTCTACAAACATCAAGCAGAGGAGACAATTCTGGTGGCATTTTCTCCTTGGCTCGGCTAGAGAAAGAAAAAGAATTATTCAGAGGGTTTGCCTTAACTACTAAATCTAGGGAGAAACATGTTTGCAGCAAAGCCATGTGGACATGGAACAGGAAAAAAAATACTGGCGAAAGCCATGACCAGCATTGTAAACGGATTTCTAACCTTGAATATTTCCAGAAGAGGCAAACATATTCTGCTCTCCCAGGACCCAAGTAAAGAGTAAGATTTGATTTACAGCAGGAGTATACTGATCATATATAATCCATTTATCTCAATGGCAAATGGACATGTTACACAAGAGAATTAAAATAAAAGGAAATGCCCAAAGGGGAGGAATATCACTCTTCTGAACATGAGCTAATCTGAAGAACTAACAATCCTCGATGTGTTTGCTACAGAGCTTCAAAATCAAGTAAAAACTTGTATTTTGGTTGAAAGTCTGTCCAATAAATAAGAGAGCTAGGTTTGTTTAATCCACAGAAAGTTAAAGGAAATAACTAGAGTTAACTATTAACAACTATGAGATGTCTACAAAATGGTATGATGGCAGTAAAAAAAAGACATTCTACTTAGACATTCTACATTGACGTGCATTACCAAAGGAGGCTAAATACTCTTCTAATAACTGAAGAAAAAAGCAAAACATGATATTTAGTACACTTTATTCCAGAAACATGAAACAGATTAGAAGTGAATGACCCCCTTAAAAAGATTCATAATTTCAGATTAATAATTCTCCCACAAACTAGGACCACTATTCCAAGACATTTTCTAGGCCAAATCTTGGTTAGTCAAAGTAGGTTGGCATTCTTGACAATTATGCAAAGACCTAAACCTACACTGTCCAATATGATAGCCATTAGCCACTTACAACTACTGGGCACCTAAAATTGAGATGTGCTCTAAGTATAAACTACACACAAGATTCAGAAGAATTAAGTACAAAAAAAGAATATAAATTATCTCATTAATAACTTTTTATATTACATGGTGAAATCATAATATTTTGGATATATTGGGCTAAATATACAGTTTTAAAATTAATTTCACTTTTTTCTTTTTACTCTTTTTAATATGGCTACTAGAAATTTAAAGTGACGTGTGGCTCACATTTGTGGCTTGTGTTGTACTCTGTCTGATGAAGTAAGCAAACAATATAAAATACCACTATATCAAACATACTTGTGGGTTACTAAACATTTTCAAATGTGACTAGAAGAACGAAGAAAGGCAAACGGTATCTGGGGCATTCAGAGGACATGTACGGCAATAGCAGTTGCAGCCGCCACTGTGTTTTAAGTAAGTAATAAGCATAAACGACAAACTGTCTGGAAAAGGAGAGGTTGGGACTGCAGATTCTCTTCTCCCCCTACCCAAGGTGTCCCAGAGATTCTCCTGCCTACCTTTGATGAACTCTGGCCTGTACGTCTTGCGCAGCTGCTCCAGGAAGCTGTTGTAGAAGCTCTCTGCCTGCTCTGTAGGCATTGCCAGGTGGAAGTCAGGCTTGTTGCCCTTAAGGACACACTGGAGTGTGAACTGGCTGACACATAGCACTTCATACTGTTTGTCCATCACACTCTTCGACCAGTGTTTCCCACTCTCATCCTCAAACACACGTAAGTTTAATATCTTTCGGACCCTAAGGAGAAACACAGCAGTAAAAGCCACCTGCAGAGTTGCATCACAAGTTACCCAACACACTCCATACCCCCAAAACATCACCAGCATTCTGCCAAACAAGAAAATATGCTGATTCCATCATTTACAGGAAGTGTGACCTTAGGCAAGTTACTTTTCCACTCTATGCCTCAGTTTCCTCATCTGTAAGAATAGGTAATCATGGTCTACCTCATAAGGTTGTTTGGGAATTTTTTTTTTTTTTTTTTTTTTTTTTTTTGCCAGTCCCTCCAATTCACAAAAGCTGCCAGTGGGAAGTGGAGCCAAGATGATAACCATCCATTATCTGCTCCTTCAAGTTGGGGAATAAGTCAAAACATGGGTCCAATTCTAATTTTTTATAGAATCCTTCAATCTTTACACTGAGAAAAATAGTACCCCATTTTTATACCCTTTCTTGGACCTACTCAAAATGAACAATTCAGCAAATACTCTGGAGAAAACTTAAGGTTATTGAAAATATGCCAAAAGATCTGAAGACAGCTTAACAACGTCACAGTATGTATATATATATATATATAATGTGTATGTGTACATGTGTATAATGTATATAATGGGATATAATCACTACATTTCACATTCAAATAGCACTGACTTATAAATCCACATCTTACATGTGCTCCAGTTCCTTCTGTGTATCTTCCAGAGAAATACCAAGCAATACACAGATGCCCCGTCCAATGGCATTTATCTGCTCTCCTCCGACTGGATAGTAAATAAAAGGGAAAAAGACTCATAAACAAATAGGTGCCATGAAGCACTTTTAAATAACCATAGGAATGTTTAAACATCACACATACTTCTCATAACATCTTTGGTAAAGTCGATAGGTATTCGAAAATGAAAGAAGTTACATTAATGCAGTAAGATGACCATAATTTATGTCCATTCTGTTTTTATACCTGGAATTAATGAGTTGTGAAGTGAACCATTAAGCAGGATTTTAGGGCCACATTTTCATCTGTGTGACCTTGGGTAAGACACTTGAAATTTTCTATAATGGATTTTGCCAATCTCTAAAAACAGAAAAGTTTTCCTGACCAGAGAATCCAGCTCGGCTATGTTAATTCTCAGGAGATGCCTGCATTTTTTGGAATCAGCAAATCTGGTAACACAATACACAGCACACAATGAAAAACATTTATGTCAGAAAAATTTAGAAATTATTTTTCTATTTACTGCAGAAAAGATAGTTATATACAAAAACCATGGTTTAAAAGTTAAGCTTCAAGTCAACAAACTTCTATTATTTTCCTAGTTTAGTACTAAAGTTGTATTCTAAGGCAATGATTTCCAAATCTTTTTGAATCATTCACCTCATCCATAAAAAAAAAAAAAATCACTGAACATATATTCCTACTTCAGATATTTGTATATGTATTTGTAGTCAAATGTACACTCTCCTACCACTACACAGTCTCTCAGTGTTGGCACAGTACTTAAGCCAAGATGCATCATTACAATGGTAAATTGAAGTCTATACTTCAAATGTTGATCTTCAAAATTTTCAATTTTTTTGGCCAACTTGTTGCCAAAGCTCATTAGATTATCAATCTTCTGTTATTTATCATGTACTGACCAATCAGGAGAAAGTCAACTCTACGATTTTCTTGTTTACTTTTGCAGGATAATAATAATCTATAAATATACTTGACAAGGAACCATAAACTTTACTGTCACAGTATCCTGCAAACTAAGGAAAAAATAAGATACTACTTTCTTTCGGGTATCTGATGAAGGACCACCTGACATTTAGACGCCAGGGGAGCACTAGCATCAAATCATTCCTGAAATATCGGTAAAGCTTAATTTCTCTTATTTTTACACTAAAAAAGCAAATATTTTAATATTGTCTCCTGTGCTACTTTTCTTATTATCAACTGAGTGATTTACTGTTCTTTGAGCCACTAACTTAAAAGCTGAAACAGAAAAAAATTCATCCTGACATAAGCAGTAAATAATCGGGTTTGTTTATTCGTTTGCATGCTTTAGAAAAAGTCTTTGGCTTTATTTGTTTTTTAAATAAATCAATATTAATTTTCTTATAACATCAATATATTTTCTAAATTTTCCCCAAAGTATGTTTTAAATGCTTAAAAAACAATGATTATTGAGTTATATCCACCATTAAAGTAATTTTGCATTATAGAATATTTGGAAAATATAAATAACAGGAAGGAAAAAAGAATACTCAAAGACAAACACTTTAATATTTTAATTATTTCTTTTAATATTTTCTCTTCATAGATTTTTACTTCATGTTTTCAACTGTAATAATATTATCAATTTTTGTGTCTCATCTTTTCTCTAACATCACATAAGGGTTTTTCCATGTTATAAGCTTTTCCCAAACATCTTTTAATAGTTGCATCCCATCCAGTGGACTAACCATCTCATTTGGTGGACATATGACTTGTTTCAAAAGTCTCACTTCAATAAATAACACTGTGATGAAAATCTTTGTACACTAAAGCTTTTTTTTAACAGGCTTCTTAGAGCAGTTTTAGGTTAATAGCAAAATTGAGCAGAAGGTACTGAGATTTCCCTTATATTCTTGTCCCCACATATGCAGTCTCTCCATCAACATCCCCACCACAACTCATTTCCTTAGCTTGCATCACCATGTTACAACAGATGAACCTACAATGTCACTTCATAATCATCCAGAGTCCACAGTTACATTGGGGTGCACTCCTGGTGTTGTACATACTACGAGTTTGAACAAATATATGACATGTATCTACCATTACAGTATGTCATACAGAGTCCTTTCACTGCCCTAAAAATCCTCTGTGCTCCACTTATTCATCCCTCTAAAGTGTTTTCTATAATTAGGATTATCTTCTTAGAGTTGATTCTCAAAAGTAGAATCATTATTTGAAGTGATTCGAATCACTATTTGAAGAGTGTTAACATTTTTATAATGTATTATTATCTTAATAAGAAACAAATTAAGTCCCAAAGTTTATATATACACACACACACACACACACACACACACACACACATCAGTTTACTCTCACTTTGGAACACTTTTGCTCCTCCTCCTGGGACAAGTAGAAGAATTAAGAGGTTTAAAGGAATGTTTTATCAATCATAGACAAATGGAGTCCCAAGGAAAAAAACTTGAGAAGCACCATTTTACACAAAAGATCACCAGGCTAGAAAAGACCTCAGATACTTGGTCAGTTTCTTCTATGAGTGGCATCACCCCAGACACCTCTTCTCTAAGAATTTACAACCTCTCTAACACATTCAAACCCAAAGATTTTAGATCCTCTTCCCAACATGCTATAATTCTATTCGGATTTTGGATGCTGAAACTGAGTGATAGGACATGGGGGTTACTATACTATTCTGTCTGTTTAATCAAATGAGTATGTTTGAAATATCCTATACCAAAGCTTTTTAAATTAGATTATCACAATAATCACGCTAAGACATCAAAATGTGCCTGACCAATCTCATAAAGTGAATCTGCCACATAATAAGATGTGACTCCTAATATTCTGCTCTGTCCCAACCATAAAATTGAAAGTGACACTTTAGAATCCCTGAAATAAAACATCATTCACGTACAGCCACATTTCAGTGAAGCCAGTAACATTCTTAAGAAATCAGAAATCTCTTTCCATTACAATTCAACTAGAAGGTCTGGCACTCCAAGGTCCCTCTAGCACTGAGAGAGAATTCCATTTTATTAACACCTTCCCACAATTAACACTTGATGTTTTTTAATAGTAGGTTGGTTGTTTGTTTTTAACTAAAAGCATACAATTTAAATAGGAAACTAAAATCAAACTATTCAGCAAATCTCACACAATACATGTTTTCAATATTCCAGATCCGCAGAATGGAAAATTCAGGAGATAAGATCAAAACTAAATTCTCCAAAATGTACTCGTTAGTGATGACCATAGAGCAGACTACAAGATTCTTCTCAATAAAGCAAAAAAATCTTTCCATCTGTGAATGTCCCAGTTTCAGTGAACTTAAATATTATTTGAAATGCTAAAAAAATTGTTTTAAAATTCCATAAATCCCTGTGTTATTCTATTCCCTATTACTCCAGGGCCATATCCCAGTTACCAGAACAGCTTAGAAATCATTAGGCAGGTTTGAAAAGTAGAATCTCAGACTTCAACACCGGTATATGATTCTGCTAGGTTTGGTTGTTTCTTCAGGGGATTTTGTTGTTTTGTTTTTAGATTTATACTTTCGTGGGCACAAGAACACATATTTGTTGTGGACTGGCTTTAAGGACATCTGGAATTATCTGGACTGTAACAATACTGTAATTCTGCCAACAAAAATAGAAAAGACTAGAAAACAATCTAAAATTCATTATAAATTTTTAAGTATCTTCATTATCTTGGTTTGAGTTTTTAAAAAGACTATCTTATCTACAGTAATTATCTTATCTACAGTAATCATCCGACCCCCGGATATTCAACTAGACTACAGTGATCAAGTGATGACTAATGGTTGGGTTGCTTGGTCCACAAGAAATTGGTGGGTAAAAGAAATATTTCATCCTGAATTTTATAGATTCTCACCCCATCCCTGCAGGGTTCAGTGGGTGAAAAAGAGGGGTGTCCTGGGGTGGGGAACGTTCTGAAGCTGGTCTGGGGACTGGTTACCTGGGTACACACAGCTGTCAGGAATCCATATGAACTCCTCATATCTGTGTATCTGATTGGGAATCAAGCTCCATAAAAATTAGGAAATGGGCAAATTTAGAAAATACACAAAATGGAAGATTTAAAAATAGAGCGTTGGGAAGAGAGTGTTCTTGCTCCAGAAATGGTCCCTACATGTTGTTTGTGCACTATTCCATTGAACAGCGGGCCATGGAGATGCTCGGAGGTTCCGCCACCCTGTACTCAGGACCAAAAAAAAAAAAGATAATAAGGCGCGTTTATCGCGAACCTAAACAGGAAACCCTGAGGCCTGGGACGCGCTGGGGCCCATCAGGCACATGGACAGCGCTCCTGGGCCGTGGCGGCGCCCAGGCCTACTGGGGTACTCGACGCTGCGGGGGCCAAGATCGCACAGGGGCCGCAGCCGACATAGCGGCCCCGGGGACCGTTCGGGGAAACCGTCGCGGGGGCGGCTGGGGACTGCGGTGCGCGGGGTCAGGGGCGGCTTCTCCCGGGCCCGGCCCCGCCCGACTGACCTGTGACGCTGGCCCGGGTGACGCGCTGCACCACGGCTTTCATGGCGGCGACTGGGGCGAGTGGGGCGGTGCCGCGCTCCTTCCAACCTCGCGACTCTGCGAGAGGCTCTGCGACCAGCGCCCTCTGCGGGTGGCACCAGGAAGCGCGCCCAGCGGCCCTGTCGGACCAGGTTGGCGATGGCCCACTGATGTCGACCACGCCCACCACAGGTCGAGCCCGCCCACGTCGGTCACGCCTACCTGAGACCTCACTACAACTCCGTTCAACCAGATAGGCCCCGCCCTATTCTCGGGCCGGCTCCACCCACAGCTGGTCCCCACCCGTCCCCACCCGTCCCCACCCGACCCGTGCCCAAACTCAACTCTCCCCAAACCAGTTTCTGCACGTTTTTTTCCTCATATCCCCAGGCCTGAGACCCATCATCCCTAAATCCCAGCCTTGCCCTAAATCCTAATCCTAATTCTGCCCCTCTTTCCTCTTTTCCATCCCTCTGCCTCCAAATCCTCCCAATTGTTTTTCCCTTGTCTTCCTGCCTCAGTGGCAGACAGAACAGGAGCTGATGCCTAAAACAGCAGTTGATCTATTTAGGTAGTTATTTGACTTAACCATGTCATGGTTAGTGCAGAGATGTATACTGTAATTAATTCGAATCCCCCCTGTAATACAAATATTAATACTTAGACTTCACAAGGTTGTTAGATTTAAATAAAATAGACTGTTAAGATGCTTAGAAAGCTGTAAAGAACTAAAATTATTATCACGTCCTCTAATAGCATTGGTGAATGGAGAATGATATGGTTTAGGATGTGCTACCAGAAAATATGGCATCTTGGAATATTTTAAGCTGAAAGAAAATGGGAAAACAGCAGAAGCAGAAAAATCATTCAAACCTTCTCCTGACCCTTCTCCCCTGGAACAGGTCATGAAACCCCCATGTGAGAGGTGTCATCCAGGCACCTGAAGGGAAGAGCATCCTGTCTCCCAAGAATAAATAGGCTTTAGCAGGTCTACAAAACTGCTACAGTTATCTCATACTCCATGACCTTATTCCTCCACAACTGCCCACTCCTCATCAAATCTAGCATAAAAATACTCAGGTCCAACTGTTTCATCAGGTCATTTCCTCATGAAGGCTCCGGGGTCATGTATTGATTGATTCAGTTGTCGTATGTAAAACTTAGATAAATGTGTGGGCTTTTCTCTTGTTCATCTGTCTGCCAGCTTAATTTTCAGACCCACCCAGGGATCTTACAAGTGCTGAGGAAAATTTTTCCTTCCCCTACAAGAGAAAGCACTCAAATAAAGAACAATTAACAGTCATTTGGCCAGAAAAGATTACAAACTAGTGTGCTTGAATGTTAACACTATACACTAAATCATTTTAATAAAGTGGCCAAAGTTAACCTCACCAGTAATGAAACAAACATCACAATATTCCGATGCTGCATTGAGAAAGACTGTATCAGTTTTATAGTATTTCTACCAAAAATGTTTAAGCTGCATTGGCGTAGGAAGAACCTTTCCTTTACCGTCAAAGTTTTTTTGGCTGGTCTAATAATCAAATAGACGTGAGCCAGATTAACGAGAAAATAAGCAAATTTAATAAATACATATATATGGGAACCACACAAACATGCAAGAGTCAGAGACCCCACATACATAAGAGGTTCAAAGATAGAAAGGAAAAATGAGTATATGAGATATGCTGAGGTAGGGATTAGGTAAGGTGTTTTGGGGGCTTCAGAGGGTCTTTGCAGGGAAAACATATGTTTAGTAATTAGTAGTTTGCCCTGCCCTATAGATACGTCAAAGGAGGTTATCTCTGATAATCTCGTATTATGGTCAAAGCCCTAACTTAAATTCTTCTAGGTAGTTAAGGGAGGGGCAGAAGTTTTTCTTGAGCCCATGGCTGAAGTTTCCTTTAGCATTACACAATCTACATATCACAGAAGTACATGTTAGGGTGACTCTTTCTGAAATCCCCCAGTTTCCTCCTTTAAAACTTTCTTGGAAGTTTTACATTCCAGAAGTTGAGTTGATAAAGCACTTTATATCTCATTAAACCAGTCTCAGTCTTGAGAAAAGTTTAGTTAAATAGTTGTCTCATTTCAGGCAGAGATGATGCTGGTGGGCTCTCAAAGTTAGGTCTCTGATGCAAGCAATCAAATATTTAATAAGAGGCATATCTATGGAAACAAAAGAAAATCAAAGATTAATGATTAGAGCAGACTATAATTTCAGTGTCTGAGTTCTGAAGGCAGGCAGTTGAGAAGATTCTTAGATGTTTGTCTCGAATCATCTTCAGATGAAGGCAGGCAGTCTAATAGATTCTCCTAGTCTGCAGTTTCAATGTTTCTAATGTTCTTTCTGCAACAGGCACAAAGATTGTCCATATGTGAGCTGCTGTGATGATTTCTCTTAACTGTTTTTTGTTGTCCAGCTTGAGCTTGCATGGCCTTAGGAACAGGGCAGTTTCAGTTCTCAGTGATTCCAAGTCAAAGGATGGAAGTAAATTGAAAATAGTTTGGAGTCATAGGCAGACATTGGAGGAGCTAGAATTCAAAATCCAGTCCAGTTTATAAGTAGGAAAAAAAAAAAAAAAGAAACTCAAGATAATGAACAGCTCAAGAATCTAATATCCACAAAGGTATAGTTTCTATTGAAACATAATTTTTCTCTCAAAAATCACTCCAATTTTTACCAAAGATAGCCAAATTAAGACTTATTTGCAAAATAAGTCATTTCAATAAATTTGGTCTGGTTATTTGTTTAAGTCCAGCAAGAATAGTAATTAACCAAATAGGCTCTTTTAAAACTGCATTGCTGTAATTTTTCATAAGGAATTTTCATATTGAATTTTAAAAGGCCTCTTGAAGCCAGAAAAGCCAAGGCAAGGACTTGCCATCAGACGATGCCTACAATACCTAGCTTTGGATGAGTTCCTCTCTTCTCAAGCTCCCCAAAATATCCTGAGGTTCCTGCACCTGCCAAGAAATAACTCTTTACTCACCTAGTAAGGCTACCGGAAACCTTGTAAGGCCAACATTTCCAAGGGTTTTTATTATCACCCATATGTCAATCTTAAAGCTATCAGGTCATATCTGAATCTAGGCATGTCTCTCTCAAATATGCCATTCCAGTGAAAGCCTTATTAATATAACTAGTTTCCAACTGTATCCTGTTATAGAACAAATTATTATTGAACTTGGGCTAGTAACAATACTGCCATGAAAATGAGAACACTGAGAGTTTCCAAACTCTGGATAGATTAAGCAGGGAGAAGTAGACAAATGTTTTAATTCTGCTTACAAAGGTATAATTTACCAAACTGCTCTAAGTCTAGCTAGCTTTAGAAAAAAAACTCCTTATATCTGGAAAACAAAAGTTAAAGAACCAGCAATGTTTCGAACAAAAAGTTATAAAAATTTAGTAACCATTCTCATCAGTTCATTCAGTCCTGTATAAGTGAAACTACTTCTGCTTGAATCCAGTTTTTCAATTAGTTCTCTCAAACTTGCCTGATAATTGAGGATGATAGGGTCAGTGATAATTCCGAGTTTTCAAGGCTGTCATGGCTCATATGATTTGCTCTATGAAGTGGGTTCCGCAGTCACTACAGATTGTCGAAGGAATACCCCAAGTGGGAAACACATTTTCTAAGTTTCTTTGCCACTGAAGGTATCACCCTTTAAGTAGGGGAAGGCTTTACTCCATCTGGGAAACATACAAATTGATAATCCATACAAAATAGCTGTCTTGGGTTTCCCATAGCCTATTCACTTAATTTACAGTCATTGTTTATCTTTATTATATATCCTGGAAGTTTATCACTTATTTCATAATGTTTCTCATGTAATTTAACATAAAAAATAAGACTAATTAGTTTAAAAGTTTCTCTAAGGAGAAAAAATAAATCTTTTGAGGTGTTCCAGGGGCTGTTCTAGAGGTTCTTCCAGATCAAGACTCTATTTATAATTTGAATTTGGGAAATTTGTCAAAATATAGCAAAAGGTTTGGACATTTGACTAGGATCATAAATCATTATGAAGCAATATTTAATTATCCACTTAAGCAAAGTAACAATAAAATTTTAAAGATAAATATAGTTTACATAATTGCTAGCATAATTTAGTTCTTACTATTGAAGAAATTCAGTTTTCTTATCAAGGACCAGATTAAAACAATGTAATACACAGAAAATTATTTTTAAAAAACAATCTTTGCTTTCTAGATAGAAAACTGCTTCACAATTATCAGTTGCAGACCAATAGTCCTAGAAAACTTTGTCCTTTTTAACAGAGAGCGAAAACCAAACTCTAATTTTACATCAGCTTACTTTTGATATTTAAATTCACTTAATTTCAATCTTATTCAGCTTGACCACTCATAAAATTTCCTTTCTCGATTCCTTTTTCATAAACTTTCTTTGACTTTGTGTCCCTTTTAGTGTCTCATTCTCTTACCCAATCAGAAATAATCGAGACCAAATTACTTCATTCCCCTTAAAGAAAACACGTATCTCATACTTTTTAAAGCCAAATATATCCTATTTTTCTTGTATATGTAGTTGTTTTCGCTATTATTAGTTTTTGTACCTTTAATCACATATATAGAAATTCTTAACTTTTAAAAACGTGAATTTCTAGTAAAACTAAGTAAGCAATTGTAAACTTATGTCAGTATTCTTTTAAATTTATAAACACATAATTTCTAGAAATATATATTTCCTCATAGCACAAAGAAAATTTTTAATGTGGCACAACACGTTTACTAATAGACCTAAGTATCTTTAGTTCCTCTATTAAGCAAAAGGTAGATAAACTTATGTTCTGTAATTAATGTTTCAGCATTTTATCTTAGTTGGAAATGGTATATTCAGTGAATATCCATCATTTCATTTAGATAGCAAAACTTTAGTTTCAAGTTACTAGAGACTCAGGAAACCATTTTTAAGGGCACATATGTCAACCTAAGAACATCTAAACTTGTAAAAAATTCGTATAAGCGTTTACTAATTTATTTCAGCCCAACAAAAGCAGGCAGGCTCATTGAGTGACTGGCTACACTCTAGTTCCTGGTACCAGGCCCTCCTAAGACTACAGCATACTCTGCTTTAGTTCCAAGCTGCCTATATAAATTTTTGATAAACACCCTGATTTAAGATCACTTAAGTGGGTTTGTTACTTGCAACCAAGTAACAAGTTGCAAGTTAACAAACTTGTACTGTACTTCAGGAACCATGTTGTCCCGACTTTGTGTCCCCTGTATCCAGAACACTGGTAGCTGTAACTGGGGTTTAATCCATGCCTGCTGAAAATGAGGGATATCTTTACTGGTCCTAAAGAACAGGTTGAGTCTATTTAATTTGGGAGTTATTACCTAATTCATAACATACTTACCAAGTACCATTAGTACCCAAGGGGCTGCTATAAATTCTGAACATGGAGATTTGCTGCATCTAATCTTAAATGGAACACTAAAGCTATGTCTGACGGCAATATGAAAGACATACAAATTTCGTGAACTAGTTTCAGAAAAGCGAGATTGTGGAAGTTAAATGTCACTTCAACCTTCCCATTCATGAGGTATAGAGGGGACACCTTTTGAATATACAAGTTTACTTTTCCTCAAGGAAATATTTATCACATATTATTAGTGATTATATTTTAAAACAAAATTAAAGTAAATACACTTTTCACAAACATAAAATTGAAACCAAGGCATCTATCAAATGTATATGCTGAACCAAAGTTCAGAATTTAGCAGTCAATCATGATTCTGGTCCAGAGCCACCGGTCCATGATTTCCAATAGTTGAGGATCTTGTCAGTAATTGGAACAAAATCTTCTTTATATGTGACAATGGTTTCCACATAAAACCCTTTTGGGAGCTCAGTTATTTCATTTATTTCACCACCTTAAAAAAAGAAATGTGAATTATTAACTTTTAACTTAAACAGCCGTCATTAAAATTATTAGAAAGTCTTGGAAATAAAATAAACTAAGGTAAGAATTACTTTGATCAGGTATTTCATTTGTTGAGACATCCTTTTGCTCTACATCATCACCTTAAAAAAAAATAGAACACCTGAATTAATAACTTTTAATTTAAACATCAGTCATTAAAATTACTAGTAAAGTTTTAGAAATAAAATAAACTAAGGCCAGAATTATCCCCACCCCCATCAGATTTTTGACATCATTTTCTTTCTGTAAAAAAGAAAAATAAATAAAACGTGACCACTACAGACACTGAAATGTTTTTAAACACTCAATACTGGACATGTGTACTTTCTGGCCACAGATAATCTTCATCACCAAATGTCATCTTTAGCATAGTTTTCAGATCACAGCTTTACTGAGATATGTTTAACATAGTACATACAATTAACTCATTTAAAATGTAACAGTCAATGATTTTTAGTATACTCAGATCTGTGCAACCAGCACAACAATCAATTTTACACTATTTTCATCCAAAAAAAAAAATTAAACTCTATACCCTTTAGCTGTCACTCCCCATCCACGACTCCCCTTCAGCCTCAGGCAACCACTAACCTACTAGAAGTATCTACAGATTCCCAGGACATTTTTAAAGGCTATGGGATTTCCTTTTCTGCCCTGTAACGGGAAGGTTTTAATAACGCTCCTTAGCTGGAGTGTTTGTTATTAAGTGTTGAAACTGCTCGCCAAATGTAACGAGGGATAATGTTACAGAAGCATCACCTCTTTTAATCAGCATCCAGTGTCTTTGAATTCCGTCTTGAACCTCATAGATTCTTCAAACTCTCAGTATAGGAATGGCCTCATTCAATAAATAAGCAAGATTTAGGTAAGAAGGTTACGAGGTAGCGCCTGGCAGACTCCACTATAACAAATGACTCTAAGCAACAGTCCCCAAGTTTTGCAGAATAAACTGGGGGCTGGAGGCACAGCGAAGCCGCCGGTATGACCCCTGGGTACGCCCCACCGAAAGAGGCAGGCCGGGTGAAAGGTCTTGCCAGAGAGCCGTACCTGATAGTTTGCTCTTTTTCCCACCTAGGAAAAACAAGGAGCCCAGCAGGGTCCAGGCGCCCAACGCGTACACCGCTGACATGCGCCGGTACCAAATCACAGCCTGACCCGCACGCATGGCGCCGCTCAGGGAAGGCCTCAATCCTCCGAAACGAGGGCTGAGACAGGCCTTCCGGTCGGCGAGTCGCAGCCGCCGCTGCCTCCAATGGAGAGCGGCCACCGACCCTGCTCCCTACGCTGGCCCAGATGCATCCTGGGGCCTGTAGTCCCGAAAGTCACGCGGGAGATTGGACACAAGCATGGAGCTTGGAGTCGGCTGGCTTCCGTGCTTTGCTGCGAATGCACGACCTTGCGTACCAAATGACCTACCAAATGACAAATTCTCTGAACAAACTTCTTATTTGCAAAATGGTAACGTCTGCCTTAATAGGCTTCACATGTTCTTTGTAATGGTTAATTCCATTCCTCCTCCAGCTCTCAGATTTGCGAAGCTACCTACCACCTGCCTCAAACCGCAACTCATCTTTCCCATTTCCCCTTCTGGAACCCTGTCGGGGTTAACCTTGGGTCCCTCCACGTCAAAGCTAATCCCTCTATTGTGCTGTGGGCCCTGTTCTTTACTACTTCCTCTGGACCCTTTCCCATTAATTACACTCTAACTGTCCCTCCTCCACCTCCCACACATTTTCATTTTCTTTTTACTCTTTATCATACAAACGAGCCCGTATCTCCAAAAACAGAAACAAAAACCTCTCTTTTGACTGTCAATCTTCAGCTTTTCTCTTACCCATATACATTTCTACAAAGCACAGTCTACCCCTATAGACAAAACAACTTGAGAGCAAAAGTGATGTGCTTGGCACCTAGTGGACACTCAATAAATTGCCATATCTATAACTACTTTTCACCCATAATCAAACTTGATTTCTAAAGCATTTGAACCACTGACCCCACCTGCTCTTTTTATGGCTTCAAAAACATTTTCATCGGGATCTCCATATCCTTCAGGACTCTTCTACTTTGCTCATCCTCTAAAAATTGGTATTTTGCCAAATAACTCTGCGCGGATCATTGCCTGAAATGTAAAAGCTAAAACTATAAACCTAGAAGAATACATAGGAGAAAAATCTTTGTCACCTTGGGATAAACAAATATTCTTAGAATACAGAAAGCACTAAACAAAATAAATATTGGCAATGGGATATTTCCAAAATTAAAAGTTTTGCTCTTAAAAAGTCAAAGTTAAGAAAATGAAACAAGCCACAGAATATTCAAAATATATATATTTAGTAAAGAAATTGTATTCATAAGATATGATGACCCTCACAACTCAACTGTAAAAAGACAACCCAAATAAAAAGTAGGCAACAGATTTGAACAAACACTTGACAAAGGAAGATATATAAATGGCCAATAACCACAGACACATCATTAGTCATCACAGAAATGTAAATTAAAACCACAACTGGAGTTTACATACCTATTACCTACCTATCAGAATGATGAAGAATTAGATTGAGATAAGAGTTGTAAAGATTTGAAGCAAACAGAACTCTTAGTGATGGTAACATAAAATGTCACAACCTCTTTACGATACTGGCAGATTTTTTATTTTTTTAAAAAATTTCCTATTTCTTTTTATTTTTTATTAAATGTATTGGGGTGACATTGGTTAACAAAATTATATAGGTTTTAAGTGTACAATTCAACAATTCATCATATGTATATCGTATTGGGTGTTCACCACCCCAAATTAAATTTCCTTCTGTCACCATATATTTGACCCCCTTTACTCCTATCTACCTCCTCCTTTCCACACCTTCCCTCTGGTAACCACTAATCCACTGTCCAGGTCCATGAGTCTGTTTGTCTCGTTTGTTGCTTTCAGTTTATATCTCACAAATAAGTGAAATTATGTGGTTCTCAATTTATTTCACTTAGCATGATAATCTCAAGATCGATGCATATTGTCACAAATAACAGCATTTCACCTTTTCTTATGGTTGATATTCCATTGTATATGTATGTACATCTTCTTTATCCAATTATCTATCAAAAGACACCTCAGTTGTTTCCATGTCTTGGCCACCACGAATAATGCTGCCGTGAACATCAGGGTGCATATATTCTTACAGATAAATGTTTTCAAATTTGGGGGGTAAAATAGGGACTGCTGGGTCATATGGCAATTCTTAATATTTTGAGGAATCTCCATACCATTTTCCATAATGGCTGTACCAATTTACGTTCCCACCAGCAGTGTATGAGGGGTTCTTTTTTCCTACAACCTCTCCAACACTTATTGTCTTATTGAGGATAGCCACTCTAAAAGGTGTGAGCGGGTATCACGTTGTAGTTTCAATTTGTGTTTCCCTAATAGCTAGTGCAGTTGAGCATCTTTTCAAATGTCTGTTGGCCATTTGTATGTCTTTTTGGAAGAAGTATCTCTACAGGTTGTCTGCCCATTTTGTAATCATTTTTTTTATATTGTTATAATACTGGCAGTTTCTTAAAAAGTTCAACTATACCTGCCATACAATTCTGGCATTTCATTCCTATTTAGCCAAAAGAATTGAAAACAGTCCATCCACACCAAGACAGGTACATACATAGATATCCACAGAGCTTTATTCATATGAGTAAAAAATGGAAACAACCTAAATATCTACCAAGTGAAGAGATAAATGAAACGTGGTATACTACTTGGCAAAATAAACAAACAAACAAACAAACTACTGATAATGCAACTACATGGGTGAATCTCAAATGGACTATGCTAAATGAAAGCCAAATGCAAGAGAAACCCGACATAAAATTCTAGAAGCAAACTAATCTACAGTGGAAGAAAGCTGCCCACTAGTTGCCTACAGCTGGATGTGGAGAAGGGGAGACTAAATAGTACCTGAGGAAACATGGGGGGTGATGGACATGTTCTTGTATGTTGACGGTGGTGGTTTCATGGATGTATTCAGTGTGTCAAAACTTACTGAATCGTACACCTTTAAATGAGTGTAGTTTATTGTTATTCCTAAATAAAGTTGTTAAAAACAAAACAGAAAAATCAGTATTCTGTTCCAAGCTTGCTTTTCTCATACTGAGCAACTTTACTTGTTATTAATTTATATGTTAATAACTCTCAAATCTTCTGGTTTCTCCCGAAGGCAAATCCAGATCGCTGCCAACATGCTGGGTATTTCCAGTTATATCCCACAAGCTCCTTAAACTCACAATGTCCAGGATCCAAGTTATTAATGCCGCCCCCCAATAGGAAACAACTTTCCTTTTCTGTATTTCAGAGGATAGAGACATCACCCAAGCCAGAAACCTAGACTCATCCTCTCACCTAACATCCCATCTGTACCCTGTCTGTAAACTCCTGCCTCTGTTCACACCTCTGTTGGATTCCAGCCTTCTCCTGTCCTGTCACTCTCCTAGAGTTTCTAAACACATAACTCACATAATTTCACACCCTAAGATGGAGTTAAGAGCCCTTATTAGGCACACAGGATTCCAGGTCCTCCCTCTTGGGATGGCTGCTCTCCACATTCTATCTGGAATTAGCTAAGTCTTCTATATTGGCCACCCAGGGGTGCCCCCTCCTCCCCACAGCACCATCACTCACTGTCACTGGAGAGAACAGCTAAGCAAGCTGGATCTACCATATCTTCTGTTAATTTGAAACAGAAGCTCAAGGAGGAAAAGTTTAGGCCTTAATCTGTATAGTTTTATGTACTCTTCCATATGATGTATCTCAACTAAAAATTATGTCCAGAAAATAACTAAAACTCTATGAAAAAGGTACAGGAAATAAAAGCCTTTGGCATTGAAAATATAATCATTTAACTAACACAAGATAGGAAACCCTCCCAGAACGTAAAGAGGCAAAAAGGCAGTAAAAATTCAAAACAGACCATCGGGAACAATCCAGATGGTCCAACATGCAATTAATGGTGTTCTCAGCTTTACTTTTCTACATAGAACTCGTTCTAATTATATAATTTACTTCTAATTTTTTTTTTAATTATTGGCCTTCCCTCACTAAAACATAAGCACCATGAGGGCAGGAATCTTTGCCTTATTGGCTACCTTCCCAGTGCCTAGAAGTATCATACATAGCAAATACTTAAGAATTATTTGTGGAATGAATTAAATAGTTGTTCTGAAAAGTTATTAATGAGCGAAGTACTTTGAGCTTAGAATTTTATACTAAGCAAAATTGTCAAGTATGAAGACAAATGAGATTCAGTGAATTGAATTATCATTTTTTTAGGAAAAGTCATTTAAGATGGCCAAATGACTTGGGGAATAAAATCAAGAGAAGTAATTCAAGAGTCCAAACAAAAAAATCCCTGGATGACAGCTGTCATGGCAATTAGCCTATGTTTAAAAGGAACATCAGAGATCCTTAAAAATACTCCATTCCATAGAAGAAGCTGAAATTCCTTAATATAGAAAAAAATCTTTCAAAAACAAAAATTAGAAACTCTAGAGAAAACAGCAAATATAAGAATCTGAACAGGAAAAAGCAAACCAACCTGTGGAATGCTGGAATGCAAGAAAAGTGATTAATTTTGTCATTAGGAATGTCCTTCAACTGGCATAGGAACTGGGACACCAAATCCCTGGATAACAGTGTAATGCTATGTGACTCGAACATAAATAATATTTACATTATCACAACTGTGTACATAATCTTTATTGGTTTTCAATGTTCAGAATCAACTTTGAGACAAAAGACAGAACTATGGTTATAGGCTAGAATGTAAATTTTACTAAATTGATAATATAAAGGTATAGTTAATCAAAACTGAATGGTAGAAAAGTCATCAAATCCTCATTCTTAAAAATGGGAATTGAGAGATATTTGGATAAAAACTGATACACATCAACAAAAAGCTTGAAAGGAGAGGTTAAAAGTGGTTACTTCTGAGGAGTAAATCTAGGATTAGGGAGTGAAGGAAACTGTTATTTGTTATAAGCTTTTTTGTTTGTTTGTTTACCATGCATATATTACATTTTGATTAAAAAGTTGTACCTGTTAAAAGTTATTTTACTTGTGCCCAAGATAAATGTATTGTCATTCTGTGAGAGCCACTTATGCCCATCAGCCACTCTTAATGTGTCTACCTGTTTACATGAAATATTATATGTTAGGGTCAGTGCCACACTAGACTACACTACCTCAAAAAGTATCACACATTTCAAACTTTTCCTTGGTCTGTTAACATTCAGACAATAAATGAGGATTAAGTTCAGGAAATATATCTTGCGGCAGGAGTCACTTAAAACACACACACAGAGACGTCAGAAAATCAAATTTGTATTAGAATTATGTTAGCTAGTGCTTTCTTCATCCTTTTATTTCCTTTATGTGGTTTTCACCTAAGAAAGTTGCCAAAACATATTACCTCTGATTTTATATAGATTGTCATGTTAGGATACAAACAGCAGATAAACATTTACAAGTACCAAAACATTCAAGACTTTATAATACGATGCAAGAAAGGGGGCAATAATATGATGCAAGAAAGGGGGCACAGATAAGAACAAATAAATTATAACCTTAAGAGTTACATATAACACTTCCTTTGATTATTTATTACAATACACAAAAAGTGAAAGGAATGTTATTAAGCCTTTATAAACAATTGTGAACACAACTGACAGTGTTTTCTTCAATTTCCTGCTCACATCCCCAGCTTAAGAGGCACTGGAGACAGCCAGCTTCTTCAAATGATCCATGAACACCTGCAAGCTAACGTCATCAGTCAGGATGGGAGCTCCTGTTTCCTGAAATTTAATGACAAATTTATTGGCAATTATCTTAAAACTGTTTAGAATTCATGAGTTATTAAGGACTCAGAATATTCACAAGTGTTGTCCCCTCTCCTATGAGTACTCACACCAACTCCATCCTCTGCCTAGCTAACTAGTTCTTTCAAATAAAGCATAAATTTCTTACAAAATCCTTTCCCCTGACCCACTAAGTGCAGGCCATCACTACCACTAGGACAGTTCTGAGCCTATGCTCTTCTACTTCCCCACTCTCCACAGTACTAATGACCTGTCCAACGTCTGGCTCCTCACCAGGTGTAAGCTCCTGGAGGCCTGCACCACCTGCCTCTCATTTTCCCCGGTGCTGCCACAGCACCTAGCCTAATGCTCTTAAATGCTCTGCTTACAACAGAAGGTTGATAATGGTATATTCACAAATGAATAAATCAGTATCTCCACTGAACAGATGGATATCTGTACTACCAGAAAATGCTTATGATTTTTTTAATGTTAAGGGAAAACTGAATATAAATCTCAACTTTTAGAAAGATCCCAAATTTGTTCTTTAAAAAAAGTAAAAATATATAAAAGAATAGACATGACGCACACATTTTATTTCACCTATCAAGAAGCCAGAAGTAGTTTAGATAGTGGCACTGTAGGTAATTTTAATTTTCTTTCTTACTATCTTTCTACATATTCAAATTTTCTAAAATAAAATTATACTATTATAATTAGAAAAATGTAAGCATGATTAAAATTTTATAAGATTTCTAGGAAGGAGTAGATATGCCTTTCCCTATTTCTTCCACTAGGTACAACTCAAAACCTTGGACATTTTATGTAAAACAAACATAAGAAGACTCTGAAAAGTAGAGAGAAGGTAGCAGACAAACTAGGGATTCTAGGACCCAAGGAGCAACACAATAGTGAGTTTCCTGGCTTTTCTTTTTACCTCATACATCCCAGACTTGGCGCTGATGAAGCTGGCAAATGTCATTAAGCACAGATAAGAACAACAACAAAAAGTCAACTTTCTCTAGCCAAAGAACCAGGGCAGCCTAGTAAAATAGTAACAAGAGACTCCCATAACTCCACCAGAGTGGTATCAGAGAAGGGAAGGTATGGTTCCAGGAATTTCATCCCCAATGGCCAGTAAGAAGTCTCTTGCTCCCACAGGATCAGAAGAGACAACTGGGAAGCCTGGACTTCTACTCCCACATGACTATAATAAGATGTCCCTCCCCCACCCACTGGGGTGTTATCAGAGGAGGTCTAGTGGAGAGTCAGCACTTTCACTATCATCCAATGGTAACAAGGCCATCTGCACAGCAGGATCAGAGGAAACCAAGTGGGAAGCTGGAAACCCATCACACTCAGTAACAAGGTATCACCTCCCCCAATTCAGGTGTCAGTAGAGGCTAATGAAAAATCTGGATTTCTATCTCCCTCTGGTAATAATGAAACAATGTCTCACCTGCCCAGCTCCTGCCCTGCTGGAACTGCATGATGAAAAGCCAGCTAAAACAGCAAGTTTACACAGATCCAAAATCTCATAACAAATATGAAAATGTCCACATTTCAACTAAAAATCACTTGTCATATCAAAGTGAATGAAAAAAAGAGTGACAACTGAGGTTAACACCACGTTGACAACAATGTTAGAATTATCTGACAAAGACTTTAAAGCAGCCATGATAAAAATCCTTCAATGAGCAATTATGAGTGCTTGAAACAAATGAAAAAATAGAAAGCCTCAGCAGAAATATAAAGTTTCAGAAAAGAAGTAGAAGACATAAAAAGAACCAAATAGAAATTTTAAAACTAAAAAATACAGCAGCAAACAAAATGCTCAGTATATGAGCTCAATAGCAGAAAGGGAACAGAGAAAATCAGTAAACTGGAAGATAAAATAATAGAAATTACCCAATTGAAAAAGAGAAAGAAAATAGATGGGGAAAAAATATACAGGGCCTCAGGGACCTGTGGAACTACAAAAGACCTAACATTTGTGTCACTGGGGTCCCAGAGCAAAAGGAAAAAGAGAGCAGGCTGAAAAAGTATTCAAAGAAACAATAGCTGAAAACTGCCCAATTTTGGCAAGAGACATAAATGTACAGAATCAAGCAGATAAGCAAATTTCAAATAGGCTAAATCCAAAGAAAACCACACCTAAACACATGGTACTTCCACTTTTGTAAATTCACAATGAAGAAAAAACTCTTTAAAGAAACCAGAGAAAAATGACATCTTATCCACAGGGGCAGGGGAAAATGAGAGAATTTCTCATCAGAAACCATAGAGGCAAGAGAAGTGGCAAAGTATTTTTGAACTGCCTAAAGAAATATCACCAGAATCCAATATCTATAGAAAATATCCTTCATGAATGAAGGGGAAATCTAAAATCTCAAATAAAGGAAAACTAAGAATCTATCACCAGCAGATCTATCCTAAACAAATGGCTAAAGGAAATCTCTAACCAGAAAAGAAATAATAAAAGAAGGAACCTTGGAGTAGCAAAAAGAGATGAAGAACACGGTAAGCAAAAATGTGGATAAATGTAATAGGCTTTCCATTTTCTCTGTAATTGATGTATGCAGAGGAAATATTTAACACAATTATATTACAAATGAGGCAAGGTAAAGAAACATAAAGGGATGTTAAGTTTTCTATTCATTCTTTACTTGTACTGGTCATGACGACGACGCCAGTAAACTGTGAGAAGCTATGCATATATGCTGCAGTGAAATGCTCTATACTCCAGAGCAACCAGGAGTAACCAGTAAAAAAAGCTACACAATAAACATACTGAAAAATACTATAAACAAGTTAAAATGAAATTCTAAAGAATGTTCAGGTAATTCACAGAAAGGCAGGAGAAAGAAAACAAATGACAAGCAAAAAAAACAAACGGAAAACAAAAAATAAAATTGCAGGCTTCAGCCCTAATATATCAAAAATTACATTAAATATAAATGCTCCAAACATTTATATTTATAAAATTATAAAAGTTTAGCATGGCAGATTAAAAACCATGATACAAGAATGTGCCATCTATAAGAAATTCCCTTCAAATATGACAGAGGCAGGTTGAAAGTTAAAGGATGGAAAGAGATACATCATGCGAACATTCATTTTTTTGCATAAAAGGAATAAAGAAAAGAAGGAGTGGGCTTTATTAATGTCAGATAAAGTAGACAGTGCAAACAAAATAATAAATGATATAAGGTCAATCCACCAAGAAGACTCAGCAATCTCCCTTTTCCCATTTGCCCCCAGATAACTTGCAGATTACAGTCCTTATCTTACCCCCGAAGTTTGCCATAAAATGTCTCTTTTATTATTTTTGCATTGCTCTAGTATATTGATAGTCTTTAGAAAGAACTGACATTCTATTTACATTGTTTTTATTAGTTCGATTGCTGAAAATGTCAAATCTGAGAAAACACAGCAGTCCTATGCAAACTGCACTTTTTTCTAAATAGAAAAAGGGCTAAAAACATAGATAAAATTATTCTAAAATTCACAGGTAAAGCAAAGGAACTAGAACAGCTAAGACAATTTCGAAAAAGAACAGAGCAGGAGAAATCAGTCTCTCTGATTTCAAGACAGGTACAGTCATCAAGACTTTGGTAGTATTAGTAGAGAAATAGAAACAGATCAATACAACAAGGGCAGAAAGCCCAGGAAAGGACTCACACGATTATGACTAATCTTACAAGATACAAAAGCAATGCAGTGGAAAAAAGACAGCATTTGTCAACAAATGGTGCTAGAAGAATGAGACATCCATATGCAAAAAATAAAGCTATGCTTCGTATCTTACACAAAAATTAACTCAAAATCATGGACTAAATTATAAGCATAAACAAACACAGGTGATCTTTGGGATCTAGGGCTAGGCAGAGTTCTTAGACTTGATAATAGCACGATCCGTAAAAGGAAAAATTGATAAAAGTGGACTTCGTAGAAATTAAATACTTGTGCTCTGCGAAAGACCCTGTGAAGAGGATATACAGACAAGTTACAAGTGAGAAAAAATATACTCAAATCACATATCCAACAAAAGACTAGCACCTTGAATATATAAAGAAGACAAATGACAAAAATTTCATCGAAAAAGATATACAGATGGAAAAGCAGCACATGAAAGATGTTGAACATCATTTGCCACTAGGAAAATGTAACAATACTACATACACAATGTAATAATACTACACACCTATCAGAAGAGCTAAAATAAAAACAATACCATATGCTGATAAAGATGGAGAGAAACAATCACTCATACACTGCAAGTGGGGATGTAAAAGAATAGTCACTCTGGAAAACAAAATAGCAGTTTCTTAGACTATCCATGTAACCAAATGACTGAGCAAATGTATTCTTGAGTATTTATCTCAAAGAAATGAAGACTCATGTTCATAAAAAACATGAATATTTAAAGGACCTTTACTCCTAATAGTAAGAAACTGAATAACCCAGATGTCCTTCAACAAGTGAATGATTAAACAATTGTGGTACATCTATATTGTAGAATAGTACTTGGCAAATAAAAAGAAACAAATGATTAATACATAAAACAACCTGAATGAATCTCTAGATAATTATGCTGAGGGGAAAAAGTCAATTCCAAAGGTTATGTACCATGTGATTTCATATATGTAACATTCTTGATGACAAAATTACAGAAATTGAGAACAGATTAGCAGTTACCAGGTATTAAGGAAGGGGTGGAAGCAGGAGGGAAGTGAGTGTGACTATAAAAGGGCAACAGGAAAGATTCTTGTGGTGATGGAAATATGCCTCTCTACTGTATCAATGTCAATATCCTGACTGTGATACTGCATTAGTTTTACAAGATTTACCATTGAGGAAATCTAGGTAAAGGGTACAGGGAATCTCTGTATTATTTCTTATAATTGCATATAAATTTAATGACCTAAAAAAAATGGTTAATTTAAAAAATGTTGAAAGAAAACAGAAAAGATTCATTTGAGAGAAACAGAAATGGTTGGAATAATTAGATAAAGAAAGAATCACAGGCTGAAAAGAGGAGGCAAACCAATGGTGAGCCAATATAGATATTTTTGCCCTGCCCTCTTAGAAGAGAGAAAGGACAACTTGGGGCAATGCTGTTAAGACTATGAGAGCCAAACGGAGGCCATATCATGGTATTCTGTCCTCTGGTGTATATCTGTCATATTATGCTGTGTATTGCAGAAGAAGATCTACATTGGGTAGCCAATCTCCAAACCCAAGCTATGTTCAAAGTTATTTTTCACAGCAAAATACTAAAGTTATTCTGTCTGTGGGCCAAAATGAATCCAATTTGTGACAAGTTTTTTAAAAAGTAGCCTGGCCTCCTCCTCAAATACCTGACAATTTCTTACCTGTCCCCAAGCATACAGGTTATTGTGCGTCTGAGATGGGTTCACTTTGGACAAAAGGAATCGAGCCTAAAAAAAAAAAATTAAAAGTACAATATTAATGTACTAGAGAAAAAAAATGTTTTTACGTTTCTTTTGTTAAATTAGATATATTTTCAGTGCACAGGAACCCACTTCTTTAGCTTAAGCCCAATAGCTATTTATTAGGGTTCAAGAAATATATGTGTTTTACTTTGGTAATCCTCTACTTTTATATTTACGTATTTTGACCTCTCATTTAAAAAGAAGTCATGTCTGGAAGTTTATCTGTATGTCAATTTATGTCACCACATAAAATATTAACCATGATGTTTGGATTTACAGCCATAAAAGCAAGTCAATACCAGAGATAGAATTCAGCTCACTCACCTGACTGCCTCCATGTTCCGTGTTAATGTAACGTGGCATTGGGAAGCGTGCTTGCAGAATTTCTTGGGCATCGTCCAGTGGTGCCTGCAGAAGGTGCTTGAAGTTTTCATACTCAGGCATGTCCTGGTACCCAGCTTTACGCCACTGGGCTATGGTCTACACCAAAACAAACAAACCAAAACTATTGTAGAAACACTGAAATAGCCTTCTTTGACACTTTTGACATTCTAACACTAGCTCCCACCCAACCTCGGTCCCCAGAACTTGTTTCCAGTGAAAAAAATCTTAGTTAAGAATGATAAGTTTCAGAGGTAAACAAAGAGGGGCTGACTAGAAGTATGAGTCAGCAAAGAAGTGCACACAGGATACCCCCACCTCCGCAGTTCTCCCAGAAGTGTCAGAGTCATCAGTCGTACCTCTTCTTCCCTTCCTAACTGTAAATACTAACTAGCTAAAACACCAAGGATTAGTTGTCCCAAGATGCCACGGGCTCCCTTCCTTTCTACTTCCACTGCCATCACTCAGCTTAGCATCTCAATTCCTCACACCTGGCAGGGAAAGGGATTTGTAGGCTGCCTGCACAGAATCCATTCCTCTTCTCTTGCCCATCAACACACGTTGTACACCCTCTTCCAGCGCACAGCAATCACACAGACCTGGTAGGATTGACCCCATTCCCAACCCCTGCTCCTGTGGGCTCTGAGCGGAGATGCTCCAAGTATGGGACTTAGGTTATGAGTAGAAGACAATATACTAAAGTGTGGAAAGTAAAGACTGTCTCCCCAACAAGGCTAATCACTTTGTGTCTCATTTTTTTGTTTATTTCTATCAGCAACTGGTCTAGGAAATATCTTGAATACACAGAAAACAAAAAAATATGTGTTGATTATTTTTATAAATAAGCTGAAGTGTTTTCAAATGTACACTGTAAATCCGATACCAGAAAAAGGAGTCTCTTTAGACTCTTCTGCAGCCTTTTCTCTCTTCTCAGAGTTTCCAGTACCAAAATTTTCTAGGTCTTAATTTTTTGACTGGTGGCCTGGACAAAATGATCATAAGCTCACTTTGGTGAAAGAGTGCCTAAGAACATCAACAACCAACAGACTTAGGGCTTTTGGAGGGTGAGAATGATGTCATTGTCTTTGTCATTAGAACCAATCATGCAAGGTACTCATGAATGTGTGAATGAATAGGACCTGGGGCTGCGGTCAGAGATGCCTATAAGGAATGAGCTGAAGGCAAAGAAAGTTACGTTGTGATTACTGCTCCTAAAAGTATCAGTGGGAACAGCAGCTGGTCACCACCAGCTCTTGGTCTAGAACTATTACTGATAGCTTACCATCTGTGGGTGAGCAGCTAGCAGACTGAGTATTAATATGCTGAAAAAAGTTTAAAGTTATAAAATGCCTGTTAGTATTAAAAAACAAATCTTCTATGTTATTAAAGGAATTCTGAAACACAATTTGTATCTTTTCAGGACATCTGAAATCACTTCTAATATATAGGCACTAAGATGTCAAATCAACCACCAAAGCAATTTACTGCTGGTAAAGAATGTACAATAGAAGAAAAAGAATATCACACTGAATATAAGGCTCAGTTAAATGATTTTCTTCAGAGGAGCCATTCCCTTTCTTAGGGTATGAACCTCTTTGAGAAAGAAATGGACTCTGACAGCTAACCATAGCCATCCATGGACCCAGCGTTAAGGTTCACTGTGCCACGTTATTTCTAAGAAAAACTTTACTCTCAAACATATGAGTGTTTTCTACTAACTCTAACATAACTCTGAAAGGGTAGTAGTGTGTATAAAGTTTACTGAGGAAAAGTAATTGATCTTGCCTGACAACTCAGAAAATAATATAGTAATTTAAAAAGGACCACCTGAGATTTACTTACAACAAATGCTATTAATATTACTAATAAATACCTCGGGGACCTGAAAAAAGACTTCATTTACTAGAATAAAAGCCACTATACTCATTATAATAAACTGAATTTTCCAAGCCCAGATTCTTGTTTCAAATGCATAAAAGCCTAAATTAAGGAGAAAGTAAAAACAATAGCAAGAAAAGAAATATCATCTTACCTCACCAAGATAAATGACAATTTGGAAGAAAGTATCCATCAGCAAAATTCTATCAGCTAGAATACTGCTGCTGTCCAATAGTACTGGCTGAAGAAAAAGGGAGAGAAATGGCATTGGTCTTCCCTCTGTTTCCACATGGCCAGAACAGCTATAAGGGACTCTTAAATGGCACTGGGTGCAGTGGCTCTCCCTCTCCTTCATGTCACATTTCCATTTTCTGCTTCCTGACTCAGTTTTAAGTTTCAACTTTACAGAACAAAGAAGCTCCAAATAATCTCTCATCATTTGGGAAGGAAGATTGACATCACTTGCTCTAGGAACCAAAAGTCATTCCAAACATTCTCAGTTTTATGCTAGAAATGTATTTTATGTATCAGTGAGACACATTTTCTTAAATCTACTACAGCTGTAGATGACAGGTAACAGAGATGCCTATATGAAAAAGTACATCTTTTAATACAAGTTTTGAAAGTTTACTACAAAATACATTTTTTAATGATTTTTATTTTAATAATAAAAGTAACTTATACTCATTTAAAAAAAAACTGAACCTAAGTACAATGAATATAGTTTGGTTTATTTTCATATAGCTTTTGATTCTTGCAGGCTTTTTAGAAAACATAATTCAGAAAAGTTTCTATTTTGATTTTTTTCATGTAATATTTGAACATAAAAATTTATCTATTTTACTATGCTATATACACTTTGTGAATATTTCTTAGGTTTTCCTACTGTTGGGCATTTGGATTGTTTTCTGATTTTCTATTCTAATAGTTCTTTTACATTTCTTTGAACAAATCTTTTTCTGTATATAGAAGTATTTTCTTCAGATACAAGACATGGAATTACTGGGTCAAAGTATTTGAACAAACTGAAAAAAGTACTATGTATTTTTAAGTGTTTTTTAAGTCCCTTTCACAGATTGTAGCTTTACATGCCCATGACTTTTTCTTATGCATATTTTTAAGACTCAGGAATAATGTTAAATTACTATAAAGACTCAATGTTTTCTTTTTTTACAGTTTTGCTTTAAGAGTAAATTTGCTAGAAAAAAACAGTATGTAGTAGATGATTCCACTTCTGAAAAAAGCATTCACATAAAGCCTTACCTCTGGTGGTCCATGGAACGAATAGGAATACAGAATGGGCTGGATCATGATGAGGGACTGGGTCAGATCTTGTCGGGCAAAATGGTGTCTGTAATATGATGATTCATCAGGACTGTTGTTAAACACTTGAAGAAATGGAGATCTTCTAAGATGGAACATGAACTGCATTCACAATGAAAAAGAGATAAATGCATATAGCTGTAACCTTCTTATATAACCAGCAAATAGATTCGCCTTAGGTCTCTGAAACAGGAGAATCCAGACTGTAATTTAAAAAAAGCTGTTCATAAAACAGAAAGTAAAATGGTGATACCAGAGGCTAGGAAAGTGGGAAATGTAAAGTTGTTTAATGAGTATAGCATTTTAGCTTTGTAAGATAAAAAAGTTCTGGAGAGCTGTTGCACAGTAATGTGAACATACCTCAGTACTGAACAGTACAGTTAAAAATGATTAAGATTGTAAATTTTATGTTTTTTACAATTAGAATTCTTAAAAATTATTTTAAAAGGGCAAGGGGAACCCTGGGTAAGTCAAAGCTTCCACATGAAACGGGAAAGGCAAAGAAGTGTTTATTTCTGGAGTCACTGAGCCAAGCTGCAGAGATGGAATGTCTGCTCTCAAAGGGGTCAGGGTCCAATAGAGAAAAGTCACTCTTGGGGGAGCATGGTATGAACTCCAGTACAAAAAGTACTGCTACCGTGGGGTGAGGGTGGATGGGAGCAGGAGACTTCCCAAAGCCACTGAAGTCTGAAAGACATCTACGAGGCCAGAGGGCCAGGGGAGAGGTGGCTCCAAGCACATTAATAGCAAACGAGAAGTTAGAGAACTCGGATACAGGCTAGTCTGTTGGACTGAGGGGTGTAAAAGAGAGGGACAGATGATGCTGCTGGAGAGCTATGTTCTTCACCCTGAAGATGAGGTGGAAGGCAGACTTTTAGCTAACTCGAAAGAGTTTCCAGAATATGGAAATGAACTGCCTTGAGAAGAATCAAATTTCCCAAGACTCTATATATCCAAATATAGCTTCTGAAATAATAATTATGGCTGATATTAAATGCATCCTATGTGCAAGGCATAAGGCACTGGACAAGAATTATTCAATCCTTCCAATAAGCCCATGAGGTAGGTTCTGTCACCATCACTAGTTTACACGTCAGGAAACGGAAGGGTAGGCAACTTGCCCAAGGCAGAGCCAGACTTTAATGCAGGCTGTTGGATCCAGAGACTGGACTCTTGACCTCCATCCTAGATGCCTCAACAGATGATATCTCAGAAACCACCGCATTCAGTGGTTTTCATTCTGTGTTCCTGAGTCTTACTGAAACCTCAGGGCCCAGGGGGTGGGGTGGTGGGTAGTACTGTGGTGGGACCCAGTGGGATAGGAGTGGTATCTGGGTACAGCACCCAAGTCTGTCTGCTTTACATGCTGGCCTTTAGGAGAGTCTTCTCTAAGAAAGACTTCCACAGCTGCAAAAAGATTGCAAACCACTTCTCCAGACCAACACCTTCCTTCTAAACAGGAAACCAATATCCACAGGGTTCTAGGAAATCATCCAAATTCAGAAGCAACAGAGCCAGTGCTAGAAGTTGGCTCTGACTTTGGCTCATCCCACAATGTTGGACAGGCTCAAATGCCCAGTCACAGGCCTGTGGAGGGTGTATATCAGAGACCACAGAGCCTTATCCAGAGCTAGGGGTCAAGAGAGGTTGTGATCTCTGAGAACATTTTTAACCCTGAATCTGAGCTATACAAGTTCAGGACTGAAACTGTTGTCCACTTTCCAAAGCAAATATTTGAAAGGATAATACACATTTGAATATCTAAGTCCTCATGAATTTAATTAAAAATGAAAGTTTGTTTCTTTCTATTTATTCCTCATAAAGGCTCTCCTGAGGGAAGAGAAAATAAATTTGAGTTTGCTTCCAGTTCTGAAAAAGCCACACCTGTGAAAGGCCCAACCTGAAAAGTCCCAGGCCCCAGCTGTAGAGCTGGCTCATATTCACTAAGTGCTAAACACTTGATTGGCCTCAGCTCATGTACTCCTCACAGCCTCTCAATGAGCCAAGCTCTAGTTTCCTCATTTACAGATGGAAGTTCATAAAGTTAAATACCCAGATCCCTGAAGGCAGCTTCATGCTCTCCACTTACCTCTCCTTTCTCTTGTCCAATGGCTCCCAAATGTATAGTTCCTGCACAGAGCAGTTATTTACTATTGATTATCACCATTGACTCCTAGTTATAATACAGAATAATAACCATGGACATATCATCAAATTATCTTTCATATTAATATGGTCTCCTTTATTATATTCATCTCTCATGTGTGCATTTTTTTTTGTTTGCTGCTGAGGTGATCCAGAACTTCTACAAATTACAGATCTTATTGTGGCCTTATAGCAATGGCCCTGTCTTGCCTTTTATACACTTATTTTCTCCTCTTTGCGTGTCATCTGTCTTCTGTAGAGCTCAGGCACTGCACTGTCTTGCAGTATTTGTCTTGAAGTAAATAATCTTCATCTATAGCCTGAGTATCAAAACAATACCAAGTCTTCAATTTGTCCCAAGAGCAGCAAGTTTTATATCTATCACAATTTATTCTTCTATAGTTTTTTAGAAACATATATTACTTACCTGAGGATATAGAGAGAAGGAATCTGATAACCTAAAAGAAGTGGCGTCTTCTTTGTTATACTGCCCAAACTTCTGACACTGTTGGAAAAAAAAAATAACAAAAGGGGGGGGGGGGACTCTAAGTTAGTGTACCTGGAAAAATTCTTGGAGTATTCTTGGATAGCTATGTTCCAATCTCAACTCTGCCACTGACTGTGGGTCCCATACCAGCATTTGTAAGGCACGGATGAGCAGACACATCACAAGTAATGTTGTTAAAATACAGATTCTGATTTGGCAGACTTGGGAGGGCCTGGAATCCTGTTTCCAACCAGCTCCCAGGCCATGGTGGCCGTGGAACACTCTGACTACTGAGGGGCCAGATGAGTTCTCAGATGCCTCTCCATAAGAAAAACATTTAATATTGTGAAATTCTACCAATTACAGATAAGCCTTTATTTTCTATCACTCTACAACTCAATTTTCTTCTTCCTTTCTAAGGCAAATTTCTGAACAATGATTTTTCCTCCTGCTTTTATTTCCTCTTCATTTCAAACATTTCCTCTGGCCACTAGAGAATCAGACTGCCCAGCATCTTTAAAGAAAGCCCATCTCTGACAATTACCCTCTTCCAACCAAATTTAATGTTCTTGCACAGTTCTCCTTTTCCTGAATTCCTTGGTACCACGAGCCAAGTGATCTCCCAAACTTCTGCAAACTTTCTTCTTCATCAGTTAAAATAGCCTTTTCCTATTTTCTGTCATCTATCCAATCTGTCTCTGCCTTCTTCAACAGCCCCTCATTTTCCTGCACCTCCTAACAGTGGGCTCCTCAGAGGTTAGTTCTTGGCCCCCTGCTCCCATCCTCATTGCTTCAGCTACAAAAGAAAACTAGAGCCAGACCACTGTCATCCAGATCTCTCCCCTATATATGTCCACCTACCTACAGGAGAGCTTTCCTTGGGCATACTTTGGTAAATTCACACTTAGCCAATCGAAAATAAACTATTAAAAAAGTTCATCTTCCTCCATCCTAAAGCTGTCCTCGTTTTCCATCTTCTACCTTGCTGTCATTCTTGCAGTTACACACACTTAAAACCTGAGTCAACATCAAATTACTGGTTTTTGATTTCACATATAGTTTCACCAATTTTTATTAATTCTTCTTTTAGCATTCACCCTAATTTCAAATGTTCTTCCCCTTTAATTCTACTGCCATCGACCTGGTCTCAGCACTCCTGAACAGGCAAACCCCTGAACTGGTCTCCCCAACAATAGTTTTTTAATTCTTCAATTTGCCTTACATGGCAATGGTAAATGTAAACAACATTATGCTGCTGTCACACCCATTTAGTAATCATGCTGAAGTCCCCTCTAACATTAAAGCAATAACTTAACTTTAAAATTAAAACATTCTATAATCAAACTGCACTTCCATGGCCTCTCTCCCCACTGTACTGGCCTCTGTGACAGCGGTCTTGCCAATGTCCTTGGCATAAGCCAAAGTGCATGGCTACCTCCCACAGCCTTGGGCCCTCCCCTTGGCAAGCCTTGCCTTTTCCACTCCCACTATCCTACTTTTTAAAAAATATTTGATTCGAAGCTCACTTTCCACATGAAGCCTTTGCCAACCACTTGGACCCTTGGCTCAATTTTCAGATTGTGTTTGAAATATTGATATTCCCTGAAAAAAATGGTTCTATGAAACAGCAGGGCAAACATAGTACCAAACAAAGTTAGATAGGGTTCTTTACTGTGCTTTCAGCGCTTTTGATCACAAATACCTGCCGTGAATTTCCAAGAAAGTAAAATTATGAGGAATGTCAATTATCAATTTATTGCCTTATGGCTCCAAATTCACCCTTTTGCCTGTTGTGAAATTGATCTGGGCTCTTTCAATATTTTTCCTTTACCATCTGGCATGATGTTGAACTTTGTCAGGAAAAGCTGCTGGATGCAAGGGTTTGCTTCCAGGTTCCAGTGTGAAGCAGCCTTTGTGGCTTCCCCAGTGCCTGGCTCCTGGAGCACATGGTGGCCAGCTGCAACCCCACACTCTGTGTGCCTCTGATATGGCACTTGCCTGTGAACAGTTTTCCTTGGCACCCCAGAGGGTAAATTTTCATCCAGTTCTGGAGGATGAATTTCTAGTTAAGTTCCTCTGGTACAACACTATGGCAACTTCTCCGCCATGAAACTCAGTGAGTCATGTTGCGACCTTCCACCTAGGTCTAGACCAGCTCTGGGAAAAGGAGGTTCTTCCTTTGGTGCTCTATCTCTAGACTAACTACTAGAACTAGTGGCTGCCCCTTTTTCTTTTATTCCTGTATTTTTTTAGAGTTCCCTTTACTTCTTACTAGGCAATCCCTCCTTATTCTAATCCCCTGTTGTGATAGTAATATTTTATATAAAACTTTCCCTGTTTAAATTACTGTTTGGTTCCTCTCTCCTGATTATAACCAAAATGGCACGTTAGGTATCTCCCTACACTCCCTGGGCCATGGAGCCCTATCTGCAAAATAAAAATCTCTAAGATCTGGAGGGAAAACACAAGACACAGCATCCACAGTGACTCTAAAACGACAGTTAATATACACAGTTTTGCAACATTCTCTAAACGTTCTGTGTGCATTGCTTATTCCCAACTGTAAGCTAAGCTCAAGGAAGAATGCCTATTTAATATTTCTTATCACAGAATATCTAGTGTTTGGCACAAGGTAAGCAACTAATAAATTCTTACTCACTGATTGTATCAAATAATGGGTTTGAGTTTTCTTTGTTCAAAAGTAGAGCAGAGACCAAGATGGAACCTAGTGCCACTGTTCTCAACTCACCAGTCGGATGAGTTGTCGGTCCAGCCACCGTAGGACATCGGGCCCTTCCTCCGACTCAGCTCGGAACACTCCTAGCCGTGCCATCAAGACCGCTGCGGCCTCCTGGTCAAATGCTGCTTCTATGTGCTTGAGCTGACTCTGTGCATCTGCCCAACTGACAATCCAAAGTTAGTACCACACTTACATTTGGGAGACTAGAAAGTCAGCTCTCCATTAAGATAATGTCAAGTCCTCTTCATATAAGATAACACAGATTCAAACTGCACTGTCAGTAAAAAATCATAGTTTTACAAATATTTTCATTTACTCTTATGTGATCTGTGACGGCTGGAAGCAGAAGAAAAAAATTAGAGAACTTCTCAACATTCCATAAGACATCATAAAAGTAGATACCCAAAAGGTACTTAAGTCTCCAGCCAGTGTTCTTTTCCATAGGTCAATCTTACACAAATACAAATGTTTTCAAATTCATAAAATGACTTCCCTAGTATCATGAGAAGAATTAGCATATATATGAAACTTTTCCACATGAATAATAACATAATGAACAAAATTAAAAGACAACAGATAGACCAGGAACAGTTATAAGCAATAATCATTATATCCAAAATACACAAATTCCCTGCAAATCAAATAACCAGAAATAGAAACAGGTTTTACAAAATGGGCAAAGGCTATCATAGATGAAATACATATGGCCAATAAGCATGCAAAGTGCTCAATCCACTGATAAATGGGGAAATACATATAAAAGTGACATATTGTTCCATATTTGTATGTTAAAGATTGATAATATCCATTATTAGAGAGGAGACAGGGTATTCTTCTTATCCTACTGGGAAGACTACAAATTAGTTTCTTAGGAGAATAGTTTTGCAATATCCAAAATTTCACTTCTATCAAATGACTAGAAATACTCACATACACAAAGAACTAAAAATATGACCGCAGCATTGTGGGATGGAAGGTAGGACTTGAAATAAACTTTACTAGAGGAGTAGGACATCCCATCTAACACCATGTAACACTATGCAGGCATTAAAATGAATGAGACACATTTATTATGTATTAATTCCTTGACACATCGAGGAAAATTTATAAATGTACAGAAATGGGATTACAAAGTTAAATGCCAGTACAGTAACAGCATTTTACCCCTGGAGAGGGCGGTGAAGAGTCTTTTTCTTTATATACTTATGTGCTGCTTGACTCTTTCATAAAGAGGAAGTATATATATTAAATAATAAAAAATAATTTTGAATGAGCTTCCCCTTACTGAAAGATGATTCTTCTAGGCACATGGCCATAGGTTTAAATGGGTTAGCCAACAATACCCCTTCCTCCTCCTCCACCTCTTCCTCCTCCGATCAAATGAACCAGTGTGGACTGGTGAGAACCATTTAATGGAGTTACAAAGATAAACTAATAGATGTTAAATTATTTCTTCATAGGAAAAACATCAGTCGGTGGCTCAATAGAAAGGAAACCAGAGCTGCTTACTTTCGGGCAATGGTAGACACACGGATGCGTCTCTGGGTGCTGGAGTGTTGATACTGTGTGACAAACTGAATGGCGCCTCTGCCTCCTTGGGGAATTGGGGCGTTGTGCTGCAGGGCAAGAGACCATAGACCTTGTTACTGTCACAGGCATGAATCAAGCAGTCACAGAGGCCACTATGTTCCTCCTATCACAACTGACATGGAGGAGATGGTAAAGTTCTTTTGAATTTTGGATGGTACACTTAAGATCTGGGCATTTCACTATATATAACTTTTACCTCAAAAAATAAATCAAAACACATTCAAATAAATACTGATTCTAGATAATGACATGACATACTAAAGTGTTTGGGGATGAAACAGACTAACTGCAATTTGCTTTGAAATCTATCAAAAATAAGATGGATTGATGAATGAATAAATATGTGACAAAGTGAATACAGTAAAATGTTCATTACAGACACTAAGTGGTGAGTATATGGGTGCTTGCTATACAATTCTTTTTTCTGTATGTTTGATTTTCTTTAAAATAAAATATTGCAAAAAGACCTGACATGCTCAAAAATTCATCAACATTATAATGGCTGGTAAAAGCCATGACTTTTCTAATGATCTTATCAGTTCAACAATAAAGTGAGGAAAGTAATTTGCTATCTGACTGACAAAACCTTGGAATTAAAGAAACCATGCCAGACAAGTTATCAGGTTAAGCACAGACCCAAAGCAGCATCAGTGTGCAGAGACAGAAACCAGAGGCCACCAGTCTATAATAAATCAAAAAACACAACACTAAGACATAAATACTCGTGAAGAAATTCAACTCACCTGATTGACCACTTCAAAGTAGATGCCAAGTGTAGATGTGGGATCCAGGCCACAGATTTTCCACTGACTAGTGCCACCAATGCCAAGTTCCTAGGGGTAAGATGAGGAATTAAAAAACAAACAAACAAACAAATAAACAAACTACTCCCGTGGTTAAATGCCGGTAGAGTATTATGAGAGAGACTACCTAATTCCAAATGAAACTTTAACTGAAAAAGTACAATTATGGACCAGAATAAGGTTTACCATATAGTACTTTAAGTGTGGCACTATGATCAATTTTCACTAAATCACCGAGATATATTTCTCTCTCTCTACACACACACACACACACACACACACACCTACACACCTACCCACCCACCCACCCCTGGTGCATAACAATGAAGTCAACTGAAAGAAAGAAGTCAGTGTTGGGGAAGAAGTAAACTGTAGAAAAGAAAAAGAATTACCTGCTTAGCTTGAAAGTTTTATGCACTTCATCATTATTATTTAGAACAAGAAAGTTACAGGATGTTAGCTATTAAATATTAATTTTTAATCTAATTCCTTCACGCAAAAGCTGCATATAAATTCTTGGTAAGAGAACTGAGATTTTCGTGGTATAAAGCTGCTTTTTATTGACTAGTTGAATGGCTCCCAGTGATAAATATGAAGTTAAAATGTGAAGAGTATCCATATTTTAAGCATGTTATACAAAAGAACAAACAGCAGGTGTCAAAAATATCTAGAATCACCACCTCCGAGATCACTAGCCTTTGAAACATGAATTCCATCATTCTAAAAATAGCGAGTTACACATTTTAACATATCTCATCAAAATGCAGAATACCATGCTTTGAAAGTAATGTAATTATGCATTAAGAAAGTCATGGTATTTCTTCTACACTATTTTAATTCCACCCCAAACCGTACACTGTCAGCTGAGTACAGCTGATACCGACTGGTCTCTCATAAAGCCATGCCAAAAGCCCATGTACCTGGCCACAGAACCAGCAGTATCAAGGTGATAGAGGGTAAAGGGAAAATTTTTAAGGGAAATTACATAATGGCTCTAAGATGGAGATTGTAGAAGACACACACTCTGTTTCTTTAGTATTTCCTAAACAAGATCATGAGATAGATGGATTCATTGGTATTCATTTTCCCTTTTGGTGGCCTTTTCTAAAAGAAGCAGGTAACATCTGCTGGAAAGAGCTATACCCAGGAAAAATGGCAAAGAAGTAAAAGGAGTTTGCATGCCTCCCTTTCTCATCTTGCTAGCTCCTTCTCCCGAATCAATCTTCACACCTACCAACTCAATTTTTAATACATAAAACTTTTTAAAGTTTCAAATAGGGGATCAAGGGGTTCAGAGTATGCCACCCCAATATATGCCATTCTCGTATAAGCATTATTTTAAGCTAAAGGCAATTAAAAAAAATGTTTACACAAGAAAGACTCTCTGCCCTCCCCTCTCTACCAGAAAGTGCAGAATAATTCTTAATAAGCAAAAACATGAAATGCTTTTCAGCCCAGAAACGGCATCAAAGGAATCCACAGAACGGACCTTGCTGAAACAATCTTACCTTCCATTAGTTTCCCCCATACATCTACTTTTCTATAATCTGACACCCTAGAAGCTCAAAGTTCCTTTCCTCTTTCTTGTCACTATTCTACAAATTTACTGTTCTTTTGTTAAGATGCTATATAACCCCAAGTTCTAACCTACCCTTTGAGTTACTCATCACTGAGTATGTATGTGTGATGTGTATATGTATGGTACACACATTAATAAACTTATTTTTCTCTTCTTAATCTATCCTTTGTCAGTCTAATTTGCAGAACTCTAACCAATGAATTTAAGGTACAGGTACATAAAAAAATGTTTTCCTCCCCTACAGCTCCAAGGCTCAGCATGGCTGGTCTCAAACCTTCCAGAGCTCCAAAAATACATTTCCTCACTAATACGCAAATTCCTTATATAAGCATTTACCCTGCATGTATCAGAGGAACTATAAAGAATTAGGCAATCAGCATTTTATAATCTCCAAGGTAATAAATACACTGATTCAAGTAATAATAATCAATGGACACAAAAATCATTAGGGATTTACATTGTGCTACAATCCCATTCAACCAATTTCTTGCAAATTGCAAAGGGGAAATGTGCCCTTATAATGAAAAGACGTGGGGCAGTCATCTTCACCACATGATCAAACTCAGCTCCACTAACACAGGATGACCATACCAAAGGATGACCAGACCAAAGTGCCCCCTGATAAAGCAGAGTACAAAGTACACAGATTGCTCAGCAAGTATGCTGGACAAAAAGGTTTAGCCTGAATCTAAACACACTTTCAAACCTAACTTCCACTTTATAGGAAATACGAGGACAGAAACATGTTAAAAACACAACTGAGAAGAAACAGACACATCGAGAATGTGGGATAGTCTATTATAGAAAAAACCTGGCACTGTCTCTTCAACAAATCAATGTTATTAAACAAAACAAACCAAAATCAAGCAAAAGAAAAAAAAAAACACTAGAAAGACCATTCTAGGTTTGAAAAGACTAAGGATAAATAATACCAAATACAAAGCTGGTTAGAGGGTAAAAAAGCTACAAAGGACATTTGTGGGGGATATTAGGGAACATATGGACATATTAGAAAATCGTTTCCTTAGGTTTGATGATAATGTGGTAGAGAATATCCTCATTTTTAGAAGATGCATGCTGAAGCACTGAAACACTATCATGGACGTATGCAACTTGTTTTCAAAGGTTCTGCAAAAATAGTTGATAAAGCAAATACAGCAAGTAGATGATAATCAGATAAAGCAAATGTGGCAAAAAATGAAGACAGAGCAATTATGACAAAATGTTAACAATCACTGACTCTAAATAGTGGATATACAGGAATTCATTACATTATTCTTTAAACTTCTCTGCATGTTTGAAACCTATTTTCCTCTTCTTTGCATCTTCCATCCCTCATCTAAAAATTTCATGGCTAATGCCTACTGGAGCCTAAAACAGTTAATCAGTTTGTATTAATTCATAAATTTATTTTCTTAAAATACTTCAAGAAGTCTTCATCAGGCAGATTTCAAGACTACAGAAAATATTTTGAATACCGCAGCCCTCCAAAGCCCTGCCAGGAAATAGGGGTATAAGTCCCTCCGTGCTCTAGAGCAATGAATGACTCATCAGATGGGCTTTGGGGCAACAACATGACTCACCAGGGTACTACAGGAATATTATCTCAAATTGCCTTGCATCTGTCAAGTTCAACAAAAGTTTTATCTAAGTAGTCACTAAGTGAATGTTCATTGCTAACGAAGACAAAGAAAAATCTAGTGTGGGCATTCATTGTGCCAGGCACTGTTCTAAGTGCTTTAGCTGAACCGACTCGTTTAACCCTTCTGAGAGTATAGAGTACAGTATTATTACTATCTCCATTTCCCAGAGACACAGACTCCCAGATTGATTAAGAGCTTTGTCTAGGCCACACGGCTAGCAGTCTGATTCTACAACTGGTTCTACAGTTCACCCCCTTGTTGAAGAGGAAAATGAGGAAAAGACATGGCTGTAATAACCCCAGCCCAGAACCACCCTGAACAGGCCTCACTGAACCAAATGGTTTGTCTTCCAGCAGCAAAAGTATAATTAGAGGAAGCAGGTCATTAGCAAAGCCACCTCACCCTCTAGTGGTAACTTTGTTCATACATACCCAAAATCTGAAGGAACACAAATGTCTACATATACAACAGTGTTATCCACTGTCCAATCCATTCAAAATGGTTGTGAGAAATGAGACAAAGGTATCATCTCCAAGGACAAGCACAGAGGGATTTTGCTGAATGCTTGTTTTGAGCTGAATAGAATGCTTTGTGTCCAGCTGGCACAGACACCTAAGCATGGGTAGTGGGGTTGGGGGTACCTGGACTCTAGCTCCTCCCTGTTAGCTCTAACCTTGAGCTAGATAACCTCTCTGAACCTATTTCCTCTTCTCTGATCTTTAAGACATATGGACAGATGTAAATGACACTACCTCTCAGGGTTGTGGTCATCTTCAGCCATTCTCCTCTCACCAGACACACCTCCAAAGGGAACACAATGCATGGTCATCACTCTCCAATATTTCTAATGGGCTAATCCCAGGGTACAAGAGGTGAGGGTGAAGGAAGAAGTTTTCCTTACATTTTCTGACACACATGGTCCTTTCACATTCAGAGATACACAAGGACCAATGGCTCCTGCAATCTTCAGTTCTCGAGAAGTCTGAAACAAAATTATAGAAGAGGTAAAGTTAAAAATCACTGAGAACCACCTTCCTCTCACAAAGGCCAGAACTAAAGCTTAGAAGAAAAATATGGCAGCATTATCATTCCACTGAGAGAAAATCACACCTGAATTATGATATACAAAAGCTCTTAAAACCCTTTTCCAGGGCCACTGTGATCTGATTAAAACTTTAGCAAAATTCTCCTTTAGACACTGCATTATCTTTGTACCAAAGATGATGCAACATTTTCAACTTTCTCAACTTTGAAATTTATTGTACACATAGAAGATAACTCAACAAATATCACATTTTTTCCAAGCCCATGTACGTAGTCAATTATTTCCAATTTCTAATTAGTGAATATACTGTTTGTGTTGCTTTAAAAATACTTAATTCATGAACTCCAACATAAGGACAAAGCAAATAAACACACTTAAGACTTTAAATTGGAATTCATTTTAGCAAAGTCCATTCCTTTTCATCTTTAAAACAAAACTCAAACATCTGAGAATACTGTCTGAAGTTTAACCTAGATGATTTAATGATCATACCCAATTCTCAAAGTAATAATTCCAACCTTATGTTCTAACAGCCCCTTTTAATGTTTTCTCATAACTAAGAATCAATATGTAGGGTTATCAGACCCTATACAGAAAAACAAAAACAAAAACAAAATTCACAATCTGCCCTATTTGAGAGCACTCTGGCTCATCTTCAGCCAGGCACTAACATAAGCCAAGGTTCTGTGCATGCAGCAGCCCATACTGATGGCTGGGTAGACACTCCATACTGCATGGCTGCCTCTGTTCTTAGCCCACCTGCCCTTCTAAGGCCTGCTGTCCTACAACAGGACAGAGCAGAGCTTGCAGAGGAGCCAGACAACTCTTTACATGGAACATTTATAAATATACAGGCCATCCTCAAGAAGGCGTAGAATAAATATACTTTGTTGGGAACCTTTTAATTTACCTTTAGATGCCTGTGTCTAAAAGGCTGAGGCTTCCACAAGTCTATGAAATAAGAACACTATTTTTCCATTAAAGTTTAAACAATCTACAGTACCTTTACTTCCAAAGTAGCACCAAATGCCATTCGAAAATCTCCATTAAAATCTTTAGTAAAAATTCTTTGGAATGTCTGCTTGAAGAGAGAAGTGTTGAAAGAATCTCCCATCACCATGTAGCCTCTAGGAAAGAAAAAAGAGTGAACACTGAGGATGAATGAAAGCCATTCAGGTGCTCCCTCAGTATTTAAACAATAATTTTAAAAAGAAAAAAAGAAAATCCTTAAAAGTGCTACTTAAATGGAAAACAAGTTCAATTTGTACTTAAGACAGACACTATTCTGAAAACATTAAAAATAGAATGCTTAATGTTTTCTCATAACTAAGAATCAATATGTAGGGTTATCAGACCCTATACAGAAAAACAAAAACAAAATTCGCAATCTATATTTTGATCACTGTGGTGGTTATACAAATTTATAAAGATGACAGTCTCACAGAACTAACCATACACACATACAAAAAAAAAAGAATTCACATAAAAACTGGTGAAATTCAAGTAAGGTCTCTATTGTGTGAATCTTAATTTCCTAGTTTTGACACTGCACTATACTTATTTAAGATACTACTACTGGGAGTAGCTAGATGAAAACTATGAACAGACCTCTTTGTACTATTTTTGCAATTTGTGAATCTGCAATTATTTTAAAGTAAAAAGTTAACAAAACAAAAAACCCTCAAAAACCCACAGATACAGGTTTAACAGGTCATCACTGAGAAAATATCTCCAACTCTTCTCATATGGGAAAATACCCAGGCCTGTGGGAAATCCTCTTCAGGTTAATTTATTGCCTCAAAATATTAAATCCCTGACTTTACATTATTTTTTCTAATTTACGAATGTCTACATTCATGTCTTTTTGAAGTCAGAGGTAAACACTGTTTAAAATTTTAGCATTTCATGTATTTGGGCAGACGAGCACAGCTTGATGCATATTATGCATCAAGCTGTTTTCCAATAAGCAGGATCTCCGAATTGGGAAGACCACAAGATTACCTGGTGCAGCTATCTCAGTTTCTAACTCCTCCATTGACAGTGATTGTCTTTGGCCCCAAATATCCATCCTCCCCACCTTCCTTAGTCACGGGACCCATGGTTTCCTGGAGTAAAGACTATTTCTCAACCTGACTTGCATGTGGCCATGTGACTCAGTTCTGCTTGCTGGAAGTGGCCTTTGTGATTAGGGAGGTGGGGACATTCTTATAGGAAGGGGCATGTACTTTTTTAACACCTCCTCCTTCTTGCTGTTGTCCCTTGACTAAAGTCCAGCAACCATCTTGAACAGCTGGCACATTAAGGTAGGGGAGCAGCATGGGAGCCTCAGACCCTGATAATTATGAAATCAATGTACCTGCCTTGACTGCCTACCTCCAGTGAAAGAGGAAAATCTGTTTTGGGTTCTCTGTCACACTCACACAAATTTAATCATAACTCACACCCTTGCTCTAGAAAAACATCTGCCAGGTTATCATGCTATCAACTAGATTAGATTCCTCCAGCACTGGGAACTTATACCTTCCAGAGCCAGTCCAGTCCATGCTTGGACAGTGTTGACTGCTAAGAAAGGTCTTTCTTTATGAGTAAAATTCTGTCCCCAGCAGCTTCCACCACTAGTTCTAGTTCTATTCTTTGGTCACAAGCAGAGCAGATCTGATTCCTTCTCCACAGAACAGGCTTGTGATTGTTGAATATAATTCTCATGTCCCAAATGCAGCATCTTTTCTAGCTCCTTCAATCACTCTCCAAATGAGTTTCAGGTTCTCTCCATCTCTCACTGCTCCCGTTTGAACATCTCCAGTTCATCTCAACAGCCCTTTTGAACTGAAACGCTCAGAAAGGAAAATGATATAATAGCAATAAGGCATGACTAGTACCAAGGAAATCAAGACTATGACCTTCTTTGAAGATAATCAACTCCTATAACACAATCTAGGATCACCCTGCCTTTGCTGGAAGTCATCCCAAACTGTTGGCTCGCTTTAGGTGAGCTATCACTAAAATCTCTAAATCTTTCTTTAAATGTCACTGTTAACACATTTCCCTGATACTAATTTGTGCAAAAGGTGATGTGACCTGAATACTAAGTCATTCGGGAGTCAAAGACCTCACTAGGAATCTGAAGAGAAATGACAGTCCCTCTCCACAGATGAAATACGCATACATATAAACTCTGGCATACAAACTCAGGGATGTTCACATATATACTAAAGCTTTTGTATGGATGCTCCAAGTCAAGAACTCCTGGAGGGTACCAGTAGGAGTTCATCTGATTAAACTGTGGCTCACTGATACAGCTAGCATCATTTGAGACTCTATCACCTAACAGAGCTTCTGAGGACCAGCAACATCACCTGGGAGCTTGTTAGAAATGCAGACTCTCAGACCCACCCACAGCTCTACACTAGTGCTTCTCAAACTGTTCTGTGCACATAAATCACCTGGGATCTTATTCAAAGGCAGATTTTAATATGGTAGGTCTGAGGTAAGGCTCAAGATGTTGTTCCTGACAAGCTCTAGGTGGGTTGATGTTTGCACTCAGCCACACTGAGCATCACAGGTCCACACTAGTGGTTCTCAAACTCAGCTCTGCATTGGAATCACTTGGGGAACTTTAAAAAATATTAATGGCCACACCACACCCCATGCCAATTAAGTCAGAATCTCTGGGAACAAGACCCGAAGCAGGAGTTTTTCCAGTTCCCCAGGTGATTATGATGTGTAACTGGCTTCAGACAAATGCTGCACGTCAGTGGTTCTCACACTTTCATGTGAGAGCTGGAGAGCTGGCTAAAACCAACTGCCGGGCTGCACCTCCAGAGTTCATTATTAAAAAGTCTGGGGTGAGGCCTGAACACGTACATTTCTAATCAGTTCTCAGCAGTCCCGAAGGCTGGACACCATTGCACTTTGAGATCCATGGCTCTACATTGTGATCTGTGCACACAGTATTAAGTCAGGCTCTAAGTGAGCACACTCAGGCTTAGTATGTGTGTGGCATTAGTCATTAGGAAAGGTCACCAAGCCAGGTGAAGGTTCTCCTAATTGCTCTGGCAGTAAGACCCAATTTTCCCACCTTCTCAAAAAGAAGTGCCTTGCTGAAGGCCACATCCTCTATGACTGCTTGCTTTCTTGCTCTGGTATCTGTAACAACTCTAAGAAAGAAACGACATTAATATGATTTGTTTATAGTGAACCCTTCAGATCTCCTGCTCATCACTGTTTCTTCCTCCAAGAGGCCCACACACCTTCCAAGCCTCTGAAACCACAGCCTGGAGCTATGTGAAACCATAGCCTTTCCCATTCCTATAGTTCCATCATTCATTTCTCTTCCCTTAAATAAACTCTCACATTTCCCAGGTGTTCACTGTCAACATACCCAGTAAGATTTGCACAGCACTTCATCTCCAAAAGTCCGGTTTGATCAAGGGCACAAGCATAAATATCAATGCAGTGACCATTTGTAGCAGTTCGATTAGCAAGCATTTCATAGTGCTGTAAAGATAAGAAAACTATTTTCATAAAACAATAACATTATTTACTAGATATGCCTTACTATACCAAAGAGATGTAATCAAATATAGGAATATGACAGGCAGATTTTTTTAAAAATCCAAATAAAATTAAAATGTAGTTTTTAATTTCTAAACACTTTTGGCAGTTGTAAGGACACCCACTCTAAGGTCCCAGGATTGAGGCAGTAATTTAACAGCGGCCAAGGTCTATAAAGTCATCTCAACAAGAACAACTTGCTGATCGCAAAGCATGGCCTCAGCAAAGTAGCTGTCACTCCAGAGCAACCTAAACCCAGTACTGGATTACCACAACTACAGTCTGTATCCAGGAGCACTTACCTTGATTGCCTTTTTCATGAAACGTGCATTATCTTTCTCAATATCATGCCAGGAACGAATAGGAACTTTTAATTCATCTCCAACCACCATGCCAGGCCCTTGCGTGGGCGGACCCCCAGTAAACAACATAATCCTGGCTCCTGTGTTTGGAAAAGTGCCCTAAAACAGTAAATGGCAGCCTTTTAGAAGCATACAACTCCACCTTTATGTTTGTTTCTCTAAAAACTACTACAAAGATGAGTTCTCATCAGCTGTACTGAATACTGATGATATTGCAGAATATAATGCAGATAACAATGCAGAGAAGCAGCCTTATCTCTTCCAACATTAATGTTTTGTATACTTTTATTAATTTACTGTGAGCATTTCCCATTACCCTAATTGCTTGGTGTTTCTCATCAAAACTTTTGGTATTTCAAAACACTGAGTGGCTTCTTCAAGGTGGATGATAATGACTAAAGCACTTTATGACAGACAGTCAGTTGATTTAGGTCGCAACTGATTTTCAAACAAGACCAACAAACACAACTTCTGAGAGCAAGCCTGCACGGTTTTAGGGAGTCTCAGTAAGTTGTGAGTTACCTCCAACAAGCCAACAGCAATCGACAAAGCAACACCAGTGGATCGCAAAGGTCTCTTTCCCTGAGTTACAGGCCACGGGTCCCTCTGCAGCTCCCCAAGAAGGTCAGTGAGGTTCATGTCAATCTTGTGAACAGGCTGAAGAAACCTGCATGATTTTGAATAGACATATCAATCTTGGTTCAATAAAGTACTCTGGTCTTCAGTCCTATGGCACATAGTTACTGCTCTTCAAAATAATTATTCAGAGTAGAAAAAACCTGTAATTTTTTTCCTTCCAAGTTATCTCTAACTACAAAAACAAAACAACTCAAGCAATTTTATTCAAGAATATATTTTAAAACCTAATATATAGCAATTTATATATGCAGCATGGAATAAAATCAATTTCAATAGGAACAAATCATAGGTTCATCTATGTGGACAATCTTCATCAATCTAAAGATTCACAGTTTGTGTTTCTCTTAAGCCTTGGGAGTAACAGAGAAACACACTGATTTCTTACCAGAGTACCGAGCTGTCCCCAGCAGGTCAGGCAATGCATTTTATCATGTTTGCCAACCATTACCCCTCCCCGGGGCAGTCCCAGACACTCAACATGCCTGGTCCTAGGTTTGAGAACACCCAACAGAAGCCTTTTCCATTTTCTGTTTTACTTAAGAATCAATTTACTGCGAGCAGCTACAACAGCTATGTGTCTAAAAGGAGGGAAATGATTAAGTACAATGGTCTCAAAACTTTTGTGACGATACAACACTAAGAGGAAAAGCATGCTGAGCAAACAAGCCACACATGTATGTGTATATATGTATGTGAATGCACATATAATTTACACACATACACACACACTCAGAGGTTATATACATTAATGAAAATTAAATACTGGTTAGGCTTAATCATTTTTTTTTCTCTAAAAATAAGAAACTAAAAGTTCTAACACTTTTTTCCCCCTCACTCCAGTGGATAACCTTGCCCACTACTGTATGTGTTACACACTATGTTGGTAGCCTACCTGCTGGAAACAAAGGGGTGTTCTTGTGGTTGAGTAGGTCTTGCTTGCTGCATGGACATGGCAGGCTTGGTCAGGCCCAGCATATCCTAAAAAACCCCAAAAAGATTCATTTCCCATAACGCTGAAAGTGAATGACTAATTAATTTTTAGTAAATGCCCTTGCTCTTGCTTGTGTATAAGCAAGGCACAAACCTGTATTTGCTTTGCAGTTAAATCCTTGGTCCCTCGGAAGACATAACTTTTGGAGATTCCTTCGCAGCTGAGTTCGTGAACTTGCACCATCCTCCCAAAAGTGATCAAACCCACTAGAGCATCTGGAGGAAGGAGACTCAGGGACATTTGTAGGGATTCTTTGAGTGCTTGAAGGTCATCTTCTTCTAGGCATGTGTCAACCACATAGAGGAAGATAAGAGGGGACTGTGGACCTCGCTTTATGCAAAGAAAAACAGCACAATAATCAATACACAGGCAGACATATCCAGCTTATTAAAAGCAAATCAGGTATGTGAATAACAGGTCTTCATCTATATTTAGTGTCAGGGAATAAGGACATCTAAACAAACCTCTACTTACCTCATTAAATGATAAGTTCTATTAAAACAAACAAAGTAAAAACTATTTGTATCCCACAATTTATTCCATGTTTTTGAAAGCCTTCTATGTGCCAGATATTGTTCCAGGTCCTGATATACAACAGTGAACCAAAAGAACAAAGATTCCTGCTTGCCTCAAGGAGCTAATTTTCTCGAATGGAGAAGGTAAGGGGGATTGCAAATGTCAGGAGTAGAAGTAAGGGGCAGGTTCTAGTATTAAATGGTAGATCAGGGCTGCCTCTTTTAAAAAGTACCATTTGAGTAAAAATTGAAATGGAGAAGGCTGTGGACAAAGTCCACACTCTGGAGGACAGAGTTTGAATTTAATCAGTGCTACCTTTTTTTATACACTTCCCTCAAGACCTAAAAATAATGTATACCATAATCTAATGTTTAAGGATCTTGCTGCCCTCACATCTTTGAATCCTGCAGACAGGTAAGACACACATAAGAATAGCATTTCAGGAGAAACTCAATATTGTGCTCATTAAATGCATGACAAACAAGTTACCTGTATCACATACTCAATTGTGGAAAATTGGGGCATCAATTCAGCAGGCTGGTTAACCTCAGATATGCCTGTATAAGCTGGAGGAAACTGAAAACAATGTTATGTTTTATTAGGGCTGAAATATATTTACGTTATGCCTTTTATTTCTCATTTATAAAATAGTTAATGACTTATTAATTCTGAAAATGTGCTATATACATGTTACTAAAATATAAAAATCAAAATTTTAAATCTATAAATCTGCCTTATATTTATACCATATTATAACTTTTGTAATGCAGTTTTAAGTTACAGTATAACTTGTAAATGATTTTAAAAATGCACCATTAAAAGTCATTTCTTAAGCACCGTTCTGCAACTCAAGGGCAGAAATTTTAGCTATCTTACAATACAGTCTATGAAGAAGACTAAAGTTTTTATTTGTGTTTATTATATTGGCTGTTTTCTACATGTTCATTGTAGAAAAATTGACAAGTACAGAAAAATATAAGAAAACAAAGAAATAAAAACCCCTCACAATCCCATCACCTAGAGGCAGTTACTGTCAACATCTTAGTATACTGTCTTTCAGACTATTTCTAAAGCATAGCTGAGGTTGTCCTGTTCACACAATTTTATGACTCACTTTTTGTGCTAAACAAAATGTCATGGGCTTTTTCTTTTGTTTTTAAAACTCCCAGCAAACATTTTAAATTCAAGCTTATATGTTGTTTTTTTTCCCAAAAAAATTATTATTGTGACAAAATATCTATAAACTTTATCATCTTAATCTTTTTTCAGTGTATAGTTCAGTGGTCTTAAATACATTCATAAAGTTGTGCAACTGTCTCCACCATTCATCTCCAGAACTCTCTTCATCTTGCACAACTGAAACACTTTAACTCCCTATTATCCCCTCTGCCCAGCCCCTGGCAACCACAGTTCTATTTTCAGATTCTATGATTTTGACCGTTCAAAGTAATTAATAAAAGTGGAATCATACAGTATGTGTCTTTTTATAACATTTCATTTAGCATGTCCTCAAGGTTCATCCATGTTGTAACATGTCCATTTCCTTCCATTTTAAGGCTGAATATTCCATTGCATGTATGTACCACATTTCGCTTATTTATTCATCCATCAATGGACACCTGGGTTGCTTCAGTTTTAGCTATTCTGAATAATGCCTCTATGAATATGGGTTTATAAGTATCTCTTCAAGACCTGGCTTTCAATTCTTTTGGATATATATCCAGAAGTGAAAATGCTGGATATCATTTGGTAAATATCACTAATAATTTGTGATGTCGAACATTTTTTCATGTGCTTATTGGCCATCTGTATATAATCTTTGGAAATATCTATTCAAGCCCATTTTTGAATTGGGTTGTTTTTTGTTGTTAAATTGTATGAGTGCTCTCCATATTGTGGATATTAATCCCTTATTAGATATATGATTTGCAAATATTTTCACCCATTCTGTGGGTTGCCTTTTTACTGCTGACATTGCAGAATCTAAAATTTTCACAATAAATTATATTGAACAAAGACATCAATTCTGAATGTATTAAAAGGTAGAAATGTTTTTAACATTTGTATATACTTCTGAATCTTTATGGTGACAAATCATGAATGGTAGCTGCTTATAGTTTCCAAGTCTATAGTCATTAACTGTAAATTATTCCTTTCAACACTGGACTTATTATGTACTACATGTGAGAGTGAGACTAATTTTAATTATGATCAAATACATGAATAAATGCATGTTATTAACATCTTAAGATCTATTAAAGCACTGTACATTATGTTGGGCACAATTAATCATTTTCTAACAGCTTTATTGAGGTAGTTTATATACCATAATATATACTACAAAACCTACCCATTTTAAATGTATAATTCAATGACTTTTATTAAATGTACAGAGTTGTGCAATGACCACCACAATCCAGTTTTAGAACATTTCCATCATAGGCACAATTCAATTTAAAGAAGTCTCTTTTGTCATTTGAGAGCACCTTCCAGTTTAGAAGTTTAAAAAATTTTAAACTAAAAGAAGTTCAACACTGATACTTGGACTCTAAAAGTTAAAAAGATCAGAAACTGAAAATTCAGTGACGTACACTATCCAATTAGATAGTCTAACTGAAATCAAATGAAATGTAAACAACATGTCTGTTTTCTTATGGTAACGAATTCACTGCCTATAGAGAACTCACAAGAAAAGGGAATTCTATGTCTCCACAATAGTAAATGACAAGGACCCAAATAGTGAAACTGAGTTGCTGTTCAACAGAAAAATCACAAATGTTCAACATTCAGTATTATGCTTAACAAAAGCTGTCATCTTGAGTCCAGCAAAAATTGCTGCCTGCCAATGCAGACATAAATTCAACCTCGTTTAATTTTTTTCTGAGTGGTACAACTAAAATGAAACATTAAAAATACTTTTAAAAATAATTCACATACCTGATTTCTTTGGAAACAGAAATTACAGGCCCAAAGTTTTGCCCGGTAATCGACCTGACTGTGAGAAAAATAATTACAACTAGGTAACATTTTCATTTTTTTTTTTTTACTCTCAATAGTTTTTATCTGTTCAAATTAATTAATTAATTATATTGAAGAAATTATTTAAATTTTTTCCCCCTGTCTACTTCCCTCTTTCTCCCTCCCCTCTGGTAAATACTAGTCCATTGTCCATGTCCATGAGTCTCTGTTTGAACATTTTCATTTTTAAGGTAGAAAGCATTCAAATGTAAACTTCAAGTTTAGTAAATCCTATAGACATATGTTTCTGTGTGGGTGCATGAATGGATGAAGGTATGCATAACTTTCACTTCAGTTAAGAGTTCTGGCTGTTAAGTACAATGAAAGTTTCCTTCCAACAGCAGTAATGAGAAATTAGTAAATATATTTTTCTCTTTTCCAATTTCCTGGGTAATATTTAAAACTTCATGCTTTATATAAACTACAGGTTATTTCCTTTTGCCATGTTACTATAATGCAGTTTTTGTAATTTTTATTACATCTTTATTGTTCAGGTATGTGACACTACTAAATTTCAATACTAAAAAGTACATTTCATGTAAGGAAGTATTTCCCAGGCATTAACCGCACTTAGCTCACTTGAAGAAAGGCATGTTTCTGGATCAATACACTTCCTAGAAATAGTTCAAGATATTTTAGTTGCTTCCCCTACCCATCTTCTACATTTAGGAAGTTAACAATCAGTGGCTATCATTTTAAAAGAAGAGATGCAGCATCTAATATACAGGCGCAATAAGTAAAAGCAAGGGGAATGAAGTACAAAATGTTCCCTCACATAAAAATTTTATATTTCAAAGAGTATTTATGACATTTCTCACCTATTTAAAAATTCTTTCAAATAATGCTCACATTTAAGAAAAATAGAGGTTGCTATTTTAGGAGCAAAAAAATTATATTTAACAATAAAATTGTTGAGTTAAAATTTCTTCTATTACAGCATCACCATACCAGGTATATATGAGGAAAATGTCTAAAGTTTTGGATTTCTTTTTTGAGAAAATGCTTTAATAGGCCCCAATAAAATCTATCGTTGACCCAAATACAAACTGAAAATCAGCAAAAATTAAAAAAAAAAAAAATTTCAAATGATTTCCCTCTACTCCCATTTCATTCCCATAAATTCTAATTTTTTCTGGAGTATTAAGCCAGGGAGATTTCTAAAAGCGTTCATCAACTAAGAATCTCACCATCTACTAATCTCAATTTTGACGACTTGTCCAAATTCAATCACTTACGTGACTATCACAGAAATGTCATAATTTATTGTATTCATCATTTTTACTAGTTTTTAAAAGAATTCATACCAAAGTGGATTGAGAATGGCTTTGCAAGTTGGCCTACTGCAAAGCACAGGTTCATACTGTACAGGAGGCAGATCGGGACGTTCTTTCAAAGGTGTAAGGAGACAAGCCAGAGGAACAACCATTCTTGTAGCCTCGAGACGGCTAGAAGGCCACACATTCCAACTAAAACGCACACCATCTCGTTCTTCATTTTGCTGAATGAACTCCAGATATGTTGCCATAGTCTAAAAAGACACTGGAAATAAAGTTTTAATTGTATGTGAAATTCTCAACTAAATGTCAAAAATAAAAAGATGGTCCACTAACGCAATGTTTCTTAAACACTTAGTCTGGAAAAACCTGGCACTGCAGGATGACAACATCACTTGAGCTCCCCAAAGCTGATTAACTTCACAATTATCTTTGACTACTGTTCCTTTCTCAACTCTCCCCTCTAGCACTTAAAATAAATGAAAGGGGCAGGAGGTTTATAATAATTCAATCATCTCCAAGCTGGATGTAGTTGAATACTAATTTAAACTTCCTCATATTATCCCATCACCTTAGCCACACTAATTTCTGCACTTTGCCCAAGGGTAAGTCTCAAATCCTGTTCCAGCATCCAGCTATCTTCCTTCCTGATCCCCTTCCTTGCTCTACTAAGGCAAACACTTTAATTTTATATACCAAGTGATCTTGATTCTGTGCCCTTTTCCCTCCTCCCTTTATTAACTGTGGAGAAAATAACTGAAACCTAATGTGGGAATTCAATTAATGGAAACAGCCACCAATTCTGGGCAAATTTCTACTTCAGAATCACCAACATTTCAAAGGGAAAGTTTGCTATTAGGCTTAGTGAGTTCCTCACCAAGACCTCTCTCCTTGTCATGATTGCTTATGCCCATGCAGTGAAAAGATTCCAGTTAATAACCTAAGCTTTTCAAACACTGCTGATTGTTTCATACATCCTGTTTACATTCTAAAGTCTAGGCTAACACACACCTCAACTATTAGTGTTCAAGGCAATACGCCCCTCAGGAAAATGGGAGGAAAAGAAAAATTAAAGAATCTACAATATTATTGCCTTCTAGAGCATATTTCATGCAATGCTGAATAATAATTGTCTCTGGGTTATTATGAGAAATGCCATACCATAAATAATTTGGACCAAGATAATAGTATTATATGGCTAGTAAAGCAGATAAATTAATTACTACACACAACCCAGGCTGCAAAAATTTCAAATGTTTACTCCATCTGAAAGTCTAAGACACATATTTGTTATTTCTGGCAAAAGCAGGAAACTGAGACACTGTGTACACACATAAGGCACTTCTGCAACTTGCTAGGTGGCAGAGAGAACTCAGGTGGGAATCAAAGCAAGTCCTAATACCACAATTCTAACTAAGTACCTCAGCAGTCTACTTTAAATGACTTTCCCTTATCAAAATAGTTCATCAAAAGGTACTGGCTCTATACAATGTCCTAAAGCACCTACGTATTCAAACTTGGTCTCCCACTTTCCCACTGCTCCTTCCCCTCACCCTTTCTAGAGCATGGATTCTTAACCCGGGCACATAACTCCCGGGGGACTTCGAAGAGTCAATAAATCCTCTTGAAACTTACGTAAAATTCTGTGTATGAGCAAATGTGCATTTTTCTATGGCTTACACCTGATTCTTAAAGGGGAAGGGTGTCTGAAAATGTTAATTGCTGAATGAATGAATGAATGAATGAATGAAAGGACTGGTAAGATCCTACAGGAGTATCTGCCAAAAACAAAACAAAACACGGAACCACTCGTACCCCAAGACATAACTTTTTCAGTACACAGGGACTCAGTTTAAGTAAAGGCTTAACTCTTGAAGACCTGGGTTCTAATTCCAGCTCGACCAGGAAACAGAAGTCATTCCACCTGAATCTCGAGTTCCTCAATTGTAAAAGGGGAGTTGGGTCCTTCCGCACCGTGTGATTCAGAGGCCAGAAGCCTGGCGGGGAACGCGTCTCCCAGAAGACCCCTGGGTCACCGATTCCCTCGGTTCCTCTGCCCGTCGTGAACCGGCCTCATGCCCGGAGCCGACCATTAGTCCTCCACAGAGAGGCAAGTCCATGCCCTCGGACCTCCGTCTCCTATGCTCCCCACTTACCTGACCAGACCCGCTCACTTTGCCGCAGCCCTCCGTACCTCCAGTTACGTGAAACCAGCCCCGTCTTCCTCCGTCAAGTCCAGCTCAGCTTTCAGCCGATTGGTCAGAGCCCCTTTTAGTCACGGCGCCGCCCGCGGACCAATCAAAGAGCACCTCCGAGCCTACGAACGGAAGCAAGATACTCAGAGAAGCCGCGCCGCCATCTTGGAAGGGGGCAAGACAATTCAGCCTCGCTCTACAAAACCAGTTCCTCAGAACACACGTATTTCCACTTCACTAAACGTTTCAATTTTAGAAAACCCCAGCGCCTGTCGTACTGTTGCCTAGGCATAACTAGCATGCCTCAGTGGTTCGCCCTGATCCAGTATGACATCCACTCGCCTCAGTGAGACATCCCTTTCATCTCCTTAGTTACTGGAAAGCGAGAACGATGACGTAAGGCCCGGAAGAAGAAGCAGCGCCACGAGATGGAAACTGAAGCTGGCCGGAAGGAGTTGTCAGCGTGCGGGAAGGGACGGGGTGAACGTAGGGGCGGTGAGTGTTAAGACTCCTGTACACACCTGTGTTGGGGCAGGTCTCTGGGTTTAATTAAGATTCCTCGTGAGTTCCACCGGTGTGGTTCTGTTCCATCATGTTACAAGGTTTCTTCATCTCTCTCTGGTGGCTCGCGCTTTCTGCGGAGACTGGCACTAGCGCACAGTTCCGCTCTACTTGTCTATTCCTGTCGTCCTTCTATGAGGAGGTGAATAACTGAGAACTAGCATATCCAAGCACTTCAGAAGATTTAAAAAACCTCATAACGACATAGAGTGCAACTTATACGACCACCACAACTGTTTTACGCCTTCTTTTAAGTGGCAAAAATGAGCACATTTATTAATCTGACCCAGAGATATAGTCTCTTTGTAGCATATAAAAATAAGCAAAACTACATGAACTTAAAATGCTTACAACATATCTAGGCATCCAAGAATTACGATTAATTAGCTCAGTTTAATATTAGTAGAGTTTTAAATTACAGATCATAGAAATTCGTTTAAGTCCATGTATTATGAAACATAATTACTATTGATATAAAAAGTTTGTTAGAATACTTAGTTTTGTTGAATAAATTTACTCTTCATGTTCTTAAAACATGTAAGAGTAATGTTAGGTCATTTAATCATTATATGTGTATAAATTTAGGAAATTCAAATTAATTTTCCTCTCATCAAGGAAAAATCTCAAAATACACTCTTGTGTATTATTATACTTTACACTGAGAAAAGACATAGAGCTGTTTTTTTTTTTTAAACCAAACATTGAAATATCGTTTGGCAAAAATTTGCTTTGATGATTTGAACCTGGATTCTTTCTGTACTAGAAATTTCTGTAGTAAGAATTAAAAAAAAAAAAAAACTAGCACATTTAAATTATGACATTTAATTTCCTTATTTTCTGGGAGTTTTAGGAAGAAATGATTTATATAAGTATGTATTTATCTCCATAAGCTAATCAGACAGAGCTCCTTTAAGAGATGCACTAACCTAATTTCATCTTCTACCAACATGATTTACCTGGCTTTGTCAGGTGAATCCATTGGGATGCTGGTGAAACCTTCAAAATTGTTTGTTTCAAAAAGGTAAAATTATGGCCCTCATACAAATATAAATGAATATTGTCACCAATTCTACATAACTCAATAAGGGAACCAGTAAGGATATTAAAACTAGTTCAAAGAAAAATTTGATTTATAGAGACACATTCTCTATCACACAAAATTAATTTGCATTGCTGTGGACAGGAGCTATTTGTATTGTTATGGGTGAGAAACATTTGTATTATTATCCAATTTCCATAAGTTAATTGCTATCTCTACAGCATTGTCAAAGAGTTTAGTCAAAGATAAAGGCACACAGCCCCTATGATCAGATGACTCCAGAGTTTCCTTTTAAAACTACCCAGCATTCCACAGAAAGTTCACCCAATAAACTCGAGTATTTCAAAATCTTTCACAGTTTTCCTGAAATATGATTTCTCACCTATAATCTACATTCTGTATTTTTGGCTTATATTTCTCTAACATCAGATTCATATATTAAACAACCTGCTGGATATCTCTGGGTATTCTTGGGCATCTCAATATCATTATGTTCTAAACTGAATTTACATTTCCCTTTGCCCCTAAACTAACCTTTTGCCTCTTGTACTTTGTTTCACTTAGAGATACAATTCTTCTCCCACTTGCTCTGTCTGGAAACTAGAGAGTTATCCTTGGCCCCTCCTTCTCTTGACGTGGTTCAGGACACACTACCTGAAAATATGACACCTTGACATATTGAATAACCTGAAGGAACTACTCTCTGACCTTCCCTAAAGCAGGTCCTAAGACTTTCATGTGGAAAGTTCCCGCCCAGGAGGAAAGGAGCATTCTTACCTCTGAAGATGAATTGGAATGAACAGTGCTTGCTAAATTTCCCAGAGTTTACTATCCATACTGCTCATATCCTCTTGTCCTATCACATTTCCCCATGATTTTTCACTCTTTTTTTTTTTTTCAAACCTAACATTAAACAATCAGATTTAACTGCTTCTTTGGATCTTCACTTCCTTATGAAGGCTCTCATGTCATGTAAAACTTAAGTAAATTTGTATTTTTCCCCTACATTTCCAACCCCTTAATCCTATTGATCTGTTATTCTAAATATTTCTTAATTCTATTTATCTACTTAATTCAAATTCTCATCCCCTCTCATTGGATTACTGTCACAGCCTCCCAAATCATCTCTTTGCCTGAATTTTGCCAAACCCAAATCTCACTTTGGTTACCAGATAGATTTTTCAAAATCACACACCTGATTCTGACATTCTCTTGCTGAAAACTCTACATAGTTTTCCCGGAACTCACAGGATAGAAGCTGCTTATTGTGGTGCTCAAGGGGCTCTGTGATTTCCACACATTTCTACAGCACTGAACCAGTTGTTTTTCCAAGTCCAACTGTGCCATTTCTCTTCTGTGCCCTTTTGCATGCCCTCCTCTCTGCTAAGAACAATCTCTTTACCTCTTACCTCTCTTCCTTTCCTAATTAATTCCCATGTGTGCTTCAAGACTCTTAAGAAGACTTTCTTTTATTTCCCTTCTCTTAATGATTAAAAAATAATATGTGAAAGAAATGGAAAAGTATAAGAGGGGAGAATGCTTGAACAGTGAGTTTGAAGGGTTAGATATAAACTGCCTACAGAAGAGTCCTGGCCTGAAAGGAAAAGTTCAGGTAGAAGATTATTCAGAAAGAGGGCCTTAGAGGAGAGTGGTTGAATCCATTAGAAAGACTGAAATTTTCTCGGTGAATTCTTGTGAACAACTCTTTTCAACGTTATCAAATGATATACCAGATATAAATGCAAAATTTTTAAAATTTATAAAAATGTTGTTTTGAAACCAAGCTATTTCTCCTCTGATGATGATAAACTCAGAAAATGCTTGTATAATAGATAAAAAGTAGAAAAGAAAAAAAGGTGGATTCATGTGTAATTATATAATTTCAGCAATCATTATTTTTTGTAATATAAAGCTATTTTTAGTTAAAGTATAGTTGACATACAATATTACATTATTCGGCTGTGCAACATAGTGATTTGACATTTATATATCTGATGAAGTGATCACCATGAGAAATCTAGTAACCATATGTCACTGTACAAAGTTATCTGCAATTATTGTTGACATAAACAGTCTGAGAAAAGTGAGAGTTGAGTTCATTACCTTATTTTTCTGCTTCTAAAAAGAAGAGCTAATCACCCTATGAGTGAGAAGAAAGACAAATCTTAAAATGAACCTTAAGGAAGGGTAGATCCTTTTTCAGCCGACACTTCCTGTTAAGTTCCTGTTAAAGACAGTTCCTGTCATTGTTTCTTTGAACTAAAAACTACTAAGCAAACAACCCTTGGCTACAGGAATGCCTCCAGTTGTTTTAATTTATTTTTAAATTTTAAAGTTTTACTAAGGTATAATTGACATACAATCAGCTGCACAAATTTAAAGTGTACGGTTTGTTAAAGTTTGACACTCATCACCACAATCAAGAAAATGAATGTGTATATTATCCCCCAATGTTTCCTTGTGCCTCTTGGAATCATATAGTGTGTACTCTTTTTTGTCTAGCAGCTTTCACTCAGCATAATCCTCTTGAGACCCATTCATAGCATTTGTGTGTCAGTAGTTCATTCTTTCTCGTTTACATTTAACGTTACGTGAATAAGTTTACATTTAAAGTTAAATAATGTTGACCTTTTTAAGAAAATCCAGAATCTAAGATCTAAGAGGAAAGAATGCGTCATGCTCTTTCTAAAGAATTTGGTGGTGGGACAGTGTATCATTGATCATCTACTTGTGCTTGTTCAAAAAATAACTGCAAAGAGTGTTTCTCAATTGTCAGATGCTAACACAAACCTGATGTACACAGTAAGTCAGTCCGTGGGAGGGGCAAGAAATTAGAAATATTTTCCTCTTCACTCTCATATATAAGCGTGCGGGTGTACACGCGCGCGTGCACACACACACACACACACACACACTGCCCTCTTCAAATTAATAAGGTCTGGATACATCTATAAGATACGACCAGTTCCTAAAATTTCAGGACTGCCATATTATAATAGGTCAACCATTTCATTGGTACCTCAATATCTGCAGTGTCTAAATTAGTTTGAGTGTTATCCACATGTTCTATATAAATGGTAAAAACTTTGTAAAGGACAGGGTTTAAAATAATGAAAAATAACAACTACAGCTAATATTGAATATTCTACTAAGAACTGTTTTGCAATCAGAATTGAAAATAATGTGGATTTCAGGAGTCCTCAGTGAATAGGTTATGTTCTGCAGGTTTGGAACTAAAAACACTACTACAAAAATATCAGTAATTCCAGCGAAGAGAAAGAGGTAACACATTCTGGGCACGTCATAACCTGTCCTAAATTAAAGGGAACAATAAGAGCGCTAGTAAGAGGCAAGTAAAATGTGATTTACATTTGATAGAAACTCACAAATTTTGTTTTTTACTGCCTTGTGTAGGAAGGCAGGCCGAAGAGTGAGAAAACTGCCCTATCGACGCCCTAAAACTACAATTCCCAGAATGCCGCAGCTCAGCCTCTTCCGCGGATGGGGTTTCAGGTTCTGACCACTGCAGGGTTCGCTGCTAGAGTACAGTGGTCCTGGTTTCATGGCTTCTCCTAGCAAGGCAGTAATTGTTCCCGGGAACGGAGGCGGAGATGTGGCCACCCATGGCTGGTATGGCTGGGTGAAGAAGCAGCTAGAGCAGGTAAGAGACACGCCTTGTGCTCCAGGAAGTCAGCTTGGAGCTGGAGGGGACGTAAGGGACAGAAGACTGAAGTTTGAACGTGTGTTTCTCCCGCTCCCCTACTTCCCTACAACACCCTCCTCTCAGCCTTGTGTGTTTTAATTCTTCTCCTCTGATGCGCTTTCTTAAACTCTAGAACTAGTGGTTGGAACTTTGGTTGATAAAACTGCTTAGAGGACTTCTCTGGGGGCTTAGTCATTAGAGTACAAGGCACCACTTCTTGGAACTACGGAGACTGGCTTGGAACTACGGAGACTGGATCGCTCCCCGTCCGGTATCTGCTGCTGGTTCAGATTTAGGGCTTCCTAGATGATTGTTTTCTTTGCTCCCTGCTCAGAGTTTTATTTATTTATTTTTTAATTCAATATGTAGCATTAATGTATTAACATAATGTAATGAATACTTGAGAATCCCTCACCAAAAATATAGAACGTGTTTTTTGAAGCCACCTGTGTGTCCTCCATCCCATATCCCTGCCATTCTAAAATTTTTTCATTTGCTCCCTTTAAAAATTTAAGTACTTTTGCAACCTGTGTATGTATCTTTTAAACAATGTACTGTTTAATTTGGCTTCTTCGTGAGCTTTATAAAAATGGCATTCTACTGTATGTAGGTTGTCTTGTGCATCTTGATTTAAAAAAAAAAAAAAAAACTCTCTTCCATAAACAGGCAATAAGGGATGCTTTCTGGGTTGCCATCCTCTAGAGTAGGTTTCTGGGATAAAATTCCAGGGTTGTGGCTGAAAACCAGGGCCAAAGCTACAAACCTAAAGTTCAGGGCTGGAGCTAAGAGGATGGGATCGCCAACTTTTTGTACCATGCTTCTGTACTACATTGTACCTACTCCTTGGCGCACAGGCTGTTTGGCTCCAGGTCAGTCTATCTAGAACACATTCATTCATGCCCTCTCTACAGATATGTGCCTGTAGTTATAAATATATATGTACAAATGCAGATATAAGTCTTTTTATATAAAGACCTACAGAGCTGGCTAGATATAGAACTACAGAGAGATGGAGTTTGTGAAAGGGATTATATGCTCATATGTAATGCTGTAGAACTCAACGTATTTCATTTCATAAGATAAGCAAATACTTATTGGATTGTAAGAAGCATATTAGGTGTCTCATTTCTTACTAGCAAAATATTAGTTGTAATTAAGCTCTTTACTATAGCCTTTTTTCCCCCCCATATCATAGATACCTGGTTTCCAGTGTTTGGCTAAAAACATGCCTGATCCAAGTAAGTTTTAAATGTTTTTAAATAGCCTCATCTTGTTGGGTTTTGACCTCATTTTCCTGGGAGAGAACAGGAATATTATAGTAGAGAAGCCAAAGGCAATATGTACCTAAGAACTAATGATGGCAAGTAGTTCGGGGAGGAGGGTGTAAACCAAAAAACAGAAAATTCTAGTAAGGATCAAGAAAAGCACCTGGGCTTGGTAAAACTTAATTTTCAACTTTGCAAGCAACTTGATTTTCCCTTCTATGAGTCAACAAATATTTTCTGGCAGAAAGTATGGGCATTTCATTTGAGGCAGAGATATGATAAAACTTTGGAGCATTTATATGAGATCCTAATATTTAAATATGTTACATTGCCACTTTTGTTCTGAGTATGGCTATGACATGTCTCAGTAATTTGTTTTGGAAAGAAAGAATATATATATGTATATGAATTTGAAAGAATGTTAAGTTTTTTTTTAAGTTGGAAAGTTTACATCAAAATACATACTTTGTTATTTCCTCAGTATTTTCTTACAAGAACGTGATAAAAAAAATAACTAGCAAAACTATGGATTTGAATCTTTCAAATAACTACATGCAGATCTTTGGCTGTATTAAAACAGCCTCATCTCTCATTGTGGTCCTGTGGTTTTAAAAGTTGGGAACTGCTGAGTAGTCATGTTAGAAAGGTGGGGCAGCATTAGGTTAAGACTGTCCCTATCAAATGACAGATTCTTTACCCCCAACCTTAGTTATAGCTCGAGAGAGCATCTGGCTGCCCTTCATGGAGACGGAGCTACGCTGTGACGAGAAAACCATCATCATTGGCCACAGTTCTGGGGCCATTGCAGCCATGAGGTGCGATCCTTGTTGAATTGTCACCCTGTGTAGGCACCAGCCAAGCTTGCTTGGGAAATATCTTGTGTATATCCGAAGTTTCCACTGGAGAGGAAATGGTGCTGACCTCAAAAGTAAAAATAATCTGTCTTAATTCCTTCCTGGTTTGGTCAGTGGATTAGCAAACTTTTTTTGCTCTTACTGGGATACGGTGATCCTTTTATAACAAGTAGCTCTAAACCCCACCAGCTGCTGCATCATCTTCAGAAAAACTCCTTGGTCTTCAAGGCTCCCAGTAACTCTGAAGCCATCTCTACTTTTACTGCCCCCAGCCTGATTTACAGACCTCACTGGAATTCTTTAACATGCCAAACATGCGCATACCTTAGGCCTGTACTTGTCACTGTTCTACCTGGAACTCTCTTTTCCTAGATACCTGCTTGGCTTTCTCTTGTCTCTGCTTGAATGTCTCCTTTCAGTGAGGCCTTCTCTAATCATTCCGTATGGAACTGCAATGTCACCCCACTGGCTCTTGTCCTCTTTACATTTTATTGTCCTCCTTATTATCTATAGCACTTCCATTATTTGACACCCCGTTTATTTCTTATCTCCTGCCAGTAGAATGTAAGCTCCATGAGGGTGGACTTTGTTCACTCTGACACTGAAATCCCTAGAAGAAGGTCTGGCATATGGTAGGTGCCTAGTGTTTGTTGGAGGGTAGTGGTTGATATTCCCTCTTCTCTTAAGCCCCCATTCCTTAGGATTCATGGGCATATCCCTGATGCTCTCCATATAATTTGTCTTTCCCTTTAGGCTTTTAAGGTCTTGGGTGCAAGGACTTAGCTGGCTGAATAAGCCTATTAAGGTTGAGTTTCTTCCATATTTGCCAAGCTAGATAACAAAGTATTATAGCTTTTGTGTAGCCTCTTGTTCCAAGTAGTCTCACAGAATGTCACACGAATTTCATGTTAGAGAATCTCACCAAATTCCATAAGCTTTCAGCCACACTAATCAAAGCATACATGAATAATGCTTTTCAATGTAGAGCTCCCTGAAACTGTTACTATTCTACTATGTCTTCCTTTAGTCTAGTCTTTGCTGGTGGGAGAAATGTCTACAAATATTTCACTGAATGTCTACTTGCTGGGCACTGTCCTAGGCACCAGGGTTACAAAGATCAAAGTTCATACATGCCCTTAAGGAGCTGATGGTTTATTAGGGGAGATAGGTATAATATGACACAAACGAGTACAATGCAATGTGGAATGTGTGGCAGAAGAGGTACATTACTGCTACTCTAGTTTTTCTTAAAATATGGTTCACAGACCACTTGCATTGGTAACTTGGGTTGGGAGAGGTGTCTGCTTTAAAATGCAGATTCCTGGGCCTCAATCCCAATTCACTGAATCAGATGCTCTAGGACTGTATAAACCAAGTTATGCTGATGTGTACTAAACACAGATTAATGCACGCATAAAGACTGATTATACTTATATTTATTCAGAAAGGATTATAGAAGACTTTTGGACTACCTTGAAAAATAAGTAGAAACTCATCAAGTAGCCAAGGTTATTGATTAACCATTGAACTTGTAGTTCTGTAGTTTCCTTACTATTTTTCATATTAATCTCAACAGCATATAGCACATTCCATGTGGGTTTTTATTTTTAGGTGGTTTACTGACTTTATGGTGATCAGATTTAACATTAAATATTAACTGACATCATTTCTCTCCAGGTATGCAGAAACACATCAAGTATATGCTATTGTATTAGTGTCTGCATATACATCAGACTTGGGGGACGAAAATGAGCGTGCGAGTGGTAAGTCTGAAGACAGAAGCTTCAGAAAAGCCCTTCCACTAGTCATGGGGCTGCTTGTTCAGGTTATAAAACAGTACTGTCTTTCAAGTAGGCTAAAAAAAAATCTAGTATCACATGAGAAATTTTTACCATCCATATTTAAATAGAAGTTTGACACTTTGAAAGGTCATACACCTCTTTCTAATCCATAGTCTAGAATTGAACCCTTGAGGAGTGACTTCATTTAAGCTATATACTCCCTCTTCACAAGTACCTCTGCTATCAAGCCCTACAGATTTGAAAACCAAAGTGCTTCTAACTCACATTTAGGTTCTGATTCTTTGTGTCTCTGCTATGGTCTTCACTAGATGTTTTAGATGGCTAGAATGGAACTTATCCATGGGCACTGAGAGGTTATCTATATTTTTTTCCCCATAGGATACTTCAGTCGCCCCTGGCAGTGGGAGAAGATCAAAACCAACTGCTCTCACATTGTACAGTTTGGCTCCACTGATGATCCTTTCCTTCCCTGGAAGGAACAAGAAGAAGTGGCTGATAGGTTGGAAGCCAAATTGTATAGATTCACTGACCGTGGACACTTTCAGAACATGGAGTTTCCTGAACTGATTAATGTGGTAAAGTTTATGCTCAAAATACCAGCACAGACAGAATGATTTCCACTATTTTGCATACCAATATAGTAGAGCAATGATCATATTATTAGTAAATAATCATCTATTATCAGATGATTACTGGACACATAAAACAGATCAAATTAAGTTCTAAAATGCCTAAAATGCAAACACATATAGAACTTTTCAATGTTCAAACCGTTACAAACAGCATTTCTGTTGTCCATAGAATCTACGTCTCCCTACATTGCTATGAACTAAAGCAGTATTTTCCTACATGATATGGGATGTAAAGACAGCTTAAATATCCTTATCTACACAAAGCGAATAGGACAGAAATAGAACCCAGGTTTCCTGATTCCTAGTCCAGATTAAAACTAAGTAAGTTTTATGTATGTTATAGGAGTTATACTCCTCTTTGAAATAAAACTTCTATTTTAATGGTGGAAAAACATGACTAAAGGTCCAGAGTGTTGGCATAGAGTGCAAAACACTAGCTATTTTGAGCTGGCCCAGGATATTAAACCCAGACTTGGGCCTTCATCTTTGACACCCTGCCTTCCAGTCCTTCGAACATGTTGAAAGATTGAAACAAGAATGTTATGAGGCAGGGTCTCTAAGGGTCAGGCAGGGAATATGAGCACAATCCACTTTATTTGTGTGAGATCACAGTGCTGAGGACTAGGGCATGTGAGGAATTCATGCCATAAGGGATTGTGGCAAGATGTTGTCAATTTTCTGATTTTCTGAGGAAATAACTTGATATGGTGGTTTTTATATTCAGGGAATATATAATGTATGTATATATAATCCATGTGTATATGTCCAATCCATATACATATGTCCAATCCATATACATATGGATTATGTTAGTTGGCAACTACAGTGTAAATAAAAACTACAAACACTGCAAGACACACAAAGTCCAAGCCATCCATTTGTGACCTCTGCCATATGTAGTAACTTAGCCATGTACTTTAAATATCTCTATAAAGCCTGAAAAATGAACATAATTATCAACAGATGAAATCATGGGAACAGTTTGAACTTTGTTACAGTCTTGAGTATTTTTAAAAATAATCTTTCCTTGCCTCAAGTTTTTGTTCTGTAAGGAGTTCTACCTTTTAATTTCCCTGGTCCTTAAGATCTCTTTCAAACATAATTCCATTTTTCTTCCGACCACACTCCCTCCAAAAAACCCTTTTTACATTTCCCAACATTTTTTGCCTATTATAATCCCCAGCTATTACCTTAAACAATTTCCAGTCCGTTACTATAGTTATACTGGACAGCACTGGAATCTAGGGCATGTATTTTATAGTCTTCTCTTGCCCACCATCTAATAATGAATAATAGTTCAAAGTAGAAGTGACTCAACTTGAAATTATTTCTGCTTGACTAGTTTGCTTAGTTGATCATAAAAATCACAGCTCCATAAAATTAATTTATTACCAAACTAAGATCAGAAGGGTTTCAAGGAAGAATCTCACATAAACTAGTTAAGCCTTCGACTGATGGATTCTCATGATTCTATGTTTGACTCTAAATGGACCATTATTAAGCATAAAGAGGTCTTGACAGACTCCAGGAAATAGCTATTCTCAGGTGAACAAATTACCTTATACTGAATGGAAATCAACTGTAAGGATTAGGGTTTTCATTCACAATTTGATTTTTTTGGTGTTGTCAAAAGTCTAGAGCCTCACTATTTGTTTTAGTTAAAGTTTACACCTATACGTATCTATTACCAGAAGTGCTGTATTTTAAAATTATTCTCTTTTCTCCTTCAGTTATTATTCAAAATTAAAAACATGCTATAGAAAAAAATGTTTCAAGAGACTCTTTATTCTGGTAAAGCAAGGAAAACTTTTATGTTTTAGCCATTGATTGTAAGCTTTAAAAAAATCAGTCTGATTATCAAGACACAATACAGTCTATTTAAAACTGGCTCCTGCTCTCCACTTATAATTCTCTTCCAAGTTCAGTTTTCTTATTAAACAAGACTGTAGCTCTGTGGTAGGCCCTGTCCCAGGAAGGACATATGTTGTTCTTGCCATTCCAATACTTGAAGTGATCTTTATATCAAAAAGTTAGTGTCATCAAAGGCTAATTCTATATAGCTGGCCACTGAATTTATCTGGTTCTTAAAAATTGATTACTGAGCTGAATTTTATTTAACTAATCCCATTTATCTCAAAGTAACCCTTGTGATGGTTATCCACTTAGAGTGTCTTCAAAGTGTGTTTGAACTCAGGCCTCAGGTGTAGCTGAGCTTTAATTCTGTTGCTTTGGTCCCACACTTTTGGCCTAGAAACAGAAACTTTTAAATGTAGCTACAAAGGGAAAATACAACAGCTGAGGTCCTAAAAAGTCCTGCAGCTAACCTCTGTGCAACACTACACCAGGTAAGCTAGTGTTTTCCATATGGCTAAAGACTGGAACTGAAAGTGCTATTAGAACTAAGGCTTTACCATATAATGGCTTTCTGCTCATTTTAGACATACTACACCATGATTTTTAGAGCAGAATAAGGAAAGGGAACAAATCTAAAACAGGACAAGAAAAAATGGTACCCCTGCCCCAAAATAAAATAAAGTGTGAATGGAGGGCAATATATTAGTTGTAATTTTAATTAAATAATGAAAATCTAGGGGAAAAATTCTAGTAAATAATACAATTGAGCCACAGAGTGAAAACAGTAAGACTTTAACAAAGACCAGTGAAAAGATTTCCTTTAGGATGACAATGACAATACACACTGAAAACACATCCTTGACAACAGTCATTTAGATTTGAGGTAAATACAGTGGCAAAATCCTCTGAAAGAATATTTCTGACATAAAAAGGAATTAATATGTGGAAAAGGGATGTTCCACTCTTTCCACTCATGCCAGACTATTCCTATTTTCACCATTTATTCTCAATGGAATTACTGAGAAAATGGAAAAGAGAAATGGTGATAGTGAACCAAATGTAAATAATTTCCAAAGAGGCCTTAATAAATAACTTTAAAATGAGCATATTTAGGCTCTAGCCCTTAGCCAATGGTAAATATGGATTTGTTGGCTTCTTTTTCCATGAACAATCAAAAGGCAAGTCTGGAAAGCTTCAGAAGATGTAGTCCTCTAGAACTTCAGAGTATTTTATTTACTGAAGAATAGTTTCACTACTAATCTTACCTTCTTCATATTCTGTTGGCTACTCTACCAAGATAAATTTAGTCTTCATAGATAAAAAAGTATTTTCATAGCAGCAGGTCTATATCCATTATTGTGAAGTTTGCTTTCAAGGGAATTTGATGTTCCATCATAAATTATTTGCTCCCAAAAGAACTTCACTTGCAAAATGTCAGTAAAGTTCATAGCTCTCTATTAAAATTCGAGCCACTCTGTCATGTAAATACAGTTAGATGGTGAAATCTCACCACCTTCATGGCAGTCATCAAAAACCTTTAAAAAAGAAAAAAGTTTATATTCAAACTGAGGTATTAAAATTATAATATTAGTAAGTCTTAAATGTTAACTACAACTCAAATTTCTGTTGACAAAATATCCAAGACCCAACCATTTAAGCAATATTAAAAACCAAACTTTCAAATTCAAAGAGATTAGGACTATATTAAGAACATACTATAATAGGACCTGCTCAATGATGATAAAGTTAGTTAATGGGAGACCTTTTGCTGTAGCATTAAGATGACCATGTTCACCTACCTACTAGTGAAAAGCCTATCAGTGGGTAACAGGAATACAAGAGATCCATACATATGGATGACTTAATTTTGACTAACCTAATGTTTCATATTTAGTTAGCTACCTTTTGTTTTGTGAAGGGTACTGAATAGAATTCCCAATATGCTAGCCTTTTGTCTAGTAATTGAAACCAGGGCAGAGAGTGCTTAGAGATATAGAAAAGGGCTATTATAATGAAATAAAACACACTAGCAGTCCAAGAATATAAATGTGATGAGGGCTGGTACAGTGCCTATAGCTATATGGGAATGAAGAGTGCTGGGGCATGCTGTAGGCATAAAAACATTATCTCTTGAGTTTGAATCCTGGTTGTTACTTCTAAGTTATTTGGTCATCCTCAGCCTTAAAGGAAAATAACAGCTCCAAGGGATATAAGGAACTTTAAATGAGACCACATAAATCTTCAAAAATAAATCTGGTCCATGGTAGGTTCTCAACAAATCTCATTTCCCATCCTACTTAGGTTAAATGATTAATGCTTGTCAAAAATTGTCCATTTCAGGGCCAAGAGCAGAAAACACAAATTTCTTTAACCTGGTTATTCTAAGAATGTAATACAATGATTTGTTCATTAAATGTCATGGCTGTTTGATAGCTCTTGCTCAACCCTGAGAGTATGAGAAAACTAGGATGTGCTTGCTAGTTAAGTTTTGTGGCATTTGTACTTGGTAGCAGTCAAGTGTAAAGTCAAGTCACTTTAACTCACCGGGCAGAGTCCACAGGGGGCCCGTACCAAACCCGTGGGTGGGATGATTGGATTGACTGCCCTATATAGTTTCATATGTCCATCTACACTGCCAACTGTGCCTTCTTTTGCAGCGATGATAGTTATCTCCACTTTCCCATCATATATGAGTGTATTCAAGATGGTTTCAATGTCCTCCATGGACAACTCTACCTATAAAGGAGACATTAGAAAGGAAACAAAAATGACATGGAGACATTCTTTTGGAGGGTGTTATAAATAGTAAACGGTCACAATTCCTCAGTGAACAAGGGAAGCATTATGCTGGCAAGTAATTGAAAGCATGAAGAGGTTGAACAATGGCCTAAGTTAGCACAAACCATGGAAATACTAGGGACAGAAATCTAACTTCATGCTAAGTTTGACATTTACTGATATTTTCACTCTCCTAAGTAAAATCTAGAAGTCTTGTAACACTTCTTTGGCAAGAATTTAATGAAATTTATCAAATACTTGAGCAGAATAGACATCAAAAGCTTTAGTTCAAATTCCTAGTATTTTATAAATGAGAAATCTAGAAAATGAAAATGACTTGTTCAAATGGCCACTCCAGTTTCTTCTTTGATCATGAAAAGCATCCAGCAGTGTCTATATATCGGTCTTCAAAAGACTGCATTGATAACACCACTTATAAGAGGGAAAATACCAATAAATGACAACTGATGTGATGACTTATGCTTAGCACGTATATGCCTTTGAAAGTCAAGAACATGTCAGAGCAGACTTGAATTTTGGTAGTGAAATGCACTGTCAGGCCTCCACTCTGCTGGTCTATACATATCCCAAATTCAAGTTCATATAATTCAGACAGTGCTGATGGTAATGACCACCTTTGCCTAACTGGCTAGGGATAGTACTTTCTTAAAGTGGGTTCTGCAAAATGTTTGCAGGAATCACCTGAAAAAAGGGCCTGGGTCAAGTATGATTGGAATACATTGTAAATTATTCCTATGATGGGTAAGTTTTCTAAAATAAGATGAAAATTAGAAACAGTTCCAACCTTGCTGATCCCCAATTCACAGATATATTTCCATACTTCATGTGATGAAGCAAATGAACTATTTCTTTGTATCATTGGATTCTGTTTGCTTTCTCGTGCTGTTTCTGCCTAAGGGTAGAAACAAATCTCAGCAAGAATACTGTTTTCTTAATACAGCTTATACAGAGTGAAATCAACAGAACATATTTTGTTTAGTAAAAGTACCAATTTTAATATTTTCAATTTCTATAAAATGATATACAAGATTAAACATTCTTAATGAAAAAAACTTAAAAAAAAAAAAGATAGTTTTCTCAGTTATGCCTCACCTTGGTTTGTAAGAATTTAAAACACTGTTGGTTAAGCACCTCTACAAATTCAGATTCAAAATCCTGGTCGCTGTACCAGGCTCCACCAGTCACAGACCGGTCTGGCTGCAGGTTATAGAGCATATACACCTTCTTTTTTGATGCCTAGGAAAAAACATGCATAGCTGATGTGGTTACAAGATAACAAAGTCATCCAAAAATAAGATTTTAAAAAAGCCCAAAACATATTTTAGAGCAGTGTTAGATTTACATAATTATTGTGAAGATGGTATAGAATTCCCATTTACCTATGCTCAGTTTTCTCTATCATTAACATCTTACATTACTAGGGTATGTTTGTTATAACTGATGAACCAATATCGATATTAAAAGTCTAGAGTTTAGTCATACTCCCTCAGTTTTCCCCTAAAGTCCTTTTTCTGGTCGAGAATCCTATCCAGGATAACACGTTATAGTGAGTTGTCATGTCTCCTGAGGCAAATTTTAGTTGTGACAATTTCTCGGTCTTGTTATTGATTAACTTGCCAGTTTTGAGAATTATTGATTGGGTGTTTTGCAGGATGTCCCTTAATTGGGATTTGTCTGATTTTCTAATGATTCGAATGAGAAAAGACCACAGACATAAAGTGACCTCATCACATCATATCAAGAGTATTTGACTGTTACCAAGTGATGACCGATCATTACCAATATAACTTATTAGTGTTAATGTTAACCTTGATCACCTAGAGGGAGATAGGGTTTTCTCCACTGAAGTTACTTTTTTTTTCCTGCCTTTTCCTTGGAAGAAAGTCACCGTGCACAGCCTACACTTAAGGATTGGGAGTTACATTCTACTTCCTTGAGGGTAGAGTATCTACATAAATTATTTGGAATTCTGCATGGAAGATTTATTTGTTCTCCCCTATTTATTCAAACATTAATTTATCAATGTGGATTCATTGATATTTTATTTATTTTATTTATTTTTATATTTTTAGGTAAGGCAACTCTTAGTTGACCTCACAAATTGTAAGGACCTTGTCAGCTTACAATCCCTTTTTTTTTTTTTATTTTTTACACCTATAGCACCTGGTCTTCCTAGGTGGTCTCCCACCCAAGTACTAACCAGGACCGACCCTACTTAGCTTCCGAGGTCAGATAGGATCGGGCTTTTCAGGGTAGCATGGCCGTAGACATTAATATTTTATACTCTGGGTAACAACTAATACTTTAGATTGAAACCTTGAAAACATCATGCTAAGTGAAAGAAGTCAGACACAAAAGACCACGTATTCTATGTTATAGAAAGTGTCCAAAGTAGGCAAATCTAGGGAGACAAAAAATACATTAGTGGTTGTCAGGGCCTGGGGGAAGGGTGGATCAGGGAGGCTGAGAAGTGACTGCTAAAAGAGTCACGTTTTGGGGTGATAAAATGTTCTAAAATTAGAAGAGATGATGGTTGCACAACTCTGAATATACTTAAACCCAATGAATTATACATTTTAAAAGGATGAAATCATATCTTAATAAAACTATTAAGAATAAAAACGTAGGAGAATTGGAAAAAATGAAGCTAGGGGATAGGTATGGGGGGATTCATTATATTATTTACTCTTGTATATATTTGAAATCCATTAAAATGTGGAAGAGAAATAATATTCTAACTTAGGGAGTGTTATGACATAAATACCATTGGTAATGAAATGACTGATAAATTCTTATTTGCTGAAATCTGGATTCAAGCAAACTTTAGTCTAGGGCAATCCTGGCTCCTCTGACACCTAAATCAGTGAGGACAGTAGCAGATGTCCCTAATGGAGCCAACTGTGGAGCACAGAGCCCCCGAAGGATGTGATGGGTGGGGTAGAATGAGGAAGTGGAGAAACACCATGTGTTGGAACAGATACTCCATCTAGGCAGGGATCTTTCTCTGACTTGTTTACTAATGTATTCTAAGCACCAAGAACAGTGCCTGGCATATAGCAAATTCACAATAGATATTGGTTCAGTGAGCAATATGCCAAGATAAAGTAAACTATCTTACATACCACAAAACGTTTATGACTCCAAAATTTTTTCCTGACAAGAGTAGTTTTAAAATTAAGTAGGCAGTGACATACTTAAGCAGCATCTCCAAACCAAAATCAGCTAAGTTTTTAAAAATCTTTTTTGATCAGTTGTTTTAAATCATGATAAAGAAAAATAAAAACCTGAAATATATTGGAGCAATATATATACAATCAACATTTGGGAGAAGAAAAGAGAAAACTACTCACGGCCACCGACTTAACAGCTTTGATAAGCTTTTTACTTTCCAAATTCTTTAGAATCTTGTTGATTTCTGTTAATGGCAAATTACTTTTGTATCGGATATCTCTGCTCCATATTCCTATAAGAAAGTAAAGTAAAATAAGTAGAACACCACAGGATTGTGTTTATAATCCTGTTGCTTTTACCTCATTCCAAAACTAGCCAAATATACATGTATATATTCCCAGAGCACAGGTATAGGAAAAATCAAGTGACTTAGAGGAAGAAACACAAATAAAGGAACAAAAAATGCAAAACAATACATAAGTTAAATGTTCTATTTTCTAACTGGAAATTTCTTGGAATCCTAGTGTGGAATCTTTTTAAAAACATATGAAAAGGACATTTTTGTAATGCAATAAAAATCTTGAATATTATTAACTTATACAGTCAAGTGCTGCATAATGATGTTTCAGTCAATGATGGACAGAATATACGATGGTGATCCCATAAGATTATAATGGAGCCAAAAGATTCCTATCACCTAGTGACATCACAACTATTGTAGCTGTCTTAATGTCAAAATACAATACATATGTGTTTGTGGTGATGCTGGTGTAAATGAACCTATTGAGTTGCTAGTCATATAAAGAAAGGTATAGCACATACGATTGTGTATAGTACATAAATACTTAATAATAAATGACTATGTTACTAAGTATTTTACTTTTTATTGTGATTTTAGAGTGTACTCTCTATTTATAAAAAGAAGTTTGCTATAAAACAGTAGGCTGTGTTACACTGGTAGCAGCTTCATAATTTTATGTTTACTGTATCTCTTGGCTGTGCCGTTTTCTCTTTTGCTTGATTTAATCTTGTGTTATTTTGTATGGTAATATGCTATTCAGGCTTGTAGTCTAGGAGCAATGGGCTATACGAGTGGTCCCCAACCTTTTGGCACCAGAGACTGATGCTCCTATGAGAATCTAATGTCTGATGATCTGAGGTGGGACTAAGGTGGTGATGCTAGCACAGGGGAGAGGCTGCAAATATAGATGAAGCTTCACTTGTTCGTTCACCACTCATCTCCTGCTGTGTGGCCTGATTCCTAACTGGTCCGTGGCCCAGAGGTTGGGGACCCCTGGCTATACCTAGCCTAGGTGTGCAGTACTCTATGATGATAAAATCACCTAACAATGTATTTCCCAGAATGTATCCCCTTCATTAAGTGGTGCATGACTATACTGTCTCTTCCATCCCCTCCTATACCCCAACCTCTGTTTTCTATAAATTTTATTTTAGATTTTATATGTGTAAAACAAACTTAACTTTGGGTCAGGGTCAGCTGCCATCCTCAATGGAGAGCAAAAAACCCTCTATGTGAGCACCTATGTCCATTATTTATACAACACTATATTTGGGAGATGGAAAATATGAAGATTGTAATTCTTATAGCCACTTAAAGCCCTGCACAGGAAGCTATGATTTTTCTTTCAAAGAAAGAAATAAGTGTTACATGTGAAAAGGGAATTTATGTAAAAATATTTTGTATGTTCTTCCCAGTGTAGAGGCATAATGAGATAGGAAGAATTTTTTAAAAAAATAGAAAATGGTTCTTTCATAGGTCTACTTTTAAACTGTTAATTTAACTTGCTAACTAATATAAAAATTATGTGTTTTCAGATTACATCTAATTGTTAAAGCTTATAGATCAAATAGACCCTAAATTGTAAGAGCAATTTAGATATGGTTCTTCAATGAAGATAGGAGAGGAACTAAATAGCTGTTGAAGGACCTACGTTGGATACTTCCCCAAACCAGAGAGATGTTATTATTCACAATTTACAGATAAGATGAAGACACTAAGGCTTCCAAAGTTTATAGAGTGAGGATTAAAAATGAACCTTAAGTTTTAATTTATTTTGAATAGATAATATATTCATGTGATTCAGAATTCTGAAGTTTCTTTCCATCCCTGCCCACAGATACCTAATCCCACCTCCTTTGAGGCAACAACAACATTGCTCCTGGATATCCTTCAAGCATATGTATGGTATATATGTTATATTTTCCTTTCCTTTTTACACAGTGGCAGCATACTGTACATACTGATCTATACCCTGGGAAGCCAGGACTCAGGCCTTGTATCTGGTCCTAAAAACAATGTTTTTTCAACTTCTTCCTTCACGTACTTACCTTTATTTCCTGCATCCTCAATGATTTGATATACTAGTTTTTCTTGGTTATCTGATCCCTTCATTTTACTGTAGGGGAATAAAGTAGAATTAAAAAGGCAAAGAGGCACAGGATAATCTAATAATCTACATGACTACTTAAATGCATTAACAGACAAGGTCATCATATCAACTTATTTACCAAAAGAAGAGCTTACCTTAAAAAGAATGAGACGGGGCTGTACCAGAATGAAAAGACATTCAAGATAAAATAAGTGAAAAAAACAAGTTGCAAAACAGTATGGATAGCATGATCCCATTTTTGTTAAGAAAAAAAAGGTTATATATAAATATATAATAATCTCTATATATTTATATATATGTGGAAGAAAAAATATATACCAAATTATTAATAGCAGTTATCTCTGGGAAATGGAACTCATGATAGGAGGCAGGGATGATATGGAGGACAGGTTTACATTATGCAGTTCTGTATTGGCTTTTTTCAAAAACATACATTACTTTCATAATTAAAATTTTCTTAACATAATTAGGTACTTACCCAGCATTCTGAGAATCCTTTATTCTATACAGAAGGCCTGTATTGCTCCTTAAGAGATCCAACTGACCCTGAAGTATTTTAGTAGACAATAGCAGTCAATTATTTTGTCAAATCCAATGACAAATGTTAATGCATTCTTTAATATTTAACACAGACTAAAACATCCTACCTCCCATAGTTATTTGTCAGTTCCTCACTTGAGATTTAAGTTTTTGCCTACATATCACATGCAGTGCATTTTTTAAAACTTAAATCTATATCTCATCATTTTCTAAAATATTAATACCTAAATAATTTCTTATATGCTAGATTTTGCCTTGGTTATGTAATCAATGCATAAAGAACTATAAACAATCAGCTTTAGGAGAGTTTAGTCAAGATGGCAGAGTAAACGCTGTGCTGGCCTTCTCTCACAACCACATAAAAATTACAACTAAACTACAGAATAGCCATCATTGGGAGTCATCTGAAGTCTAGCTGAACAGAAGTCCTACAACTTCTGGACACACAGAAGAGGCCACCTTGGCCTCTTCTAGGAAGAGCAGAGATGTGAAATGGGCCAGTCCCACATCTGCATGTGGTGGTTGAGAACTGGGAGAAATATCTCAGCTGTGGAGGTCCCCCCAGAGGAGCGGGCAGTCCAAGCCCCACAACAGGCTCCCGATCCAGGGTTCCAGTGCTGGAAAGAGAAGTCTCTACAACTTCTGGCTGTGAAAACCAGTAGAGATGTGGCTGAGTGAGATGCAGCGCCTCTGGAGTAGTAGATGTTCCTCTTAAAGGGCCAGCAAGCAGACACACTTGCTGACTGATTCACTCTCACTCTCAACTCTGGCACTGGGGCAGCAGCTCAAAAGGTGCCAGGGACATACAAGGAGGAACTGAGTTGTCTGGCTTCAGGGTGAAGGCTAGAGAGGCAGCTTTTTCTCAGAAGTGCTGACAGAAGGCATTGTTCCTCTGCAGAAGCTTCCCCTTCATGGCTCAAAGACCCAGTCAACCGCCATATGAGTCTTCCACAATGTAGCTATATGGCTAGTCTCCAGCCGTCCTATGTGGTTGCCCTGCCCTGGTGATTCCCTGAGACGATGCCCCTCCCAACTGGCAGGTCCACCCAAGCCACTTCCAATGGATTATTCATACAAACGGGCCTGTCTTGGCTTACACTGCAGACTTTCCTAAAACTTCTCAAAAGTTCATAAAACCTAAATAATTAGCATCTGGCCTTGGTGTGCCCCATACCTCTCACTGAGCAGCCCCAAGCCTAGCACTAGTGGCAGCCGGCCACGGTTTGCAGGTTAGCCTCTCAAGGCACTGCTAAGCCTAACATGGGTGGTGGCCATCTGCGGATTGTTTGGTGGCTTATGCTGGATGGCCCCGGGCAGAACCCAGGCTGCAGCTGAACTTGGCCTTCACCAGAGCCCCTCCCAGGAAGCCCCAGCCTGCATGCCCAGTGGTCAGCTTTGGTCTGAGCCAAAGCACCACCAGGGGTCACATCTGAGGATCACAAACCCAAAAGGCAGACAGGGCAGACACCAGAGTCCTGCTAAAGTGAATCCTGCTCTGTAGGGTCAACCCTTGCACAACAGCTCCTCCACTGGTCATGGCCAGTTCTTACAAGAAATCAGCCTGAGGGTCAATCCCTCTCACTGAAGACTAAACAGCAACCAAGGCTCAACTATAACAGGAGAGCACACACAACCCATAAAAAGGACATACATAGAGCACCTGACTCAGGTGACCAGGAAAGACTGCCACTGCACCACACAGCACACCTACTACATAAGGCCACTCTACTAAGACTGGGAGACCTAGTAGCCCTATCTAATACATAGAACAAACATAAGTAGGCAGCCAAAATGGGAAGATATAGAAACAAGTCCCAAACAAAAGAACAGAACAAAGCTTCGGAAAAAGAACTACACAAAATGGAGAAAAGCAATCTACCAGATGCAGAATTCAAAATCTGTTATAAGGATGTTCAATGAACTTAAGGGCAGAGTAGGTGAACTCAGTGAGAACTTTAACAAAGAGATAGAAAACATAAAAGTGGAGATAAAAAACATAAAAAAGAAACCAGTCAGAAATGAAGAATACAATAACTGAAATGAAGAATAAGAGGAATTAACAGAAAATTAGATGAAACATAGGATCGAATCAGCAAGTTGGAAGATAAGGTAGCAGAAAATACCCAATCAGAAGAGCAACAAGAAAAAAAGAATCCAAAAAAAAATGAGAACAGTTTAAGGGGCCTCTGGGACAGCATCAAGTATACCAACATTTGCATCATACGGATATATAGAGAGCAAGGAATTGAAAACCTATCTCAAAAAATAACTGAAAAGTTCTCTAACCTGGCAAAGGAACTAGACACACAAGCCCAGGAAGAGCAGAGAGTCTCAAACAAGATGAACCCAAAGAGGCCCACACCAAGACTCATCATAATTAAAATGCCAAAGGTTAAAAGAGAATCTTAAAAGCAGCAAGAGAAAAGCAATTACTTACCTACAAGAGAACTCCTATAAGACCGTCAGCTTCTCAACAGAAACTCTGCAGGCCAGAAGGGATTAGTAGGAAATATTCAAAGTGATGAAATGCAAGGATCCAAAACCAAGATTACTCCAACCAGTAAAGCTATCATTTAGAATCAAAGGACAGATAAAGAGCTTCCTGGATAAGAAAAAGCTAAAGGAGTTCATCATCACCAAGCCGGTATTACAGGAAATGTTAGAGGGACTTTTAAAGAAGGTAAAAGAAAAAAACTAAAAAATTTGATTAATAAAATGGCAATAATTACATATCTAGCAATAATTACTTTAAATGTAAATGGATTAGGAGCTCCAGTCAAAAACAAGGGTGGCTGAACTGACAAGAAAACAAGACCATTACATATGCTTTCTACAAGAGACTAATTTCAGATCAAAAGACACACAGACTGAAAGTAAAGGGATAAAAAAACAAAAACAAAAAAAGATGTTTCATGAAAATGTAAACAAAAAAAAAAAAAGCCAGGGTAGCAATACTTACACAAGACAAAACAGACTTTAAAACAAATGTTATAACAAGAGACAAAGAAGGATCCAGTAATTCCACTTCTAGGTATTTATTTGATGAAACCAAAAACACTACTTTGAAGGGACATGTGAATCCATATGTTCATTACAGCATAATTTACAATAGCCAAGATATGCAGGCCACTTGGTGACCATCAACAGATGAATGGATAAAGAAGAGGTGGTACATATATACAATGGAATATTAGCCATAAAAAAGAATGAAATCTTGCTATCTGCAACAACATGGATGGACCTAGAGGGTATTATACTGAATGGACTAAGTCAGACAAAGACAAATGTCTTATGTGAAATCTAGAGAACAGGATAAACAAACAAACAAGAGAAACAAGCTCAAAAATACAAAGAGCATTTTGATGGTTGTCAGATTGGAAGGTGGGGAATAGGTGAAGGGGGAGGGAGTAAGAAGTACAAATTGGTAGTTACAAAATAGTCATGGGGATATAGAGTACAGCATGGGGAATATAGTCAGCAGTACTGTAAAAACTATGTATGGTGTCGGATGGGTATTGGATTTATTGGGGTGATCACTTTATAAGTTATATAAATGTCTATCACTGTGTTGTCAACAATAATTGAAAAAAATAAAAATAGCATTTCCCCATGTTGCTATTATATATTGTTCTAAATGGTAAATTTTAAAATAAATTGCATTGCAAAATTAAAAATAAGCAACTTTAGAATAAAAATCTATATTCAAAAAATTCAATAAATATAAATATAATAAAAATATAACATATAGCAAAAAGTTCAAATAAAGGCTAACATGAATATCTTTAACCCAATGATTAAATACAATTTACAAAGTGATAGTGACATTTATCAATATATGTGTGATTTCTATTGTGTTACATGAAAATTAGGCAGAAAGGTCAACCAATGAATAAAAGGCCAGCAGTAGTTTTGTTTTTCTATAACAAATCGAAAGTAAAATAAAGCAAGTCTGACATGCTTCTGAATTTCCTTGGGTCTAAATTTCCTTACGGGCACCCAGATGGCTGTACCACTGGGCTTCTAGCAGTCTGGGGAAGTCAAGACAAAGAGAGGCCCAATTCTCACGTGTTAAGACTGGGCATACCCATGGCTTGGAAATGGGTTTACATATGGATGAATAGTAATACCTTCCTCTGCCCATTCCCACTAAGTGGCAAAATCAAACTGGAAAGATCAATTTGGAGGCTTCATTCAGTCATTTAATTCAGCTTATGAATATTTACTCAACACCTGTATTGCGATTGTTGTTTAGGGGAAAAAGCATGAACTCTAAAAGAGAATCACATAGCTAACTTGAATACCATCTGTTGGCATTAATATAGAGGTTAAGTAATAGGTGGGATGGGCTCTTGGCTTTGGCCCAATCTGAGGATTCAGGGAGGCTTTCTGGAGACAATAGCAGAGCCGAGTCTTGAAAGATAATGAAGAGTTAGTCAGTCTGTGAAGAAAGGGAAGAAAGGCCTTTTAAGCAGGAAAGACATGAGCAAAGGACCTGAGGTATAAAACAGCATGAGTGGCAGGGAACTAAAAACAATTTGTTCCCTCCAAAACCTAATTTTTGAGGCAAAATTATGGAAGATGTGGAAGGTGAGGAAGGTAGAGGCTCAATGTGGTCAACCTATGAGTTTGGACTTGAATCTCTAAAGTTGAGAGGGTTTTTGTCAGGAAAGTGACCTGGTCAGATCTGTATTTAACAGAGATCAGGCTGGCTGCCCTGAGGAAGATGAAGTCAGAAAAGCCAGCTAAGATGCTCTGTTAATAGTCCAAGTAAAAGCCAAGAGCCTGAACATATGCAGGGATAGTAGGAATGAAAATGAAAGGACAAATTTGAGACTTGTTTAAAATCTAAAACAGGCAATCCCTTGTAATTAATAATTACTCTCTTGCTTAAAATTCTTCAATAGCTCCACAACTACCTACAGCCTATAGCCAAAAGGGCTAGCAGTAGGTGGAGTTGCAGAGGTGGTGAAAGAGAGTTGTTGAGAATGATTTTCAAACAGAAAGGAAAGGGATGAAAGAATGGTCAGAGGACAAAAACATTTTCCATTGTTACAACCTCCAGCATCCTTTCCTCTATCCTTCCTGAAGCTGAAGACCTTCAACATGGTGAAATGACTAGAAATCACCAACATTCCTTTTTACCTGGTGCTAAAGCAGGGGTCGACAATCTGGCCCACTGTTTGTTTTTATAAAGTTTTATTGGAACACAACCAAGCCCAAATTTTTATGTGTGGTCTACAAAGCCTAAAACACATACTATCTGGCACTTTATAAAATGTTCGCCAACCCCTGAACTAGAAGCTTGAAACAACAGTTTGACAGAGCCCTTAAAACTCCAACAAAGGATCTCCATATACAGACCCCTCAGAACTCCAACAAAACTGGTAGATTTAAAAAGCAAATCAGCCTTCAGATGAGTCTTTAGTATAGAAATCTTTTACCTAGTTGCTACTAAGACAAACTGAAATGCTCTTAAGACATGGAGTTTTGATGATGAGGGGAAAAAAAGGAGAAATAGGTAAATTAGAACATGGAGTACATTACTACTTGGGGTGTTTTTGGAGAATGACATTAGAGCCCCAGGAGAACAAAAGAGGTTAAGAGCAGGTAGAAGGGTTTCATTGCAAATCCCTACTGCAGTGTCACGGAGGTGGAGCCTGCACTTCCTTTCAGAGACATAGCACTGATGACATTCACCTGGACTCATTCTTGTCTCTTAAATGCTCAGAGTGAGACTGCAGACAGTGATATCCTAATGAATTGGCTCCATGACTCACAGAAAAACCAGGGGGATATATTTCAGAGGCAATGGCCTAACACTAGCAGTAGGAAGCAAACAGGAGGTTAGAACAGAATACGTCTATGTGCCTTTATGTATCTTAATGACACTTAGATTAACAAATATGACAGTTAAAACAAAATACATTTATTTCACTCACCTTATAAAATAATATATAATTATTTCTTCTTTCCTCAGTTTTGGCAGACTGAACTGTTTCCTGCTTTAGAATCTTATCTGTCACAACTCAACGTACCTTCCCATGTTTTCATGACTTAATAATAATAGGAAGTAATGACAATTGTAATATATACTAGTTGGATTCATCTTACCATGGACAAAAGTCTATTGATGGCCACCGCCCGCTGCTGGGCTTCAATATGAGGCATTTCATTCTGAATTACTTGGTCTGTGATTCCATGAGGGAACTGGTGACATAATTCTATAATCCTAGGAACAAATGCATGTTTTACTTACTTCAAGAGGCAATTGGGGGAAAATACTGGCAGACCAATGTGAAATTGTTTTTTTTTCACATTTGGTAGATAGTCTGGTTTCTATGATGGAGGTTCTAAATCAAAGCATGTTAGAAATTGAGAAAGATGCTTTTGAAATATATGTTTACATTATTATCATTATTAAGGGAATATGTTTTTCCCACTAGCATGAACTTTTAATTAGAACAAAAATAAAATGAACACACAGAAAAAAATATTAATGCTAGAGCTTCAATTTTCTAAGATGCAACAAGGATGACAAAGTTAAGATATGCATTGGGGAACCATAAGTCTGCAAGCAGGAGGCAAATCAGACACTTTTGGCAGGAATCTAAAATTTGTTATATGACAAGTGAGTGAATTATCCCTACCATACAAAAATGAACCCATATCTTCACCCTGTCATGGGATCATTACATGTGTTATTCATAACGGCTGAGGAAGTTGGGGTCTTTTCAAACTATATGGTAACCTAAAAATAGCAGTGCACTGATAAAGCATGTAAAATTGGGAGAGGCCTTATGTGCCCTAAAATCGCGACTTAAAATACTGAACTGAAATCATTTTTGGATTAACGTTGTTTGTAATCACAAATTGCACCCAAACTTCGCCTAAACGTTCTGTCATGGGAGCTCCCATGGCTACGAGAGTGATCCTGTATTAGAACACGTATCCCCAAGCACCACGGGAGAAACACCGAGTCTTCTCTCTGAGCGTCGATCACCTTAAAGCCGGAAGGAAGCGTATCATCACTTCTCAAACAGCATCCAGAAAGCTATACAAAGTTGCAAACAGTCAAGATCATTTTAAACTTCTTAAGAGTTCTGGGCTCCAAGGGTAGGGATTCCAAATCCGGTAATGCCCTTCTTGCGCGCTCCCTGAACTCGCTCCGGTATCAACCGACGGTCCCTGGAGAAGGCTGCCCAAATGACCGTAAGTCTGCAAGCAGGGGCTTTCGAGCCGGGAACTGAGCCTCACTCACTGATTTACCTGTTTTCTATTTCGACCGGATCTGCATCGGGCGGCTGCACTTTCACCTTCACTTCAGCCATGAGGGAACAGGTCCCACTCTCGGGGGAAAGAGACGCACAGAGCACCCAGACGGCAAGTCGGGGAATACAAGAACTGGCGAAGACAGTTCCAGGACGGGGCGAGGGGCCTTCTTTCTCCTGTCGCAGCCGGTCCTTCCTTGTCTGTAGGCTTGAGGTGGCCAAGATACGCCTGCTCCGCCTCACTCGCCGGATCTGCTACATCTTATTCTCGTTTTCCAGAATATCAGTGGCTGTCGGACAAACAAGGTTGGTTCCCTCATTCTGAATTGGAACTCCACTCTTTAGCACTTTCCAAACTCTGTGAAGGCATATTCTTGGAAGCCTTAGGAAAGGAGCTTCAGGAGGGTACGTACCACTCTCCCTTCCAGCCAAGCGGCAGGGGCGGAGCTGGTTGCTAGGAAGCCGGGTTTCCGCCAATCACCTACCCAGCTCTCAGTAGGCGGGGCGCGGCTCGCAGCGTCTGTGGTAACCCAAACGGCGAAGGAGAGGCTAGAGGCAATGAGAGGTGGGTTGGTTTCCTGGGTGGAAATGGCGGCGGTACCTCAGGGGTCCCAGTCCGGGCGCCGGTGGCCGGAGGTGGTGAAAGAGGAGGAGGAGGGCCTCCCTCACTCCAGCTGAAAGGAAGCGAGCGTCTCTGGCCACCCCTGGTGGGCGGGGACGGAGACCAGATGGGGTTCCAGATTCGGGCGGGGAGCGGGCGGGGTGAAGGAAGTTGGGGATTAGGGTTGCTATTTACCCCACATTGCCATTTGGGTTCAGCGGATCGGTCTACAGTTTGATCCCCTTCGCTTGGGGCTCACTCGCCGCCTCAGCCTCCCAAGGGCAGCTCCTCGTTGCCGCGCGCTAATTACTCCCCAACTATTTCTATTTTGAACTAATTTTTCAACTATTTTTATTTTAACTGCCTCTCACATAAATGCAAATGTGAGGATGGGCAATCTTCCCCAGTCCAGCCACCCTTCTGTAGGGGCTAGGGCTTTACTATCGGGATTTACGATTTAAATTCTTGCCCTCCGACCAGGAACTATCTAACCAGGCATTAAGGTCGCTCCTTAAATTTAGTTATATGCCACTTTGGAAAATACAGTCTGTGATAACACACCACAGTAATGTTTAGAACATTATTATTTAGAATTGTAACAACCAAAAGTAAAGAGGAATTAGTAATATCCTTAATGCCTAACCACAAATTGATAAATAAGATTATACAAACATGTAGAAAATTATAAATAATAGAATGAGGGTGCAAGAAGTAGACTGTAAAAATTGAATAAATGTATAGATTAAATTGAGTAAAACCTATGCATTCATAACCACTGGAATTTGAAAAGGTTATACAGAGATTTAAGTGGTTGCCGTGTTAAGGTGAGAGTTCCCCTCCACTCCCGAATTCTTTTTGCATTGAAAATTAATCACACCACCCAAGCCTCCATATTCATACTGAATTATTTTTAAATATTGTAGATGAAGTTGAGACATTTTTGTTTGTTGCTCACTGTTTATATTGGTGCCAACTTTCTTTGGTTGAGGCTTGATAATCTGCCATTCTTCTAAAGTTTCTTTTCAGATTTCAAATTAAAGAACTATTTGGTGACAATTGCAGTGCCTTGAACCTGGAGCTTTCCCAAAGGAGTTGGCTCTAAATTTACATTTCATGCTACATATAGAGTTCTGTTTCTTTTGTGTAATAACTTGCCGTGATGCCAAGAGAGATGGTGCATTAATAAGAGGCAGAAAAGGGTGATAATGATCCAGAGGGGGCTTGGATCAGATCATTAGTAATGGTCTCTGTTCTAATTCATTTAATTTACTCATTTAAAATAATTCCATTCCCCCATCCCATTCATTCATGTTCTTTTCCTAGAAGCATATAGATAATCAAAACTCCACACAAAACTGCAACAACAAAACTACAGCTGAAACAATAATCATTTCAAGTAAAAATTGAATATTTGTAGGTGATATGCTTAACAGTATTCACTTAAGTTTTTTCTAATTTTACTGTACTTATCCAAGGTGATTCTCTTCTGGTTTTGAGTTCAAATATAAATTCCATTGGAATTTATTTTCATCCACTTTTTTTTCAAAGTAAGCAGGGAAAATGACTGCTGGTTCAGTGTGTGTTCCTCAGATCATACCATTACGAGTCCCTCAGCCTGGAAAAGCCAACCATGAAATTGATAACAATACACTTTTGGAAATGAAATCAGGTAAAAATCAAACATACTTGAAATTGTTTAAAATAACATTGCCATACTCTTTATGTTCATCTGGTTGTTGATTTACCTCTTTGCATGTTTTCTGTAATTAAGACCTTGGGAAGTTTGTAAAACTTCCAAAATTTGAAACAATGTTACTTGTTGGTTTATAGAGTGGTTTATACTTAGGTTGAAACTTAGCTTTGACCACCCTTTCATTTGTATAGGTATAGTTACCACAATGCTTTGACTCACTTTGCCAAAGTAAGATGTCCTGGTGCTTCTCCAGACATTTCCAGGTTGCTCATTATTTTGCTGGGATAATAAATTTGACATACTAACACAGCCTTTCCAGTCAGACAGGTTGGAGATTGAATTCTGGCTTTGGCAACTTCTGGTGATCTTTGGTACATTACTTAGTGTTTCTAAGTCTCAGTTTCCTCATTGTAAGCTAGTGATAATATCTACCATTCAAAGCCATAGTGAGGATTAAATGAGTTGATGTGAGGTATGCAGGGTCTAGCATGTAGTAATGCTATGTCTCCCATTACCTTAAAAGGTAATTATTTTTTAAAATTCTCAAAGCAAAATACAAATTTAATGTATTTGCTCATAACTCTTAGAAGTTGGATGGTTATTGACAAATGATGATATGAATGATAGGGTATCCAAAATTTGCTAATATTTAAAATATCTAATAAAAGAAAAATTGATAACACAATATGGGTGAGATTGTGGATAAACAGGCACTTTCATGCATTGCTGGTAGCAGTATAAATTGTTTTAGCATCTGTAGAGGAAAGTTTGGCAATATTAACCAAAATTACAAATGCACATTTATTTGACTCAACAGTATTAGTTCTACATATTTTACAGTTATACCTATAAAATGAACTCTTTACAAGGTTATTCATTACAATATTTGTAATGGCAAAGAAAAAAAAGAAACAGATAAAACATTAAATGTCCATCTGTAGGGGAATGGTCAAATTATGGTTCATCTGTATAGAGAGAGAATACAATGCGACCATAACAAAGAATGAGGACTTTCTTAATATACAAATTTAGAACAAAATAAATGTGTAGAACAGGGTATGATATGCCACCATTTGTATAAAAAGACTGGGATAAATAAGAATATAGACGTATATACTTATATGGATATAAATATATTTGGAAGGATACTCAAGGTACCATTGATTGTCTTTAGGCAGCTAATGTCAGGAGGGGGAGGGAGATCTTTAATTATATATCATTTTTTGACTTTTTAAATCTTGATTCATATGCATTTATCTTTACAGTTTTCCAAGAAGTGTAGGAATGAATTATTCACCAAATCCAAATAAAATATAATAAAAGCATTTCTTAAGCAAGGCTCAAAACATGAAAAATTACCTTCTGCTTTCTAAATGGGTGTTCTAGTCTTAAAATAGACCCCTACTCTATTTGTGTTAGTGCCCAACTGAAGATGCAGAATAGCATTGTGGTTCAAGAGCATGAACTGTGGATCCAACTTAGCAGAAGTCAAACCACAGCTCTGCTGTTATTTGACAAATTTCTTAACCTCTCTGGGACTCACTTCATCTATAAAGTGGGCATAAAATATGAAATGAGCTTATTTGTGTAAGACACAGGGCCTGGCATAGAGACAGAACTCAATTATTGTTAGTTATTGTTATTCATTTCCATAATGTGTAAAAGAATCTCATTAAATAACTGACCCATAGGCATTATTTAAGTACTTGTTACTTTAGTGTTAATCACAATTATCCTGTTTTGGGTTTTTCAGATACCCCAGATGTCAACATATATTATACTCTGGATGGCAGCAAGCCTGAATTTCTAAAGAGAATTGGTTATAGTGAAAATATAACATTTAAGTATACGAAACCTATTACTCTGCCTGACGGAAAAATACAAGTTAAAGCTATTGCAGTCTCTAAGTAAGTTAAGAGCATGGTGATTAAAATAATTCATAATATAATGACATTATGTTTTAATTTTATTTATTTCTTCCTATGAGAATCAGTGTTAGACTAGAAGGATACTAAAGAAAAAGTTACTTTAATTTCAGCATATATTCGTAACTTTTGTTTTTTGTCTTCTATTGAGGTATACTATTGAGGTAACACACAAATCATAAGAGTACAGCTCAATGAGGTGCTATGTATATTAATACTGTTTTTATTTTGAATATCACATTGGGATTCTGGGAACCTTTACAGGGTTGGGGACCTCTGAAAACATTCATCTGGCTGTGAAGAAAATTCTGTTTTTAATGGATGGTTCTTTTATTCTCTAGGACACATGATCATTCTCTATTTTACTTTGTATTGACTTAATTGACCTTCAAAACTACTTTAATTTAATTTGTTGGACATTAGCTATTTTATTCCTTTCTTTGTCCTTTCTTGCCTACTCCATGACTTTTTTCCAATTTTCAAATATGGAAACACATCATAATTTGGAAAAACGTCAACTGTTGTAGAGAAAAAACTTAAATGCTTTGGAAGTCTGTGATAGGGGAATTGTTTTGTGCAGCCAAACAGGTTTGACCACATTTTTGAAACACTTTAAAGCCCTAAGCCAATACCTTGCTGGCCCAGACACATACTTTAAAAAAGATTCTCTGGGCTCCCCCAGGTGGCTGAACTACTGAATGGCTATTTAAAGAGAGTTATAAATTCTACACCAAAAATTATTGTTTCGACACTTGAAAATTTAAAAAAAGAACATAACAAAAATTAAACAAAACAAGACAAATCTCTAATATACATTATCCTTTATTAAATATTGACATTTGAGGCTTTTTCCCACTTGCCAAACCACCTCTATCAAAACAAGTCATCTCAATTATCATTAAAAGTTAACAAGCTAAATAGTACTCTCATGCCTAATGCTATAAAGGCCCCTTTATAAGTGCAGGTAGCAGTAAGATGAAGTAGTAATATAATGGCAAATTATGTAGTTCGAAGGAATTAATAAAACTTTTAAAGAGTCTAAAAATAAGGTGATTCTTTATGCTTCTCACTGTTTTGTTCTGTGGCCATTAAGCGTCTATTCTGAAAGCATTGTTAGTATTTCAGGTACGCTTAAGGAAAGTATTTATTTAAAAAAAATTGAGTTTTCAACGCAGAAAAATTAATGCTTGTGTATATTTGCAATATTGTTCTTTAAGGAAATTACACTGCTTCATTCAAGTCTATTTCTAGGTACTAAAGATAATTTTATAATAAAAAGGCAATTTTATTTTATTTTTTAAATTTTTAAATTATTAAGTTTATTGGGGTAACATTGGTTAATACAATTATATAATTTTCAAGAATACATTATAATTTGACATCTATGTTCTATTGTGTGTTTACCACCAAAAGTCCAGTTTCCTTCAGCTACCATATATTTGATCCCCTTTACCCACTTCACCCTCCTCCTACCCTCCTATATTTGAACCCCTTTACCACATCTATCTCTCCCCTTCTCCCCCACCCACTACCCTCTGGTAACCACTACTCCATTGTCCATGTCCATGAGTCTCTGTTTGTTCTGTTCATTTGTTGCTTTTAGGTTTATATCCCATATATAACTGATATCATGTGATTTTCAACTTTTTCTGTCTTGCTTATTTCGCTCAGTGTGATTATCTTGAGATCCATCCACGTTGTTGCAAATGGCAGTATTTCATCTCTTCTTATGGCTGAGTCATACTCCATTGTATATATGTACCACAGCTTCTTTAGCCAATCATCTATCATAGGACACTTCAGTTGCTTCCGTGTCCTGGCCACTGTGAATAATGCTGCTATGAACATCGGTGTGCAAATATCTTTTCAGATGTGAGTTTTCAAGTATTTGGGGTAAACACCCAGTAGAGAAATTGCTGGATCATATGGTAGATCAATTCTTAGTTTTTTGAGGAACCTCCATATTGTTTTCCATAGTGGCTGTACCAATTTGCAGTCCCACCAGCAGTGTATGAGGGTTCCTATTTCTCCACATCCTCTCCAACATTTGTTATTACTTGTCCTGTTAAGTATAGCCATTCTCACAAGTATGAGATGGTATCTCTTTGTGGTTTTGATTTGCATTTCCCTATTAACTAGTAATGTTGAGCATCTTTTCTTACATTTCTTGGCTATTTATATGTCCTCTGGGGAGAAGTGTCTGTTCAGGTCCTCTGCCTATTTTTTGATAGGATCATTTGCTTTTTTGTTGTTACTGAGTTGTATGAGTTCTTTTTATATTTTGGGTATTAGGCCCTTATTGGAGGCATTGCTTACAAATATATTTTCTCATTCAGATGATTGTTTCTTTACCTTGTTGACTGTTTCTAAAAAGACAATTTTAAATGAGACTGTTAACTATTAAAGGTCATTAACATATTAAGAGGAAATATTGTGGCCATGAAGCTAGGAATAATGTAGGAAAATATTTATCATAAAAGAAGAGAAAAATTAGGATAAAAATAACACTATATTATTTTGACACTGTTTAAAAATGCATAGGAAAAAAAACTGGAAGGGAACACGCCAAACATCAACCATCATTGTCCCAGTGACACAATAATGTTTTTTTCCTTGATGATTTTTGTAGCTTCCAAAGTTTAACTATGAGCATTACTTTTTTAATAAGGAAGTCAACAAATAAATAATAAATAAAGCATCTCCAAATTTATCATATAATCAGTGCTTCTAAACCATAGCTTCTGAATCAATTAGCTATTGCTGCATAACAAACCACTCTGAAATTTAGTGTCTTAAAAGAACAGTCATTTTATTTACTCATTATTCACTGAGTCAGCATTTTGGTATGCATTTCGCTGGCAGTTCTTCTGCTGGTTTTGCCTGAGGTCACTGACATGGGTGGCTGCAGTCATTTTTTTGGCTCACCTTGACCTGGATAGTTTAAGAAAGCTTGATTTACATTTCTGGTGGTTGATGCTGGCTGTGTTTGAGCCTGTGTCTCCAGCAGGTTGGCCTGAGTTTTTTTCACATGGTGTCTAACGTCCAAAAGCAATAAGAAAGGTCAAGCCCCAACACACTGCTCATGTTATATTTGTTAACGTTTCATTGGCCAAAGCAAGCCACATGGCAACACTCATAGTCAGTGTGGGAGGCAGTTCTACAAGAGCACAAAGGTGTGGATACAGGAAGGCATAAGGCATCAGGGACTGTTATCGTAAGTTTAGCACAGATGCACATTAGAATCACACAGGGAACTTTGTAGAATCTTTATGCCCAGGCCACACTCCAACCCAACTAAATAACAGTCTCTTGGGGTGGGACCCAGGTGTCAGTAATTTTAAAGTTTCTGGGTAATTCCAGTATGCAGCCAAGGATGACAGCTGACAAACTAATGGGAAAATTACATTTTCATTTAGAGAAATTTGACGAACACAACTTTTTTTGAAATATATATATTTTTTATTAAAGTATGATATTCTGGAATGAAAGGAAAAGAATAAGGGCATTGTCATATATGTGCTTTCATATGTCCATATATATATGTCCATGAATTTCACATGCAAGAATGGTCAGTAAGGAACACAGGTGAACAAGAGGGGCTGAGAACTCAAAACACCTCGCAAGGGGTTGGAGGTATTGTCAGGTTTTGATGGTCCATATTAATGGTATAGTCCAATGTCTATGAACTTTCTGACATCTGCCTTGCTTCTTTAAAAGCCACCTTTGTGGTCAGGAACTTCCTATCTGATATCACAATTTTGTAATGTTTTAGCAATGAACCTGCATGATTCTTCCTTTTATGTCAATGACCTTATATCATAGTCAGGTAAAATCAAGCCATCTGAAGTAAAAGCTGCCTTGAACTGAAAGTTGGTAGTTTGAGTAATTGAGAATAATCATTTTTCTTTAACAGAAACATGAGGGACTCCCCAGTTTTGCAATGATGATTAATAAAGTTAACTTATCAGCAGGCTAACCAGGGCATCTCAGGGCATCTATCTGCAGCACCTTGGAATATATAATGTGCTGTAAAATACTATGTTTGTGTGGAGGAAAGATCCAGATGTCAACTCCACAGGCAGTGACAAAGGCAAGAAGGTAACTGCTTGAGAGTAGGAGCTTGGAGTATGGGAAAGAGGATGGAGTTTGTTGACCTCCCAATGTGGATTTTAATGCCAGTTCTGTCACTTACTTTTTGTGTGACTCTGATTAAGTTACGTGGCCTCCTGAGTCTTAGTTTCATCATTTGTTAAATGAGGTTAAGAGAGTTTACTTGACAGCCATTGTGAAGATCAGACGCAAAACACTTAGTATAAACTTAGCATTGCATGTATAGTAACTGTTATTATTTGTTATTATTCAGAGTTTTAACAAATGGCTAAAAGATTACTGTTGTGTGACCCAACTCAAGATATGTGACCTCGCATTGAGAAATGCCTGTGTGGAGAATAAAAGGTTTCCACTCAACTCCTTCATGCTCTTAAACCAGAGGTTCTCAACTGGGCATAAATTTGGCCCCCAAGGGGACATTTAATAATGTCTGGAAACACTTTTATTTTCCACAGTTAGGGATGGGAATGTGCTAGTGGCATCTAGCAGGTAGAGGCCAGGGATGTTGCTAAACATTGTATAGTGCACATGACAGCCCCCTCCCCCATAACAAAGAGTTATCTAGCCAAAACTTTGAGTAGTTTTCAATTGATTGAGAAAACTTGATCTAGATCAAGTTGCAAAGTAGTTACAGATCCAGCTTCATACCTCCTTTGCAACCATTCAAGTAATTCTAGTGTTTTACTGAGGGGATAGTAAACTATAGAGCTATGTGTAACTTTTATGTATAGTGTGCCTTATATTGGTATCATTAAAGATACATATTTGAAGTCTCCAATTTCAATCCTGGCAAAAATCAGTGTGTGTTCAAATGATATTTGGGCTCTGAGTAGGAATTGTAGCTTTAGTTCCAAACATAATCCTTCTCTGGGATTACAATTTGGAAATCCTTCTACTTAGCAGGCAGTTTAAGTTAGTTCTTAAGCTCTACTTGAGGAGAACAAAGTGTACAGGTAAAAGTCTGAATAGGTTATCAGGGAAAGGGCCAGCAGTGGTGGCAGAGATCACCTGACCTTAAGGGTATAGAGCAAGTGGATGAGAACCAGGCTTCTGCTAAGTGTGATGGTAGGGCTATAAGTGCATATTCTGGGAGCTCTGAGATTATGAAGGATTTGAACAAACCCTGGATGTTTGTGATGTCCAGGAAGTATGCCAACAGAGTGGACGACTGTATCTTGGATGATAGACCTGGGACTGAAGATAAACATTCAGATGAAAGGATCATCTATACTTGCAAACAAATTTATGTATTTGTAAATTTGGTTTTGTTATTTAGAACAAAATAAAAATAAGCTTCCTCAAAGTTTAGCCATCCATAAATCACTCCAGCTAATGAACGAGCAAGTATCCACTGATCACAGAAAGCCAGGAGTGTTATTTCCTAAATATTGTCACTCACTGATAGATAGTGGCTGCTTATATAAATAGTGTATTTATGAGAAATTTTGTAAAATGTGGCTTAAAACTTACATATTATTTAATGCTAAACATTTCTAAACTGTTTTGGAATTGATGTTTATGCATATCTGAATATTTACTTAAAGAATTTTAACTTGGGGTTCTTATTTACGAAAAGGCTCAAAATTTTAAGAAATATAAAAAACTGGCATGTAATAAATCTGAGAAATTGCAAAAGAACTCATGAAACAGATAAAATGTATTAAAGACTAACATGAAAATCAATAAGAACAGAGAGACTGGATTAAACATGGCAGCATGAGAGACATTCTCAGATCTCTCCCCTTGAAACAACAATAAGCTGAAATCTAAAACTCAACAAAAAACACCGAAACGGCACACCAGCATATCTGAGTGTGGGATCTGCACATAAGAGCTACCCCAGATCAGAACTTCAGGAGTCGAGTGGTGGACAGGGAGAAACAAAGAAGCTGCCTCTCGCAGCCAGAGCTCCTTGTAGGAGGAAGGGGAGCCCTGTCTGGGAGTGCTGTGAGTTCTATGTGGCTGGTGGCAGTGCCCAGTCATCAGGGCAGGAGCCAGAGAAACGAGGACAGCAGAAAAGCAGGGATGGCAGAGAAACAACAGTTGATTTTTACCAGCCGCAGTTGAAAAACAGGCTGAGCTGCAGCTTCCACCTCCCAACCCAGAGGGCCCCTACTTCCATACCCTCTGAGAAAGAACACCACGGAGCCCCAGGGGAATCTGAGCAAATACTACCAAAGCTGTCGCTAACGCTGACAGAAACTGAAACCGAAGGTAGCGAGAGCGGAAAAAAAAGACATTATTAAGACTTTATATAAAGCAGAGATCCAAGATGCTTAGGCACCACCTACTGGAAACCAAAAGAAAAACACCTTTGCAACAGTCTACGGACCATTCTATAATGAATCTTCTTTATGGGGGAAAAAAAAAAGCAGAGCACACTTCCATTAATGCCCAGGTGGAGAACTAACCCATTAAACACCATGAACAACCAAGGTGGCAAGGCATCTCAGAAAGAAAGAGAAAAATCTCCAGAAAATAAGCTTACAGACAGAATATGTGATTTAAATGACAGAACATTCAAGATGGTACTTCGAAAAAACTCAAAAAGATTTGAAATGAATCATATAAACAATTTCAGTAATTGAAAAAAAAAGTAGATGAGCAAAATGAGTTCTTTAGTAAGGAGATTGAAACCCTCAAAAAAAAAATAGACATTCTGGAGATAAAGAACACACTGCCAGAGTTGAAAAATGAAATAACAAGCTTAGGAAATAGAGTCAACAAAATAGAGGAGAGGATTAGTGATATTGAAGACAGAAATCTAGAAATGCATCAGAAGGAAGAAGAGAGAAATCAAAGAATGAAAAATAATGAAAGAGAAATACAAGAACTAGCTGATAACATCAGGAGAGGAAACAGAAGAATAATTACATTATCTAAGGGGAGGAAAAGGAACAGGAATTAGAAAGCATTTTCAGATAAATAGTTGATGAGAATTTCCCAAATCTAAGGAATGAGCTGGAGCTTGGAATTCAAGAAGTCAATAGAACACCCAATTATCTCAACCCTAACAGGCCTTCACGAAGACACATCTTATTAAAATTATCAAAAATCAATGACAAAGACAGAATTCTCAGGGCAGCCAGAGAAAAAAAGACAGTAACCTATAAAGGAAATCCCATTAGATTATTGTCAGACTTCTCAGCACAGACCTTACAAGCCAGAAAGGAGTGGAATCAAATATTCAGGCTATTAAATGAAAGAAACTACCAGCAAAAATAATGTATCCAGCTAAGCTCTTCTTTAGATATGAAGGAGAAATAAAAACCTTTCCAGACGTACAAAAATTGAGGGAATTTTCCACTATGAAGCCTGCACTACAGGAAATACTGAAACAAAATGACAAAACAAAAAAACAAATCCATAATTAGGAGTAAGGTGACTAGCAGGCTGATAAAAGCATAGGAGCGCAACCCTTACTAAGAACAGGGCAGTATAAGCTTAAAATAAGAGATTTGCTGTAGCAAGATAGCAATGAACGTTCAGCATACATAGGGACGAATTGAGATAACAGTGACTGAAAATGGGAGGATTCGAAGATCCAAATTCACAAAGGGGAAGAGAGATAAGGCACACATAGAATATGAAGGATGACTGTATATATATAACTGTCCTTTACATATTTGTAATGGTATCCATACACCAAAGATTCGGAACCAAAGTATATAACATAAAACAAGAAGAACCAGAGGCAAAACCCACAAAAGCCAACCAAAATAAAGAAAACAGAAACACAAGGACAAGGAAGGGGTGGAAACACCAAGCTACCAGAAAGCAAAAGATAAATTGGCTATAAGAAGACCTCATACTGCAATAATCACCCTAAATGTAAATGGACTGACCTCACCAATAAAAAGACACAGAGTTGCAGATTGAATCAAAAAACAAAACTCAACCATGTGATGTCTCCAGGAAACACATCTCAGCTCCAAAGACAAATATAGACTCAAAGTGAAAGGGTGGAAAATGATATTTCAAGCAAATGGCATTCAGAGAAAAGTAGTAGCAGTACTAATATCAGATGAAATAGACTTTGAAATAAAAAGGGTGAAGAAAGATATTGAGGGCCGCCTCATAATGATAAAGGGAATCATGCACCAAGAAGATAAAACACTTATTAATATCTCCCAATAGGGAGCCCTGAAATAAAGCAATTACCAACAGAACTAAAGGGAGAAATAGACCAAAACGCTATCACAGTAGGGGACCTCAATACCCCACTGTTAGATATGGACAGATCATTCAAACAGAAAAATCAATAAGGAAATAACATCCTTAAATAGCACATTAGACCAACTGGACATAACTGATATTTACAGAGCCTTCCATCCCAAAACAGCTGCTTATACATTCTTCTCTAGTACATATGGAACATTCTCAAGAACCGACCACATACTGGGACATAGAGAGATAGCCTCAACAAATATGAGGATTGAAATCATACCAACCATATTCTCTGATCATAATGCTTTGATACTAGAGATCAACTCTAAAAAGTAAGCAGAAGGACCACAAATACATGGAAATGAAACAACATACTACTGCAGAATAAATGGGTCAGGAAAGAAAAAAAGAGATCAAGAAATACATAGAAACAAATGATAATGATAATACAACATATCAAAACTTTTGGGACATGACAAAAGTGGTCATTAAGAAGAGTGTTCATATCATTACAGGCCTATCTCCAAAAATAAGAATGAGCCCAAATAAACCACCTAACATTTCATCTTAAAAAACTAGAAAAGGAAGAACAAATGAAGCCTAAAGTCAACAGAAGGAAAGAAATCATTAAAATTGGTGCAGAAATAAATGAAATTGAAAAAAATAGAAAAATAAATGCAACAAAAAGCTGGGTCTTTGAGAAAGTTAATAAAATTGACAACCACCTGGCGAGACTCACTAAAGTAAAAGAGTAAGGACACAAACAAAATCAGGGCAAGGTGAAATTACAACAGACACTGCAGAAATACAAAGGATCATAAAGAATACTATGAAAAAGTATATAACACCAAATTCAATAACCTAGAAGAAATGGATCAGTACTTAGAAAAATACAACCATCCTAGACTGAATCAAGAAGAACCGGAAAATCTAAATAGACTGATCAGCAGTATGGACATTGAAACAATCATCAAAACCTACCAAAAAGTAAAAGTCCAGGACCAGATGGCTTCACCAGTGAATTCTACCAAACATTCAAAGAAGATTTAATACTTATTCTCCTCAAACTCTTCCAAAAAATCGAGGAGGCAATACTTCCCAACTTATTTTATGAGGCCAATATTACCTTGATACTGAAACCTGGTAAACACACAAAAAAGAAAACTACAGACCGATATCTCTCATGAACACAGATGTAAAAATCCTAAATAAGATACTAGCAAACCGAAAACAGCAACATATTAAAAAGATTATATACCACAATCAAGTAGGCTTCATCCTAGGGGCACAGGGATGTTTCAACATATGCAAATTGATTAATGTGATATACCACATAAACAAATTAAAAAATAAGAATCATATAATCATCAATAGATGCAGAAAAAGCCTTCGACAAGATACAGCACCCCTTTATGATAAAACACTTCACAAAATCAGTATAGAAAGAAAATACCTTAATATAATAAAAGCCATATATGACAAACCCTCAGCCAACATTATACTTAATAGTGAAAAAGTAAAAACTTTCCCTCTAAGATCAGAAACAAGGCAAGGCTGTCCACTATGACCACTGTTATTCAATATAACCTTGGAGGTCCTAGCAAGTGTAATTAGACAAGAGAAAGATATAAAAGGTATCCAAATAGGAAATGAAGTCAAACTGTCACTATTTGCAGATGACATGATTCTCTATATAAAAAACCCTAAAGACTTCACAAGAACACTCCTAGAAACAATAAGCAAAGTCTCTGGATACAAAATCAACATTCAAAAATCCATAGCATTCCTATACTCCAATAATGAAGCATCAGAAAAAGAAGTGGAAAAAATAATTCCTTTTGCAATTGCAACAAACAGAATAAAATACCTAGGAATAAATCTAACCGAACATGTGAAGGACTTATATAATGAAAATTATAAGACCTTATTAAAAGAAATCGAAGAAGGTACAAAGAAATGGAAAGATATTCCATGTTCTTGGATTGGAAGGATCAGCATAGTTAAAACGACCTTATTACCTAAAGAATTATACAGATTTAATGCAATTTCCATCAAAATCCCATTGGCATTTTTTAAGGAAATAGAAAAAAAACCCCATCAGATTTGTATGCAAGCACAAAAGACCCCGAATTTCCAAAGCCATCCTGAAAAAAAAAGAATTAGGCTGGAGGCATCACTCTGCCGAACTTCAAATTATACTACAAAATGACAGTAATCAAAACAGCATAATATTGGCAGAAAAATAGGTACACAGACCATTGGAACAGAATCAAAAGTCCAGAAGGAAACCTATGTTTGTATGGACAAATAATTTTTGATAAAAAAGCCAAAAACATACAGTGGAGAAAGGAAAGCCTCTTCAATAAATGGTGCTGGGAAAACTGGAAAGCCACCTGCAAAAGAATGAAACTAGATTGCTGTCTATCACCACACACCAAAATTAACTCAAAATGGATTAAGGACCTGAATATAAGACTTGAAACAATAAAATGCATAGATGAAAACATAGGAACGAAACTCAAGGACCTTGGACTTAGAGGATTTTATGAATTTGACCTCAAAGGTAAGGGAAATAAAAGCAAAAATAAACTAATGGGACTACATCAAACTAAAAAGCTTCTGCTCAGCAAAAGAAACTATCAACAAGGTAAAGAGACAACCATCAGATGGGAAAATATATTTGCAAGTAACACCTCCGACGAGGGCCTAATATCCAAAATATACAAAGAACTCATACAACTGAGTAAAAACAAACAAACAAAAAAACAAAATCAAACGATCTTATTAAAAAATGGGCAGAGGACTTGAACAGACACTTCTCTCTAGAGGACGTCCAAATGGCCAACAAACATATGAAAAGATGCTCAACATCAGTAGCTATTAGGGAAATGCAAATCAAAACCACAAAGAGATACCATCTCACACCTGTGAGAATGGCTATACTCAACAGGACAAGTAATAACAAATGTTGGAGAGGATGTGGAGAAATAGGAACCCTCATACACTGCTGGTGGGACTGCAAATTGGTACAGCCACTATGGAAAACAATATGGAGGTTCCTCAAAAAACTAAGAATTGATCTACCATATGATCCAGCAATTTCTCTACTGGGTGTTTACCCCAAATACTTGAAAACTCACATCTGAAAAGATATTTGCACACCGATGTTCATAGCAGCATTATTCACAGTGGCCAGGACACGGAAGCAACTGAAGTGTCCTATGATAGATGATTGGCTAAAGAAGCTGTGGTACATATATACAATGGAGTATGACTCAGCCATAAGAAGAGATGAAATACTGCCATTTGCAACAACGTGGATGGATCTCAAGATAATCACACTGAGCGAAATAAGCAAGACAGAAAAAGTTGAAAATCACATGATATCAGTTATATATGGGATATAAACCTAAAAGCAACAAATGAACAGAACAAACAGAGACTCATGGACATGGACATGGAGTAGTGGAAACCAGAAGGGAGAGGGGAGGTGGAGAGGGGAAAGAAATAAAAAAATAAAATGTTAAAAAATGTAAAAAAAAAAAAAAGAAAATAAGAACAAAGCAGACAAAGAACAATAAAGAAAGAAGACAATATCCCTTTCTGCTGGCTAGAATGTGGTTGTGGTAGTCAGCCATGTTGGGTCAAGAGCACAAGTGCAATGACCTTGGGATGGTGAGCAACAAGGTAATTTACACCCTGTTGCTTCTATCTTAAGCCACTATTTTTTTGTTTCTGTATTACAATAGCCGAGCTTATAGCCTAATACACAAGAGGCTTATCTTAAGCAAATATTTACAGAGAATATGATTAGGAGTAAAGATAATCAAAAAAGGCTTTAAATATCAAGTTTTGGCAAGTATGTGGAGAAACTGGAATCCTCAGAAAATGGTGGGAATGTAAAATGGAACAGCCACAGTTTAGGAGTTTCTAAAAAGTTAAACATCTTTACCATATGACCCAGCAATTCCACTCCTAGGAATCTATCCAGAAGAAATGAAAACATGTCCACACGAAGACTTACATGTGAATGTTTATAGCAGCATTGTTCATAATAGCTCAAAACTGGAAATAATTCAAATGATCATCAATGGGGGAATGGACAGACTATGGTACACCCATAAAATGGAATGCTACTCAACAATAAAAATGAAGAAACTATTGATATGGCTACCACACAACAATATGGTTGAACCTCATAAAAACATTAAGAGAAAGAAGTAAAATGTAAGACTATATTTGTATGATTGCATTTATTTTAAATTTCTTAGAAAAGGAAAACTGTAGATATAGGAAGCAGATCAAGGTGATAGCAAGGAGTGACTACAACAAATAGGTACAAAGAATTTTGGGGGGTGATGGAAATGTTTTTCTTCCTCTTTAATGCCCTCCCCCCTTCCACTCCTGACCTATGGATGTTGCGGTTTCCCCTTAAGAACTGGATCTCTGAAGGCAGGGTGTCTCCTCTCACACTCTTGTGGTGTGTACCTGGGGCCTGGCACATTCAGGATATGGTCTGTGGCTCCACCTGGTGCATGAACCTAGGACCTTCTTCGTGTAAAGCAAATGTGCTAACCACTACACTATGGAGGCACCTCCTGGAAATATTTTAAAACTGGATTGTGGTGACAATTGCAAAGTTTGTAAGTTTACTAAATATCATCAGACTACATACTTAAATTAGGTGCATTTTATGTCTTGGAAGTTGTACCTCGATAAATCTGTTTTAAAAAATTAAGAGTACAGGTAAGCTGCTGGTACTGAGAATAAATCATCACCAGTTTTTAGTTATGGGCAACTCTACATTACTTTCTCATGAAACCTACTTTGTATCAGAGAAGAACAAGATTAATTATGATATATTGTGAATAAATTAAAAGTATGCTAGTATTTGAGGTGTAACAGTTAAAATCTACCAGAACAACATACAGCACATATTATGCTACCTACAGCTGTGGTAAGGAAAATTCCCTTGACTCACATGGAATGATATATATTTAGGTAACCCCATTCTTTGTTTTAGAAAAGTTTGAGACTTACAGTATGAAATATTTATGGTGAGTATGATATTTTCCAAAAATGTGCCCCATGAACTATGCCTCCCAGTGTAGCCCCTCCACCAGACTCTTGGCTGGCCCCATGATTTACTTTTGACTAATAGAATGCTTCAGAAATGATGGTAAGTCTAGGTCACATAGTGTTGCAGTTTATGCTCTGGTTTCTTGGAGCATAAACACTGGGGGAGGGCAGCTACCATGCAGGCAGTCTAACTCCCCTCAGACTTCCGTACGATGAGGGCTCAAGCTAACCACTTGGAGAAAGAGAGTGGGAGAGAGAGAGGAAGGGGTGAGGAAGAGAAGGGGAGAGGAAGAGAGAGGGAGAGACACGAGAGATCGCAGACAGAGCTGGTTAACCACAGATTTGTGTTTTAACACAGTATATTTTGGAGTAGTCTGTTACAAAGCAATAGGTAACCCACATGTGAGCAAGGTAAGGAAAGACTATAGGAACTGTATTTTGATTTCTATGATTTAAGATATAATAAATTTAGTAGCTAGACTGAGGAGCTTTAATAGTTATCTTAATTGCTAGCTACCTTTTTGGGAATCTTTGTGTAATACACAGATTTTTCTTTTAAAAAAAATTTCAGAGACTGCAGACAGAGTGGCATTGTAACAAAGGTGTTTCAGGTGGACTGTGAACCACCAGATACAGTCTCTTCAGAAGACAGTGTTGAAAATGTACTCAAAGATTCTTCAAAGCAGGCAAGTACTTAAATTATAATACATTCAGATGGTCACTGGCTCCTCCTTTCTCAGAGGCTGCGTCTTCATTTTTATCACCATTCTACCCACAGTCAGGTTCTTGTAATTGAGGTCATTATCAACCATTGCAAAGTATCTTTACCAATTTCTCCCCTTTGGTTAGTCCTTCTTCCATCCTGCACTTAAGAAATTCCTATCCGTCATCATTGCCCATGCTCCAGTGCTTTCAATGACTCCCCTTTACCTACTGAGGCATCCTGCCTACATGTTGTGCTACCTGCCTCTTGTGTTGGCTGCTTGAGCTGGTGGAGCCTACCAACCAGACATGCTGCCACACAAGAAGCCTCAACACAAAGCCATGTGTTTCCAGAGTAAGGTGAGATAGAGGTCACTTTGTAAAACTATTGTCAGTCCTTTCAAGTACATGCTATGTCACTGCCTCTATCACGTAGCTTTTAATGTTCACACTCTAAGTGGGGATAATCAAGTGATTGACCTGAATCTCTTTATTTCTAGGAATTGAAAAATGGATTTGTTGGATCAAAACTAAGGAAGAAATCTAAAAATGCTAAAAATAAACTGGATTGGAATATTAACCTTAGAAAGTTTCGAGGTATGACATGAGAGAATGAAGATACGATTTAGTATTCTAAACTCCCAGACAAGTTCACTGCTTATTTTTTTGTCTACAGAGGGATAGAAATAAGAAATACTGGAACAGGAGAGTAACTTATCATTTGAGTTTTAGTGCTAACTTAGCTAACACCTTAGCTAAAGACCACCCAATTAAGCAGTCTAACAAAGTCAGGTTTTATCAACTCATAGCAACAAGGGAGACCACACACCCATGGACCCATGAGGCCTGTCACCAAACAAAGGAAAAGACACAGTTACAGGGTTGGGGGGAAAGGTGGAGTTTGGGTGAAATGTAAATAAAAGGAGAGTTTTGATAAGCTCTACGCATAACAGGGCTGTGTGTGAAGTGGTCACGTATGGACAGGGAAGGAACCAGGGTTCTGTTTCCTTGGAAACTACAAAAGTAAATGTGACTGTTGAGCCCAGAAACCCTTCTCTAAAGCTCTGCACCAGGGTCGGAAGTTAAGTCCGCTTCTCTATATCAAAGTGACTTAGGTCCTCAGGCAAGAGTCAGATGTTTTGTTCTACTGATATGATTTCAAACAGGAAAGGTTCTGAAAATCTGATTTTAGAGAAAAAGTTTTCTAACCAAGTAAGAATAGTCACTCAAAGGGAAGAGGTGGGTACTGTTATGACATTTTACTGCTGCAGTGTGTGTCATAGGGAGAAATAATATTTCCTGATGCCCTTGCAGTTTGATTTATCTATTTTCCCCAGCCTGATATGAAATGTTGTGGAATGTAACAGGGTAGATTTTAATTTTCTGTCTGGGCTAATTTTTTTCTTTCTCAGTGCTAATTCATCTGAGTGGGGGCTTCTTTATATAATTGCTACATTAGGGTAGGGAAAGAATATGATGACAGTGGTCCCTTATTAAAAGGTTTGCAGCTATTAAGAAGTATTTATATGATTACATATATAATTACAGATGTTCACAGAACAATGTTTTTGATGTAATCTTAGACCTCAAGGTAGGTGAAAGATCCAAACCTAAAACATTGAAAGATCTTCGCTTCTCAGAGAGTCCTCTGGAAATTCCAGCTTACCGTGAAGAATCAGGTTCTAGACCACCCACCCACCAGTCCCAGGTAACTTCAAAGGAAAATCTTTAGAGTACAAAATACCTACTGTATTTTTAATGTTTCCCATGAAATACTTTAATGCAGTGTCTCCCAGCTGCATTATGAAATATGGCACATATTTCACTATGTGCCAGGCACTGTTTCAGAGCTGGAAATACTGAGTTGGACAAGGAATTTCCCTGTACTCATGGAGCTTACATTTTATTGGGGTTGGGGGTAGACAGATAATCAATATATAAATAATCAGACAAAAATTTTAAATCAACGTGTCATGAAACAGATAAAACTGGGTATTGGAATAGAGTAGTGATTCTCAAAGTGTGGACTCTACAGACCAATAGGATCAACATCACTTGGGAGCTCATTAGAAATACAAATCTTCAGGCTCCACCCCAGACCTACTGAATTAGGAACTTTGGAGATGGGGCCCAGTAATCTGTTTAAATCGGTCCCTTCTTTTGATACACACCCAAGTTTGAGAACCCCTAGGATAGAGAATGAAGGAAGAACAGTGTTCTGATTAGGGTAAAAAGAGGGCTTCCTTGAAAAGGTGGCATTTGAATTGAGCCTTTAAGATGAACAGAAACCAGCCCTGCAAAGCTCTTGGCAGCGGTAATAACAGGTACAGCAAAGTTAGGAATTTCAAGGAAGTTAGTGTGGCTGGAATGTGGTGAGCAAGTAGGAGATGAGGTGGGGTCCAGAGCATGAAGAGCTGTGGCTCTCGAACTTGGCTGCACATTAGAATCATCAAGGGACTTGAAACCAATTCTGGGAACCCGGCATCAGAAATTCTGATTTAATTGGTCTAGTCTGAGGTTTGGGCATGATTTTATTCATTTATTTTAATTCACCCATAAGTAATTCTAATAGGTAGGCATGGTTGGTAATCACAGATGCTATGGGTGAATCCCATTGCAAAGAGTTTGAATTTTCTTATAATTTTAAAGGGAATATGATCTCATATATGTTTGGAGGGTATATGATCTCATATACATTTAAAATTTTTCTCTTTGGCCACAGTATGGACATTAGGCTGTAGAGGAATAAGAGAATATCATTTAGGAGGTTTTTGTTCCTGGTAGAAGATGACAGTGGCTTGTACCAAGGTTGTACAAGTGGTAATTATAGGAGGGAATCTAAACATGTTTTGGAGGTAGAGCCAACAAGTTTGTCTGAGGGGTCACAGGGATGGATGAGGGAAAGGGAAGAGTTAAGGATGATTTTCAGGGTTCTGGCCTGAGCATCTGGAAGTGATGGTACCATTAATTGAGATGGGGAAGATGAGGGAGGAACAGGTGTTCAAGGGCTCATTAGACATTCAAGTGAGGTGTTAAATAGACTATTGGTCATGCAAGTTCAAACCCAGGGGAAAGGTCAGAGCAGGTGATACATATGTTTAGAAATATTCAGTATATAGATGGTATTTAAAGCTTGGGTCTGAATGAGATCACTTGTCAAGGGTGTACAGAATTTTGGCACAAGACAAAATTCTTGACTTAGAGATTGAGCAGAGGAGGAAGAGCCTGAGAAGTAGGAAGAAAACGTCCTCCTGCCCCCCAAAAATGTAGTGTCACAGAAGCCAGAAGAAAGGGTTTCAGAAGAAGTCAGTGGTCATCTATGTCGATGTTACTGAGATTCAAATTAGAGAAGGATAGGGACTTGCCCATTTGATTTGACTATGACCCAAATAAAACTATATCAATACATTCTTACTATATAACATACGAAAAATGCCCTTATACTAGTTGCCTACTACTATTACTATTATAGCAATTTGATTTTTCTTTTTCTTTCTTTCTTTTTTTTTTTTTATTAAGTTAGCAATTTCATTTTTCAATGTTTATAAAATCCAATTTAGGATTTGGGCATCTAAGGGCAACCAAGGAGCCTTTACTCTCTTCCTCCAATCTGAGCCTCAGGTAGAGCATATATGGAGTCACATTTTCTATCCAACCACAACTGCTTCTTGTGTACCCATGATTCCAAGACTGTTCACACTTATCAAGTATAAAGGTCAAAATCATGGTTCCCAAACTTGGTTGCACATCAGAATTATCTGGGAGGAATTTAAAAAAATAAAACACACACACACACATATGTATGTATGTATGTATGTGTGCGTGTATGTATGTATGTATGTATGTATGTATGTATGTATGTATGTATTCCTAGCTACCCCAAGTGCAATCCTCCTTCAATCCTCTTAGATAATCTGATCCTATAAGCCTGGATGGAGTCTATGGATGACTTTGATATCAGCCTAGTCTAAGACTCACTGGCCTTGAAGACCAACCCTCCTTATCCCTATGTCAGGCCTTTTCTTCACTTCCAGTCTCTAATGCTGTGGTGTAATGCAGCCTGACATCCTGGGTTCTTACATTTGCCACCCACTGTATCTTCTGAAGGCCCACAAAGCTCAGGCCAGAGGGCCACAGACCTAAAAAAGCCTTCTTGCAAACCCCACTAAACAAAAGGACAGCCATTCCTACAATAGAATATTGCCCTTTCTAGTCTTCTGGAGTGCATGATTACTGGTTACCAGAAAGACTTATGATCACACGCAATTTCTGTGAGCAATGCTTGCTGGTGTCGCCCAAATAAGAATACTGCTTCTGAGGTTTAAAAAGTATCATTTTGAAGAATGAATGGTATATGACTAAACACAGTCATAATAATTTTCAAAAAGCAGTCGCACATGACCTTGATTAATATATCTAGAAAGAATTATTTTTTCTGTTAGGGATATTTGAGTGACCTTACATACCTAGTTATTTAAGAATTATTGTTTCCAAGGAAAAGATAGAGTAAAACAATATGTAAAGATTTCAAGATTCAGAATCCAAAAAAAACTTGGAACATGGGGACAAATTGGGGGAATTTGACTGGAGTTTGGAGGGCCAAAGAGGCTGGAAAAGGACCACAAAACTTTATCTTCCACTATTTTTTTTTTCATAATGTTAAGAGATTCTTCTCAAGACTCCAGCCCAATCCCATTGGAAGCATACTTCAGCAAACATCAGAATTAATGATGTGGGTAGGTGTTACAACATCTTAATAACCATCTGGGAGACAAGATGCCACTGAGCTAAGCTTCTGGTCTGGGAGCACCAGCAGGGGCCAGGCAGCAGAGTAAATGCGTGAGACAGCCTGGGTAGAAGGTAAATGACAGTGGCTTTAGTGTTAGGGCATAAGATTTGGGGGTTCTTTGGCCAAGTGGAATGCCTCTGCCAGCTAAAGGGATAATCTCTACTCAGTTCCAGCCAATCTTTGACTGCAGGCTCAGTGTTGCCACATCTGAGGAATTTACAAGAGAAGCCAGAAACCTGCATCTTTGTATGTTGTAACCTGATTTTAAAATTTAGCAGTCACTTCAAAATTTGTATATCTGAGCCAAATAAAACTCAGTGGCAGGCCAATTTTGGCCACTAGACTACCACTTTATGACTTCTGGTCTAGGCCATGTTGGATTTGACACAAAAGCAACTAAAAAACATTGACTGGTCCCCACTGCCTACAGGGTAGTCTGGAGTCTTAAGCCCAGCCCACAGGCATTGTCTAGACAGGGAGTCTACTGGGTCAGATAGGCCTGAGTGCATGAGATTGTACTCATACTGTTGATGTGACCTCAAGCATGTGACTTAGACTTTCTGAGCCTCAGCCTCCTCATCTCAAAAATGGGGAGTATAAATGTCTGTTGATATGATGCACTAAGATGGACTCAATATTATTTCTCTGGTATTTGTACCAAAATATATGACTGAATCCAATCACAAGGAAACATGAAACAAAACTAAATCAAAGGATATTCTACAAATTAACTGACCTGTTACTTTTCAAAATTTCAACATTGTGAAAGATAAAGACAGACTGAGGACCTATTCCAGATTAAAAGAGACAAAAGAGACATGACAGCTAAATGCAAAGTGTGGTATTAGACTGAATCCTAGACCAATAAAAAAATATAACTGTGAAGGACATCATTGGCACAATTAATAAAATTTGAATAGAGATCTGTGGGTTAGATAATAGTATTATATCATTATTGACTTTTCTGGTTTTGATAATTGCACTGTTGTGTAAGAGGACATCATTGTTTGTAGGAAATGCATGTTGAATTATTTAGAGATGGTATCATAACTGCAGGTTATTTCCATGATTCAGTGAGAGACAGAGAACGAAAGCACTTGGGGCAAAATGTTAATGTGAACGATTGGTCAGACCTGTTATACAAGAGTTATTTGTACAACCCTTGCAATTTTTCTGTAAGTTTGAAATTATTAAAAGAAAATGTTTTGAAAATTACCTACCTCATAAGGTCATTGTGAAAGGTCAAGGGGATAATGACTACACAATGTCAGGCACATTATATTACTATCCGACTCTTCATTGTTAGCTTTTCCCCTTCACATTCCTTCTTCAACCTTTCTGTCTCATTCTTTTACCATTTGGACCTATAGACCACATCAAACCACCTCAGTCCCAGAATAGGTCATGGACTGTAATATTTATTTTTTACCCCTTCTTTGTATCAAACACAGTGCCTGGTACAAAGTGGATACTCAAATAAAAATATGTTCAAGTGAGTTAAATGTGGATAATAGGAGACAGTTGCTGCATTTGCTCTTTTAGGTTGGTCCTTTTGAGTTTCCTAGGGATATAATTTTTGAGAAAAATGGATGCTAACCTAGGTTTTTAAATTCTAAAATCTGGGCTGTCTGCTGGTAAATTCAGATATTGTTTCTTGTAAACTTGTGTTTTTAATGAAATACACATATCTGATTATGGATTGCAGTTAATTTTTTTGCTGTTGGGTACTAAGGTTAACATTACTTATGACATCCCCACCCCCCTACCATCATGGTTTTTAAAGGATGGATGCTGACATAAGACAAACATTAAAATGAATTGTTAATGAAATTTTATTGTACGACAGACAGCTTTTACCAGGATTTTATTATATTCTTAATTTTAGTCCCCTAGCTTTGCACACATAGCTGGCCAGAAGAATTTGACAAGCACAGAGATTATGAGAATTCAAAGAGAGACAGACTTTCTCAAGTAAGTATCTCATTCTCTTCATTATTTCCTAAATCCTCCTAAGACACATTGTGGTCAAAAAGCATTTCATGATGGGATATAACAATGGTGTTTGCCCACTACAAACTGTTTTTTTATTACGTTTTTACAGATTTTAAAGAAATAATTGGCATATAATAAACTGTACTTATTTAATGAGTTAAATTGACATATTTATATAACCTTGAAACTATGATCATGGTCAAGAAAATAAGCAAATCTATCATCTCCCAAAGTTTCCTACATAGTACCCTTTTGAAATTCTTCTCTTGTATACCTCCTTATCGTTAGGCAACCGTTGATCTGCTTCTCGTCACTATAGCTTAGTTTGAATTTGATTCCATATGTAAATGGGATGATTCAGTATGTATTCTTCGTTTTGCCAGGCATCTTTCACTTAGCCTAATTATTTTGAGATTTGCTCATGTTCTTGTGTGTATCAAACATTTATTTCTTTTTATTGCTGAATAGTATTCCATTGTATGAATATATCACAATTTGTCTATCCAGTTACCTATTGACAGATATCAGGGTTGTTTCCAGTTTTTGACTGATACAGATAAAGCTGTTGTGAACATTTGTACACAAGTAATTCTGTACACAGATACTTTCATTTCACTGAGGTAAATACCTAGCAGTGGAATGACAGGGTCATGTAATAGGTATATGTTTAACTTAAAAAAAAAATTGTCACCTAGATGTTATTATGCTGAGTGAAATAAGTCAGACAAAGATAAACACAATATGATTTCACTTATATGTGGAATCTAAGGAACAAAAAGAACAAACTAATCAAAAACAGACTCAAAATATAGGTGATGAATGGAGGATAGGGGAAGGGGATTAAGGGACTGGGAAAATGGAATGAAGGGTTAAAGAAGTACAAATTTGTAGTTGATAGATGGTCATGGGGGTGGGGAGTACAGCATAGGGAATGCAGTTAACATTAATATATTGGCTAGGAAGAGAACCAGAGGAGAGAAAGAGCAACTGAGGGATCATTTTATAAACTATATAAATGTCTAACCAATGTACTGTATACTTGAAACTAATAAAAAAAAAAAAAACCTGTCCAACTGTTTTTTAAAAGATTGTACCATTTTACATTCCCGCCAGCAGTGTATGAGGGTTACAGTTCCTCCACATCCTAACCAACACTTTTATTTTTGTTTTTGTTCATTCTAGTAGGATGGTAGTTGTGGTTTTAATTTGCATTTTTCTAGTGGCTAATGTTTTTGAACATCTTTTAATGTGCTTATTTGCTGTTCATACATATTCTATGGGAAAGTGCTTGTTCAAAATTTTTGTCCTTTTTAAAAACTGGATTTTGTATCTTTTCATTATAGAATTATATGTGTTTTCTTTTATTAGATATATGCCTTGTAAATATGTCCTCCCAGTCCTTGGCTTTTTATTTTCTTATGAATTTTTTTTTCTAAAGAGCTAAAGTTTTTATTTTCGATGAGATCTAATGTATTTATTTTTCTTTTATATTTCCTACTTATTTTGACATATTTAAAAATCTTTCCTAAACCTAAGACATATCCCATTCACTATAAGATTTTCTTCTATGCTTTCTTCTCGAAGTTTTATCCCTTACATTTTGGTCTATGATCTATATTTGGTTAATTTCATATGTGGTGTGAGATAAGGGTTCAGGTTCATGTTTTTGCATAAGAATATCCATTTATTCCAGAAAAGATGATCCTTTCCCCATTGATTACATTTGGAATATTTAAAAACAACTGACGATATTTGTGTGTGAATCTGTTTCTGGACTCTATAATCTGGTCCATTGATGATTGTCTATATTTATTTGCTACCACATTGCCTTGATTACTATATAGCTTTATAATAGATCTCGAAACCAAGTATTGTAAATTCTCCAACTTTGTTCTTAACTTACAAAAATGTGGCACTTTTAGGCCCTTTCCCTTTTCAAATAAATTTTAAAATCAGTTTGTCAATGTCTATAAAATGTCTGCTAGAATTTTGATTTGGGTTCCATTAAATTTATATATTTAAGGAAAATTGAGATAACATTTTGAGTCTTTAGAGTCTAGGAAAATGGTATATCTCATCATTATTTAGGTCTTCCTTAACATCTCTCAGCAGTGTGTAGTTTTCAGTGCACAGGCTTTACATACCTTTTGTCAAATCTATCCCTAAGTATTTCATATCTTTTGATATAAATGGTACTTGTTATAAGTGGTACTGCTTTTAAAATTTAAATTTATGATTATTTATTGCTAGAATATAAAAAACAATTGAGTTTTGTGCTGTGACAATATATCCTGGAATCTTACAAAATCCACTTATTCTTTCGGATTCAGTAGAATTATCTGTATAGATGATCGGGTAACCTGCAAATAAAGACAGTTGTGTGACTCCATTTCTTATATAGAGCCCCTTTTTTTTCTTGACCTATTACATTGGCTAGAACCTCCAGTAAATTTGTAATAGACATGGTGGACCTCCTTGCCTTATTCCTGATCCTAAGGAGAAAGTATTCCATTTCTTGATATTAAAGGGGATATTAACTGTAGAATTTTTCTTGAGATATTGCTGTATAATTTTTTGTCTTATAATGTCTTTGTCTGGTTTTAATATCAAGATAATTCTGGTTTCATAAAATGAGTTGGAAAGTATTCTGTCTTATTCAATTTTCTGAAAGTTTGTGTAGAATTGGTATTATTTCTTTCTTACATGTTTGGTAGTATTCACTGGGGTTCAGAGTTTTCTTTTAAGGATGATTTTAAAAACACATTCAATTTCTTTAATAGATATGTCTATTTGGGCTTATCTATTTCTTTTTGAATGAAACTTGAGTTTCATTTGAGATTCTTTTTCTAAATTCTTTAACGTGGAAGATAAAGCCATCTCATTGTAGCCTTTCTTCTTTTCTAATATAGGCATTTCCTCCTAACTACTGCTTTAGTTGAAGTCCCCAAATTTGATACATTTTGTTTTAATTTTAATTCACTTCAAACTGTTTCTAACTATCCTTGTTCTTTTTGACCCATGGGCTATTTAGAAGTATTATGTTAAATTTCCCAATATTTGGGGATTTTCCTTCTATTTTCTGATGCTTATTTAAAATGTAATTCGTATTTGGTCAGAGAACATATATATTGTATGATTTGATTGGTAAATGTTTCATGTGCCTTTGAAAATAATTTGTTTTGCTAGGATGAGTGTTTTATAAATGTCAATTAGATTAAATTGGTAGAGAGTATTTAAAAGATCTCTATCTTTATTGATTTTCTGTCTGTTGTTTAATCAATTATTGAGTAAGTTATATTGAAATCTATGATTATAGTTGTGAATTTGTCTACTTATTACATTTCTATCAGTTTTTGTTTCATGTACTTGAAGTTCTATTATTAAGTGATAAATTTGTTGGATTTTTATGTCCTCTTGCTGAATTGACCCCTTTATCCTTATAAAATAACCTTGTTTAACCCTGATAATATTCTTTGCTCAGAAATCTATTTTGTCTGCTATTAATGTAGTCACTCCTACTAACTTAAGATTAATGTTTGCATGTTATATCTTTCATCCTTTTGCTTTAACCTATTTGTGTCTCCTTACAAATTTAGTTTTTTAAAAAACAGCATAGTTAGGTTTTGCTTTGTTAAAAATCATATGTGACAATCTCTGCATTTTAATAGAGATATTGAATGTTTATATTTATTCTGATTATTGATATGTTTGAATTTAAATCAACCATCATGTATTTGTTTTGTTTGTCATACCTACACTTTGTTGCCTTTTTTTTTCTGCCTTCTTTTGGAATAATTGGGTATGTTTTATGATTATATTTTATTTTATCTTTTTTTTTGGTTTATTAGCTATAACTTTATAGTAGTTGCTCTAGGGTTTATAGTATACGTACTTTTTTAACTTATCACAGCTTATCTTCAAGTGGTATTGTACTATTTCATATACAGCACAGGGACCTTGTGACAGATATTTCCAGTAACTGAATACCAATAGCCACTGTGGTCTGTGGTCGTATATTTTACTTTTAAAAATATTATGAACCACACGATACATTATTATTTTTATTTCATATAATCAATTATTTTTTAGATCCTTTATACTTTTTTATTGTGGTAAAATATGCATAAGTAAAATGTACTATTTTAACGATTTTAAGTGTAAGATTTAGTAGCATTAAGTACATTCACAATGTTGTACAACCATCACTACTATTCATTTCCAGAACTTTTTCATCATTCTAAATAGAATGAGAGTTCCCCTTAAACAATAATTTCCCATTACCCTCTGCAGCCCCTGGTAACCTCTATTCTACTTTTTATTTCTATGAATTTGCCTATTCTAATTACCTCATATAAGTGGAATCAGATAATACTTGTAATTTTGTGACTGATTTATTTCACTTAGCATAGTATTTTCAAGGTTCATTAATATTTTAGCATGTATCAGAATTATATTCTTTATTAAAGATAAGTAATATTCTATTGTATGTGTATACCACATCTTGTTTATCCATTTATCTGTTGATGGGTATTCAAGTTGTTTCCACCTTTTGACTATTGTAAATAATGCTGTTATGAACATTGGTGTACAATTATCTGTTTTGAGTCCCCACCTTCAATGCATTTGTATATTGGTCTAAGAGTAGAATTTCTGAATTATATGGTAATTCTATGTTTAGCTTTTTGAGGAACTGCTGAACTGTTTTTATAGCAGCTGCATCATTTTACATTTCACCAGAAATGCACAAGGGTTTTAATTTTTTCACATCTTTGCCAATACATACTGTCCATTTTTCCAATGATAGCTATCCTAATGAATATAAATAGCATCTCATTGCGATTTTGATTTGCATTTTTCTAATGGCAAGTGACATTAAACATCTGTTCATGTACTTCTTGGCTATTTGTATGTCTTCTTTGGAGAAATGTCTATTCAGGTCTTTTGTCCATTTTTTGAATGGGTTGTTTGTTTTTGTTGTTTAATTATAGGAGTTCTTTATATATTCTGGATATTAATCCCTTATCAGATATATGATTTGGAAATATTTTCTCCCATTTGTAGGTTGTCTTTTCACTCCCATGATAGTATCCTTTGATATGTAAAGTTTTAACTTTTGATGGTCATTTATTTATTTTTTTCTTTTCTTGCCTGTGCTTTTGGTATCATATCCATGAGACTGTTGCCAAATCCAATGTCATGAAGCTTGTTCTGTATGTGTTCTTCTAAAGTATTTATAGATTTATCTCTTATATTGATGCTTTTGACCATTTTGAGTTAATTTTTGCATGTGGTGGGTATTATGTAAGATTTCAACTTCATTCTTTTGCACATGGATATCCATTGTTCCCAGTACCCATGTTGGAAAGAGTGTCCTTTCCCCATTGAATGATGTTGGTATCCTTGTCAAAAATCATTTGGCCATAATTGCAAAGGTTTATTTCTAGGCTCTCTATTCTATTCTAATGGTCTTTATGTCTGTCCTTATGCTAGAACAATACTGCTTTTATTAGTTAGTTTTGCAGCATATTTTGAAATCAAGAAATATGAATCATCTAATGTTGTTCTTTTTAAAGACTGTTTTGGCTATTCAGGGTTCCTTGAGATTCCATATGAATTTAGGATGAGTTTTTCTTTTTGCAAAAAAAATCATTGGGAGTTTAATAGGGATTGCATTACATCTGTAAAAAAATGCTTTGGGTAGTATTTTCATCTTAACAATATTAAGTCTTTTGATTCATGAATACAAGATGTCTTTTATTTATGTTTTCTTTAATTTCTTTCAGAAAAGTTCTCTACTTTTTATTGTACAAGTTTTTTACTCCTTGGTTAAATTTATTCCAATGTATGTTATACGCAGTTTACTTATGTGTATTCTCTCAGATTTTCTACATATAAGATCATCATATTGGTGAACAGAAATAACTTAACTTCTTCCTTTTATTTCTTTTCTTGCCTATTTGCTCTGGCTAGAACTTCCAATACTATATTGCATAGAAGTGGTTAAAGTTGCTATCCTTGTCTTGTTCTTGATTTCAGGAGAAAAGCTTTCAGTCTTTTACCATTGAGTGTAATGTTCCATTGAGTATGATGTGGTCTTTATCATGTTGAGGATGTTTCCTCTTGTTCCTAGTTTATGGAATTTTTTATTAATCATGAAAAGATGTTGAATTTTGTCAATACTTTCACTTTGACTGATATCCAGAACCAGGTAGGCATGTGAGGACTAATTGATGGGATCCAGCTGCCTAAGAAATTGGGTCAGATGTTGCTGGGGCAAAGCCTTGGGACTCTACCCAGATGAGTGAAGGCAAAGGCAGGGCCTGCCTGATAGTGACCCTCTAGAGTGTCACACAGACTGGTCACAAAACTCAAGTAGGAAGTCAGAAAAATGCAATGCAGACATTACTGTAATTCCCAAGGTTCACTCTCACATGTCAAATCCAATGTGATAGGATGAGCCAGAGCACCACTAAGAAAATGGGATCAAAGCTGCTGATAAACTTTGGCTGCAGTCAGGAAGTGAGATAGGTGAAGGGCACCATTGGTTCCAGCTGTGAGGCCACTTTGTGATAAAATGACTGGAGAGGCATCTTCTCTCTTGATCTTGTTCCATAGCCTTTGAGACTATTCTTCTTTTGGTTATTTTATTTGTGAGGTAGATGGGGTAAAGGAGGTCAAATATAGGGGTTAGAGGGAGGGTGAAGTGGGTAAAGGGGATCAAATATATGATAGATGAAGGAAACTGGACTTTGGGTGGTAAACACACAATAGAATATACAGATGTTAAATGATAATGTACACCTGAAAATTGTATGATTATATTAACCAATGTTACCCGCAATAAACTTAATTAAAAAAAATGAAGAGAATCTAAAAAAAAAAAGTTTGAACACTTTTAGACATTCATCTGACTTTTTAATGTAAACTCATCAGAACACAGCCAATCTGGAACCTCTTTTGTTGTAGGTGTGCCCACTGCCTTGCCACCCGTCCATCTGATCCCTTTGCTTGCTTCTGTCAGGAATGTGGCTCACCCGTCCCACCTATATATGGCTATCGTCTCCCACCCCCAGAAGGAGCTCAGGTGAGCAGCAGAATCCTTAAAATCTTTTAAAATTAGTTTATCACTTCTTTATTTACAGCAATAGCACAGTACCTGGTATACACAAACTATAAGCATAAATACATGTTGCAAAAAATTACTGGCAGATTAATTTCTTACTATCTAGACTCCTATTTAGAAATAAAAAAAAACTTATTTTCTATTTCTTTTGTGTGGCCTTGTAGAAACACAGGCTCATAAAGGGACTAAAATCTTATTGTTGTAATGATGCATGCTTGGATAAATATATGTTTCCTACTCATATAATATTTCTGTTCATAACTTAGGTATAGTAAGGAAATATATTCTAGAAATAAATAACAAGAAATACTAATTACAAATCTGTATATCCATAAGATACATCATTCTGTCCAAAGAAGCTGTTTATAAAGGCTATAGATTGATAAATTTAAAAGTTTTGGCTAAGATAGATAATAATTGATATTATTTTACCACTAAGTTTGTAGTTAGTTAGAAAGCATACTTGGCTTACCAAAAATCAAAACCGTCACTAATATGTGTTCATCTCTTATACACTTGATATATATTTTTTTTAACTAGGGTTTACAAAGTGAAATAAAAGGATCTGTGAAGTTGAGTGGGAAATGACCATACAAAAAAGACAGTCATTAAAAAAAAGTCACTAGTTCAGTTAGTTCAAAGTCCAGAGTTTTAGAAGTAAGTTATGACTTCAAGCAAGGGATCTGATACTAAATGAGCAGGCACATTGTTGTTTAATTTACTTCTATGATATATTTTGAACTCCTTGAAAAAGATAATACAGCAAATAAAATATGAACGGGTCCCACTGGTTTGAATTTTTCCTTTTTATATTCACTGGTACGATATCAAAATTATTTTTACTGGCCTGAAAACAGACTTTCAGAACTTTGTTTTCATAGGCAGAAAGGATTATCGGAGATTATAAATATTTAAAATGATGAACTTTGAAACATTTATACTACTCCCCAAATTATATTTATTAATATGCTATAATGTATAAACAGCTTTATAATTTAAATTATTTATTGAGCACTTATTGTGTTCTGCACTGAGCTGAGTTTCTGAGATTCAGAGGGGTAGATACTGCTCACAGGATCCTGGACCCAAGACACTCAGTCTCCTTAGAGAAATGCAGAGGTGTGCCTCTCAACTCCAGATTCATCTTTCATTGCCCTGCCTTGTGGTACCTTAAACATTTTTCCTTCACCAGCTGGCCTGATGTTCATTTCAGTCAGTAGATGGACATTGTTGTGGAAAGACACTGCAGGAGAATGGGCTTGCCATCCTTTCATGGTTCGGTATGCTCTGCTCTTCTCTCTTTTTGTTTTGATGGTGCTCAGCTAACCTATAGGACACCTAGTTATGCTGAACTCTAGTGAATTTCAGTGGCATCCCATAAACAGCTCCCAGTGAGTCCCACTGGCACCCCAGCCAGCTTCTCAGATAGTCTCAGGTATCCCACTGGGCAGTTTCCCAGCAAATTTAAGCATGTGGCTTCCCAGCATATTCTGCCAGCTTCCCTGAGAGAGAGATCCTTAATAAGTTTCATAGGACCCCAGTGGGCAATTTTTACTTGACAGCTCTGATGTGTGTCACCTCAGTGAACCCAACTGTCCAGTAAGTGCCTCTTCCAAATTCGACCCTCTTTGGGTTCTCTGCCTCAGTCATGGAGGTAGTGACTGCTCCCTATTGGATATTCCTGTATTCTTTAGAGCTTGCTTTATTCATTGGTAGTTAATCCTCTGTTACTAGTTACTAATTATTTATATTAAACTTTCTCTGTTCAAATTATTTTGTGATTTCTGTCTCCTGACTGGACTCTTACTTATACAGAATTGGTACCTAGGAAGTAGTCCTGCAAAGATAAGGTTTTAGAAGTGGTTTGGTCCTTATCTTTGCTAGAGAGAAGTGCTGAGCTCCTTGTCAATGGGAAACAAGATGCTAGTAATCCATAGCCTGAAGTGGCATCACAACTAATCAAGCTGTCACATGTGGCTGATAGAGATGAAGTGCTAGCTGAAGCAAGAATCTTGAGTAGTTAGGTAGCTGCTGCCCTTGACTGTTATAACAGCAATGGTGACTTCAAGGACTGTGGTGCGGGATGGATCCTCTTTGGTACATGGGAGCATTCACAGAAACCAATAAGTGCAGGACCTTTAGATCTTAGTCTGAGAGCCGGAGAGCTCCCACGACTGCCATAAAATAACCTATTCTTATAGTTCCAGCATTATACTGCTGAAATCAAACTCAAAATTTAAGTTTATATGTTGGTGAGCTATAGTATCAGCTGAATTCATGCTATCACCAAGTTTCTTATGTGATAGGACATAGAGTAGGAAGGAATGAGATTCTGAAACTTGAAATGGAGATCTCAGGTTGGACCCAGATAAAACCGATAATCTTGAACCCCTAAGTCACTTTGAGCCTCCTTACCAGTGGATGTAGCTTTCCCTCCTATCTGAGGATACTGGCCTTCTTTTGCTTGAAAGCTCTGTGATAACTTCACCTCAGGCTATACCTTGAAAGGGGATGTTTATTCTCCTCAAGACCCACCACATGTACCCTTTGGTATTTCTACCATGCTGTAGATAGATGCACACTGTGACCCAAGTGAAAATAGCTTACACACGAAAAGAAGAACACAATTTTGCCAACATATATTGACAGAATCTTGATGAACAGGTTGGAGAAGTGGATTTTAAATGAGGCCAGGTTATAACATTAAATTTGGCCAAATTCATTGATACGCATGCACTATCCATAGAGTCTGGATTTAATGTGTTAGCTAATGCAGCTGGAGGTGGCTCTAACTGCTTTTTTGATTGGCTGACTAAAACTTGGACCCAATAGTGGCCTGTGTTTAGCAAGACTGAGATATGAGAACTTCCCTAGCATTATGTGAAGGAAGATAGGAATGTTAGAGGAGCTTTATCATGTGTGCCCTCTACTCCCCAAATCTGACCTACATTTCAGAGGATACATCCATCGCTAAGGAATTCAGGGATTAATTAGTGAAAGGAGCACTCATATCCTTGAAAAGTTCTGTATCTGCTTTCCTGTGTAGGCCAGGCATAATTATGGAGGGGATGCTGCCATTGAGATGGGCCCCCTGATTGGCCCCCCTGGGGCCAATAGGATTCCAGAGTAGCAGAGGTCAAGTAGCAGCACTTAACTGCCAAAGACAAGATGGGCACATCTACTTTACAAGGTAGCAGTGACATATCAGTAATTAGAATCCGATCATGTTGTTCCCAGGAATGAAATCAATGTATTTCTTGCTTAGTCTATATAATAATAATTTTTAAAACACTACTAGGTCTTGTAGTCAAAAACCAGACTTAAGTTACACAACAGAACATCCAAGTCTATTACCCAGTTCCCAGACCTAAGTCAATTTACAAACCCAGAGCACCTTAATTGAAGGAGACCAAATCTCCATGAGTATGGACCCAGCAGGTAGAGGGACAGATAGGTGCACACTGTGACATTGTAAGTTCATATCAAATCTTTCTCAAAGCTTTTTCAAAGCGACTTATTGCTGTCACTGGAGTGACTATGCACTGGTGAAAAGGAAATGCCCAAAGCTTTGGGGGATTACTAGATACTGGCTCTGAACTGACGCTAATTCTTGAAGATCCAAAATACCACTATGATCCACCAATAAAAACTGGGGCTTAGAGTGATCAGATGATAGATGGAACCTTACTTGAAGTGTGACTCATAGTTTTTGCTTCATGTATTCTGGTGATTTGTTATTATGTTCATATACATTTATAATTGTTGTATCTTCCTGATTTATTGACTGTTTTATCATCACAAGATGCCTCTTTGTCTCTAGAGGTATTTCTTGTTTTAAAGTCCCTTTTTTCCTGGTATTTCTTATGGTTGCTATTTGCATTATATATCTTTTGTTGTATTTTACTTTCAATCTATTTGTATTTTTGAGTCTAGAGCATATCTCTAGTAGGCAGCATATAGTTTGGTTATGTTTTTTATCCAGTCTGACCATCTCTGCCTTTTGAGTGTGTTTAGTCTATTCACGTTAAATGTCATTATTAATATGGTTGAATTTACATATGCCATTTTGCTGTTTGTTTTCTATTTGTCTCATGTCTTTTCTGTTTCTCTGGCCATTCTTTGCTGCCTTTTGTGTGTTAAATAAATAATTTTTAGTGTGCCATTTTAATTTCTATGTTGTTTTTACTATTTTAAAAATTATTTTCTAAAGGTGCTCTAGGGATCACAATATGCACCTTAATTTCTCACAGTTTATTTCAAAATACCTCAATTTAAATCCAATAAAATACAGATATTTTGCTGTAATATATTTCCTTTTCCTCCCCATTTCTATATCTTTGATATATTGTTAAATATATTACATCTGTATATGTTATAAACTGAAAGTACAGTTTTAAACAATCTTACGTCATTTTGAGATGAGAAAAAATATTTATGGAATCATTTGTATTTACCCCCATACTTACTATCTCTGCAAATGTAAGAGATTTTTGACAATTATTGTTTCTCATTTCTTCATTTCTTTATTGTGAACTTAGGTTATCATCTTGTGTGATTTATTTGTAGTCTGCAGGACTGCCTCTACTAAAGGCATGCCTGTTAGCAATTTCTCTCTGTTTTTGTTTATCTTAGAATGTTTATTTCACCTTCACTTTTGAAGGATAGTTTTACTGTATATAAAATGCTTGTTTGTAAGTTATTTTTAGTTTCAGATCTTTGAATATGTTATTTTACTGCTGCCATGGTTTTTATATATGTGATAGTTTTTTCTCTTCCTACTCTTAAGATTTTTTTTTTTCTGTCTCTGACATTTAACAGTTTGACTATACCACATCTAATCGTGGATCTCTTTGTGTTTATCATTCTTGGGTATGATTGAGTTTATTAGGTCTGCAAATTAATATTTGTCTGCAAATGTAAGAGGTTTTTGGCCATTATTGTTTCAAATTCTTTTTCTGACTCTTTCTCTTTCTCCCTTTCTGGGATTCCCATTATATGTATGTTGGTATTTTTGATGTTGTCCCACAGGTCTTGAGGTCTGTTTTCTTCAATCTTTTATCTCTATTCTTCAGATTGAGAAATTTCTATTGGACTATAATTAAGTTCACTGATTGTTTCTCCTCTTATCTCTGATCTGTCGTAAATCCCTCTGATAATTTTTTTTTCATTTAATTAATTTACTTTTCAACTCCAGGTTTTGACTTGGTTCTTTTAGAATAATTTCTATTCTCTTTATTGAGATTCCCTATTTTTCAGATCATTGTTATCATGCTTCCTTTAATTTTTCAAACATGGTTTCCTTTAGTTCTTTGAACTTTTTTGTAATAGCTGTTTTAAAATTTTTTCCTTCTAAGTCTAACATATGGGGATACTCAAAAACAATTTCTATTAACTGTTTTTTTCCCTGAGTATAGGTCATACTTTATTGGTTTTTTTTTCATATCTCAAAATTTTTAAAAATTTGGGCATTTTAGGTAATATATTGCAAATACTCTTGATTTCGACTTTTTCTGATACTGTTATTTTTGTTTTGTTTTGTTTTGTTTTGTTTTGTTTTGTTTTGTTTTGCTTGGATTAAATCTTTCATGACTGTCTCCCATGCAATTTCTGACCACTAATATTGGGACTTTTTTTTCTTTTACTTTTTATTCATAAGCCTAGCATTGCCCTCGGGTGTGCATTACTTAGTGTTTGACCGAAGATTGGCCAGAAGATGTGCTCAAATACCTTTACCAGTAAGGCTTCCACTCTCTGTTGATAGACCTATGTGTGAGCTAGGTAGGACTTTCAACTTCAGGTTGTTTTCAAGGGTGTCCCAGCTTTTACTTTATGCTGAGCTTTCTTATATCTTCATGTGCAGCCTGGGGAGTACCATGCCGATAAAGCTAGAAGAGGATGAGAATGGTCCCATACAAGAGCCACACAGATTTGTAATGTTCTTATTTGAAGTTCAGTACTTCTCAGTTTGTTGTCCATCTTTGGTTGACTTTCAGAGTCTGAAATGATTGGTTTTTGACAGTTTTATCCAACTTTATAATTGCTATTTGGAGAGAGGATTTGTCAACTTCCTCCATCATGCTGTAAGATATTTTTTCTTTTCTTTTTATTTTTTACATATCTGTTTTCTATAATAAACATGTTTTTACTCTTCATAGGAAAAAATGAGAATAAAGGTAATTTTGTTTACAAAAGCAAATTAAACCTTACATTCTAAGGTCTACTTATACCTTCGGCTGTTGCATCTCAAGGTGAACTTGACTTCTTTCTTTGTGCAGATAGGCTTATGTGTAGAGTGTGGAAGCTTGGTGCCCATGAACACTCCTATCTGTGTGGTGTGTGAGGCTCCTCTTGCTCTACAGCTGCAACCACAGGCCAGCCTCCGCTTGAAGGTAATGAAAAGTGATTACATAAAAACATGAATAAAATATGTAGAAAGTAATGTTTAAACAATTAAATGTCTTCTTCAGCTGATGGAATTGGCTAACAACTGATGAGCTAATATCTGTGAACAAAATCCACTCTACTTTTTGGAAAGGCTGCTGACCAAGAGTTTAACTTGCCAGTTGAAATACATAGATATGTTCTGATCATAGATTTGGAGGACAAATTGCACTACAGCTAACTTAGACAATTCCTTACTTATATATTTAAATTCGATCACTGCAATTAATATTGACTTTTAATCCTGTCCTAAAAGTGGCTTCATGCTTTTATTTGCTTTTTTTTGATTATGGGTTCCTATTATGTAGTAAAGAATGATTAGAAGTAGTCACATGAATGAATAAGTTAAGTATCATTGTATACATTCAAAAAATTTGCTAGACAAATTATATACTGTGAAAAATTTGGGGGGAGAATCATCGAACATACAACTGTATCTTTTCTCCATTTTTTAAAGCTACATCCCATTCACCTCCTCTCTAATCTCAAGTACAGATCAGTAGAGAGTAAAATAGATTTAATAGAGAATTTGGGTGATTAAAAAAGCAGGAATTTTTAGTAAGAAGGGAAATTCATGCACTTAATGTAAAATTAGAACCATAACACCCCTAAAATGACCATGTGGATGCTATATGGACAGACACATTGAATTTTATAAAAGATATGTCTACTTTTCCTTCCACCTCTAAGCTCTCCTTCACTCTGCAAGGTTCCAAAGTATCTCAGGCTATGAAGCCTTCAGAAATGAGATTTTGAAGAACTGGCTGGGCCAAAGTCAGGTAGTTACAAATTTACTAACGTTTTTGTTAGATGACTGTTTTCAATCTTAAGAAACTTTAAAAGCCACCAAACAGCCCTGGAAGCTTCTCTGCAGACTTCTTACACGTGACAGGGAAATCAACTTCTCTCTTGTTCAAGCTACTGTTATTCGGCTGTTTTGTTAATCACAGCAGAACCTATTCTTACTAATACTTACCCAGAATGTTCGAAGATTATATCATCCAAACTCCTTGAACTATTCTAAATAGGAAGAATAGGGGTAAGTGTTGGTTGTGAGCCCAGGTCGCTATATATCATGCCACCCTCAGTATTTGAAATCCAGAGTTCTTCCCATTTTGTGGAAAGGTAGGGAGATAGAAGATATATGTAAGTAATTGTCTTCTTAATTGTGGATCTTATATTGAAGGACTTCTTTAGTAATTAGTAACATTAAATCTCTTTTTAAAGTAGAATTTTTATGAGCGAGAAATGATCACTTGCAATTCATTTCTATTCTATTGATGGGCCAAAGTCAGAAATATACCTTATAATGAAGAAACCAACTAAGAAATCAAAGATAAAATTGAGAAAATCAATGCTGTTTAACTTTTGATGATGAATTTTCAAAGGGAATTATGAGTTTACTGAATAAACAAGCTTTATGTTAGCTAAATATTCCTAGAATTGGTACAGCTTCCATAAAGGGCTCCCTGAAACATTAATTTTCTCAAGATCATAGGAAATAATAATTTAGGGTATTGCCTTTATCATTTTCTCAGAAATGAGACACTCATGATCATTTCTATTGGCACCATGTTTTCCTCTTATGTTTGTTTTAGCATTAGATTGTTATGATTTACCACTACTCTTAATAAAGACATATCTTCAACAAGTGTGTATCTTATACTATCAATAATGAAGCATTTAATTGGGTGACTTTTATCAAAACATTTTTATTTCTTTTGATACTACTACTACTTTTTTTTGTTGGAAACTTAACCATATACACAGTATATTCTATACCCTAAGAATTTATTGGAAGAAGTCTAAACTCCAAGAAGTGCCAAGATGGCATAAAGAATAGTGTGAGGCTGAGAAAGTTTCTGGACCTTCAATTTATGGTCCCTTAAAGAGGAAAGATTGAAGGGAGAAAGCTGAGGAAGAAGTAAGGTCTCTAGGTAGGCCTTCTATAGTCACAGGTACTTGGGCATTGCCCCAGGTAGCTGGCATTCCTCACCATGGTGCAGCCACAAACATTCCTTCATGTTCACCGAATTTCTCTGGGCTCTACGTTGCACCTCCAGTGCAAGACCTTACGTACTGAGGAGCTTTTTGAAAGGTACCTTTTGATGTGACATTTCCTAGCATGCTGCTTCCTGGAACTCTCTCTAGGGTTCTACACACTGCATTCTCTGGGCTCTGAACCCTAGACCTACACTCGATTACACTTGATTTTAATCACACTTGATTTTTAGAGACTTTTATCACCATAACATCTGATCCTGGAGAGAAATGCCTCATTTTGATAGCTAGACTATCAGTATTGCTGCTTCTACTCACAAAAGAACACCTCTATGGAACCTTGGGCTGAAATTCTTCATCCCAGTGATTTTCCCAGATCTTACAAGAAAAATAGATTTTTGGAAAACATTCTCTCAGGAATACTCGTCGATACTTGTCAATGAATTTTACTCTGTCAGATTTTTTTTTCCTATCAAGATGAGAAGATACAGTAGCAGAAATATCTTCTTTTACCCTCTGGCAAAGATGTCAATGTTTCAAAATAAGAGGATTTTATACTTTTTAAAAATTTTCCAAATTTTTTAACAAGTGAAATGTTCCACAGGTAATTTCCCCACATGTATAATTTCCCCACCCACCTCTATTTTTCCTGCCCCTCCAAAATAACCAATCATAACAGTCTAGCGTCCTTCTTTCTATGTATTTTTCTAGATGAACAGAAACATATTCATATATATTCACAAAATTTAGATTTGTTTTATTTTTAAACAAATGCATTCCATTGGCCATTATCTAAAGTCAAAAACTAATATTAGCATCCCCCTTGTCACTAGAACAGAAAAATTTTCCTTTAGTAAGAGATCTTCAGTTTCCTTTGGACTTTAGCCACTTAGGATATTACCTCCAGGGACTCTAGTCATATTTGGAGTTTCTCAAATCTGAGAGGCTTAGGTCTGGGATCCTTTCGAACTCATTACTCTGAAAAAAATCTGATGACTCAACATCTGGGGCACAGTTACCTCCAATGAGACCCCAGCCTCTTGCACATGATTTGGGCTAAAGCCGATGTAACCACAGATCTGCATCAAGCAGAGCTGTAGTTTGGCAGCTTACAAAATAAACTTTGAAACTAAGTTCCCAAGGACCTGCTAATTTGTTTCTAACATTCTTCATTTCATTGTGTCAATTAAAGCTTATCACTTGGGAGACTAGAAAATTGCTCTCATCTTCCAACTACTTTGTAAGGAAAAGTTTTACACCAAGACTAAGTTGTGTTCACTAAATTGCATGGAAACACTCAACTAGATAAATTGCAAATGCTGTGGATGAGATGGCAGTTGAGAGTAGTGACTTTTTTTTCAAGCTCTTGTCATAGATATTTAGCATAGCATCCTCATTAAGGCAGTCTGATGGTGGCCTCAGTCCCAAATCATCCCTGTGAGCATATATGAATCTGTGAGTATTGTGATTGTAATATAATATTATTTCTATCTCTGGGTCATGGTTGTTGCTCTTCAAGGAAGTGAGCCAAGGCATGGTGTCAAGAAGCCATCAGAAAAACCACTAGAGAAACCTGTTGACCAAGGTTAAACCTGATGCAGTAAGATAAACCACCACTATGACTGCTTTAGTATCTTAGAAGGAAGAAGACAGGGAAAGCTATTCATAGGGTTTTAGTGTTGCATTTGGGTGATTTTAAAGAGAATTTGACAGGAGTAAACCCTAATGTAAACTTTGGGCTTTGGATGATAATGATGTATCAATGTAGGTTCACTGGTTATAACAAATGTACCACGTTGGTGTGGAGCATCAACAGTGGGGAAGGTTATGTCTGGTAGGGGACAGGGAGTATATTGGAACTCTCTGTCCCATATAGTCCCCATATAATTTCTGCTGACTTGATGGGAACCTGGAACTGCTCTCCAAAGTAAAGTTTATTAATTAAAAAAAAAAAACACTTAAGAGTTTTGCAAGAGTTGGGATTGGGCAGTTATGATATGCTGGTTTAAAATTTTTTGTTTACTTATTTTAATAAAAACTTTATATATTAAGGTGATTGTTGCAGGGACGGTTAGGAAGAAGTGTTGGAGTCTGGAAATGCTTTTACTAACATGGATAAGGGAGAGGGGATGAATGGCAATGCTAGCATTTCCCACTGCTGTCTCCATGGCTTTTTATTAAGTTTCACTACAATGCTGGTTTTGTAATTAAGTAATTGTTACTCTAAGGTCAGCAGATATTAGCTGGATACAAACTACAGCTAGCTCCCAGATCCGGCCTCAAAGCCACCTCTGTATTCTCAGCTATCTCCTCTTAAGCATCTTTTCTAGTTCTTGTCACTGTGTTATCCTTGCCCCTGGAGCAAGACGTCCCAGAATAGGTCAGGCGTGTGCGCCTTCCCTGCAATGTGTCCTTGTGCAAGTCTTCATCTGCTTCTGATGACTGTGTTGCTCTAAGCACTAGGCATCCCACCAGGACTGCAGGTGTTTCTCACAACAGGTGATGATGTTTTGATATACATATACATAGTGAAATGATTACTACAGTCAAGCTAATTAACATATCCATCTTTGTAGTGGAAATTTGCTAAAAGTAGGTTTCAGGTGCTCTCAGCGCGTGCGCGCGCGCACACACACACACACACAAACACATACACAGTAACTATGTGGAGACATACTAATTTTGGATTGTGGGTCTTGCAATTTGAGGGTCTTGGGTAAGCTGTTGGACCTAATAAGGAAGCAGTCTTGGTTTGCAATCTTTTCTTTCTAGAGTATTTCTGGCAGCAAACAGTTGGATTCTTTTTGTTTGATCTCAGTATTTTTTAACAAAGGGACAGGAAATTTGTTTCACTTCTCAGTGGATTTCACCAGATCATTTCTGAGGTAACATCTTCAGAAAGATCAAAACCCTGAATCTCACAGAAGAGCTTTGGCAATTGCAGGGCAATTGCAGACTATGCTGTGGAAACTTCGAGCCACTCTGAAGAAGCTAAAACCAGCGAGTGTCAGGACCCAGTGAGAACAAGTGTATGATTCTCTGCCATTTTGAAAAGCAGTCAGCATCTGTGCTTTAGGAGTTCTCTGAATTGGGAATTGTGATTTCCTAAGTTGACTCAGCTTCCTAGGAAGACTTTGGCGTCTTCTGTTGAAGTGGAGCTAACCAGATTTGGAAAGGCCAGGCTTCACAGACCTACCTGGTGACATTGGAACTAAAACATCAGGGGGCTTTTTTTTTTTTTTTTCTTGATTGTTTTCTTTATCTGTACCAGCTTTAAAACATACTACATGACTTTCAGGCCACCTGGAGAGCACAGGTACCTGAAGTAGAAAAACACTTAAGTGGCATCGGTTATTAACAAATGAAGGCGATAGCATCCCGATAAGTGTAGAGGTGACTAAACTTCTGATAACAACTCTAGTTAGGCTATTTTCACCAATATTTCCACCCTCCCTCCCTTTCTTCCTTCCTTCTTTCCTTCCTTCCTTCCTTCCTTCCTTCCTTCCTTCCTTCCTTCCTTCCTTCCTTCTTTTTTTTGTATTGTTAATTATCCCCGGGTTCCGGACTTGGAAAATTGCACTTACTATTCATTTTCTAAGGCAGTCTTTCTACTTTGCCATTCTTAAGTGAGAAACTGTAGAACAAACCTAAGTTTGTATTTAATATAAAGCTTCATGGGGTAAACCTCAATTCAAGAACTGGATTACTTATAAAAAAATAGATAAGCTTTTGCTGGCCTTAGGCCTTTCTGTTCATTGTTCAAGCCAAGAGATGAAGAGCCTACTATCACATTTTTCACATTTAAAAAAATAGTAACTCATACATAATCAGTGCAAAATATTCAGTTTGCCTTCCAAAGGCCAAATGAGTACTCTTTTTCAGATTATTCATTTGGCATTTTGTTTCTTTTAAAATTATGTTCATTCATCTGATACTTTGTGTTGTAATAATTTCTAAATCAATCTAATTGCAGAGTTTGGTTGTTGAAACAGTGTCTATAGCTGGCTGATTGAGTGCAAAGACTGAAAAGACTACTTGATGATTTTTTATACAGTTCTTTGCTCATAGGAACATGTATTTTTTATTCTCTGTTTTCAAGAAGAAAGTAATCTGCCATACCTGTGGCACAGGGAATCCTGCTCACCTGAAATGCTGTGTCACCTGTGAGGGAGCCCTGCCTTCATCGCAAGAGGTAGGTTGACTATGTGTGCCAGTCCTATATTGAGTGGCTGCTAAATGTTCAAAGTTAATGGTGATAAATAAATATAATCTGCAGAGCAGAAAGGAAGTTGGAGGGGAAAGAGAGAGCAAAAGAAGCCTCTCATGGTAAACTGAAAGCAACATTTCTAAATGTGGAGAGGACTTTTTTGTTCACCAATGCAAAATTGTTTTCAAAGTCTTAACTTCAAGGGAATTGGTGATTTCTTACAATTTCGTTTAGTAACTTTGCATGGAATGCTGGCAGCAGCCAGTGGGGAAGTGGACCTATTCACATTTCATTTACAGTCAGGTATGTCTTCAGCGACACTGCCATGCTGGTTTGTGAAACTGAGAACACTATGGGCACCCATTTATGGGTTTCCTACCAGCCTATATTGAGTGTTTAAAGTGAAGGACTAGGAGTGTGTGCAACTTAAATAATGTAAATAGGTTCAGTTTAGATGATCTGTTTTATGTGTATAAAATGTTTCTGAGGAAGAGGAGGCTTTAAAAATTACTTATAGGTGACTTTTGTCCTGGCCTAACGACACCAAAAAGGAGTCAGCATTTACTAGCCAGCTTAAAAAGAAAAATAAATTGCTTCTTTGGGACACAAACACACACACACACACACACACACACACACACGTACGTGTGTGTGTGTGTGTGTGTATTTGACCATATGGGGGGGTGTTATTCTCATCTCAGAGAGATTTTTTGGGAAACTGGACATATGGGTGATAATAACAGTGGTCAACATGGTTAGTATCAAATGGAGGTGTATTGGTTCCTGGGGTTGTTGAAACAAAGCACCACAAACTGAGTGGCTTAAACAGCAGAAACTTGTCATCTCACAGTTTTGGAGGCCAGAAGTCCAAAATCAAGGTGTTGCCCAGGTCACACTCTCTCTGGAGTACTGGGAAGGTACTGTTCCATGCCTCTGTTCTGGTAGCCTCAAACTTCCCTGGCCTGTAGATGCATCACTCTAGTCACATGGGTAGCTTCTTTCTGTGTCTTCGCATCGTTTTCTGTTAGTGTCTATCTCTGCGTCCAGATTTCTCTCACTCTCTCTCTCTCTTTTTTTTTTTTTATAAAAACACCAGTCATATTGGATTAAGGCCAACCATAATGACCTCATTTTAACTGTTTATCTGTGTGAAGATTCTGTTTCCAAATAAGGTCATGATCACATATGTAGGGATTAGGACTTCAAAATATCTCTTTGGAGGAGATTCAATTCATCCCATAACAGGAGAGTTGGAAATAATATTATTTAAGGTTGTATCTAATTACTGATGGTCTGAGACTAGTTGATTTAAAGGAACTCTTTTTTGTTCCAGTCTTTATTGAGGTATAATTTATATGCAATAAAACTCACCTATTTTAATTATGCAGGTTAATGAATGCTGGTAATCATATACCACCACAATAAAAATATAGAATGATTCCATTACCTTAAAATTTTTTTCTCGTGCCCCTTTGCAACTGAGCTCCTCCCCTGATCACTATCCAGAAAACCCTGATCTCTTTGGACACTGTGGTTATACCTTTTATGGAAGTATGTAAATTTTTTGTATGTTTGATTTCTTTCACCTAACACAGTTTTTTCTAAGTTCATTCATGTTGTTTCATGTATTAATTTTTTCATTTTAATCATTGAGTACTGTTCCACAGAATGGATGTAATACAACTAATCGATCTATTTACTAGTTAATGGGCACTTGTATCATTTCCAGTTTTAAGCTATTATGAATAATGCTGCTGTGAACATTCACATACAAGTCTGTGTGGACATAGTTTTCATTTCTCTTGGATAAATACCTAGGAGTAACATTGCTTGGTACTAGGTTCATGTTTAATTTTATAAGCTAATGCTATAGTTTTCTAAAATGGCAGTACTATTTTGCATTCCTACCAGAAATATATGTAGGTTCCAGTTTCTTTACATTGTCACCAACATTTGGTATTATCAGGCATTTTATTCATGATATTCCATTTTTTACTATTTTAATCTGTGTGGGATTTGTAATGTTGTTCCCTCTTTTATTCCTTTTATTCCCGATATCTGTAATTTGTGTTCTCTCTCTGCCTTACTCTCTCATAATCTCTCTCTTCAGCTAGATAGTTATAAATTTTATGAAACGAGCTTCCAGTTTATTGATTTTCTTTATTTTTTTGGTTTTTCTTTTTTGAGTTTTGCTCTTTATTATTTCCTTCTCTTTGCTTTGGGTTTAATAGGATTTTTCTATTTTCTTAAGGTAAGAACTCAGATTATTGATTTGAAATTTTTCTTTTTTCTAAAAGAAACTAAATTTATCTCTAAGAATTCCTTTAGCAACATCCTAGAAATTTATATAAATTGTATTTTTATGATAATTCAGTTCAATTTTTTTATATTTTTATCATAATTTTTGTTCTAATTAACCTATGACTTCTTTGATCTATGATTTACAAATTGGTTATTTAATTTCCAAATATATATTGTTTCTCTTGTTATCTTATTGTTACTGATTTATAATTTAATTCCATTATAGTCAGAGAACATACTCTGTATGATTTTAGTTATTTTAAGTTAATGCAATTGTTTTATGGCTAGTATATAGTCTAACCTAAAAACATACTAGGTACACTTGAAAAGAATATGTGTCCTGTCATTGTGGTTATAGTATCATATAAATATCAATTAAGTCAAAGTATAATATTACAACAGATTTTATGTGTCTTCACTGATCATTGTCTAATTGTTCTAGCAAATGCTGAGAAAGGGGTATTAAAACCTCAAGCTATGATTTTGGAATTGTTTATTTCTCTCTTTAGTTCTGTCACTTTTTACATTATGTATTTTGTTAGGCACATAAATATTTTTGATTGTTATGTCTTCTGATAAATTTAACTTGTATCATTATGAAATACCCCCTCTGTATCTCTCATACATTTTCCCTAAAACCTGTTTTATCCTGTACTGATAGAATCATAATTGTTCATTATTTATTTATTATTTAAATTGAATATTTTTTTATATGTTTACTTTTAGCCTATATAGTTGCGTCTTGTCTGTGGCTTACATGTAGCTGCTTTTTTTTTCTGTTTTAAAAAATGCATTGTGACAATCTGTCTTTTAAGTGGAATGTTTAGTCCATCAAAATTTATTGTAATTATTGATATAGTTGGGTTTTGATCAACCATTTTATTATTTAACTTTTACTTTTCTCATTTTTTTGTTTCCTTTGTTCCTACTTTCCTGCCTTTAGGTTTTCTGGATACATTTTAATTTTCCTATTGGCTTTTTAGTGGTATTCCTTGGCATTATTTTTTAGTAATTGCCCTAGTGATTAAAATATACATCTTAAACTTTTTAGTCTAATTAGTTATTATTGTATCACATCAGGTGAAATACAGAAGTCTTGCAACCATATAGATTTATATTCTTTTACCCCCATCTTCTGTGTTACATTTATATACATTATAAACCCTATGAGAATGTTGTGATTTCTGCTTTAAATAATTATATGGTTTATAAAGAAATTAAGAATAAAAAGCAAAAAGATAAAAACTAGGGGTTTTTTTGTATCTATACAGATACTTACTGTTTCTGATATTCTTTACCCTTATCTGAGAATCCAGGTTTCTCTCCACTATCATTTCCCTTCAAACAGAATTCTCTTTATCATTTCTTATAGTGCAGGTCCACTGGCAGTGAAATGTCTAAGCTTTCTTTTTTCCAAAAAAAAAAGGTCTTATTCACCTTTATTCTCAAAGGGTATTTTTGATGGATGTGTGATTCTGGGTTGACAGTTACTTTCTTTTAGAACTTTAAGGATTTCTACTCTTGCCATGGTTTCTGAGTAGAAGTGTGATGTTAATCAGATTGACATTACCACCTATGTAGTATGTTATTTTTCTCTTGCTGCTTTTAAATTTTACTTTTTTACCCTTGGCTTTCAAAGATTTGGCTACAATGTACCTCAGTGTGAGCTTCTCTGCAATTATTCTAATTAGTGTTCATTGACCATCTTATAACTGTAAGTTTCTGTCTTTCATCAAATATGGGAATTTTGAAGTCATGATTTCTTTAATGGTTTTTCTGCTCTACTCGCCTTCTACTTTACCTCTTTATTGTATGTACATAACTGTTAAATTGTTTGATATAATCTAATATATCCTTGAGGTTCTGTTCATTAAAATTTTTTCACTCTTTATGTTGTATAATTTATATTGCCCTATCTTCAAGTTCACCCCCCTTTTCATCTCCTTTTACCATTCAGTGCATCCAGTAAATATTTTATTGCAAATATTTTATTTTTCTGTTCTAGAATTTTCATTTGTTTCTCTTTTTATTGTTTCTACTTCTTACCTGAGACTTCTTTTTATTCATAGTGGGAAGAATATATGCCTTAAGATTCTGGTTGCTAATTTCAACATCTGGGTCATCTCTGGGTTGGACTTAATTGATTTTCATTTCAATTTCATTTCATTTCATTTCAATTCTAGGCAGTGCATTCCCAAAATTAGTCATGTGTATTGTTGCCTGATAAATCAAAATAAAATAAAACAAACAAAGCAACAAACACAGAAACCCAGCCCTCATCAGAGAATAGTAACAATCCAGAAGAACCACAACTTAACATTTATAATGCCAGGATACAATCTAAAATTCCTCAAGATACTAAGAAAACAAGAAAATTGTTTTTTGGTGGGAGGGAGAGGAGCAGGAAGTCTGGTCTCTGTTCAGATATTTCATGTTTGGCTGAGCTGCTTTGAGTGTTCTGTGCTTGTATTGTTCATGGATCAATAAGAGATTGAATACACAGAATTTGAGAATCCCCTCTTGTCTCTTCTTTCTGGGAGTTCCCTTCTTCTGCAGTAGCCAAATATTACCCAACTTTAGTCTTCTCATTCTCCTAGCCAGAAATACTTCCCTTTTCCCACCACTTCACATGCACTTGTGGACTGCGCTTACTTGCCCAGGCTAAAAGGAAACTAACTTTATATAACCCCCTTGCTGCTGCTTGTTTACTTGCTTCAAGAGGCTCTCTGCTTCTGTTCCTATATGTATTATGAGCAGATTTTGTAGTTGTTTTCTGTATGGGGGTCATTAGGTATGATCTTATTCCATCATAACCAGAACGAAATCTGAATAGCTTTTTAAAAAGATGATTTCTGTCACATAATATGTATTTCTTTTTCAGAACCAAGATTAAAAATATGCTATTGAGCTGGCAAATTTAATAAGAAAACCCATCTGTTCCCAAATCAAATCTATTGCAATTCTAGGGTAGTCTTTTATTGGTTGTTAATTGTTTATCTCTCTGACTTAACCTAGCTTCAGACTTTATAATTTTCCAAGGCATTAGGGAGAAAAAATAGTGAGATTGGGAAAACATGAAGAAAAACCATAAAACTCAAGAATTCTTGGAGTGCTCTTCCTGATAGATTTAAGTAAATTGACAAGCAAAAGATTATTTTCTCAGACATTTTGGGGTTCTTATATAAATAGTAAAATGATTTAAATTGATTTTATTTATTGTCAGTTATGTAGTTGTTTCTGGGTCTCTCCTATCAACAAAATGATTTCAGGAACAATTACAAAATTAAATTTGTTTTCAAAATTGTATTTTTATCTGAATGGTATATCAGAGTTTAGATGTCACAATGAGAGTATTTATCATTGAAGTGCTATTGAAGTAACAATGCATTTTCAGTCTGAAGCTTTATGTCTTTTCTTTGTTTAGCAGCAGTAATATGAATAAAGATTACTGTTCTTTCTTTAAAGCAATGTTATATTAAAAAATCCACTTAAACAGTAGATGCATTTATATTTATATTTCTTTATATTTAGAAATCCAGGTTAGCAAGTTTTATCAAAATTCTGTTATAACAGTAGGATAAATTGAAATTTAAGTTGAAGCAAAACTGTGCCAGGGGTTTCTTTTTTGATTTATCCCCAGGAGTCACCCCTAGTTGCACAGAAATGGGGTAAGGGTAAGTATACACAAACAAAAATCTTCCTTCTCAGTCTCTGTGGGTGTTGTGGGCTGATGTGGCCTCTTTCTAGAAAGGGTACCTGAAGTAAAGCAGGATACAGTTGGGTAAAGAAAAGTAACTAAAATATTGGTCTTTGAGGAAAAATTGTCCTTAGAAAACATTTTCCCTAGTATGGGTATTCTTAGTATTATACATGGAATGTATGGTGGTACATATATATTCAGTTATCAGCTGAATCAATTATTTATTCATTCAGTCAGTCAGTAACTACTTGAATGACTCCCATGAGCCCAGGTAGCAGGTACTGTGCTAGTGGAAAAATAAAGTGAAATGATAGTCTTTTTCCTTAAAGAAATCAGGATCTGGTAGAAAACAAAGTAAGACGGGAAAGAAGCTGACATATGGAGCTTGACCCTGTGCTAAGCATTCCTACATACTTAATTGCCATTAGCCATCTGAAATCCCATTACAGACCTGTAAGAAAATTGTTGTATTGAAGAGAATGCACGGAATCATGGATAAGTATCATAGCCTGAGTTCAAATTTTGAATCTTACCCTCTCTGTGCCTCAGTTTCCCTCTCCGTGAAACAGATAATTTACACCCATCTTACAAGTTTATCAGATGGTTTAATGTAAGAGTACGGGGCAGTGCTCAGAATGGTGCCTGCACATAGTAGGTGATCGTATAGCTATGATGAATACTATCACCCCATTCATTTGATGAGAAAATCTCTTACTAGGCAATAGCAGGAACAAAGATTCTAATCCAGATTTACCTAACAAAGTATCATAAATTCTCAAAAAACAATTCTATCTCCTTTCCAAAATAAAATAATTCTTTTTATGTGTTTAGAGTGGAAAATAAATTCACAGTTCCATATGGAATTCAGAACCCCAGAGCACTCAATCGTGACACCTTAGGTAGCTCAGCTCTCATTATAGTCTTTATTAATATTGTTATAGTAAGTCAACAGTAGGCTTGCTGTTTTTGGTATTAAGGATACTGAGGAATATCAAGATGTTTGAGGCAACAGTTTCATCAACTTTCTGTATAGGAATGTGTGCTCTTTGTAGTAGTTTATTAATTAGTGAAGATCATAATAGTTTTCTTCTTTGGGGCAGGAATACCTTATTTCTAGGGCTTATGTTGATTTGGGGCTTTTTTCTTTTCTGGATTGGGAGGGGATTGGAGAAGAAGGTATTTATCTGCCTGTAAATGCTGTTGTGTTCACCAGTCCATGTGCAGTGGAGATAAAGCTCCTCCTGGGCCCACTCAGAAAGGGGAGACCATTTCCTGCTCCAAATGTGGTCGCTGGGATCGCCTGGGGGCTTGCTTCCATGACGGGTGTGGAGCCATGGTGGGTATTTAAAAGCAGCCTGTTTGTGCCGAGTATCTCACCACCACTCTAGAGAGAGCCAGGCTCCTCTTCTTCCACAGCAGAAATCACCTGTTGGGATTTGAGTGCTAACACCTATTTACCTAAGAATCTAGAGACTGGATTAATTAAATCTATTAAATTGAGAATGGTCTCTCATTGCTGTCTTGATTGACACTTTAAGATTAAACTTTTCAATTCATTTGTTGATTATTGGTACTTATTCTTTTATGAATGGTCTGCCTACCCTTTTTATAAAACACTCAAAATTATTTATTTGAATAAGTGTTGCATGTAAATAATATAAAAGGTTTAGTATGAAAGGTTAGTCTTTCTTCTCATCCTAGTCCCATAGCTCCCCTCCCCAGAAGCAGTCATCGTTATCTAGTTTCTGAGGTATTCTTTTAGCCATTCAATGCATTAATAAGTAAACTGGTAGTTTAATATGAACACTGATTCAGTTCTTTTTACCTAGCGAAGTATCTTGTTAGTAACCTTATTCTTTTCAGTGGCTTTGTAATATTCCACTGTCTGTATGTATCATGATATATTTAGGCCGTTCCCTATTGCTGGAAATTCAGGTTGTTTCCAGTTATTTTCTCTAAACCACAATACTGCAGAGAATAGTCATGAATATACTTCTTTTGTATACTTGTCTACCTGTAAGATAAATTCTAGAAGGTAGAATTGCAGAGTCAGAGGGTATGGGCATGTATTATTTTGATGACTGGAGATCGTATGGTGTGGGAATAATTTATATAGGAAAATTATATCTCTAATATTCATTAAAATATAAAAATGTTTTCTGTCCTCTAGGCTGGCATTCCTGCTTGTTACTCTGTTTGCCCTAAATGTGGGGCCAGCAATCACCCATCTGCCCGATTCTGTGGCTCCTGTGGTCTTTACATGAAGTCCTCAGCAAAACTTTGTGTGGACAACAGACTGGCTCTAGCTACTGAAGAACCTGGTCTTTTTGCTGAGGTGAGGCCTCCACTGTACTAAGAACTGGCACCTGAAAGGAGGTTGTAACTGAATTTGTGTACTCTACCCTATGAATCAATACAGGGAAAGAGAGCTGAAACATTTAGATCTTTTCCATGGCCTTTCGACTAGGTGTGTAAATAAAATAAATTAATTTAGGTTTTAGACACTCAAGTGATTTCTTCAGAAATCAAATATCTATGCGTTTATCTATAATAGATTGAGGTCTAATTGCATTTGCAAGGCCATAGATATAATGTTACTAGGGAGAAGTGGATTTAAAATACATGGGAGAGAAAGTACTTTTCTTCTCTTGAATTTCTTATGTAGAACACCAAGAACTTTCCCCTCAGCTCTTTTATGTTTTAGAAAATTTTGAATAAGTATGTAAAATTGCTTTTGCATTCGTAACAACTGGATAATCTCTCACAATTATTTTCAGAAGGACTTAATCACTCACCAGCTTTGTGTTAGCCTTTTATGAGTTTCTCTAAGCTAAATAAAGACTTTTTCAGGCTTCTTTGTCTCTCTTCATTAGAAGAATTTGAAGAGTGATGATTATTGGAAAGAATGCACATATACTCAGTAACTTTGAGTTCATTTTTAGGAAGCTCATAACCTTCTTAACCCAGATTGGGTTATAGGTCCCGGGACTGCCAATGATCTACTTGCAACTTTGTACAAATGTGTTCTTTCCTCAAGACACTTGAATGCCACCTATTGGAAATTGATTACAATATATTAATTTTGATAGAAAGACATTTTCTCCCATTTGCTAGAAAAATTATCCTAATGAACATGCATGTATAACATGTCCACCAGGTGAATGGTATTCCTTTCGGTGCAATGCTTTCTTTCATGCAGTGCACGACTTAACAGCCTTTCGTGGTAGTCCTCTCAGGTCCTCAGGTCCAGATGCAGCAGAGCATGTCACAGAAAATGTCGGTGCTCAGTAGCTGGGTGTGGATGGGTAGTAGTGTCTATGCTTTTTTTGGATTGTAGAACTGAGAGGATAGATATCTTCCAGGCTTCGTGACAGAGAACATCAGCTGATCTGCTGAGTTTGAGACAGTAAATGGCCAAGGGGATGGGGCAGGGAGTTGCTAAGACAGAAGCAAAGAAGAGGAGGCAAGAGCCGAAAAGCCCTTTTTAGTTTAAAGTACAGTTTTTTGGATACTTTTACTTATGATTACAATTGTTTTTTGTGAGTAATATGAAGAATTAATTAAATTATATTCTAATATTTTATGTTTTTGCCTCACTTGTAGCCCCAATCTGCCTGGCAGTCCCTAAATGTTCCTGTGCCCAAACCTGATGTTGGGACTACGAAGGATGTAGGTACACAGACCACGGGTCTGTTTTACCCATCTGGCAAGCTACTAGCAAAAAAGGAACTGGAAATAACTTCTCTAAAGCAGAGGCAGGAGAAAATGAGTGACCATAAACCTCTCCTCACAGCCATCAGCCCAGGAAGAGGTGAGGAGAAAGATATGGTTTCTTGTCAGGAGGGAACTCATTCTCTGAAAGAAAATTTCCCTTTTCTTCTTTTACGTTTATTTATATATATAGGAAATAAGTTCTTTTATTTTTCTTTTTTCAAGTAATTTTCATTTGTATGAATAATAACTCTTCCTTAAACTTTTATTACTCTGATATTTTGACTCAAAGCCCATATTTTAGTTTGAAAATCATAAAGCACATCTGTATTTCTACTATTTTGGCAGAAATATTGTTAGTCTGTGTTGTTATTGTTATCTAGTATTATCTTTTTTTAGTGTGGTAAAATTTATATAACAGTTCACCATTTTTACCATTTTGAAAACATACAGTTTAGCAATATTTAGTACATTAACAATGTATTGTACAGCCATCAACATTCTCTATACCAGAACATTTTTATCACCTGGAAAGTAAAATCCATTCTCTGTAAGCAGTCACTCCCCATGTTTTTTCTCCCAAGTGCTTGGCAACCGTGAATCTATTTTCTGTCTTTATGAATTTAACTGTTTTGGACATTTCATGTAAATGGAAGCATATAACATATTGCCTTTTGTGACTGATTTCTTTCACTTAGTATAATGTTTGAACATTCATCATGTTTTAGCATGTTTAATACTGTTTTTATAGCTGAATAATATTCTATTATAAAGATTTATGACATTTGATTGATCCATTTATCAGTTGATGGACATTTATTTGAGTTTTGTTCACTTTTTGGTTATTATGGATGATACTGCTGTGAACATTCATGTACATGTTTTTTTCTGTGGATATGTGTTTTCATTTCTCTTGGGTACATAAATATTGCAATTGCACTATGGGTCAAACAATGTACACATGGGCCAAAGAGTATCATTATGTCTAACTTTTGTGGGACTTCCAGAGTATTCTCCGAAGTGACTGTACTGTTTTACATTCTGACCATCAGTGTATGAGGGTTCTGGTTTCTTCACATCTTTACCAGCATTTTTATTTATTTTTTTTTATCATAGCCATCCTAGTAGGTGTGAACTGGTATTTTATTATGGTTTTAATTAGTATTTTCCTGATGACTAATGATATTAAGGATCTTTTTATGTGCTTGTTGACCATTTGTATATTTTCTGTAGAGTAATGTCTATTCACATCTTTTGTCCATTTTTAAGTTTGGTTGCCTTTTTGTGTTGAGATATAAGAGGGTTTTTTTATATATATATTCTGGATATTAGACAGTTATCATATACATAATTTGCAAATATTTTCTACCTTTCTGTAGGTTGTCTTTTAACTTTCGATAGTGTCCTATGGAGCACAAAAGTTTTAAATTTTGATTAAGTCAAATTATATCTATTTTTTGTTGTTGTTGCTCGGATTTTTGGTGTCATGTCTAAAAACCCATTGCCAAATCTAGGTCACAAATATTAACCCCTATCTTTTCTTCTAAGATTTTTATAGTCTTAGAATCTATAGATCAGTATGGTGAGTTTTACTGTCTTAACAATAGTTTAAGTCTTCCAATTCATGAACATGGGATATATTTTCAATTATTTAAATCTCCTTTAATTTCCTTTAATAGTGTTTCATAGGTTGTAGAGTATAAGTTTTGTGCCTCTTTTGTTAACTTTATTTCTAAGTATTTTGTTGTTTTTGATGCTATTGTCAATATAAGCATTTTCCCAATTTTATTTTTGAATTGTTCATTGCAAGTCATTGCAAGTTTATTTTGCATATTGATTTTGTATTCTACAACTTTGCTGAACAAAGTTTTTAGTTATAATTGTTCCTTAATAGATTCCCTAGGATTTTCTATGTACAGAACATGTCATCTGTGAATGTAGTTCTACTTAATTTCTTATCTGGGTGCCTTTTATTTCATTTTCTTACCTGATTATCCTGGTTAGAATCTCCAGTACAACCTTACATAGAAGTGGTAAGAGCAAGAATCCTTTTCTTGTTCTTGATATTAGGGGAAAACACCCAGTCTTTAACCATTAGTATGATGTCAGCTGTGTTTTTCTTAGATCCCCTTTCTCTTATGGAGCAGATCCCCTTCTATTTCTAATTTTTGAGTATTTTTCTTTTAATCATGAAAGGATTTGGGATTTTGTCAGATGCTTTATCTGCATCTATTTAGATGATCATAAATTGATTTATATTAATTGATTTTCAGATGGTAAACCAATCTTTTGTTCCTGGGATAAGTCCTACTTGGTTTTGGTACATAGCTCTTTTAATAAGTTTCGGGGTCCAGTTTGCTAGTATTTTGTTAAAGATTTCTATGTTTATATTCATAAGAGGTATTGGTCTTCAGTTTTCTTGTTTTGTGATATCTTTGTCGGGTTTTAGTATTGACCTATAGTCATCTCTTCTCTTTTATTTATTTATTTTTTGAAAGTGCTTACAAAGGATTGATATTAACACTTCCTTAAATATTTGTTAGAATTCACCCGTGAAGCCACCTGGGTCTGAACTTTGTCTAATGGGTAATTTTGATTACTAATGCAATCTCTTTACTTTTTTTTTTCACTTGTGAGCATTTAATGAACTTTACTTCATATGATTTCAAGCTACCAGGACACAGTCCCCCTGCAACACCCTTAATCTTCTCTTCAGCTCGTCTGTTGAAGAATTTGGCCTTCATGATGACAGGCTGCTTTGGGAGCTTTCCCTTCCCTAGAACTTTGTAGTAGCCTGATCATATCTCATCAATGATAGGAGCAGCTCTACTCTTGTATTTGGCAGCATTTACCCATGTCTGCTTATTGACCAAGGTCCAAGTTTATCAAAGTTGACAGATGGGCAGAAGCTCTGGTTCCTCTTTAAGTGATAATACTTCATACTAACTTTCCCAAAGTAATTTGGGTGTTATTTGTTGAAGTTGATGTTGTGGTGATCCATGCTGCCAGCATTACTTTGGCTTCCTGTGTGCTTCCAGCGCTTGCCGATGTGCTTGCCGTGGGCATGGGTTACGTGCCCCCGAAGTTTCCAGGTCTTCCTCAGTCTGGATGGTATGTCGGCAGTAAAGACAAAAGAGCCATCTCTTTAGAGTTTCTATTTTTTGTCGAGTCAGTTTTGTAGTTTATGTATTTGTCTATTTCATCTGAGTAATCCGATTTATTAGTATACAGTTGTTTGTAGTATTCCTTCATTATCTTTTCTCAGTAAGGTTGGTGGTAATATCCCCCATTTATTTCTGATTCTAGTAATTTGAATCATGTCTCTTTTTCTTGGTCAGTCCAGATAAAGATTTGTTGATTTTATTGATCTTTTCAAAAAGTAAATGTTTGGTTTTGTTGATTTTCTCTATTGTTTTTCTATTCTGTATTTTGTTAATTTCCACTCTAATCTTCATTATTTCCTTTTTTTTTTTCTTGCTTTAGGTTGAGTTAGCTCTTCTTTTTTAGTTTCTGAAGGTCAAAATTTTGGGTCTTGATTTGAGATCTTTCTTCTTTTCTAATGTTGGCATTTACAACTCTAAATTTCCCTGTGAGCATGCTTTCACAGTATCCCATAAGTTTTGGTATGTTATATTTTCATTTTCTTTCAACAGTGTGTTAATTTCCAAATATTTTTGTTTTCCCCAAATTTTTATTTGTTGTTGATTACTAGTTTTATTCTATTGTGAGCAGGAACATAGTTTGTATGATTTCAATCCTTTTAAATTAATTGAGACTTGATATGGTCTAACAAATGGTTCGTCCTGGGGAATGTTTCTTGTGCACTTGAGGAGAATATTTATTCTGCTGTTTTGGGATGAATGTTTTATAGATGTTTTATTTCTTGTTGATCTTGTGCCTAGTGTTTCTATCCATTTTGAAAATGGGGTATTAATGTGGCCAGCTATTATCATTAAATTGTCTATTTTTCTCATTTCCATCAGTTTTTGCTTCATATATTTTGGTTATCTGTTGTTAGGTGCTTGCATATATGTTTATAATTGTTATACCTTCCTGACCCTTTATTTTAAATATCTCTCTTTTTATCTAGTAATATTTTATTTGGTCTTAAAATCTATTTCGTCTATTAGTACAGCCCTTTCAGCTTTCGTATGGTCGCTGTTTGCATGATATATCTTTTTCCATCTTTTAACTTTCAGTCTAATTGTATCTTTTAATCTAAAGAATATCTTCCATAAATAGTATATGGTTGGATCTTGATTTAAATTTGATTTGACAATATCTGTTGTTCGACTGTATTGTTTAATCCATTCACATTTAATATTATTATTGATAAAGTTGGATTTATGTTTTCTATTTTGCTTTTTGTTTTCCAAATGTTTCTATGTATCTTTTCTTCCTTTATTCCTCCTTTACTTTCTTTTGTTTTACATGTTTTTAATGTAATATTTTAATTTCTTTAATGATTTTCCCTATATATTTTCAGTTATTACCTTAGTGGCTGCTCTAGGTCTTACCTTATACATCTTATCAGAATATGCTTCAGATTTATAGTAACGTAATTCCAATGAGATATAGAAATGCTCCTCCTATATAATTCTATTTCCTCTTCCTGATTTTTGTGGTATTATTTATACATACATAGTGTATTATGTTACAACCTTTCCCCAAAACACTCTTATATTTATTACTTTATATAACCTTATGTCTTTTAAAAAGAATGAAAGAAATAAAAACTATCATATATTTATGGCTTTTGTTATATTAGCTTTCCTTTTTCCCCTTTCTACTTCTGTTCATTTATTCCTGTGGATTAAAGTTACCCTCTGGACTTATTTCCTTAAACCAATATAACTTTTCTTTCAGCCACCTCCTTTATGCTGTTATTGACCAATAAATTACATTTCTGTATGTTAGAGGCCAAATATTACAATTATATACATATCGTTTTAAACAGTTTTTTAAAAATTTGTTTAGAGAAGAAATGAAAAAGAAATATGTATTTGTAAAGTCTTTTATAATTATATAGTTACCTTTACCAGTTCTCTGTTTTTTTGAGTGTGCATGCGTGTGTGTGTGTGTGTGTGTGTGTGTGTGTGTGTGTGTGTTCACATTACTGTCCAGAGTCATTTGCTTTCAGCTTGAAAATATTTCTTTAGCATTTCTTTTAAGATAGGTGTGCTAGCAATGATTTCTCTCAGTTTTTGTTTTTCTGGTAATGCCTTTATTTCGCCTTCATTTTTAAAAGATAGCTCTCATGGGGGACAGTGACATGTTTGTCTTAGAGTGAGACTCCTGCTTCAGAGGCTGGGCACTCAGTGGAGAGTGGTGCAGCTGTTGGCTCTGGTCTTTTGGACTTGAATTTTAGAGAATGGGACCTTTGCTTTACAAATAAGCCAGGATGAAGGTGATCTGCACTCCGGTAATCTCAGTGTACCACACCCAAAGTAGAGTCTACATCTCATGGAAGTTGGCTGGGCAGAAAATGAGAGCCCTCACTCTTGACCACCCTTACCCAATACTTGGTCTCTGCAACAGTTAGTTGGGGGAAGAATGAAAAATAGTGAAGTTCTTTCCCTCTTGGGAAGACATTCTAGCTCTCCAGCTGGCAGCTGGGAGTAGAGGGAGCCCTGTGTTCTTGCCTTCACCTATCTGGAGTGAAGTTTTCATCATGCTCAGCTGAGAGAGGGGAGATCAGGAATGGGTCATGATTCAAACATCACAGACTCTCCCTATTCTGAGTTTTAGTACATTTTCTTCATTTCTTCATTAAATTTCTTCTTTATTTGCTATATGTCTTTAGAACCATTTCCAGAAACTTTAAATTGTTATTTGTTTTGTAGTTTCGCTGGGGAGTGGGTCCACTGAGCTCAGGCTGCCATACTGGAAGTTGATCATTCCCAGCTCTTCTCCTTCCCCTGGATTTCTCAGCTGGAAACCAGAACTCAGTCCACAGACTGATTAAGCTCTTCTGGGCATGAGTGTGATATCAGTCCAAAGGTAGATTGTCTGCAGAGATGGCCAGAATGATTCCTCCTATCCATGTATGCGCATGGGACTCCTCTCCTCAAGAGGAAGAAGCTGTTTCCCTTCTTTAGGAATCTGGACTTGTCTTGTGACTTACTTTAAACAATAAAAACTCATAGAAGAGACACCATCACAGTTCTGGGCTTAGGCCTTAAGAGGTCTGGAAGCTTCCTCTTACTCTCTAGGAAGACAGTGCTATGTAAAGTAGTTCAAGATAGATTACTGAAGGACAGATGCCACACAGAGATGACCCAGATAATAGCCAACACTAAGACACCGGGCATTTGAGCAGGGGCAGACTGCAATCATGAAGAGAGAGGGTCAGCCAATCCCACCAGCCTCCAGCAATTTGTCCCATCCTAGCTGAGGCTTTAGCCATGTGGCTGAGATAATCTTGGATTTCCTAGCCCCAGCTTAGATGGCTCAGCTGACACCATGTAGAGCAGAGATGATCCATACCTGCCAAGCACTTGACCACATACTTGACCCATAGACATGTGAGCAATAAAGCAGTTGATGTTTTAAACCACTAAGTTCTGGGGTGTTCCGCTTGGCAGCTATAGATAATAGAACTAGGTCCTCAGTTTCCTATAGCAGAAGGCAGTCCCTTAGCATCCCCTCTTTTAGCCTGAGGTGGAAGGGAACAGACCTTACTCCCCACAGGAGGGCTCATTGTCTTGCAATACCATTTCCAAAGGACCCCCTCTTCCAACCCATCCTTTTCACAAAGTCCTCTCTCGATGTTGAGAGTTGAGATTTGATCTTGGAATTGTACATCTATTGTATTATAGATGTTCAGACAGAGCTTCGTGTTTAACATATTCCCGCATGTGTATTTATTTGTGTATTCTCTATGTCCACTGTAATGAAAGTTACTTGAGGGCAAGAACTTTTTTCACTTCTATATACCAGCCCTAGCATAGCCAATGGCACATAGTAGGTGCTCAATATGTATTTGAGGGATGAATGCCTACTTTACATGAAACTGTGCTAGGCCCAGGATTATCTGTAGTGCTATCTCAGTTACTTATAGTGGACTTTTGTTATACACCACACCAGATCCTCTCAGCCCACCCAATTTCAGTGCAGAGGTGGTGGTCATGCATCATTGCTAGTATCCTTCACATATGAACATGCCACAACATCTCTTTGCTGCCTCAGGCTTTCTCCAGAGTAATGGAAAACTTCCTCTCCATGGGTTGGCACAACTCAGAAGTGCTGGGGTGTTCATACTACTCCAACACTTGTGTTTCCCAGGGTCGCCTTCTTAAAAAACTACCTGTTGCCAGGCTTTGCTGTCAGGGGAACCCAAACTTATACGCTTAAGTTCTCTTATTTAATGTCACAATGACATATATGGTAAGAGGTATTTAGCCCCATTTTATAGGTAAAGAAAGTAAGGTTTAATGAGATTTAAGTGTCTGGCTCAAGTTTACTAAGCTAAAAAAATGGTAAATTTAGGATTTAAATGCAGGCTTGTATAATCTCCAAATCATGTGTTCTTTCTAGGAAACCATGCTGGGTGACCTTGCAGAAGCCACCTGATTGCTCTCACTTTAGTGTCCTTATTGGCAGGATCCAATGTGGGCTTGCAGGTTCAAGTGCCAACAGGGAAGAACCTGGAAGTAAAGGAAGACAGCTGGGTCTACAGGTTTTGGCCTGCTGGAGGCCTGTACCCCGTCCAAAGTGGGCAGCTACCCTCTGTCTCAGGCATCTGCCACCTGCACATGAGAAGCCAGAAAGCTAGACTTATGTGAAATCTCCCAAGTTTTAAATGGTAGCAACTAATTCAAGTATGTTTTAACGCCCTATGTAGACTGGAAAGAGGCACAAGGAAACTTTTAGGAGTGACGAAAATGTTCTACATATTGATTGCGGTGTATACACTTGTGTGTTTTATTAATGTTATATCTCAATATGGTTAGTTTTAAAAGAATTTTAAAAGAATAAGAGAAAAAGACCCTATGTGCAGCAATCAAAATATTTCTTTTGAGATTCTAGAATATCCTAGGATTAATTATGTGTAAAAAAGAAGCTAGAAACAAAAGTGAGATATTCTAGTACATAACTGAGGTTAAGTAAGTAAAAACCATCACAAAGTTCAGTAAAGAAGAACAGCTTCTCTGAGAACTCATGATCCACACCAGCATTTTCTTTTTTAGCCTCAGAATTATTCAAGTAGATGAGTTTCTCTTCTTCTTTAGGATACTGGAGAAAACAGTTGGATCACATCTCTGCTCACCTCAGGTCTTATACTCAGAACAACCCTGAATTCCGGGCCTTGATTGCTGAACCCAGGATGGGAAAGGTTGGTGGATTCTGAATGGAACTCCTACTCCATGGCATTCCATGGGGTCAGGCTGAAGTTAATCCTAATGGACTTCACCTGAAATGGCACTGAGCTTGGCTTCTTTCCCTTTTTTGTCCTGCTTTTCACACTGTCTTCCCTTCAGGCACTGCTTTAATAAATCACTTGCACATGAGCCTTGTCTCAGGGTCTGTTCCTGGACATCTGACCTAAGACAGTAAATTGTGAACATCTCATGCTTTTAGATGTCACATGCTATGGAAATTCTGATGGCCAGAGCTAAAAGACTTAGAATAGTTTAATCTAGTCATATTGTACACTTAAATCCTATGCTGTATTAACACTAATAGTAATCATAAGATTTAACCATTTAACAGTGCAGTCAATATCTGCATTGTGTTCATCATCTCTAGTCCTCAAAACAAAACTGCAAGGTTGGAGTGTTATTATTGTGGCAGTTTTTAAAACATGGCCACAGGTTCTTTAACAGTCTTCCCTTCAAAGGATGGAATCTGTGTCCCCTCTCCTTGAATCTGGGTGGGCTTGTGACTTTGAACTAATGGAGTATATTGAAAATGATGCTATGGGACTCCCAAGGTATGGTGTAGGGCATGTGGCTTCTTTTTGCTTGGCATGCTCACTTTCAGTACTCCTTCCTGGAGCCTAGCTGTCCTGCTGTGAGAAGCCAAAGCCACAGGGAGTGGCCACATGTAGTTTTACTTGTCTGCAGCTCCAGATGAACCCAGTCCTTGAGTCATGTGGTTCAGGAGTGAGGCAGATTACCGATGAGACTTTAGGTCATTCCAATCCCCAAACTGGAATGAAAGTCATCTCTAGTCATTTGAGTCTTCCCAGCTGAGGCCTTAGCCTTTGGAACATGACAAGCTATCCCCACTGGGCCCCACTGGAATCTCTGAACATGATAAAATCTAAGTTGTTTAATGAAACAGAATTTGGGTTTATTTTATACTACAGTAGAATGAACCTTATTTGACACCAGGAAAACTGGCTCAGAGATATTTGGTGACCTGCCTGGTACTATACCGCTGGATCTCAGAGGATTCAGGATTTGAAGTAGGTCTATCAGATCCCAAGCCCCATGTCCTTTCTCTGCCATTAGAAAGAGACACCCCTGTGAGAAGACCTGTTCCTCTGTCATTAGACTAGAAGGAACCTTTAAAACCCACTCTTCTGCCACTAAATAGGCCAACATTGATGTTATTTCATTGTCAAGTATTGCTCAGTTTTCTTTGATAATCTGTTTTGGTGGTTTATTAATTTTTTTGGCCTAATCCAAGAATCTGGATGGCCTGTGAGGCAAATGGCCTGTGGGGCAAATCTGGACTGCCACCCAGTTTCGTAAATATTATTGGATCTTAACTATACTTATTCGTTTACATTTTCTGTAGCTGCATTTGTGCTCCAAAGGCAATGTTCTGTTTTCATGACATAGACTCCTTGGCCCACAAAAGCTAAAACATTTACTATATGATCCTTAAAGGATTTGCTAATCCCTGGTTTGATCTAAGTCCCTCCTTCTGGTTACAGAAAAAGCTGCTCAACTGTGATATTTGGCCCTTGATTGCCAAGGCCTGGCCCCTAGGCCACCTATTCCCAGGTGATAACATCCAGACATGTGGCTTGATTAAACTTAGTGTTTTGTATAGAACGTATAAATTTGTATTTTGCTTTTTTCCCATTCTGGCAGTCTCTGCTCTTTAAATGGGGGTATTTACTAATTACATTTATAATTAATGGAATTATAGATATCCCTGGATTTGTGTTCTATTTTGCTATTGATGTTCTGTTTTATATAGTTTTTGTCTCTCCGTTTCTTTTTTTTTCTGCCTTTTTTTGTGTTAATTAAATATTTGATTAAATTTATGGTTTGACATCTCAGCATTTCTTTGCTATTGCTCAGGGCACTGAGTTCCATAACTACGGTTTTGAATTCTCTCTAATTCTTTTTTAAAAGCTTCTCTCTGCTACTGTCCATGAAGATGGCTATGAAGTTAGCATCAGGCTGAATTATGTTCAAGTCTCAAACAAGGTAAGTGAAACCTTCAGAAGTTATTCATTGGAGAATTGGCTGAACTAGTAAATTGTGGCTTACAATTTAATGTTTCTCTGTTATCTGTAAAAGGGAGAAGGTTCAAATACTATAAAACTTGACTATGGGCCAGCTATTTCATAGAATTAGATAAATAACTGAGGTAAGCCTCAGAGAGCTTTAGGCATATAATGATACAGTAAAAATGGGAATTATCACCCACCTGATTGGTCTTACAGTTCTCATGTTTATTTATACTCACTGACATCTGATGGCAGGTCTGTGATACAACTTATTTGGGGAAATACTGAAAAAAATGTTTGCTGATATAAACCTTGACCTATTTGCCTATAAAAAAGAAACCAAACTTTACAACCATGTCTCCCTTGATCTGCCCTCTTTATGGTGACTGGGCCATTATTACAGTCTGTAAGTGTGTAACAATCATTGATTGATATTGGCAGATTTAGGGTCATTGCACAAGTCAGAATGTATGAAAGAATAATCAGTAGATTGAGAAGATGGGTAAAGAAGGCAAGGCAAAGGAGAAGAACTAGCATTTATTAGGCCCTTGCTATGTGCCCAGCAGGGTACTAATATCTTAAAATTAGGATAGCTACATGACCCTGGCTAAATCAAAGGGGGGCAGTGTGTATGTAATGGAATCATGCACATGAAAGTGCTTTAAAACAAGTCAAGCCCTAAATGCTATGTTTTAGGTTGTATGGCTAGAGCAGAGCTTGTGTCAGGGAGGGACTTCAGCAGAAGGGGCTTGAGGAACACTAGAAAAGGCAGGGGAGGAGAGGAGTGAGCAGGTGGTTGTAAGTAATGTCTAGCTTTATTTAGCCTGGTCCATGAGGAGCTCTGGAGTGTGAACGACACCACACAGTTGTCCCCAGCTGAGGCATGGAGGGGAGGGGCATAACCTCTAGGGCAAGGCAACATCCACTGACTAAGGGCAGTTGGCTGGAGAAGATAGCCAGCTGTGAGCTGTTAGTAGCCAACACAGCAGCTGGGATGGGGAACAGGGGAACTGGGCAGGCACCAATAGCATCTACAACGTGAGTAATTATCTCCAGGTTTACTCTGTGTTTTCTCTTAGCCTGTGTGTTCTAATGTTCAGGAAGTAGCAGGTGGTTTCCTGTGGCAGAAACAAGCAGCCACATGAGGACAGGGCAGGATGTCATGCTGTGAAATCAGTCCAGGTAGATACAGGAATCCAGGTCTGGTCTATGTATCATCTATCCTCATTTCATAAACATCTGTTTTACCTTATTTTACTTTCACAACATCCCTTTGAGGCAGGTCATAATATTTCTGATTTATAGGTGAGTTAACTGAGGCTCAGAAAAGTTAAATAGCTTTCCTCTTCCAAGGTCCCTAATCTAGTAAGTAACAACCAGGATTCAGACTCTGCAGCTTGAGCCTCCCCATTATGCTACTCGAATTCCAAGACACATAAAGGTTTTAAGTAGGTGAATGACACAGTTACTTATAAATTGTGTAGAGATGACTAGGGTAGCCACATGGAAGCTGGGCTGGCGGGAACCTGTTGGGAGGATGTTGTAATGATCCCAGTGTGTGAAGAGGGACTGTGGCTATGGTGACTGAGAGGAGGGGCCAGATTGAGGAGCTGTTTAAGAGGCAAAATGGATAGAGCATCGTGATGAGATGAAGGAATCATGGGAAGGATGTCCGAGTTTTAAGGTCGACTGTCTTTGAGGACGTAGCCATCATTAAAAAAATGAGGAGCAGGTTGGGAGAGCTTTCTTTCTATTGAAACATAGCAGCCTCATCATTTATGGTGCTTGGATTTTTTTCATTGGCCAGAACCTTTACCTCAACAAAGCGGTGAATTTCAGTGACCACTTTCTGAGCAGTGTCACCGAGGATGGTACTAGGTTGTTCGGCAGCAGGTCCAGCTTGGGTGAGTTGTACTCTTCCACTGATTTTAAAACCATTGACCAAGAACACACTGATTTGGCAAGGAGGGCAGAACTGCTTGACATTTGTGCGACCACACATTCTTCATGATCTAGCCAGTTTATTCCTCTGGCTTCCCTAAAGACTGGGATGAGACTTTTAAAGTCTTTCACAGGCTTGGGGAGATAAATTGAGGTGGGGAATGCTCTTTTGGGCCTAAAAACTGTAGTCACTTCTGTTCTCCTCCTTCCCATTTATCTTTTGATCCTGGACTGAGAGGAATGGCTCCAGGAGTCCTTCCTGCCAGGTTCAATCAAATAGAAATTTCTACAAAAGTTGTTTTATCCTTTTGACCTCTTGAGGGGCATGGCAGTCAACTCTAGCTCTTTTCATGTGGGGAAAGAAAGGAAGGCATTATTTTGGTCCTCGACTCTTTGTCATTTCAGTGAGTGACTGCAGCCAGGGGACCTCAGATGCCACTGAAAAAGTCAAGAGAATGAAGAATTTTGAGACCAAAACATTTCAAGAAAAGAAAGAGCAGCTTACAGTACGTGTATCTGTTGGTCCTTACAGCTGTCTTCTTCATCCTATGTAGTGTTTTCCTGTGAGATTTTTATAATGAAAGAATATTTTTTCTTTTTTTAAAAACTAACAATGTATTTTTTTTGGAATCTTTTTAAATATCTCAAGATTATTAATTAGAATTATCTTACAGTTCTCATCAGTTTGCTGAAGCACCTCTCTTTCCTCTGTGGTCAATTTTGTGTGTCCATCTTTCCCTTTCTTGTTTTTGGTTTGTCTCAAATGTGGTGATCCTTGGTTGTCAGGTCACCTCTCTGGAAAATAGTTATCAATATTTAAGCAGAAGGCAGAAACAGAGAGGGTAAGTACAATAGCCATCTCAGCTAGTCACAGTATTCATGAATTCAGCCTGCACCCAGCTTCTACCGTCCTTGCTGATTTACTTTGAGCTTCTGCAGGTCTCCCTGGAGAGAACACACTTATACCTCTGGTGTCTCCAGTTGGATTTTCTTTTCTTTGATTTCCCTGTCATTCAGATTTCACATATTTTCATTCTCTGGGATCCCTCATAATTTTTGATCCACTGATAGTACCCTTTCAGTTTCCCACAGCTGGTAGACTTTTGTTTTTTAAAAATACAGATTATGAATAATTTCAATGGGAGCTTTGCAGAAAGAGAGAGCACATGCCTTTGCTCTGTCCACCATCTTGCCTTTTAGTCAGCCCTTTGGCTTCAGTAGGAAGAACAGATGTGCTTAGCAACAAGCCCAGAGCCCGAGTCTCCTGGCTCTTGCTGGAGATAGGCACAGCGTCAGTTCTTCCCTCCAGCTGTAGCTAAGCCAGGCCCTCAGGGCTTTCTTGGGGATGCACATACCAACCTCCTGGCTTGCATTGTGGTTTCTGTGGAAGCAGGGACTCTGCTCCTCATCTTGTGTCAGAAACACTAATAAATTTGGGAAGAAGACCTGAGAATTGTTTTAACTTTTATTGCTCAGGATTCCTTGCACTCTCCACCTTCTCCTAGTTTGAAATATTGTTAATAAGTATAAGTATAGATTTCCATAAACTTAATAACAATTTTACCCTTTTAGAGACTCTACTCATTTATTCTGTATGTGACCTGAATCCCCCATTGGTATGTGCCTTTATTTTCTCATTTGCATTCAGGATATAAGTAACAGAAACTATATCATCTGTTCACTCATTCAGTGATTATTTTAGAGCACACACACATCAGGTGCAATTCTAGGAGCTGAAAATAAACAGAAGACATAGAGGTGTCAGATCTCATGAAGTTGACATTCTAATGCATTCTAGTACGTTTTTCCATGAGGAATGGAATTCAGTACAAACAAATGCCCTCTAGGATGGCAGGTTTACTACTTAGAGTGCCTGTTCCAAACTACCCATCCTGAGGACACGTAGTGAACTTTATATCTTCTGAAAGGCTCAGAGGCCTTGGCCAGTGTCCCCATCCTCATGGCTTATTAGGGAGCTAGGGAAAGGTAGGAATTAATTTTATTCTATAAATAGAGAAATGGTGGTCCTGGGACCACCCCACAGTCAACCCTGGGATCCAGTGGCAGAAACATTCTAAAAATAATTTCTCCTGTTTTCCAGACTGCTTTCTGTAGTCTTCCAGTAACCAGCATTTGAAATCTTTTGTATATAAAGAAATATTACATAAAGATGAATTTCATTGTATTTTGAAAATGTAAAAAATAAGAAAATCTTCAGATTTCTGATGATAGATGAGAACCTTTTTTTTTTGAGCAAGAGGTTGACTTTATTGGTTCACCCACACTTTAGGTTAGCATGTTCTCTGACTTTGAACACTTTCTGAAGCATGTAAAGTAAATTTTAGGATTCACCTGATTGCTTTTCCTACAGATATTCATAATAAAACTAGTGTGGGGTTTCTGGGTTTTGGTGCAGTTTCTCATTGTATCCCTGTTCTTATTGATATAAAATAATGTGAGTGCGATTCTTCTCCATGACAAGGTTTCAAAGACCAGCAGGATTTATATTAGATGTGTTTATTTGTGCTGCTGGCTGTTGAAGAAACCCCCCACCACACACACACACACAGTCATTCTCATGCTCATCTGTCCTGGGACTCAGAACTTAACCTTGGAGAGGAAACATTTGCCTTGATGGTTGAGCCTGGTCAAATTGGACTTGACAGTAAAAATATTTTGCAGCAGTGGAGATGACTACATTCTGTAATCCTGCAGCTTGAAAACAGACTCCTGCTGAAGGAAGTCGGACCAACAGGGGATGGAAGGGTCTCTGTGATTGAACAGCTGCTTGATGATGTAAGTGCAGCAAAAGAACAAGCCTCTGAGGATTTTGGCCTGGCATTCTGCTTCTGTCTCTTTCAGGTGGAAGTTTTGTTCAATATTGTGGTCACTGCAGTGTCATTTAATTAAAAACTATTTGGAAATGAGTTAAATGACTAGTAAGAAGTTTTACATGACTTGTTATCTGTTGCTAGTTTTTATAGCAAAGAAAATAAGCAGAAAAGTACACATGAGCCAAAATAATGTGCATGAAGGTGGACAGAATTCCAGTCTGTGACCCCATGTTACCTTCATGAGGTTATCTGAGAGTGCCTGCCCTTCCTGATGTGGGAACAGAAGTTTTATAGTCTGAGTGACATGGCAGCTTTGTCCAATACATGTTGGTCTTGGAGTTCCTGATTCTCTTCTGTTTGGCTTTAAAACAGTTTAGGTCCATCAAGGATGTTTGTTACTAAGTAGGATAATAATTGGATGCTGCTGAGTGAAGGGTTTTGTAGCAGGCTTGTTTTTTTCTATACACTGCAGGGAGCAGATCCCAACTGCAGTGATAATGAAGACCGACCTGTTGTCACCGTGGCTGTGATCAATAAGCACCATGAAGTGATCCCAGTTCTTGTGCATAGAGGAGCAGACATCGACCAGCAGTGGGGACCGTAAGTGAGACACAATGAAAGTAGAGTTCTGGTGCCATGTCGCAACCAGCCAATACCTCAGGGACTCTGCTGCAGCAGTCTGTATGCACGCCCTGTTCAATTTGATTCACTTAATCGTTTGAACCCACTGTGGCCTTAATAAGAGACTCAACTGCTTCTGTTTTCCAAATATGGGCAAAACAAAATTTTTAAAATGGACTATTGAATTGGCTAAATTTTAGTAGCTTTTATAAATGATGATATATTTTGTTGACTCAAGAATTTATGCTGTTGTGGGGCTGACGGATCCCTAGTGCTTGACATATTAAGCAATGTTTTCATCATGATCTCAACTACTATGGCCCATAAGAGAACAGAGCCCCATAGAAATATACCTATGAATTTAATGCAGAATGAAAACAATACACAGTTGTTTCCAGAGAGTAACACTGCTGGGGAGGAGACTGGTGCATCCAAGTTTACCACATAATTTTAGTTTTCCCAGCCGTGAAGCAGGATGGAGTGATACCAGGTCCTGTGGGATGGTTTTGTTACATACTGTCTTAGTCTTGGTGCTGTTCTGCCTCTTGACCCGTTCCAGCCTTGCGATTCTATTGTTCTTTTGCAAATAGTAGGAAACCTGGGGTGGAAAGTTCTTTGAGTATGGGTCCTTCATGTTAGCTTATATTTTTCTGACCATTTTTTGAACTAGAAGTCTCTAGGAGTATTGCAGGTATCTAACACTATACTGCCTCCTAAATTATTATTAAGACAGGATCGAGCCCCAGGTCAGTGAAGCATACTGCTGAGTATGTCAAGCCAGCACAGGGGACAAATATTAAATAGCTTTGCTTCTGTTTTTCTCTGTTTTGAATTTCCTTTAGAGTTTTTATTCAAAATATATCACTTTTAATTTTTCACTGTGCATTTTTATAAGTTTCTGCCCAATAAGACACCTATATCAGTAGACATGATCCCCTTTTTAGTTTTATTTATAGCAGGATGTTTGGCATGTTAGTGTAAATATTTGATAGCTGAAATTTACTTTCTCAAGTTTTTATAGTGTTCACATTCATCATACTTTGTCAACTTCTTCATTTAACCCACATGTTAACTTATTTCATGTTAAAGTATACTTTAAATTTGTATAATTCAGACAAGCTTTTCCTATAGTATTTAAATATGTTTTTGGTTGATACAGAAACCTCTTGGACACATTTTGAATTAATGCTTCAGTATGATGAGTCCTGGCTTCATGAAAAGTCTAGTTAAGAGGATGAGACTATTGTGGACATGGAACAGATTAACTGGTTTTCTTTGCTGTTCCTCAATTTTCAATTTTGCTTCATCACCATTCTGTAAATTGACATTTATCTGGATGTGACCTCATTGAATTTCTACTGAGTTTTACCCTGTGGTTCGGCCATCTCCCTGAGGTGTGTGCTAGCCCTTTGTCACCCTGCTGCATTACCATGGTTACTGTTCTCAGAATTTAGTTCACTTGGGGGTGTGGGAGGAATGCCAGACTAGAGACCTTCCCCCTAAATAGAGCACAGAGATCTCTTCTTTTTTTTCTTTTTATACCTCCCTCCCTTCCCCCAAAAAATGAGAAGAGTAGATTTTCCCATTGAGAACCAAATTCTGCTAAGTCTGGTTTATATTTGTTTGAAGTTTTTAGGCCTAAGTTAGCATGTCCTCTGCCCCACGACCGGGCCTCTGTAGATCCAGGAACACAACCTCAAGGTTCCATCCATCCTACTGTTCTTCAGGCATAGGAAATCCAGAGATCTAGCTTTCCTGTAAAAAAGGCGCAGTGAATTGTTCCTTAGCATACAGCATTAAAGTCTCTTTCCCACCCCAGGTATGTTTGGCTAGTGGAAAGAAACAGCCGAGGTGGTCCCAACATGAGATAGCTTCCATTAAGTAGTTTGGCAGGTAACAGAAAGCCCTTCCCTAGTGTTTCTGTTTCCCATGTTTGTATCATTTCTATCAGAATAAACTCATATCAAACAGATAGGAAATAGCTAAGGAGTATACATCCTCCGTGAAAGCTGACACCTCTTACCAGCAGACTTCAGAAACACAGACTCAAGGTCTCACTGGGAGAGGGACACAGAAAAGTGTGGTTTGCTTTTGGACAATAGCTGCCTTTCTTCACTGGAGTTTAATCTCTTAGTTTCACTCTAGTAGATAGGTGCGAAAAATGCAACCATCAATCTACTTCTTAGAGATTCAGCTGTGGAGATTTATTCTATTAGGTAACTCAAGATTTACAAAGAGAGAATGTACCTTAATTCACCATGATGCTTAGATTTAAAAGTTTGTGTTATTTGTGCATTAATAGTAAAATTTACTTAAAATACAAATTCTAGGAGCACCACAGTATACCTACTGTACAAAACATGTTCTTGAAGGTCTGATGAGATAACACCAGTTACTCAGAAGAACAGACGCACTGAGTATCACCTCTGCTCTGAAGCATGGGGTTCTGATAAGAAGGTGTATTCCATGTAGCACACTCGCTATATTTGAGCTACATTGTTTGATGAGCAATGTACAAAATTAGAGTTGGCAAAGTCACAATTCATCATTTTCCAAAACTATACTGCAAATAGAGTGCATACTCTGCTTTCAGTTTAGGAAGAGTTGTGAAGGAATAAGATCATAAATCTACTTATGAGATGCGGCAACCCCGTGAATATATCTAAGTTCAAATAGTAAATGCCTTATAAAGGCCCATATACTTTGAGGAAGGAAGTGACAAACAAGCCATATGCCACTGGAAAGGAAGGATGGATAAAAGATAAGGAAGAGATTAACAGAGAGAGGGAAAACAGACTCTTCTGTAGTGACAGAGGACAGCTTAGATGTGGGAGAGAGCAAAATGTATAGGAAATGGACATTCCTCTTGCTAGGTTTTTTCATCAGTAAAATGGGGATAGTAATAACATATTATAGAATTGGTTGTAGGAGAAAGTGAGATCATGTATTTGTAGTTCCTTGAAGAGCCTAATAATTGGACATTAATAAATGGTAACAGTCATGATGCTGTGATTATGAAAAAGATAACCAGGCTTTGAATGGAAAATATCAACTACACGATAATTGACATAGGATATGAGGATGAGTGGGACCTTAAATAACAGAAACCCAGGGTGAAAAGTATTAGAAATGGCTAATAGAATTTAAGTTAATTTAAGTTCTATATTCTATTACCATTAATAGATGTCACCAAGTCTTCCTAAGTCTGAGCTTTCATATTAAAAAAAAAAGAGCATGATGTATTTTTTTAACATATCAAACACTAAGAAGATGAACTTGATAAATGCTTCTCATAATTTAATGTGCATATGGATCACCCAAGGATCTTGTCAAAATGCTCATTTAATAGATCTAGGGGGAAGAGCTGAGATTCTGCATTACTAACATGTTCTCAGGAGATGCCAATGGTCCAGGTACGACAGTTTGAGTAGCAAGGATCTAGAGACTATTAACATACATCGAGCTTTTAAGAGACAATCTAACATGGCCCTCGGTAAGGAGATGGCCTCACATAGCTGTCAGACATAGGGGATATGGGTCAGTTATGTCGATCTAATAAACTAATAATCATCATTAATGTCATCGTCATTACCAACAATAATATGAGGGTTGATTCCCAAATCTTAGTTGCTTGAAGGAACTATTTATATGGAACCAATGGGCAAACCTTTGGAAATTCACGGAAATTCTGTCATAAGGCACATTGCTTTGACATGTTCATTTATTGCTTTTAAGGGTGGGAATATGAGGAGAAACTAGCTGATCATACTGTTTAGATTTGCTTGACACCAGGAGCCTTGGCCAAATAAGTTATTTCAGTAGCTGTAATTACGTGAATGGTAAGATTTAAAGCTAGATAAGATCTAAAAACTGTAGGATGGTTTAATGCTTAGAGTGCTGTTGCAATGAAAATCAGTAAAAGTACTAAGTTTTTCATTTACTTTGGAAAATGGAAAGCCATCTATTTAAGTAGACAGTTCAGATTCTGGTGTTTAAATCAGGCAAGGAGTTACCCTGCCACAACTGAATGGGGACATTCATAGTCATATTTACCTAAAATTTTTGCAACCTATATGGGTTTCAATCTTAGAGGCAATACCCTTCCCTTAATTTGTTTGTCTGTTCATTCTTTTCATTAGTGTATTCATTTTGCTAGTGGTTATTGAGCACCTACTATATACCAGTCACCATTTTAGGTGATAGAGATACAACAGGGATGAAAACAATGTTTAGTGGAAGAGACAGACAATAAACAGTAAGCAAATAAATCAGTAATTTCAGATAATGAGAAGTGCTACAAAGAAAATAAAGCCAGGTAGGAGAATAGCGGGCATGGCTGGAAAAGGTCCCACCCCTACCCCTAGGACAGAATTAGTCTGGAATAGACTTGCTTTAGATGCAGAACAGTGTTGGAGAGGTTTGTTCACCAGATTCATTTATTTTTGGTCGAGTCAAATGAGAGTGCCTTCTTTATGATTAGTCCATTAGAGAGAGTTTAAAAATTGTACTTACGTACCAAATAATTTTTTAAATTTTATCAAAGTAAGATGTGCACATGATTGAAAAATCAAATCTTATATAAGGGTTTAGCAGTCCTCCTTTACCCTCACTTCTTATGCCCATTCCTTGTCCCTAGGGACAACTACATTTAAATATTTTTAAGTTCTCCTGAGAGTCAGCTGCATATCTATCACTAAACAATACACTTAAACTGATACTTCCTGATTTGGCATGCTTAGACATTATCTGTTGATTCTTGCTGTGATAGATGATCTGGCTCACTCACCCCACCTGATGGTTTCCATCCCCACCTTCATGTTTTGATCATTCTATTACTATTTTTGGTTCCTTTACTAATTACTGTTATTAATAATTACTGTTATAAGTATAAATAATATGCCTAAACTCCTATATTTTGACCATCATCTCTCAATATTTCTTGACTGCCTTGTATATAAGTGCATATAACCTTATATTGGTACTCCCAACCTTTACCTCAATCTCTCCTTACCCTTCCTTCTCACAACTTGTATTAGTATATGCTTACGTTTTACAAGGCCTATCACACTTATATTTAAAACAGTTAGATTTAAAACAGTTTGTATTATTTGTTCCAGTAGTTGAAAAGTACAGAGAAAAAATTGTATTATAATAGCTACATAAATATTGTGCATTGCAGAGCCAAGTGGTATGCTATGACTACATTTTTTTGTTCAGGATAATGAACCCTTGGCCACTCAAAGTAGAATTGTCTTATCAGAAATGTGAAATGGATTCTCCTTACATACCGTCAATTATTCAGGATCGTGTCAGATCTCATTTTCTTTTATAAACTGTGAATAACTTGCATAATTTTTGTGTCTTTGATTTTTCTGGACTTTCTAATTGCCTTTGTTATTTCTGGTTTGAAAAAGAACATGCCTCTGCTATATCCATAGTTATATCTGATTTCTTACTTTTTCAGTGCCATTCTTAGAGACAGTCTTCTTGGAGTATACGTCTTATTCAGGTTTTGCTTGACAGCTTTCCAGCTCTGCTGTACAGAGGTCATTATGGGATTTTTTTACTTTTTTAAGAACCAGTGTTTATTCTTTTTAAAAAATGCTCAAGAGACTTTAAAAAGGTCCAAAGCTCTAGAACAGTGGTCCCCAACCTTTTTGGCACTGGGGACGGGGGCTCCTATGAGAATCTAATGCCTGATGATCTGAGCTGGAGCTGAGGCAGTGATGCTAGTGCTGGGGAAAGGCTGGCTGCAAATGCAGATGAAGCTTCACTCACTGGCCTGCTGCTCACCTCCTGCTGTGTGGCCTGGTTCCTAACAGGCCACAGACTAGGTTGGTGGCCCAGGGGTTGGGGACACCTTCCTTAGAGATATCCAGATTTCGGATAAGATTATAGGCAAGTGCTGACTGTTGGTTTCTCAGTTGCTAAAGCCTAAATTTCAATGTGTTCAATTCTACACCTCCGTGATTCTTTAAGTTGGGGAACAGTAAATTCCTCTGAATTTCGGCATACATCAGTTTATCATGCTGACAATGATAAGAAAAATAATGGCAGTAGCAATTATTGTCATTTCAAGAGGAAACATTTTGTGATCCAGGGAGAAAGCTGACACAATAATTCCAAAAATCAAAATTATTAATCCAGTATAAAAATTAAAAAAAAATGGTTTGCAGAATCTATGTGAACATTTTTCTTGGATTGTTCTGCTGGCTATAAACTCAAGATGCTGAGATCGTAATGAGTCTTACTTAGTGTTAAATGCAGCTCTTGAACAATTGGGAAAGTCAAATTTCTTTGAAGATGAGATGCCTCATGGGATTTCTTTTCATTGGAAACCTTCTGTAGTTATTGTTCACATTTTCCTCTTTCTTGGTTTTGACCCTTGTCAGGTTAGAGGGTGGCCTCAGGTGGCTTCTTCAGAAAAGGTGTAGAGAAAAACTTTCTGAGCCCTCGAATGGTCTAAAAGTAACTATATTTTCTCGTCACTCTTGATTAAGACTTTGATATTCATTCCTGTGATCAAAATAATTTTTCTCAAGTCTAAGAAAGCCTGCTCTTTCAATTTTTAGTTTCCATCATTGCCCATGAAGCAATGGGCAATTTTACAGCAAGTTCTTGTTCATTTGTGACTTATTTGTTCTTTTTGGAAGTATTTATCCTTAATGTTCTGAAATTTCACAATGGTGTTTTTTGATGTGCTGTTTTTCATTCACTCAGCTGGCCATTTTAGTTTAAAAAGTTATGTCTCCCTTTAGTTCAGGGAAAATTTCTTCCATTATCTCTTTAGAACTTTCTCACCTCCATTTTTTCTGATTCTCTTGAATTTCTATAAGTTTGGTGCTGACTCTCTTGAATTACTCTTCTTTATTTTTCTTTTTTCTAGTTTTTCATCTCCCTTTTTCTCTGTTTTAAGAGATTTTTTTAACTCTCCTATGACTACTTTTCATTGCAACAATCATATTTTTACTTTCTAAGAGCTACTGTTTATTCCGATTGTGTCTTTTTCATAGCCTCATGTTTTTGTCTGATACTGTCTTCAGTCATCATCTTCAGTCAAACCAATTAGGTTTTCATCTTGTTTTAAATTTCTTATGTTTGTGTGTCTCAGTTTTTCTCTTTGGTACTGAGGGTTTTTCTCAGATGCCATCCACTGGTCCCTCTCTGGGCCGAACCTGACCAGGCAAAGTGGATAAACAGTCTACCATGTAATAAAATATGCTCCGTATGACCTCTCAGGCTTGTCCTCTGGGTTCTAAGATTGGTGTTTGCTTCCTATCATGCAAACTAAACTCACTGAAACCAAGATCATTTTTCCAATACAAGAATAGGAGCCTCAGCCCCGAAAGGTTATTATCATATAGACAATGCCCAAGAGGGCTAAGCCAAGGTGAGACTATGTCCAATATGCTCCATAAACTCTGGCAGGACATTTACTAAAATACTGTTTATTAGAATTTTTAAAATCAAATACAAACCAGATCATTGTAGAGTTTCTCACCTTTAAAAAAATGAATGTGTTTATAGACTTTTTGGTTTCTATCTAATATCCAAGCTTACCCATCATCATCATATCCTAGGGGAGGAGGGAGAGAGGGGAGACCCAAGAGATTGTCTCAGGTTAGTTAAGTAGGTTATTAGGTGAAAACAAGGCCCCCTTTGGTCATATGCTTAATGATGCTAACTAAAGATTTACCCAGAATGAGTTTTTTTTTTTCTCAAACAGGCTTCAAAATACAGCTCTTCATGAAGCAGCTCTGCTCGGCCTGGCAGGAAGGGAGTGTGTCAGTGCTTTACTACGGTATGTTCTCTGGTCTCTGTTGGAGACTTCTGAGGGCCACAGATTCCCCTGCTGATTTCAGAGGGCCCTGAACAGTTCACCCTGTGAATGGAGGCCACCATCCCGCCAAGGATCCCAGGCATTAAGTCGCCCCCCTTAAACACACTTGGTTGTAGGACTTTGATGCAGTGGGAGCCAATGACCAGGATTAGCAACTGAACATTTGAAATCAGAGTCCCTCAAAAGCTTTTAGGGTAGAGCCACCCTTGAGAGGAGGAGTTATTGTGGCCTCTTGGGGACAGGCTAGGGAAGGTGGGGCCAGGAGGCTCCCAGACTGGACTCCGTGTCAGGGAAGAACCAGGCCTTCAGGTCCAGTGTTCACGTCCTTCAATACATCTCTGTTCCTTTTGCAGATGCAATGCAAGCATTCAGAAGAAGAACACAAGAGGCCAGACAGCCCATGACCTGGCTCTGACAGTTGGGGATGACCTCATCACCTCGCTCTTTGCTGCTCAGCTTGGCCTGGATGGATGACTGTTAGACCTGAGGCCTCCATGGGGCTTCACTTAAAGAAGCCATCCAGCTTTGGCTGTTCTTTGTTCATTTCCTTCTGAAATGTATATTTGAGGTTTGGGAATTGATGTTGAAAGGAACGCATAAGATTTTTTTTTTTTTAACTATATGACAGTGTAAGCCACCAATGCCACATGGGCATTTCCAATGTGCCCTGGATGGTGATGAATTTAATGTGTGTTTTTAATGATTTATTGCTGCTTATTTAAGAATTTTCTTTTAAGTTTATTTTTTAATAGATAATAATTGCACATGGTCAAAGGTTAAAAGTATAAAGTATTATGTAGTGAAAAAGCTCCCTCCCGCTTCTGTCCAACAGCCACCTACTTCGCCTTCTCTGAGGCCCCCAATGACACCAGAGCCACCTCTCTCCAGAAATGGTATAGGATTATATAAGCACATATATCTACTACATGCATATATACATATATAGAATATACATAAATATAAATGTAGATAACACATACATATTCTTTTCTCTCTTTTAAGACAGATAGGAGCAAACCACACCTTTTCTGCATCTTGTTCTTTTGCTTGATATATCTTGTAGGTAGTATATAAAGATTGAGTTTATGTAAAAGTTTTTTTTTTCTTGTTATCAATATTTCTATTATGGTTTGTTCTTTGGTGACAAATAAGCTTTGAATAAGCCATTTGCAGGAATGTGTAATTTTGACTCATTTCTTTTTTCAGATTATGATTTCAATCTTTGGGTGCTTGAATTGTGAAGCCCCTAAATTGTTTCTGTTAATGTATATAACCGGAATATTCATTAATACTGAATAATTAATTTAGCACAATAAGCATCAGACTTTGTTGAGGTGGTTGCTATCATCCCTTTATTTCCCATGAGTGAGTGACTGTCTATAAGGAGGGCAGGTACAGAGTCTGGAATCTAAGCCCCCAGTGGAGTCAAGGGCTGGCACTGGCTCCCCTGTTCAGAACCTTGGCAATCTGTCCTGGTGGGGATGCTGCAAGGGTAGCCAGTCTCTGAGGAGACCTGTGGAGTGTGATCAGTTGATTTGGTGTCTGGGTGGGTTTGCACCATATCAGCTCTGCTCAGCCTGGACAATCTTTCCCAGAGTTCTCTTCCCTTATAGCTCAGTCCAGGGTTGGCTACAAGAGAAACTGCATAAGATCTGAAATTTAGGAGGTGGAGTGAAACAACAGCCGTCACACCCAGAGAGGGGTTTAAGTCACTAGACTCTTGTGTGGCTCACACCCCACAGGCTCCAGAATTGAGGCTCGGGGAGCACTGTGTGGAGTTCCAGATGATCTCCACAGACCTCTCGGAGCAGGGAGGGCCCCAAGGATCAATGTCTTCCAGAAACAATCCTGTCAGAGCTCTTGAGGGAAACTTTCATACCCTGAGTGCAAGAACCACATCTTTACCATTCTTTGGGTGCAAGAACCATGTCTTTACCATTCTTTGGGTTTCCCTAGAGGCAAAACACACACCTGACATCTCACAGTAAGGCTCTTTCCATTTGCTACAGCCCATGACCAGCACAAATCACCCTAGAAATTTACTCCTTCAGAATCAAACCTCATTTAAACATGAGCAATTAATTCAATATTTAAGATGCAAGAACACAGGTTCAAATCCAGGAACATTCTGATGAAAGCCAACAGGGTAACATAAAACATACAAACATTGAACTACGTGTTTTCAGGAAAATTAAATACACGTGTTTCAGCCAGGGCCTTTCAATTTCAAATTTCATATAATTTCTTGTCCTCTATGAAGCTCTACTTTTCCTAATGACACTGTATCAGGGATTAGTAAGGGAACAGACTACTACTATAAGTGATAACGATTCATTTAAAAAAAGGATTCATTAAAGAAATTGGGCCATGTGCAGCTGTTTGAATGAGTGAGGCTGGTTGTGGCTGGAATCGCCATATCTCAGCAGGATCGCAGTAGGGAAGAAAAGGTAGGCATGAATGGGGATGGGTAAGGACAAAATAGACCCCATGGGGACATATCTCCCTCCTTTTTCCTCATGGTTGCAGGTGACTTGTAAGAGACATTGGTGTCCTTTGTCACAGAACTTGTCCCAGGCTGAGACCATTTGGGATGGAAGGGGATGTGTGTTTATTGGAGATCAACACTTGTGAAAGGAAGGAAGGGACTGTGCAGAGGGAAAGGTCAGTGATGCAGGCCCAGCAAACCCTCAGCCACCCCTGGGGAAAGGGGCTGGAGAAGAAGACTGCCCATAAGTGTCCCACAGTGCCTTGACAGCTATAGCTCAGTCACTAGGTGAGAGAGCTACCCTAAGAAAGGTGTGACCTCAGGTGAGGCAGCAACATGAGGCTGACCCTGAAGTTGCTAATGGCCAGAGGTGGTCTGTTACCCTGTCCACTACCTGCTCTCCCTGCAGCCAGGCAGCTAGCCCTGCCTTGGGCGGGGGTGGAGGGTGGTATCTGAGTTGTGCATCTTTATGGATTCCCTGGAGTTGCACAGGTTCCTGACCCAGTCGCCGGAAGCTGCCCACACTCACCAGACAGCCAGTATCCAGGGGGCAGGAGGGCAGCAGGAGGCTGACCTTTGAGCCCCTACCATGGAGGCTAGGTTCAGGCCCTGTGGTCAGTACTCAGGGCGCCAGGTGCTACAGCCTGATCCTCAAGGGGGCGATAAACAGCCAAATGCCTAGTGGCTGCTGGCTTAGACCACTGTGCCCTCCCTGCATCTGCACCCACTGCCATCTCCTCCCAAGGCCCAGTTGTCTCTCTTCGTGGCTGCATTCCATGCCCCACAGCGCTCCACTAGTCTGGAGTTTGCCATTCCCTCCTTACTATAGAGTTGAGTAAGTTCCTATTTGTTTATTGGCCAATTAAGTTCTGTATATTTTTCTTTCTGATTTGGAGTTCTTTACATCCTCTAGAAGCTAAATATCTTCTAGAGTCTAGAGTAGTGCTATGTAATAAAATTATAATTCGAGCCACATATATAATTGTAAATTTTCTAGTAGTCAATGTTAGTTTCTACTTATTTCTAAGTTACTAAGATATCAGGAATCAAAACTACATGTTAATGATTTTTCAGCACCCATCGAAATAAACTTAATTTTTTATTTATATTGATAGTATGTTTTTGAATCAAGCTTCCATTGCTGGGATGAATACATGTTCTTCCTAAATTCCATTCTTGGATTTCATTTTAATCTGTTTAGAGTTATTATGTCTTTTTTTTTTTTTTAATTAAAAAGTGACTTTTAATACTTTGGGGGTAAGACCCAGAGGAATAAAAAAAACACTGGGAAGGGGTAACCCCCTTACCCACAGGAGTGGCCAAGGGCGAAAGAGGCTACCTGAAGGGAAGGAAGGACAAAAGGGACCCACCGCACACTCAGAGTAAAGGGAATGCCGTCAGTGCTGGAAACTGTGAGCACTACGGGAAAAAAGTGTGAGTGTGGTAGGACTGGCTCAAGACACACAGGCGAAGGTCAAGACACTTGGACACGAAGCCACAAAGCTACTTGGGTTCTTCCTTCTACTCGTTTGCCTTTTTCTGCTCTGCTGCATGATCTCTGAGTCATCCTGCTTGTGGGCGGCAGCAGAAAAGCTGTCATCTTGGTGCTTTCCCTTAACTGAATCTCTATGCTTTTTCATATTCTTCTGGCAGGTGAGTTCGTGCTGGTTATTGCAGGTCATGGCGATGGCAATAAATGAATTTGACCTATATTTATCATTTTGTTATTTATTTGGAACCAGTGTAATGCTAGGCTTACAATGTCACAACCTTTTATTTTTTCCAATATTCTAGAGTGGTTTTAAAACATAGGAGTTAATAATAGGGGGGGAAATGGCGTAGATGACAGAGGCTTTGTTAATCCCTCTTGTGACCAAATCAAAGTTGTGACAGAAACACAGAGCAAACAGCAAGGAAAGTAATCTGGGGTCTGGATGAACAGAAGCACTACAACTAGGGAGAGAAATAATTAATCATCCTGCAATGGTAGAAGGTAGGAGGGGGAGAAGAAGTGAGGCTGCTGGTCTCAGTGGCTGAGACAGAGGCGGCAGCTGCCAACACCTCTTAAAGGGGCTGTGTCAGCGAGTGGACTCGCTGTGATGGACCTGCTTGCTCTGAGCACCAGTACCAGGTCAGCTGCATGAGGGGCACCAGAGATTTACAGGGAGACACTGAATTTTCAGGAGGGCTCGAGGCAAGGCTCTCTCCTAGTCAGAAATGCCGGCAGTATCCATTGCTCCTCTGTTAAGTCCTCCCAGGCTTCCAGGGTGCAGACACAGTGTAGCCATAGCTGAGATGTCATCAAACTGAATAACAGAGGTTGCTCTGCCCAGAGGATTCCCTGAAACTCCTCCTTACCCAAGCCACATCCAAGTGTATCCACAGCGAGTCAGGTTCTCCTGCTGAACCAGCTCCAAGACTCACACTAGTGGCAGCTGGCCTCAGTTTCTGGTGTGGCCTTTTGAGGCAACTACAAACACAACATCTGTGGATTGCTTGCTGAATCTTAACAGGTGGCACAGGTTTGGCTAAATTTTGCCTGCAGCAAAACCCCTCTCAGGACTGTGCCACTGGACGCCTACTACACAAATCCACACTAATAAGACCAGGAGACTTATGAGCTTTGCTTGGTACATAGAACAGACACAGAAAGGCAGCCATAATGGGAAGACAAAGAAGTAGAAATCATATGAGAGAACAGAACAGAGATCCAGAAATAATGGAGTCAAGCAATCTAACAGATGCAGAGTTCAAAACACTGGTTGTAAAGATGCTCAATGAACTTATGGAAAGAGTATCTAAGTTCAGTGAAAACTTCAACAAAGAGATTTAAAAAAAAACATAAAAATGGAAATGGAAAAGTCAGAAATGAAGAACACATTATCTGAGATGAGAAGTATATTAAATGGAATAAACAAAGTGAATAAAGAAGAAGATCAAATGACCTATATATAGGATGGGAAAGCCGAGGACACTCAATCAGAATGGCAAGAAAAAAGAAGCCAAGACTATAATAATAATTTAAGGAGCCTATGGGAAACAAAGATAAAAATATCTGTGTCATAGGGGTACCAGAAGGAAAACAAGATGTTGAAGAGCTAATAATAATGGAAAACTTCCCAAACCTGGTGAAGGAAATAGACAGACATAAAACCCCAGGAAGCTCAGAGAGTTCCAAAAACCAGTAACACAAAGAGGCCCTCACCAAGACACATCATAATTAAAATGCCAAAGGTTAAATACAAAGAGATCATCTTAAAGGCAGCAAGAGCAAAGCAGTTAGTTACCTACAAGGAAGTACCCATAAGACTTCCACCTGATCTCTCTGAAGAAACTATGCAGGACAAAAGGGCTTGGCAAAAAATATTTGACATCTACAGGATCTACAACCAAGAATACTTTATTCAGCAAAGCTATCATTTAGAGTCGAAAGACAGGTAAAGAGCTTCCCAGACAAAAATAAGCTAAAGGAATTATCACTACCAAGCCAGTATTACAGGAAATGTTGGCAGGACTTCTTTAAGAAGAAAAAACATGTACCAAGAACATGAATAAAAAACGGTAATTACTACATTCCTATCAAAAAGCACTTCAAATGGAAAAGAATTAAGTGCTCCAATCAAAAGACAGAGTGGCTGAATGGATAAGATAACAAGACCCCTACATATGCTGCCTACAAGAGACTCATTTCAGATAAAAGACACATACAGACTAAAGGGAAGAGGATGGAAAAAGATATTGCCTTGATGGACCTAGATGGTATTGAGCTGAATGAAATAAGTAAGATAGAAAAAGACAAATATTGCATGATTTCATGTACATGTGGAATTTAAAGAACAAAATCAGCAATGACAACAACAAAAGCCGAGATAAACTCATAGATACAGAGATTATTTAGAGGGATACTAGATGGGAGGGGAGTTGGGGAAGACAAAAAAAAGGCAAAGGGATTAAGAGGTACAAATGGATAGTCGTTGAATAAAGTGTAGCCTGGGAAAGATGGTTAATAATGTTGCAATAAACATGTAAGGCAGAAGAGGGGCACTCGATTTAGTGGGGTGATCATTTTGTGAGTTATGTGGATCTTTGATCATTATGCTATACAACTGAAACTGGTATATTATTTTATGCCAACTATAATTGAAAAAAAAACCTCATTGAATTATATAATGTAAATATAAGCAACTAATTGTCTATTATATTTCAATAAAGATGAAAAAACTTAAAAAAGGAGAAAAAATAAAATCAAAGGATGTGTGTCAGTAGACTAGAAAATATTTGGGTATTAACTTTTATAACCTAAAATTTTCAAATTAAATGTTTTAAATTTCAAATAATATCCTGGTTACGTGGGTTTGTGTGTTGTTATAAGATGTAATGTTGCAGTATATTTTGCCTCTTGGATACATTAATAGTCAAAGTGAATATTTAGGCTTTATCAAATGTTGACGGCCTAAACAATTTACTATTTCTTTTATTGAAATAGTTTCTTTTCATAAACCACTAATTGTAAGAAAACAATGCAGAGAATTCAAGAAGGAAGAATTGCTGAATACCACCATCCAGAGATAGTTTTCTAAATGTCTAAGTGTAGACTACTTTACATAAATATTTTTGTTCATTAATATTCGAAATCTATTTCTTAATTTTAAAAATCCTGGTTTTACACCATATGCTGTGAAATATATTACCTGCTGTGAAAGAAGGAACCTCATTTCATTTGCTTCTTCTACTCTTTTATTTCCTAAATTCTTTAAAATAAAGATCAACTTTTAGAAGGAAATTGAAATTATCCAATCAAGAGTTATTTAGTGAGCACATAATGTATGCCTGCCTTTTGGGGATAGAAAGGGCGAAATAAAGGGTCACCTCCATGCCTGAGGATTTGCCATGACATTTAGAAAGCGAATGTAGCGCATACACAGAATTTATGCATGCACTTATCAGCCAAGTGGGATCACAAGTCACCCTTAGGAGGATAAATAGAATTACAGCCAGGTTCAGGCACCCTTGTCCTTTCAGCCTTTTAGCGTTATTATACGTGGCTTTGACTATCTCTCCCTTTATTCAAGTCCCTACAATGCCTTCTTACACCTGGGCAAAGTGCGCCAAAATGCAAGATTATTTATCTGTACAATGGAAAGTCTCTCTCTGAGATCTAACAAAAACTGAAATTTCTTACTCAAGCTACTTTCCATGTTACTTATATGTCACATTTCAAAGTTCTGAAATAAGAACACACCATGGCTTTACATTTAATTGAAGCATGCAGTATACACAGTGCTTTCTGTGTTTGTGCCATTTTAATGACAGCACATCCAACCTCGCATTCCCATATTTCTCCATTCTCTAGAGAACAGAGCAAATAGCACTGTCGTTTTGTTATGTGTGTTTAATTTCATTGTATCCCCCACCTGCACCCCCCAAACCATAGCATCATTATACAAGCAAGTATGTGACTTTTTCAGCCAGGGAGGTCACTTAGAGACTGAGGGGTCATCACAATTCCTGCCTGATTTCACCCTCTCTGTCTCAAATGCATATACTGAATCTGTCAGTGGGATGCATTTATTATGGGGAAAATCATAAAGCAGTATTTTAAGGGTTTTGCAGTTAAAAGTTAAACCAAACTATTAAAAACCCTTCCTAAATTTTGGAGAGAGAAATCACCTACAATGAGGATCACACTGCTGAACTGTGTCCCTAGGGCGAGTACTAGTCCTAAGTCAATGCCCTGTTATTTATTCTCTCCCATTCATATCCAATCATCAAGCCCTGTGACTGCATCTCCTAAATTTTTCCTCAATTCTTTTCCTTCTTCTCCTTGCAACCACTGGCTTAAACAAATGGTGTTCTCTGTGGTTGGTTTCCAGTTTTGTCCCATAAGTCATCTGTGCTCATAGTGTTCCAGAAGCTCCCATCTTATCGAACATTATACCTAAATGTCACCAGTTCTATGCAACCAGGACACTCGGAGCACAAACATTCCAGTCTGAAACTGACTTCTCCTGTAGATGGTGAGACTCTCTCTGGCTCGATCCAGTAACAGGGACTTCCCTAACTGGCGGCCAGGGCCTCAGCTTCAAGCATCCTGAGCATGGGGCCATGAAAATATATCCGGGGCATCATTTAAAATTATTCTTCAGTTTCCTTCTGCAGGAAGTCTCAAGAACTCATCCCAGTTGTTTTTCCCCTTGTCTATTTTGAGTATTTTAGACCCAGGTTTCTGCTTGTCCCTGGTCAACAAAATTTAGGAGAGTTTCTTAGTTACTTCCAAAACTCCCATCTCTCAGATACGTTTACGATAACTTCAGAAGGTTTTCTTGACATAAAAGACAGGGGCATAAAGGGTCGGGGTTATTTTCCCAAGCTTTGCTCTAAGGATAAGGATATGGAGGAGGCAGGCAGGTTAGTATTCCTTCAATCCAGACTATCGAGTGAGTGAAAGAATATATTTCCTCCAGGGCAAAGCTGATTTCCTTACTATTATCCTATCCATGTGCTTTGAGGTAGCCTAGAGTGCCCCATTGTTCATCTCTATGCCTCTGAGATCCTTACATCCAGAGTAAGCTTTTTTTTTTTTTTAATGATTCTCTTTACTCATTATAGATCTGTTGAGATTTTCTATTCTTGAGGAAATTTCTGTAGGCCATCTTTTTCTAGAATTTGCTCTTTTCATGTAGGATACCTAATTTTTTGAATAGACAATTGTTCATGGTATGTCCTTATATTATTTTTATTTCAGTAATAATGTCTCCACTTTCATTTCTGATATTATTTGCATCTTCTCTCTTTGTTTCTTAGTCTCACTAAATATTTGTCCAAGTTGATTTTTTTTCAAAAAAACCACTTTAGGTCCATTGATTTTTTCCTATTGTTTTTAGTCTCAATTTCATTTATCTCCACTCTAATTCTTATTATTTCCTTCCTCCTCTAGTCGGGCTTAGTTTGCTTTTCTTTTTCTAATATCTTAAGGTTTATACCATTTGATACTTTTATTTTTTTACTAATGTTTCATCGATAATACATAGGTTTGTCACCTACATTGATAGCCAAAAAGTATTAAAGAATTACTAAGTTTCAGTTACAAATAAATGAAAATAGTGATGTAAACTTGACATACAAGTTCATGAACTCCTTTCTTTATTTGGAAGAACTTGCAATCTTAAATCCTTTTAACTAGAAGCTCAATCTTCTCAGTCTTCTAACAATGCATTTGCATCTCTGTCACAAGCTGAGACGACATTCAGGTGTATAGCATAGTGGTTAGATATTTATATAATTTATGAAGTGATCCCCCCAATTAGTCTAGAATCCACGTGGCACTATGCACAGTTATTACAATATTATTGACTATATTCCCTATACTATACTTCATATCTGCATGACTATTTTGTAACTACCAATTTGTACTTCTTAATGCCGTCACCTTTTTCACCCAGCACCCCAACCCCTTTCTCATCTAGCAATCACCAATTTGTTCTTTGTATCTGAATCTGTTTTTGTTTTGTTTGTTCATTTATTTTGTTCCTTAGATTCCACATATAAGTGAAATTATATGGCATTTGTCTTTCTCAGACTTATTTCACTTAGCATAATACCCTCTAGGTCCATCCATGATGTTACAACTGGTAAGATTTCATATTTTTATTGCTGAGTAATATTTCATTATAAATTTGTACCACTTCTTTATTGTCTATTGATTGGCACTTAGGTTGCTTCTATAACTCGGCTATTGTAAATAGCGCTGCAGTGAACATAGTGGTATATATATCTTTTTGAATTACTGTTTTGGTTTTCTTCGGATAAACACCCAGAAGTGCAATTGCTGGGTTATATTATAGTTCTATTTTTAATTTTTTAAGGAACCTCCAAACAGTTTTCCATAGTGGTTGTACCAATTTGCAGTCCTATTGTGCATGAGGGTTCCCTTTTCTTCTTATCCCAGCCAACACGTGTTTATTTATTTCTTGATGATGGCCATTCTGACAGGTGTGAGGTAATATCTCATTGTGGTTTTAATTTGCATTTCTCTAATGATTAGTGACATTGAACATCTTTTTCCACATTTGGAGAAATGCCTATTTAGGTCCTTGGCCCAATTTTTAATTGGATTTTTTATGTATGTGTGTTGAGTTGTACAAGTTCTTTATAAATTTTGGATATTAACCCCTTGGCAGATGTATCATTGGCAAATATCTTCTCCCACTCAGGAGGCTCTTTTTGTTTTGGGTTACCTTTTTGATGATTTCCTTTGCTGTGCAAATCTTTTTAGTTTGATGTAGTCTCATTTGTTTGTTTGTTCTTCTGTTTCCTTTGCCCAAGGAGGTATATCAGAAAAAAAATATTACCAAAAGCAGTGTCAGAGAATTTACTGCCTATGCTTTCTTCTAGGACTTTTATGATTTCAAGTCTTGCATTTAAGTCTTTAATTCATTTGGAGCTTATTCCTATATATGTCGTAAGAATGTGGTTCAGCTTCATATTTTTGCATGTATCTGTCCAGTTTTCCCAACACCATTTATTGAATAGACTGTAATTTACCCTATTATATGTTCTTGCCTCCTTTGTCAGAAATTAAATGACAATATAGGTATGGATTTATTTATGAGCTCTCTATCCTGTTTCATTGAATTATGTGTCTGTTTTTATGCCAGTACCATGCTATTTTGATTACTATAACTTTGTAGTTTAATTTGATATCAGGCAGCATGATACTTCCAACTTCATTCTTCTTTCTAAAGATTGCTTGGCTATTCAGGATATTTATGGTTTCATATAAAATTTAGGAATATTTGTTCCAGTTCTGTGAAAAATGACATTGGTGTTTTGATAAGAATTACATTAGATCTATAAATTGCTTTTGGTAGTATGGACATTTTAATGATGTTAATCCTATTCATGTTTCCATTTATTTGTATCCTCTTCAATTTCTTTCTTCAATGACATAATTTTCTGAGTACAAGTCTTTTACTTCCTTGATTAAATTTATTCCTGGGTATTTTTTTAATGCGATTGTAAATAGATTGTTTTCTCAATGTCTCTGATAGTTCATTATTGATGTATAGAAATGCAACCAATTTGAATATTTGATCATGCTCCTTTACTAAATTCATTTATCAGTTTTAAGATTTACTTGTTGAAATCTTTAGGGTTCTCTATATATGGTATCATGTCATCTGCAAATATGATAGTTTTAATTCTTTTATAATTTGGATGCCTTTTATTTCTTTTTCTTATCTGATTGCTGTGGTTAGAACTTTCAATACCACAATAAATAAAAATGGGGAAAGTACATATCCTTGTCTTGTTCCTAATCTTACGGAAAATGCTTTTAGCTTTTCCCTGTTGAGTATAATGGTAGCTATGGGTTTTTCATACATGGCCTTTATTAGGTTGATGTATGTTTCCTCTATTCTCATTTTGCAGAGAGTTTTTATAACAGGGATGCTATCATTGAGCTCACCTGTACTTCACCCCTAAGTTTTGTGAGCATCCTTAAACCAGTGTTTTATACTCTGTATCTGATAGGTTGCTCGCCACCATTTCATTTAGTCCTTTTATAGAGTTTAGTCCTGTTCTTTCATTTGGGACATGTTTCTTCGGTTTTTTATTTTGGCTCTCTATGTTCATTTCTACGCATTAGGTATATCTTCTATGTCTCCAATCTTAGCCGGCTGGCCTGATGTAGTAGGTGTCCTGTGTGAGCTGTTGGTGCAGTCTCCCTGATCGCCTGCACTGTGTGCTCCAGAAGTGTCCCTTGTGTAACTGTGTGTGCTGCCCACTGCTAGAGCCCAGGGCGAGTGCCTGTGAACAAGTGAGTCTGTGCATGGTCCTTTGAAGGGATGTCTGGATTTCTAGGTGCCTTCCATCTCATCCAGATGGTCCACTAATTTTCACAGCCAGATTTTGTGGGGATTTCTCTTTTTGGACCTGGAACCTGGGGTTGAGGAGCCACAATGTGGGGCTGAGGCCTCTTGGTCCTCTGGGGAGCCTCTGCAGTCCAGATATCACTCCCAATACTCGACTACCACACGTGGGTGTGGGATCAGTCTGTTTTGCATCTCTGCCCCTCATACCAGTCTCGTTGTGGTCTCCTCTTTGTATCCTTAGCTATAAGGATTCTTTTCAACTATTTTTCAGATAACTCTCCAGGTGGACTGTTTCACAATTTAATTTCAGTTTTGATGTGGTCATAGGAGGAGACATGTGCAGCATTTACCTACCCCATCATCTTAACTGGAACACCTGAAATCTTTTTATTTTTTATTTTTAAATTAACTTATTTTTATTATGCTGACATTGGTTAGCAAAATACATTAAGTTTAAGGTGTACCATTCAACAGAAGGCATGTATATTTTGCATTGTGTCTTCACTGCCCATAGTTAGATTTCTTTCTGTCAGGACATATTTGATCCTTTTTCCCCATCTACCTCCCCGCTCCCCAACTATCCTCTGGTAACCACTAGTCTACTGTCCCTATCCATAAATCTCTGTTTGTATCTTCTGTTTGTTTGTTGATTTTAAGTTTATATCCCACATATAAGTGATATCATGTGGATTTCCCCATTTTCCATCCGGCTTATTCCACTTAGCATGATTATCTCAAGGTCCATCCATGTTGTTGCAAATGGTGGTATTTCACCTCTTCTTATGGCTGGTCATATTCCATTGTATATATGTGCCACAGCTTTTTTAGCCAATCGATTGTAGGACACTTCAGTTGCTTCCATGTCCTGGCCATAGTGAACAATGCTGCTATGAACATTGATGTGCTAATATCTTTTTGGATATATGTTTTCAAGTCTTTGGAGTAAATACCTAGTAAAGGGATTGCTGGATCATATGTTAGATCCATTCTTAGTTTTTTGAGGAACCTTCATACTGTTTTCCATGGCAGCTGTACCAATTTACAGTCTTACCAGGAGTTTATGAGGGTCCTTTTTTTCTGCATCCTCTCTAACCTTTGTTATTACTTGTCCTATTGGTAACAGCTATTCTAACAGGTGTGAGATGATATCTCATTGTGGTTTTGATTTGCATTTCCCTAATAGCTACTGATGTTGAGCATCTTTTCATATCTTGGCCATTTGTGCGTCCTCTAGAGAGAAGTGTCTGTTCAAGTCCTCTGCCCATTTTTTGATAAGATTATTTGTTTTTTTTTTTTTTTTTGGTTTTACTGAGTTGTATGAGTTCTCTGTATATTTTGGATATTATGCCCTCATCGGAGGTGTTGCTTGCAAATATATTTTCCCATCTGATGGTGGCCTCTTTACGTTGTTGACAGTTTCTTTTGCTGAGCAGAAACTTTTTATTTTGCTATATTTCTCATTCATTTCTGTTTGCTTTTACTTCCCTTGCCTTTGAGGTCAAATTCATAAAATCCTCTCTAAGTCCAAGGTCATTGAGTTTTGTTCCTATGTTTTCTTCTATGCATTTTATTGTGTCAGGTCTTATATTCAGGTCCTTAACCCATTTTGAGTTAATTTTGGTGTGTAGTGATAGACAGCAGACTAGTTTCATTCTTTTGCAAGTGGCTTTCCAGTTTTCCCAGCACAATTTATTGAAGAGGCTTTCCTTTCTCCACTGTATGCTTTTGGCTTTTTTGTCGAAAATTATTTGCCTATATAAACATGGATTTATTTCTGGACTCTTGATTCTATTCCACCGGTCCATGTGTCTCTTTTTCTGCCAATACCATGCCATTTTAATTATTGTCACTGTGTAGTTTTAATTTGAAGTCAGAAAGAGTGATGCTTCCAGCCTCGTTCTTTTTTCTCAGGATGGCTTTGGCAATTTGGAGTCTTTTGTGTTTCCATACAAATCTGATGATTTCTTGTTCTATTTCTTTAAAAAATGCCAATGGAATTTTAATGGAGATTGCATTAAATCTGTATAATGCTTTAGGTAATAAGGTCATTTTAACTATGTTGATTCTTCCAATCCAAGAACATGAAATATCTTTCCATTTGTTTGTATCTTCTTCGATTTCTTTTAATAGGGTCTTATAGTTTTCATTATATAGGTCCTTCACACGTTTTATTAAATTTATTTCTAGGTATTTTATTCTTTTTGTTGCAATTTTAAAAGGAATGATTTTTTTTCACTTTTTCTGACACTTCATTATTAGTGTACAGAAACGCTATGTATTTTTTTAACACTGATTTTATATCCAGAAACTTTACTGTATTTGCTTATTGTTTCTAGTAGTGTTCTGTGGAGTCTTTAGGGTTTTCTATATAGAGAATCATGTCATCTGAAAATAGTGACAGTTTGACTTTTTTGTTTCCTATTTATATCTTTCTCTTGCCTTATTGCACTCACTAGGACCTCCAATGTTATATTGAATAAGAGTGGCAATAATGGACAGCATTGTCTTGTTCTTGATCTTAGAGGGAAGGTTCTCCTTCACACACACACACAACTGAGAAAATAACTTTATTTTGTTTGGGAGGATGCAGGTATCAGAATTTCTGGAATTGCTTCTTAGTGCCTGCAGCCTTGGTGACCTTGAGCACACTGAAGCACATGGTCTTGCTCAAGTGCCAGCATTCAAAACAGTGACAACATCGCTGATCTGGACATCTCTTAAGCTGGGAGACAGGTGTGTGGACATGTTCCTGTGGCATTTCTCAAAGCAGTTGTACTTTCAGATGTAGTAGAGGTAGTCTCGGTTGATGACAATAGTTCTCTGCATCTTCGTCTTGGTCACCACACCAGACAAGATGCACCCTAGGATGGAGATATTACTGGCAAAAGGACATTTCTTGTCAATGTAGGTGCCCTCAATGGCCTCCTTGGACATCTTGAAGCCAAGATTGACGTTCTTGTAGTACCACAAAAGCTTCTCTCTGCCAGTTTCTCAAAGAAGGACTCTTCTTATTTTGAAAGATGGTTGGCTGCTTTTGGTAGTCATACTCTGTTTGAATGTCTGCCATCTTCAAGGCTGCCTGAAAAAAAGCTAGAAGGAAGGTTTTTAGTTTTTCACCATTAAGTATAATGTTGGCTCAGGGTTTGTCATATATGGCCTTTATTATGTTAAGGTACTTTCCTTCTATATTGACTTCGTTAAGTGTTTTGATCATAAATGGATGCTGTATCTTGTTGAAAGCTTTTTTTGCACCTATTGATATGATCATATGATTCTTATTTTTTAATTTGTTTATGTGGTGTATAATATAAATTGATTTGATGTTGAACCATCCCTGTGCCTCTGGGATGAAGCCCACTTAGTCGTGGCATATAACCTTTTAAATATGTTGCTATATTTTGTTCGCTGGTATCTTATTTAGGATTTTTGCATCTGTGTTCATTAGAGATATTGGTCTGTAGTTTTCTTTCGTGTTATCTTTACCAGGTTTTAGTATCAGAGTAATATTGGCCTCATAAAATGGGTTGGGAAGTATTGCCTACTCTTCAATTTTTTGGAAGAGTTTGAGGGGAATAGGTATTAAATCTTTTTTTGAATGTTTGGTAGAATTCACTGGTGAAGCCATTTGGTCCTGGACTTTACTTTTTGGAAGGTTTTAGAATATTGTTTCAATTTCCACACTGTTGATTGGTCTATTTAGATTTTCCAGATCTTCTTGATTCAGTCTAGGAAGATTGTATTTCTAAGTACTTGTCCATTTCTTTTAGGCTATTGAACTTGGTGTTATATACATTTTTAATAGTATTCTTCTACAATTCTTTGAATTTCTGCAGTGTCAGTCTCATAATTCCCCCTCTTTCATCCCTGATTTTATTTGTGCCATTCTCTCTCTCTTTTTTTTTAGTGAGTCTAGCCAGGGCTTTGCCAATTTTGTTGATCTTCTTAAAGAACCAGCTCTTTGTTGCATTTCTTTTTTTTTTTTTTCAATTTCACTTATTTCTGCTATAATTTTGATTATTTCTTTCCTTCTGCTCATTTTAGGCCTCATTTGTTCTCCTTTTTTTAGTTTTTTAAAGATGAAGTGTTAGGTTCTTTATTTGGGCTCATTCTTGTTTTGGGAGATAAGCCTGTAATGATATAAACTTTCCTCTTATGACCATTTTTGCCTTGTCCCAAAAGTTTCGATATGTCATACTATCCTTATCATTCATTTCTATGTATTGCTTGATCTCTCTTTTTATTTCTTCCCTGACTCAGTTATTCTTCAGTAGCATGTTATTTAATCTCCTTATATTTGTGGTTCTTCCTGATTTCTTTTTGCAGTTGAACTCTAGTTTCAAAGCATTATAATCAGAGAATATGGTTGATATGATTTCAACCCTCTTATATTTGTTGAGGCTATCTCTGTGTCTCAATATGTGGTCAATCCTTGAGAATGTTCCATGTACACTAGAGAGGAATGTATAAGCAGCTGTTTGGGGATGGAAGGCTCTGGAAATGTCAATTATGTCCAGTTGGTCTAATGTATCATTTAAGGATTGTTATTTCCTTATTGATTTTCTGTTTGGATGATCTGTCCATATCTGACAGTGGGGTGTTTAGGTCCCCTACTATGATAGTGTTTTGGTCTGTTTCTCCCTTTAGTTCTGTTATTAATTGCTTTACATATTTTGGGGCTCCCTGATTGGGAGCATAGATATTAATAAGTATTATGTCTTCTTGGTGCATGATTCCCTTTATCATTGTGAAGTCTCTCTCGGTATTTTTCTTTACCTTTTTTATTTTGAAGTCTATTTCATCTGATATTAGTACCGCTACTCCCACTTTTCTCTAAATGCCATTTACTTGGAATATCATTTTCCATCCTTTCATTTTGAGTCTATATTTGCCTTTGGAGCTGAGATGTGTCTCCTGGAAACAGCATATAGTTGGGTTTTGTTTTTTGATCTCTCTGCAACTCTGTGCCTTTTTTATTGGTGAGTCCAGTCCATTTACATTTAGGTTTATTATTGAAATATGAGGTCTTATAGCCACTTTATCTTTTGCTTTCTGGTAGCTCAGTGTTTCCGTTTCTTCCTTGTCCTTGTGTCTGTTTTTTTTTGGGGGGGGGGCGGGGGGGCAGGGAGTTTGTGGGTTTTTCCTCTGGTCTTTGTTTTATGTTACATACTTCAGTTCTGAATCTTTGGTGTGTGGTTACCATCACAAATATGTAAAGGATAGTTATATGTGTGTGTATATATATATGTATGTGTATATGTGTGTGTGTATACGGTTGACCATTTTTTTTCTGTGTGTGCCTTATCTCCACTCTCCTTTGTGAATGTGAATCTTTAAATCATCCCCTTTTCAGTCATTGTTATCTCAATTTGTTCCTATGTACACTGAATGTTCATTACTATCTTGCTGTAGCAATTCTCTTCTTACTGTTTAAACTTATAATGCCCTGTTCTTAGTAAGGGATGCACTCCTCTGCATCTATCTACCTGTTAGTTGCTTTACTCCTAATTATGTATGTTTTTTGTCATTTCATTTTAGGTGAGCTGACCCCTTTTAGTCTTTCCTGTAATGCTGGTCTTGTACTGGAAAATTCCCTCAACTTTTTGTATGTCTGGAGAAGTCTTTATTTCTCCTTCACATCTAAAGGAGAGCTTATCTGGATACATTATTCTTGGCTGGTAGTGCCATTCGTTTAATAGTTTGAATATTTGATTTCATTCCTTTCTGGCTTATAAGGTTTGTGCTGAGAAGTCCAAGGATAATCTAATGGGTTTTCCTTTATAGGTTACCTTCTTCTTTTCTCTGGCTACCCTGAGAATTCTTTCTTTGTCATTGATTTTTAATAATTTTAATACAATATGTCTTGGTGAAGGCGTTTTTGCATTGAGATAATTGGGTGTTCTGTTGACTTTCTGAATTCCAAGCTCCAGCTCATTCCTTATATTTGGGAAATTTTTGTCCACTATTTGTTTTAAAATGCTTTCTAGTCCTTGCTCCTTTTCCTTGTCTTTGATAATGCCCATTATTCTTATGTCTCCTTTCCTGATGAGATCAGCTAGCTCTATATTTTTTTCATTATTTTTCATTTTTCAGCTTCCCTCTTCTTCCTTCTGATTTATTTCTAGATTTCTGTCTTGGATATCACTGATTCTTTCCTCCATTTGGTTGACTCTGTTTCCCAAACTTACTATTTCTTTTTTCAACTCTTGCAGTGTGATCTTCATCTCCAGTTCTATTTGGTTCTTTTTCAGGGTTTCAATCTCCTTGTTCTACTCATCTAGGTGTTTTTTCAGTTCCTGAAATTGGTGATATGACTTGTTTTGGAATTCACTGAGTTTTTTCACAAGTACCATCCTGAATTGTCTGTCATTTAAATTATTTATTTCTATATCTGTAAGCTTATTTTCTCACGATTTTTCTTTTTTTTTCTCAGATACCGTGTCACCTTGGTTGCTTATGGTGTTTAATGGACTATTTCTCTGCCTGGGCATTAATGGAAGTGTATTCTGCTTTCTTTCTCCACCCCCCACCCCCACCCAAAAGAAGATTTATTATATAAAGGTTTCTCCTTAGCCTGTTGCAAAGAGGCATTTTTCATTGGTTTCCTATAGGTGGCATCTAAGCCTCTTGGATCCCTGCTTTATATAAAATTTTAATAATGCTTTTTTTTTCTTATAGATATTAAATCACACTCACTGCCCTCAGTCTTAGTCCCTGTTGGTGTTAGTGACAGTTTCGGTAGCATTTACTCAGATTCCCTTGAAGCTCTGTGGTGTTCGGTCTTGGAGGATATTGGGGAGGGGTGCCCTCTGGGTTCAAGGATGGGGCCTGTGGCTCAGCCTTGCATTTCACAACCCTGGCTGGTACTAATCAACTGTTGCTTCTCTGCCATCCCCACTTTACTGCTTTCTGCCCTGATTCCTGGGCGCTGCTACTGCATGGAGCTCGAAGCTCTCTCAGGCAGGGCTGTTCAGTGACCCACCACTCCTCCCATTCTCCCCACCCCACAAAGGTCTCTGGCTGCAAGAGGCAACTTTTTTGTTTCTCCCAGTCTACCACCTGACTCCTTTGGTTCTGACCTGTGGTAGCTCTTATTCACAGATCCCTCACTTTGGCATGCTGATGTGCAGGTTGGGTATTTTTTTGTTGAGTTTTAGATGTTCAACTTATGGTTGTTTCACAGAGAGAGATCTGTGGACATCTCTCACTCTGCCATGTTTCTGACATCACTCCTGAAATCTTTTTAAATGTTTATACTTATAGCTATAAATTTCCCTCTGAGCACTGGTTTCACTGCTTCCCTTATATTTTTTCAGTTTCATTTATTTCAGAGTACCTTCTAATTTTCTTGGTGATTTCTTCTTTGTTTAATTTTCACAAATTCGTGATTTTGCCAGTCTTCCTTTCTAGTTTCTTTCCTTTGTGATTTTTGAACATACTTGATATGATTTCAATCCTTTTAACTCTATCGAGACTTGTTATGGCCTAATATATAGTCAGTCTGTTCAATGGAATTTGTTTCATGTGCTCTAGGGAGCTATGTAGTCTATTATATCTAGTTGAATTATAGTGTTCAGTTTCCTATTTCCTTGCTGACCTGCTAATTGTTTTATCTATTATTGAAAGTGGAGTGTTGAAGTTTCCAATGATTATTGTTGAATTGTTTATTTCTCCCTTCAATCTGTCAGTTTTGCTTCATGTATTTTGAAGCTCTGTTAGGTGCATATTATGCTTATAGAAAGAGCTGTTTGGGAAAAGTTATCCCCTTAATCGCACTTTCTCTAAACTCATTGAAAATGTAATCAATTGTATAAATTAAAAACTCAGGGATATTTGGTGTAAACAAATCTTCAGAGCAGTGTCAGTCCCAACTTGAGTTTCAAGGGATCATTTGTCAGTGAGACTATCTCTTCTTGAGAATCATGTTCATGGTGGTCAGTTGCCACAGCATTCCACAGATGCCTCCTTCGTGCCTTACTGATGGTGTTTCAGAACTTTCTTCCATGAGGCTATGCATTCTGTGTTCCAGGTTTCTTGGATACGAGGAGCACAAACACTTCAAAGTACCGGCTACCTCTGGAGAGGTATTTCCAGATGTAATACAGTACTGGTGATTCCCTCAAATTGCAACAAGGTTTCCATTTTCTAATATCCTGTCCTTCTTCCTGTGAAGGTGAAAGCCTGTCTTTCTAGGGTAGATTGTCAGAGGCATTATTGAGTTACCTCCCAAGACTTCTCTTTGGTAAGTACCACTTAGTACCATTAATAGGTACTACACACCTGCCTTCCAGAATTTAAGTTTGAGAGTGCTCTAAAGCAGACATTCTAACTTGCAAGGTATACTTATAAGAATGGGTTGTAAGAGCACTTTAAAAATTATTTCATTCTTTTTAATGCAGTATTTGTCACAAACTCAATGCCCATAGGAGGCTGCCTTAGTAATTATGGCTCTCTAGTATACTATGAAATCTTACTATGAAATCTTAGAGGAAGTCTCATTGTTTAGCAAAATTTTCTTTGCTCTTCTCAGAAATTTTCTCCGCTAGGTGATGTTTAGAACCTAAGATGATCTGCTAAAAATCTTATTAAATTAAATTTTCATTTTATGCTATTTATAGATCAATATACACATGGGAAGAAGGGGAGAAATTGACATTTCTAAAATATTTAGTATTTCCCATAATTCTTACTTGTATCTTTTCAATTATATGTGCCTTTCCAAATATCCTCAGTAAAACTTTGTTTTTTCAAATCTTGGATATTTCTTCATAGGTTAATTGCTAGGTACTTTGTTTCTTCATATCTAAATGATGGATCTTTAATGATATTTTCTTCTTGGATTTTGCAGATACAAAAGAATTTTTTATTCATTTATTTCTTACATGGTTTTCTTACTAAGATAGCTTTTTAAAAAATTAGTAGATTTTTAATTTAAAATCTTTTTTTAATTTTTCAATTACAGGTGACATACAATATCAAATTAGTTTGAGGTATACAACATAATGATTAGATATTTATATAACCTACAAAGTGATCACCTCAATAAATCTAGTACCCATCTGACACCATGTATAGTCATGACAATATTATTGACTATATTCCTTACGCTGTACTTTACATTCTCATCATTATTTTGCAACTACCAATTCAAACTTCTTAATCCGTTCTAGCTTTTTACCCTTCTCCCAACCCCCCTCACATCGGGCAATCATTGAGTGTTCTCTGGATCTATGAATTTATTTCTGTTTTGTTTATTTTTGTTCTTTAGATTCCACATATAAATAAAATCATAAGGCATTTGTCTTTCTCTGTATGACTTACTCCACTCAGCATAATACCCTCCAGGTCTATCCATGTTGTTGCAGATGTCATGATTTTATTTTTTATGACCAAGTAATGCTCCATTGTATATATGTACACATATGGATGAACATGTTCTTTCCAAGTAATGTTTTTGGTTTCTTCAGATAAATACCCAGAAGGAAGATTACTGTGTTCTTCTTTGTGTCTTATTATAGCCTTTGTTTTAAAGTCTATTTTTTTGATATAAGTATTGCTACCTCAGCTTTTTTTCATTTCCATTTTCATGATATATATTTTTCCATCTCTTTACTTTCAGTCTTTGTGTGTCTTTTGATTGAAAGTGAGTCTCCTGTAGGCAGCATATATAAGGGTCTTGTTTTCTTATCCATTCAGCTACCCTATGTCTGCGCACTGGTAGGGGGAGGGCCCAAAAAAGGAACAATGACTTTTGCCAGTACTTCTGTCTGGGAGAAAGCTACCCTTCCAGCTCTTGCCCTGAAGACAGACAATTCATTTCCTCCCCATGTGTCCCTGGAATCTTTTGAGCTGCTGCCCTAGTGCTGGAGCTCAGAGTGAGTGAGTCTTTCAGTGAGTAAGTTTATGCTCAGACCCTTGAAGATAAATGCCTGGCACTCCAGCTGCCCTCTGTCTCACTAAGCCACAATCTCTGTGGGTTTTCACGGACAGAAGTAGTGGGACTTCTCTTTCCAGTATCTTTGGCTGGAAACTTTTGGCTGGGGAGCCCAATATAGGGCTGGACCTGTTACTCCTCAGGGGAGACCTCCATAGCTGAGACAACCCTCTCAGTCTTCAGTACCACACACGGGTGTGGGACTAGCCTGTTCTGGTGTCTCTGAACTTCCTATCAGTTTTCTTTTGGCTCCTTTTCTATATCCCTAGTCACAGGACCTCTGTTCAGGCAGACTTCAGGTGATTTCCAATATAGTTTTTCTGTAGTTTAGTTGTAATTTTGATGTAGTTGTGAGAGGAGGCAAGCACAGCACCTATTGTCTTATCCGAAAGCCTCTTAACAGATCTTTTAAAAGAACGGTTTTAGGTTTACAGAAAATGTTGGCAGAAAGTAGAGTTCTTATATATCTCCTTCCCCTACCCTCATCAAATAGTTTCTCCTATTGACATTTTCTATTCGTTCCAATTAGTTACAGTTTTCTTAGTGAATATGTCAGAATGAGTTCCATTTTAGAAACCTGAGCAGAGATGTAGATTTATAAGTTCTCAGAAGGCCTTGGTATTTATATCACTCAGGACCTCAGAATCTTGGAGTGAGTCAACAAGTTTCTCTCTTCAAGGAAGTAACCCAGTATAAAAAATTGAGATTGTATTGATTTACTAGGAAGGAAATATAATAAAGGGTCATCAACTCTACTACACAACACTAAATTTTTACAAATTAGGACTTAAATTTTCTTTGGTCTCCATACCACATTCTCCTATCAAAGCTCAGAACAATGGGACAGCAGAGCATATTTTCAGGATGGAAAATAATGTCTTTTACTCAGTAGTCTGAATGCTGGTGAGAAACTCTGCAGTTAGACATATCAAGGAAACCGGAGATGTGCTTTTTAAAAAAGTTATAGATGTAGTTGGAAGCATAGGGTGGCCTTTCGATTTGAGATAAATTATAATAGTAAAGGTAAAAAAATGTACTAGCATTAAAAGATATTTAATGGTTAACTTGCAAAAGGATAAGCATCTTACCTTTTTTCTTCTGTCCTCTATACCCAAACTTGGGTGCTATCGTCAGGCTGATTTTCCTTTGCCCTTTTCATGAAGTTACTCTCATGGTTTAAATGCCTCAGTGTTTTTTTTTTTTTAATTTTGTCTACCTTCTTCATAATTCCAATTTTAGACTCTTCAAACTGGTTTTTGAAGCCCTCTATATAATATGACCTGACCATTATTAACATTTTTAAAATCATTTCCCTAACACGTTTCCTAAAATCCAGGCAAACCAGTCTCTTTGTGGAGTCTTGTCTTTTGTTGATATTTCCATACCTAAAGATTCTTTATTTTTCCTGAATTATTCTCTCTTTTGACTTTCCAAATCCTTTTCATCATTGCTTGATTTCTACCTAAAGTTCCACCCCTCTTAAGAATACATTCTTGACTACAGTTCTCTCTGTGAAGGCATCCCCTTTCTTCTACCAGTAGCTCGAAGAGATCGGGTCAGAGAAATGAGCCCTTATTTGTGGACCGCCTGTGTTCCACGAGAGTGGCATTGTTCTTATCAATAACATTGTATGAATCTTAAGAACAGGGATCAGAATGCAAAATTTTGCTTCTCCCCCAAATTATATTATAATACCAGGTGCTCGTTCTGGCTGGCTTGCCAGCAGGACAGCTACATCTACTTCTGAGATGGATGCTTCCACATTTTATAGATTAAGAAAGAAGCATTTTGTCTCAATATATGGTAGCAGAAAGAAAATAGACTTTTGGTGGTGAGCAAGCAATAGAGTATACAGATATTGAATTGTAATGTTGTACATCTAAAATTGATATAATGTTATTAACCAATGTTACCTAAAAATAGTTTCTAAAAAATTTTCAAATGGACAAAAGCTTATAAAACAAGAAAAAAAAGAAAAGGGAAAAAATAAACACTTAGAGTATTTAACAGTCTCAAACAATCAGCCGTAAGCCACAAATAAAGCAAAAGCTCTTATTTTTTTTTAATTTCTCTCATTTGATTTGAATGAAAACTGATTTGTTTGGAAAAACGTAAGAAAACAATGGAAAAGCTGATGCCTTAGGATTTTATCAAATGTGTAAGTATCATTTTCTTTTGGTAATTTTAGTCCTCATATATTTTTGTGGCACCAAAACAGTAAATACATGACCCTAGATTTTTGTTGTTGTTGTATTCTTCCATCAATTACAAAATTTGGGTAGCTAAGCTTTTAATTTTAATTGAGATAAAATTTACCTAATATAAAATTTAACTTTTTCACCATTTCTAAAGTGTACAATTTAATGGCTTTTAGTACATTCACAATGTTTAGCAACCATCATGACTACCCAATTCTCGAACATTTTTATCACCCTCAAAGGCAATTCTGTATCATTAATGGGGAGAGGTCATTCCAATTTCCTCCTCCTCTTAGCCCTTGGCAAACACAAATCTGCTTTCTGTCTCTGTAGATTTGCTTGTTCTGGATACTTCATATTAATGGAGTGTATCTTTCTCCCTTTATTTTATTTATGTTGTGTATTATAATTTCCATACGTTGAACCAGGAACCCACTCAGTCATGGTGTAAAATCCTTTAAAGATGCTGTTGGTTTGATTGCTAGTATTTTGTTGAGAATTTTTCCATCTATATCTATAAGAGATATTGGTCTATTTGACTTTTCTTGTAATGTCTTTGTTAGACTTTGCTATCAGGGTAATATTGGCCTCATAGAATGAGTTAGAAAGTGTTCTCTTCTCTTTTCCTTTCTGGAAGATTTTGAGGAGGATTAGTGCTAATTCTTCTTTAAATGTTTGGTAGAATTCACCAGGGAAGCCATCTGGTCCCGGGATTTTCTTTGTTGGAAGATTTTTTTTTATCACTGATTCAATCTCCTTACTCATATTTGTTTGTTCAGATTTTCTATTTATTCATAATTAAGATTTTGTAATTTTTATTTCTTGTAATTTGTCCATTTCATTTAGGTTAACTAATTTGTTGACATACATTTTTTTCATAGCATGCTATTTTACTCCTTTTGATTTCAGTGACATCATTAGTAATGGCCCCACTTTAATTTTGATTTTAGCCATTTGAGTCTCCTCTTGGTAAGTCCAGCTGAAGTTTTGTCAGTTTTCTTGATTTTTTCAAAGAACTAACTTTTGGTTTCATTGATTTTATTAATTTCTATTACCTACTTTAGTTTCCACTCTAGTCTTTAGGTTGAGTCTACTGTTTTTGTATTTTACAAAGGTAAAAGGTAAGGTTATTGATTTGAGATCATTTTTTTTAATGTAGGCATTTATATTTATAGTTTTTTTTCCTAAGAACTACTTTTGCTGTATTCCAAATGTTTTGGAATGTGTTTTCATTTTATTCACCTCAGAGCAATTAGTTTCGTTATTGACAAATCATCACTTTGATTTTAATCTAAATTAGTTTTGAACTTTAAGCTTTTAAAATAAAATCAACCAGAAGACAAAGGTGTAAGAGAAATAATTTTCCAGCACTTTTAATGTAAACTCAAATTTTAGATTCATTAAAAAACTTTTTCTTACATTCGTGGTGGAAACCTTAGTAGTAGATATAAGTGCTCCAGTAAAGCATTTTCTAATTTACCTTGGAATCTCTTTTTTTACCATTGGAAATTTATGAGTGTATTGTTTACTTTCTATTTATTTGTAAATTGGAGTTTTCATTCTGTAATTTGTTTCTAGTTTGATTTATTTGTAGCCAGAGCAGATACTTTGTATGATTTCAATCTTTTTTTCTTTCTGCATTTATTGAAATATAATAGACAATTAGTTGCTCATATTTACATTGTACAGTTCAATGAGTTTTTTCCCAGTTATAGTTGGCTTACAATAATATATTAGTTTCAGTTGTACAGTGTAGTGATTAGAGATCTATATAGCTCACAAAGTAATCATCATACTAAATCTAGTACCCTTTTTCCCTCTTACGTATTTATTGCATTAACTATTTTCCTCATGCTACACTTTATATCTCTTTGTCTATTTTGTAACTATCCATTTGTAGTTCTTAATCCCTTTTCCCTTTCTCGCCATCCCCCCCAACCACTCTCCCATCTAGTAGCCCTCAAAATATTCTCATATATAAACTCATATAGAGAATTTTTGTTATTTTCTTCTTAAGATTTCACACACACATAAAATCAGGTGATATTTGCCTTTCACTATCTGACATTTCAGTACCCTCTAGGTCCATCAAGGCAATATCTTTTTCCATCTCCTTCCTTTTAGTCTGTGTATGTTTTTTAATCTGAAGTGAATCTCTTGTAAGCAGCATATGTAGAGGTCTTGTTTTCTTATCCATTCAGCCACTCTATGTTTTGATTGGAGCACTTAATTCTTTTCCATTTGAGGTACTTATTCATAGGAATGTAGTTGTTACTATTCTTTATTCCTGTTTTTGATACATGTTTTTTCTTCTTAAAGAAGTCCCTTCAACATTTCCTGTAATGCTGGATTAGTAGTGATAAATTCCTTTAGCTTATTTTTGTCTGGGAAGCTCTTTCTCTGTCCTTTGACTCTAAATGATAGTTTTGCTGGATAAATTATTCTTGGTTGAAGATCCTGGGTTTTCATTATGTCGAATATTATGTGCCAAGCCCTCTGTTCTGTTAAAGTGTCTTTTGAGAGATCGGCTGCCAGTTTGTTTGTTTGTTTTTAACACCTACAGCACCTGGTATTCCTAGGTGGTCTCTCATCCAAGTACTGACCAGGCCTGACCCTGCTTAGCTTTCGAGATCAGACAAGATCAGGCACATTCAATGTGACATGGCTGTAGACTCAGCTGCCAGTTTTATGGGTACTCCCTTGTAGGTAACTAACTGCTTTTCTCTTGCTGCCTTTAAGATGATCTCTTTGTATTTAACCTTTGGCACTTTAATTATGATGTGTCTTGGTGTGGGCCTCTTTGGGTTACTGGTTTTTGGAACTTTCTGAGCTTCCTGGGGTTTTATGACTATTTTTTTCACCAGGTGAGGGAAGTTTTCCATCATTATTTTTTAAAATAGCTCTTTGCTGTCTTGTTTTCCTTCAGGTACCCCTATGACATGGATATTTTTTACATTTAATAGTGTTCCATAGGCTTCTTAAATTATTATTATAGCCTTGGCTTCTTTTTTCTCTATATCGGTTATTTGATCCTCTTTTTTATCCACTCTGTTTATTCCATGTAACATAGTCATTATCTCAAATAATGTGTTCTTAATTTCTGACTGGTTCCCTTTATAATTTCCATTTCTATTTTAATGTTTACTATGTCTTTGTTAAATCTCTCAATTCATCTATACTTCCCTTAAGTTTATTGAGTATCTTTATAACCAGTGTTTTGAACTCCACATCTGTTAAATTACTTGACTCTGTTAGATTCAGATCTCTGTTCTGTTCTCTCACATGGTTTCTGTTTCTTTGTCTTCCCATTTTGGCTGCCTTTCTTTGTCTCTTTCTATGTACCAAGCAAAGCTTCTAAGTCTCCTGGTCTTATCAGTGAGGCTTTGTGTAGTAGGTGTCCAGTGGCATAATCCTGAGAGGGGTTCAGCTGCATGCCAAGTTTAGCCCCCAGCCTGTGCCCCTCCCAAACCGCCTGTTAAGATTCAACAAGCCATCCACAGATACTGTGTTTATAGTTGTCTCAAGAAACCACACCAGAAACTGAGGCCAGCTGCCACTAATGAGTCTTTGGTCTACTCAGCAAGGAGCACCTGACTTGCCAATGACACAGCTGGATGTGGCTTGAGTAGGTCCCTGAGTTGGAGGAGGAATTTCAGGGAATCATCTCAATAGAGTGACCTCTGTAATCCAGTTTAGTGAAGTCTCAGCTATGGAGGCATTGTGTCCGCATACTGGGAGGTGGAGTGGGCTCAACAGAGGAACAACAGATACTGCTGGCATTTCTGCTTGGGAGAGAGCCTTGCCTCCAGCCTTAATCTGACAACTCAGTGTCCCCCTGTAAGTCCCTGGTACCCTCTAAGCAGCTGACCTGGTGCTGGAGCTCAGAGCAAGCAAATCTGTCACTGTGAAAGTCCGCTCACAGACATGGCCCCTTTAAGAGGTGTCTGCAGCTTCTGGCTGCTGCTGTAGCCTATATCCCACTCAGCCACTTAGGACCTGGCAGCCTCGTGTCTTGGCCCCCTCCTACCTTCTACTGCTGCAGGTTGATTGTTTCTCTCCCTAGTTGTAGTCGCTTTTGTTCATCTAGATCCCAGGTGACTTTGCTTGCTGTATACTCCATGTTTTTTTTACACCTTTGATTTGGTTACAAGAGGAATGAACAAAGCCTCTATCATCTATGCCATTTTCTCCTGTTCCACCTAATTTCAGTCTTTTAATATTTATTGAGAATTCTTTTATGGCTTAATATATTTTGGAGAATATTCCATGCACATTTGAGAAGTACGTGTATTCTGTTGTTCTTGGGTAGAGTGTACTGTATACGTCTGTTAGGTCTAGATGATTTATAGTGATGCTTAAGTCCTCTGTTTTCTTATTGATCTCTAGTTGCTCATTATTGAAGGTAGGGCATTAAAGTCTTCAACTATAATTGTAGGACTATTTCTCCTTCAATTCCGTTCATTTTTTTTTTTTTTTTGCCTCATATTGTCGGACATGATTGTTAGATGTATATATGTTTGTTTGTTATATCATCTTGATGAATTGATTCTTTTATCAATATATGTCATTGTCCTAAAACAATTGTTGACTTGTGCATCTTGTCTGATATTTGTATAGCTACCTTTGCTCCACTTTGGATACCATTTGCATAAAATATCTTTCCATCAATTCGCTTTCAACCTATTCGTATTTTTGGACCTTAAGTGAGTCTCTTGAAGATAGCATATAGTTGAATCTTGTTTTTTAAAAAATCCATTCTGTTTGTCTCTCACTTTTAATTAGAGAGTTTAATTGATTTATATTTAAAGTAATTACTGATAAAGAAGGACATACTTCTCAATTTTAGTTTTTATTTTCTACATGACTTATGTAGTTTTGTTTCCCAATTCTTCCAATACTGCCTTTTTGCGTTTAATTTTTAAAGTGTATCATTGTGATTCCTTCTCAAAATGTATATTCTGTATATACATATTTATATATGTGTGGGATATATTTCTATATATTGTTTTCTAGTTATTTTTTTCAGAGCCACTTTGGGGATTACAATTATCATCTTAAATTTATAACAATATAGATTGAATTAATACCAACTTAATTTAAATAAAATACAAAAATTCCCCTCCTATAGAGTTCCATTCCCCCTTAGTGGTTAATGTCACAAATTATATCTTTATACGTTGTGTGCTCACGAACGCAGGTTTATAATTATTGTTTATGCATATGTCTTTTAAATCACATGGGGGAGAGAGTTACTAGCAAACATACAATAATACTGACTTTATACTTTACTATGCAGTTACTTTTACTGGCATTATTTATTTATTTGTATGACTTCAAGTTGCAGTCTAGTATCATTCCATTTCAGCCTTTAGTATTTCTTATAGGACAGGACTACTAGTGATGAACTCCCTTAGTTTGTTGTTTCTTTCCCAAATTACCTATTTTTTAAATTAATTATTGGGGCAACATCAGTTAATAAAGTCAAATAGGCTTCAAGTGTACAATTCGATAATACATTATATATATATTGCATTGTATGTTCACCACCCAAATTAATTTTCCTTCTACCACCAAACATTTGACCCCCACAACCCCTATCTGCCTTCCTCCTGGTAACTACTAATCTGTCTGTGTCCATGAGTCTGTTTGCCATGTTTGTTTGTCGCTTTCCATTTTATATCCCACAGATAAGTGAAATCATATGGTTTTCAACATCTTCTGTCTGACTTATTTCACTTAGCATAATAATCCCAAGATCCACGTTGTCGCAAATGGCAGTACTGCATTTTTCTTATGACTGAGTAATATTCCATTGTATGTATGTACCACATCTTCTTTATCTAATCACTTATTGATGGACACTTTGATTGTTTCCATGTTTGGCCACTGTGAACAATGCTGCCATTAATATCAGGGTGCATATATCTTTGCAGATAAATGTTTTCAAGTTCTCAGGGTAAATATCCAGAAGAAGGATTGCTGAGTCATATGGTAATTCTATTCTTAGTTTTTTGAGGCACCTCCATACTGTTCACCACAGTGGATGTACTAATTTACATCCCCACCAGCAGTGTTCTCTTTTCCCGACAACCTTTCCAACACTTGTTATTCTTTGTTTTGTTGATAACAGCTATTCTAACAGGTGTGAGATGGTATCTCAGTGTGGTTTTCATTTGCATTTCCCTAATGGCTAGTGAAGTTGAGCATCTTTTCATATGTCTTTTTCCCACTAGTATGTCTTCTTGGGAGAAGCCTCTGTTCAGATCCTCTGCCCATTTTTAAATTTGATTTTATTATTATTATTATTGTTGAGTTGTATGAGTTCTTTTACATATTTTGGAAATTAGGCCCTTATCGGAGGCGTTTGCAAATATATTCTCCCATTTGGGAAGTTGGTTCTTTGCCTTGTTGATAGTTTCTTTTTCTGTGCAGAAGCTTTTTAATTTGATATAGTCCCATTCATTTTTGTTTGTTTTGTTTGTTTTTACTTTCCTTGCCTTTGAGGTCAAATTCATAAAATCCTCTCTAAATACAAGGTCCATGAGTTTAGTTCCAATGTTTTCTTCTATGCATTTTATTGTTTCAAGTGTTATATTCAGGCCCTTGCTCCATTTTGAATTAATTTTGGTGTATGGTGATAGAGAGTAGTCTAGTTCTGTTCTTTTGCAGGTGGCTTTCCAGTTTTCCCAGCACCATTTATTGAAAAGGCTTACCTTTCAATTGTATGTTTATGTTTTGGGCTCCTTTGTTGAAAATTATTTGCCCATTATTTGTATAAGGGCTTACTCCAGGACTCTCAATTCTTTTACCTTCGTCTATGTGTCTGTTTTTCTCCGAATACCCTGCAGTTTGGGTTATTGTCACTTTGTAGTATAATTTAAAGTCAGGCAGAGTGATATCTCCAGCTTTATTCTTTCTTTCTCAGGATTGCTTTGGCTATCCAGGTTCTTTTGTGCTTCCACATAAATCTGATTTTTTGTTCTATTTCTTTAAAAAATGCCATTGGGATTTTGATGGGGATTGTATTAAATCTGTATAATGCTTTAGGTAATATGGTCATTTTAACCAAGTTGATTCTTCCAATCCAAGAACATGGAATATCTTTCCATTTGTTTGTATCTTCTTCGATTTCTTTTAATAAGGTCTTGTAGTTTTCAGCATATAGGTCCTTCACATGTCTAGTCAGGTTTATTCCTAGGTATTTTATTCTTTTTGTTGCAATTGCAAAAGAATTTTTTTTCTGTTTATTTTTCTGAAAATTCATTGTTAGAGTATAGAAACACTATGGATTTTGGAATATTGATTTTGTATCCTGAAACTTTACTGTTTATTATTCCTAATCATTTTTTAGTGGATTCTTTAGGGTTTTCTATACAGAGAATCATGCCATCTGCAGTTTAACTTCTTTGTTTCCTATTTAGACACATTTTATTTCTTTCTTTTGCCTTATTGCTCTAGCTAGGACTTCCAATATTATATTGAATAATAGTGGTAATAGCAGATAATCTTGTCTTGTTCCTGAACTTAGAGGGAAGGTTTTTAGTTTTTCACTTTATAGTATGATGTTTGCTAAGGATTTATCATATATAGCCTTTATTATGTTGAGGTGCTTTCCTTCGATACCCATTTTATCAAGTGTTTTAATCATAAATCAATGCTATATCTTGTCAAATATTCCTTCTGAATCTATTGTTATGATCATATGCTTTTTATTCTTAAATTTTTTATGCGGCGTATCACATTAATCAATTTGTTAAACCATCCCTGTGCCACTGGGATGAAGCCCACTTGATCATGGTGCATAACCTTTTAAATGTATTGTTATATTCAATTCATATTTTTTCAGGATTTTTGTATCTGTATTTATGAGAGATGTTGGTCTATAGCTTTTCGCGTGTGTTATCTTTACTAGTTTGAGTACAAGGGTAATGTTGGCCTCATAAAATGAGTTAGGATGTATTGTCTCTTCTTCAATTTTTTTGGAAAAGTTTGAGAACAGGTATTAAATCTTTGAATGTTTGGTAGAATTCATTGGGGAAGTCATCTGGTCCTTGACTTTTACTTTTGGGGAAATTTTCAATAATTGTTTCGATTTCCATATTGTTGATCAGTCTATTTAAATTTTACAGTTCTTCATGGTTCAGTCTAGGTAGGCTTATATTTCTAAGAACTTGTCTATTTCTTCTAGGTTATTAAATTTGGTGGTATATAATATTTCATAGTATTCTTGTATCCTTTGTATTCTGGTGGTATCTGTCATAACATTTCTTCTTTCATTTTTTATTTTGTTTATTTATGTCCTTTCTCTTTTTTCCTTAGTGAGTCTAGCCAGGATTTGTCAGTTTTCTCAATCTTTTCAAAGAACCAGCTTTTTGTTGCATTAATTTTTTCTATTGTCTTTTTGTTCTCAATTCCATTTGATTCTGCTCTAATTTTTATTTCCCTCCTTCTGCTGACCTTTGGCTTCATTTATTTTTCTTTTTCTAGTTTTTTAAAGATGTAATGTTATGTTATTTAGGATCTTTATTATTTCTTGAGATAGGCCTGTAATGATATAAAGTTTCCTCTATTATTTTTGCTGTATCCAAAAGTTTTGATATATTGTATTTTCATTTTCATTTGTATCTATGTATCTTTTGATTTCTTCTTTTATTTCTTCTAAGACCCAGTTGTTTTTTAGTAGCTTGTTGTTTAACCTTCGTGTATTTGTAGTTCTTTCTGCTTTCTTTTTACAGTTGACCTCCAGTTCCAAAGCATTATGATCAAAGAACATGCTTGATATTCTTCTTAAATTTGTTGAGACTAGTTTTGTGTCCTAATATAGTCTACCCTTCAGAATGTTCCATGTGCACTACAGAAGAATCAGAAGAATGTACAATGTGATGTTTTGGGATGAACGGCTTTGTAAATGTCAATTATGTCCAATTGATTTAAAGCGTAATTTAAGGATGATATTTCCTTATTGATTTTCTGTTTGCATGATCTAGCCATAGCTGACAGTGGGATATTTAGATACTCTACTATAATTGTTTTGGTCAGTTTCTTCCTTTAGTTTTGTTCCTAGTTGCTTTATATATTTTGATGCTCTGATTGAGAGCATAAATATTGATGTTACATCTTCTTGATGTATGGCCCCCTTTATCATCATAAAATGTCTATCATTGTCTCTCATTGCTTTTTTAATCTTGAAGTCTATTTTGTCAGATATAAGAATGGCTACATCTCCTTTTCTCTGAATGCCATTTGCTTGGAGTATTGTTTTCCTCCCTTTCACTTTGAGTCTATATTTGTCTTGGCAGCTGAGATGTGTCTCTTTAAGGCAGCATATGGTTGAGTTTTTTTGTTTTTTGATCCAATCTGCTCTTTGCCTTTTTGTTGGTGATTTCAGTCCATTTAAATTTAGGGTGATCATTGAAATATGAAGTTTTCCTATAGCCATTTTATCTTTTGTTTTGTGGTAGCTTGGTGTCTCCATTGTTACTTGTCCTTGTGTTTCTGTCTGTTATTTCAATTTGGTGATGTTTCATGGTTTTCTTCTCTTTTCCCTCTTGTTTTATGTGTCTTAGTTCTTGATTTTTTGGTGTGTGGTTACCATTAAGTTTATGTAAAAGAAAGTTACATATATACAGTAGTCATTTTTATTCTGCATTGCGCCTTATCTCCATTCCCCTTTGCAGATTCAGATCTTTACTCCCTTCCCTCTTCTGTTTTCATTGTCTCACATTATCCCTCTTTATGCTGTATGTTCATTTCTAAGTTGCAGTAGCTGTTGCCTTCTTCCTAAAGGGTTTTTTTCTTTAACCATTATACAATATTTGAGCTTATAATACCCTGTCCTTAATAAGGGTTGCACTTTTCTGATTCTCTCTGCCTGTTAGTCATCTTACTCATAGTTACATATTTTTTTGTCCTTTAATTTCAGGTGGAGTGATCCCCTTCAGTATTTCCTATAATGCAGGCTTCTGGTGGAAAATTCTCTCAGCTTCCGTATGTCTGAAATGGTCTTTATTTCTCTTTCATATCTAAAAAATAGCATTGCTGGCTACATTATTCTTGGCTGGTAATTTCTTACTTTCAATGGATTAAATATTTGGCTCTACTCCCTCCTAGCTTGTAAGGTTTGTACTGAGAAGTCCTATGGTAATCTAATGGGTTTTCCTTTATAGGTTACTGTCATCTTTTCCCTGGCTGCTTTGACAATTCTTTGTCATTAATTTTTGACAATTTAAATATAATGTGTCTTTGAGAAGCCTTTGGGGGTTGAGATAATTAGGTGTTCTGTTTGATTCTTGGATTAGCAGATCCAGTTCTTTCCATAGGTTTGAGAAATTCTCATTGACTGTTTGAATATGCTCTCCGTTCCCTTCTCCCTCTCTTATCCTTCTGGTATACCCATTATTCTAAAGTTGCTTTTTCTGATGATGTCAGATAGAACTTTGGAGTCCAAGTTCACCCGTTTTTTTTCACTCAAGTCTCTTTCCTCTTCTTTCTGCATCTTTTCCAGATTTGTCTTTGATATTACTAATTCTTTCCTCTATCTGGTCAGCTGTATTTCTTAAGCTTGCTATTTCAATCTTCATCTCTTTCAGTGAGTTCTTCATCTCCAGTTCTATTTGGTCCTTTTTTTTTTTAGTTTCAATCTCCTTGGTAAAGTATTCCTGTTTGTTGTTGATTTTATTTCTAAGTTCTTTGAACTGTTGATAAGAATTTTCTTGCATTTCATTGAGTTTTTTCAGAAGTGCAATCTTAAATTCTCTGTCATTTAATCACATATTTCTATATCTTTAAGTTTATTTTCTGCAGATTTTCCATTTTATTTGAGCTGCCTTGTCAACTTGGTTGTTCATGGTGTTGAGGGATTATTTCTATACCTAGGCATTAATATTATAGAGTGATCTATAGAAAATTTATTATAGAGTGGTCTTTCTTCAGCAGGTTGATAAGTTTTTTTTTTTTCATTTTCAGTAGGTGATGCCCAAGCTTCCTACACTGCCAAATCCTGCTGGATTTCTACTTTGAGGTTTAGAATGCCCTTATTCTCTGGAAGGTGTGTATCTCCTCTGTGACCAGGTCACCTTAGTCCCAGGGCTCCACCCCCATGGAAGAATGTAAAGGATGATGGGAGTCCAAGTCTCTGAAAAGGCCCTGAAGTCCCAGGCCTTTTCTGCTCCAACTGTCAGGTGCAATGCTCTGCTGCCTTGCTAGATGGGGGTGGGGTGGATTGGGAGAGGACAGCTTTGTGTGTGACTGTTTTCCTTCTAGTAATGCTCACTCAGACTTCAGCTCCTTTGCATCTGTATCTCCTCCTCTATCTCTGGGACCAGCTGCTGTTTGTTTCAGTCTTGGTTGCACAATATTTCCTGTGGCTTGGTGCTAGCACTGCAGAAGTGGGGGTGGGGTGTGGTGGTATGAGTAGGGTAGGGCACATTTTGGGATGGTTGGAAGAGGTAGCCAGGCTCCATCATTCAGGTTTCTGCCTGGCTAAGGCAGTTCCTAAAATATAGCTATCACCTGTCCATGCTAAGTCTCTGCCCTGCTTATTGGGCTCCACTGAATGGAATGTGCTTATCTCCCAGGCAGGACTGTTTATGGCTTCAAAGAGCCAAGAAACCATCACATTGTTCTCCCTTCCCCTCACCTTGTTGGGAGCTCTGGGCTGGGTCCGCTTCCCGCAGCTCCTGCCTTTGCTTCTCTCTTTTCACCTCCCTGTCTCATGCATGAATGGCCCACCTTCAGATGCTCTGATGCACAGATCTCTCAAATGAGCTTGTGTGCAGCAGCTTGGGTGTTATTTGTTGGGATGTGGGTGTTTAGCTCCTTGTAGTTTCAAGAGGAGAGGTAATGAGAGATCTCTCATACTGCCATGTTTCTGATGTCACTCTCTCAGTTTATCTGGAAATGTCTCGATTTCTCCTCTAGTCTTGCCAGATATAAAATTATTTATTGACCCTTTTTTCTTTCAGCACCTTAAATTTACCATCCTACTATCTTCTGGCATTCACAGTATCTAGTGAAAAATTGGCTGTTATTCTCATTGATGATTTTTTGTATGTGACAAGTCTCTTTTCTCTTGCTGCTTTCAAGATTCTTTTGACAAGTTGACTGTATATTCTGGCGTGGGTCTCTGCATTTCTCTTAGAGTTCATTGAGCCTCTCGAATATGGATTATTTATTCTAATATTTTCTCTGCCCCTTTTGTCTCCTTCTGGGACTTCTATTATGTGTAAGTTGGTATGCAGAATGGTTTCCTATTGATCTCTGAGACTCCATTCATTTTTCTTCATTTTTCTTCTTTTTGATTCTCATACTTGATAATCTCATTGACTTACCTTCAAGTTTGCTGATTGTTCTGCTATTGAAGCCTTAGTTAATTTTTCACCTCAGTTATTGTATTTTTCAGCTCTAGAATTTCCGTTAGTTTTCTTCTTATCACTTCTGTATCTTTATTGATATTCTCCATTTGGTGACAAAGTATTCTGGTTTTCTTTAATTCTTTAAGTTTCTGTTAGCTCTTTGAGTGTATTTTAAGACAGTTTACTTAGTATTCACCTAGTAGGTCCAATGTCTGGGCTCCCTCAGGGACTGTTTCTATTAATTTCTTATTTCATTGTGAATTGTTCATAGTTTTTTGCATGCTTCATAATTTTTTTGTTGAAAACTGAAACTTTTGAATACTATAATATGGCAGCTCTAGAAATCAGACTCTGCTCCCTTCCAGGCCTTGTTTTGCTGTTTGTTATGGGGTTTTGTTTGTTTAGTGATTTTTCTAAACCATTTTTGTAAAGACTGTATTCTTTATCATGTGTAGCCATTGAAGTCCCTGTTCTGTTATGTTAGTGATCAGCTAATGATTTGACAGAGATTTCTTTAAACATCTAGAGCCAAAAATACAAAATAGTCCCCCGGTTTTGCAGGTTGGTTATGTGAGGCACTCCTTCAATGTTTAGCCAAGCTGTTCAAAACTAAGCCTTAGCCTTCATTCTTCTTGTGGAACCTAAAAGTCAGCCAGAAGCAAAAGATTAGTCTTCTCAGGTCTTTTATGAGCATGTCCAGCCCTAGGCATGCAGGTGGCCTTCTAGATTTCCTGATGTATGTATAGGCCTTTTAAAGCTCCCATTTCCTCCAAGTATCTTCTTTCCTGACCTCTTCTCAGACTTTTTTTTTTTTTTTTTTTTGGCTGTCTGTTGCTTTCCCCATATTAGCTCTTGCTCTATCTTGCTGAGGTTAATATATTTACCTTTAAATGCTTTCAATAAATGCCACCTGAGAAGCTACTTCTGTCCTGGGGAAAGTAGAAGTTAGGTGAAACAAAGGCAAACCCTTGAGCCAATCCTTCAGGGAGTAACCAGATGAATCAAAATACACGGCCTTGATTCCTTGGGGAAATGATTCATATTGCTCCTTCTGGTACCAACAACCTTCACTCAGTATATGGGCTGCTATCTTCATGGAAACTGCTGAGTGGGGAATGGGAGATGTTAGGCAAATAATACATAATGCCACAGCATTCCCCTGGTTGTTGTAAATTCTTTTTCCAAAAATAGATTCCAGAATTCCGAAAAGTAGATTCTAAGTTTTTGCCAATTTATCCTTTGCTTTGGGGAAGGGGCATAAATTTGGAGTTCCCTATTCTAACATTTTCAGCGATATCACTCCTGTATGGCTAAGTTTTATCCTGAGTCATCATTAAAAAAGTCAGTCCTGTGTTATCTACTGCTATATGACAAACAATACTAAAATTTAGAGATTAAGACAACAATTTTATTATCATTATACTTCAGTTCTGTAGGTTGCCTGAGATCAGCTGAATGGTTCTAACTTGAGGTCATAAGCCTTGGCAGAATGGGACTTTCAAGATGACTCAATCACATAACTGGAGTTGATGTTCACAGTTGGCTAGCTCAGCTGGGGCTGTTGATCAGAGTGCTTCATGATGCCTCTCCATGTGGCTTGAGGTTTTCGCAGGACGGTGGTGGAGTTCAAAGAGTAAAAACCATAAGGCTTCTTATGAACCAATATCAGAAATCCCATAATACTACTTCCCTACATTCTGTTAAGTAAGTCACTAAAGCCAGCCTGGATTCCTGGGGAGGGTAACTAGACCCCATCTCATCAAATATGTATGAGATTAAATGAGAAGAAACTGATGATGTCTACCATGAGAACTATGTCCACAGTCCACCCTCTAAACACCAAACTTCATGTCTATCTCATGTGAAATATACATTCATCCCTAAGATCCCCAAAGTCTTATCTCATTATGGCACTGGCTCAAAGCTCAGGATCTAAATCAGGTCAGGGCATAAATGATGCTTTATCTGAAGACTTGTGACTAAAGAAGCATACCTAACATTAAATGTTGATTCAGGAATAGGATGACCACAATAAATGTTTCTTTTCAAAAAACAGAAATAGCATATACACAGCAGGCACTGGTTCATTGAAACTCTGAAATTCAGATGGGCACATGCCACTAGCTCTTTGATTACTGCTCCGTACTGCCCCCTGGGAGTAATTTTCCATGGCTTTTGTATCTACGCTCTGAGTTATTCTTCCTTTTCTATAAGAAAATGGCCTGTGTTTGAAGCTCAG